>NC_073266.2:20312441-22812441 GCF_029289425.2 Pan paniscus
AAGGTCCGTGAGTTTGTAGGTGATTCCTGGGTGCGGGAAGCTGACTCCAGGTGAAATCTGGAGATGGTCGGAGTGTAGCTGAGAGAGACAGAAGAGTCCTTGAGGGCTGGGGGTGAGAACATGAGGGAGACTGGGGAGTAAGTCAGTGAAATTCGTGAGTTCGGTGGTGTATCGTGGGTGCCTGGAACTGACTCCAGCTGGAATCTAGCGAAGTTTTGAGAGTAGCTGAAAGAGACACAGGAGTCCCTGTGGGCTGAGGGCAAAGACCTGAGAGAGACCAGGGAGGACCTCAGTGAAGTCTGTGAGTCTGTAGGTGATTCCGGAGTGTGGGAGGCTGAGTGCCGCTGAAATCTGGGCGTGGTGGGAGAGTAGCTGGGACAGACAGGAGAGTCCCAGGGGGCTGGGGGTGAAGACATGACAGAGACTGGGGAGTAACTCAGCGAAACTGCTGAGTTTGGTGGTGATACCTGGGTGCCTGGAACTGACTCCCGCTGAAATCTGGGCATGGTTGGAGAGTAGCTGGGACACACAGGAGAGTCCCTGAGGGCTGGGGGTGAAGACATGAGAGAGACCGGGGAGTACCTCAGTGAAACTGGTGAGTTTGGTGGTGACTCCGGGGTGCCTGGGACTGACTCCAGCTGAAATGCGTGCGTGGTTGGAGAGTAGCTGGGACAGACAGGAGAGTCCCTGAGGGCTGGTGAAGACATGAGAGAGACTGGAGAGTAAGTGAGTGAAATTGGTGAGTTTGGTGGTGCTTCCTGGGTGCCTGGAACTGACTCCCGCTGAAGTGTGGGCGTGGTTGGAGAGTAGCTGGGACACACAGGAGAGTCCCTGAGGGTTGGAGATAAAGACGTGCTAGAGAGTGAGGAGTAGCTGAGTGAAATTGGGGAGTTTGGTGGTGATTCCGGGGTGCCTGGAGCTGACTGCAGCTGAAATGTGGGCGTGGTTGGAGAGTAGCTGGGACAGACGGGAGAGTCCCTGAGGGATGGTGAAGACATGAGAGAGACTGGGGAGTAACGCAGTGAAATTGGTGAGTTTGGTGGTGATTTCTGGGTGCCTGCAACGGACTCCCGCTGAAGTGTGGGCGTGTTTGGAGAGTAGCTGGGACAGACAGGCGAGTCCCTGAGGGTTGGAGATAAAGACGTGCTAGAGACTGGGGAGTAACTCAGTGAAAGTGGTGGGCTTGGTGGTGATCCCTGGGTTCCTGGAACTGACCCGCGCTGAAATGTGGGCGTGGTTGGAGAGTAGCTGGGACAGACTGGAGGGTCCGTAAGGGCTGGGGGTGAAGACGTGAGAGAGACTGGCGAGGATCTCACTGAGGTCTGTGAGTTTGTAGGTGTTTCTGGGGTGTGGGGTAGAGACTCCCGCTGAAATCTGGGCGTAGTTGGAGAGTAGCTGGGACAGACAGGAGAGTCATGGGTGGCTGGGGGTGAGCTGCTGGATGATGGCAGTAAGAACATATGGTATATTATTGATGAATGAGGTGACTGTGAAGAATCTCCAGAGGAGGACACGGGAGAACACAATGACATGAGTGACTGTCCTGCTTGGTTAGGAAAGGGAAACGTAAAGTTGTGGAATTCTGTTGATGATGGATGTGAGAGTGGTGAAGCCCTGCGGGGTGATGTAGAGTACTTCCACATCCCTGGTGAGGAGCTGCCCCTTGGGTCTGAGTTTCTGGGAGGGGAGAGGGAGAAGCTGGGTGAGGCAGGCATGAATCTTGAGGAGTCAGGGCTGGGGGACCGCTCATATTCTCCCGAGACGTGTGAGTCTCTGGGGGACTCCTGGGTGCATGGGGCTGACTCCCGCAGGAACCTGGGGATGGCTGGAGAGTAACTGGGAGCCACAGGAGAGTCCCTGAGGCCTGGGGGTGAAGAGATGAAAGACACAGGGGTGGAGCACCGTGAGGCTCGTGAGTTTGTAGGTGATTCCCGGGTGTGGGGGGCTGACTCCAGCTGAAATCTGGGGTTGTTTGGAGAGTAGCTGGGAGACACAGGAGATCCCCCGAGAGCTGGGGGTGAGCTGCTGGGTGATGGCAGTAAGAACATGTGGTATATTATTGATGAACGTGGGGACTCTGAGGAATCCTCAGAGGAGGACACGGGAGAGCCCAATGGCTTCATTGATTGCCCATCACGGTGAGGACAGGGAAATGGGAGCTTGTGGGATTCTGGTGATGACAGAGGTGAGTGTGGTGAAGCCCTAGGGGATGGTGAATGGTAGCTCCGGATCCCTGGTGAGGAGCTTCCCCTGAAGCCTGAGTTTCTGAGAGGGGAGAGGGAGAAGCTGGGTGAGGCTCGCATGGACCTTGGGGAGTCCGTGCTGGGGGACCGTTCATAGGAAGAGCCGGACAAGACCCTACTGTTCTTAGGTGCAGACATGATTAGGAAACCTGCAGCTCCCAGGGGCCCCTACTAATTTTCTAACTCGCAGAAGGAAGGAGTGTGTGTGCGTGTGTGTGTGTGTGTGCGGTGTGAGGTATATGCCCCTTAAGAAAATGGAAATCAACCAACCAATGAGACAGACAGACAGACAGACAGACAGACAGAGATTCACTTGCCCAAGTGTTCTGTCCTGTCCTCTGAATCCGCTTCCAAGTCGCAAGACGCTGTGAGCTCCAAGTCAACGCAGAGTCCGCCAACCGCTCCGGCCGCTGATCCGCTCCGCGAAGATCTGAGTACAGGCCAGCCAGGGTGGGTTTAAATGGCCTCGGGCGCAGCCTAGCAGCGGAAAGGGCGGAGCTTCACTCCTCCTTTCCATCAGTCACCCCCAACTTTCCCAGGCTACACCTCGTAGGAAACTGTTCTCCTGCTTTGATTTCATGCGCCACCTTTGGGACAATCTAAGAACTTACAAGTTTTCTTGGCCAGATATATTAGGAATTGTATGCACTGAAACACTGAAAACCAACTAGTGGTTCTGTGGTTCCCACGTTGTGGTTTTGACACCAGCAGCATCCTTGCCACAATCAAACCCCGGAGATCCACAGATCTGCGGTGTAACAATACCTCCCCCTGATCCGGATGCATGGCAGTTTAAGAAGTCTTTCCGTGTAAGGGAAAAGACTTTGAAGAAAAGGTGGAGATATGCGTTGTAGAAACATTCTTTTGCTCTGGAACCACGTAGAGACTTGGGAGCCAGTTGGGAGGAGCATTCGTTGGATGAGGGTGCTCGGGTTAGGAATATCAAGGTGTGGCTCCAGATAATCCAATCATCTAATTAAGATTCCAGTTATGCTCATCTGTTTTAAAATTCCGTTTGGGTAAATTCTTTTAGTCAGACTGAGAATGGCAAAGCCTCAACCCCAATTTCCAGGGAGGGTTGAGAGCCTCAGGTGGAGTTGATCACCAATAGCCTATGGTTTAACCCGTCATGCCTATAGAATGAGGTCTCCATAAAAACCCAAAAAGACTGGGTTCAGAGAGCTTGTGGATAACACTTCCTGGAAGGTAGTGCACCCCTCCCCACACGCCGGGCCCCGCATTTATTTCTGAACTTTTTGCAAAGTCCGCTAAAATACAACGGCAAATGTAAGTGTTTCCCTGCGTGCTGTGAGCTCTTCCAGCCAATGAATGCAACTAAATCTGGGAGTGGTGGCAACCTGATTTATAGCCAGTTGCTGAGAAGCACAGGTAAAACAACGTGGGGCTTCCCATTGTTATTAGTGTGGGAGGCCTGTCTGGCGGGACTCGGCCCTTTGGAATCTAAAGCTATGTCCCGGTAGATAGCGTCACCATTGAATTAGAAGACACACATATGTTGAGAATAATCTTTCTGGTCATTTGCTGCATGTCTTATTTACAATATGTAATCAAATTCTTTATCCTGGCCTTATGGCACCTGGGTTGAGAACCATGATTTGAACCAAACATTGGTCTGTCACGTTCTGAGTTTGAAACTTTATTTTGCCTTTAGCGTTTTGCTATTGCTTTTTCGTTTTCTTTTGTTTCGTTTCGTTTCTAAGTTCTGGGGTATATGTGCAGGATGTGCAGATTTGTTACTAAGGTAAACGTGTGCCATGGTGGTTCGCTGCACCTGTCAACCCATCACCTAGGTATTAAGCCCAGCATGCAGTAGCTGTTTTTCTTAACGCTCTGCCTCCCGAAAGGCCCCAGTGAGTGTTGTTCCCCTTCCTGTGTCCATGTGATCTCATTTTTCAGCTCTCATTATAAGTGAGAATGTGGCGTTTGGTTTTCTTTCCCTGGATTAGTTTGCTGAGCATAATGACCACACATCACCACTGTTTCTGTTTTTTAGTATAAAGAGTAGTATTTTATTGAATAAGATTTGCTCACAGAAAAATAAGCTTAAGTCTACAATGAATGCCAGACTCTACAGCAGAAAGCAATTTTCTCACTTTTCCACACACAATGGTTCCTACTAAGTGAAAAAACTTCATTCACAAATGTACTACTCTGTCTCAAAACATCTCACATAATCATGCACTGTACTAAAGCCATTAGATCAGTTCTTCAGTCAGGTTAAAGAAGTATCCCTCTAATAACTGACTTTTATAATGCTATCAATATCCACTCCCAATCAGTCTGCCATTGTTAATGGTGTACAGCATTACGGAATACAATGGAATTGATGACGCCCATATCCACGGACACACCGTGACTTACGGTGGTTTGATTTATGATTTTTCAACGTTATGATGGGATTATTGGAATATTAGATGCGTTTCTGAGTTACAGTGGGTTTATGAGTATGCGACCCTATAGTCCAGAAACAGCTGTATAAGGAAAAACAGGTGTACCTAATAAAAATATGCTTAGTGACTTGGGATAAACCAATAGATGTTCACAACTGATGGAGAGCCGTGAAAGAGAGATAGCGGTAAATAGTTACAATAACACAATTTTCCTGCACCTGTCGAGGATTTCTCCCAAAAAACGCAGAATGTGGGATGCACCTAAGGCATATGAAAGAGAGAGGGCAGAAGGAGTAAGTGAGAAATAGGAGGAAGGAAGGAAGGAAGGAAAGAAAGAAGGAAGGTAGGAAGGAAGGAAGGAAGGAAGGAAGGAAGGAAGGAAGGACGAAAGGAAGGAGAAAACACCCGGTGTTACTAAAACCCCCCAAAAAATGGTTTCCCCCTGTGGGTAAGCCTACAATGTGGATGAATCTTGAAAATATTGTGCTACGTGTTGTGTCAGTCATAACAGCTCACCTATTGTGCAATTCCGTTGATAGGAAATGTCCACAATATGGAAATCTATGCATATGGGATTGATCGCACTAGGTAGTTGCTACCTAGGGCTGAGGGTCAGGGAGAGGGTTTGAGACAGAATGAGGAGTGACTAATGTCTACAGGGTTTTTCTCTGGTCGGGTGTGATAAGACGTTCTACAATGGATTGCGAATTAAAATTGAATGTGCACCACCACAGGTATACTAAAAGCCACTCAATTCATGACTTTTAATGGGGGAATCTTCTGTGGCGCACTCTCATGGAGACCACGGCAGACATAGTGAGAGAGAAAAAGGTGAGTAAATATCTGAAACGGAGGCACAAAGAGAGAGAATGAGAAGCCCTGTGAATGGAAGGGAGAGCGAAAAGGGAAAATGGTCCTATTTACAAATGACAGATGTGAAACCGGGGTTCACATCAACAGTGTCACTGCCAGGAAGGAGGGTCATGCTAGCCATGTCACCGGTAGTGTGGCCCGCAGGGACGCCGACCTGCTGGAGCGTCGTGCCAGCATGGGCTCTGGCAGCCACGTGGGCCAGCAGGAGGGTCCCGCTGCACAGCTGTGGGGTGAGGATAGACTGGGTGGTGATATCGCCCATTACAGGGGCCTCTTCTGCTGGCAAGAGTGTGACAGTAGCAAGTAGATGGACAAGCCTGCGTGTGAGGACGGAATGCAGGAGGGGCTCTTGTGCGGCTGGGTGTGGGGCCCTCACGGGAACCGTGGAGAAATGGCCAGGTAACTGCGTCATGTGGGCTAGTAGATTGGCCAGGGCTTCGAACTGAAGGACAATAACGGGGAGTAGCTGTCAGGCCCTGGGAGTGTCTGAGTGTAAGTGGAGATGGGTTTGGGGTCACTGAGGGATGCGTGGGAGCCATCCCTGTATAGGTACAGGTCATAGGGAGATAGTCTCGTGAGGCCTGTGAGTGTCTAGGGTTGTCCTGGGTGCCTGGGGCTGACTGTGGCAGAAATGTGGGGAAGGCTGGAGAGAAGCTGGGAGACCCAGGAGAGTCCCTGAAGGCAGGGGGTGAAGAGGTGAAAGAAATGGGGGAGGGTTGCAGTAAGGTCCGTGAGTTTGTAGGTGATTCCTGGGTGCGGGAAGCTGACTCCAGGTGAAATCTGGAGATGGTCGGAGTGTAGCTGAGAGAGACAGAAGAGTCCTTGAGGGCTGGGGGTGAGAACATGAGGGAGACTGGGGAGTAAGTCAGTGAAATTCGTGAGTTCGGTGGTGTATCGTGGGTGCCTGGAACTGACTCCAGCTGGAATCTAGCGAAGTTTTGAGAGTAGCTGAAAGAGACACAGGAGTCCCTGTGGGCTGAGGGCAAAGACCTGAGAGAGACCAGGGAGGACCTCAGTGAAGTCTGTGAGTCTGTAGGTGATTCCGGAGTGTGGGAGGCTGAGTGCCGCTGAAATCTGGGCGTGGTGGGAGAGGAGCTGGGACAGACAGGAGAGTCCCAGGGGGCTGGGGGTGAAGACATGACAGAGACTGGGGAGTAACTCAGCGAAACTGCTGAGTTTGGTGGTGATACCTGGGTGCCTGGAACTGACTCCCGCTGAAATCTGGGCATGGTTGGAGAGTAGCTGGGACACACAGGAGAGTCCCTGAGGGCTGGGGGTGAAGACATGAGAGAGACCGGGGAGTACCTCAGTGAAACTGGTGAGTTTGGTGGTGACTCCGGGGTGCCTGGGACTGACTCCAGCTGAAATGCGTGCGTGGTTGGAGAGTAGCTGGGACAGACAGGAGAGTCCCTGAGGGCTGGTGAAGACATGAGAGAGACTGGAGAGTAAGTGAGTGAAATTGGTGAGTTTGGTGGTGCTTCCTGGGTGCCTGGAACTGACTCCCGCTGAAGTGTGGGCGTGGTTGGAGAGTAGCTGGGACACACAGGAGAGTCCCTGAGGGTTGGAGATAAAGACGTGCTAGAGAGTGAGGAGTAACTGAGTGAAATTGGGGAGTTTGGTGGTGATTCCGGGGTGCCTGGAGCTGACTGCAGCTGAAATGTGGGCGTGGTTGGAGAGTAGCTGGGACAGACGGGAGAGTCCCTGAGGGATGGTGAAGACATGAGAGAGACTGGGGAGTAACGCAGTGAAATTGGTGAGTTTGGTGGTGATTTCTGGGTGCCTGCAACGGACTCCCGCTGAAGTGTGGGCGTGTTTGGAGAGTAGCTGGGACAGACAGGCGAGTCCCTGAGGGTTGGAGATAAAGACGTGCTAGAGACTGGGGAGTAACTCAGTGAAAGTGGTGGGCTTGGTGGTGATCCCCGGGTTCCTGGAACTGACCCGCGCTGAAATGTGGGCGTGGTTGGAGAGTAGCTGGGACAGACTGGAGGGTCCGTAAGGGCTGGGGGTGAAGACGTGAGAGAGACTGGCGAGGATCTCACTGAGGTCTGTGAGTTTGTAGGTGTTTCTGGGGTGTGGGGTAGAGACTCCCGCTGAAATCTGGGCGTAGTTGGAGAGTAGCTGGGACAGACAGGAGAGTCATGGGTGGCTGGGGGTGAGCTGCTGGATGATGGCAGTAAGAACATATGGTATATTATTGATGAATGAGGTGACTGTGAAGAATCTCCAGAGGAGGACACGGGAGAACACAATGACATGAGTGACTGTCCTGCTTGGTTAGGAAAGGGAAACGTAAAGTTGTGGAATTCTGTCGATGATGGATGTGAGAGTGGTGAAGCCCTGCGGGGTGATGTAGAGTACTTCCACATCCCTGGTGAGGAGCTGCCCCTTGGGTCTGAGTTTCTGGGAGGGGAGAGGGAGAAGCTGGGTGAGGCAGGCATGAATCTTGAGGAGTCAGGGCTAGGGGACCGCTCATATTCTCCCGAGACGTGTGAGTCTCTGGGGGACTCCTGGGTGCATGGGGCTGACTCCCGCAGGAACCTGGGGATGGCTGGAGAGTAACTGGGAGCCACAGGAGAGTCCCTGAGGCCTGGGGGTGAAGAGATGAAAGACACAGGGGTGGAGCACCGTGAGGCTCGTGAGTTTGTAGGTGATTCCCGGGTGTGGGGGGCTGACTCCAGCTGAAATCTGGGGTTGTTTGGAGAGTAGCTGGGAGACACAGGAGATCCCCCGAGAGCTGGGGGTGAGCTGCTGGGTGATGGCAGTAAGAACATGTGGTATATTATTGATGAACGTGGGGACTCTGAGGAATCCTCAGAGGAGGACACGGGAGAGCCCAATGGCTTCATTGATTGCCCATCACGGTGAGGACAGGGAAATGGGAGCTTGTGGGATTCTGGTGATGACAGAGGTGAGTGTGGTGAAGCCCTAGGGGATGGTGAATGGTAGCTCCGGATCCCTGGTGAGGAGCTTCCCCTGAAGCCTGAGTTTCTGAGAGGGGAGAGGGAGAAGCTGGGTGAGGCTCGCATGGACCTTGGGGAGTCCGTGCTGGGGGACCGTTCATAAGAAGAGCCGGACAAGACCCTACTGTTCTTAGGTGCAGACATGATTAGGAAACCTGCAGCTCCCAGGGGCCCCTACTAATTTTCTAACTCGCAGAAGGAAGGAGTGTGTGTGCGTGTGTGTGTGTGTGTGCGGTGTGAGGTATGTGCCCCTTAAGAAAATGGAAATCAACCAACCAATGAGACAGACAGACAGACAGACAGACAGACAGACAGAGATTCACTTGCCCAAGTGTTCTGTCCTGTCCTCTGAATCCGCTTCCAAGTCGCAAGACGCTGTGAGCTCCAAGTCAACGCAGAGTCCGCCAACCGCTCCGGCCGCTGATCCGCTCCGCGAAGATCTGAGTACAGGCCAGCCAGGGTGGGTTTAAATAGCCTCGGGCGCAGCCTAGCAGCGGAAAGGGCGGAGCTTCACTCCTCCTTTCCATCAGTCACCCCCAACTTTCCCAGGCTACACCTCCTAGGAAACTGTTCTCCTGCTTTGATTTCATGCGCCACCTTTGGGACAATCTAAGAACTTACAAGTTTTCTTGGCCAGATATATTAGGAATTGTATGCACTGAAACACTGAAAACCAACTAGTGGTTCTGTGGTTCCCACGTTGTGGTTTTGACACCAGCAGCATCCTTGCCACAATCAAACCCCGGAGATCCACAGATCTGCGGTGTAACAATACCTCCCCCTGATCCGGATGCATGGCAGTTTAAGAAGTCTTTCCGTGTAAGGGAAAAGACTTTGAAGAAAAGGTGGAGATATGCGTTGTATAAACATTCTTTTGCTCTGGAACCACGTAGAGACTTGGGAGCCAGTTGCGTGGAGCATTCGTTGGATGAGGGTGCTCGGGTTAGGAATATCAAGGTGTGGCTCCAGATAATCCAATCATCTAATTAAGATTCCAGTTATGCTCATCTGTTTTAAAATTCCGTTTGGGTAAATTCTTTTAGTCAGACTGAGAATGGCAAAGCCTCAACCCCAATTTCCAGGGAGGGTTGAGAGCCTCAGGTGGAGTTGATCACCAATAGCCTATGGTTTAACCCGTCATGCCTATAGAATGAGGTCTCCATAAAAACCCAAAAGGACTGGGTTCAGAGAGCTTGTGGATAACACTTCCTGGAAGGTAGTGCACCCCTCCCCACACGCCGGGCCCCGCATTTATTTCTGAACTTTTTGCAAAGTCCGCTAAAATACAACGGCAAATGTAAGTGTTTCCCTGCGTGCTGTGAGCTCTTCCAGCCAATGAATGCAACTAAATCTGGGAGTGGTGGCAACCTGATTTATAGCCAGTTGCTGAGAAGCACAGGTAAAACAACGTGGGGCTTCCCATTGTTATTAGTGTGGGAGGCCTGTCTGGCGGGACTCGGCCCTTTGGAATCTAAAGCTATGTCCCGGTAGATAGCGTCACCATTGAATTAGAAGACACACATATGTTGAGAATAATCTTTCTGGTCATTTGCTGCATGTCTTATTTACAATATGTAATCAAATTCTTTATCCTGGCCTTATGGCACCTGGGTTGAGAACCATGATTTGAACCAAACATTGGTCTGTCACGTTCTGAGTTTGAAACTTTATTTTGCCTTTAGCGTTTTGCTATTGCTCTTTCGTTTTCTTTTGTTTCGTTTCGTTTCTAAGTTCTGGGGTATATGTGCAGGATGTGCAGATTTGTTACTAAGGTAAACGTGTGCCATGGTGGTTCGCTGCACCTGTCAACCCATCACCTAGGTATTAAGCCCAGCATGCAGTAGCTGTTTTTCTTAACGCTCTGCCTCCCGAAAGGCCCCAGTGAGTGTTGTTCCCCTTCCTGTGTCCATGTGATCTCATTTTTCAGCTCTCATTATAAGTGAGAATGTGGCGTTTGGTTTTCTTTCCCTGGATTAGTTTGCTGAGCATAATGACCACACATCACCACTGTTTCTGTTTTTTAGTATAAAGAGTAGTATTTTATTGAATAAGATTTGCTCACAGAAAAATAAGCTTAAGTCTACAATGAATGCCAGACTCTACAGCAGAAAGCAATTTTCTCACTTTTCCACACACAATGGTTCCTACTAAGTGAAAAAACTTCATTCACAAATGTACTACTCTGTCTCAAAACATCTCACATAATCATGCACTGTACTAAAGCCATTAGATCAGTTCTTCAGTCAGGTTAAAGAAGTATCCCTCTAATAACTGACTTTTATAATGCTATCAATATCCACTCCCAATCAGTCTGCCATTGTTAATGGTGTACAGCATTACTGAATACAATGGAATTGATGACGCCCATATCCACGGACACACCGTGACTTACGGTGGTTTGATTTATGATTTTTCAACGTTATGATGGGATTATTGGAATATTAGATGCGTTTCTGAGTTACAGTGGGTTTATGAGTATGCGACCCTATAGTCCAGAAACAGCTGTATAAGGAAAAACAGGTGTACCTAATAAGAATATGCTTAGTGACTTGGGATAAACCAATAGATGTTCACAACTGATGGAGAGCCGTGAAAGAGAGATAGCGGTAAATAGTTACAATAACACAATTTTCCTGCACCTGTCGAGGATTTCTCCCAAGAAACGCAGAATGTGGGATGCACCTAAGGCATATGAAAGAGAGAGGGCAGAAGGAGTAAGAGAGAAATAGGAGGAAGGAAGGAAGGAAGGAAAGAAAGAAGGAAGGTAGGAAGGAAGGAAGGAAGGAAGGAAAGAAGGACGAAAGGAAGGAGAAAACACCCGGTGTTACTAAAACCCCCCAAAAAATGGTTTCCCCCTGTGGGTAAGCCTACAATGTGGATGAATCTTGAAAATATTGTGCTACGTGTTGTGTCAGTCATAACAGCTCACCTATTGTGCCATTCGGTTGATAGGAAATGTCCACAATATGGAAATCTATGCATATGGGATTGATCGCACTAGGTAGTTGCTACCTAGGGCTGAGGGTCAGGGAGAGGGTTTGAGACAGAATGAGGAGTGACTAATGTCTACAGGGTTTTTCTCTGGTCGGGGGTGATAAGACGTTCTACAATGGATTGCGAATTAAAATTGAATGTGCACCACCACAGGTATACTAAAAGCCACTCAATTCATGACTTTTAATGGGGGAATCTTCTGTGGCGCACTCTCATGGAGACCACGGCAGACATAGTGAGAGAGAAAAAGGTGAGTAAATATCTGAAACGGAGGCAGAAAGAGAGAGAATGAGAAGCCCTGTGAATGGAAGGGAGAGCGAAAAGGGAAAATGGTCCTATTTACAAATGACAGATGTGAAACCGGGGTTCACATCAACAGTGTCACTGCCAGGAAGGAGGGTCATGCTAGCCATGTCACCGGTAGTGTGGCCCGCAGGGACGCCGACCTGCTGGAGCGTCGTGCCAGCATGGGCTCTGGCAGCCACGTGGGCCAGCAGGAGGGTCCCGCTGCACAGCTGTGGGGTGAGGATAGACTGGGTGGTGATATCGCCCATTACAGGGGCCTCTTCTGCTGGCAAGAGTGTGACAGTAGCAAGTAGATGGACAAGCCTGCGTGTGAGGACGGAATGCAGGAGGGGCTCTTGTGCGGCTGGGTGTGGGGCCCTCACGGGAACCGTGGAGAAATGGCCAGGTAACTGCGTCATGTGGGCTAGTAGATTGGCCAGGGCTTCGAACTGAAGGACAATAACGGGGAGTAGCTGTCAGGCCCTGGGAGTGTCTGAGTGTAAGTGGAGATGGGTTTGGGGTCACTGAGGGATGCGTGGGAGCCATCCCTGTATAGGTACAGGTCATAGGGAGATAGTCTCGTGAGGCCTGTGAGTGTCTAGGGTTGTCCTGGGTGCCTGGGGCTGACTGTGGCAGAAATGTGGGGAAGGCTGGAGAGAAGCTGGGAGACCCAGGAGAGTCCCTGAAGGCAGGGGGTGAAGAGGTGAAAGAAATGGGGGAGGGTTGCAGTAAGGTCCGTGAGTTTGTAGGTGATTCCTGGGTGCGGGAAGCTGACTCCAGGTGAAATCTGGAGATGGTCGGAGTGTAGCTGAGAGAGACAGAAGAGTCCTTGAGGGCTGGGGGTGAGAACATGAGGGAGACTGGGGAGTAAGTCAGTGAAATTCGTGAGTTCGGTGGTGTATCGTGGGTGCCTGGAACTGACTCCAGCTGGAATCTAGCGAAGTTTTGAGAGTAGCTGAAAGAGACACAGGAGTCCCTGTGGGCTGAGGGCAAAGACCTGAGAGAGACCAGGGAGGACCTCAGTGAAGTCTGTGAGTCTGTAGGTGATTCCGGAGTGTGGGAGGCTGAGTGCCGCTGAAATCTGGGCGTGGTGGGAGAGGAGCTGGGACAGACAGGAGAGTCCCAGGGGGCTGGGGGTGAAGACATGACAGAGACTGGGGAGTAACTCAGCGAAACTGCTGAGTTTGGTGGTGATACCTGGGTGCCTGGAACTGACTCCCGCTGAAATCTGGGCATGGTTGGAGAGTAGCTGGGACACACAGGAGAGTCCCTGAGGGCTGGGGGTGAAGACATGAGAGAGACCGGGGAGTACCTCAGTGAAACTGGTGAGTTTGGTGGTGACTCCGGGGTGCCTGGGACTGACTCCAGCTGAAATGTGTGCGTGGTTGGAGAGTAGCTGGGACAGACAGGAGAGTCCCTGAGGGCTGGTGAAGACATGAGAGAGACTGGAGAGTAAGTGAGTGAAATTGGTGAGTTTGGTGGTGCTTCCTGGGTGCCTGGGACTGACTCCCGCTGAAGTGTGGGCGTGGTTGGAGAGTAGCTGGGACACACAGGAGAGTCCCTGAGGGTTGGAGATAAAGACGTGCTAGAGAGTGAGGAGTAACTGAGTGAAATTGGGGAGTTTGGTGGTGATTCCGGGGTGCCTGGAGCTGACTGCAGCTGAAATGTGGGCGTGGTTGGAGAGTAGCTGGGACAGACGGGAGAGTCCCTGAGGGATGGTGAAGACATGAGAGAGACTGGGGAGTAACGCAGTGAAATTGGTGAGTTTGGTGGTGATTTCTGGGTGCCTGCAACGGACTCCCGCTGAAGTGTGGGCGTGTTTGGAGAGTAGCTGGGACAGACAGGCGAGTCCCTGAGGGTTGGAGATAAAGACGTGCTAGAGACTGGGGAGTAACTCAGTGAAAGTGATGGGCTTGGTGGTGATCCCTGGGTTCCTGGAACTGACCCGCGCTGAAATGTGGGCGTGGTTGGAGAGTAGCTGGGACAGACTGGAGGGTCCATAAGGGCTGGGGGTGAAGACGTGAGAGAGACTGGCGAGGATCTCACTGAGGTCTGTGAGTTTGTAGGTGTTTCTGGGGTGTGGGGTAGAGACTCCCGCTGAAATCTGGGCGTAGTTGGAGAGTAGCTGGGACAGACAGGAGAGTCATGGGTGGCTGGGGGTGAGCTGCTGGATGATGGCAGTAAGAACATATGGTATATTATTGATGAATGAGGTGACTGTGAAGAATCTCCAGAGGAGGACACGGGAGAACACAATGACATGAGTGACTGTCCTGCTTGGTTAGGAAAGGGAAACGTAAAGTTGTGGAATTCTGTTGATGATGGATGTGAGAGTGGTGAAGCCCTGCGGGGTGATGTAGAGTACTTCCACATCCCTGGTGAGGAGCTGCCCCTTGGGTCTGAGTTTCTGGGAGGGGAGAGGGAGAAGCTGGGTGAGGCAGGCATGAATCTTGAGGAGTCAGGGCTGGGGGACCGCTCATATTCTCCCGAGACGTGTGAGTCTCTGGGGGACTCCTGGGTGCATGGGGCTGACTCCCGCAGGAACCTGGGGATGGCTGGAGAGTAACTGGGAGCCACAGGAGAGTCCCTGAGGCCTGGGGGTGAAGAGATGAAAGACACAGGGGTGGAGCACCGTGAGGCTCGTGAGTTTGTAGGTGATTCCCGGGTGTGGGGGGCTGACTCCAGCTGAAATCTGGGGTTGTTTGGAGAGTAGCTGGGAGACACAGGAGATCCCCCGAGAGCTGGGGGTGAGCTGCTGGGTGATGGCAGTAAGAACATGTGGTATATTATTGATGAACGTGGGGACTCTGAGGAATCCTCAGAGGAGGACACGGGAGAGCCCAATGGCTTCATTGATTGCCCATCACGGTGAGGACAGGGAAATGGGAGCTTGTGGGATTCTGGTGATGACAGAGGTGAGTGTGGTGAAGCCCTAGGGGATGGTGAATGGTAGCTCCGGATCCCTGGTGAGGAGCTTCCCCTGAAGCCTGAGTTTCTGAGAGGGGAGAGGGAGAAGCTGGGTGAGGCTCGCATGGACCTTGGGGAGTCCGTGCTGGGGGACCGTTCATAAGAAGAGCCGGACAAGACCCTACTGTTCTTAGGTGCAGACATGATTAGGAAACCTGCAGCTCCCAGGGGCCCCTACTAATTTTCTAACTCGCAGAAGGAAGGAGTGTGTGTGCGTGTGTGTGTGTGTGTGCGGTGTGAGGTATGTGCCCCTTAAGAAAATGGAAATCAACCAACCAATGAGACAGACAGACAGACAGACAGACAGACAGACAGAGATTCACTTGCCCAAGTGTTCTGTCCTGTCCTCTGAATCCGCTTCCAAGTCGCAAGACGCTGTGAGCTCCAAGTCAAAGCAGAGTCCGCCAACCGCTCCGGCCGCTGATCCGCTCCGCGAAGATCTGAGTACAGGCCAGCCAGGGTGGGTTTAAATAGCCTCGGGCGCAGCCTAGCAGCGGAAAGGGCGGAGCTTCACTCCTCCTTTCCATCAGTCACCCCCAACTTTCCCAGGCTACACCTCCTAGGAAACTGTTCTCCTGCTTTGATTTCATGCGCCACCTTTGGGACAATCTAAGAACTTACAAGTTTTCTTGGCCAGATATATTAGGAATTGTATGCACTGAAACACTGAAAACCAACTAGTGGTTCTGTGGTTCCCACGTTGTGGTTTTGTCACCAGCAGCATCCTTGCCACAATCAAACCCCGGAGATCCACAGATCTGCGGTGTAACAATACCTCCCCCTGATCCGGATGCATGGCAGTTTAAGAAGTCTTTCCGTGTAAGGGAAAAGACTTTGAAGAAAAGGTGGAGATATGCGTTGTAGAAACATTCTTTTGCTCTGGAACCACGTAGAGACTTGGGAGCCAGTTGGGAGGAGCATTCGTTGGATGAGGGTGCTCGGGTTAGGAATATCAAGGTGTGGCTCCAGGTAATCCAATCATCTAATTAAGATTCCAGTTATGCTCATCTGTTTTAAAATTCCGTTTGGGTAAATTCTTTTAGTCAGACTGAGAATGGCAAAGCCTCAACCCCAATTTCCAGGGAGGGTTGAGAGCCTCAGGTGGAGTTGATCACCAATAGCCTATGGTTTAACCCGTCATGCCTATAGAATGAGGTCTCCATAAAAACCCAAAAGGACTGGGTTCAGAGAGCTTGTGGATAACACTTCCTGGAAGGTAGTGCACCCCTCCCCACACGCCGGGCCCCGCATTTATTTCTGAACTTTTGGCAAAGTCCGCTAAAATACAACGGCAAATGTAAGTGTTTCCCTGCGTGCTGTGAGCTCTTCCAGCCAATGAATGCAACTAAATCTGGGAGTGGTGGCAACCTGATTTATAGCCAGTTGCTGAGAAGCACAGGTAAAACAACGTGGGGCTTCCCATTGTTATTAGTGTGGGAGGCCTGTCTGGCGGGACTCGGCCCTTTGGAATCTAAAGCTATGTCCCGGTAGATAGCGTCACCATTGAATTAGAAGACACACATATGTTGAGAATAATCTTTCTGGTCATTTGCTGCATGTCTTATTTACAATATGTAATCAAATTCTTTATCCTGGCCTTATGGCACCTGGGTTGAGAACCATGATTTGAACCAAACATTGGTCTGTCACGTTCTGAGTTTGAAACTTTATTTTGCCTTTAGCGTTTTGCTATTGCTTTTTCGTTTTCTTTTGTTTCGTTTCGTTTCTAAGTTCTGGGGTATATGTGCAGGATGTGCAGATTTGTTACTAAGGTAAACGTGTGCCATGGTGGTTCGCTGCACCTGTCAACCCATCACCTAGGTATTAAGCCCAGCATGCAGTAGCTGTTTTTCTTAACGCTCTGCCTCCCGAAAGGCCCCAGTGAGTGTTGTTCCCCTTCCTGTGTCCATGTGATCTCATTTTTCAGCTCTCATTATAAGTGAGAATGTGGCGTTTGGTTTTCTTTCCCTGGATTAGTTTGCTGAGCATAATGACCACACATCACCACTGTTTCTGTTTTTTAGTATAAAGAGTAGTATTTTATTGAATAAGATTTGCTCACAGAAAAATAAGCTTAAGTCTACAATGAATGCCAGACTCTACAGCAGAAAGCAATTTTCTCACTTTTCCACACACAATGGTTCCTACTAAGTGAAAAAACTTCATTCACAAATGTACTACTCTGTCTCAAAACATCTCACATAATCATGCACTGTACTAAAGCCATTAGATCAGTTCTTCAGTCAGGTTAAAGAAGTATCCCTCTAATAACTGACTTTTATAATGCTATCAATATCCACTCCCAATCAGTCTGCCATTGTTAATGGTGTACAGCATTACTGAATACAATGGAATTGATGACGCCCATATCCACGGACACACCGTGACTTACGGTGGTTTGATTTATGATTTTTCAACGTTATGATGGGATTATTGGAATATTAGATGCGTTTCTGAGTTACAGTGGGTTTATGAGTATGCGACCCTATACTCCAGAAACAGCTGTATAAGGAAAAACAGGTGTACCTAATAAGAATATGCTTAGTGACTTGGGATAAACCAATAGATGTTCACAACTGATGGAGAGCCGTGAAAGAGAGATAGCGGTAAATAGTTACAATAACACAATTTTCCTGCACCTGTCGAGGATTTCTCCCAAGAAACGCAGAATGTGGGATGCACCTAAGGCATATGAAAGAGAGAGGGCAGAAGGAGTAAGAGAGAAATAGGAGGAAGGAAGGAAGGAAGGAAAGAAAGAAGGAAGGTAGGAAGGAAGGAAGGAAGGAAGGAAAGAAGGACGAAAGGAAGGAGAAAACACCCGGTGTTACTAAAACCCCCCAAAAAATGGTTTCCCCCTGTGGGTAAGCCTACAATGTGGATGAATCTTGAAAATATTGTGCTACGTGTTGTGTCAGTCATAACAGCTCACCTATTGTGCCATTCGGTTGATAGGAAATGTCCACAATATGGAAATCTATGCATATGGGATTGATCGCACTAGGTAGTTGCTACCTAGGGCTGAGGGTCAGGGAGAGGGTTTGAGACAGAATGAGGAGTGACTAATGTCTACAGGGTTTTTCTCTGGTCGGGGGTGATAAGACGTTCTACAATGGATTGCGAATTAAAATTGAATGTGCACCACCACAGGTATACTAAAAGCCACTCAATTCATGACTTTTAATGGGGGAATCTTCTGTGGCGCACTCTCATGGAGACCACGGCAGACATAGTGAGAGAGAAAAAGGTGAGTAAATATCTGAAACGGAGGCAGAAAGAGAGAGAATGAGAAGCCCTGTGAATGGAAGGGAGAGCGAAAAGGGAAAATGGTCCTATTTACAAATGACAGATGTGAAACCGGGGTTCACATCAACAGTGTCACTGCCAGGAAGGAGGGTCATGCTAGCCATGTCACCGGTAGTGTGGCCCGCAGGGACGCCGACCTGCTGGAGCGTCGTGCCAGCATGGGCTCTGGCAGCCACGTGGGCCAGCAGGAGGGTCCCGCTGCACAGCTGTGGGGTGAGGATAGACTGGGTGGTGATATCGCCCATTACAGGGGCCTCTTCTGCTGGCAAGAGTGTGACAGTAGCAAGTAGATGGACAAGCCTGCGTGTGAGGACGGAATGCAGGAGGGGCTCTTGTGCGGCTGGGTGTGGGGCCCTCACGGGAACCGTGGAGAAATGGCCAGGTAACTGCGTCATGTGGGCTAGTAGATTGGCCAGGGCTTCGAACTGAAGGACAATAACGGGGAGTAGCTGTCAGGCCCTGGGAGTGTCTGAGTGTAAGTGGAGATGGGTTTGGGGTCACTGAGGGATGCGTGGGAGCCATCCCTGTATAGGTACAGGTCATAGGGAGATAGTCTCGTGAGGCCTGTGAGTGTCTAGGGTTGTCCTGGGTGCCTGGGGCTGACTGTGGCAGAAATGTGGGGAAGGCTGGAGAGAAGCTGGGAGACCCAGGAGAGTCCCTGAAGGCAGGGGGTGAAGAGGTGAAAGAAATGGGGGAGGGTTGCAGTAAGGTCCGTGAGTTTGTAGGTGATTCCTGGGTGCGGGAAGCTGACTCCAGGTGAAATCTGGAGATGGTCGGAGTGTAGCTGAGAGAGACAGAAGAGTCCTTGAGGGCTGGGGGTGAGAACATGAGGGAGACTGGGGAGTAAGTCAGTGAAATTCGTGAGTTCGGTGGTGTATCGTGGGTGCCTGGAACTGACTCCAGCTGGAATCTAGCGAAGTTTTGAGAGTAGCTGAAAGAGACACAGGAGTCCCTGTGGGCTGAGGGCAAAGACCTGAGAGAGACCAGGGAGGACCTCAGTGAAGTCTGTGAGTCTGTAGGTGATTCCGGAGTGTGGGAGGCTGAGTGCCGCTGAAATCTGGGCGTGGTGGGAGAGGAGCTGGGACAGACAGGAGAGTCCCAGGGGGCTGGGGGTGAAGACATGACAGAGACTGGGGAGTAACTCAGCGAAACTGCTGAGTTTGGTGGTGATACCTGGGTGCCTGGAACTGACTCCCGCTGAAATCTGGGCATGGTTGGAGAGTAGCTGGGACACACAGGAGAGTCCCTGAGGGCTGGGGGTGAAGACATGAGAGAGACCGGGGAGTACCTCAGTGAAACTGGTGAGTTTGGTGGTGACTCCGGGGTGCCTGGGACTGACTCCAGCTGAAATGTGTGCGTGGTTGGAGAGTAGCTGGGACAGACAGGAGAGTCCCTGAGGGCTGGTGAAGACATGAGAGAGACTGGAGAGTAAGTGAGTGAAATTGGTGAGTTTGGTGGTGCTTCCTGGGTGCCTGGGACTGACTCCCGCTGAAGTGTGGGCGTGGTTGGAGAGTAGCTGGGACACACAGGAGAGTCCCTGAGGGTTGGAGATAAAGACGTGCTAGAGAGTGAGGAGTAACTGAGTGAAATTGGGGAGTTTGGTGGTGATTCCGGGGTGCCTGGAGCTGACTGCAGCTGAAATGTGGGCGTGGTTGGAGAGTAGCTGGGACAGACGGGAGAGTCCCTGAGGGATGGTGAAGACATGAGAGAGACTGGGGAGTAACGCAGTGAAATTGGTGAGTTTGGTGGTGATTTCTGGGTGCCTGCAACGGACTCCCGCTGAAGTGTGGGCGTGTTTGGAGAGTAGCTGGGACAGACAGGCGAGTCCCTGAGGGTTGGAGATAAAGACGTGCTAGAGACTGGGGAGTAACTCAGTGAAAGTGGTGGGCTTGGTGGTGATCCCCGGGTTCCTGGAACTGACCCGCGCTGAAATGTGGGCGTGGTTGGAGAGTAGCTGGGACAGACTGGAGGGTCCGTAAGGGCTGGGGGTGAAGACGTGAGAGAGACTGGCGAGGATCTCACTGAGGTCTGTGAGTTTGTAGGTGTTTCTGGGGTGTGGGGTAGAGACTCCCGCTGAAATCTGGGCGTAGTTGGAGAGTAGCTGGGACAGACAGGAGAGTCATGGGTGGCTGGGGGTGAGCTGCTGGATGATGGCAGTAAGAACATATGGTATATTATTGATGAATGAGGTGACTGTGAAGAATCTCCAGAGGAGGACACGGGAGAACACAATGACATGAGTGACTGTCCTGCTTGGTTAGGAAAGGGAAACGTAAAGTTGTGGAATTCTGTTGATGATGGATGTGAGAGTGGTGAAGCCCTGCGGGGTGATGTAGAGTACTTCCACATCCCTGGTGAGGAGCTGCCCCTTGGGTCTGAGTTTCTGGGAGGGGAGAGGGAGAAGCTGGGTGAGGCAGGCATGAATCTTGAGGAGTCAGGGCTGGGGGACCGCTCATATTCTCCCGAGACGTGTGAGTCTCTGGGGGACTCCTGGGTGCATGGGGCTGACTCCCGCAGGAACCTGGGGATGGCTGGAGAGTAACTGGGAGCCACAGGAGAGTCCCTGAGGCCTGGGGGTGAAGAGATGAAAGACACAGGGGTGGAGCACCGTGAGGCTCGTGAGTTTGTAGGTGATTCCCGGGTGTGGGGGGCTGACTCCAGCTGAAATCTGGGGTTGTTTGGAGAGTAGCTGGGAGACACAGGAGATCCCCCGAGAGCTGGGGGTGAGCTGCTGGGTGATGGCAGTAAGAACATGTGGTATATTATTGATGAACGTGGGGACTCTGAGGAATCCTCAGAGGAGGACACGGGAGAGCCCAATGGCTTCATTGATTGCCCATCACGGTGAGGACAGGGAAATGGGAGCTTGTGGGATTCTGGTGATGACAGAGGTGAGTGTGGTGAAGCCCTAGGGGATGGTGAATGGTAGCTCCGGATCCCTGGTGAGGAGCTTCCCCTGAAGCCTGAGTTTCTGAGAGGGGAGAGGGAGAAGCTGGGTGAGGCTCGCATGGACCTTGGGGAGTCCGTGCTGGGGGACCGTTCATAAGAAGAGCCGGACAAGACCCTACTGTTCTTAGGTGCAGACATGATTAGGAAACCTGCAGCTCCCAGGGGCCCCTACTAATTTTCTAACTCGCAGAAGGAAGGAGTGTGTGTGCGTGTGTGTGTGTGTGCGGTGTGAGGTATGTGCCCCTTAAGAAAATGGAAATCAACCAACCAATGAGACAGACAGACAGACAGACAGACAGACAGACAGACAGAGATTCACTTGCCCAAGTGTTCTGTCCTGTCCTCTGAATCCGCTTCCAAGTCGCAAGACGCTGTGAGCTCCAAGTCAACGCAGAGTCCGCCAACCGCTCCGGCCGCTGATCCGCTCCGCGAAGATCTGAGTACAGGCCAGCCAGGGTGGGTTTAAATAGCCTCGGGCGCAGCCTAGCAGCGGAAAGGGCGGAGCTTCACTCCTCCTTTCCATCAGTCACCCCCAACTTTCCCAGGCTACACCTCCTAGGAAACTGTTCTCCTGCTTTGATTTCATGCGCCACCTTTGGGACAATCTAAGAACTTACAAGTTTTCTTGGCCAGATATATTAGGAATTGTATGCACTGAAACACTGAAAACCAACTAGTGGTTCTGTGGTTCCCACGTTGTGGTTTTGACACCAGCAGCATCCTTGCCACAATCAAACCCCGGAGATCCACAGATCTGCGGTGTAACAATACCTCCCCCTGATCCGGATGCATGGCAGTTTAAGAAGTCTTTCCGTGTAAGGGAAAAGACTTTGAAGAAAAGGTGGAGATATGCGTTGTAGAAACATTCTTTTGCTCTGGAACCACGTAGAGACTTGGGAGCCAGTTGGGAGGAGCATTCGTTGGATGAGGGTGCTCGGGTTAGGAATATCAAGGTGTGGCTCCAGGTAATCCAATCATCTAATTAAGATTCCAGTTATGCTCATCTGTTTTAAAATTCCGTTTGGGTAAATTCTTTTAGTCAGACTGAGAATGGCAAAGCCTCAACCCCAATTTCCAGGGAGGGTTGAGAGCCTCAGGTGGAGTTGATCACCAATAGCCTATGGTTTAACCCGTCATGCCTATAGAATGAGGTCTCCATAAAAACCCAAAAGGACTGGGTTCAGAGAGCTTGTGGATAACACTTCCTGGAAGGTAGTGCACCCCTCCCCACACGCCGGGCCCCGCATTTATTTCTGAACTTTTGGCAAAGTCCGCTAAAATACAACGGCAAATGTAAGTGTTTCCCTGCGTGCTGTGAGCTCTTCCAGCCAATGAATGCAACTAAATCTGGGAGTGGTGGCAACCTGATTTATAGCCAGTTGCTGAGAAGCACAGGTAAAACAACGTGGGGCTTCCCATTGTTATTAGTGTGGGAGGCCTGTCTGGCGGGACTCGGCCCTTTGGAATCTAAAGCTATGTCCCGGTAGATAGCGTCACCATTGAATTAGAAGACACACATATGTTGAGAATAATCTTTCTGGTCATTTGCTGCATGTCTTATTTACAATATGTAATCAAATTCTTTATCCTGGCCTTATGGCACCTGGGTTGAGAACCATGATTTGAACCAAACATTGGTCTGTCACGTTCTGAGTTTGAAACTTTATTTTGCCTTTAGCGTTTTGCTATTGCTTTTTCGTTTTCTTTTGTTTCGTTTCGTTTCTAAGTTCTGGGGTATATGTGCAGGATGTGCAGATTTGTTACTAAGGTAAACGTGTGCCATGGTGGTTCGCTGCACCTGTCAACCCATCACCTAGGTATTAAGCCCAGCATGCAGTAGCTGTTTTTCTTAACGCTCTGCCTCCCGAAAGGCCCCAGTGAGTGTTGTTCCCCTTCCTGTGTCCATGTGATCTCATTTTTCAGCTCTCATTATAAGTGAGAATGTGGCGTTTGGTTTTCTTTCCCTGGATTAGTTTGCTGAGCATAATGACCACACATCACCACTGTTTCTGTTTTTTAGTATAAAGAGTAGTATTTTATTGAATAAGATTTGCTCACAGAAAAATAAGCTTAAGTCTACAATGAATGCCAGACTCTACAGCAGAAAGCAATTTTCTCACTTTTCCACACACAATGGTTCCTACTAAGTGAAAAAACTTCATTCACAAATGTACTACTCTGTCTCAAAACATCTCACATAATCATGCACTGTACTAAAGCCATTAGATCAGTTCTTCAGTCAGGTTAAAGAAGTATCCCTCTAATAACTGACTTTTATAATGCTATCAATATCCACTCCCAATCAGTCTGCCATTGTTAATGGTGTACAGCATTACTGAATACAATGGAATTGATGACGCCCATATCCACGGACACACCGTGACTTACGGTGGTTTGATTTATGATTTTTCAACGTTATGATGGGATTATTGGAATATTAGATGCGTTTCTGAGTTACAGTGGGTTTATGAGTATGCGACCCTATACTCCAGAAACAGCTGTATAAGGAAAAACAGGTGTACCTAATAAGAATATGCTTAGTGACTTGGGATAAACCAATAGATGTTCACAACTGATGGAGAGCCGTGAAAGAGAGATAGCGGTAAATAGTTACAATAACACAATTTTCCTGCACCTGTCGAGGATTTCTCCCAAGAAACGCAGAATGTGGGATGCACCTAAGGCATATGAAAGAGAGAGGGCAGAAGGAGTAAGAGAGAAATAGGAGGAAGGAAGGAAGGAAGGAAAGAAAGAAGGAAGGTAGGAAGGAAGGAAGGAAGGAAAGAAGGACGAAAGGAAGGAGAAAACACCCGGTGTTACTAAAACCCCCCAAAAAATGGTTTCCCCCTGTGGGTAAGCCTACAATGTGGATGAATCTTGAAAATATTGTGCTACGTGTTGTGTCAGTCATAACAGCTCACCTATTGTGCCATTCGGTTGATAGGAAATGTCCACAATATGGAAATCTATGCATATGGGATTGATCGCACTAGGTAGTTGCTACCTAGGGCTGAGGGTCAGGGAGAGGGTTTGAGACAGAATGAGGAGTGACTAATGTCTACAGGGTTTTTCTCTGGTCGGGGGTGATAAGACGTTCTACAATGGATTGCGAATTAAAATTGAATGTGCACCACCACAGGTATACTAAAAGCCACTCAATTCATGACTTTTAATGGGGGAATCTTCTGTGGCGCACTCTCATGGAGACCACGGCAGACATAGTGAGAGAGAAAAAGGTGAGTAAATATCTGAAACGGAGGCAGAAAGAGAGAGAATGAGAAGCCCTGTGAATGGAAGGGAGAGCGAAAAGGGAAAATGGTCCTATTTACAAATGACAGATGTGAAACCGGGGTTCACATCAACAGTGTCACTGCCAGGAAGGAGGGTCATGCTAGCCATGTCACCGGTAGTGTGGCCCGCAGGGACGCCGACCTGCTGGAGCGTCGTGCCAGCATGGGCTCTGGCAGCCACGTGGGCCAGCAGGAGGGTCCCGCTGCACAGCTGTGGGGTGAGGATAGACTGGGTGGTGATATCGCCCATTACAGGGGCCTCTTCTGCTGGCAAGAGTGTGACAGTAGCAAGTAGATGGACAAGCCTGCGTGTGAGGACGGAATGCAGGAGGGGCTCTTGTGCGGCTGGGTGTGGGGCCCTCACGGGAACCGTGGAGAAATGGCCAGGTAACTGCGTCATGTGGGCTAGTAGATTGGCCAGGGCTTCGAACTGAAGGACAATAACGGGGAGTAGCTGTCAGGCCCTGGGAGTGTCTGAGTGTAAGTGGAGATGGGTTTGGGGTCACTGAGGGATGCGTGGGAGCCATCCCTGTATAGGTACAGGTCATAGGGAGATAGTCTCGTGAGGCCTGTGAGTGTCTAGGGTTGTCCTGGGTGCCTGGGGCTGACTGTGGCAGAAATGTGGGGAAGGCTGGAGAGAAGCTGGGAGACCCAGGAGAGTCCCTGAAGGCAGGGGGTGAAGAGGTGAAAGAAATGGGGGAGGGTTGCAGTAAGGTCCGTGAGTTTGTAGGTGATTCCTGGGTGCGGGAAGCTGACTCCAGGTGAAATCTGGAGATGGTCGGAGTGTAGCTGAGAGAGACAGAAGAGTCCTTGAGGGCTGGGGGTGAGAACATGAGGGAGACTGGGGAGTAAGTCAGTGAAATTCGTGAGTTCGGTGGTGTATCGTGGGTGCCTGGAACTGACTCCAGCTGGAATCTAGCGAAGTTTTGAGAGTAGCTGAAAGAGACACAGGAGTCCCTGTGGGCTGAGGGCAAAGACCTGAGAGAGACCAGGGAGGACCTCAGTGAAGTCTGTGAGTCTGTAGGTGATTCCGGAGTGTGGGAGGCTGAGTGCCGCTGAAATCTGGGCGTGGTGGGAGAGGAGCTGGGACAGACAGGAGAGTCCCAGGGGGCTGGGGGTGAAGACATGACAGAGACTGGGGAGTAACTCAGCGAAACTGCTGAGTTTGGTGGTGATACCTGGGTGCCTGGAACTGACTCCCGCTGAAATCTGGGCATGGTTGGAGAGTAGCTGGGACACACAGGAGAGTCCCTGAGGGCTGGGGGTGAAGACATGAGAGAGACCGGGGAGTACCTCAGTGAAACTGGTGAGTTTGGTGGTGACTCCGGGGTGCCTGGGACTGACTCCAGCTGAAATGTGTGCGTGGTTGGAGAGTAGCTGGGACAGACAGGAGAGTCCCTGAGGGCTGGTGAAGACATGAGAGAGACTGGAGAGTAAGTGAGTGAAATTGGTGAGTTTGGTGGTGCTTCCTGGGTGCCTGGGACTGACTCCCGCTGAAGTGTGGGCGTGGTTGGAGAGTAGCTGGGACACACAGGAGAGTCCCTGAGGGTTGGAGATAAAGACGTGCTAGAGAGTGAGGAGTAACTGAGTGAAATTGGGGAGTTTGGTGGTGATTCCGGGGTGCCTGGAGCTGACTGCAGCTGAAATGTGGGCGTGGTTGGAGAGTAGCTGGGACAGACGGGAGAGTCCCTGAGGGATGGTGAAGACATGAGAGAGACTGGGGAGTAACGCAGTGAAATTGGTGAGTTTGGTGGTGATTTCTGGGTGCCTGCAACGGACTCCCGCTGAAGTGTGGGCGTGTTTGGAGAGTAGCTGGGACAGACAGGCGAGTCCCTGAGGGTTGGAGATAAAGACGTGCTAGAGACTGGGGAGTAACTCAGTGAAAGTGGTGGGCTTGGTGGTGATCCCCGGGTTCCTGGAACTGACCCGCGCTGAAATGTGGGCGTGGTTGGAGAGTAGCTGGGACAGACTGGAGGGTCCGTAAGGGCTGGGGGTGAAGACGTGAGAGAGACTGGCGAGGATCTCACTGAGGTCTGTGAGTTTGTAGGTGTTTCTGGGGTGTGGGGTAGAGACTCCCGCTGAAATCTGGGCGTAGTTGGAGAGTAGCTGGGACAGACAGGAGAGTCATGGGTGGCTGGGGGTGAGCTGCTGGATGATGGCAGTAAGAACATATGGTATATTATTGATGAATGAGGTGACTGTGAAGAATCTCCAGAGGAGGACACGGGAGAACACAATGACATGAGTGACTGTCCTGCTTGGTTAGGAAAGGGAAACGTAAAGTTGTGGAATTCTGTTGATGATGGATGTGAGAGTGGTGAAGCCCTGCGGGGTGATGTAGAGTACTTCCACATCCCTGGTGAGGAGCTGCCCCTTGGGTCTGAGTTTCTGGGAGGGGAGAGGGAGAAGCTGGGTGAGGCAGGCATGAATCTTGAGGAGTCAGGGCTGGGGGACCGCTCATATTCTCCCGAGACGTGTGAGTCTCTGGGGGACTCCTGGGTGCATGGGGCTGACTCCCGCAGGAACCTGGGGATGGCTGGAGAGTAACTGGGAGCCACAGGAGAGTCCCTGAGGCCTGGGGGTGAAGAGATGAAAGACACAGGGGTGGAGCACCGTGAGGCTCGTGAGTTTGTAGGTGATTCCCGGGTGTGGGGGGCTGACTCCAGCTGAAATCTGGGGTTGTTTGGAGAGTAGCTGGGAGACACAGGAGATCCCCCGAGAGCTGGGGGTGAGCTGCTGGGTGATGGCAGTAAGAACATGTGGTATATTATTGATGAACGTGGGGACTCTGAGGAATCCTCAGAGGAGGACACGGGAGAGCCCAATGGCTTCATTGATTGCCCATCACGGTGAGGACAGGGAAATGGGAGCTTGTGGGATTCTGGTGATGACAGAGGTGAGTGTGGTGAAGCCCTAGGGGATGGTGAATGGTAGCTCCGGATCCCTGGTGAGGAGCTTCCCCTGAAGCCTGAGTTTCTGAGAGGGGAGAGGGAGAAGCTGGGTGAGGCTCGCATGGACCTTGGGGAGTCCGTGCTGGGGGACCGTTCATAAGAAGAGCCGGACAAGACCCTACTGTTCTTAGGTGCAGACATGATTAGGAAACCTGCAGCTCCCAGGGGCCCCTACTAATTTTCTAACTCGCAGAAGGAAGGAGTGTGTGTGCGTGTGTGTGTGTGTGCGGTGTGAGGTATGTGCCCCTTAAGAAAATGGAAATCAACCAACCAATGAGACAGACAGACAGACAGACAGACAGACAGACAGACAGAGATTCACTTGCCCAAGTGTTCTGTCCTGTCCTCTGAATCCGCTTCCAAGTCGCAAGACGCTGTGAGCTCCAAGTCAACGCAGAGTCCGCCAACCGCTCCGGCCGCTGATCCGCTCCGCGAAGATCTGAGTACAGGCCAGCCAGGGTGGGTTTAAATAGCCTCGGGCGCAGCCTAGCAGCGGAAAGGGCGGAGCTTCACTCCTCCTTTCCATCAGTCACCCCCAACTTTCCCAGGCTACACCTCCTAGGAAACTGTTCTCCTGCTTTGATTTCATGCGCCACCTTTGGGACAATCTAAGAACTTACAAGTTTTCTTGGCCAGATATATTAGGAATTGTATGCACTGAAACACTGAAAACCAACTAGTGGTTCTGTGGTTCCCACGTTGTGGTTTTGACACCAGCAGCATCCTTGCCACAATCAAACCCCGGAGATCCACAGATCTGCGGTGTAACAATACCTCCCCCTGATCCGGATGCATGGCAGTTTAAGAAGTCTTTCCGTGTAAGGGAAAAGACTTTGAAGAAAAGGTGGAGATATGCGTTGTAGAAACATTCTTTTGCTCTGGAACCACGTAGAGACTTGGGAGCCAGTTGGGAGGAGCATTCGTTGGATGAGGGTGCTCGGGTTAGGAATATCAAGGTGTGGCTCCAGGTAATCCAATCATCTAATTAAGATTCCAGTTATGCTCATCTGTTTTAAAATTCCGTTTGGGTAAATTCTTTTAGTCAGACTGAGAATGGCAAAGCCTCAACCCCAATTTCCAGGGAGGGTTGAGAGCCTCAGGTGGAGTTGATCACCAATAGCCTATGGTTTAACCCGTCATGCCTATAGAATGAGGTCTCCATAAAAACCCAAAAGGACTGGGTTCAGAGAGCTTGTGGATAACACTTCCTGGAAGGTAGTGCACCCCTCCCCACACGCCGGGCCCCGCATTTATTTCTGAACTTTTGGCAAAGTCCGCTAAAATACAACGGCAAATGTAAGTGTTTCCCTGCGTGCTGTGAGCTCTTCCAGCCAATGAATGCAACTAAATCTGGGAGTGGTGGCAACCTGATTTATAGCCAGTTGCTGAGAAGCACAGGTAAAACAACGTGGGGCTTCCCATTGTTATTAGTGTGGGAGGCCTGTCTGGCGGGACTCGGCCCTTTGGAATCTAAAGCTATGTCCCGGTAGATAGCGTCACCATTGAATTAGAAGACACACATATGTTGAGAATAATCTTTCTGGTCATTTGCTGCATGTCTTATTTACAATATGTAATCAAATTCTTTATCCTGGCCTTATGGCACCTGGGTTGAGAACCATGATTTGAACCAAACATTGGTCTGTCACGTTCTGAGTTTGAAACTTTATTTTGCCTTTAGCGTTTTGCTATTGCTTTTTCGTTTTCTTTTGTTTCGTTTCGTTTCTAAGTTCTGGGGTATATGTGCAGGATGTGCAGATTTGTTACTAAGGTAAACGTGTGCCATGGTGGTTCGCTGCACCTGTCAACCCATCACCTAGGTATTAAGCCCAGCATGCAGTAGCTGTTTTTCTTAACGCTCTGCCTCCCGAAAGGCCCCAGTGAGTGTTGTTCCCCTTCCTGTGTCCATGTGATCTCATTTTTCAGCTCTCATTATAAGTGAGAATGTGGCGTTTGGTTTTCTTTCCCTGGATTAGTTTGCTGAGCATAATGACCACACATCACCACTGTTTCTGTTTTTTAGTATAAAGAGTAGTATTTTATTGAATAAGATTTGCTCACAGAAAAATAAGCTTAAGTCTACAATGAATGCCAGACTCTACAGCAGAAAGCAATTTTCTCACTTTTCCACACACAATGGTTCCTACTAAGTGAAAAAACTTCATTCACAAATGTACTACTCTGTCTCAAAACATCTCACATAATCATGCACTGTACTAAAGCCATTAGATCAGTTCTTCAGTCAGGTTAAAGAAGTATCCCTCTAATAACTGACTTTTATAATGCTATCAATATCCACTCCCAATCAGTCTGCCATTGTTAATGGTGTACAGCATTACTGAATACAATGGAATTGATGACGCCCATATCCACGGACACACCGTGACTTACGGTGGTTTGATTTATGATTTTTCAACGTTATGATGGGATTATTGGAATATTAGATGCGTTTCTGAGTTACAGTGGGTTTATGAGTATGCGACCCTATAGTCCAGAAACAGCTGTATAAGGAAAAACAGGTGTACCTAATAAGAATATGCTTAGTGACTTGGGATAAACCAATAGATGTTCACAACTGATGGAGAGCCGTGAAAGAGAGATAGCGGTAAATAGTTACAATAACACAATTTTCCTGCACCTGTCGAGGATTTCTCCCAAGAAACGCAGAATGTGGGATGCACCTAAGGCATATGAAAGAGAGAGGGCAGAAGGAGTAAGAGAGAAATAGGAGGAAGGAAGGAAGGAAGGAAAGAAAGAAGGAAGGTAGGAAGGAAGGAAGGAAGGAAGGAAAGAAGGACGAAAGGAAGGAGAAAACACCCGGTGTTACTAAAACCCCCCAAAAAATGGTTTCCCCCTGTGGGTAAGCCTACAATGTGGATGAATCTTGAAAATATTGTGCTACGTGTTGTGTCAGTCATAACAGCTCACCTATTGTGCCATTCGGTTGATAGGAAATGTCCACAATATGGAAATCTATGCATATGGGATTGATCGCACTAGGTAGTTGCTACCTAGGGCTGAGGGTCAGGGAGAGGGTTTGAGACAGAATGAGGAGTGACTAATGTCTACAGGGTTTTTCTCTGGTCGGGGGTGATAAGACGTTCTACAATGGATTGCGAATTAAAATTGAATGTGCACCACCACAGGTATACTAAAAGCCACTCAATTCATGACTTTTAATGGGGGAATCTTCTGTGGCGCACTCTCATGGAGACCACGGCAGACATAGTGAGAGAGAAAAAGGTGAGTAAATATCTGAAACGGAGGCAGAAAGAGAGAGAATGAGAAGCCCTGTGAATGGAAGGGAGAGCGAAAAGGGAAAATGGTCCTATTTACAAATGACAGATGTGAAACCGGGGTTCACATCAACAGTGTCACTGCCAGGAAGGAGGGTCATGCTAGCCATGTCACCGGTAGTGTGGCCCGCAGGGACGCCGACCTGCTGGAGCGTCGTGCCAGCATGGGCTCTGGCAGCCACGTGGGCCAGCAGGAGGGTCCCGCTGCACAGCTGTGGGGTGAGGATAGACTGGGTGGTGATATCGCCCATTACAGGGGCCTCTTCTGCTGGCAAGAGTGTGACAGTAGCAAGTAGATGGACAAGCCTGCGTGTGAGGACGGAATGCAGGAGGGGCTCTTGTGCGGCTGGGTGTGGGGCCCTCACGGGAACCGTGGAGAAATGGCCAGGTAACTGCGTCATGTGGGCTAGTAGATTGGCCAGGGCTTCGAACTGAAGGACAATAACGGGGAGTAGCTGTCAGGCCCTGGGAGTGTCTGAGTGTAAGTGGAGATGGGTTTGGGGTCACTGAGGGATGCGTGGGAGCCATCCCTGTATAGGTACAGGTCATAGGGAGATAGTCTCGTGAGGCCTGTGAGTGTCTAGGGTTGTCCTGGGTGCCTGGGGCTGACTGTGGCAGAAATGTGGGGAAGGCTGGAGAGAAGCTGGGAGACCCAGGAGAGTCCCTGAAGGCAGGGGGTGAAGAGGTGAAAGAAATGGGGGAGGGTTGCAGTAAGGTCCGTGAGTTTGTAGGTGATTCCTGGGTGCGGGAAGCTGACTCCAGGTGAAATCTGGAGATGGTCGGAGTGTAGCTGAGAGAGACAGAAGAGTCCTTGAGGGCTGGGGGTGAGAACATGAGGGAGACTGGGGAGTAAGTCAGTGAAATTCGTGAGTTCGGTGGTGTATCGTGGGTGCCTGGAACTGACTCCAGCTGGAATCTAGCGAAGTTTTGAGAGTAGCTGAAAGAGACACAGGAGTCCCTGTGGGCTGAGGGCAAAGACCTGAGAGAGACCAGGGAGGACCTCAGTGAAGTCTGTGAGTCTGTAGGTGATTCCGGAGTGTGGGAGGCTGAGTGCCGCTGAAATCTGGGCGTGGTGGGAGAGGAGCTGGGACAGACAGGAGAGTCCCAGGGGGCTGGGGGTGAAGACATGACAGAGACTGGGGAGTAACTCAGCGAAACTGCTGAGTTTGGTGGTGATACCTGGGTGCCTGGAACTGACTCCCGCTGAAATCTGGGCATGGTTGGAGAGTAGCTGGGACACACAGGAGAGTCCCTGAGGGCTGGGGGTGAAGACATGAGAGAGACCGGGGAGTACCTCAGTGAAACTGGTGAGTTTGGTGGTGACTCCGGGGTGCCTGGGACTGACTCCAGCTGAAATGTGTGCGTGGTTGGAGAGTAGCTGGGACAGACAGGAGAGTCCCTGAGGGCTGGTGAAGACATGAGAGAGACTGGAGAGTAAGTGAGTGAAATTGGTGAGTTTGGTGGTGCTTCCTGGGTGCCTGGGACTGACTCCCGCTGAAGTGTGGGCGTGGTTGGAGAGTAGCTGGGACACACAGGAGAGTCCCTGAGGGTTGGAGATAAAGACGTGCTAGAGAGTGAGGAGTAACTGAGTGAAATTGGGGAGTTTGGTGGTGATTCCGGGGTGCCTGGAGCTGACTGCAGCTGAAATGTGGGCGTGGTTGGAGAGTAGCTGGGACAGACGGGAGAGTCCCTGAGGGATGGTGAAGACATGAGAGAGACTGGGGAGTAACGCAGTGAAATTGGTGAGTTTGGTGGTGATTTCTGGGTGCCTGCAACGGACTCCCGCTGAAGTGTGGGCGTGTTTGGAGAGTAGCTGGGACAGACAGGCGAGTCCCTGAGGGTTGGAGATAAAGACGTGCTAGAGACTGGGGAGTAACTCAGTGAAAGTGATGGGCTTGGTGGTGATCCCTGGGTTCCTGGAACTGACCCGCGCTGAAATGTGGGCGTGGTTGGAGAGTAGCTGGGACAGACTGGAGGGTCCATAAGGGCTGGGGGTGAAGACGTGAGAGAGACTGGCGAGGATCTCACTGAGGTCTGTGAGTTTGTAGGTGTTTCTGGGGTGTGGGGTAGAGACTCCCGCTGAAATCTGGGCGTAGTTGGAGAGTAGCTGGGACAGACAGGAGAGTCATGGGTGGCTGGGGGTGAGCTGCTGGATGATGGCAGTAAGAACATATGGTATATTATTGATGAATGAGGTGACTGTGAAGAATCTCCAGAGGAGGACACGGGAGAACACAATGACATGAGTGACTGTCCTGCTTGGTTAGGAAAGGGAAACGTAAAGTTGTGGAATTCTGTTGATGATGGATGTGAGAGTGGTGAAGCCCTGCGGGGTGATGTAGAGTACTTCCACATCCCTGGTGAGGAGCTGCCCCTTGGGTCTGAGTTTCTGGGAGGGGAGAGGGAGAAGCTGGGTGAGGCAGGCATGAATCTTGAGGAGTCAGGGCTGGGGGACCGCTCATATTCTCCCGAGACGTGTGAGTCTCTGGGGGACTCCTGGGTGCATGGGGCTGACTCCCGCAGGAACCTGGGGATGGCTGGAGAGTAACTGGGAGCCACAGGAGAGTCCCTGAGGCCTGGGGGTGAAGAGATGAAAGACACAGGGGTGGAGCACCGTGAGGCTCGTGAGTTTGTAGGTGATTCCCGGGTGTGGGGGGCTGACTCCAGCTGAAATCTGGGGTTGTTTGGAGAGTAGCTGGGAGACACAGGAGATCCCCCGAGAGCTGGGGGTGAGCTGCTGGGTGATGGCAGTAAGAACATGTGGTATATTATTGATGAACGTGGGGACTCTGAGGAATCCTCAGAGGAGGACACGGGAGAGCCCAATGGCTTCATTGATTGCCCATCACGGTGAGGACAGGGAAATGGGAGCTTGTGGGATTCTGGTGATGACAGAGGTGAGTGTGGTGAAGCCCTAGGGGATGGTGAATGGTAGCTCCGGATCCCTGGTGAGGAGCTTCCCCTGAAGCCTGAGTTTCTGAGAGGGGAGAGGGAGAAGCTGGGTGAGGCTCGCATGGACCTTGGGGAGTCCGTGCTGGGGGACCGTTCATAAGAAGAGCCGGACAAGACCCTACTGTTCTTAGGTGCAGACATGATTAGGAAACCTGCAGCTCCCAGGGGCCCCTACTAATTTTCTAACTCGCAGAAGGAAGGAGTGTGTGTGCGTGTGTGTGTGTGTGTGCGGTGTGAGGTATGTGCCCCTTAAGAAAATGGAAATCAACCAACCAATGAGACAGACAGACAGACAGACAGACAGACAGACAGAGATTCACTTGCCCAAGTGTTCTGTCCTGTCCTCTGAATCCGCTTCCAAGTCGCAAGACGCTGTGAGCTCCAAGTCAAAGCAGAGTCCGCCAACCGCTCCGGCCGCTGATCCGCTCCGCGAAGATCTGAGTACAGGCCAGCCAGGGTGGGTTTAAATAGCCTCGGGCGCAGCCTAGCAGCGGAAAGGGCGGAGCTTCACTCCTCCTTTCCATCAGTCACCCCCAACTTTCCCAGGCTACACCTCCTAGGAAACTGTTCTCCTGCTTTGATTTCATGCGCCACCTTTGGGACAATCTAAGAACTTACAAGTTTTCTTGGCCAGATATATTAGGAATTGTATGCACTGAAACACTGAAAACCAACTAGTGGTTCTGTGGTTCCCACGTTGTGGTTTTGTCACCAGCAGCATCCTTGCCACAATCAAACCCCGGAGATCCACAGATCTGCGGTGTAACAATACCTCCCCCTGATCCGGATGCATGGCAGTTTAAGAAGTCTTTCCGTGTAAGGGAAAAGACTTTGAAGAAAAGGTGGAGATATGCGTTGTAGAAACATTCTTTTGCTCTGGAACCACGTAGAGACTTGGGAGCCAGTTGGGAGGAGCATTCGTTGGATGAGGGTGCTCGGGTTAGGAATATCAAGGTGTGGCTCCAGGTAATCCAATCATCTAATTAAGATTCCAGTTATGCTCATCTGTTTTAAAATTCCGTTTGGGTAAATTCTTTTAGTCAGACTGAGAATGGCAAAGCCTCAACCCCAATTTCCAGGGAGGGTTGAGAGCCTCAGGTGGAGTTGATCACCAATAGCCTATGGTTTAACCCGTCATGCCTATAGAATGAGGTCTCCATAAAAACCCAAAAGGACTGGGTTCAGAGAGCTTGTGGATAACACTTCCTGGAAGGTAGTGCACCCCTCCCCACACGCCGGGCCCCGCATTTATTTCTGAACTTTTGGCAAAGTCCGCTAAAATACAACGGCAAATGTAAGTGTTTCCCTGCGTGCTGTGAGCTCTTCCAGCCAATGAATGCAACTAAATCTGGGAGTGGTGGCAACCTGATTTATAGCCAGTTGCTGAGAAGCACAGGTAAAACAACGTGGGGCTTCCCATTGTTATTAGTGTGGGAGGCCTGTCTGGCGGGACTCGGCCCTTTGGAATCTAAAGCTATGTCCCGGTAGATAGCGTCACCATTGAATTAGAAGACACACATATGTTGAGAATAATCTTTCTGGTCATTTGCTGCATGTCTTATTTACAATATGTAATCAAATTCTTTATCCTGGCCTTATGGCACCTGGGTTGAGAACCATGATTTGAACCAAACATTGGTCTGTCACGTTCTGAGTTTGAAACTTTATTTTGCCTTTAGCGTTTTGCTATTGCTTTTTCGTTTTCTTTTGTTTCGTTTCGTTTCTAAGTTCTGGGGTATATGTGCAGGATGTGCAGATTTGTTACTAAGGTAAACGTGTGCCATGGTGGTTCGCTGCACCTGTCAACCCATCACCTAGGTATTAAGCCCAGCATGCAGTAGCTGTTTTTCTTAACGCTCTGCCTCCCGAAAGGCCCCAGTGAGTGTTGTTCCCCTTCCTGTGTCCATGTGATCTCATTTTTCAGCTCTCATTATAAGTGAGAATGTGGCGTTTGGTTTTCTTTCCCTGGATTAGTTTGCTGAGCATAATGACCACACATCACCACTGTTTCTGTTTTTTAGTATAAAGAGTAGTATTTTATTGAATAAGATTTGCTCACAGAAAAATAAGCTTAAGTCTACAATGAATGCCAGACTCTACAGCAGAAAGCAATTTTCTCACTTTTCCACACACAATGGTTCCTACTAAGTGAAAAAACTTCATTCACAAATGTACTACTCTGTCTCAAAACATCTCACATAATCATGCACTGTACTAAAGCCATTAGATCAGTTCTTCAGTCAGGTTAAAGAAGTATCCCTCTAATAACTGACTTTTATAATGCTATCAATATCCACTCCCAATCAGTCTGCCATTGTTAATGGTGTACAGCATTACTGAATACAATGGAATTGATGACGCCCATATCCACGGACACACCGTGACTTACGGTGGTTTGATTTATGATTTTTCAACGTTATGATGGGATTATTGGAATATTAGATGCGTTTCTGAGTTACAGTGGGTTTATGAGTATGCGACCCTATACTCCAGAAACAGCTGTATAAGGAAAAACAGGTGTACCTAATAAGAATATGCTTAGTGACTTGGGATAAACCAATAGATGTTCACAACTGATGGAGAGCCGTGAAAGAGAGATAGCGGTAAATAGTTACAATAACACAATTTTCCTGCACCTGTCGAGGATTTCTCCCAAGAAACGCAGAATGTGGGATGCACCTAAGGCATATGAAAGAGAGAGGGCAGAAGGAGTAAGAGAGAAATAGGAGGAAGGAAGGAAGGAAGGAAAGAAAGAAGGAAGGTAGGAAGGAAGGAAGGAAGGAAGGAAAGAAGGACGAAAGGAAGGAGAAAACACCCGGTGTTACTAAAACCCCCCAAAAAATGGTTTCCCCCTGTGGGTAAGCCTACAATGTGGATGAATCTTGAAAATATTGTGCTACGTGTTGTGTCAGTCATAACAGCTCACCTATTGTGCCATTCGGTTGATAGGAAATGTCCACAATATGGAAATCTATGCATATGGGATTGATCGCACTAGGTAGTTGCTACCTAGGGCTGAGGGTCAGGGAGAGGGTTTGAGACAGAATGAGGAGTGACTAATGTCTACAGGGTTTTTCTCTGGTCGGGGGTGATAAGACGTTCTACAATGGATTGCGAATTAAAATTGAATGTGCACCACCACAGGTATACTAAAAGCCACTCAATTCATGACTTTTAATGGGGGAATCTTCTGTGGCGCACTCTCATGGAGACCACGGCAGACATAGTGAGAGAGAAAAAGGTGAGTAAATATCTGAAACGGAGGCAGAAAGAGAGAGAATGAGAAGCCCTGTGAATGGAAGGGAGAGCGAAAAGGGAAAATGGTCCTATTTACAAATGACAGATGTGAAACCGGGGTTCACATCAACAGTGTCACTGCCAGGAAGGAGGGCCATGCTAGCCATGTCACCGGTAGTGTGGCCCGCAGGGACGCCGACCTGCTGGAGCGTCGTGCCAGCATGGGCTCTGGCAGCCACGTGGGCCAGCAGGAGGGTCCCGCTGCACAGCTGTGGGGTGAGGATAGACTGGGTGGTGATATCGCCCATCACAGGGGCCTCTTCTGCTGGCAAGAGTGTGACAGTAGCAAGTAGATGGACAAGCCTGCGTGTGAGGACGGAATGCAGGAGGGGCTCTTGTGCGGCTGGGTGTGGGGCCCTCACGGGAACCGTGGAGAAATGGCCAGGTAACTGCGTCATGTGGGCTAGTAGATTGGCCAGGGCTTCGAACTGAAGGACAATAACGGGGAGTAGCTGTCAGGCCCTGGGAGTGTCTGAGTGTAAGTGGAGATGGGTTTGGGGTCACTGAGGGATGCGTGGGAGCCATCCCTGTATAGGTACAGGTCATAGGGAGATAGTCTCGTGAGGCCTGTGAGTGTCTAGGGTTGTCCTGGGTGCCTGGGGCTGACTGTGGCAGAAATGTGGGGAAGGCTGGAGAGAAGCTGGGAGACCCAGGAGAGTCCCTGAAGGCAGGGGGTGAAGAGGTGAAAGAAATGGGGGAGGGTTGCAGTAAGGTCCGTGAGTTTGTAGGTGATTCCTGGGTGCGGGAAGCTGACTCCAGGTGAAATCTGGAGATGGTCGGAGTGTAGCTGAGAGAGACAGAAGAGTCCTTGAGGGCTGGGGGTGAGAACATGAGGGAGACTGGGGAGTAAGTCAGTGAAATTCGTGAGTTCGGTGGTGTATCGTGGGTGCCTGGAACTGACTCCAGCTGGAATCTAGCGAAGTTTTGAGAGTAGCTGAAAGAGACACAGGAGTCCCTGTGGGCTGAGGGCAAAGACCTGAGAGAGACCAGGGAGGACCTCAGTGAAGTCTGTGAGTCTGTAGGTGATTCCGGAGTGTGGGAGGCTGAGTGCCGCTGAAATCTGGGCGTGGTGGGAGAGGAGCTGGGACAGACAGGAGAGTCCCAGGGGGCTGGGGGTGAAGACATGACAGAGACTGGGGAGTAACTCAGCGAAACTGCTGAGTTTGGTGGTGATACCTGGGTGCCTGGAACTGACTCCCGCTGAAATCTGGGCATGGTTGGAGAGTAGCTGGGACACACAGGAGAGTCCCTGAGGGCTGGGGGTGAAGACATGAGAGAGACCGGGGAGTACCTCAGTGAAACTGGTGAGTTTGGTGGTGACTCCGGGGTGCCTGGGACTGACTCCAGCTGAAACGTGTGCGTGGTTGGAGAGTAGCTGGGACAGACAGGAGAGTCCCTGAGGGCTGGTGAAGACATGAGAGAGACTGGAGAGTAAGTGAGTGAAATTGGTGAGTTTGGTGGTGCTTCCTGGGTGCCTGGGACTGACTCCCGCTGAAGTGTGGGCGTGGTTGGAGAGTAGCTGGGACACACAGGAGAGTCCCTGAGGGTTGGAGATAAAGACGTGCTAGAGAGTGAGGAGTAACTGAGTGAAATTGGGGAGTTTGGTGGTGATTCCGGGGTGCCTGGAGCTGACTGCAGCTGAAATGTGGGCGTGGTTGGAGAGTAGCTGGGACAGACGGGAGAGTCCCTGAGGGATGGTGAAGACATGAGAGAGACTGGGGAGTAACGCAGTGAAATTGGTGAGTTTGGTGGTGATTTCTGGGTGCCTGCAACGGACTCCCGCTGAAGTGTGGGCGTGTTTGGAGAGTAGCTGGGACAGACAGGCGAGTCCCTGAGGGTTGGAGATAAAGACGTGCTAGAGACTGGGGAGTAACTCAGTGAAAGTGGTGGGCTTGGTGGTGATCCCCGGGTTCCTGGAACTGACCCGCGCTGAAATGTGGGCGTGGTTGGAGAGTAGCTGGGACAGACTGGAGGGTCCGTAAGGGCTGGGGGTGAAGACGTGAGAGAGACTGGCGAGGATCTCACTGAGGTCTGTGAGTTTGTAGGTGTTTCTGGGGTGTGGGGTAGAGACTCCCGCTGAAATCTGGGCGTAGTTGGAGAGTAGATGGGACAGACAGGAGAGTCATGGGTGGCTGGGGGTGAGCTGCTGGATGATGGCAGTAAGAACATATGGTATATTATTGATGAATGAGGTGACTGTGAAGAATCTCCAGAGGAGGACACGGGAGAACACAATGACATGAGTGACTGTCCTGCTTGGTTAGGAAAGGGAAACGTAAAGTTGTGGAATTCTGTTGATGATGGATGTGAGAGTGGTGAAGCCCTGCGGGGTGATGTAGAGTACTTCCACATCCCTGGTGAGGAGCTGCCCCTTGGGTCTGAGTTTCTGGGAGGGGAGAGGGAGAAGCTGGGTGAGGCAGGCATGAATCTTGAGGAGTCAGGGCTCGGGGACCGCTCATATTCTCCCGAGACGTGTGAGTCTCTGGGGGACTCCTGGGTGCATGGGGCTGACTCCCGCAGGAACCTGGGGATGGCTGGAGAGTAACTGGGAGCCACAGGAGAGTCCCTGAGGCCTGGGGGTGAAGAGATGAAAGACACAGGGGTGGAGCACCGTGAGGCTCGTGAGTTTGTAGGTGATTCCCGGGTGTGGGGGGCTGACTCCAGCTGAAATCTGGGGTTGTTTGGAGAGTAGCTGGGAGACACAGGAGATCCCCCGAGAGCTGGGGGTGAGCTGCTGGGTGATGGCAGTAAGAACATGTGGTATATTATTGATGAACGTGGGGACTCTGAGGAATCCTCAGAGGAGGACACGGGAGAGCCCAATGGCTTCATTGATTGCCCATCACGGTGAGGACAGGGAAATGGGAGCTTGTGGGATTCTGGTGATGACAGAGGTGAGTGTGGTGAAGCCCTAGGGGATGGTGAATGGTAGCTCCGGATCCCTGGTGAGGAGCTTCCCCTGAAGCCTGAGTTTCTGAGAGGGGAGAGGGAGAAGCTGGGTGAGGCTCGCATGGACCTTGGGGAGTCCGTGCTGGGGGACCGTTCATAAGAAGAGCCGGACAAGACCCTACTGTTCTTAGGTGCAGACATGATTAGGAAACCTGCAGCTCCCAGGGGCCCCTACTAATTTTCTAACTCGCAGAAGGAAGGAGTGTGTGTGCGTGTGTGTGTGTGTGCGGTGTGAGGTATGTGCCCCTTAAGAAAATGGAAATCAACCAACCAATGAGACAGACAGACAGACAGACAGACAGACAGACAGACAGAGATTCACTTGCCCAAGTGTTCTGTCCTGTCCTCTGAATCCGCTTCCAAGTCGCAAGACGCTGTGAGCTCCAAGTCAAAGCAGAGTCCGCCAACCGCTCCGGCCGCTGATCCGCTCCGCGAAGATCTGAGTACAGGCCAGCCAGGGTGGGTTTAAATAGCCTCGGGCGCAGCCTAGCAGCGGAAAGGGCGGAGCTTCACTCCTCCTTTCCATCAGTCACCCCCAACTTTCCCAGGCTACACCTCGTAGGAAACTGTTCTCCTGCTTTGATTTCATGCGCCACCTTTGGGACAATCTAAGAACTTACAAGTTTTCTTGGCCAGATATATTAGGAATTGTATGCACTGAAACACTGAAAACCAACTAGTGGTTCTGTGGTTCCCACGTTGTGGTTTTGACACCAGCAGCATCCTTGCCACAATCAAACCCCGGAGATCCACAGATCTGCGGTGTAACAATACCTCCCCCTGATCCGGATGCATGGCAGTTTAAGAAGTCTTTCCGTGTAAGGGAAAAGACTTTGAAGAAAAGGTGGAGATATGCGTTGTAGAAACATTCTTTTGCTCTGGAACCACGTAGAGACTTGGGAGCCAGTTGGGAGGAGCATTCGTTGGATGAGGGTGCTCGGGTTAGGAATATCAAGGTGTGGCTCCAGGTAATCCAATCATCTAATTAAGATTCCAGTTATGCTCATCTGTTTTAAAATTCCGTTTGGGTAAATTCTTTTAGTCAGACTGAGAATGGCAAAGCCTCAACCCCAATTTCCAGGGAGGGTTGAGAGCCTCAGGTGGAGTTGATCACCAATAGCCTATGGTTTAACCCGTCATGCCTATAGAATGAGGTCTCCATAAAAACCCAAAAGGACTGGGTTCAGAGAGCTTGTGGATAACACTTCCTGGAAGGTAGTGCACCCCTCCCCACACGCCGGGCCCCGCATTTATTTCTGAACTTTTTGCAAAGTCCGCTAAAATACAACGGCAAATGTAAGTGTTTCCCTGCGTGCTGTGAGCTCTTCCAGCCAATGAATGCAACTAAATCTGGGAGTGGTGGCAACCTGATTTATAGCCAGTTGCTGAGAAGCACAGGTAAAACAACGTGGGGCTTCCCATTGTTATTAGTGTGGGAGGCCTGTCTGGCGGGACTCGGCCCTTTGGAATCTAAAGCTATGTCCCGGTAGATAGCGTCACCATTGAATTAGAAGACACACATATGTTGAGAATAATCTTTCTGGTCATTTGCTGCATGTCTTATTTACAATATGTAATCAAATTCTTTATCCTGGCCTTATGGCACCTGGGTTGAGAACCATGATTTGAACCAAACATTGGTCTGTCACGTTCTGAGTTTGAAACTTTATTTTGCCTTTAGCGTTTTGCTATTGCTCTTTCGTTTTCTTTTGTTTCGTTTCGTTTCTAAGTTCTGGGGTATATGTGCAGGATGTGCAGATTTGTTACTAAGGTAAACGTGTGCCATGGTGGTTCGCTGCACCTGTCAACCCATCACCTAGGTATTAAGCCCAGCATGCAGTAGCTGTTTTTCTTAACGCTCTGCCTCCCGAAAGGCCCCAGTGAGTGTTGTTCCCCTTCCTGTGTCCATGTGATCTCATTTTTCAGCTCTCATTATAAGTGAGAATGTGGCGTTTGGTTTTCTTTCCCTGGATTAGTTTGCTGAGCATAATGACCACACATCACCACTGTTTCTGTTTTTTAGTATAAAGAGTAGTATTTTATTGAATAAGATTTGCTCACAGAAAAATAAGCTTAAGTCTACAATGAATGCCAGACTCTACAGCAGAAAGCAATTTTCTCACTTTTCCACACACAATGGTTCCTACTAAGTGAAAAAACTTCATTCACAAATGTACTACTCTGTCTCAAAACATCTCACATAATCATGCACTGTACTAAAGCCATTAGATCAGTTCTTCAGTCAGGTTAAAGAAGTATCCCTCTAATAACTGACTTTTATAATGCTATCAATATCCACTCCCAATCAGTCTGCCATTGTTAATGGTGTACAGCATTACTGAATACAATGGAATTGATGACGCCCATATCCACGGACACACCGTGACTTACGGTGGTTTGATTTATGATTTTTCAACGTTATGATGGGATTATTGGAATATTAGATGCGTTTCTGAGTTACAGTGGGTTTATGAGTATGCGACCCTATACTCCAGAAACAGCTGTATAAGGAAAAACAGGTGTACCTAATAAGAATATGCTTAGTGACTTGGGATAAACCAATAGATGTTCACAACTGATGGAGAGCCGTGAAAGAGAGATAGCGGTAAATAGTTACAATAACACAATTTTCCTGCACCTGTCGAGGATTTCTCCCAAGAAACGCAGAATGTGGGATGCACCTAAGGCATATGAAAGAGAGAGGGCAGAAGGAGTAAGAGAGAAATAGGAGGAAGGAAGGAAGGAAGGAAAGAAAGAAGGAAGGTAGGAAGGAAGGAAGGAAGGAAGGAAAGAAGGACGAAAGGAAGGAGAAAACACCCGGTGTTACTAAAACCCCCCAAAAAATGGTTTCCCCCTGTGGGTAAGCCTACAATGTGGATGAATCTTGAAAATATTGTGCTACGTGTTGTGTCAGTCATAACAGCTCACCTATTGTGCCATTCGGTTGATAGGAAATGTCCACAATATGGAAATCTATGCATATGGGATTGATCGCACTAGGTAGTTGCTACCTAGGGCTGAGGGTCAGGGAGAGGGTTTGAGACAGAATGAGGAGTGACTAATGTCTACAGGGTTTTTCTCTGGTCGGGGGTGATAAGACGTTCTACAATGGATTGCGAATTAAAATTGAATGTGCACCACCACAGGTATACTAAAAGCCACTCAATTCATGACTTTTAATGGGGGAATCTTCTGTGGCGCACTCTCATGGAGACCACGGCAGACATAGTGAGAGAGAAAAAGGTGAGTAAATATCTGAAACGGAGGCAGAAAGAGAGAGAATGAGAAGCCCTGTGAATGGAAGGGAGAGCGAAAAGGGAAAATGGTCCTATTTACAAATGACAGATGTGAAACCGGGGTTCACATCAACAGTGTCACTGCCAGGAAGGAGGGCCATGCTAGCCATGTCACCGGTAGTGTGGCCCGCAGGGACGCCGACCTGCTGGAGCGTCGTGCCAGCATGGGCTCTGGCAGCCACGTGGGCCAGCAGGAGGGTCCCGCTGCACAGCTGTGGGGTGAGGATAGACTGGGTGGTGATATCGCCCATCACAGGGGCCTCTTCTGCTGGCAAGAGTGTGACAGTAGCAAGTAGATGGACAAGCCTGCGTGTGAGGACGGAATGCAGGAGGGGCTCTTGTGCGGCTGGGTGTGGGGCCCTCACGGGAACCGTGGAGAAATGGCCAGGTAACTGCGTCATGTGGGCTAGTAGATTGGCCAGGGCTTCGAACTGAAGGACAATAACGGGGAGTAGCTGTCAGGCCCTGGGAGTGTCTGAGTGTAAGTGGAGATGGGTTTGGGGTCACTGAGGGATGCGTGGGAGCCATCCCTGTATAGGTACAGGTCATAGGGAGATAGTCTCGTGAGGCCTGTGAGTGTCTAGGGTTGTCCTGGGTGCCTGGGGCTGACTGTGGCAGAAATGTGGGGAAGGCTGGAGAGAAGCTGGGAGACCCAGGAGAGTCCCTGAAGGCAGGGGGTGAAGAGGTGAAAGAAATGGGGGAGGGTTGCAGTAAGGTCCGTGAGTTTGTAGGTGATTCCTGGGTGCGGGAAGCTGACTCCAGGTGAAATCTGGAGATGGTCGGAGTGTAGCTGAGAGAGACAGAAGAGTCCTTGAGGGCTGGGGGTGAGAACATGAGGGAGACTGGGGAGTAAGTCAGTGAAATTCGTGAGTTCGGTGGTGTATCGTGGGTGCCTGGAACTGACTCCAGCTGGAATCTAGCGAAGTTTTGAGAGTAGCTGAAAGAGACACAGGAGTCCCTGTGGGCTGAGGGCAAAGACCTGAGAGAGACCAGGGAGGACCTCAGTGAAGTCTGTGAGTCTGTAGGTGATTCCGGAGTGTGGGAGGCTGAGTGCCGCTGAAATCTGGGCGTGGTGGGAGAGGAGCTGGGACAGACAGGAGAGTCCCAGGGGGCTGGGGGTGAAGACATGACAGAGACTGGGGAGTAACTCAGCGAAACTGCTGAGTCTGGTGGTGATACCTGGGTGCCTGGAACTGACTCCCGCTGAAATCTGGGCATGGTTGGAGAGTAGCTGGGACACACAGGAGAGTCCCTGAGGGCTGGGGGTGAAGACATGAGAGAGACCGGGAAGTACCTCAGTGAAACTGGTGAGTTTGGTGGTGACTCCGGGGTGCCTGGGACTGACTCCAGCTGAAATGTGTGCGTGGTTGGAGAGTAGCTGGGACAGACAGGAGAGTCCCTGAGGGCTGGTGAAGACAGGAGAGAGACTGGAGAGTAAGTGAGTGAAATTGGGGAGTTTGGTGGTGCTTCCTGGGTGCCTGGGACTGACTCCCGCTGAAGTGTGGGCGTGGTTGGAGAGTAGCTGGGACACACAGGAGAGTCCCTGAGGGTTGGAGATAAAGACGTGCTAGAGAGTGAGGAGTAACTGAGTGAAATTGGGGAGTTTGGTGGTGATTCCGGGGTGCCTGGAGCTGACTGCAGCTGAAATGTGGGCGTGGTTGGAGAGTAGCTGGGACAGACGGGAGAGTCCCTGAGGGATGGTGAAGACATGAGAGAGACTGGGGAGTAACGCAGTGAAATTGGTGAGTTTGGTGGTGATTTCTGGGTGCCTGCAACGGACTCCCGCTGAAGTGTGGGCGTGTTTGGAGAGTAGCTGGGACAGACAGGCGAGTCCCTGAGGGTTGGAGATAAAGACGTGCTAGAGACTGGGGAGTAACTCAGTGAAAGTGGTGGGCTTGGTGGTGATCCCCGGGTTCCTGGAACTGACCCGCGCTGAAATGTGGGCGTGGTTGGAGAGTAGCTGGGACAGACTGGAGGGTCCGTAAGGGCTGGGGGTGAAGACGTGAGAGAGACTGGCGAGGATCTCACTGAGGTCTGTGAGTTTGTAGGTGTTTCTGGGGTGTGGGGTAGAGACTCCCGCTGAAATCTGGGCGTAGTTGGAGAGTAGATGGGACAGACAGGAGAGTCATGGGTGGCTGGGGGTGAGCTGCTGGATGATGGCAGTAAGAACATATGGTATATTATTGATGAATGAGGTGACTGTGAAGAATCTCCAGAGGAGGACACGGGAGAACACAATGACATGAGTGACTGTCCTGCTTGGTTAGGAAAGGGAAACGTAAAGTTGTGGAATTCTGTTGATGATGGATGTGAGAGTGGTGAAGCCCTGCGGGGTGATGTAGAGTACTTCCACATCCCTGGTGAGGAGCTGCCCCTTGGGTCTGAGTTTCTGGGAGGGGAGAGGGAGAAGCTGGGTGAGGCAGGCATGAATCTTGAGGAGTCAGGGCTGGGGGACCGCTCATATTCTCCCGAGACGTGTGAGTCTCTGGGGGACTCCTGGGTGCATGGGGCTGACTCCCGCAGGAACCTGGGGATGGCTGGAGAGTAACTGGGAGCCACAGGAGAGTCCCTGAGGCCTGGGGGTGAAGAGATGAAAGACACAGGGGTGGAGCACCGTGAGGCTCGTGAGTTTGTAGGTGATTCCCGGGTGTGGGGGGCTGACTCCAGCTGAAATCTGGGGTTGTTTGGAGAGTAGCTGGGAGACACAGGAGATCCCCCGAGAGCTGGGGGTGAGCTGCTGGGTGATGGCAGTAAGAACATGTGGTATATTATTGATGAACGTGGGGACTCTGAGGAATCCTCAGAGGAGGACACGGGAGAGCCCAATGGCTTCATTGATTGCCCATCACGGTGAGGACAGGGAAATGGGAGCTTGTGGGATTCTGGTGATGACAGAGGTGAGTGTGGTGAAGCCCTAGGGGATGGTGAATGGTAGCTCCGGATCCCTGGTGAGGAGCTTCCCCTGAAGCCTGAGTTTCTGAGAGGGGAGAGGGAGAAGCTGGGTGAGGCTCGCATGGACCTTGGGGAGTCCGTGCTGGGGGACCGTTCATAAGAAGAGCCGGACAAGACCCTACTGTTCTTAGGTGCAGACATGATTAGGAAACCTGCAGCTCCCAGGGGCCCCTACTAATTTTCTAACTCGCAGAAGGAAGGAGTGTGTGTGCGTGTGTGTGTGTGTGCGGTGTGAGGTATGTGCCCCTTAAGAAAATGGAAATCAACCAACCAATGAGACAGACAGACAGACAGACAGAGATTCACTTGCCCAAGTGTTCTGTCCTGTCCTCTGAATCCGCTTCCAAGTCGCAAGACGCTGTGAGCTCCAAGTCAACGCAGAGTCCGCCAACCGCTCCGGCCGCTGATCCGCTCCGCGAAGATCTGAGTACAGGCCAGCCAGGGTGGGTTTAAATAGCCTCGGGCGCAGCCTAGCAGCGGAAAGGGCGGAGCTTCACTCCTCCTTTCCATCAGTCACCCCCAACTTTCCCAGGCTACACCTCGTAGGAAACTGTTCTCCTGCTTTGATTTCATGCGCCACCTTTGGGACAATCTAAGAACTTACAAGTTTTCTTGGCCAGATATATTAGGAATTGTATGCACTGAAACACTGAAAACCAACTAGTGGTTCTGTGGTTCCCACGTTGTGGTTTTGACACCAGCAGCATCCTTGCCACAATCAAACCCCGGAGATCCACAGATCTGCGGTGTAACAATACCTCCCCCTGATCCGGATGCATGGCAGTTTAAGAAGTCTTTCCGTGTAAGGGAAAAGACTTTGAAGAAAAGGTGGAGATATGCGTTGTAGAAACATTCTTTTGCTCTGGAACCACGTAGAGACTTGGGAGCCAGTTGGGAGGAGCATTCGTTGGATGAGGGTGCTCGGGTTAGGAATATCAAGGTGTGGCTCCAGGTAATCCAATCATCTAATTAAGATTCCAGTTATGCTCATCTGTTTTAAAATTCCGTTTGGGTAAATTCTTTTAGTCAGACTGAGAATGGCAAAGCCTCAACCCCAATTTCCAGGGAGGGTTGAGAGCCTCAGGTGGAGTTGATCACCAATAGCCTATGGTTTAACCCGTCATGCCTATAGAATGAGGTCTCCATAAAAACCCAAAAGGACTGGGTTCAGAGAGCTTGTGGATAACACTTCCTGGAAGGTAGTGCACCCCTCCCCACACGCCGGGCCCCGCATTTATTTCTGAACTTTTTGCAAAGTCCGCTAAAATACAACGGCAAATGTAAGTGTTTCCCTGCGTGCTGTGAGCTCTTCCAGCCAATGAATGCAACTAAATCTGGGAGTGGTGGCAACCTGATTTATAGCCAGTTGCTGAGAAGCACAGGTAAAACAACGTGGGGCTTCCCATTGTTATTAGTGTGGGAGGCCTGTCTGGCGGGACTCGGCCCTTTGGAATCTAAAGCTATGTCCCGGTAGATAGCGTCACCATTGAATTAGAAGACACACATATGTTGAGAATAATCTTTCTGGTCATTTGCTGCATGTCTTATTTACAATATGTAATCAAATTCTTTATCCTGGCCTTATGGCACCTGGGTTGAGAACCATGATTTGAACCAAACATTGGTCTGTCACGTTCTGAGTTTGAAACTTTATTTTGCCTTTAGCGTTTTGCTATTGCTTTTTCGTTTTCTTTTGTTTCGTTTCGTTTCTAAGTTCTGGGGTATATGTGCAGGATGTGCAGATTTGTTACTAAGGTAAACGTGTGCCATGGTGGTTCGCTGCACCTGTCAACCCATCACCTAGGTATTAAGCCCAGCATGCAGTAGCTGTTTTTCTTAACGCTCTGCCTCCCGAAAGGCCCCAGTGAGTGTTGTTCCCCTTCCTGTGTCCATGTGATCTCATTTTTCAGCTCTCATTATAAGTGAGAATGTGGCGTTTGGTTTTCTTTCCCTGGATTAGTTTGCTGAGCATAATGACCACACATCACCACTGTTTCTGTTTTTTAGTATAAAGAGTAGTATTTTATTGAATAAGATTTGCTCACAGAAAAATAAGCTTAAGTCTACAATGAATGCCAGACTCTACAGCAGAAAGCAATTTTCTCACTTTTCCACACACAGTGGTTCCTACTAAGTGAAAAAACTTCATTCACAAATGTACTACTCTGTCTCAAAACATCTCACATAATCATGCACTGTACTAAAGCCATTAGATCAGTTCTTCAGGTCTTGTTACAACGGAGATCTGTGGATCTCCGGGGTTTGACTGTGGCACGGATGCTGCTGGTGTCAAAACCACAACGTGGGAACCACAGAACCACTAGTTGGTTTTCGAACCATGGATGCCAGGGTCGCCGGGGCCCAACGCAGGGGCTGATGGGAAGGTACCTTCATCCGTGGGTACCCAGGCCCCGCTTCTCAAAGCTGCGGTTTTTTTCTCTGCCCCAGGTGCCTCACCTTCCCCTCACTGGCCTTCTGCCTGCTTTGGGGTACCACGAGCAGGCCCGAGGTGCTCCCGGGTCTCCAATCAGGGTCGCCAGGTTCTCGGGGCTAGCGCAGGGGCTGATCGGAAGGCACTTTCATCAGTGGGGACCCAGGCCCGGCTTCTCCGAGGTGCTGATATATATATATATAGATATATATATCTATATATATCTATATATCTATATATATATATATATTTTTTTTTTTTTCTGCCTCAGGTTACTCACCTCTCCTCCCTTAAATCTCGCCTTCCCCTCATGGGCTTTCTGGCTTCCTTAGGGTACCCTAGCATGCCAGAGTCTCTTCTGGTCCTTGAACTAGGGTCGCCAGAGTCCAGGGGGCCCAGCGCAGGGTCTGATGAGAAGGCACTTTCGTCTGTGGGAGACCCAGGCCCCGCTCCTCTTCCGCACGTTTTTTTTTTTTTTCTGCCGCAGGTGCCTCACCTCTCTTCCCTCAAACCTCACCTTCCCCTCATGGGCCTTCTGCCCGCTTTGGGGTACACCTAGCGGGCCCGAGGTGCACCCAGGCCTAGAACCAGGGTCGCCTGGTTCCACGGGTCCCAGCTCAGGGACTGATGGGAAGGCACTTTTTTTCCATGGGAGACCCAGGCCTCACTTCTCCGTGGCACGGTTTCTTTTTCTTTTCTGCCACAAGTGCCTCACCTCTCCTCCGTCACAGCTCACCTTCCTCTCATGGGCTTTCCACCGCGTTGGGGTACCCCTGGTGGCCCGAGGCTCTCCCTGAGCTCGAACCAGGGACTGTAGGTTCCCCTGGGCCCAGTGCATGGGCTGATGGGAAGGCACTTTCATCCTTGGGGTACCCAGGCCCCACCTCTCCGCGGCGCGGGTTTCTTTTTTTTCTTTTTCTGTGACAGGTGCCTCACCTCTCCTCCCTCAAAACTCACCTTTCCCTCACGGGCTTTGTGTCCCCAAAGCCCCCCTTGGGGTGCACTTAGCGGCCGAGGCACAGCCTGAGCATGAACGAGGGACACTGGGGTCCCTGGGTCCCAGTGCAGGAACTGATGGGAAGACACTTTCGTCTGTGGGGCACCCAGGCCGTGCTTCTCCGCGGCGAAGTTTTTCTTTTTTTCTCTGCCCCAGGTGCCTCACCTTCCCCTTAGGGTCTTTCTGCCCACCTTGGGGTACCCCTACTGTCCCAAGGCATACCCCAGGGTCAAACCAGGGACGCCAGGGTCCCCAGGGCCCAGCGAAGGGGCTGATGGGATGGCACTTTCATCCGTGGGGGACCCAGGCACTGCTTCTCGGCTGAACGTTTATTTTTTTCTCTGCCTCAGGTGCCTCACCTTCCCCTCATGATCCTTTTGTTCGCTTTGTGGTACCCCAAGCTGTCCCGAGTCGCACCCTGGGTTCGAACCAGGGTCGCCAGGGTCCACCAGGCCCAGCATAGGGCCTGATGGGAAGGCACTTTCATCCGTGGGGGACCCAGGCCCCGCTTCTCTGAGACGCGGTCCTCTTTTTTTTTTTTTTTTTCTGCCCCTGGTGCCTCACCTCTCCTCCCACAAACTTCAACTTCCACTCATGGGCCTTCTGTCCAAGTTGGGGTACCCCTAGTCGCCTGAGGCACACCCTGGGCGTGAACCAGGGATGCCAGGGTCCCTGGGGCCCAGCGCAAGGGCTGATGGGAAAAAATTTCCTCCCTGGATGACCCAGACACCGCTTCGCGGCGCATTTTTTTTTCTTCTTTGCCCCAGGTGTCTCACCTTCCCCTCATGGGCCTTCTGCCTCTCTGCGCCTGCGCCGGCGCTGTGGGCCTCTCTGCGCCTGCGTCGGCGCTGTGGGCCTCTCTGCGCCTTTCGCCGGCGCTGTGGGCCTCTCTGCGCCTTTCGCCGGCGCTGTGGGCCTCTCTGCGCCTGCTCCGGCGCTGTGCGCCTTTGCGAGGGCGGAGCTGCGTTCTTCCCAGCACAGACAAGGAGAGTATCGCCAGGGCGGAGCTGAGTTCTCCTCTGCACAGACTTCAGAGATACAGCGAAGGTGGAGCAGTGTTCTCCTCAGCACAGACCCAGGCGGGCCGGGGGCACCGCGAGGGCGGAGCTGCGTTCTGCTCAGCACAGACCCGGGGGACACCGCTAAGGCAGAGCAGCGTTCTCCTCAGCACAGACCTTTGGGGCACTGCCTCGCTTTGGGACAACTTGGGACCGCATAGACGGTGAATAAAATCCTTCCCTTTTGCAGCCCTGAATAATCAGGGTCAGAGACCAGTTAGAAGGGCTCAGTGTGGAAAAGGGAAACCAAAAGCCCCTCTGAATCTTGCCAACCGAGGTTCTCCCCAGCCAAGCCGAGGCGGCCGCAGTGCGAGATCCACACCGCAGCCTCGGAAGACAAATGCAGCATTCCTAATGCAGACATGACACCCAAAATATGACACTCCCATTGCTCATGTAACAAGCACCTGTAATGCTAATGCACTGCCTCAATACAAAAATATTAATATAAGATCCGCAATCCCCTTGCTGCCATGCAGTCCTAAGACAGAGATCATAATAATCAACATTGACATAGTACAAACGTAGTAACGAGCCTAAGGTTAAGGTTGGTGTTAGGGTTAGGGGTTAGGGGTTAAGTTTAGGGTTAGGGGTTGGAGATAGGCGTTGGGGTCAGAGTTAAGAGTTAAGAGTCAACATTTAGAGTTAGAGGTTAAGAGAGGTTAGGGGTTAGGGATAAGGGGTTAGGGTTGGATTAGTGTGAGGGTGAGGGTTGTGGTTAGGGGTTAGGCTTAGGGGTTACGGTTAAGGGTTAGGGTTAGGGGTTAGGGTTAGGGTCAGGGGTTAGGGGTCAGGGTCAGGGGTTAGGGATCAGGGTCAGGGGTCAGGGTCATGTTCAGGGGTCCCACTCTTTGAGTTGTCCATTTACTCTGCTGACTGTTCCCTTTGCCATGCAAAAGCTGTTTAGTTTAATTAAGTCCCAGCTATTTATCTTTGTTTTTATTGCATTTGCATTTGGGTTCTTGGTCATGAAATCCTTGCGTACGTCAATGTCTAGAAGGGTTTATCCAGTGTTATCTTCTAGAATTTTTATAGTTCAGGAATTAGATTTAAGTTCTTAATCCATCTTGAGTAGATTTTTGTATAAGATGAGAGATGAGAATCCAGTTTTATTCCCCAACATGTGGCTCGCCAATTATCCCAACATCATGTGTTGAAAAGGGGGTCCTTTCCCCACTTTATGTTTTTGTTTACTTTGTCGAAGATCAGTTGGCTGTAAGTAATTGGGTTAATTTCTGAGTTCTCTCTTCTGTTCCATTAGTCTATGTTCCTATTTTTAAACCAGTACATTGGTGTTTTGGTAACTATGGCCTTATTGTACAGTTTGAAATCAAGTAGTGTGATACCTCCAGGTTCTTTTTGCTTAGGCTTGGTTTGGTTACATGGCTCTCTTTTGGTTCCATATTAATTTTAGAATTGTTTTTGTAATTCTGTGAAGAATGATGGTGGCATTCAGATGGGGATTGCATTGAATTTGTAGATTGCCTTTAACAGAATGTTAATTTTCACAATATTGGTTCTACCCATCCATGAGCATGGGGATGCATTTCCATTTGTTTGTGTCATCTATGACTTCTTTTCTTTCTTATTTTTTTTTCCAGAGGGAGTTTTGCTCTTGTCGCTGAGGTGGGAGTGCAATGGTGTGATCTCGGCTCACTACAACTTCTGCCTCCCGGGGTCAAGCGATTCTCCTGCCTCAGCTTCCCGAGTAGCTCGGATTATAGGCATGTGCCACCGTGCTTGGCTCCATCTATCATTTCTTTCAGTAGTGTTTTGTAATTTTCATTGTAGCGGTCCTTTGATTCCTTTGCTAGGTATATTCCTAAGTTTTGTTTTTTTGTTGTTGTTGTTTGTCGCAGCTATTGTAAAAGGGGTTGAGTTCTTGATGTGATTCTCTGCTTGGTAGCTGTTGATGTATGGAAGAGCTACTGATTTGTGTCCATTAATCTTGTATCTGGAAACTTTGCTGAATTCTTTTATCAGTTCTAGGAGGTTTCTAGAGGAGTCCGTAGGGTTTTCTAGGCAAAAGATTATATCATCAGCAACAAGTGACAGTTTGATTTCCTCTTTACCGATTTGGATTTCCTCTATTTCCTTCTTTTGTCTGATTGCTCTGGCTAGGATTTCCAGTACTATGTTGAAGAGGAGTGGTGAGAGTAGGCTCCTCGTCTTGTTCCAGTTCTCAAAGGGAATGCTTTCACCGTTTCCCCATTCAGTATTATGTTGGCTGTGGGTTTGTCATAGATGGCTTTTATTACATTAAGATATGTCCCTTGTATGCCTATTTTGCTGAGAGCTTTAATCATAAAGCAATGCTAGATTTTGTCAAATGTTTTTTCTGCACCTGTTGATATAATCATATTAGATTTTTTTAATTCTGTTTATTTGGTGTAACACACTTATTGACTTGCATCTGTGAAACCACTCCTATATCATTGGTATAAAACCCACTTGATCATGGTGGATTATTTTTTGATATGTTGTCGGATTCAGTTAGATAGTATTTTGTTAAGGATTTTGGCATCTGCGTTCATCAAGGATATTGGTCTGTAGTTTTCTTTTTTGGTTATGTCCTTCCATGGTTTTGGTATTAGGGTGATGCTGGCTTCATAGAATGAATAAGGAAGGGTTTCTTCTTTCTCTGTCTTGTGGAATAGTATGAAAAGATTGGTATCATCTCTTCCTTGAATGAAAGAAGACATTCTTTGAATGTCTGGTAGAATTCTGCTGTGAATCTGTCTGGCCCTCCGCTTTTTTTTGCTGGTAATTTTAAAATTACCATTTCAATCTTGCTGCTTGCTTTATTGGTCTGCTTGGGGTATCTAATTCTTCCTGATTTAAGCTAGGAGAGTTGTATTTTTCCAGGAATTTATCCAACTCTTCCATGTTTTGTAGTTTATGTGCCAAAAGGAGTTCATAGTACCCTTGAATAATCTTTAATATTTCAGTGGTGTCAGTTGTAATATCCCCTGTTTCATTTCTTAGTGAGGTTATTTGGATTTTCTCTCTTCTTTCCTTTGTTAATCTTGCTAATGGTCTATCAATTTTATTTATCTTTTCAAATAGCCAACTTTTTGTTTTATTTATGTTTTGTATTTGTTGTTGTTGTTGTTGTGTCAATTTCATTTAGTTCTGCTCTGATCTTTGTTATTTCCTGTGTTTGCTGGGATTGGGTCTGGCTTGTTCCTGCTTCTCTAGTTCCCTGAGATGTGAACTTAGATTGTCTGTTTGTGCTCTTTCAGACTTTTTGATGTAGGTTTTTAGGACTACAAACTTTGCTCTTAGCAGTGCCTTTGCTGTATCCCAGAGGTCTTGATAGGTTGTGTCATCCAGTTCAAAGAAATTTTTTACATTTCCATCTTGATTTCATTTTTCACCCAATGCTCATTCTGTGAGGAACAACCAAATTGTTTTCCGCAGCAAGGGCATCATTTTCTATTCCTAGCAGCCAGATAATGAGGGCTCCAACTTCTCCACCTCCTTAGCAACATTTATTTTCTGTGTCATTGTTATGAAAGCCTTACTTGTGGATGCAGAGTGGCATGAATGAAGTCAATTAACACGTTTATTACCTCACAGAATAGTCACCTTTTTGTGTGCATGGGTGGGATAAGAAAACTTAACTCTATCCCCTGTGACGGAATAGTGGCCATTCCAGCTGCTCCAGGCTCCAGCAGAGGAAGACCGGGGTATGTGGCCCCACCAGGGTGACCCTCAGGCCTGGCGCACACGCATTCCAGAGGCCACCCAAACCATGCTCCGCCATCTGGGCGCCCAAGCTGCCATCGCCCTCTGAGTGCAGGCAGCAGCTGCCTGGCAACCCCCGAGCCCGCTCGCGCTCCTAGCATCACAGAAGCAGGGCCACGTGTCCCAGTGGCTGCAGCCAAGCCAGGTATTCTGCCCTGTGGCAGCAGCTGCACAGGAGTGAGAACTGAGAACCACCGCTCAACCCCACACGAGGTGACTGCCGAGTGCCCATACAAACGGCTCCGATCTGCCTCAGGTGGAGGAGTGGTCGGGAGGCACGGCCTGGGGGCCCTCAGGCTGGGCGCGCTGGCGATCCCAAGGCCGACCAGGCCATGCACCTCCAGCCCGCCTGGGCACCCGAGCTGCAGCCGCCTTCTGCGTGCAGGCAGCAGCCTCCAGGCAACTCCCGAGCCCGCCCACACTCCCCACATCTCGGAAGCAGGGCCAAATGTCCCTGTGGCTGTGGCCAAGCCAGGCGGTCTGTCCTGCAGCAGCTGCACAGGGGCGGGAACCGGCCCTCAGCCCCATCCCCGGTGGCTGCAGAGGGCCCCTGGATAGAGATCTGGAGCTCTGACAGAGGAGGAGCCGGGCCGGGGCAGGGTCTGGCAGGCTCTCAGGCCAGGGGCACCCGCGATCCAGAGGCCGCCCAGGGCATGCTCCACCACCTGGGCGCCCAGCTACAGGCGCCGGGCGACTCCCAAGCTGGCTGGCGCGCCCAGCCTCGCAGAACCGGGGCTAGATGTCGCCGTGGCTGCGACCGAGCCAGGCGGTCTGCCCAGGGGCGGTTGCACCGGGGCAGGAACCGACCCCCAGCCCCGTCCCCGGTGGCTGCAGACGACCCCTGGGGTGGCCCCGATCTCTCTTCGGAGGAGGAGAGGGGCGGGAGTCACGGCCAGGCGGGTCCTCAGGCGGGAAGGAATGCATAATCTTCTAGAGTAGTGAGGACAAGCTATAAATCCAAAGTTTCTTACCTATGCAAATGACTTGTTTGCTCTATTTTCTCATGAGCTTGGTAGATCCAGGAAACAGAACTTTTAAAACAAAATCCCCATATGTTGCTGGGTGCGGTGGCTAGTGCCTGTAATCCCAGCACTTTGGGAGGCTGAGGCAGGCAGATAACCTGAGGTTGGGAGTTTGAGACCAGCCTGACCAACATGGAGAAACCCATCTCTACTAAAAACACAAAATTAGCTGTTCATGGTGGCACATGCCTGTAATTCCAGCTACTTGGGAGGCTGAGGCAGGAGAATCACTTGAACCCAGGAGGCAGAGGTTGCCATGAGCTGAGATCACACCACTGCACTTCAGACTGGGCAGGAAGAGTGAAATTCCATCTCAAAAAACAAAAACAACCACAACCACAACAACCACCACAAAACCCAAATGCATTTCCTTGGCACAGTAAAACTGAAACAGAAAAAGTGTACAGTAAATACAAGTAACTGAAAGAGTTTATGTATATTATTTTACTTCTCATTTGATAAAATTTATAAAGTAATGAGCAGAGTATATTTCTCCAGGGACCCAGATATATACATTTATTTATTCAATAGAAATTCATTCTTATAATGGCCACTGATACCTATATCCTAAATATTTCTGAAAACATCTCCTCAGGCCTGCATCATCTTTGCAACATTGCCTTATATTTTATCTTTGTTCATTGATTTATATGCCTCAGAATTTTATGCTCCTCGCAGTATTTAGAGTGAATTATCCCTAATGCAAATAGATCCGTGAACCACTCCTGAATACCTAATGTCCAAGCATCTTAAAGGTTTATATAAGGATTTCAGAAACTGACTTCTGGGTTGGGCACGGTGGCTCATGTCTGTGATCCCAGCACTTTGGGAGGCTGAGGCAAGTGGATCATTTGAGGTCAGAAGTTCAAGACCAGCCTGGCCAACAAGGTGAAACCCCATCTCTAATAAAATACAAAAATTAGCAGGTGGTAGTGGCACGCGCCTGTAATCTCAGCTACTCAGGAGGCTGAGGCAGGAGAATTACTTGAACCTGGGAGGCCGGGTTGCAGTGAGCTGAGATCATGCCACTGCCCTCCAGTTTGGGAGACAGAGTATAACCTTGTCCCAAAAAAGAAAAGAAAAGGAAACTGATTTCTGCCCAAATCTCCATCTGTATCCCTTTCCCCATCTGCCTTTTTCTCTGGAATTACTGAGCTGCTGGTAATGGCCCCCTCACCCTTCCTCTTCTGCAGAGAAATGCATACTCTCTTGGAGGCTTATCTTCCTCTCTTTTTGCTGCCTGGCATGTGCTCACCGTTTCCTGCCCTCTGCCTCGCTTAATCTGGCTAACCTCACTCTCTAAGTCTCAGCTCATGGATGATCTTTAGGAAAGCCATCCCTGACAGCTTCTATTTTCCTTTCTTATTCCCCAGTGCCTAACACTTAGCAGGAACTCAATAAGTAATTATTTAGCAAAATTAAGACTGTTTATACAAAGATGATTCAAAAGATTGTCCTCTACCGTCTAGCAGCAAAGGGGGTCAACATGTAAAGACATGATGTGCAGGTCAGGTGGTAAAGTGACACTAGAAAAATTGACAAGGTACTAAGGGACCCCAACAAAGCAGACACCTGTGTGTGTGGAGAAAGATAGCTAGAATCAAGGAAGATTTCACATAGCATTCTGAGCCTTTTTTTTTTTTCCTCTTTTTGGAGGCAAGTTCTTACTCTATCACCCAGGATTGGAGTTCAATGGCATGATTGAGACTCACTGACACCTCAGACTCCTGGGCTTGAGGGATCTTCTCATCTAAGCTTCTTGAGTAGCGGGGACAACAGGAACATATCACCATACCTGTCTAATTTTTTGTAGAGTCAAGGTTACCTATGGCTCCCAGGCTGGTCTTAAACTCTTGGCCTTGAGCAATTCTCCCATTTTGGCCTTCCAAAGTGCTGGGATTACAGATGTGAGCTATTATGCCCAGCCTACTTTCTGAGTCTTAAAAGATGAAAATAAATTTTTCAGAATAGCAGGGGAAAACATTTGTGATGTAAAAAATCGGGTGCACACTAATTGAGGTATAAAGAACAATAATTTTGCAAATTATTAGTAACTGCCAACTCAATTAGTGTCTTGTTAAAAAGATAGTGTTACAAAGTATAGTAAAGCATTACATTGTATATTTTGACTGTATTTCAAATTTCTGTTTTGTTTCCAACAGTTTTGTTGACTTATGTTGGGTGGAACAATTTGTGAGTGACCCTGAGATTTTGCATGGCTTGAATCTGGTGATATCTGGTGTCTCCCCAAGTGGTTTGTTGAAGTTTTGGATAATTAGAAGTATTTCTTACAGAAGTAAATATTTCAGTAAACATTGTTTCATTCAAACTCTCAAAATATAAAATACAAAGAAATGTTATTCTCTATTTATTTTTATAAAGATTATAGTCTTTATCTAACTCTTCTTAGTTCATTTGAACTAAATCAATGAATTTGTCAACAGAACAAACCTTACCAGTGGCTTTAGAGGAAGAGCAAGAAAAGTGTGAAAGAAGTGAAAAGAAGCAATCACAGGTATATGAAAATTTAAGTTCTTGTTTAATATTAGGGTTTTTTTTTTTGCTTTACTAACAAAGCATAGTCCAAATGACATGACCTTTCAGACTATACCTTTAGAATCCAATAGATCATAATTTTATATTTAATTTTTAAAACATCTTAACCAGTTATGAAACTTAAGATATTCTTACTATCTCTAGTAACTATTAGTTATTCTAGTAATTCTTAGTATCTCTAGTAACTCATAGCTGTCTTTACCCTTGGAATTGAAGCAAGAAATTTTCAGAATTATCTTGCTGTTTTATTTATATAACCTTACTCATAATACACAAGGTAACATGAAGTATTGGGTCATATTACTGAGGAATAGAAATTATGAACAGTTTAACAACAATGGCCACTGAGTTAAAGTAGTATTAAAGGAGTCATCATTGCCAGTGCTTCAAATGTTGCAGTTTTATATTTCTGGTCACCAGTGCCGAGGTTAAAGATTTATTCTGTTTTGTGGTCACCAGTTGACTTCTGTGTCTGTGTTCAGGGAGTGAATGGGGTCATAAAAGTCAATGCAGTTGCCTATTATGAGAATCCTACCTTGCAGAATGGGACCTTTGGTGTCAGGGTGTGAACAATAACTTTATTTCAACATAAATACATAGTAAACATTACTAAAATTTAAAAAATCCAAACCCTATCACTACCGGAACTTAAAATATATTAGAAGTGGATATAAGCAGAAATTCTATCTAGATACATAACACTATCGTAGTATATCATTTGAATTAGAATTTAAAATTTTGCTTCTCTTTCTTATTGGTGTTCAGTTTAGCTCTTAATAATTTAGTGTTTGCCTAGTGCTCTAGTTAATCTTCAGAAATAAACATGCACTGTAAGGGCTCACTCTTTCTGGTATGCTTAGGTAAAGTCTTTGTAAGAGAGGAAGCTTTTATAATACTACCTATCATCTTTGAATTCATTTCTGGTAGATTTTACACAAATGCATTAAGTTTAGTCCAAACAGACACTGAGAGTTCAGCTTGCTGGTTCATGTTTCTGTCCTATGTTAAGCCAAGGCAAATTATTTTTCACTTTTTAGTTACAATCCCATAATTTAAGAGTAGCAACACATAGATTAAGTTTCACAGTTAAATTTTAACTATTTTCTAATATTTCTTTGTTTATACTTGATTAAAGCTAATTTTAAAACATACACTCTGACAGAAAAGACATCTGAGAAACAAAATAAGCAAATTTGTTTTCCATTTTGCACCTGCCCCCCCCCCCAAAAAGTCTCAAGAACCAGAACTGGGTAAGAACAGTGATAAAGGGACTCAATCTATATATTCATGACTTTCTTTAAAATTCATTACAAACAAGTTCAAGCTGAATATTGGTAAAAGTTCTGAAAACTCCAAAATTACTGCTTGCCCCGAGGAAGAGCTCCTACATGGTAACTCTAAAGAGGGATGAACAAAAAAGGAGTGCCCTCTAGTCTGATGAATCATGTCCCTGATTGTGAGGAGAAAAATGTATCTGGAGGGTCTAGCTCTGTGGCAGTCCAGGCAGCGCCTGAACAGAGGAAGCCCATGTCAAATGTCTTTTTATTCCATTCACACTCCAGGTCCCTGAAATACACTTACTAGTCATCTTCTAAGCTTCATTTAAATTAAAATAAATCAGACTATAAAAATGATAACAAACCAGACACACAGCTTCTTTCTAACACAGATGATGAAAATTTTTGTTATGATATAGAAACTGAAAAAGTAAGGAACGCAGTAATTATGATTGAAATGAAAGATGATTAAGAGTTTGACATGCAAAAGGAAAAATATATAAACCCAAATACCACTAATTGGAAATTAGACATTAGGCATTGGTCTCAGTCTAGAGATCCAGAAAGTCTTTTTGATTTGTGGTTTACCCACCCCAAAGAAATGAAGCGTATGATTCAGATAGAAAGTCACAGTATTTCTGCTCCTACAGATACTTATAAAAACAGAAAACCAACACAGTGCTTATTCCAGAAGCCGCTGTATGACAATCCCAGTGTTAATAACTACAAAAGTATGAATCTTGAATTATAAAATGCGGGTTATTCTTTGCCACATAGTGAGAGAACATCAAAAATATAGCTAGAAGACTTACAGCAAGATATTCCAAGGTCACTAACATAGCACATGTATACATATGTAACAAACCTGCACATTGTGCACATGTACCAAAACTTAAAGTATAATAATAGTAAAAAGAATGAGGTAGGCATGTTACAAGTAGAGTTCCTGGCTTTGGAGAAAGAGAAAGTCCAACTTCAAAAAGACGGAGGTTCACTTGCTGCTTCTTTTTTCTCTTTATCAATTATTTGATTTAGTCAAATTTTCTATTCAAGAAAATCTCATGTGTACAGTTACAGCGGGGTTTTCTAAATGTGTAATTATGTGTCAAAGTAGATTAGTCCTGCTATCTAAACAACGGTTCTGGAGAATGTTCTCATAATGTTTCTTCATTAATCAACCTAAGTCTCACTCTCAGTCTTCCAAGTGGCATATGAGCTGGGAAACTAATTCAGCCATATACCATGTGACCTTCTGAACCAGATCAACATAAAGAAATTGCTAAAGAAATAAGCTTTAGATTCTAGATTCTTTTTTCTGTATTCATTTAGGGATGAATTACATTTATTTAATGATAGAATGGGAATACAATGGGAGGGAAGCAATGACTGAGATGAGCCACAAAAACACGTCTAGCCTTGAGAGTTGCAATGAATATTCCCAGCCAAATGAGTCTGTTTAATGTGTTTTCATGCACGCCAGTTTATCTGCTTAGCTCAAACTGTTTGAATGTATAGTTCCATCATGCTTATTTCCAATATTTTGAAAACAAATATATACTTCCACATATTTTAAAAAATCACCACTCCAATATTTCTGTTGAATCAGACCTTACATTATGTTGTTTAATAAAGTATGTTAAGTTTTGGCATGTATGATTTTTATCATGTAAGAAAGAAGCATAATTTCTTGGCTAAAAATTTAGCCTTTGACTCTTTAGTAGAAAGTTGAGTTCTGTACATGGTGTTCTAAAGATAGACAAAAATCGAGAGATTTTCTTCTTTCAAAGTAAAAGCAGATGAGGCCTTTTCCCACCCTCTGAGGTGTTAAATTGCTTTGCTCAAGTTAGACTTTTAATATATCTGACTAATTTGATAAATTTATCTGGTAATTTATGTAATTCAGCAATATGGAATTGTATCACGCTATTTGGTGCCGTGAAATGCTGGGGAATGCCACCTCAAGAGCTCTGGATGAAACATTTCATATGTCTTGGTTGGTTTGACTCCCATTTTCAGTAGATAATGGGGCTAAAGTAGATAACAGTACTGTATGTTTTCTACCTATAAATGTTTGTGGTAATTGAATGTGAAATCTGGGAAGCATCTCGTTTTCCAGAATTCTGCACTAGAAACTCAGCAGTTTCACTCTGCTTCTTGTGTTGTGGCAAACATTGGTTCCCATAGTTCAGGGAGAACTTTCACTTTTTTGATATCCCAGGATCCAAAAAAAAAAAAAAAAAGAGATAAAAGGCAGTGGGGAAAAGAATAGCTCAGTGCAGAAAAGGGATAACTTCTTTACTCTTCCTGAAGGCCTACAAGGTCACATCCTCTTAATCTGGCTATTTCATGTAAAATCCAGGTGGCAATGACAGAACATATATGTCATGCCTGTGTCTTTTTATTTCTCTGTTTCTGCCAGTCAGATAGCATAAACGTTTATATCAGATAGCAAAGAGTGGATGCGAATAAAAGCACAAAATGGAGAAGAGTCCTTTTTGAAATTTTGGAAAATTATTCCATTCACTCAAACAGAAATGAGCAGACTTGACAAAAATTTCAATGATAAAATGATAAGTATCTTATAATTATTATGTATAATGATAAAATTAAAGTAAGCACAAAATACTTTTATCATTAAAATGGTGATAGTTAACCTGAATCAAGTGAAAAAATCAGGGAAAAAGTTTTTTTATTGAATAAAATAATAATTATTATTCATATTACTTTTATTAAAGGTCAAAGAAGGAAATAATACAAACAAAAGTGAAAAACTACAACTCAGAAAATGTATGTCATAGTACGTCTTCTGCTGCTGTTGACAGATTAACCAAAAAGAGAAAGGTTGGGAAAACGTATCCTCAGCAATTTCCCAAGAAACTGAAGGAAGAGCATGATAAGTAAGTAAGCCTATAGCAGTGTGTTTTTGTTTGTTTTTTTATTTGTTTTTTTTTTTTTTCTGAGATGGAGTTTCTCTCTTGTTGCCCAAGCCGGAGTGCAATGGTGTGTTCTCACCTCACTGCAACCTATGCATACTGGGTTCAAGTGATTCTCCTGACTCAGCCTCCCTAGTAGCTGAGATTACAGACATGTGCCACCCTGCCCAACTAATTTTTTGTATTTTTAGTAGAAATGAGGTTTCACCATGTTATCCAGGCTTGTCTCGAACTCCTGACCTCAGGTGTTCTGCCCACCTCGGCCTCCCAAAGTGCTGGGTTTACAGGAGTGAGCCACCGTGCCTGGCCACCTATAGCAGCATTTCTCAGCAGATAATTGTCATTGTGCTATAAACTAATTCAAAATTGGACTAATGTTCCTTATGATTAACAAGTTTTATAGTTTTACCAGGGATATTTAGCCCTGCCTGGTAATCAGAAAAATGCAAATTAACATAAAATAAGATATATTTTGTAAAGTCATGCTGATATTGAAAAAGTAATTACTACCATTGAAAATGTGAGGAAAAAGGCATTCTCATACACTGTTGGTATATGAAATTGGTAAATTATTTCTGAAGGGTAACTTAGTGCTGTGTATCAAAATTTCAAATAACCTGACATCCCTTTAACTCAACAACTCCACTTCTGGGACTAGATTTCACAGGAAAACATAACTTGTGTAAACATACACATACTTATTAAGGGCATTAATTATATATTACACATAATGAACAACAGCTTAATAAATATATAAAATATATGTAATAAGAAGGTGAATTGGAAGTATTAAGAAAGAATTATAAAAAGTGTGGGGTAACAGATGTTAGACTCTTTAGCCTAGTTTTAGATGACAATCATCTGCAGATATAGTTTGTGTGAGAGACATCTTACTCTGTAAATCATTTGGAGAGACACCTACAATATTTCATAGAGATGAAAATTTATTTCTAGTGAACTTATACGCTTGTCAATAAATAGTAACTTAAAAAATTTAGTTGATTGTAAATGATCTTTTCTAATCGGGGAGTAATTATGACTGTGTGATTTGAAAAGGTAATTTTGAACTTCTAACTATACTGAATTATTTCCAGTATCCTTTTTTATAATACATACTAGAGTGACTAGTAACAAAAACTTTAGCAGAATATTCTTTCCTTACTACTTTTCAAGTATATGCATTAGTTTGAAGATGTTGAAGTGAGAAATTAAATATCTGAGAACTATAAAGGATAAATAATCCAGAACATAGAAATTTTATTAGGATGATAAAGAGCATCTGCAGAGGTAGATCACAGGATGATCTCTTTGTTTTTTAACAAAATGAATTTTAAGATAAATGTCTTTATCTGCAGATGCATCTTAAGACAAGAAAGTGAAGAAAAAACAAATGTTAATATGCTGTACAAAAAAATAGAGAAGAATTAGAAAGGAAAGAGAAACAATATAAGAAAGAAGTTGAAGCAAAACAACTTGAACCAACTGTTCAATCACTAGAGATGAAACTGAAGACTACAAGAAATACTCCAAATCAGATAAATCAATCTTTGGTAAAAATTCTATATTTTAAACTTTATTTTATCAATGTTACTTATAATATCCTCTTGATGTAATATATAATATTTTGGTATAAAACAAACCAGAAATGTTATCTCATTTTCAAAAAATGAATGATGACACTTACAGGTACAATTATTAATATTTATTATAAATCTTGGCATCCACATAGGATATTATTTTATTACAAAGAGCTTTTGAAAACAATAATATGCCATAATATATACTTAGTGATAACCTATTGATAAAGATTTTTTTCCCAGTAAAATTGTTCCTTGTACTTCCCGCTATTTCATATTGATTACTGTACCTAATACTATAAAGAGGAAACAAATTATTGCAATCACAAATAATCTCATGATATTCTAAGAAGAGCTCTATAAATTTTATCTTATTTACCATTGGTGTTTTGAAATAAAAGTTTTCTTTCGTATTGATACATTTACACCACAGAAGTAACTGTGATCTGTCAGAGAACTAGAAGTAGAGTCAGAAGTCCTGGGGAAAATCCTGTAGCTTGCTTATATTTTTAACATTTCTTTTTCAAAATTGTGGTAACTAGATGAGTTCATCAATGAATGTATATAGGAGTGACTAGTATAATGTCTAGATTTATTATTTAGTAAATGTAATTCTTGCAACTGACTATAAAAGTGTTACAAGAGTCAAATTGAAATAGAATGTTATCAGCGAAACAGAACTGTAGTAACTCTGGGAAATTTTATCTGTCCAAATACGTGTGAAGTAAAGTTCTTACTATAGGGTGGTGTATGGGTTAGATATCAAAGTGTAAATGCAATTTTTTGATATACTTTAATTTAGTCAAATTTGTTAATGCTTTAATTTATGCTTTTGAGTTTGTTGTAATTCAGGGAAAGGCTTTTCCAATTCTGAAATTCTTAAAAATTCTCTGGTGTGCGTGTGTGTGTGTGTGTGTGTTTACTTTTATAAATTCATTGACTTTAAATAAATTTCTGAACTTTTTGGAACTTATGCTCTATAAGGTTCAAAGTTTTGCTTCAACTTTTTCTCCAGTTGGATATCCACTTACAGTAACCTTTTTAGTATATGGATGTGCAGGTTATTCTTTAACTTCATAGGTAATCATGATATGTTATTTTATTGAGTACTAGCTAAAACTTTCTTTTGTTTTATTTAGGATTTTCATAATCACGAAGAAATGAAAGATCTGATGGATGAAAATTGCATTTTGAAGACAGATATTGCTATACTCAGACAGGAAATATGCACAATGAAAAATGACAACCTGGAAAAAGAAAATAAATATCTTAAGGACGTTAAAATTGTGAAAAAAAATAAATGCTGCCCTTGAAAAGTATATAAAACTCAATGAGGAATTGATAACAAAAACAGAATTCCGGTATCAACAAGAGCTTAATGATCTCAAAGCTGAGAATACAAGGCTCAATTCCGAACTGTTGAAGGAAGAAGAAAGCAACAAAAGACTGGAAGCTGAAATTGAATCATCAGTCTAGACTGACTGCTGCTATAAGTAAACACAGTGAAAATGTGAAAACAGAAAGAAACCTAAAACTTGCATTAGAGTGAACACAAGATGTTTCCGTACAAGTAAAAATGAGTTCTGATATTTCCGAAGTAGAAGATAAGAATGAGTTTCTTACTGAACAACTTTCTAAAACGCAAATTAAATTCAATACCTTAAAAGATAAGTTCCGTAAGAAAAGAGATACTCTCAGAAAAAAGTCATTGGCTTTAGAAACTCTCCAAACGACCTAAGCCAAACACAGCAGCAAATAAAGGAAATGAAAGAGAGGTATGAAAATGCAGAAGCTAAAGTGAATAATTCCACTGGAAAGTGGAGCTGTGTAGAAGAGAGGATATGTCAACTCCAACATGAAAATCCGTGCATTGAACAGCAACTAGATGATGTTCATCAGAAAGAGGATCATAAAGAGATAGTAACTAATATCCAAAGAGGCTTTATTGAGAGTGGAAAGAAAGACCTCATGCTAGAAGAGAAAAATAAGAAGGTAATGAATGAATGTGATCATTTAAAAGAAAGTCTCTTTCAATATGAGAGAAAGAAAGCAGAAAGAGTAGTAAGTATCAAGGAAGATAAATATTTTCAAACTTTTAGAAAGAAAATTTAAACATTTGGTTCTGGATACATGTTGAACTTAGTTGAATATAAAAATCAATGGATAAAAAGTGTGTTTACCATACTGTATGATTCCATTTACATGAAGCATCCAGAAAAGATAAACGTATAGGGACAAAAAGTAGAATAATGTTTGCAAAGGGCTGGGGCTGAAAGCTGGTAGTGACTGCTAATGGGCGTGAGGGATCTTGCAGTGATGGAAATGCTGTAAAGTTGGATTGTAGAGATGGCTGCACAACTCAGTAAATGGACTAAAAAATCTTTTAACTTTAAGTTAAAACAGATACATTCTATAGTATGTAAATTATATTTCAACAAAGCTGTTTTAATTTTAAAAAAAAGGAAAACCGTGTTTACTATACCAGCTTAGAAACGTGCCTCATTTCTATGAAATAAAAGGTAGAGGTGAGAGATGATTTACTTTGAGAAAAGACATTGTGTCACCTATGAAATTTTATTAGGCACAGAGTCATATTTTAAGGTAGATAGTTCTGTACTGCTGAAATAATAATTTTAATGACTTTATGTTGCCACATGTTAAGACCATAATGTAAGTATAAATGGAAATGTTTACACCTGAAATGAGTATTTTCAAATTAAAATTTAATTGATTTTCTTTGACACTTAATTCTAGATTTCCCAGATGAACTGAAGTGTATTGCTGTGTCTTGTAATACCTTGCTTTAAGTAGCTTTTTATGTATTTTAGTTGGTATATCTTTGTTATTAATCATATTAATTTAACAAATCTGAAAATATGTCAAATTACATATTTTTTTGACTATGTAATGTTTTAAAGGCACCTAATTGTTATAAAATCATAATTTAGGATACATGTGGTAATATTTAGCAAAACTATATTTGGTTTAGTCTTCCCACTGGTATTTATAGTTTACTTTGAATATGTATATTAATAATTAGCTCCTAATTTTTATTTCAAGGCTCAATGACTATCATTGGAATATAATTTTCTTCAGTACAAAGATACTTGTAGCTGCCTGTGATTTATGAGTAAGGCATTAGATCCCTATTTTCAGACTGAGGGGTGGCAGGCTTCACGTACAGTGGGAATGGAGTAATTATAGGAGGGAGTTGTAGGAGCTTTGAAGTCAGAGAGGGAGGAAGAGACCTGTTTACCTAGGACCTCAAAGGCCTTTGGAATTTTACTTTTATTCTGAGATAGGAATCTGTTGGAAGGATTTGAACAGGTGATTGAATATGTCAGGAACTTTGAGGTTGAGTTGAGCTTCTAAGATGATTGAATGGTGGGATGAATCTGTTATGTAAGTAAGAGAATACCAACTTGGCAGGAAGAGAACATATTGTGCATCCCTCACTGAATTCAGTAATAAATACAAATGTGTACATGTGATTAAAAGAAGGTGAATTGATATGTGTGGTGATAATTTTCAAAGTAGGTATGTTAGAGTTAAATATTATTAACATAATTTAATAATAAGGCAATTTATAAAATCAGTAACAAAAATATTTTCTCAGGTGGTTGTGAGACAACTTCAACAAGAAGCGGCTGACAGCCTAAAAAAATTAACTATGTTAGAGTCTCCACTGGAAGGTATATCACATTATCACATTAATTTGGATGAGACACAGGTCCCAAAGAAGAAATTATTTCAAGTGGAAAGTCAAGTATGTATGGAACTTAGCATGTCAACTGTTATTCTGTAGCTAGTTGAATTACATAACATGTTTTAGGATACTAATTATGGCAGAAGCTTGATTTTTTATTTTCATTACAATGAATTATTTCCATTTTACTATCTCTATAATGTACTTATTTTTTTATATAGTGACTTTCATTCTACCATTTTGAAAAATCCATTGCATACCTTTTCTCTTACAATATGTACCCTTGGAAAAGTTGAGAATTATACATCATTCCTCATAGAAAACTGACTTTTGTCCTGTTAAAACAGTATTTTTAAGTAATTTTTGTATTGCTCTGATGAGGCAGGCCAGATTAAATCAGAGAAGAATGTTTCATGGAATGTTCCAGAAAATTGTCTTATTTCTTCACTTTTGTGAGTGGACACAGAATCTGTGTCTATTTATTTCACAGATTCTAGGTTAACTTGTACAGAAAGGCCATTATACTATTCTTTTAAAAGTGCATGTTTTAGGTTAATTTACAAACTATTTGAAAAGTTAGGCATTTTCTTTATTTATCTTTTATTTAAAATATACTATAAAACTGTGGAAATATTTAAATTTGAGATAACATGTACATCAAAAATTGAGAGTTGAGAAAATTATCTTGATCCTGCCTTTGGATTTTAAAAACAGTTTCACTGAGATATCATTCACATTTCAGAGAGTTCAACCATTTAAAATGTACAACGCAGTATCTATTAGTATATTCACAGCATTTTCATCACCCTGAAAAGCAACCCTACATCTCCTAGGCATGACTGCAGCCTTCCTCCATGTCCCTCCACCTACCTCTGTTGTAGGCGACCACCATCTATCTACTTTTGTCTCCATATGTTTGCCTGTTCTGCTTATTTCATATACATAGAGTTATACAATACGTAGTCTTTGTGACTGGCTTTTTCACTTAGCATAATGTTTTCAGAATTCACTTAGCATAATGTTTTAGCACACATTGGTAGTTTATTTCTTCTTATAGTTAAATGATATTCTATTCCATGGCTACACTGGTTTTCCATTCTTTCATCAGTTGATGGACCTTTAGGTTAGTTTCCACTTTTTAGCTTTTATGAAAAATGCTGCTGTGAACATTCACTTACAGGTTATTATGTGGACACGGGTTTTTATTGCTCTGCCATTGGACTTTATCCTCAGAGTTAAGTGGGCAGATTTCAGCACTTGTCTTGCTCATGCTATTCTTTCTACCTTCTCAGTTTCTGTTCATCTAGCCTCATTCACTCAGACGTGGCAGACAATTTATTGTTTTCATGAAGCTTTCTCTGACTGTTCTCTCATTGACCTTATGTGTTAGCAATCATTGTCTAGTCTGTGCAGAAAAACTTAGTTCTTAATTTTACATGGCTTTTTTTATGGAAGATAATTTTCTCTCATTATAAATTTGCTTAATGGGGGAATAATATATAATATGTATGCCACCTATCCTTGCATACATTGAAAATATTTTAGCTTAGAAGTTTGTAGCATACAATTCAATACTTTATACCATACCAATTATTTCTTCTTTGAGACCTTGACACAGTAAGGTTTATATTCTAAGTGTGTTTTTAGCAATTATATATCAAATCTAAACCAATTAGTTTAATACAGGAGACTTGTTAAATCACATATTTATGTTTTTCTCTCTATGAAAAAGAATCTAAATTGGCCTTTTTTCACTATGCAGCAGAACTGTATTTCTGGACTGCTACCAGTTTGTCAGCTGAACAGTTCTGGGTGCAGCTTGTCCGATGACAGATAGCAGAGCACCTCAATCTGAGTGCTCAGCAGAGTGCTTGTGAAGGCAGCACCACAGCAACAGTTGCTCAGAGGGAACGGATTCAGGAGCCTTGATTTAGCAATAGAGTCCAGGGTTTTCAGCTCAGTGCCTTTAGCCTGTCTCTGCTGGTCATGTCAGTTATGTACTATTCAATCCAGGAAGTGCTGTTTACATTGTAGTACATACATAGTCATTGCCTAATGAGTCATACAGAGAGAAAAGTAAGTTATAAATTATGTCCCCCATTTGCTGCAACTCTCAGTGGTAAGAATGATTCAGTGCAGCTATAGGAGAGTACTTCCATTGGCATGCCACCTGCCTAAAATACACAATTTTGTTAAGATATACAATAAAATTATTATGCTAATAGCAAATATTTTATGTAGCTCACTATGTTCCACGTAGTCTTCTAAGTGTTTCATGTTAGTCCCCAGTTAAACACCTGGTTTGGAAGGCTGAAGCAGGAGGATCGTTTGAGCCCATGAGTTTGAGACCAGCCAGAGCAATATAGTGAGACCCTGTCTCAAAAAAAAAAAAAAAATTAAACACTTATCTGAGGCATGGTGGTGCACGCCTGTAGTCCCAGCTACATTGGGAGGCCGTGGTAGGAGGGTCGTTTGAGCTTGGAATATTGAGGCTGTAGTGAACAGTGATCAAGCCACTGCGCTCCAGGCTGGGTAACAGAGGGAGACTCTGTCTCATAAATAAAACGTTTTGTATAGATTCCCATAGAAGTGAGTTAGACATCAGTCATAGAATTATTAGCCACTTTGATGTCTACCTTGGGAGTAAAACATATAATAAGGGGCAGCGTTAAACCATCTCAATCAATAGCCTCCAACTTCTCGAGAAGGTTCTTATTTCATGAATTTCTAAACAAGAGACTACCTGGATTAAGACATTTGGTGGACACCATTTTGAGATGAAGAATCTTGAGTGAGAAGAAGGGAGATCTCTACTTACTGAAGCTTCCCAATGACATAGTTAAGTGTCCCCCAAAAGAAACTTTAGAACAAGACTTTCATCATGCCATATCTCTATGGAAAAGGAATTTCTTTAAAAGAAAACAAAGGCAAACAATTGATAATATGATTCTCATGGGAAAGTTTTCATCATAAAAGAAAAAGAGGGCTGGGTGCCGTGGCTCACGTCTGTAATCCCAACACTTTGGGAGGCCGAGGTGCGTGGATTACCTGAGGTCAGCAGTTCAAAAACAGCCTGGCCAACATGGTGAAACCCTGTCTCTACTGAAAATACAAAAATTAGCCAGGTGTGGTGGTGTGCACCTGTAGTCCCAGCTACTTGGGAGGCCGAGGCAGGAGAATCACTTGAACCCAGGAGGTGGAAGTTGCAGTAAGCTGAGATGATGCCACTGTACTCCAGCCTGGATGACACAGTGTGACTCCATCTCAAAACAAAGAAAAAAAGAAAAACAAAAAAGAGACAAAGTATACTGGTCCAAAAAAGAAGAAAGCAAGAAAAAAAGGACAAAGTATACTGGTTACTATCATAACAGTGAGATAGTCCCCCTTTGAGATTAGAAAATAACAGTATACTCAAAGTAACATTAATGAGAACGAACATAAAATAGACAACATTCACTATCTACAAAAGTAATCTGCACCAATTAGCAATGTATGAGCATGTGGTTGAGAATATTTTCTATAATATGTGTACTAGAAGGAAGAGACCTCAAGAAAATGGTCAGAGCTGGAAATGTAGATTAGGGAATCTAGGTCAAAGTTTTGAGATTTTAGGAGTCCTGAGAGAATTTAAAAAGAGAAATAGCCACCAGGCATGGTGGCCACACCTGTAATCCCAGCACTTTGGGAGGCCAAGACAGGAAGATCATGAGGTCAGGAGTTCAAGACCAGTCTGGCCAACAAGTTTCTTATATAGGTAAACGTGTTCCATGATGGTTTGCTGCACCTATCAATCCATCACCTAGATATTAAGCCCTGTGCACATTAGTTATTGATCTTGATGCTCTCCCTCCTGACCCCAACAGGCCCCAGTGTTTGTTGTTCCCCTCCCCGAGTCCATGTGTTCTTATCGTTCAGCTCCCACTTATAAGTGAGAAGATGCAGTGTTTGGTTTTTTCTTCCTGCATTAGTTTGCTGAAGATATCAGCTTCGGGTTCATCCATATCCCTGCAAAGAGCATGATCTCATTCATTTTTATGGCTCCATAGTATTCCATGGTGTATATATACCACATTTTCTTTATCCCATTATCACTGATAATGTCTATCTGGGTTGATTCCATGTCTTTACTATTGTGAATAGTGCTGCAGTGAACATGCAAATGCATGTATCTTTATAATAGAATAATTTATATTCCAACGTATGGTAATTTTAAATCAGTTTTGGTATTAAAAATCATGCATTTTGGAAAATATTGATAATGGAAAAATCCAAATTCTGCCAAAATATGTTGAGAAAATAGAGGGTAAATATATCTTTTCAAACTTTAAATGCCTCAGGCTCTTAGTTAATCTTCCCCAGATCTGGGAAGACCTAGAAGGGGCGAGATTGGGCTACCTTAATGAGGGCCATTTCAATCTCTTGGCCCTGCAGCAGCCATTTCAAAATACATCAAAAAATATATTTGGGGGTAAAATATTTTGATTTCCTTCAGCTTCTTCTCTCTGTGATGCTGCACCAGAATCAGATTAGAAAGGAAGCCACATTATAAGTGTTAATAAAACCCATCTGATGAGATTTGATAGTTTGAAGGGTGTGTTTCCCAGACACTTTAGATAGAAATTGGGGCCAAAGAAAACAAGGTCTTATTCCTCTATATAAATCTGTCAGTGCTTTAAGCAGTGAAAGAAAGATTTTTCATTTAATTTTACAGACTTGATACTAATGAAAAGGATAGCTTGTAAAATATAAATCTCTTTTTCTATAAAAAGGACACGTTGTTGATTCTCTTAGACCTTGAACCCTGGCCAGTGATTTGAAACCAAGTAGTACCTATCTCCAAATCTCTAGTACCAAATTAATTTGGGGTGGGGGGTAACAGTTTTATTGAGAAATAATGAACAGGCTATGCAATTCACTCATTTAAAGTATAGAATTCATTAACTTTAGTATTTTCAGAGAGTTATGCCGTCATCATTACAATTAATTTTAGAACATTTTCATCACCCGAAAAACAAACCCCACATCATTTAGCCATCTTCACCAGTTTTCTCATCCTCCGTCAGCCCTAGGGAACCACCCACCTTCTTTGTATACATTTGCCTATAAGTCTCTGAAATAAAAAGCAAGTGGTCTGCTGGGACTGGCTTATTTCACTTAGCATAATTTTTCATGCTGCATCTGTGCTGTAGCAGGTATTCATGCCGGGTTTTTGCTCCTTAGTTCAGCTACATCTGGGTTCTTCTCTCGTGACCAGGAAAAATTAAGCATGCAGACACATTGAGGAGGGCAGAATTTATTATGTGAAAGGACAGCTCTCAGCAAAGAGAGGGGTCCTGCAAAGAGGTTTCCACCTCACAATTGAATACCAGGATCACATGAGCTGAAGCGGCCAGGCTCCTCCTCTGCATAAGGCGTGAATTCCTGGTGACTCCACCCCATCCCCCCACTGCATGTGGGCCTCCGGTCTGCTGTGGGCATGTCCAGGCAAGACAAGTCCAGGTTCCCTTATCAGCACATAATATCTGGTGTAAACACTTGTGGGGCTGGTTGGAGATTCTCCGGGGACCCTTCTGTATCTGCCTAGGCATTTTGCTGTCTCCTCCTAATACGGTATCTGTACTTAATTTCTTCTTATTGCTGAGTAATATTCCACTGTATGTATACATCAAACATTTCATTTATCCATTCACCAGGTGATGGACCTTTGGGTTCTCTCCCACCCAAAGGTGACAGACGTTCTGGTTCTTTCCACTTTTTGACTCCTATTAATAATGCTGCTGTAAACATTTATGTATGAGTTTTTGTGCATGCGTATGTTTTTACTTTTCTGGAACATATACTTATGACTGGAATTTCTGTGTCATATGGTAACTTCATGCTTAACCCTTTAAGGAGCTGCCAGTTTGTTTTCCAAAGTGGCTGCATCACTTTACATTCCCAGCAGCATTAGATAAGGGTTTTAATTTCTTTACATTTTTCCTAACACTCTTTTTTCTTGAACAAAGATTTTATCCTGTGGTGTGAAGTGATACCACATGTGGTTTTGATTTACATTTTCCTAATGACTAATTACATTAGGCATCTATTAATGTGCTTATCCATCTTTATATCTTCTTTGCAGATATATCTATTCAAAATCTTTGCCCATTTTTTAAAATTGGCTTATCTTGTTATTTATTAATTGCAAGAGTTATTTATATTTCCTATATATGTAAGTCCCTTATCAGATACAGGCTTTTCAAATACTTTCTTCTACTTGGCGTCTTACCTTTTCACTTCTTCATACTGTCTTCTGAGGCACAGAAGTTTTCAATTTTGAAGTCCATTGAATCCATTTTTCCTTTGGAGTCATAGCTAAGAAAACACTGGCAAATGCAGTCACGAAGATTTATGCCAGGGTTTTCTTCTGAGGGTTTTATAGTTTTAGCTTTTACAGTTAACTATTTTATTTTGAGTTAATTATTAAATAAGATATTTGGTCGAACTTTATTTATTTTTTGCTTATGGATACCCAGTTGTCCCAGCACCATTTGTTGAAAAGACTATTCTTTTCCCATTTTGTTCTTTTGTTAAGCTTGTATAAAATCAATTGACTGTAAAAGTGCAGGCTTATTTTTAGATTGTCAATTCTTAGCTTGTTTATGTCTATTCTTATGTCAAGGCCCAATCGAATTGAATGAGAAGTTTTTTTCAATCATGTTGCATATTACCAGTTGTCTTATATCATAATAAAAATTAAATTTAGTGGAATGTCTGTAACTTCACCTTTTGTGTCACAAAGGAGTCTCTGGCCAGCTTATACCTTACTTCCTCTAAGACATGATCAGACGCCAGGCTTACAAGACACACTTAATTTCTTTTTTTCTCCATTCAAGCCTTTAGTCTCTTTTCCATTGCCTCCCACTATAGTTATATTTTCAGTAAGTTTTGGTTACAGGATCTGCTGACATAGTCTAATATTCAGTGCATTATGTTTTACTAACTCATTATAATTCATAGAACCTTCCATAGATGTTTACCATCTAGGAAGGAGATGTTTAAGTCTGAGCCACCAGCTTTTCTCAGTGGAAATCAAGTGAAGTCATCATCCTGCAGTTTACAGACCCTCTTTCCTCCTGGTAGCTAGTTCTCTTGGGTAGCACTGTGGCTAATCCTTTTCTTAGTGCAGATCTTGCATTCTCAGAAACCACAGTTCCCTTTATTGACCTCCCTTTACTGAAACAGAGATGCACAGCTCTGCTTTCTAGCTCAGTAGAGGATTCTTGGAATAAAACGTTTAACTCATTCCAAGAAAAAGTCTTAGGAGTGCAGCACTTCAAAATCAGATAACGTTCAGGCAATTTATCAGAGACACATAGTAGATTAGTATTTTGACTTTCAAAATTTCAGAGCCAAGTTGTGTGCTATAGAGAAGCATTGTGGCATAACATAGAGATGGGATGGTCTTAACTTCTCCATACAAACAAGCTTGGAGTAAGGTAAAGGAGAAATTGCATTTGTGTCTTAACACTCAAAAACACACTATGCTTATTTTACTTCTGTGAAGAATAAAAATCATTCCATAATATTCTCCTTATTTCCTCATTTAGAAAAGAAAATGAAAATTGAATACTAGGTTGATTAATAAATACTCAAAACTTCTTCTTTTAGAATTTTAGTTAATTGAAATCAGGTAAATGTCTGATTTTGCCTATGTCACCCAGTATTTCTAGGTGTTTTTCAAATCATACATCTTCTTGCTTCCCAGTCTTACTTCCTAACTTGAGGGGAAATTGTAAGAAGACACCCTTGCCTTGTTATCAGAGTTCATAATTGAAGGAGTTTTAGGAAAATTCCTCCTCAGCAGCTTATGTCTCTCTCCTGGTTATCTACTGCTTCTCAATAATGTTTGACATCAATAAATAAATATCAACATTTATTAGATCCTGCTTTAAAGGAGACTCTTTTCTGCTGCATAAGTTATGTTTCCTGTTGTCTCTTTTTAAAACTTATTTTCCTAACAATTACCCAGAGTCTTGTGGCTTGAAAGAAAAACATTTATTTTGCTCATGAACCTGTGGTTTGGGAAAAACTTGGCCAGGACAGCTTGTCTCTGCTCCCTTCAGCTTCCCTAGGAACAGCTGATCAGTTGGGGAAATGGAATCCTCTGAAGCTTTGGTCACCCACTTGTTTGATGGTTGATGCTGCCCATCGGCTGTAAACTTGGTTTGGACAGGCAGCATGAACACTGACACAGGCACTTTCAGGCTCTCTTTGTGGCCTGATGGCTCTCACAATTGGGGCTGGGTTCCAAGGGAAAACAGTCTGAGATAGGGAAGCCACATGGTATCCCTTTCACTACATTCTACTCATTAGAAGGAAGTCAGTAAGGCTGGCCCATATTCTGTTTTTTAAATGGGATGAATGTAGCTTCTCTTTTGTTTTAATTGACACATATATACATAATTATGGGCTATAGAGTGATATTTTTATACATGTTTATAGTGTGTAATGATCAAGCTAACTAGCACATTTACTACTTCAACCATTTTTCATTTCTTTGAATTGTGAACATTCAAAATTTTCTGGCTTTTTAAAAATATACAATAAGTCATAGTTAACCATATTCACCCTAAAATGCCACAGAACACCAGAACTCACTCCTCTTATCTAACTGTAATTCTGTATCCATTAACCAGCCTCCCCTCCCCTACTTCTGTGAGCTTTTTTTTTGTTAAGAGACAGGGTCTTGCTAGTGTAGTCTGGGCTCTGGGCAACTGTAGTCACCCAGACTGGAGACAGTGGTTTGATCATAGTTCACTGCAGCTTCAAACCCTTGGGCCCATCTGATCCTCACACCTCAGCCTCCTAAGCAGCTGGCATTATGGGCATGCACCATTGCACATGTCTGATTTTTGACTTTGTAGAGATATCTCCCTATGTTGCCCAGGGAGCTCTGGAACTTTTGGCCTCAAATGATTCTCTTGCCTTGGTCTTACAAAGAGCTAGGAAATTACAGGCATCAGCCATATTGCCCAGCCTTCAATTTTCCTTTAGCTCCCTTACATGAGTAAGAATGTGCAGTATTTATCTTTCTGTGTCTGCAGTTAACATAACATCCGTCAGACTGATCCACGTGGCCACGAATAACAGGATTTAATTCCTTTATATGGTGAATAGTATTCCACTGTGTTTGTGTGCCACAGTTTTTCGTCCATTCATTTGGTGATGGACATGTTGGTTGATTCCATACACAAGCTGTTGTGGATAGAGCTACAGTAAACATATGAGGACAGATATCCTTTTGATCTATTGTTTTCTTTTCTATTGCCTGAATATCCAGTAGTGGGGTTGCTGGATCCCTCGGCAGTCCCATTATTAGTTTTTTTGAGAAAACCTCCTGTTGTTCTCTATTGTGGCTGCACTAATTTACCTTCCCACCAACAGCATGTAAGAGTTTACTGTTCTCTGGAGCCTCACCAGCATTTGTTATTTTTTTGTCTTTTCAATGACAGCAATTTATTCAAATTGAAGCAAGATTATATCACATTGTAGATTTGATTTGTATTTCCCTGAGGATTAGTGATACTGAGCATTTTTAAATTTATTTATTGGATATTTGTATTTCTTTTTCCAAAAAAATGTATAGTTAGATATTTTACCCAATTTTAAACTGAGATTTTTTTTACTGTGAAGTTGTTTGAGTTTTTTTGTATATTTTGTATATTAGTCCCTTATTAGGTGAATAGCTTGACAATATTTTCTCCTATTCTACAGGTTTTCTCTTCACTTAGTTGTTTGCTGGACAGAAGCTCTTTAGCTTAATGTAGTGTCTTTTGTCTATGATTTGTTGTTTGCCTATGCTTCTCATGTCTTACCCATAAAAATCTTTGTGCAGACTAACGTCCTCAAGCATTTTCCCTATATTTACTTAGAGTAGTTTGATAATTTTGGGCCTTATATTTCAGTCTTCAATGGATTCTGAGTTTATGTTGTTATATGGTGTTACATAGGAAGCTAATATCATTCTTCTCCATATGGATATTTAGTTTTCCCAGTGTCATTCATTTGAAGAGGCTGTCCTTTCCCCAGCGTATATTCTTGGCATGTTCGTCCAAAATCAGTTGGCTGGAAATATGTGGATTTATTTCTGGGTGCCGTATTCTATGGTCTTTACCCCAAGAATCATTACTTCTTAAAATGCAATTCAAATTAGCATGAAACATTTGCAGTTTAAGGAAAGGCTTATAGCATCAGAGTTCTTAATCATAGATTTCATTATTTTGTGGTTTTTTTTGAGATAGGGTCTTTGTCTGTCATCCAGGCAGAAGTGCAGTGATAATAATTCACTGCAGCCCTGAACTCTGGGTACAATCCATCCTTTCACCTCAGTATCCCAACTAGCTGGGTCTACAGGCATGAACCACCATGCCCGGGTAATTAAAAAAAATTTTTTTTTCTAGAGATGGGGGTCTCACTATGTTGCTCTGGCTGATCTCAAATTCCTGGCCTCAAGTGATCTTTCTGCCACAGCTTTTTAAAGTGCTAGGATTACAGGCATGAGCCACCATGCCTGGTATAGAGTGTAATATCATTTTCAAAGTCTTATTCCTAGACCCATTTATTGACTTTGGCCTAAATAACTCAATATGATATCTCTGAAACTTTTTTTGACATACTGTGGGGAATGATAATGAAGGAAGGGGGTTAGACACTTTTTACTAGGAGATAACTTTGTGCCATTTAAGGAGGAACAAAAATGAATTATCAGAAAAATAAAAGTAAAATGAAGTACAAAAATTCTGTGGCAAAGATGATGATAGTAAAGAATATATTTTTATGACTCATGGTAGCTTTAACTTTGTTCTTAAAATTCTGAGTAATTTAAGGGTTCACATTTGAAGAATCTGCTGCATTACAGATAACATTTTATTGCAAGTAAATGCATTTCAAAATTTGCTATTGGTTTTGTATTAGATTATTCTCAGCCTACTTCATTATCAAGCTATACTATTTTATTCATGCAGTTTGATGATCTTACGGCGGAGAAGGAAGCTGTATCTTCAAAATGTGTCAATTTGGCTAAAAAGAATCAAGTTTTTCAACAGGAGTTATTATCTATGAAAAAAGTACAACAGGAATGTGAAAAACTTGAGGAGGATAAAAAGATGTTGGAAGAAGAAATATTAAATCTTAAGACACATATGGAAAACAGTATGGTAGAACTTAGTAAACTACAAGAATATAAATCAAAGCTAGATGAAAGGGCAATGCAGGCAGTAGAAAAATTAGAAGAAATCCATTTACAGGTAAGTTGTTTAAATCAGGTAAGTTTACTTGTAATGTGCTTTCATTTATTTCACTGCAAATTATATTTTGGAGATTATATATATATATATATATATAGTTTCCTCTGCCTCTCTTGTAGCAATCTGCTTTGTAGAGTTCTAGAAAAAAAAGATATCTGTTTTTTCTTTTAAATATTTAAATTTCCATTATTATTATTATAACAAAATCAATCTTTCAGAGTAATGATTCTCATTATGGAGTCATTTGATGATTAAGACCAGTTGGCATAGGAAAAAATTGTGATTTAGAAATTATGTGATAATTATGAATTGGTCTTAAGCTACAGTGTTCATTGATCACTTTTTAAAACTATGAATGGATTCTATTACTTTTTATATGACCAGATTACATTAATACTAGCATAATTACGATTTCAAATTTTTACAAATCAGACTTAATTCTGAATTCAGTTATTAGTTTTGATATTGCTGAAATATTTTAAACTTCATCCTCTTTTTTAACATATTCAAAAATACTCTTTGAATCACTGACTCAAAATGAAAGGCAACAAACATAATAATTAGGTTATAATTGTTTTAAAAGTGTATTCTTTTCCTCTGTTTTAGGAACAAGCACAATATAAAAAACAATTAGAGCAGTTAAACAAGGATATAATACAGCTTCACTAAATAAGAAGGAACTCACACTTAAAGATGTGGAATGTAAATTCTACAAAATGAAAACTGCTTATGAAGAGGTTACAACTGAGTTAGAAGAATATAAGGAAGCCTTTGCAGCAGCATTGAAAGCTAACAGTTCCATGTCAAAAAAATTAACTAACTAAGTCAAAACATACACTCATAGAAAATGAATTAAGCTCATTAATTTGTTTCAAAAGCATAATTTTTAGTGAGATGGCTTCAGGAGATTAGAAGGAAGTGAATGCCAATTTGACAATGTAATTTTGAAAAATAATGTTAGTAAATAATTTTACCTTTAAAATGTTAGTCAAAGATAGTTTTTGTCTCTCCTCTCATTTTTTTTTTTTTGCTTTTGTATGGCTTTTTTTCCTGAAAAGTCTCATGTAATTAACCTGATCTGTTAGTTTTTTTCACTAAGTATTTTTGAAGCTTTATAATTAATGAAGTGAACTTGTTATAAAATTACTTGTCAGAATTTCCCTAAATAGAAATATTAATGTGTTTAATTTACTTTTCAGTGGATCACAACCTAAATGCAAAGTGGTACTGCTACTCTGGGCACAATTGTTTTTGATTGTGATCTTTAGTATCATCACCAGAGGGTGCCTCACGAAAGACTATTTGTGTAACATATTCAAGATGTTGCAAAAAGGCACCCTTGTGAAATAGGGAATAAATATCACAGGAATTTAAAGAAGTGTAATTCACAAAGCGGTTAAAAAATAACACCTTGTTCAGCCTGAAGCGGTGTGTGGAAGGCAGAAAGAACATGCCCCACCTCCAGGGCCTTGGTCACAGTGTTGGGGGCTAATTGCCTTCAGAGATGCTTTTGTTCTTTTTGATCACCAACCAGACAATCTAGTTCTCCCCTAGGAGTTGTTGCTCTGAATTATTCCTCAGTGCCAAATGTTTAATTGGTCCTAGATAATGGGTGAAATGTACAAGAGTGAAATCTAAAACTGGTTTACTAAACACAAGTATTCCTAGATTTTTTTTTTCTTTCATTTTAGTTTTCTTAACCTACATTAAGGAGTACAACATGATGTTTTGATATAATTATTTCTAGTGAAGTGGTTCTTATAATCAAGCAAATCAACATCTTCATTTTCCCACATTATTACCCTTTAAATACAAGTATTTCTAATGGAATCTTCAGAATCTTACAAGTAGAGCCATTTTAGAAGGCAGGAAGTTTTACCTGTTGAGCCATACATCACTGATAGCCATTTCTCTTCCCTGTCTACTTTGTTTGAACTGCTTGTTCAGTAGAAATCACCTTAGAAACAATGGTGCTTCTTTAGAACGATTTTAAAATTATAATTCCTTACAACAGGTATGCTCTTACACACATCTTCTGTGTGAAAACACTATTTAGTGGGTAATTTGGTTTACTCTCAGGGTAAGTTTTTAAAAACTGCAAGTCATTAAGAATCATTTAAGGAAAAATGAAATATTAAGCATTTGTCTTTGCTATCTTTACAGATCGAATAAGAAAATAGCAATGATCAGTATCAGCTCTTTATGGAGAAAGAGCAGGTGAAATATTTTCTCAGCACTCTTCCTACAAGGCGAGGTCGAGAGTCACCTTGTGTTGAAAATCTTACTAGTATAGGACTCAAGAGAAAATATATTCCCCAAATGCCCGTAAGAATTCCTACTTCAAACCTCAGACATCAAATAACTGCCAGAACTACTTGACTGAGGTTAGTTATATGACCGTTTCTCTTTAGGGTTTCATTTCTCTAGCGTAATTCTTGTTTATAATTTGGAGAAATACTGAGTTGTTCTGTTGACTTTTGCATGTGAAGTAAAGATCATAATTAGCTGTGTTAACACAGAAAGGAAATGGGAACTTTACATTTTTTAATTCCCTGGAGCTCTCATTTTCAAGAGATATCCATTTGCTAACTTTATTCAATAAATGTGACTAAATTGACACGTTTGAAATGTCTTTAAAAGCTGCATTTAAGTTAGGTTTTAGAAAAATTGCATGTTATTGCCTGATAACTGATGATATACTTTGAGATGCTTTGGCTTACTCTCTAATTGATTGTAGTTTAGCTGTGGTTCATACCACATTTTTTTTTCTTTTTTTTGAGGCAGTGTCTCACTCTGTCACCCAGGCTGGAGTGTCTTGGTGTCATCTCCACTCACTGCAACCTCCACCTCCCGGGTTCAAGTGATTCTCCTGCCTCAGCCTCCTGAGTAGCTGAGACTACAAGCACCCACCATTACACCCAGCTAATGTTTGCATTTTTAGTAGAGACAGGGTGTCACCATATTGGCCAGGCTCTTCTTGAACTCCTGACCTTGCGATTTGCCTGCCTGAGCCTCTCAAAGTGCTGGGATTACAGGCATGAGCCACCGCACCCGGCCCATGCCACTTTTAAAGTTTATTTGCACCAGCCAGGTGTGGTGGCTCATGCCTGTAATCCCAGCACTTTGGGAGGCTGAGGCAGGTGTATCATGAGGTCAGGAGTTCAAGACCAGCCTGGCCAAGATGGTGAAACCCCATCTCTACTAAAAGTACAAAAAAAAATATTAGCCTGGTGTGGTCGTGGGCACCTGTAATCCCAGCTACTAGGAAGGCTGAGGCAGAGAATTGCTCGAACCTGGGAGACGGAGGTTGCGGGAGCTGAGATTGCACCACTGCACTCCAGCCTGGGTGACAGGGCAAGACTCCATCTTGAAAATTAAAAAAAATTTAAAAAAGTTTATTTGCACCATCTCAATTCTTCCCACTCATAATCACAACTGAATGATTGGCATCCAAACACTTTGCCACATATGGATGTTTATTATTTAGTAGAATCCAAAATAATTGCATTTTATGAATTAAACAAAACACTAGAATATTCATTTCCATTTTTATGTTAAAAGCTTTGTGCTTGGCCAGGCATGGTGGCTCACACTTGTAATCCCAAAATTTGGGGAGGCCGAGGCAGGTGAATCACCTGACGTCAGGAGTTTGAGACCAGCCTGGCCAACATGATGAAACCTGTCTCTAGTAAAATTACAAAAATTAGCAAGGCATGTTGGCAGGCAGGTGTAATCTCAGATACTCAGGAGCCTGAGGCAGGAGAATCACTGGAACCCAGGAGACAGAGGTTGCAGTAAGCCAAGATGATACCACTGCACTATAGCCTTGGTGATGCAGACTCTGTCTCAAAACAAAACAAAAAAAAGGTTTGTGCTTTCCTTACATAAGAGTACATCATCTGACTATAAAAATCCTGGAAGAAAACCTAGGAAATACTCTTCTGGCTATCATATTTGTCAATTAATTTATGGCTAAGTCCTCAAAAGCAATTGCAAGAATAACAAAAATTGACAAGTGTGATCTAATTTAGCTAAATAGCTTCTGCACAGCATGAGAAACTATCACGGGATTAAACAGACAGCCTAAAAGAATGGAAGAAAATATTCACAAAGTATGGATATAGCAAACGCCTATTATCCAGAATCCATAAGAGACCTAAACAAATCAACAAGCGAAAAATATATAAGACCATTAAAAATGGGCAAAGGACATGAACAGACAGTTCTCAAAACAACACACGTAAGTGGCCAACAAACATTAACAAATGCTTACCATTGCTAATCATCAGAAAAATGCCAAACAAAACATCAATGAGATACCATTTCACACCAGTCACAATGACTTTTGTTAAAAACAAATAATAAATAAAAACTTAAAAAAGGATGTTGGGGAGGCTGAGGAGAAAAGGGAACACAAACCGTTTGTGGCAATGTAAATTAATTCAGCTACTATGGAAAGCAGTTTGGAAATTAAGAACTAAGAATGACTGTTGGATGCAGCAACCCCATTACTATACTAGGGGTATACCGAAAGGACAATAAATCATTGTAACAAAAAGATGTATACACATGTATGTTCATTGCAGCACTATTCACAATAGCAAAGACGTGGAGTCAATCCAGGTACATCCAAGGTAGATTGAAAATCCAAGGTAGATTGGAAAATTCCATATATACCATGGAATACTATGCAGCCATGAAAAGAACAAAATCACGTCATTTGCAGCAACATGAATACAGCTGGAATCCACTCTCCTAAGCAAACCAACGCAGAAACAGAAACCAAATATCTCATGTTTTCACTCATGTGGGAGCTACATATTGGGTGCACATTGTCATAAAGATGGGAATAATAGACACTGGGAAATAAGAACGGGGAGGGACAGAGTGGGCCAGGGTTGAAAAACTACTTCTTGGGTCCTATGCTCACAACCTGTGTGATGGGTTTAATTGTACTGCAAACCTCGGTATCCCTCAATATGCCTTTGGAAGAAACTTACAGAGGTACCACGTTAATTTAGAATACAAACTAGAAAAAAAAAGAAAAGTTTACTATAAGTAGAGAACAGAAATTTCTTTTTAAGATAAAATTTATTGAACTAAAAAATGGATTAAACTTTTATAAAGGCAGAGTTTTCTAAGAATTTCAAAGCAATCCATTCATTGCAAAAGATGGCTTTAATTACTTAATCTTTTTTTTTTTTTTTTTTTTTGTGAGACAGGGTCTCACTCTGTCACCAGGCTGGAGTGCAGTGGTGCAGTCTTGGCTCACTGCAACCTCCACCTCCTGGCTTCAAGCAATTCTCCTGCCTTAGTATCCCAAGTAGCTGGGACTACAGGTGCACATCACCATGCCCAGCTAATTTTTGTATTTTTAGTAGAGATGGGGTTTCCCCATGTTGGCCAGGATGGTCACGATCTCCTGACCTTGTGATCTGCTTGCTTTGGCCTCCCCAAGTGCTGGGATTACAGGTATGAACCACCATGTCTGGCCATTGTTTAACCTTTGTACTAATAAAACACTACCTTTCTAAAATCATGTATATGCAATAGATCAATATTAACTGCATTTTTGTCAGATTACTCTAAACAGCATTACACATATACATCCTCTGTTATCTAAACTTAAAATGAGTAGAAATTTTATTTTATTTATGTGATTATTTTTCTATTTAAGCAAACTTCAAGTTATGTCTAGTCACTAAAAATACTAAAGGCCACATTTTGTAAGTGATACATGATTTTCATGATAATGTTTCTTGTTTAATTTAGACATTATTTTTTTTTTTACTTATTTTAGATGGGGCCGGACTGTGTAGAATAAATAATTAGAGAAACAAAGAGAAGTACGTTGACAAAATTTATTAATTAAATTTAGGTTTATTTTAGAAATAAAGTGTAAATAGCAAATGGCATTCCTTTTCATTCTTGGGTTAGTAGATACTACATCAATATTTTTTTCTTACACACATCTAATGAAAGATGTGAAAACAAAAACTTTCACAGAGAAGACTGTACTTATGCACCATAAATTCATCATGTTCCAAAGCTTAAACAGTTCCCAAGAAGTCTGTGCATCTCTTTTTCACTGGCTCTACACTTTCTTAAGTTTTGCCATCCTCATGGAACTGTCAGCCAGCACACTGAAACGATTCTCAGAAAACAAATGTATCATCAAGTTCTCAGGGTTTCAGTAGAGATTGAAGGCCAACAGACCTAAGACTCATTCAGAAATACTTAGCTGAGCAATAACCCTTCATAAGCAGTCACTTGACAGGTGACATTTTAAATCTCCTCTAATTTACTGTGTCATTGGCTTACACTTGTTCTCAGGAAAAGTTCCAAATTTTTCACCATGAAATAAAAACACCCATGTCAATGTAATTCTTGTCAAGTTACTCAGCCTTGTTTCTCACCACTTACTGCACTCTGCCCTTTGCTCTAGCACCAAACTGGATGGAGCGGAACTCTGCAGGGCTCTTCCTCACCTCAGGCTCTTTGCCTTTGCCTCTTCCCTCTATCTGGGAAGCTTTTCCTTGTCCTTCAGGTATCAACCTATGTTATCTCCTCCACCAGAAAGCCCATGATATTGACATAAAAGTGGGTAGATGTCCCTTCTCTGTGTTCCAGTAGTGCCCTGCTGTATACCTGTCATGGTATCTATGACTCTATATGGACATTGCCTGCCTGTCTGTTTTTTAGGTTATAGCTTATGACTGTTGAGAGGTGGACCATGCCATCTTCATCTTGTAATTCCAGTGCTGGTTCTAGTACCTTAGCATGTGGCTGTTGATTACATGAATGAAGACTGAAAAAGCTCTGATATTTAAACACAATTAGAATTAACACCATGTGTAAATTATTAAATAGTAATTTTGTATTGTAAATGTACATACATATTTCTCATTCTTATTAACTCTGATAAAGTTCTCGAGTCTTTAGTTTTTAAACTCACACTTAGTTAACTGAAGTGTTTTAGGTAAAGAACAAAATTCTTTATTTTTCTTTCCAGCTGTTGCTGTATTGGACACTTGCTCCCATCTACTTTCTTCTCTAGAATCCACGGGTAAGCCACATCTAATGAAGAGAATATTTAACAATAAAGTCTTAAGGAAAAATTGTATGATGATTTAAAAGATTATAAAATTTTATTACTGGGCTATTTACACATTTTAATTGTTTCTCATAAAATATATAACATTCCAATATTTACTGAAGTAGGATATTTTTGTATCATATGTATGATTATAATTTATAGGGTATTTTAAATGATGTTTTTTGGCCTCCTTAAGTTTTAAGTGGATCTTGCAAATGAAAACCAGTATTATTGAGTTTGACATACTCAAATTGCCCAAATGTCAGCTGTTTAAACAACCAAGTCATCATTGATACTTTAGTAAAGGTTAGTAAAGGTCATCGAAGGCTTATTTGCATTTCACAGTTTTTATTACTTAGGAGAGTTAAGGAGTACCTGCCAGGTTTGTCCATGCTAATGTTACAATTTTCTTTCTGTAGTTCAACTGTATTTTGTATGGAGATACTTTGAGGCTCTGTAAATATCTGGTTACTCCTCAGAACCCACTAGATTTAGCATTTCATGGATGACTTGTGTTTGAACAATTATTACTATGATGGTTACCAGATGATTATTTTCTTATTCTCTTCTTTGTTCTACATGGAGAAATAAAACCAATAAATAAGGGAGAAGGAAAGCTCATGATTCTGATGCTCCAATTCCCCAAGATTAGGCCAGTAGTAGACATTCCAAGCTGACTTTATGTCTCTTTGATTTGTCTCCATTACTCTGTCGGCACTTTTTTACTTTCTGGCAGAAGATGTTCTAAGCTCAGCTTGTATTTTCTCTGCTCCAGCTCTGGAATGAGTAATTTTTTTTAGAAGCAGAGGTGGAGCCACTGAGGAAGCACAGGTGAGCCCTCCCCAGTGTGTACTCACTGGTCCCCAACAGAAGAACCACTGCCACATCCACTGAGGTACCAAGAAACTAGCAAAGGGCCTTCTGGCTGTCTGGGGAGAGTCCTCATGTGGACCCTGGCTGTCTCAGAGGTTCTGGATTAGTCTTCCTGTAGCCTCTGTGTTGTGTCTTTAGATCGGGGCTCTGTGGGAAGGGCCCTGAGAGACCCAACAGCACAGCGTGCCTTATCTGCCAAATGTCCCTCCCTTCTTCACACTCTGACACTCAGGAATAGGGTAGATGGTGTGTCCAGGCAGTGTCAGGCCACCTCACTTTCTCCTTTGAGACGGGCCCAGAGGGCCTTTGGGGTGAGTGTGGAGCTGGGAACCTGGAGCCTGAGACCAACTGTCTCTCCCTGTATCTTGGAGGAAAGGCCATGTCCCAAAAAAAACCCCAGGGCCTGACCTCTGGGCACACATGCAGGGAGGGAGGGTCTATGAGCTGAGGGGGACATTGTAATGAGACTTTGAACCCCGTTGCTCCGGGGCCTGGTCAGTGGACCATGGTCAGAAATGACCTGGTCATCAGGACCTAGTCATTTGGGACCTGATCAGCAGGGGCCTAGTTAGTGGCGGCCTCCTCAGTAAAGGCCTCATCAGTGGGGACCTGGTGACCTAGTCATTGGAAGCCTAGTCAGTGGGGGGACCTAGTCAGTGGTGGCTTTTTTAGTGGGGTCTGATCTGTTGGAACATAAACAATGAAAAACTGGTTGGTGGGGCATACACAATATATCACGGGCCTGGGCAGTGTGGGGCCTTAGTGGCTTGGAGCCTGGTCAGTGAGGGCCTGGTCAGAGAGGGCTCGGTCAGCTGGGTACTCGTTCATGGAGAATTGTTCAGTGGGGGATCGGGTGGGCAGCAACCTGGTAAATTGTGGTCTTGTCAGTGGGAACCCGGTCTTGTCAATGGGGACCAGGTCAGTGGAAAATTGGTCAGTGGGGTCTGGCCCATGAGGCCTATTAAGTGTGGGCCTGGTTAGGAAGACATGGTCAGTGGGGACTTGATCAGTGGGACCTGGTCAATGGAGGAGTGGTCATTAGGGGCCTCATCACTCATCACTGGGAACCTGGTCAGGGGCAGTTGGTCAGTACCTAGCCTGCTGGCCACTATGTGACCTCAGGCGGGGGGTTGTCTGTGGAGCCTCCTTGCCTCCATCTGCAGGGAAAGTGAGTCAGGGCACCCTGGAGGGTGGCTGGAAAGAGAAGGTGAGAAGATGTGTTGAATCCAATACTGCTTGGCAGACTTACAACTTTACAAATGACCTGTGTTCCACCTAGAGAGGGTGCCAGCCCTCTCAGCATTATGCAGTGCCCCTCCTCTGTCTGCATCCCCAGGACCACCATGGGTGGAGTGGGCAGAGATTGGGGAGCACCTATAGAGGCTCTAATGCTCTAAGGTGACAGTGATGAGGACTTGGGTGCACCCATGAGTGGAGAAGCTAGGCCTGTCCAGAGAAGCAAGACAAACACACGCATACACACACACACACACAGGCACACATGCATACACAAATACATTGCATACACACATGTCAGTTCAGGGGATAGAGGACACTGACTCTGGACCCTGTTGACCCAAGCAGACTCCCATGGTGGTGGGTTGTGTCACCCCACAATGTCACTGTTGCTCAGTCCCCATTGCCTCTGTGTTGTGGAGCAGTTAGAGACACACAGCAGTGTCTGTGAGTAGCTCTGCGTGAAGGACCATTTTCTAGATGAGAGGCACATCTCAACACAGCTCACTGATCAGATTCAGGTGAGTGGGACCTGCTCTTTTCTCTTCCTCCTGGCTTGGGAAAAGTCACTATCAGGTGGGTGGTTTTGGCCTCTGGGCAGCTACTGAGGGTAATCGCTGAACACTCACCAGCTGCCTGTTATGTGCTGACAGTCATCTCATTCATCCTCGCAGCAATTCCATTCTGCATCTTTTCTGATCACCTCCGTGACCACAGAGGGCAACCCCATCAGGGCCCTGTCACCAGGCCCAGTCTAGCTCCATGATAACCAAGACACAGGTCCAGAGACAATCGTCCTACATTGTGCCTGCAACTGACCCCCCTTGGTAGGTAGTGACCAGCACAAAATGGAAAAAGCCAGGGCAGCAGGCAGCCAGCTGCTCTGCAGCCCCAAATGACTCCTGGGCCTTGGGAAGTCATTCATAAAGGGGAAGCTCGTCACTTTGAGGTCCCTGAAGGGAAGGGTGAACGTGCATCCCAACAGCCCTGGCAGCCAGCAGCATGCCATACATATTCTCACCCAACGTGTGTGACAGAGGTCCCCTCCTGGGGCACAAGTCCCATACCTAAAGCATCCTGCCCCAGTCGGACCTAATCCTGAGCCCTGGGAGGGGAGGGGCACAATGGGCCCCCCTGCAGCAGCCAGGGTTACCACCCAGGGGACTCGGCCTTCTGTGGCCCTGGCCAGACTTAGAATTTGGCCCAAGACAAACTTACTCGGAGCAGCTTCTCAGTACCTGGGGCCTGTGCATGCCAGGCAAGGCCAAGCTGGCTCAAAGAGCAACCAGCCACCTCTGCAAGGGTGTGCCAGGAGCAGGTGGAGCAGTCACCAACCTCACCCACTCAAGGAAACAGGGATGGCCAGTTTCCCACAGTCTGAGTGACCACCACCTGACAGCTGATGGAGTGGAGGCCTGAGGAAAAGCAGATGGCACTGGGGCTCCACCTCCAGGGCAGAATAACTGATTTACCCTGACTGGCAGGGAGTGACGTTGGTGGCTGGTCCACTGGCTCCTGGCACACCCTTGCAGAGGTGGCTGGTTGCTCTTTGAGCCAGCTTGGCTTTGCCTGGCATGCACAGGCCTCAGTGCAACAAATGTGCTGCAAATGGAGCCACATAGAGGAAATGAGCAGCAGGCTCAGAACTGGGGTGTGTGCCACCTTTGGGGCTCCAGTCCAAGCATCGGGGCTTCTACAGCACTGTGGGCTTCTCAGGTGCCAAGAGGCAGACCACAGGCCATCTTGAGTAGGACTCTGGTAAGAGCTTCCTTGTGTATGTGGATGATGTCCAGAATGTTGGCCTGGTGTCCCTGAGACAGCACTAACAGGTCCATGACTGGGTCCAGATCCTGCCTGGGCTGATGGGCAAAGAGCTCACTGACAGTGTGGAAGGCATCTATGGTGAAGTGGATCTATGTTCAAGTGCAGAAAGGGCCCAATCTTGTAGATGAAGCATACAGCCAGCTTCTGGATGCAGGTGCAGTGCCACATTTTTTGTCACTTCCTGATGTGCCCCACCAGCACTGAAGAGATAGCCTGGAGACAGGGCAAGAGGAAGGCTGAGAAGGATGAGATGGTGAGTGCCAGATTCTTCCTGGCCCTGAGCCCACCCCCAGTGTGACACTCAACTTTTAGGAGTGGGAGAGCAAGATTGATGGCTTCAAGTGCTTCACCAAGAAGATGGACAACAGGGCACTCAGCTCAACTTCACAGCCAATGAGTGGTGGCAGGCTTTGAGAAAGAGCATCAGAAGCCTGACAGTTCTCCTTCAGCCTCAGCCAGGCCTTGGAGCTGGACCAGGCCATCCACTTCAGTATAGATGTCTTCCACTCTGTCAGTGAGCTCTTTGCCGGTCAGTCCAGGAAGGACCTGGACCCAGCCATGGACCTGTTAGTGCTGTCTCAGGGACACCAGACCAACATCCTGGACATCATCCACATACACAAGGAAGCTCTTACCAAAGTCATGGAGAGCAGGCAACACGTGGCAGAAGGGAAGACAGAGGTGCAGAGGCTGATGACTTCAGAATCACAGGAACAGGATTTATTTGGCCACTTTGGCTGAAATTCACCACTTCCATCCAATTCCAGTGAGAGACATGGACTCACAGATGCAGCATTTCTTGCAACAAGAGATACTACTTTTTCAAAAAGTCACCCAGGAATTGATAGTGTTGAATGACTCGATACTCGATCGTGGACGGTTTCCAGTTCAAGGATACTTTCTACAGCAGAATAATAACACTAGCAAAGAGCTAGTACAAGGATGGTTTTGTGCTCAACTGAAATCAGCTGAATACAGAATTGTATAGGAAACAGTTAATATGGTGATAGAATAGAAACAGTAGCAATCGTGAACTAAATCATACTATGAATGCCTAAACTACTGCTGTAACGTTTGGAAAAATGATAATACCACTTTATTGCTTTTTGAAGTATGAATATTTTAGTGTATATGCTCTAGACTTCAAACTCTTAAAGAGTCTCAAAGAAGTTGGCTGGATAAAGCCTGCTGTGGATGTCTTTATATTCAAAGATTGATGATGCAATTTGAATATGTGTCCCCACCGAATCTCATGTTGAATTATATTTCCTAATGTGGAAGGTGGATCCTGGTATAAGGTGATTGAATTATGAAGACAAATTTCTCATGAATGGTTCAGCACCATCCCCTTGTACCATCCTCACAATAATGAGTGACTTCTCATGAGATGTAGTCACTGAAATCTCTATATCACCTCCCCACTCTCCGTGTTTTCCCCTTGCCATGTGAGACAATTGATTCTTTCTTTGCCTTCCATGATTATTGAAAGATTTCTGAGGCCTAGAAGCAGAAGCACTGTGCTTAGAACCATGAGCCAATTAAACCTCTTTTTCAAAATAAATCATACAGAAAATGGCAAATGAGGACTGGAGCGTTGCTATACAGATACCTGGAAATGTGGAAGCAGCTTTGGAACCAGGTAATGGATGGAGGTTGGAAGAGTTTGGAGGGCTCAAAAGAAGACAGATGAGAAAACTTTTGGACCATCTTAGAGTCTGGTTCAATGGTTGTGACAAAAATCCTGACAGAAACATGAACAGTGAAGGCCAGGCTGAGGAGGTCTCAGAGAGAAATAAGAAGCTTTCTGGAAAATGTCTTCCTTTTGGATATGGAAAGCTTACACAATGCCTGCTTTTTATTTCAGAGACACATAGGCAAAAGAGACTGTAGCCTTGACCCAGATGAGACTTTGGACTTTGTAACTTTGAGTTAATCCTGAAATGAGTTAAGACTTTGGGAGACTGCTGGCAAGGCATGTTTGTATTTTGCAATGTGAGAAGGACATGAGATTCATCGGGTCAAGGACAGAATAATACGGTTTTTGTCTATGTCCCTACCAAAACTCATGTGGAATTATATTTTGTAATGTTACAGGCAAGATCTAGGTGGAAAAAGATTTAGTCATAAAATGGTGCAGGTAGATACTTCACGAATGATAAAGAACCATCACCTTGATGCTATCCTCCTGATAATGAGTGAGTTCCCATGAGATCTGGTTGTTTAACAGATCTCATCCTCCTGCTCCTGCTTTAGGAGATATCTCATTGTCCCTTGGCTTTCTGATATAATGAGGAGGCTTCCTGATTCCTCCCAGAAACAGAAGACACAATGCTTCCTTCACAGCTTGCAGAACCATGAGTCAATTACACCTCTTTTATTTACAATAATACAGAAAAGTAGAACTGCAGAGAGGAGCTGTGAAATGCCTTCAAGGCCTTTTTCCCTTTGTTTTGGCTATTAGCACAGGGCTTCTTTATATGCAAATTTCTGAAATCTTCTTGAATGTTTCCCCTTAAATGGGATTTTTGTTATTGCTACATAGCCAACCTGCTATACAGATTTCTGAAAAAGTAGAAGCAGGCTCAGTAGTGGGTAGCAAACAAAGATTGGAAGGGTTTGGAGGGATTAGATTATGACAGGGAGTGGGAGGGAGTGATTTAATCATGGATGGGTGGGGGTGGATGTGGAAGGGAAAAAGGGGTGGGTAGGGTGGGAGGGAGTAGACTGGCTGTACGGTGGTGGGAGGGTGGTGGTGGGAGGGTGGTGGGTAGTAGGAAGGGGTAGTTGCCTGCTGCAGAGGCAGAGTCTCATGGAAAATCCCTACTAGGGAAGCGCACCTGTGGCTTTGCAGGTTTGAGCCCCAATGGCTGCTCTCATGGACTGGACTAGTGTTGAGTGCCTGTAGCTTTTCCACACGGAGGGTGCAAGCTGTTCGTGGGTCTATGTATCTGGGGTCTGGAGGGTGGTGGCCCCCTGCATGGGGGCTCCAAGTCCATATTTTCCTTCTGCACTGCCCTAGTAGAGGTTTCCCAAGAATGCTTCATCTGCAGCAGGCTTCTGCCTGGAAACAGTGGGAGGTGGGGGTGAGAGGCAGATCCTTCACCAATGGTTAGGCAACATCTTCTTGAAGCTGTCTTCATGATAGTGTGTTCTCATGAGATCTGGTTATATAACAGGGGGTGGCACCTCTTTCCTCTCTCAGTCTTTCTTCTACCCCTGCCATTTGAAACATCTCATTGCCCCTTGGCCTTCTGGTATGATTGGAAGGCTTCCTGATCTGATCCTCCCAGAAGCAGAAGCCACTGTGCTTCCTTTACAGCCTGCTGGACCGTGAGCCAATTAAACCTCTTTTCTTTATGATCATGCAGAAAATTAGTACTATGAAGTGGAGCCATGAAATGCCTTCAAGGCCCTTTCCCCTTTGTCTTGGCAACCAGCACTCAGCTTCTTTTCATGCAAATATCTGAATCCTTCATGAACTTTCCCCCTGAAAATGGACTATTCTGTTTTACCACATTGCCAGGCTGTGATAAAGATAGCTGACAATGTAGAACCAGGTTCAGAAGTGGTTAAAAGACAGAGGTCAGAAGAGTTGGGAAAGCTTAGAAGACAGCAAGATGAGGAAAATATTGGACCACTATAGAGAATTGTTAAATACTTGTGATAGGAAGGCTGACAAAAGTTTAAACACTGAAGTCCAGACCTAAAAGTTCTCAGATGAAAATGAGGAATTTCCTATGAACAAGAGACAAGATTACATTTGATTGGCCTTAACAAAGAAGCTGGCTGCATGGGGACCCTGCCCTGGAGATCTGTGAAACTATGAACTTGGGGGTGATGATTTAGGATGTATCTGGTGAAATGAACATCTAGGCAGCATAGCACAAGAGGTGTCCTGCTTACATTGAACAGCTTGTGTTCTTATGGGTGACCTAAGAAGTGACTTCAAGTTGGAACTTCAAGTGGAGATCTAAAGTTTGGAAAATGTGGAGCCTGGCTAAGTGGTCAAAAAGAAAAGCCGATTTTGAGGGGGAAAATTCAAGAAGGCTTAGGGTATTTGTATAAAAAGGAACCCAGTGCAAAAAGCCAAGACAGTGGGAAACCGGCCTTGAAAGCATTTTAGAGATGTCTGCAGCAGCCCTTGCTGTCACAGGCCCTGGGGCCTAGGAGAAAAGTATGGTTTCCTAGGCCAGTCCCATGGCTCTGCTGCTGTGCTCAACCGCAGGACACTGCTGCCAGCATCCGTACAGCTCCAGCACCAGCCATGGCTGAAAGATGCACAGGTACAGCTTGGGTCATTGCTTCAGAGGTGGCTCAAAGTCTTGATGGTTTCCATATAGTGTTAAGCCAGTAGGTGCACAGAGAAAGAGATTAGAGGCTTGGGAACTACCGTCTAGACTCCAGAAGATGTACAGAAAATCCTGGATGTTCAGGAAGAAGCTTTTCCAAGAGGCAGAGCTTCATGGGGAACCTCTACTAGAGGAGCAAAGAAGGGACCTATAGGGTTGAAGCCCCCACACAGGGAGGCATCATTCTCTAAACCCCAGATTCATAGACCCATAAACAGCTTGCACCCTCAGTGTGGGAAAGCTATGGGCACTCAACAACAGCCCTGCCCATGAGAGACAGCCGCGGAGGCTGAACGCTGCAAAGCCACAGGTGCAGATCTGCCCAAGGCCTTGGGAGCTCAGCCCTCACAGCCCTGTGCCATGGATATGGGACAAGGATTCAAAAATGGTGATTTTGGAGCTGTAGCATTAAGTGACTGGCCTGCTGGGTTTTGGACACTTATGTATCCTATGAGTCACCCACTGCCTGTACAATCATTGTACCTTGGAAGTAGTAAACTTGCTTTATAATTCACTGGCTCATGGGCAGGAGGGACTGTAGACTTGTCTCAGATAAGACTCTGGGCTTTGTGCATTTGAGTAAATGCTGGAATGAGTTAAGATTTGAGAGACTCTAGGGAAGGCATCATTACATTTTGCAATGTGAGAAAGACATGAACTTTGGGGGACCAGAGACAGAATAATAGGTTTTGGCTCTCTGTCTCTACCAAAGCTCATGTGGAATGTTAATGCAAAATGTTAAAGGTGGGGGCTGATGGAAGGTGATTTAATCATGGTGGAGAGTGGAGGTTGGATGGTTGGGGGCACCGGGAGGGTGGGGGGGATTCTGGGGTGGAGAGGGTTGGAGGGAATCGGGGGTGGGGAGGGTTGGAGGAGATTGTGGTAGGGTTGGGGGTGAAAGGCAGGAGTGGGGGTGGATCCTTCACAAATGGTTAAACACCATCTCCTTAATGCTGTCCTTCTGATAGTGAGTTCTCTTCATGATTTTGGAGCTGTGAGATTGAATGAACACTGACGTACTGGATTTTGGATGTCCATTGGGCCTGTGGTCCCATTTGTGTTATTTTTCTTGGAAATTTCTTCCCTTTGGACTGAGAAAGTTTACCCAGTACCTGTACCATCATTGTACCTTGAAAGAAACAAACACCCTTTTAACTTCAGGGACTCATAGGCAGAAGAGACTGTAGCCTTGTCTCAGATGAGACTTAGAACTTTTTACATTTGAGTTAATGCAGGAAGGAGTTAAGGCTTTTGGAAACCTTTGAAAAGGCATGATTGTATTTTATTCTGTGAAAAGGATATGATATTTGGGGGGTCAAGGTCAGCATAATATGATTTGGCTGTGTGCCCCTGGAAAAACTCATGTGGAATTGTAATCCCAAATTTTGGAGATGGGGCCTGGTGGGAGATTATTTAATCATGGATGGGAGGGGTAGGGGTGGAAGAAAAAAGGGGTGGGTAGGGTGGGGAAGAATAGGCTGGCTGTAGGGCGGTGGGAGGGTGATGGATAGTAGGAATGGGGAGTAGCCTGCTGCAGAGGCTGATGCTCATGGAAAACTTCTACCAAGGCAGTGCACCTGTGGCTTTGCAGGCTTTAGCCCCCATGGCTGCTCTCATGGGCTGGGCTGGTGTTGAGAGCCTATCACTTTTCCATACTGAGGGTGTGAACTGTTGGTAGGTCTATGAATCTGGGGTCTCGAGGATGGTGGCCTCCTGCATAGTCAGTCAAAGCCCTTATTTTCCTTCTGCACTGCCACAGTACAGGATTCCCAAGAGCCTCTGCCTCTGCAGCAGGCTTCTGTCTGGAACACTAGGAGGTGGAGCTGTGTTGTGGGGCGGCTCCTTCACCAATGGTTAAGCACCATCTTCTTGATGCTGACCTAGTGATAGTGAGTTCTCATGAGATCTGGTTATATAACGGTGTGGCACCTCTTTCCTCTCTCAGCCTTGCTCCTACTCCTGCCGTATGAAATATTTCATTGCTGTTTTCCTATTGGTATGATTGGGAGTCTTCCTGAGTCCTCCCGGAAGCAGAAGCCACTATGCTTTCTTTACAGCCTGCAGAACCATGAGCCAATTAAACCCCTTTTCATTATGATCATACAGAAAATAAAGTACTGCGAAGTGGAGCTATGAAATATCTTCAATGACATTTCCCCATCGTCTTGGCTGTTAGCACTGGACTTCTTTTTAATGCATATATCTGAAGCCTTCTTGAAGTTTCCCCCTGAAAATGGACTTCATTTTCTTCTACATTGTCAGGCTGCAACAAAGATAGCTGAAAATGTAAAGCAGGTTCAGAAGTGGGTAACAGCCAGAGGTTGGAGAGTTTGGAGAGCTTGAAAGAAGACAGGAAGATGAAAGAAATTTTGGACCATCGTAGGCACTTGTTGAATAGTTGTGATTAAAAGGCTGGCAGAAGGATGGACAGTGAAGGCCAGGCTTACAAGGTCTCAGATGAAAATGAGGAAATTACTGGGAACAGGAGCCAAGGTTACTTTTGTTTTGCTGTAGCAAAGAACATGGCTGCAGGGCGACCTTGCCCTCGAGATCTGTGAAACTTTAAACTTGAGGGTGATGATTTAGTGCAAATCTGGTGGAATGAACTTCTAGGCAGCATAGCACAAGGGGGATCCTGTCTGCATCAAACAGCCCGTGTTCTTGTGTGACCGAGGTTATGTGTGACTGAGGAAATGACCTCAAGTTGGAACTTATATTTAAATGACTAGCAGAGCTCAAAAGTTTAGAACCATTTGCAGCCGGGCCAAGCGGTCAAAAAGAAAAGCTGATTTTCAGGGGGAAAATTCATGAAGGCTCCAGAAATTTGCATAAAATGGAGGCCAGTGCTAACAGCCAAGACAATGGGGGCAAAAAGCCTTGGAGGCATTTCAGAGATGGTTGCAGCAGCCCTTGGTGTCACAGACCCTGGGGCCTAGGAGAGAAGAATGGTTTCTGGGGCCAGCCCCATGGCCCTGCTGCTGTGTGCAGCCTCAGGACACTGCTGCCTGCATCCCAGCAGCCGCAGCTCCTGCTCCGACCTTGGCTGAAAGATGCACAGGTACAGATTGCATCACTGCTTCAGAGGGTACAAGCTATAAGGCTTCACGGCTTCCACATAGTCTTAAGCCAGCAAGTCCATAGAGCACTAGCCCAGAGGCTTCAGAGCCTTCATATAGATTTTGGAAGATGTATGAAAATGCCTGGATGTCCAGACAGAAGGCTGCCAAAAAAGCAGAGCCTCCTGGGAAACCTCTACTAGGGCAGTGCAGAAGGAAAATATGGGGTTGGAGCCCCCACACTGGAGGCCACCATATGCAGACCCCAGACTCATAGACCCACCAAGAGCTTTGTACACTCTGTGGGTAAAAACTACAGGCACTCAACACCAGCACAGCCCATGAGGGCAGCTGTGGGGACTGAAAACTGCAAAGCCACAGGTGCAGACCTGCCCAAGGCCTTGGGAGTCCAGCCCTCATGCCCTTGTGCCCTGGATGTGGGACAGGGATTAAAAAAGGATGACTTTGGAGCTGTAAGTTTGAGTAACTGGCCTGCTGGGTTTTGGATTTTCCTGGGACCTGTAAGTTCCGTTTGTGTTTCGTTGTTCTCTCTGGCAAAAATCTTCCTTTAGGGTGGGAATTCTTACTCAAGGCCTGGACAATCGTACCTTGGAAATAGGTAACTTGCTTTGTATTTAAGAGGCTCAGGAACAGAAGGGACTGCATCTTTCTCTCAGATGAGACTTTGGGCTTCAGACATTGAAGTAAATGCTGGAATGAGTTAAGACCTTTGAGGTCTTAGCCAAGACGATGGGGAAAAGTCATTGAAGGCGTTTCATAGCTTCACTTCACAGTACTAATTTTCTGTATGATCATAACAAAAAGGGGTTTAATCGGCTGATGGTTCTGCAGGCTGTAAAAAAAAGCATAGTGGCTTGGGGAATTGTAAGTAAGACATCACTGTATTTTGCAAAGTGAGAAGGACATGAGATTTAGGGAGGCAGGGACAGAATAATAAGATTCGGCTGTGTGTCGCTATGGAAACTCATGTGGAATTGTAATCAGAAATGTTAAAATTGGGGCCAGGTGGAAGGTGATTTAATCATGGAGGGCACTGGGTGTTGGAAGGTGGAGATTGGGGAGGATGGGTGGATTATGCTGGGGGTGAGGGGTGAAAAGTGGAGGTGGGGGGATGATCCCTCACAAGTAGTTAAACACCATCTCCTTAATCCTTTCCTCATGATGGTGAGTTCTGGTGATGGTTTTGGAGCTGTGAGATGTAATGGATACTGGTCTCCTGGGTTTTGGACTTGCATTGGCCCTGTGATCCCATTTGTGTTATTTTCCTGGCAAACTTCTACCCTTTGGATTGAGAAAACTTACCCAATGCCTGTACCATCATTGTACCTTGAAAGAAAAGAACTCCCTTTTAAATTCAGGGACTTACAGGCAAAAGGGCCTGTAGCCTTTTCTCAGGTGAGACGTGGAACTTTTTACATTCGAGTTAATGCTGAAATGACTTAAGACTTTTGGCAACTTTTGAAAAGGCATGATTGTATTTTACTCTGTGAGAAGGATATGATATTTGGGGGATCAGGGTCAGAATAATATGGTTTAGCTGTGTGTCCCTACCTAAACTCACATGTAATTGTAATCCCGAATGTTGCAGGTGGGGCCTGGTGAGAGGTGATTTATTCATGGATGGGAGAGGGGTGGGGTTGGAAGTAAAAACAGGTGGGTAAGGTGGGGAGGAGTAGGCTGGCTGTAGGGTGGTGTGTAGCAGGAAGGGAGTAGCCTGCCACAGAGGCAGAGGCTCATGGAAAACCTCTACTAAGGCAGTGCACCTGTGGTTTTGCACCTGTGGCTTTACAGGGTTTAGCACCTGCTGCTGCTCTCATGGGCTGGGCTGGTGTTGAGTACCTGAAGCTTTTCCACACTGGGGGTGTGAGCTGTTGGTGGGTGCATGACTCTTGGGTCTGGAGGATGGTGGCGTGGGGGCTCCAAGCCCATATTTTCCTTCTGTACTGCCCTAGTAGAGGTTTCCCACGGGGATCTGTCTCTGCCTCAGGCTTCTGCTTGGAAACAGTGGGTGGTGGATATGGGGAGGTGGGCAGATCCTTCACCAACAGTTAACCACAATCTTCTTGATGCTGATCTCCTGATAGTGAGCTCTCATGAGATATAGTTGTATAACAGGATGTCTCACCTCTTTCCTCTCTCTGTCTTGCTTCTACTCCTGCCATATGAAGTATTTCATTGCCGCTTGGCCTTCTGGTATAATTGGGAGGCTTTCTGAGTCCTCCTACAAGCAGAAACCACTATGCTTTCTTTACAGCCTGAAGAACTGTGAGTCAATTAGACCTCTTTTCTTTATGTAGATACAGAAAATTAATGCTGTGAAGTGAAGTTATGAAATGACTTCTAGGCGTTTCCCCCATTCTCTTGGCTATTAGCGCTGAGCTTTTTACAATGCAAATATTGGAGGCCATCTTGATGTTTCCCCTGATAATGGACTTTTCTTCTTTTACCATATTGCCAGGCTGCAACAAAGATAGCTGACAGTGTAGAAGCAGGTTCCAAATCGGGTAATGGCCAGAGGTTAGAGAGTTTGGAGAGCTTGGAAGAAGATAGCAAGATGAGGGAAAGTTTGGACCATTGCAGAGACTTGTAAAATAGTTATGATTAAAAGGCTGACAGAAGGATGGACACTGAAGGCCAGGATTGTAAGGTCTCAGATGAAAATGAGGAACTTACTGGGAAAAGGAACCAAGGTTTTTTTCTTTTGCCTTAGCAAAGTAATTGGCTACACAGTGACCACTCCCTGGAGATCTGTGAAACTGAACTTTAGGGTGATGATTTAGGGTGTATCTGGTGGAATGAAATTCTAAGCAGCAAAGCTGAAGAGTTGTCCGGCCTACGTCGAACAGCCTGTGCTCCTATGTGTGATGAAAGAAATTACCATAAGTTGGAACTTATATTTAAATGAGAAGCAGAGCTTCAACATTTGGAAAATTTGTAATCTGGACAAATGGCCAAAAAGAAAAGCTGATTTTCAGGGGGAAAATCAAGAAGCCTTCGGATATTTGCATAAAAAGGAGCCCAGTGCTAATAATTCAAGACAATGGGAAAAAGGCCTTGAAGGCATTTCAGAGACCTTTGTAGCAGCCCTTGCTGTCACTGGCCCTGGGATTTAAGAGAAAAGAATAGTTTCCTGGCCCAGCCCCATGGCTCCACTGCTGTGTGCAGCCTCAGGACACTGCTGCCTGCATCCCTGCAGCTCCTTTTCCAGCTCCAGCCATGGATGAAAGATGCACAGGTACAGCTTGCGTCACTGCTTCAGAGGAAGCAAGCTCCAAGCTTTGGTGGCTTCCACATAGTGTTAAGCCAGCAGGTGCATAAAGCACAGGACTAGAAGCTTCAGAGCCTTGGTCTGGACTCCAGAGGATATATCAGAAATCCTGAGTGTCTAGCCAGAAGCTTTTCCAAGAGGCAGAGCCTCATGGTAAACCTCTACTCGGGCAATACACAAGGAAAGTATAGGGTTGGAGTCCCCATACAGGGAGGCACCATTTTCCAGACCCCAGTATCATAGACCCACCAGCTGCTTGCACCCTTAGTGTTGAAAACTACAGGCACTCAACACCAGCCTAGCCAATGAGGGCAGCTGTAGGGGGAAGATTCTGCAATGCCACATGGGCAGAGCTGCCCAAGGCCTTGGGATCCCAGCCATCACAAAACCCTGTGCTCTGGATGTGGACATAGATTCCAAAAAGATGATTTGGAGCTGTATGATGGAATGCCTGGCCTGCTGGGTTTTTGACTTGCAGGGGGTTTGTAAGTCCCATCTGTGTTTTGTGCTTCTTTCTGGGAAATTTCTTCTTTTTGGCTTGGAATGCTTACCCAATGCCTGTACAACCATTGTAACTTGGAAGTGGTTAAATTGCTTTGTATTTCAGAGTCTCAGGGCAGAAGATATGGCAGCCTTGTCTCAGAGGAGACTTTGGCCTTTGGACATTTGAGTAAATGCTGGGATGAGTTAAGATTTGGGGGACTCTAGGGAAGGCCTCATTGCATTTTGCAATGTAAGAAAGACATGAACTTTGGGGGACCAGGGACAGAATAATATGTTTTGGCTCTGTGTCTCTACCAAAACTCATGTAGAATTTTAATGGGAAATGTTAAAGGTGGGGGCTTGTGGAAGGTTAGTTAATCATGGTGAAGAGTGGAGGTTAGATGGTTGGGGGGTGGGGAGGGTTGGGGGGATTAAGGGGTGGGGAGGGTTGGGGCGATTGTGGTGGGGTTGGGGGTGAAAGGCAGGGGTAGGGGGTAGATCCTTCACAAATGGACATTTGAGTAAATGCTGGAATGAGTTCAGACATTGGGGGACTGTAGAGAATGCATCATTGTATTCTGCAGTATGAGAAGGATGTGAGATTGGGGGGCCAAAGGGAGAATAATATGATTTGGCTCTGTGTCCCAACCAAAACTCATGTGGAATTATAATGGGGAATGTTAACTGTGGGGCTTGGTAGAAGGTGATTTAATCATGGTAGAGAATGGGGGTTGGAAGGGGGATGTGGGAGAATGGAGGTTCATGGTGTGGGTGAGGGTGAAACATGGGGATGGGTGGCAGATCCTTCACAAATGGTTAAATACTATCTCCTTAATGCAGTCTGTGTGATAGTGAGTTCTCGTGATAAATGAATGCTGTCCTGCTGGGTTTTGGAGTCGGATTGGGCCTGTGTCCCATTTGTGTTATTTTTCTGGGAAAACCTTCCCTTTGGTTTAAGAAAGCCTACCCAGTGCCTGTGCCATCATTGTAACTTGAAAGAAAAGAATTGTCTTTTACATTCAGGGATTCATAAGCAGAAGGGGTTGCAGCCTTGTCTTGGATGAGACTTGAACTTGCTACATTTGAGTTACTGCTGGAATGAGTTAAGACTATTTGAAACTTTTGAAAAGGCATGTTTGTATTTTTCTGTGTGAGAAGTACATGAGATGTGGGGGTGTCAGGGTCAGGATAATATGGTTTGGCTGTGTTTCCCTACAAAAACTCATGGGGAATTGTATTCCTGACAGTTGTAGGTTGGGCCTGGTGGGAGGTGATTTAATCACAAACGGGAGGTTGGTAGGGGTGGAAGGGAAAACAAATGGGTAGGATGGGGAGGAGTAGGCTGGCAGTAGGGTGGTGAGAGGTTTGTGGGCAGTAGTAAGCGCGAGTAGCCTGCTGCAGAGGCAAAGCCTCATGGAAAACCTCCACCAGGGCAGTGCACCTATGGCTTTGCAGGGTGTAGCCCCCATGGCTGCCCTCATAGGCTGGGTTGTTGTTGAGTGCCTGTAGCTTTTCCATACTGAGAGTGTAAGCTGTTGGTGAGTCTATGATTCTGGGGTCTGAGGATGGTAACCTCCTGTGTGGGGCCTCCAAGCCCATATACTTTTTCTGCTCTGCCCTATTAGAGGTTTTCCTAGTGGGTCTGTCTTTTCCTCAGGCTTCTGCCTGGAAACAGCGAGGGGTGTGGGTGGTAGGGGGCAGAACTTTCACCAATGGTTAAGCAACATCTTCTTGATACTGACCTTGTGATAGTGAGTTCTCAGGAAATCTGGTTGTATAACAGGGTTATACAACGTGTGGCACCTTTTTCCTCTCTCTGTTTTGTTTCTACTTCTGCCATATAAAACATCCCATTGCTGCTTGGTCTTCTGGTATGATTGGGAGGCTTCCTGAGTCCTCCCAGAAGCAGAAGCCTCTATGATTTATTTAAAGCTTGCAGAACCATGAGCCAGTTCAACCTCTTTTCTTTCTGATTATGCAGAAAAATAATGCTATAAAGTGGAACTATGAAATGCCTTCAAGGCCTTTTTCCTATTCTCTTGGCAATCAGCACTCAGCTTCTTTTCAGGCAAATGTCTGAAGCCTGCATTAATTTTTCTCCTGAAATGGACTTTTCTTCCTTTACCACATTGCCAGGCTGTGACAAACGTAGCTGAAAATGTAGGAGCAGGTTGAGACGTGTGTAATGGCCAGAGGTTGGAGAGTTTGGAGGTCTTGGAAGAAGACAGGAAGATGAGGAAAAGTTTGGATCAGTGTAGAGACTTGTTAAATAGTTATAATTAAAAAGGTGACAGAAGGATGGACAGTGATCACCAGGCTTAGAAGGTCTCACATGAAAATGAGGAGCTTGCTGGGAACAGGAGTCAAGGTCACCTTTGTTTTTTCCTTAGCAAAGAATGTTGCTGCACGATGCCCCTAACCTGGAGACCTGTGAAATTTTGAACATCAGGGTGATAATTTAGAGTGTATTTGGTGGAATGAAATTTTAGGCAGCAAAGCTTAAGAGGTTTCCTGTCTGTGTCGAACAGCCTATGGTCCTATATGTGACCAAAGAAATGACCTCAAAGTGAAACTTGTATTTAAATGAGAAGGAGAGCTTAAAAGTTTGGATAATTTGAAGCCTGGCCAAGTGGCCAAAAAGGAAAGCTGATTATCAGTGGGAAAGTTCAAAAAGTCTTCAGAAATGTGCATAAAAAGGAGTTCAGTGCTAATAGCCAATACAATATTAAAAAGGACTTGAAGGCATTTCAGAGACTTTTGCAGCAGCCCTTGCTATCACAGGCCCTGAGGCCTGAGAGAAAAGAATGGTTTCCTTCTCCAGCCCCATGGCCCCGCTGCTATGTCCAACCTCAGGACACTGTTGGCTGCATTCCTGAAGCTCCAGCTCCAGCCTTGGCTGAAAGATGCACAGGTACAGCTTGCATCACTGCTTCAGGGGTGCAAGCTTCAAGGCTTGGTGGCTTCCACATAGTGTTAAGCCAGCAGCTGCACACAGCACAAAACTAGACGCTTGCAAGCCTTTGTCTAGACTCCAGAGTATGTACGGAAAAACCTGGGTGTTCACACAGAATCTTTTCCAAGAGGCAGAGCCTCATGGGAAACTTTTACTAGGGCAGTACAGAAGGAGAATTTAGGGCTGGAGTCCCTAAATATGGAGGCACCATTCTCCAGACTCCAGATTCATAGACTCACCAACAGCTGGCACCATTAGTATGGAAATGCTACAGGCACTCAACATCAGCCCAGCCCATGAGGGCAGCTGTGGGGTACAGACCCTGCACAGCCACAGGTGCAGAGCTGCCCAAGGCCTTGGAAGCCCAGGCATCACACACCTGTGCTCTAGATGTGAGATGTAGATTCAGAAAAGATGATTTGGAGCTGTAGGATTCAATGACTGGCCTGCTGGGTTTTTGACTTGCATGGGGTCTGTAAGTCCTTGTACATTTCAGTAAATGCTGGAATGAGTTAAGTAATTGGGGGACAGTAGAGAAGTCATCAGTGTACTTTGCAGTGTGACAAGGATACAAGATTTGGGGAGCAAGAGCCAGAATAATATGATTTGATTCTGTGTCCCTACCAATGCTCATGTGGAATTGTAGTGGGGAATGTTAAAGGTGGGACCTGGTGGGAGGTGATTTAATCATGGAGAAGAGTGGGTGTTGGAGGTAGGGTTGTGGGGAGAATGGGAGAGATTATTTTGTGGGTGGGAGTGAAAGGTGAGGGTGGGGGACAGATTCTTCACAAATGAGTAAACACTATCTCCTTAATGCTGTCCGCATGACAGTGAGTTCTCTTGATGATTTTGGAGCTGTGAGATTGAGTGAATACTGTCCTGCTGGGTTTTGGACTTGCATTTGTGTTATTTTTCTGGGCAACTTCTTCCCTTTGGATTGAGAAACCTTACCCAATGCCTGTTCTAACTTGAAGGAAAAGAAATCCCTTTTAAATTCAGGGACTCATTGGCAGAAGGGACTGTAACCTTGTCACAGATGAGATTTTGAAATTTTTACATTCGGAATGAGTTAAGACTTTTGGAAACTTTTGAAAAGGCATGATTGTGTTTTGCTCTGTGAGAAGGACATGAGGTTCTGGGGAATCAGGGTCAGAATAATATGGGTTGGCTGTGTGTCCGTATAAAACTCACGTGTCATCCTTAATGTTGGAGGTGGGCCAGGTGGGAGGTGACTTAATCTTGGATGGGAGGGGGTTGGGGTGGAAGGAAAAGGAGGGATAGTGTGGGGAGGAGTAGGTTGTCAGTAGAGTGGTGGGAGGGTGGGAGTAACCTGCTCCAGAGGCAGAGGCTCATGGGAAACCTCTAGTAGGAGAGTGCACCTGTGGCTTTGCAGGGTGTAGCCCCCATGGCTGCTCTCATGGGCTGAGTTGGTGTTGAGTGCCTGTAGCTTTTCCATACTGAGAGTGTGAGTTGTTGGTGGGCTTATTAATCTGGAGTCTGGAGGATCGTGGCCTCCTGTGTGGGGGCTCAAAGCCTATATTTTCCTTCTGCACTGCCATAGTGGAAGTTTCATAAGAGGTTCTGCCTCTGCAGGAGGCTTCTGCCTGGAAAAAGTGGGCAGTGGTGTGGTTGGAGAATCCTTCACCATTGGTTAGTCTTCTTGATGCTGATCTCCTGACAGTGAGTTCTCATGTGATCTGGTTGTCTAACAGGATGTCACATCTCTTTCCCCTCTCTGTCTTGCTCCTACTCCTGCCATATGAAACATCTCATTGCCTCTTGGTCTTCTGATATGGTTAGGAGGGGCCTGATCAGTGTGGGCCTGCTCAGTGGACCTAGTCAGTTGGGACTTGTCAGTGAGGCCTATTTAGTGGGGGGTGGTCAGCAGGGGTCTGCTTGGAGTGGGTCTCATTAGAGGGATCTAGTAGTGCATGTATTGGTGAGTGGGTTGATAGTGGTAGACAAATGTTTGGTGTCTGGTCAGTGCCTACCTGGGCTGTGGGACTTGGTCAGTGGAGACCTTGGGACCTAGTCAGCAGAGACGCTTGTCAGTGGGGCCCTGGTCAGGGCAGGCTGGTCCGTGGAACTTAATCAGTGGGGGCCTGGTCAGAGAGGACTTGATCATTGGTGGCTTTTGTAGCACTGGTCTACGGGGTGACCTGATCAGCGGGGATCTGAGCAGTGCGTGCCTGTTCAGTGGGGCGTAGTCATTAGGGTCCCAGTCAGGGGCATCTTGTCACCTCAGTCCTGGTTAGCAGGGGCCTGGTCACTGGCTGCCTATTCCCTGCAGGCCTGGTCAGTGGGGCTTCGTCTGTGGGACCAGACAATGGGGTCATGATCGGTGGAACCTGATCAGTGAGGCCTTGTCAGTAAGGACCTCATCAGTGAGGCCTTGCCAGTAAGGTCCTCGTCAGTGGAGTCCTGGTCATTGTGGGCCTGGCAGCGGGAATCTAGTTAGTGAGGCCTGGTGATGGGGCTCTAATCAGTGAGGGTGTGGTCAGGGAGGAAGTGATATGCTGGATCTGGTCACCAGGGACCTGGTCAGTGGGGGCTGCTGAGTACTGCTGGGAGATGTCAGGGCAAATGCATGTTATCGAGGAGCCTGTGGACAGCTGGGGTGGCCCAGTGGTGTTCAATGGCCCGTCAAAAGTGGACAAAGCAGGTGTTTGGATGGACCTGGGAGATCTTGCTCAGAGATTCTGACAGGACAAAGGTAAAGGAAGGGCCAGAGTGGTCAGAGAGATAGTCACAGTCTATGGTCTGCACAGGATGGAGGAGGCCAGGGAACAGGCAGGGTGGGCAGCTTGGTTTCAGGGAGAGGCAGGTGCATGCTGGGAGGTCAGACCCTATGAGGGTTGTTGGGGCGTCAGGTGGTGTGGGCTCCACGTGCACCCTCAGCGCACTGGGCAGGTCTTGGCCCAGGCTCCCTGGACCTTGGCCGGGTGATGTGGTCACTTGCTGGGAGACTGTTGTCAGGTGCTGGCCACCCACCCTGGGTAGCACTGTCCCATCTCAGGACTGGACTTCCTCAGATACTGTAGAGGGCACAGCCTCCAGCCCAGGAGGGGCAGCCCCTTGGTGCAGCCTGAGCTCTCCATGGGCTTGGAGCATCCCCTGCCAGCCCTGCACTCCCTCTTCTCCCAGGTCCCGCTTTTCCAGGGTCAGCCAGTAGGGAGGCCCCGTCCTCCCTTCCCTATGTGTCTCCTGGGCTGAAACTTGCAGTGCACTGGGACAGGGATGAGGCTTCCCTAAGGCCCATTTAGGGAGAGGACTGGCTCCCAGCCTGGCACAGGTCCTCAGCTCTGCCTTGGTTGCCTTAGAATGAGATGTATCAGTCAGTGCCCTGAAGGTAAAGGTAGGAGACTGTCCCTGCTGTTGGGAGGCTGGTCTAGGGATGGAGGACTTCACAGGTCCTCCCAGTCTGTCAGGCCTGGGCAGCACTGTCCTGTTTTAGGACTCAGAAAGTCCAGTTCTGGGATGGGACGGTGCTGCCCAGGGAGGGTGGCAAGGGTCTGACAGCAGTCACCAGGGAGTGACCACATCACCCAGCCGGGGTCCAGGGAGCCTGGCCTGAGACCTGCCCTGTGCACTGAGGGTGCACCTGGAGCCCACTCCACCTGATGCCCCCACAGCCCTCACAGGTCCTGACCTCCCAGCATGCACCTGCCTCTCCCTGAATTCCAGCTGTCCACCCTGCCTGTTCCCTCACTTCCTCCATCCTGTCCAGCAGGATGGGATGGGCAAGGGGACAGCCTGTGTGCACATTTCATGGCAAGCAGGAGTGACACACCATCCCTGGGAGGCGCCTTGGTTCCTCCAAAGCCCGGCCCCAGAACTCTGTCCTTGGGGTGGTTTTACCAAACCCCAAACCCAGAACTGTGGTTGTGGCTCAGGGGTCAGCACCTGCTAGTTCTACAATGTCGCCAAGGACTTCGATTGTACAATGTTTTTCTTTTCAATAGTCATTCCAAATATTGTGAGATGCATTGTTTCAGGAAGCCCCTTGCCCTCCTAAAAGCCTCCCTACTTCTCTCTAAGGAGAATGGCCCAGTCCTCTCCCGAGTTCACACATGGTAGGCGATAGCATTGCTTTTGTGTAAATTATGTAATGTAAAATTTTTTAAATCTTTGCCTTAATACTTTTAAATTTTGTTTTGTTTTGAATGACTAGCCTTCATGGCCCCACTTTTTTGTACTCCAACTTGGAATGTATGAAGGGTTTTGGTCTCCCTGAGAGTGGCTCGAGGCAGCCAGGGCTTACCTGTACTCTGCCTTGAGAAAAGTTGGATAAAAGTGCACATCTTAAAAAAAACTGAATGACGAAGAATTAACAAAAACAGAATTTCAGTACAGTGGACAGCTTAGCATTTTGACAATTGGGAATAAAGTGCACAGTTCTGAACTGTACAATGTAAGACACAAAAATGAAACACTGGAAATGGAAATTCAATTATGTCACTGTAGACTGGCTACTGCTCTACATGATTGTGACCAAAGTCAGAGAGGTGAAAGAGATTTCTTTCCAGAGAACAAGACATGAACAGATTTATTTACAGAAAACAATGAATTCTCATATATCTAACCTAAAAGATAACAGATTCTTTCAGAACAAGTCTAATGTAGACAGTAAAATGAACAGGCTAAAAATTAAGCTCCATCAAACAAGATGAACTCTGAGAGAATAGATGGGGCAGGCCGCCATCTTTCCTGTTCAGGCAACTTAGTCATTCCAGCCTGAGGGCTTTGGAGAGTACAAACCGACCAGGGGCAGAAGAGATCCCACAGCACAGCATGGCTGCTTTACCAAATCATGGCCAGACTGCTTCTGTAAGCAGGCCCCTGACCCTGTTGCATGTCACTGGAAAGGACCTCCCAACTGGGGTCTCCAGCTACGGCCACCAGCATTCCTTGGCCAATGGAAATTTGAAGTGTTCCCGGTACAGAGCTCCCAGAGAGAGGGGCAGGCCACCACATTTGCTGTTTGGGTGACTAGCCATTCTGGACTGCGGGCTTTGGAAAGCCCAAGGTGACAAGGGGTGGAAGAGGAACCTCAGCACAGCACAGCCACACTACAAAAACGTGGCCAGACTCTTGTTTAAGTCAGTCCCCGAACACATTTCTAATCAGTGAGTGAAGCCTTTCAACCAGGGTCTCCAGCTACCTTCACTGCTGTTCTCTGGCCGACAGAGGTTTCAGGCCTCCCTGAGTCAGAGCTCCCAGGGGGAGGACCAGACTGTCATCTTTGCTGTTGGGGCAACTCAGCCATTTCAGCCTTAGGGCTTCAGAGTGTTTGAGGCGACAAGGAGTGGAAGTGAACCCCGGCATAGCACAGCTGCTCTAGAAAAACGTGGCCAGACTTTATTTTAAGCAAGTCCCTGTTCTTGTTCCTCCTGACTAGATAAGACTTCTCAAGTTGCCTCCAGTCACATCTTATAGGTGTGTTCATATCGGCAACAAGTTCGTACCTCAGTGGCCCAGAGCTCCCAGAGGAAGGGGCAGGCTATCATCTTCCCTGGAAAATACAAGGCAAATAGGGACTGGAGGGACCCCCAGCATACCACAGCAGCCTGACAGAAAAGTGGCCGGACAGTCTACTTGATGGACAAGTTCTCCTGGTCTGGGTCTCCAGCCAGTCCACCATTGGAGCTATCAAGCCAGTAGCAACTCAGCAATTCCCTTGACAGAGCTTCCAGGAGCAAATGAAATTCCCTCTGCCACTGTCTCTGCAGTGGAACTGCCCTTGCTACCCTCAGAATATCAAGAGAGCAAAGACCCTAAGTGCCATATCGACACCTCCAATAAGCTGCAGTTGACCCAACGAACAAGCCAGTCCATCTCCCACGGGTACCACACACCCCACACTGCTCATCACCAGAGAGGGAACCCTGGCTTGGGCTTACAACACAGACCCTCCATCCTGGGCTGATTACGCTAAGTGATTGCTAACTCTCATCTCTCTGGGATGGAGCACCCAGGAGACAAGCAGAGTGGTGGAGCAGCAAGTCAGGTGATGTGGAGCCCAGAGGGCAGGGACAGCTATCTCTCTAGGCTCCACTTGCCCTTGTGAGACACTTTATCCCAGCACTTTAGGAATGCTAAGCTCAGATCAGCCCCATCTCATGTTCAAGATTGCCCAGCAGAGATCAGGTCCGAGAGTTCCCCTCTTAAAAAGGGGGACTTGCTTAGAAAAGAAGCCTGGCCATGTTTGTGTAAAGCAGCTATGCTGTGCTGGGGGTTCACTTTTGAGAGAGTTCTCCTCTGAGACTTGATCTCTGCTGAGCAGTCTTGCCCATGAGATGGGGCTGGTCTGATCTCAGCACTCCTTAGTCTGCTTGCCTCTCCCAGGACCCCAGCCTGGCCACACCTGCTTACAGGGCACTCTCGGATGCCCACAGCATAGCTTCCGTGCTAGTGGACCGTAGCTGATCAGTGGAGAGCTGCAGCAAGGTGGCCCCAACAGCCATGCACCAGTCTGCACATTACCTCTCCATACTGCAGCCCTTTATATGGAAACTTCCTACATCACTTTGCTGTGTGTGTTTACACAGGTGGGTTTTGCTGTACTTGCCCTGACAGCACACAGGAGTGCAGCACACACACCAACCCACACCAACTGCCATTGAAGACAGAGCCTTGGTGGGCACAGAACCAAGAACCCCACCTCTGCCAGCACCTCACCCTTGAGCTAATCCTGTGCAGAGAAAAAGGGACCTTCTTATACCCTGAGCGACCACTGTTTCTTTGAGGGGCACAGAGAAGGCACCATGGTCTGCACTGGCCAGCAGCTCACCCTGAACCAACACTACCTCCAGTGCAACACACACACAGCAGGGGAGCCCTGGCCCACACCCCAGCTGTCTTGCCTCCACCACTGGGTGAACGCCCGCAGGGAGGCAGGGAATTTTGCATCCACTAGCATTCCGCCACAGTTGCCACACTTCGGTCCCCTCAGTGCAGTGGACTCCAAACCTCGAGGAGCCAGAGAACAAAGTTGGGGCCTAAGACAAGTTCCCTAGGGTTAAAGCACACAGTCCAGGAATTGGGAGCTGCACATTGGCCCCCCCAAAATCCTCCAAAAACAAAGCCAGTTGGTTGATTCCACCTTATACCACAATGAAACCCTCAAGATCATCAAATACAATAAAACAAAAATACCCTGTCCGAAGGTCAGCAACCTCAAAGATGGAAGGTGGATAAGCCCATAAAGATGAGAAAGAATCTGTGTGAGAACACTGAAAACTCAAAAAGTCAGCATGCCTTCTTTCCTCCAAATGACTGCATCAACTCTCCAGCAAGTGTTCAAAACTGGGCTGAGGCTGAGATGTCTGGAATGATACAAGCAGGGTTCAGGATATGCGTAGGAACAAAGTTCACTGAGTGAAAGAAGTATGTTGTCATGCAATACAAGTGAGCTAAAAATCATTGTAAAACATTGCAGGAGCTAACAGACAAAATAGCAAGTATAAAGAAGACATAACCGACCTAACAGAGCTGAAAAGCACACTACAAGAATTTTCATAATGGAGTCACATGGTGATTATGTGTGATTGCATTATGAAAATTATTGTAGTGTGTATGGGCACCAGAGATTGTCCTGTAGGCAGGTGTGGCCAGGCTGGGGTCCTTGGAGAGGCAAGCAGTCTAAGGAGGGCTGAGGTCAGACCAGCTCCATCTCGTGTGCAAGACCACCCAGCAGAATAGACCAAACAGAGGAAAGAACCCCAGAGGTTGAAAACTGGCTTTCTGAAATACAACAGGCAGACAAAAATGGAGGAAAAGGAATGAACAAAACATCCGAGAAATATGGGATTATATAAACGACCAAATCTATGACTGATTAATGTACCTGAAAGAGATAAGGAGAATGGAACCAGCTTGGAAAACATACTTCAGAATATCCTTCATGAGAATGTCCGAAACCTAGCCAGACAGGCCAACATTCAAATTCAGGAAATCCAGAGGACTTCAGTAAGATATGCCACGAGAAGATCATCCCCAAGACATATAATCATCAGATTCTCCAAGGTCAAAATGAAAGAAACAGTGTTAAAGGCCGCTAGAGAGTTAAAATGGTTAAAATGAGAGCTAGAGAGTTAAATGGTTAAAAAAAAAGAAAAGAAATTTCAACCCAGAATTTCATGTCCAGCAAAATTAAGCATCATAAGTGAAGGAGAAACAAGATCCTTTTCAGACAAGCAAATGCTGGGAGAATTCATTATCACCAGATCTACCTTACAAGAGCTCCTGAATGAAGCACTAAATATGGAAAGAAAAGACCATCACCAGCCACTACAAAAATGCACCGAAGTACACAGACCAGTGATGCTAAAAACCGACCACATGCACAAGTCTGCAAAATAACCAGCTGACAGCATGACGACAGGATCCAATCCACACATACCATTACTAACCTTAAATGGAAATGGGCTAAATGCTCTGATTGAAAGACACAGGGGGGCAAGCTGGATAAAGAACCAAGACCCATTTGAGTATGCCATCTCCAAGAAACCCATCTCACATGCGGTGCCATACATAGGCTCAAAATAAAGGAATGGAGAAAAATCTTTCAAGCAAACGGAAAACAGAAAAAAGCACGTGTTGCACTCCTAGTTTTGACAAAACGTATATACCAATAAAGATAAAAAAAGACAGAGAAAGACATACAAAGGTGGTCCTGACCTTTGATAAATCTCATTATTGCTTGATACCAACCTGGGCTATCTTTATTGCCCAAATCAACAGGATAATTTGCTGAGGTTGTGGAGCTTCTCCCCTGCAGAGGTTCCCTGATCTCCCAAAATCTGGTTGAGATCTAAGGTTGATTTTGCTGTACAACTCCTTTTCAGAAGTTTTACTCATTTCCAACAAAGAAGGCAAGTTTTCCTGCTTCCATGATGATGGAGAGCAGGCACCTCCTTTCCTGAGTTTCAGCTTGCTTCTGACAGGGAAGGTGAGTGTAAGTTTTTTCCAGCTTCTAAGATGGCAGAGAACGATCACCAGCCTGAGCCTTATTTCCAGGTAAGTAGCTGAATTAGAGTTTTGTCTTAAAATTTTTCCTTAATGACTAAAATTTAAGATTACTCACCAGCTGCTTTTAATTTCTGCTTTTAATTTCTCCTTACCATTAGAACACTCAGTAATCATATGAATTGTGCATTTGTTGTTTTGCTTAACTCTTTTTGTTTGTTTATGCTTGGGGTTTTATTATTGTTGTTTCACTTTTCTCCCATCTCTTCCTGACTTCGTCAAATCCAAAGGAATGTTCCAAATTGTGGGGAGCAAGGCCTCTGAATTGGCTAAAACTCCTATGGCTGCAAAAAAACAAACAAATAAACAACAACAAAAAGCATTCCAGTTAGCAGAAATTATTTTTTAAACCTTTTTTTTTACATAAGTGGTCTCATCTACATAAAAAGGTCATCCTTTTGCTAGCCAAGGCCAAACTGAAGGAGTAGTGGTGGTGTCCCAATGTGAAGATTCTGCCCTGTTCACTACAGAAACCTGAGTTTGGTTCCTAAGTCTAGTTCTTTCTGTTTGATATTTGTGTTACTTTTAAAGTGTCAGCAGTTTGTCCCAGCTATGATGTGGTAATAAAAGATTCAAAAGGATTTTCTTCACAAGTTCTATGATTAAAAGCTTAATTAAAAGCACATTTCTTTTTTTTTTAATTATACTTTAAGTTCTGGGGTACATGTGCAGAACATGCAGGTTTGTTACATAGGTATACACATGCCATGGTGGCTTGCTGCATCCATCAACCCATGATCTACATTAGTTATTTCTCCTAATGCCATCCCTCTCCTAGCCCCCCACCCTCACAGGCCCTGGTGTGTGATGTTCCCCTTCCTGTGTCCATGTGTTCCCATTGTTCAACTCCCAGTTATGAGTGAGAACATGTGGTGTTTGGTTTTCTGTTCTTCTGTTAGTTTGCTGAAAATGATGGTTTCCAGCTTCATTCATGTCCCAGCAAATGACGTGAATTCATCCCTTTTTTATGGCTGCATAGTATTCCATGGTGTATATATGCCACATTTTCTTTATCCAGTCTATCATTGGTGGGCATTTGGGTTGGTTCCAAGTCTTTGCTGTTGTGAACAGTGCCACAATAAACAGACAGGTGCATGTGTCTTTATATTAGAATGATTTATAATTTGGGGGGTATATACCCAGTAATGGGATTGCTGGGTCAAATGATATTTCTGGTTGTAGATCCTTGAGGAATTGTCACACTGTCTTCCACAATGGTTGAAATAATTTATATTCCCACCAACTGTGTAAAAGCTTTCCTGTTTCTCCACATCCTCTCTAGCATCTGTTCTTTCCTGATTTTTTAACGATGACCATTCTAAGTGGTGTGAGATTGTATCTCATTGTGGTTTTGATTTCCATTTCTCTAATGACCAGTGATGATATGCTTTGCTTCACATGTTCGTTGGCTGTATAAATGTCTTCTTTGGTAAGTGTCTGTTCATATCCTTTGCTCACTTTTTGATGGTTTTTTTTTTTCTTGTAAATTTGTTCTTTGTAGATTCTGCATATTAGCCCTGTGTCAGATGGATAGATTGCAACAATGTTCTCCCATTCTGTGGGTTGCCTGTTCACTCTAATAGTTTCTTTTGCGCTGCAGATACTCTTAAGTTTAGTTAGATCCCATTTGTAAATTTTGGTTTTTGTAACCATTGCTTTTGGTGTTCTAGTGATGAAGGCTCTGCCTATGGCTATGTCCTGAATGGTATTGCCTAACACAAGGACATTTCTGTGCCTGAGTGCTATACCACCCAAAGTAATTTATAGACTCATTGCTATCCCCAACAAGCTACGGTTACTTTCTTCACCGAATTAGAAAAACTACTTTAAATTTCATATGGAACCAAAAAAGAGCCCACATAGCCAAGACAATCCTAAGCAAAAACAACAAAGCTAGAGGCATTACAGTACCTGACTTCAAATTATTCTACAAGGCTACAGTAACCAAAACAGCATGGGGCTGGTACCAAATCAGATCTATAGACCAATGGAACAGAACAGAGGCCTCAGAAATGACACCACACATCTAAAAGCATCTGATCTTTGACAAACCTGACAAAAACAAGCAATGGGTAAAGGATACCCTATTTAATAAATGGTGTTGGGAAAACTGGCTAGCCGAATGCAGAAAACTGAAACTGGCCACACCCATAAACCTTAAACAAAAATTAAGTAAGATGGATGAAAGAGTTAGAAGTAAGACCTAAAACCGTAAAAAATCTAGAAGAAAACCTAAGCCACCAACCTCAGGGGAAATGTACCTGTAGTGAAATGCATGGTACAAACACGCATTTCCTGCTTCCTTGAGTGGGCGACGTTGATTGCTAGTCCAACCACTTCAAGCACACCCTTGCAAATGTGGCTGGTTGCTTTTTGAGCCAGCTTGGCCTTGCCCGGCATACACAAGCCTCAATGCAACAACTGTGCTAAAAATGGAGCCACACAGAGGAAATGAGCAGCAAGCTCAGAAGCAGGGTGTGCACTGCCTTTGGGGCTCCAGTCCATGCCTCAGGGCTTGTATGGGACTGCAGGATTCTTGGTTGCCAAGAGGTAGACCATAGACCAGCTGAGGAGGACTTTATGTTCAAGGGCAGAAAGCAGCCAGGATTACCACCCAGGGGACTCAGCCTTCTGTGGCCCCGGCCAGACTTAGAATTTGGCTCAAGGCAGGACCAGCTCACTTGGAGTAGTGTGTCAGTAGCTGGGGCCTGTACATGCTAGGCAAGGCTAAGCTGGCTCAAAGAGCAACCAGCCACCACTGCAAGGGTGCTCCTGGAGGAGGTGGAGCAGCCAGCAACCTCAGCTACACAAGGAAGCAGGGATGGCCAGGTTCCCACAGCATGAGTGGCCGCCGCCTGATGGCTGATCAAGCAGAGACCTGAGGAAAAGCAGATGACACTTGGGCCCTACCTCTAGGATAGAATAACTGATGTACCCTGACCGGTAGCAAGTGAGGTTGGTGATGGGTCCATCGGCTCCTGGCACACCCTTGCAGAGGAGGCTGTTTGCTTTTTAAGCCAGCTTGGCCTTGCCTGGCATGCACAGGCCCCAGGTACAGACACGCTGCTCCCAGTGAGCTTGTTCTGCCTTGGACCAAATTCTAAGTGGCTTAGAATTTGCCCAGCATGCACAAGCCTCAATGTAATAACTGTGCAACAAATGGAGCCACATAGACGAAACGAGCAGCAGGCTCAGAAGCAGGGTGTGCCCTGCCTTTGGGGCTCCAGTCGATGCCTCAGGGCTCCTATGGCACTGCGGGTTTCTTGGTTACCTAGCTGCAGACCACAGGCTGTCTTGAGAAGGACTTTATGTTCAAGTGCAGAAAGTAGTCAGGATTACCATCCAGGGGACTCTGTCTTCTGTGGTCCTCTCCAGACTTAGAATTTGGCCCAAGGAAGGACAAGCTGACTCGGAGCAGAGTGTCAGTACCTGAGGCCTATGCATGTCAGGCAAGGCCAAGCTGGCTCAGAGCAACCAGCCACCTCTGCAAGGCTGTGCCTGTAGCAGGCGGACAAGCCAGCAACCTCACCCACTCAAGGAAGCCCAGATGGCCAGGTTCCAACAGCATGAGTAGCTGCCACCTGATGGCTGATGGAGCAGAGTCCTGAGGAAAAGCAGATGGCACTGGGGCCCTAACTCTAGGGCAGAAGAACTGATGTACCATTACTGGCAGCATATGAGGTTGGTGATTGGCCCACCTGTTCCTGGCACACCCTTGCAGAGGTGGCTGGTTGCTCTTTGAGCCAGCTTGGCCTTGCCTGGCATGCACAAGCCTCGGTGCAACAACCGTGCTACAAATGGAGCCATATATAGGAAAGGAGCAGGAGGCTCAGGAGCAGGGTGTGCACTGCCTTTGGGGCTCCAGTCCATGCCTCAGAGCTCCTATGGCACTGCAGGCTTCTTCGTTGCCAAGAGGCAGACCACAGGCCGTCTTGAGGAAGACTTTATGTTCAAGTGCAGAAAGCAGCCAGGATTACCACCCAGGGGACTCGGACTTCTGTGGCCCTGGCATGACAGAATTTGGCCCAAGGCAGGACAAGCTCACTCAGAGCACTGTGTCAGTAGGTGGGGCCTGTGCATGCGAGGCAAGGCCAAGCTGGCTCAAAGAGCAAGCAGCCACCTCTGCAAGGGTGTGCCTGGAGCAGGTGGACCAGCCACCAACCTCACCCACTGAAGGAAGCCAGGATGGCCAGGTTTCCACAGCCTGAGTGGCTGCCTCCTGATGGCTGATGGAGCAGAGGCCTGAGGAAAAGCAGGTGGCATATTTAACTCTTTAATCCATCTTAAGTTAATTTTTGTATAAAGGAGATGGCACCAGTCCATGCCTCAGGGCTCATATGGCACTGTGGGCCACAGAAGGGCGAGTCCCCAGTGTGGTAATCCTGCCTGCTTTCTGCACTTGAACATAAAGTCCTCCTCAAGATGGCCTGTGGTCTGCCTCTTGGCCCCACCTTTAGGGTAGAAGAACTGATGTACTACGTCTGGCAGTAAGTGAGGTTGGCGGCTGGTCCATCTGCTCCTGGCACACCCTTGCAGAGGTGGCTGCTTGCTCTTTGAGCCAGCTTGGCCTTGCCTGGCATGCACAAGCCTCACTGCAACAAGTGTGCTACAAATGGAGCCATATAGAGGAAATGATCAGCAGACTCAGGAACGGGGCGTGCACTGCCTTTGTGGCTCCAGTCCATGCCTCAGGGCTCGTATGGCACTGTAGGCTTCTTGGTCGCCAAGAGGAAGGCCACAGGCTGTCTTGAGGAGGACTTTATGTTCAAGTGCAGAAAGCAGCCCAGATTAGCACCCAGGGGACTGGGCCTTCTGTGGCCCTGGCCAGACTTAGAATTTGACCCAAGACAGGACAAGCTGACTCGGAGCAGAGTGTCAGTACCTGGGGCCTATGCATGCCAGGCAAGGCCAAGCTGGCTCAGAGCAAATAGCCACATCTGCAAGGCTGTGCCTGTAGCAGGCGGACAAGCCAGCAACCTCAGCTACTCAAGGAAGGAGGGATGGCCAGGTTCCCACAGCCTGAGTGGTTGCCGCCTGAGGACTGATAGAGCAGAGGCCTGAGGAAAAGCATATGGCACTGGGGCCCTACCTCTAGGGTAGAAGAACTGATGTAACCTGACTGGCAGCGAGTGAGGTTGGTGGCCGGTCCACCGGCTCCTGGCACAACCTTGCAGAGATGGCCGGTTGCTTTTTGAGCTAGCTTGGCCTTGCCTGGCATGCACAAGTCTGTGCAACAACTGTGACACAAATGGAGCCACACAGAGAAAATGAGCAGCAGGCTCAGGAGCAGGGTGTGTGCTTCCTCGGGGGCTCCAGTCCATGCCTGAGGGTTCATATGGCACTGCGGGCTTCTTGGTTGCAAAGTGGTAAACCACAAGCCATCTTCAGGAGGTCTTTATGTGGAAGTGCAGAAAGCAGCCAGGATTACCACCCATGGGACTCAGCCTTTTGTGGCCCTGGCCTGACAGAATTTGGCCCAAGGCAGGACAAGCTCACTCGGAGCAACATGTCGGAACCTGGGGCCTGTGCATGCCAGGCAAGGCCAAGCTGGCTCAAAGAGCACCCAGAGCATCCATTCTGGTGGATGAGCCAACCACATGGCCAGTTTCTGGGTGTGGGCACAGTGCCACATCTTCCATCACTTTCTGATGTATCCCACCAGCACTGAAGAGACAGCCTGGAGAGAGTGCAAGAGGAAGGCTGAGAAGGATGAGATAGTGAGTGCCGGCTTCTTTCTGACCCTCAGCACACCCCCAGGTGGTGACCATCAACCTTTAGGGGTAGGAGAGCAAGACTGATGTCTTCAAATGCTTCCCCAAGAAGATGGACACAGGCCACTCAGCTCAACCTCACAGCCAATGAGTTGACAAGCAAGTAGATGACAGTGACAGGCTTTTAGAAAGAGCATCAAAAGGTGGCCAGTTTTTCTTCAGCCTAAGCCAGGCCTTGGAGCTTGACTAGGCCATCCACTTCACCAGAGATGCCTTCAAGAACATCAGTGACCTCCTTGCCAATCAGTCCAGGAAGGATCTGGACCCAGCCATGGACCTGTTAGTGCTGTCTCAGGGACACCAGACCAACATCCTGGACATCATCCTCATACACAAGGAAGTTCTTACCAAAGTCACGGAGAACAGGCAACATGTGGCAGAAGGGAAGACAGAGGTGCAGAGGCTGATGGCGTCACTATCACAGGAACAGGATTTCTTTGGCCACTTTGGCTGAAATTCACCACTTCCATCCAATTCACTCAAGTGAGAGACTTGAAATCACAGGTGGAGCATTTCTTGCAACAAGAGATACTATTTTTTCAAAAAGTCACCTACAATTTGATAGTGTTGAATGACTAGCTATTTGATTGTGGACTTTTTCCAGTTCACGGGTACTTTCTACAGCAGAATGATAACAGTATCAAAGAGCTAGTGCCAGCTATCGGTGTTAGTACAAGGATGACTTTGTGCTCAACTGAAACCCAGCTGAATATAGAATTGTGTAGGAAAGTGTTAATATGGTGATAGAATAGAAACAGTAGGAAATGAACTAAAATATACTATGAATGCCTAAACTACCATTATAACTTTTTGAAGAATGATAATACCACTTACTTTATTGCCTTTTGAAGTAGGAATATTTTAGTGGATATGCTATAGACCTGAAACCCTAGAAAGAATCCCAAAGAAGCTGGCTGGATAAAGCCTACTATGGATGTCTTTATACTCAGACTGATGAGGCAATTCGAATATGTATCCCCACCAAATCTCATGTTGAGTTATGCTTCCTAATGTTGGAGGTGGACCCTGGTATAAGGTGATTGGATCATGAAGGCAAATTTCTCATGAGTGGTTCAGCACCATCCCCTTGGTACTGTCCTCACAATCATGAGTGAATTCTCGTGAGATCTGGCCACTGAAAACTCTATATCACTCCCTACTGTCCGTGATTTCCTCTTGCCATGTGAGACAATTCACTCTTTCATTACCTTGCACAATGATTGAAAGATTTCTGAGGCCCCCCAGAAGCAGAAGCACTAAGCTTCCTGTCCACTCTGCAGAACCATGAGCCAATTAAACCTCTTTTTCAAAATAAATCTTACCAAAAATGGCAAATGAGGACTGGAGCATTGCTATAAAGATACCTGAAAATGTGGAAGCAACTTCGGAACTGGGTAATGGGTAGAGGTTGGAAGAGTTTGGAGGGCTCCAAAGAAGACAGACAGATGAGAACATTTTTGGACCATCTTAGAGACTGGTTAAATGGCTGTGACAAGAATGCTGACAAAAACATGGACAGAGAAGGCCAGGCTGAGGGGGCCTCAGATAAAAATAAGAAGGTTTCTGGAAAATGTCTCCCTTTTGGATATGGAAAGCTTACACAATGCCTGTACCATCATTGTACCTTAGACGCAGTGAACTTGCTTTTTATTTCAGAGACTCGTAGGCAAAAGAGAATGTAGCCTTGACCCAGATGAGACTTTGGACTTTGTAACTTTGAGTTAATGCTGAAATGAGTTAAGACTTTGGGAGACTGCTGGCAAGGCATGACTGTATTTTGCAATGTGAGAAGGATATGAGATTTGTGGGGTCAGGGACAGAATAGTACGTTTTTTTCTCTTTGCCCCTTCCAAAACTCATGTGAAAGTACACTCCCTAATGTTAGAGTCTGGGCCTAGGTGGAAAAAGCTTTAATCATAAAGGGGTGGGAGTAGATCCTTCACAAATGGCAAAGCACCAAGCCCTTAATGCCATCCTCCTGATAGTGAGTGAATTCTCATGAGATCTAGTAGTTTAAAAGGCTGTGGAACCTCTTTCCTCTCTCTGTCTTGTTCCAACTTCTGTCATATGAAATATGTCATTGCTGCTTGGATTTCCGGTGTGGTTAGGAGGGGCCTGATCAGTGTGGGCCTGGTCAGTGGACCTAGGTCAGTGAGGACTATTTAGTGGGATCGTGGTCAGCAGGGGTCTGCTTAGAGAGGGTCTCATTAGTGGGGTCTAGTAGTGGGGGTTTTGGTGAGTGGGGACCTATTGGCTGCCAGTTGTTTGGTGTCTGGTCAGTGCAAACCTGGGCTGTGGGGCTTGATCAGTGGAGACCTGGTCAGCTGGGGCTTAGTGCTGGCCTGGTCAGCATGGGCTGCGGCACTGGTGACCAGGTCAAGGGGTGCTATTCAGTGGAGGACTGGGCACATGGGACCTAGTCAGCAGACCCTGGTGGGCGTGTCCTCATCAGTGAGGCCCTTGTCAGTGGGGCACTGGTCAGGGCAGCCTTGTCAGTGTGACCTAATCTATAGCGTCCTGGTCAGAGAGGACTTGGTCAGTGGTGACTTTTGTAGCACTGGTCTACAGGGTGACCTGGTCAGCGGGGATCTCAGCATTTGGTGCCGGTTCAGTGGGGTCTACTCACTAGGGTCCCAGTCAGGGGCATCTGGTGACCTTAGGCCTGGTTATTAGGGGTCTGATCAGTGGCAACCTGTTTCCTGGAGGCCTGGTCAGTGGGGCCTCATCTTTGGGGCCAGGGAATGAGGTCATGATCAGTGGAACCTGATCAGTGAGGCCTTGTCAATAATGACCTAGTCCGTGAGGACTTGTCAGTAAGGACTTGGTCCGTGAGGCCTTGTCAGTAAGGTCCTGGTCAGTGGTGTCCTTGTCATTGTGTGCCTGGCAGTGGGGGCCTTGTTAGTGGGGCCTGGTCATGAGGGTCTAATCAGTGAGGGTGTCGTCAGGGAGGACCTGATGTGCAGGGTCTGGTCAGCAGGGACCTGGTCAATGTGGGCTGCTGAGCACTGCTTGGATAAGCCAGGTGCAATGTGCATTATTGAAGGCCCTGTGGACAGCTGGGATAGCGCAGTGATGCCCAAGGGCCTAGGCAAAAGTGGACAAAGCCCGTGTTTGGATGGACCTGGGAGATCCTGCTCAGAGATTCTGACAGGACAAAGGTAAAGGAAGGGCCAGAGTGGCTGGAGATATGGTCACAGTCTATGGGCTGCACAGGATGGAGGAGGCCAGGGAACAGGCAGGGTGGGCAGCTGGGGTTCAGGGAGAGGCAGGTGCATGCTGGGAGGTCAGACCCTTTGAGGGCTTTGGGGGTGTCAGGTTGGGTAGACTCCAGGCACTCTCACTCACATAGGATTCCAGAACACTTCTACAAGGCTCTGAGTGTTTGTCCCTCACATAGGATTCCAGAACACTGCTGCCATTGTCTGAACGTTTGTCCCCCACATAGGATTCCAGAAGCCTGCTGCTGGGGTCTGAATGTTTGTCCCCCATCTAGGATTCCAGAACACTGCTGCGAGGGTCTGAATGTATGTCCCTCACATATGATTCTAGAACATTGATGTTAGGGTCTGTATGTTTGCCCTTAACATATGATTTCAAAACACTGCTCCTGGATTCTGAATGTTTGTCCTTCACATAGGAATACAGAACACTGCTGCTGGAGTCTGAATGTTTGTCACTCACATAGAATTCCAGAACACTGCTGCGAGGATCTGAATGTTTGACCTTCACATGGGATTCCAGAACACTGCTGAGAGGGTCTAAATGTCTGTCCCTCACATAGGTTTCCAGCACAATGTTACGAGGTTCTGAATGTTTGTCCCTAACGTAGGATTCCAGAGCACTCCTGCTGTGCTCTGAATGCTTCTCCCTCACATAGGATTCCAGAACACTGCTACGAGGGTCTGAATGCTTATCCCTCATATAGGATTCCAGAACACTCCTGCTGTGGTCTGAATGTTTGTTTCTCACATAGGATTCCAGAACATTCATGCTGGGGTCTCAATGTTTCCCTTAACATAGGATTTCAGAACACTGCTCTTGGGGTCTGAATGTTTGTCGCTCACATAGGATTACAGAACACTGCTGCTGGAGTCTGAATGTTTGTCAGTCACATAGAATTCCAGAACACTGCTACGAGGGTGTGAATATTTCTCCCTCACCTAGTATTCCAGAACACTGTTGCAAGGGTCTGCACGTTGGTCCGTCATATAGGATTCCAGAACACTGCTGCTGTGGTCTGAATGTTTGTCCCATAGAATTCGGGAATACTGCTACAAGGGTCTGAATGTTTGTCCTCCACATACCATTCCAGAACACTGCTGCCGTCGTCTGAATGTATGGCTGGGAGGGTCTGAATATTTGTCCCTCACATGGCATACCAGAACACTGCTGCGAGGGTCTAAATGTCTCTCCCTCACATAAGATTCCAAGACACTGCTATGAGGTTCTGAATGTTTGTCCCTCACATAGGATTCCAGAGCGCTCCTGCTGTGGTCTGAATATTTGTCCCTCACATAGGATTCCAGAACACTGCCACGTGGGTCTGAATGTTTGCCCTCACACAGGATTCCAGAACACTACTGCTGGGGTCTGAATGTTTGACCCTGACATAGGATTCCAGATCACTCCTGCTGTGGTCTGAAATTTTGTTCATCACATAGGACTCCAGAACACTGCTAAGAGGGTCTGAATATTTGTCCCTCACATAGTATTCCAGAACACTCCTGTTGTGGTCTGAATGTTTGTTCCTCACATAGGATTCGAGAACACTCCTGTTGTGGTCTGAAAGTTTGTTCATCACATAGGACTCCAGAACACTGGTAAGAGGGTCTGAATGTTTGTCCCTCACATAGTATTCCAGAACACTCCTGCTTTGGTCTAAATGTTTGTTCCTCATATAGGATTTGAGAACACTCCTGCTGTGGTCTGAATGTTTGTCCCTCACCTAGGATTCCAGAACATTCACGCTGGGATGTGAATGCTTGCCCTTAACATAGGATTTCAGAACACTGCTCCTGGGGTCTGAATGTGTGTCCCTCACATAGGATTCCAGAACTCTCCTGCTGTGGTCTGAAAGTTTGTACCGCACATAGGATTCCAGAACTCTCCTGCTGTGATCGGAATGTTTGTCTGTCACATAGGATTCCAGAACACTGCTGCTGGGGTCTGAATGTTTATCCCTCACATAGGATTTCAGAACACTGCTACGAGGGTCTGAAAGTTTGTCCCTCACATAGGATTCCAGAACACTGCTGCTGGGGTCTGACGTCTGTCCCTCACATCAGATTCCAGAACACTGCTGTTGGGGTTTGAATGTCTGTCCCTCACATAGAATCCCAGAACACTGCTGCGAGTGTCTGAATGTTTGTCCCGCAGATGGGATTCCAGAACACTGTTGCGAGGGTCTAAATGTCTGTCCCTGACCTAACATTCCAGCACACTGCTACGAGGTTTTGAAATGTTTTTCCCTCACATAGGATTACAGAGCACTCCTGCTGTGGTCTGAATGTTTGTCCCTCACATAGGATCCCAGAACACTGCTGCTGGGCTCTGAATGTTTGTCCCTAACATAGGATTCCAGAACATTCCTGCTGTGGTCTGATTGTTCCTCACATAGGATTCCAGAACACTGCTACGAGGTTCTGAATTTTTGTCCCTCACATAGGATTCCAGAACACTGCTACAAGGGTTTGAAAGTTTGTCCCTCACATAGGATTCCACAACACTACTGCTGGGGTCTGAATGTTTGTCCCTCACATAGGATTCTAGAACACTCCAGCTGGCTTCTGAGTGTTTGTCCCTCACATAGGATTCCTGAAGACTGCTGCTGTCGCTATAGTCGTTGCGAGTGTCTGAATGTTTGACCTTCACCAAACACCAAATATCCTGGCCCTTTAGTCTTGGACTTTCCAGCCTCCAGATCTGTGAGCAATAATCTCTGTTGTTTATGAATTACTCAGTCTAAAGTATTTTGTTATACTAGCCTAAAGAGACTAAGAGAGCATCATCTGCCCTGTCACCTCATCACCGCATTACTGAAGCTATACTAACAACAGTCACTTTTAGTGGGTGCTTCATGCATGAGAATAAATGGAAAAAATTGCAAGGCATACTAAAATACAAAAAAAGAAAAAAATAAAATTTGTGTCAACAGAGCAAGCTTCAGAAGCAGACAAAGATATGATTTTGGAATTTTTTTTTAAACCTCTGGAGAATATGCTAAGGGCCTAATGAATGAAGTAGACAGCATTCAAGTGTAGATGGGTAATGTAATCAGAAAGACGGACATCGTAAGAACCTTCAACATAATGTAGTGATAAAAAATGTGGTAAATAACTGAAGAATACCTCTGATGGCTTATTAGTAGACTGGACTCAGCTGAGTAAAGAATCTCTGACCTTGAGGATTTATCATCAGAAACTTTGAAAACTAAAGAAACACTGAAAATAACAGAAGATGATATCCAAGACTGTGGGACAACTACAAAAGGTGAAAGAGAGTAATCAGAATACCAGGAGGAGAAGAAATAGAAGAAAGTTCTGCAACAACCATGTCTGAGAACTTCCAGTATTAATGTCAGACACCAAACCAAAGATCCAGGAAGCTCTGAGAACACCAGGCAGAATAAATGCCAGCAACCTACACTTGGACATATAATTTTCAAACTATATGAAATAAAAGATAATGGAAAACTCTGAAAGAAACCAGAGGTGGGGCAGAAAACACCTTACCTACAGAGACACAAAGATAAGAACTGCATTCAACATTGCAGAAACTGTGAAAGCAAGAAGACAGTGAAATGAAAAATTCCAAATATTGACAGAAAAAAACCCACCAACCTAAGTTTCTGTACCCACTGAAAACACCCTTCAAAAGTGAAGGAGAATTAAGGCCTTCCTCAGAAAAGTAAAAATTCAAGAAACTTGTTGCCAGGAGACCTGTTTTGCAAGAAATGTTAAATGAAATTCTTTAGAGGGAAACGAAAGATATATAACTGAAACCTGGATCAACATTTTTTTAAAAAGAGCATTAAAGAAAGAATTGTGGTACAATAAAAACCTATGTATTTATTCTTAATTGATCTGACCAAGAAGTTCATAGACAATAACAAATACACACAGATAGATTATGTATGCTTATACACAAGTGAAATGAGTAACACTAATACAAGGAATGGAATAGAAGGATGGGAGGGAGGAATTGTGGTACAATAAAAACATGTATTTATTCATAATTGATCTGACCAATAAGTTTGTAGATAATAATAAATACACACAGATAGATTGTGTATGCTTTTACACAAGTGAAATAAGGAACAATAATACAAGGAATGGAATGGAAGGATGGGAGGGAGGAATCAGGTGTTTTCTTTGTTAAGCAGGTAGTCACCCTTGAAGTGGGATAGTGTTATCTGAAAGTGGACTTGAATTGGTTGTAAATGTATATTGAGGAATTAGATGAGTTCTTTGTTAAGCAGGTAGCCTCATTTGTGGGATAGCGGGATAGTGTTATTTGAAAGTGGACTTGAATTGGTTGTAAATGTTACTGAGGAATTAGGTGTTTTGTTTGTTAAGCAGGTAGTCTTATTTGTGGGATAGTGGGATAGTGTTATTTGAAAGTGGACTTGAATCGGTTGTAAATGTATATTGCAAATTCTGTGGCAACTAGTTAAAAAAAGTTTTAAAAATAGAAGTACATGCTAAGAAAGACAGGGAAAATGTAGTCATCTAAAATCATCAATGAAAACTGCAAAAGGCAGAAAAAGAGTGGTAGACAAAAGAATGAAGACTGAGGAGAATGAATAGAAAACAGTAACAAATGTAGTAGATATTAATCCAATGATATCAATAATCACTTTGAATGTTAATGCTATGAATGTACCAATTCAAAGATAGAGATTGTCAGAGTTTATCAAAAGACAGACACATCTTCTTTCACTGCACTTTGCTTTATTGTATTTTGTGACCATGTATTTTACATATTGAAGGTTTGTGGCAACCCTGCAATAAGCAGGTCTCACTGGCACCATTGTTCCTACAGCACGTGCTCACTTCATGTCTCTGTGTCACATTTCGGTCATTTTCACAGTATTTTAAGCATTTTATTATTGAATCGTTATGGTGATCTGTAATCAGTGATCTTTAATGCTACTGTTGTCATTGTTTTGGGAACCACAAATCACACCAGGATAAGACAGCAAACAATTGACAAATGCGTTTGTTCTGACTGCCCCACCAACGGGCCATTTCTCTTTCTCTCTCTTTTTCTCAGGCTTCTTTTTATTAATATTAAAATGTGGCCAATTAATAACCCTACAATAGCCTCTATATGTTCAAGTGAAAGAAGAGTTGCATGTCTGTCACTTTAAACCAAAAGGAAGAAATAATTAACCTTAGTGAGGAAGGCATGTTGTAAGCAAGACAGGCCAGTAGCTAGACCTCATGCAGCAAACATTAGCCGAGTTGTGAATGCAAAGGAAGTGTTCTGGAAAGAAATTTAAAGTGCTACTCCAGTGAACACATGAATGATAAAAAGCTAAACAATCTTGCTGCTGTTATGAAGAAAGTTTAATTGGTCTAGATAGAAGATAAAAAAAAAAATTCCATTAAGCCTAAGCCTAACTCTCTTTTTCCTTTTTTTTCTTTGTTTTTGAGACAGAATTTCATTCTTCTTGCCCAAGCTGGAGTGCAATGGCGTGATCTTGGCTCATCGCAACCTCTGCCTCCCAAGTTCAAGCCATTCTCCTGCCTCAGCATCCCGAGTAGCTGGGATTACAGGCATGCACCACCACGCCTGGCTAATTTTTTGTATTTTTAGTAGAGACGGGGTTTCTCCACGTTGGTCAGACTGGTGTCGGACTCCTGACCTCAGGTGATCTGCCCGCCTTGGCCTCCCAAAGTGCTAGGATTACAGGTGTGACAGCCACCGCACCCGGCCTCTCTTCAATTCTATGAAGACTTAGAGAGGTGAGGCAGCTGCAGAAGAAAAGTCTGAAGCTAGAAGAGCTTGTTTCTTGAGGTTTAAGGAAAAAAGTCATCTCCATAACATAAAAGCCCAAGATAAAGCAGTAAGTACTGTTGGAAAAGCTGCAGAAAGCTATCTAGAAGATAATTGATTAAGATGGCTACACTAAACAGATTTGCAATAGAGACAAAACAGCCTTCTACTAGAAGGAGATGCTATCTAGGATGTTCCCAGCTAGAGAGGAGTTGATGCCTGGCTTTAAGGCTTCAAAGGACATGCTGACTCTTTTGTTAAGGGCTAATGCAGTTGGTGATGTTAACTTGAAACCAATGATGATTTACTATTCTGAAAATCCAAGGGCCCTGAAGAATTATGATAAAACACAGCTCTGCCTGTACTCTACAAATGGGAACAAAGCCTGGATGACAGACTATCGGTTTACAAATATGGTTTACTGAATACCTTAAGCCCACTGTTGACACCTACTGCTCAAGAAATAAGATTCCTTTCAAAGTATTACCGCTCACTGACAATGCCCCTGGTACTCAAGGGCTTTTACAGAGATGTATAAAGAGCTGAATATTGTTTTCATGCCTACTAACCCAACATTCATTCTGGTGCCCTTGGATCAAAGAATAATTTCAACTTTCAAGTCTTATCACTTAAAAAATATATTTCATAAAGCTATAGCTTCTGTAGAAAGTGATTTCTTTGATGGATCTCAGCAAAATAATTGAAAACCTACTGGAAAGGATTCACCATTCTAGATTCCATTGAGAACATTGATGATTTAAAAAAGAAGATCAAAATAGCAACATTAGGAGAAGTTGGGGCCGGGCTTGGTGGCTCACGCCTGTAATCCCAGCACTTTCGGAGGCCAAGGCACGTTGATCATGAGGTCAGGAATTTGAGACCAGCCTGGCCAACATAGTGAAATCCTGTCTGTACTAAAAACACAAAATATATTAGCTGGGCCTGGTCGGGGGTGACTGTAATCCCAAACACTTGGGAGGCTGAGGCAGGAGAATTGCTTTAACCCGGGAGTTGGAGGTGGCAGTGAGCTGAGATCGCATCACTGCACTCCAGCCCAGGCAAGACTTCATCTCAAAAAAAAAAAAAAAGAGAGAGAGAGAAGTTGGGAAGATTATTCCAACCCTCACAGATGACACAGGGGTTCACGACTTCTGTGGAGGAAGTAACTGCAGATATGGTGGAAATAACAAGAGCATTAGAATCAGAGACAGAGCCTGCAGATCTGGCGAGACTGCAGCAGGCTCCGCAGAAAACGTGAGTGGATGAGTTGCTTCCACGGATGAGCAAAGAAAGTGGTTTCTTGAGATGAAATCTACTCGTGGTGAAGACAGTGTAAACAATGTTGAGATGACAACAGATTTAGAATAAACTTAGTTGGTACAGCAGAAGGAGGGCTTCACAGGATTGAACCCAATGATTTACAATAATACATAAACTTAGTTGGTACAGCAGTACGAAGGTTTGACAGGATTGAATCCAATTTTGAAAGTTCTACTGTGGGTAAAAAGCTATCAAACAACATTGTATGCTACAGATAATTCTTTTGTGAAAGGAAGAATCAATTGACACAGCAAACTTCAATGTTGTCTTATTTTAAGAAATTGCCACAGCCACCCCAAAGCTCAGCAACCACCACCTTACATTAAGGCAAGACCCTCCATCAGCAAGAAGACTGAAATTTGGCCAGGTGCAGTGGCTCACACCTGTCATCCCAACACCTTGGGAGGCCAAGGTGGGTGGATTGCTTGAGCTCAGGACGTCAAGGCAACATGGCAAAACCCCATCTCTACAAAAAAAAAAATACAAAAATTAGCTGGACATGGTGGCGTGCACCTGTAGTCCCAGGTAGTCAGGAGTCTGAGGTGGGGGTTTGATTGAGCATGAGGTTGAGGCTGCAATTACTCCAGCCTGAGCCACAGAGTAAAACCCTGTCACACACACAAAAAAAGATTCTAGCTTTCTGAAGGCTCAGATGACTGTTAGCACTTGTTAACAGTAAAGTATTTGTAAATTAAAGTGTGCACACTTTGTAGACATATGCTATTGCACACTTTATACAGCACAGTATAAACATACTTTTACATGCACTGGGAAACCAAAAGAAATTGTATAACTCACTTTATTGCAGTGGTCTGGAACCAAACCCACATATATCTCTGATGCATGGCCATCCTGTATTGTACACTTAAAAAAAAACTTAAGAGGGTATATTTTAGGTGAAATGGTCATCTAATTTTGTTTTTTTTTTTTTGAGACAGAGTCTCACTCTGTTGCCCAGGCTGGAGTGCAGTGGCATGATCTCGGCTCACTGCAAGCTCTGCCTCCCGAGTTCACACCATTATCCTGCCTCAGTCTCCCGAGTAGCTGGGACTACAGGTGCCCGCCATCACCCCTGGCTAATTTTCTGTATTTTTAGCAGAAACGAGGTTTCACTGTGTTAGCCAGGATGGTCTTGATCTCCTGACCTCGTGATCCACCTGCCTCGGCCTCCCAAAGTGCTGGGATTACAGGTGTGAGCCACCATTCCCGGTCTCATTTTTTAAAAAGGGTGAGAATGAGAAATATATGGGGAGTGATGGTCAAGTTTATGGCATTATTTGTTGTGATGAGTCCTGGGGCGAATACTTACCTCTAAACTCATTAAGATGTATACATTCGGTGTCACACGCCTGTAATCCCAGCACTTTGGGAGGCCGAAGCAGGTGGTCATCTGAGGTCAGGAGTTCGAGACCAGCCTGGCCAACATGGTGAAACCCTGTCTCTACTAAAAAAATACAAAAATTAGCTGGGCGTGGGGGCGCACGCCTGTGATCCCAGCTTCTCAGGAGGCTGAGGCAGGAGAATTGCTTGAACCAGGGAGGCGGAGGTTGCAGTGAGCTGAGATCGTGTCACTGCACTCCAGCCTGGGCAACAAGAGTAAAACCTCTGTAACACACACACACACACACACACACGGTATATATTAAATATGTGTAATTTTTGTATGTCAAACACACCTTAGTTTTATTTTATTTTATTTTATTTTTTTGAGACAGAGTCTCGCTCTGTCACCCAGGCTGGAGTCCAGTGGTGCAATCTCGGCTCACTGCAAGCTCCACCTCCCAGGTTCACACCATTCTCCTGCCTCAACCTCCGGAGTAGCTGGAACTTCAGGCACCCGCCACCACACCCGGCTATTTTTTTGTATTTTTAGTAGAGATGGCGTTTCACCGTGTTAGCCCGGATGGTCTCGATCTCCTTACATGATCTGCCTGCCTCAGCTTCCCAAAGTGCTGCGATTACAGGTGTGAGCCACTGCGCCCAGACAATTTTTATTTTTTTGAGACAGAGTCTTACTCTGTCACCCAGGCTGGAGTGCAGTGGCACTATCTTGGCTCACTGCAACCTCTGCCTCCCATGTTCAAGCAATTCTCCTGCCTCAGTCTCCCTAGTAGCTGGGACTACAGATGCATGCTATCACGCCTGGTTAATTTTTTGATTTTTAATAGAGATGAGGTTCACCATGTTGGCCAGGCTAGTCTCAAACTCCTGAACTCATGTGATCTGCCCACTTCATCCTCCCAAAGTGCTGAGATTACAGGTGTAAGCCACTTCACCTGGCAATTTTTAAATATATATAATTAAAAATTAATAAAAAACGGTATTTGCAAGTTTCCGTTTTGTTATATGCTTATTATTATTTATCTTTATGTCAGGTTGCTGTGTCAATACACTTAGGAGATCATAGTTTCTAAATTGAAATACAAATAAATATGTCTGAAATTTTTTCTTTTTTCTTTTTCTTTTTTTTTTTTTTTTTGAGATGGACTCTCATTCTGTCACCCAGGCTGGAGTGCAGTGGTGCAATCTCAGCTCACTGCAACCTCCACCTCCCAGATTCAAGTGATTCTCCTGCCTCAGCCTCCAGAGTAGCTGGGATTACAGGCACCCACCACGACACCCAGCTAACTTTTATATATTTTTTTCTATTTTTATTAAAGACAGGGTTTCACCATGTTGGCCAGGCTGGTCTCCAACTCCTGACCTCAGATGATCCGCCCCACTCGGCCTCCTCAATTGCTGAGATTACAGGTGTGAGCCACTCTGCCTGGCCTGGAATTTTTTTCTAAAATTTACATTTCTGAGTTAAGAATGCTTAAAATATTATAAAAACAGAAGTACAATTCATTATGTGTTTCATTAATTACCTTTATTAAAAACAACACAATTATATTACAATAGGACAAAAAAATGTTTAAGCAAATGAAAACAAAACCATGACATACCCAAACTCAGGAGGAGGCAACAAAGGCAGTGCTAAAGGGAAGCTTACAGCTGCAGATGCTTAAATTAAAAAGAAGAAAGATCTCAAACCTATGCTAAAGTGAAGCTTACAGCTGCAGATCCTTAAATTAAAAAGAAGAAAGATCTCAAACCCATGCTAAAGGGAAGCTTACAGCTGCAGATGCTTGAATTAAAAGAAGAAAGATCTCAAACCCATGCTAAAGGGAAGCTTACAGCTGCAGATGCTTAAATTAAAAAGAAGAAAGATCTCAAACCCATGCTAAAGGGAAGCTTACAGCTGCCGATACTTAAATTAAAAAGAAGAAAGATCTCAAACCCATGCTAAAGGGAAGCTTATAGCTGCAGGTGCTTAAATTAAAAAGAAGAAAGATCTCAAATCAATATCCTAACATTACACCTGAAGGGGAAAAAAAATACTAGTGACAAACCAAGCAAAAGGAAGAAAATAACAGATTAGAGCAGAGATAAACAGAATAAGACCAGAAAAAAAGGGAAAAAAAACAGAGTTTGTTTTTTTAAAGATCAATAAAAATTTTAAAACTCACAGCTATATTAAGAAAAAAAGAGACATCTCAAATACCAAAATCATAAATAAAAGAGGTGACAGTACAACAGATGCCACAGAAATGAAAACGATTACAAGAGACTAATGTGAGCAACCATGTGCCACAAAACTAGGCAAACTAGAATAAATTTATAAATTCCTAGAAACACAAACCACCATACTGCATCACGGAGAAATAAAAAATCCAAAGAGACCTGCAACTAGTAAGAAGATTCAACCAGTAATCAAAAACCCCACCAAAAAGAAAATTGCAGGTCCAGATAACTTCACTGGAGAATTTTACCAAACATTTCAAGAAGAATTAATGCCAATCCTCTGCAAAATATTCCAAAAATGCTCAAAAACCAGAAGGGGACATTCCAATCCATTCTATCAGGTCAACATTTATCTGGTTCCAGAGCCAGATGAAAACCTTTTTTAATAAAAACACTCAAAGAATTAGTAATATGTAGAAACTCCTCAGTAAATAAAGATTATACATGAAAAGCTCACAGCTAACATCATACTCAATGGTGAAAAACTAAAATCTTTTCCTCTAGGATCAGGAATAAGATAGCAACATCTCTTCCTGCCACTTCTATTCACCACAGTACTGGAATTTCTACTCAGAATAATTAGGCAACAGAAAGTAATAAAAAGCATTCAAATTGGAAAGGAAAAAGTACAAAATTTTGTTCACAGACAACAGGATATAATGTATAAAAATCCTGAAATTCTACAAAATACTGGTAGAATAATGAAATTCAACAAAGTTTCAGGATACAGTAACACACACAAGTCAGTTGCATTTCTATAAACTAACAATGAACAATCTGCAAATAAAATTTTAAAAAGAGGCCAGGTGCAGTGGCTCACACTTGTAATCCCAGCACTTTGGGAGGCCAAGGCGGGTGGACCACCTGAGGTCAGGAGTTCGTGACCAGCTGGGCCAACCCTATCTCTAATATAAATAGTAAAACTCTATCTCTATTAAAAATACAAAAATTTGCTTGGCATAGTGGCAGACACAGGTAGTCCCAGCTACTTGGGAGGCTGAGGAAGGAGAATTGCTTGAACTTGGAAGGTGGAGGTTGCAGTCAGCTGAGATTGTGCCACTGTGCTCCAGCTTAGGAAACAGAGTGAGACACAGTCTCAAAAAAAAAAAAAGAAAGAAAGGAAAGAAAGAGAGAGAAAGAAAAGAAAAGAAAAGAAAGAGAAAACAAAAGAAATTTTTAAAAAGAATGACATTTGGCTGGGTGCGGTGGTTCATGCCTGCAATCCCAGCAGCTTGGGAGGCCGAGGCGGGCAGATCACCTGAGGTCACAAGTTCAAGACTTGCCTGGTCAACATGGAGAAACCCTGTCTCTACGAAAAATACCAAAAAATTAGCTGGGCGTGGTGGCGCGCACCTGTGATCCCAGGTACTTAAGAGGCTGAGGTTGGAGAATCGCTTGAATAAGGAAGGTGCAGGTTGCAGTGACCTGAGATAGTGCCACTGCACTCCAGCCTGGGAGACAGAGCAAGACTCCATCTCAAAAAAAAAAAAAAAACAGAATTACATTTAGAACAGCATTATAAAAATTAGAAATAAGCTTAACCAAGAGGGCAAAAGATTTGGACACAGAAAACTACAAAACACTGTTGAAAGAAATTAAATACAAATAAATGAAAAGAAAAGCTGGGTTTGCAGATTAGATGATTTCATCTTGGAATGATGTCAACACTACTCGAAGTGACCTAGATTCAATACAATCCTTATAAAGATTCCAATGACATTTTTGATAAACAGAAAAACCTATCCTAAAATTCATATGGAATCTCCAGGGCCCATGAATACGCAAATCAATCTTGAAACAGAACGAAATTAAAGGTCTCAAAACAATTACAAAACTGCAATAAGCCAAAAAAAAATGTGGTCATGGCATAAAGACACACTTGACACACTTATGGACCAACACAACAGAGACCTCAGAAACCAACCCTGGCATATATGGTCCGATGATCTTCCACAAGGATGCCAAGACCACTCAATGGCGAAGGACACTTTCTTCAACAAATGGTGTTGGGAAAATTGTACATCTACATGCAAAACAATGAAGTTGGACTCTTACCTTACACCACGTTAAAATTAATTCAAAGTGAATTATAAACCTAAATGTAAAACTAGAACTATCAAACTCCTAGGGAAAACAAATTTGGAAAATGCTTTATGATGACGAATTTGTCAATAATTTTTAGGATATGACATTAAAAGCTCAGGCAGTAAAAGCAAAAATATATCAAACCTAAAAACTTCTGTACGTCAAAGATCACAACCAACAGGGTAAAAGGCAAACTGTAGAATAAAAGAAAATACCAGTTGAGTGTCCCTTATTTGAAATGCTTGGGATGTGTTTCAGATTTTGTAATATTTGCATTATTCTTACTGGTTGAGCATCTCGAATTCAATCCCCTGAGTCTGAGATGCTCCAATAAGCATTTCCTTTGAGTGTCATGTTGGCACTCAGAAAGTTTCAGACTTTGGAGCATTTGGGATTTCAGATTTTTGGATCAGAGACATTCAACCTATAGTTGCTCATCATGTATCTCATAAGAAGTGAACATTCAGAATACGTAAAGAACTCCTACAGAGAGACTACCAGAAGCAGAGAGGAGCAAACACATTTTCACACTAGGGCACCTCCTATCTCTCCTGGATTCCAATTAGGGCAGAGTAAGTGCTAGTTCTCTGCCAACCCAGGATTAGGCCCTGCAGCTGCAGTGAAAATAATCACAGAAGAAAACTAAGAAATAAAAAATGGAGAAAGTGAGACATCAAACTAGAATTACTAGAAACCCCCAGAAAGAAGGAAAAAAAAAACCAAGAAAACAGAAAAACAATCAAACCAGTTAATTAAACCTTGGCATGACCAGAAGATCAGAGTTTCCTATAGGAGTGGAAATTTATTGACTTGAAGAGGATTTATTGATTACTGATTTGAAGAGGAAGAAAAACCATGAATGGTCTAAAGCAAAAGCCTAGTGTCTGAAGAAGTCAGTAAGGTGAAAACAAGAGCTGGCCAGAATGTCCACAGATGGTGACAAGTTTGCAAAGCCTTTACTAGACTACTTGTGAGGCTAACTAGAGGCCAAGGAGCCAACACTGTCCCCATCCTTACAGAGAGACCCTACAGAGGATTCCCAGATATACATGGAAGGACAACATCTTATCAGGTTCTCTCTGTGCAGATGTGGTTATCATTCCAAATAATGAGCTCCAGCCCCAAGACTGTTCCATCCTCAATTGCTTTGAATGGGCAATGTAGGCTCTCCACACACGAGCTATATGTAGGTTCCTTGGGTACCCAGATGGGAGCCGTGAAACACAAACCCTCCATGGTCAGGTCCGTATCTGTTTCCTGCCTTTTTCCCAGCAATCCCCAGGCCTCAGCAGCAGTGGTCTACCTCTGCTGATTCCCATTCAGAATCTAAACTTAGAAACAATTATAACCTAGACCCCAATTCTACCCGAAAGTAACAGAATAACATAATCTATACTCTGCAGCATGACTGTTTGCCCAACGTAATGAGGATGAACTGAGAGATAATGAATGATCATGACCCTGGCCCAAGTAACAAGAATGAACTGTGAGATAAATGAATGATCATGACCAGAAAACCCCGCTACAACACAACAACAAAATAAAGTGATTAAAAAATGGACAAAGAACATTTATCCAAAGATGCAAAGATAATATACAAATAGCCAACAGATACATGAGATATATGAGAAGATGTGTAACATCACTAGTCATTAGAGAAATGCAAATAGAAACCACAATGGGACATCACTTCAAACCCAACAGAAAGTAACAAGTGCAGGTGAAACTGAAACCCTTGAACACTGTTGGTGGAAATATGAACTGGCTCCTCAAAAAATAAAAATAAAAATAAAATGACCATATGATCCAGCCATCCAACTTCTACAGAGACAGAATAACTAGTAGCAGGACCTCAAACAGATATGTACACACCTATGTTCACAGGAGCATTACACAGCCACAAGGTGGAAGAAACCAAAACGTCCATCCAGGAATAGATGGATAAACAAAAGGATATATATATAGAGAGAGAGAAAAAAATATATATATATGAAGAAATATTATTCAGCCATAGAAAGGAAGAAAATCCTGACACATCTGACACATAACATGGAACCTACTTACAAAACAACAAATATTATATAACCCTAGGTATATAAGCCAAATTTTTAGAAGCACAAAGTAGAATAGTACTTGTCAGGAGGTGGAAGGAAGGGGAAATTAATAGTTGTTGAATGGGTATAGAGTTTTCCAAGATAGAAAAAAGATCTAGACATCTGCTTCACAACACTGTAAATATTCTTAACTCTACAAAACTCTATACCTACAACTGGTTATGATGGTAAATTTTAAGGTATGTGTTTGTTACCAAAATTTGAAATAATAAATTATTTATAAAAAATGATCTTTTTTGACACAGGGTCTTACTCTGTTGCCCTGGCAGGAGTGCAATGGCATGATCACAGCTCATTGCAGCCTCAGCCTCCCAGGCTCAAGCAACCCTCCCACCTCAGCCTTCCGAATAGTTGGGACTACAGGTGCACACCAAGATGTCAGGCTAAATTTTGGTTTGGTTTTTTTGTAGAGAGGGTTTTGCCATGTTGCCCAGGCTGGTCTCAAACTCCTGGGCTCAAGCAATCCACCCCCCTTGGACTCCCGCAGAGCTGAGATTACGAGCATAAGCCAACATGCCCAGCCTATAAAAAATTATTTCAAAAAACCAAAAGATTAATCAAACTAGAATATTTAGAAATATTTAACCCAAAAGATGTTAGGAAAGAATATATAGAAGATCAAAAGACAGACGAAGGCCAGGCATGGTGGCTCATGCCTATAATCTGAACAGTTTGGGAGGCCAAGGTGGGTAGATTGCTTGAGCTCAGAAGTTCAAGACCAGCCTGTGCAACATGGCAAAACCCTATCTCTACAAAAAGTATAAAAATTAGCCAGGTGTGGTGCCATGCACCTGTAGTCCCAGCTACTCAGGGGGCTCAAGTGAGGATTGGTTGGGCCTGGGAGGCAGAGGTTGCAGTGAGCCAAGATTGCACCATTGCACTACAGTCTGGGTGACAGAGCAAGACCCTGTCTTAAAAAAAAATAAACAAACAAATAGAAAATAAGTAGAAAAATGGCAGACCTAAATCCAACCTTAGCAATGATTAGTTACAATGTAACTGGACAAATACTCTACGTAAGACAGAGACTGCCAGACCTGAGAGGAAGGCAAGACCCAACAATATGGCATCCACAGAGACACAATTTAAACACAAAGACACAAACAAAGTATGAGAAAAAATATGTTATGCAGACACTAATCATAAAAATATGCTATACAGACACTAATCATAAAAAGCTTCAACAGAGATGTTAACACTAGATGAAAGAGGCTTCAGAACAAAATATATCACCAGAAATAAACAGGGTAACTTAATAAAAATAAAAGAATCAGAGAGGATGATGTTACAATTATAAATTATGCCTCAAAGTGCACACAAAGTACACACACACAGAGCCTCAAAGTATGTGAATCAAAAACAACAGAACAAAAGCAGGAAATTGACAATCCAAAATTATAGCTGGTGAATTAATACCACTCTCTCAGTAACTGATGGAACAACCAGATAAAAATATAGGAAAAATACGGATCTAAATGACAAAATCCTGACCCAAATGGTACTTGGCAGTACCAAGATAGACTGTATGTCGATCGATTGAGAAAAGGTTCAAGCCTGAAATAGTATACAAAGTATGTTGTCTGAACACTTGAAATTAAATTAGAAACCAACAACAAATTGATATCCAGAAAAGCCTCAAATGTCTGAAAACCAAGTAATAAACTTTGAAATACCCTGTGAGTCAAAAAGTATTCACAAGGGGAACTGGAATGTATTTGGAACAAACTTGTTATAAAAATCTCATTTCTGGTAGACTAAAGGTGACAACTTCTTTCTTGCTCCTCTCTCTGTGAGAACCAATTCCCCTTAAACCTTGCCCAGACTACTGACTTATTTGGCCAACAGAAGGTGACAAAGGTGGTATTTGGGGACTTCAGAAGACAGGATGAGAAAACAGAACACTTATCCAGAAGAAAGCCAGTCACCAGACAGGAAATCCCACTCCCCTGAGACCTCATGATGGAAACCACACGGCCAGTCCATGACTAGCTACACGCATTGACATCCCCCACTGAGCCTCCAGCAACACCGACTCCCAACCACTAGTGAGCCTCCAGCAACATCCACTTCCAATCACTAGTGAGCCACACTGCAAACCACTGTGCTTTCACACAATCCAGCTTGGCTGCAACTGTGTGTGAGATGAGCTGGCCACCAAGACTCTCTAAGCCAAACAACAAGTACTAATGAGTTGTTTTAAGCTGCCAAGTTTTGGGGATGGTTTCTTCAGAATAGATAACTGGAACAGAATATGGCAGCTGGAAATGAGCTGCTGTGGTAACCAGAAGCTACAATATGTGCCAGGACTGTGAGGCTGACCTGTAACTGGGCCTCAAGGAGACCATTCATGCAACCTGGAAGGGCATCAAGACTCTTGGTCAGGGCCTGAAGGGCGGTGAGAAAATGTCATTGGAAACTGGAGAAAAGGCCTGAGAGTTACATGCTGAAGGACTGTGGGAAAACTATGGCCACAACATGGAAACTGAAAGGGCACTGCACCATCTCAGGGATCTGCCTAAGGAGACATCTGGGAAGAACATGGGAAGTGCTACCAGCCTCCCCTAACTGTCACTGAATAAATATGACAGGAGAGGGACATGATCTAAAGAAGGAGGTTCAGTTTTCAAACAGAATTTAGAGAAAATATAAAGAAATAAATTCTCGTCTCAAAAGGCCAAAGTAAAAAAAAAAAAAAAAGAAGAAGAAAAAAGGAAAAAAAAATGAAAGAGAAGCCACTGAATACCCTATTGACCATAAGAAAAAGGCAGGGAAAGTTGGTCAACGGCAACCCAGGCACTGAAGGAAAAAGAACATGGAGAATGACAAAAGCCCAGTGGGAGGAGTAAAAGGACACAAACACCATTCTCAGGGACCAGGACTGGGCGCCGTTCTCAGGGACCAGGACTGGGCACTAATCACAGAACTGTAACAGGCACCCCATGGGAATGACCAACTGTTAGACGGGGCCTGCAGGTCAGCACTTCCCTCTTGCCTCCCACCAACAGCTTCTAAAGGGAAATGTCGACTGTTTTCACACCAGTCCCCTCACTGCGGCTGAGTTTGTGGGCTCAGATGATAGGTCACAACAACCTGATTCAGTCCCCACTGTGGCTGTGTGTGGGGGGTCAGATGACAGGCCACCACAACCTGATTCAGTCCCCACTGTTGCTGTGTTGGGGGGGAGCAGATGACAGGTCACCACAACCTGATTCAGTCCTCACTGCGGCTGAGTATGTGTGGGTGCAGATGACAGGCCACCACAATCTGATTCAGGATTCAGTTGGGCTACCAGCCAGTGCCATAAGGAAAACCATTCTGGGGCTCTTGAGAGGGGCAAAGCATAATTTGCATGTCGGAGAAACGTTAATAGTTTGTGGCCAGAGGACAAGCTGTGGTTTATTAAAGACTGCTGCAGGTTCCTACTATGCTTCTCATCAAGAGGTGGAATCTAATCAACATCCCCCCTTGAATCATGGCTGGTCTCAGTGATGAGTGCGACTGGGCAGTGTGGCAGGACAGATGCTCTGGGACTTCTGAGGGGCGATCATGAGAGGCCTTACAGCTTCTGCCTGGGCCTCTGGACACACACCCTGGGAGAAGCCAGACAAACCTGACTACCTGACGCTGCCAGACTGGGAGGAAGTCCGTGCTGGCCACAAAGAGAGGGCTGGGTTGCCTGCTCCATGTCCCCAGCCACTAGAGTCCTTCCAGATGAGACCAGGGACATCATGAAGCAATGAACCCACACGGCCCTGTCCAGTGTCTTGACCCAGAAAATTGTGACATGTAAAAAGAATAAATTCCTGGTTTATGCCAGTAAGGTTACTGGTACATTGTTACATCTCAGATAATTAAAACCTTGTAAAACTCGTGAGAGATCACAAGTAGAACCTTGATCTGAAACATGGCATGTGGCGATTTATATTGAGTATTAGGTTAAAAATGCAAGAATGGAGCATAGTTAATATTTTATGTTAAAGCTAAAACTATAATTGCCTACTTAAAATTTTTAGTTAATTAGGTTGTCACTTTTTGTTCTTAACCAAGAAATCAACTAGTTTTATTCCATAAACAGTTAGAACTGATGCACACATCCGTTTTTCCTTACTCATTTTAAACAGCTATCTGAAATAGGAAGCGTAATATAATCTTTAAAGAATCTGAAAACATGACAGAAATGTTTAAACTATAAACATATATTGTATATGTTAGCATATTGTATACATTGCATATTAAAATAAGCTAGAATCATTGACATAAATTTATATAAACAAAAGGTATAAAATATGACAATGCTCTTCTTGTTTTTTGTCTTTGCATATTTCTTTATTGGCCCTTGTCAAACGTGACCCACTAACTCCTGAATGCTTTCTCTCTCCCCATGGATTCCTAAGGATGTCACCACAGTGTTGGCCAGATGCACAGGTCACAGGGGACTGAACCTCATCACCCCACAAACATAACATTCAGGTTTTGCCAAGAATGACACTGTAAATGTAACAAAGCTTCTGTGCTTGTTAGTGAATACCAACTCAGCTCCTCTCCTGTATTCAGAAATAAGGATGAGGTGAAAACAACAAGCAGGCCAGGCACGGTGGCTCACGCCTGTAATCCCAGCATTTTGGGAGGCCGAGGCAGGCAGATCACCTGAGGTCGGGAGTTCGAGACCACCCTGATCAAAACAGAGAAACCCCGTCTCTACTAAAAATACAAAATTAGCCGGGCGTGGTGGAAAATGCCTGTAATACCAGCTACTCAGGAGCTGAGGCAGGAGAATTGCTTGAACCCGGGAGGTGGAGGCTGCGGTGAGCCGAGATCACACCACTGCGCTCTAGCCTGGGCAACAAGAGCGAAACCTGTCTCAAAAGAAAAAAAATTAAAAATAAAAGAACAAGGAAACAAAAGTAACAAGGCTGACACCAGATGAGCCTGAATCTAAGCAAGAAAAGCCCAGAAGAAATCCCATTTTGGGTCACTGGCTGCATGGTAGTAATACCATACACATAAGGGAAGAGAGGAGGATGTGGCTTTCACTTTGAATTTTTTGAGCTTAAGGTAACTTTTGCATAGCTACAAAGAAGCATTCAACAGAGAGTTAAACCTATGATGGAAAGACTGAAGAGGTCCAAGCTGTAGAGAAACAGGACTGCAAACCACAAAGGGCTGAATCAGTCAAGGAGAACTGCAGGGCGGGATGAACAGGGACCAATGGAACATTTGGACAAGCTGTTGAGAAGAAAGGAGAATTCAGAGAAAAAGAACTGTCAGTGAGGTCATAATAGGAACTGTTACAGTGAACTAAATATGGCCTGGGAAGGACTCTGTACTTCTAGATTTGAGTCCCTGTGGACAAACTGCAACCTAACTTAATAGGTAGAAAGACTGAAAACCTAACTTAGGAGTATGTGCCTGTAACTATAGCTTAGTCCTGGCCAATCCCAACAGCCAAACGTCTGCTACTCACACACTGCTGAGTGTTCAGCTGTGTTCAAATAAGGCAAATGCTGAGCACTGTGACCAGTCCAGTTGTTTCTGGACCTCACTGCTGAGAACTGTAATGGACCCAGTTGCTTCTGGACCTCACTCCTCACTTCAGATTTCTGTACATCACGTTCCCTTTATTGTCTATAAATCTTCCACCACATAGCTGTGCTGGAGTCTCACTGAATCTGCTGTGATTCTGGGGGCTGCCTGATTCGTGAATCATTCATTGCTCAATTAAGTTCCTTTAAATTTAATTCAGCTGAAGATTTTCTTTTACTAGATGGTGTCAGAAGTGGGATGTGTGGGAGCAGGACTGCTAGGGCCTCCGGAGCTATAGTGTGGTGAGCAGTGTTGCTAGGGCTTCTAATGACCCCCAGGAGTGCTGAGGTACAAGAAAGGCACCTGCAAGGACTGCTCTGTGATGGCAGCAGTGGCCCACGTGGAGCAGTTGCTACAGAGACACTGGCTGCAGTGGGGAGGTGTGGCTGGGGCTGTGCGCTCCTCGAAGCTGGTGGGAGCCAGGAATGGGTGGGAGACCCACCCCTTCTAAATTGGCAGGCAGGAGCCCCGCCCTCCCAGGCACAGCTGCAGCCATCCAGCCATGACTGCAAACCCGGGCATCTTTGCACTCTCAGAGGCCCAGCAAGCCCCCCTGCCCCTCCAGGCTCAGTCGTACCTGGTCCCACCACCTGGCGTCTCTCCGCTCCCAGAGCCCACTCCAACTTTGGATCCAAGTTGAGGCTGAACCCAGGCACAGTCACAACCCGGCCCGGTTTCTACAAGCTCAGGGCAGTGCTGACATGCCAGCCCCCTGCCACCTCGGCCCCCTCCAGACTTTGGGCACTGATGAGCACAAGAGGGAGGTTGAGGTGGGGCTAAGAGTGGCTCAGCACTGGCCTGAAGGCACTCCTCAGCTTGAACAGCCTTGGCAATGTGGGCACAGCTAACCACAGTGTGTCTCTCTCAGCTGCTGAGAGCTGAACAGACATTGGGATGACCTGCCTGCAGAAAGGAGCTACCCACTGCAGGTCTCCTCTGAGCTGTACTGTGGCTCAATAAAGCACCTCTTCACCTTGCTCACCTTCTACTTGCCCACATACCTCATTCTTCCTGGACACAGGACAAGAACTCAGGACCTGCCAACTAGCAGGGCTGAAAGAGGTGTAACATAAACAGGGCTGAAACGCACCCCTTGCTTGCCGAATTGCAGGCAAAAAGAAGAGAAGAGAGAAGGAGACATGAGCTGTGGCTCTTCAGGGAGCCCAGACCTAGGAGCTCCCCAAGCCAGGGCTGTGACACCTTCTTTGGGGCTCTGCAGTTCCTGCATCTCCAAGTTTCCGGGCGCCACTGCATTCCCTGATAACCACAGTGGAAGCTGTTTGCAGTCGGCCTGGTCCAGCTGCAGCCTCACAGGGAGCTGGCACCTGTGCCGGTGCCTGGAGCTGCCCACCCCACTGCAGCTGGCATGCTTGGCTGTGTGCAGTGGCCAGATCCCATGCTTGCTTGCTCACACACCCTTCACTGCTCTGTACCCAGCTCACCCTTGGCAGGTGTGGGGTCCACACCATTAGCATGAGCCGAGTGGACAGAACGAACCCAGTGGGCCCGAGCAAAACACAGGTAAAGACACCACCAGCCAGAGGTTTCAGGCAGAAAAGTGACGTCTCAGGATTCTGTAACACATGTGCCCTTTGACCTCTCGGAGCAGCTGGGGATTATGGTAAATTCTCTCTCGGATTTCAGAGCTCCATGGATTTGTGTTTTGAGCTCTGAGTTTCTTTGAGCAAATTTGTGTTCCAAACTGCTTTCCAGCCATGACTGGCTGGATGTTTTAGAAGTTATGACAGAAACGGGACCGGGTCCAGGATCAGATTTGATCCAGTAGTTAACTGGCTTGAATCCAGTTCCAGTTAGAGATCTCCTACATCTGAATGGGTCAGAAGGAAAGTGGTAGTAAATGATAATATTGGAGGGTTGTAAAATTTGGCTTTTGAAAATTCACAGGGATTTTTGTGTTCTACCCCTTTGTTTCATTTTCCTCACATGCTTAGGTAGGAAAAAAAAAATCATTGGCTAAGTCAATCAAGGGAACCTGGGAGTAAAGCCAATATATTAGGTAAAAATAGGATCCTTAATTTCTGGAAAACTTAGTTCCTTCTGGCTAATTCATTAGGCCTGGGAAGCAGTAAAGTCTTACAGAAATGGCAAAATCTTACTAAAGATAACTTACAGTGGAACATTCCAAATGAATAATGCCCTGAAGTGCATTTAAAAATGAGGGCTCCCAAATTAGTCTCATCTAGGGATGCCTATTAATATGCAGAAGCTTCTAAAAAGATTTAGAGATGGCACGGCCTATCTGGGAGCAAATTTAAGTCTTACCAGTTTGACACTGGGTGCTAAGCAAAGTGGCTCATGTCTATGTTTTGTCACATGTATTTTGCTCTGAGTAGAATGAAAAATGTTAATTTGGTAACTCCAAGCAACCCCTTGGGCAGCATCTTGCAAAGCTGACTGGATTCTTCCTGTGGCTCCATGATTTCCATTGTGATGCAGCTTGGCCCCAGAGCTATAATGTGGTGAGGAGGGTGACAGAGCATGACGTTATCTTTAAAAAAAAATGGCCAGGGGCAGTGGCTCACGCCTGTAATCCCAACACTTGGGGAGGCCGAGGCAGGTGGATCACCTGAGGTCAGGAGTTCAGGGCCAGCCTGACCAACAAGGAAAAACACTGTCTCTACTGAAAACACAAAATTAGTTGGGCATGGTGGGACATGCCTCTAATCACAGCTACTCAGGAGGCTGGGGTGGGAGAATTGCTTGAACCTGGGAGGCAGGGGGTTGCAGTAAACCGAGATCACACCATTGCACTCCAGCCTGGGCAACAAGAGGGAAAATCCACCTCAAAAAAAGAAAAGAATAATAGATTTGCCTATAAGGTTTTATGAAAAAGTGGGTGACATTTGGCTTTCTCTCTTTAAAGAAGATTTTCAGAAAATATTAAAAAATAATGGGAGAAGGAGCCAAGATGGCCGAACAGGAACAGCTCGAGTCTACAGCTCCCAGCATGAGCGACGCAGAAGATGGGTGATTTCTGCATTTCCATTTGAGGTACTAGGTTCATCTCACTAGGGAGTGCCAGACAGTGGGCACAGGAGAGTGGGTGAAGTGCACTGTGCACTAGCTGAAGCAGGGTGAGACATTGCCTCACTTGGGAAGCTCAAGGGGTCAGGGAGTTAGTTACCTTTCCTGGTCAAGGAAAGGGGTGACAGATGGCACCTGGAAAATCGGGCCACTCCCACCCTAACACTGCACTTTTCTGATGGGCTTAGGAAATGGCACACCAGGAGATTATATCCGGCACCTGGCTCAGAGGGTCCTACGCCCACGGAGTCTCACTGATTGCTAACACAGCAGTCTGAGATCAAACTGCAAGGTGGCAGCCAGGCTGGGGGAGGCACACTGGCTATTGCCCAGGCTCTCTTAGGTAAACAAAGCAGCCGGGAAGCTCGAACTGGGTGGAGCCCACCACAGCTCAAGGAGGCCTTCCGGCCTCTGCAGGCTCCACCTCTGGGGGCAGGGCACAGACAAACAAAAAGACAGCAGTAACCTCTGCAGACTTAAATGTCCCTGTCTGACAGCTTTGAGGAGAGCAGTGGTTCTCCCCGCACACAGCCGGAGATCTGAGAATGGGCAGACTGCATCCTCAAGTGGGTCCCTGACCCCTGACCCCCAAGCAGCCTAACTGGGAGGCACCCCCCAGTAGGGGCTGACTGACACCTCACATGACCAGGTACTCCTCTGAGACAAAACTTCCAGAGAAACGATCAGACAGCAGCATTAGCGGATCAGGAAAATCCACGGATTTGCAGACACCACTGCTGATACCCAGGCAAACGGGGTCTGGAATGGGCCTCTAGCAAACTCCAACAGACCTGAAGCTGAGGGTCCTGTCTGTTAGAAGGAAAACTAACAAATAGAAAGGACATCCACACCAAAAACCCATCTGCACATCACCATCATCAAAGACCAAAAGTAGATAAAACCACAAAGATGGGGAAAAAACAGAGCAGAAAAACTGGAAACTCTAAAAAGCAGAACACCTCTCCCCCGCCAAAGGAACGCAGTTCCTCACCAGCAATGGAACAAAGCTGGACAGAGAATGACTTTGACAAGTTGAGAGAAGAAGGCTTCAGACGATCAAACTACTCCGAGCTACAGGAGGAAATTCAAACCAAAGGCAAAGAAGTTGAAAACTTTGAAAAACTTTAGACGAATGTATAACTAGAATAACCAATATAGAGAAGTGCTTAAAGGAGCTGATGGAGCTGAAAGCCAAGGCTCGAGAACTATGTGAAGAATGCAGAAGCCTCAGGAGATGATGAGATCAACTGGAAGAAAGTGTATCAGTGATGAAAGAAGAAATGAAAGAAATGAAGCAAGAAGGGAAGTTTAGAGAAAAAAGAATAAAAAGAAATGAACAAAGCCTCCAACAAATATGGGACTATGTGAAAGGACCAAATCTGCGTCTGATTGGTGTACCTGAAAGTGACAGGAAGAATGGAACCAAGTTGGAAAACACTCTGCAGGACATTATCCAGGAGAACTTCCCCAATCCAGCAAAGCAGGCCGACATTCAGATTCAGGAAATACAGAGAACGCCACAGAGATACTCCTCGAGAACAGCAACTCCAAGACACGTAATTGTCAGATTCACCAAAGTTGAAATAAAGGAAAAAATGTTAAGGGCAGGCAGAGAGAAAGGTCAGGTTACCCACAAAGGTAAGCCCATCAGACTAACTGCTGATCTCCCAGCAGAAACTCTACAAGCCAGAAGAGAGTGGGGGCCAATATTCAACATTCTTAAAGAAAAGAATTTTCAACCCAGAATTTCATATCCAGCCAAACTAAGCTTCATAAGTGAAGGAGAAATAAAATACTTTACAGATAAGCAAATGCTGAGAGATTTTGTCACCACCAGGCCTGCCCTGAAAGAGCCCCTGAAGGAAGCACTAAACATGGAAAGGCACAATCAATACCAGCCACTGCAAAAACATGCCAAATTGTAAAGACCATCTAGACTAAGAAGAAACTGCATCAACTAACGAGCAAAATAACCAGCTAACATCATAATGACAGGATCAAATTCACACATAACAATATTAACTTTAAATGTAAATGGACTAAATGCTCCAATTAAAAGACACAGACTGGCTAACTGGATAAAGAAAGAGTCAAGACCCATCAGTGTGCTGTATTCAGGAAACCCATCTCATGTGCAGAGACACACATAGGCTCAAAACAAAAGGATGGAGGAAGATCTACCAAGCAAATGGAAGACAAACAAAGGCAGGGGTTACAATCCTAGACTCTGATAAAACAGACTGTAAACCAACAAAGATCAAAAGAGACAAAGAAGACCATTACATAATGGTAAAGGGATCAATTCAACAAGAGGAGCTAACTATCCTAAATATATATGCACCCAATACAGGAGCACCCAGATTCATAAAGCAAGTCCTGAGTGACCTACAAAGAGACTTAGACTCCCACACAATAATAATGGGAGACTTTAACACCCCACTGTCAACATTAGACAGATCAATGAGACGGAAAGTTCACAAGGATACCAAGGAATTGAACTCAGCTCTGCACCAAGCAGACCTAATAGACATCTACAGAACTCTCCACCCCAAGTCAACAGAATATACATTTTTTTCAGCACCACACCACACCTATTCCAAAATTGACCACATACTTGGAAGTAAAGCCCTCTTCAGCAAATGTAAAAGAACAGAAATTAAACTGTCTCTCAGACCACAGTGCAATCAAACTAGAACACGGCATTAAGAAACTCACTCAAAACTGCTCAACTACATGGAAACTGAACAACCTGCTCCTGAATGACTACTGGGTACATAACAAAATGAAGGCAGAAATAAAGATGTTCTTTGAAACCAATGAGAACAAAGACACAACATACCAGAATCTCTGGGACACATTCAAAGCAGTGTGTAGAGGGAAATTTATAGCCCTAAATGCCCACAAGGGAAAGCAGGAAAGATCCAAAATTGACACCCTAACATCACAATTAAAAGAACTAGAAAAGCAAGAGCAAACACATTCAAAAGCTAGCAGAAGGCAAGAAGTAACTAAAATCAGAGCAGAACTGAAGGAAATAGCAACAAAAAAAAACTTCAAAAAATTAATGAATCCAGGAGCTGGTTTTTTGAAAGGATCAAAATTGATACACTGCTAGCAGGACTAATAAAGAAAAAAAGAGAGAAGAATCAAGTAGACACAATAAAAAATGATAAAGAGGATATCACCACTGATCCCTCAGAAATACAAACTACCATCAGAGAATACTATAAACACCTCTACGCAAATAAACTAGAAAATCTAGAAGAAATGGATAAATTCCTCGACACATACACTCTCCCAAGACTAAACCAGGAAGAAGTTGAATCTCTGAATAGACCAATAACAGGATCTGAAATTGTGGCAATAATCAATAGCTTACCAACCAAAAAGAGTCCAGGACGAGATGAATTCACAGCCAAATTCTACCAGAGGTACAAGGAGGAACTGGTACCATTCCTTCTGAAACTATTCCAATCAATAGAAAAAGAAGGAGTCCTCCCTAACTCATTTTATGAAGCCAGCATCTTCCTGATACCAAAGCCAGGAAGAGACACAACCAAAAAAGAGAATTTTAGACCAATATCCTTGACGAACAGTGTTGCAAAAGTCCTAAATAAAATACTGGCAAACCAAATCCAGCAGCACATAAAAAAGTTTATCCACCTTGATCAAGTGGGTTTCATCCCTGGGATGCAAGGCTGGTTCAATATAAGCAAATCAATAAATGTAATCCAGCATATAAACAGAACCAAAGACAAAAACCACATGATTATCTCAATAGATGCAGAAAAGGCCTTTGACAAAATTCAACAATGCTTCATGCTAAAAACTCTCAATAAATTAGGTATTGATGGGACGTATCACAAAATAAGAAGAGATATCTATGACAAACCCACAGTCAATATCATACTGAATGGGCAAAAACTAGAAGCATGCCCTTTGAAAACGGGCACAAGACAGGGATGCCCTCTCTCACCACTCCTATTCAACATAGTGTTGGAAGTTCTGGCCAGGGCAATTAGGCAGGAGAAGGAAATAAAGGGTATTCAATTAGGAAAAGAGGAAGTCAAATTGTCCCTCTTTGCAGATGACATGATTGTATATCTAGAAAACCCCACCGTCTCAGCCCAAAATCTCCTTAAGCTGATAAGTAACCTCAGCAAAGTCTCAGGATACAAAATCAATGTACAAAAATCACAAGCATTCTTATACACCAATAACAGACAAACAGAGAGCCAAATCATGAGTGAACTCCCATTTGCAATTGCTTCAAAGAGAATAAAATACTTAGGAATCCAATTTACAAGGGACATGAAGGACCTCTTCAAGGAGAACTACAAACCACTGCTCAATGAAATAAAAGAGGATACAAACAAATGGAAGAACATTCCATGCTCATGGATAGGAAGAATCAATATCATGAAAATAGCCATACTGCCCAAGGTAATTTATAGATTCAATGCCATCCCCATCAAGCTACCAATGACTTTCTTCACAGAATTGGAAAAAACTACTTTAAAGTTCATATGGAACCAAAGAAGAGCTTGCATCACCAAGTCAATCCTAAGCCAAAAGAACAAAGCTGGAGGCATCACCCTACTTGACTTCAAACTATACTACAAGGCTACAGTAACCAAAACAGCATGGTACTGGTACCAAAACAGAGATATACACCAATGGAACAGCACAGAGCCCTCAGAAATAATGCCGCATACCTACAACTATCTGATCTTTGACAAACCTGAAAAAAATAAGGAGTGGATTCCATATTTAATAAATGGTGCTGGGAAAACTTGCTAGCCATATGCAGAAAGCTGAAACTGGATCCCTTCCTTACACCTTATACAAAAATTAATTCAAGATGGATTAAAGACTTAAATGTTAGACCTGAAAGCATAAAAACCCTAGAAGTAAAACTAGGCATTACCATTCAGGATATAGGCATGGGCAAGGACTTCATGTCTCAAACACCAGAAGCAATGGCAACAAAAGCCAAAATTGACAAATGGGATCTAATTAAACTAAAGAGCTTCTGCACAGCAAAAGAAACTGCCATCAGAGTGAACAGGCAACCTACAAAATGGGAGAAAATTTTTGCAACCTACTCATCTGTGACAAAGGGCTAATATCCAGAATCTACAACGAACTTAAACAAATTTACAAGAAAAAAACAAACAACCCCATCAAAAAGTGGGCAAAGGATATGAACAGACACTTCTCAAAGGAAGACGTTTATGCAGCCAAAAGACACATGAAAAAATGCTCATCATCACTGGCCATCAGAGAAATGCAAATCAAAACCACAATGAGATACCATCTCACACCAGTTAGAATGGCAATCATTAAAAAGTCAGGAAACAACAGGTGCTGGAGAGGATGTGGAGAAATAGGAACACTTTTACACTGTTGGTGGGACTGTAAACTAGTTCAATGATTGTGGTAGTCAATGTGGCGATTCCTCAAGTATCTGGAACTAGAAATACCATTTGACCCAGCCATCCCATTAGTGGGTATATAACCAAAGGACTATAAATCATGCTGCTATAAAGACACATGCACACGTATGTTTATTGTGGCACTATTCACAATAGCAAAGACTTGGAACCAACCCAAATGTCCAACAACGATAGACTGGATTGAGAAATTGTGGCACATATACACCATGGAATACTATGCAGCCATAAAAAATGATGAGTTCATGCCCTTTGTAGGGATATGGATGAAATTGGAAATCATCATTCTCAGTAAACTATCGCAAGGACAAAAAACCAAACACTGCAAGTTCTCATTCATAGATGGGAATTGAACAATGAGAACACATGGACACAGCACGGGGAACATCACACTCTGGGGACTGTTGTGAGGTGGGGGGAGGGGGGAGGGATAGCATTAGGAGATATACCTAATGCTAAATGACGAGTTAATGGGGGCAGCACACCAGACTGGCACATGTATGCATATGTAACTAACCGGCACATTGTGCACATAAACCCTAAAACTTAAAGTATAATAATAATAATAATAATAATAATAATAATAATAATAAAGTAAAATGAAAAAATGAAAAATTTGTTTGCCTTGTAAATAAACTACCAAATAAAAAGGAAAAACAAGAGGCAGATTATTTGTGGAGATAAGTCTTCCCCCTATCAATGAGTAAAGATTTTTGCCCTTTAAAAATTTTTTAAGTCATGATTTTAGGTAAATGAATGACTTACGTTGACGTGGAATTCTATTTCACAACATCAAGTGTTTAAACCTTTAATATATTTAATAGGCTTCCCAAAATCAAATTTCAACTTCAAAATTTTCTTTTCTGACCTATAACTTTGGGATACTACAGAGGCCCCTGAAGCACCCAAAAGAGAGGTAAACAGGACTATTAAACATGTTAAGTCACATGGCTAGCACTGTCAAAATAAAAAATAATGTTGAACCTTCTTTAGGATATATTCAGTGTATGTCATCAATCCATTCTAAAATTGTATAGGATTTGTAAAATTCTTGTATTTTTTTTTTTTCTGAGATGGAGTCTTGCTGGGTCACCCAGGCTGGAGTACAGTGGTGCAATCTCGGCTCACTGCAACCTCCACCTCCCGGGTTCATGCCATTCTCCTGCCTCAGCCTCCTGAGTATCTGGGACTACAGGCACCCACCACCATGCCAGGCTAATTTTTGTATTTTTAGTAAAGACAGATTTCACCATGTTAGCCAGGATGGTCTCGATTTCCTGACCTCGTGATCCTTCCACCTCGGCCTTCCAAAGTGCTGGGATTACAGGCATGAGCCACCACATCCACCCTAATTATAGTTATTAAGTCGTTGTAGACCACAGAAATAACCAAACTTCCTTGTCAATTGTCTTTAACTGTAACTATTTAAAGTCATTTCCACAGTTGATTGCTTAATGGTGATGCAGTTTCTAAAAACTTCACAAGCATGCAAAATTCTAAAATATGGTGTCTCTTAGAAGATTCATGAAAGAATGAAAAGGATCCTGAAAAACACTCGGGAACACAGATTTCTAATAACTTTAATATCATGGGTAAAAATTCCCCGTAAGTTCCCCGAAACCCCAAGAATTGGACTGGTTAAGAATTCTCAAAAGTTAGGCTGGGTGCAGCTGCTCATGTCGGCAATCCCAGCACTTTGGGAGGCCAAGGCCAGTGGATCACTTGAGGTCAGGAGTTTGAGACCAGCCTGGCCAACGGTGAAACCCCACCTCTACTAAAAATATAAAAATTAGCCAGATGTGGTGGTATGTGCCTGTAATCCCAGCTACTCTGGAGGCTGAGGCAAGAGAATTGCTTGAACCCAGGAGGCGGAGGTTGCAGTGAGCCAAGATTGTGACACTGCACTCCAACCTAGGTAACAGAGTGAGACTCTGTCTCAAAAAAAAAAAAAATCCCAAAAGTTTAATAAAAAGACCAACTGGTTTATAAAACTGCTAACCTAAGTAAAACAAAAATTGTATACCAAGGAAATATTTTGCCACATTTGCAAGCTAAATCACCAATATTGAAATTGTTTAGATATATAATTTAAATAAACTCCATGGTCTAAGTCAAATCACCTATAACTACTCATCAGTTACCAGTGCCATGCACCTAATTTGGAGAAACAGCTGGTATTCAAGAGGATGTAAGTCTAATGTTAATTAAGCACAGACTTATGAAGAACCAGGATGGCCACCTTATCCTTCTTAAGTCCTTAAAACTTTTGTTATTAAAAGTTCTGCATTCCATAACTCATCCTGGAAAGAGTAAATGATCCCAATTAAATATATTGGTGTGGTGATTTCTAAACTGCTAAAATAGTTTATCACCAATGTTTGGTTTGTCAAACCTATATTCCTAGGAAAACAATCAAAACTTCAGGTACCTTTGGTTACCTGATGGGCCATTTAAACATTTTATAAAGGGATTTCATTCAGTTGTCATTTTCAGTGTATGTTTTCTGATTGTATAAAAGCTCTTCCATGCGAGAGAGTTGATGTTAAAATAGTAGATTATTACCCTGAAGTGTATTTTCACCAGGTAAAGAAAGCCTTTTATGGTTCACTGAGGACAGTCAACCCCTGCAAAATCTAGAATCTGATGACTGGATCTTCTGAGAACATTAGAGAAGGACTGCCCTTGCCATCCACATGGCAGCAAAACTTTAAAACCTTAAATTTTGGGTTCATAGTCTCACAACTCAGAAGGGTCCTTCCACACTTGGAACCATATACCCACTGGAACCCTTAAGGTAAAGCTAACAAGGACAGTTCCCCCCCAGAAGAAGATGGTATCCTTAATGTGAACAGCTTTTCCCAAGATCACAGATCAAGACTTCTCTACTATCATGAGACACTTATCTGAAGTATCTGTGCAGCTGCTAACACTTATAACATGTGGAGAAAACATGGGGTATTATAAAGATTTGGTTGTAGGGAATTAACAGAAAAACCCACTTAGTTAAGCAAGTAAACTCTTTATCTAATTCATTCTTTAATCTATTTGATTTTAGGTGGTTTGATTTATGGGGACCCTGAGTTAGGAGCATATACCAAATTCTTGGTGTTATCCCAATAGTCATAAGAGTCTCCCTGGTGCACTGTACTTACTCAAATGTTTTAAGAGTTTGCATGCAGGCATCTCTAAAATATCAAATGGTATCTCTTCAACTGGAATGACAAGAGATTAAAAAAACAAGTGCAACCATAAGGACACCGTAACCTATGAGTGACATGCTAAACCGGAAACCCAAAACAATGAGAGTGACATGCTAAACCAGAAACCCAAAACAATGGGAGTGATGACTAAAACTGGAACCCAAAACAATGGGAGTGATGACTAAAACTGGAACCCAAAACAATGGGAGTGACGTGCTAAACCAGAAACCCAAAACAATGGGAGTGACTTGCTAAAACTGGAACCCAAAACAATGGGAGTGACGTGCTAAAACTGGAAATGAAAACAATGGGAGTGATGTGCTTAAACCAGAACCCAAAACAATGGGAGTGACCTGCTAAACCAGAAACCCAAAACAATGGGAGTGAGGCGCTAAAACCAGAAACCCAAAACAATGGGAGCGTCCTGCTAAACCAGAAGCCCAAAACAATGGGAGTCACGTGATAAAACCAGAAACCCAAAACAATGGGAGTGACGTGCCAAACCAGAAACCCAAAACAATGGGAGTCACGTGCTAAAACCTGGAAACCCAAAACAATGGGAGTGAGGTGCTAAAACCAGATACACAAAACAATGGGAGTGACGTGCTAAAACCAGAACCCAAAACAATGGGAGTGACGTGCTAAACCAGAACCCAAAACAATGGGAGTGACATGCTAAAACAGGAACCCAAAACAATGAGAGTGACTGCTAAACCAGAACCCAAAACAATGGGAGTGATGTGCTAAAACAGGAACCCAAAACAATGAGAGTGACGTGCTAAACCAGAAACCCAAAACAATGGGAATGACGTGCTAAAACTGGAACCCAAAACAATGGGAGTGACGTGCTAAACCAGAAACCCAAAACAATGGGAATGACGTGCTAAAATCGGAACCCAAAACAATGGTAACTAAGAGTGATGCTAAGGCCCTACATTTTGGTCACACTCTCAACTAAGTGAGAACTTGACTGAAAAGGAGGATTTTTTTTTCTAAGACAGAGTCTTGGTCTGTCCCCCAGAGTGGAGTGCAGTGGCACGATCTCAGCTCACTGCAAGCTCCGCCTCCCGGGTTCAGGCCATTCTCGTGCCTCAGCCTCCTGAGTAGCTGTGACTACAGGCACCCGCCACCACACTTGGCTAATTTTTTTGTATTTTTAGTAGAGATGAGGTTTCACCGTATTAGCAAGGATGGTCTCAATCTCCTGACCTCGTGATCTGCCCACCTCAGCCCCACAAAGTGCTGGGATTACAGGTGTGAGCCACCGCACCCAGCCAAAAGGAGGAATTTTTTAAGCAAAATTATGGGAGGCCATTGTTTTGAACTAAGCTCATGCAATAGGTCCCAACAGACCAAACCAAACCAAAATGGAGTCACTCATGCTAAATGTAACATAATCAAACTAAGACTTTAAGGAAACTCATAAATCCTAGAACAAACCAGGTTTTGTTTTTCTCCTGTAAACAGGATGTTCCAGCATAAGAAGATATCTTCTACTCAAGTCCTTGTTCCACCTTTTCAAATCTCACTGGTCTATTTCCCCATGGGTTTCTAAACCAAGTAAGTACATTTGCAATGGTAATAGTGACACCAGTGACTGAAGTTTTGGCCAATCTCTCAAAATTGAGAAAATAACCAAAGGGAAGGCATTGCTAAAGTGAACTAAGTATGGCCTGAGAAGGACTCCATAATTATATATATGAGTCCTTGTGGATGAACTGCAACCTACTTTAATAGGTATACAAGAAAGAAAAACTAACTTGAGAGTATGCACTTGGAACAACAGCTACATCTTGGCCAATCCCAATGGCCAAACTTCAACCACTCAGGCACTGCCAAATGTTCAAACTGTGTTCAAACAAGGCCAATGCTGAGTTGTTTCTGTACCTCACTTCCGATTTCGGTATGCCATTTCCCTTTTGTCTATAAATCTTCTTCCACCACATGACTGCGCTGGAGTCTCTGTGAATCTGCTGTGATTCTGGGGACTGTCTGATTCGTGAATCGTTTATTGCTCAATTAAACTCCTTTAAAGTTTTTCTTTTAACAGACCTAACACAGAAGAATTTCCAGATCATGACCAGACGTTTTGTAACATCCAACCTTGTATTAACATGAATAGACTCTTCCTTAGATAGCTAACCTTGTTTTTAATATGAATAGACTCTCCCTTAGCTGAGAAAACCAGACAAACTCCATTTGGCTCCTTCATTTACAAGACATCAAGGGCTCCTTACCCACCCCCTTTCCTCAAGTACTTTAACTTGTGCAAGCTGATTTTCAACATATCAAAGAGTGCAATTAACTGATAAAGTGCTGAGACAAGCGATGTCCGCAGTTCCCAGCAAATTACTCAGAGATAGTATCATAAAGCCCCCACATTTGTCCGGCAGATAATGCCCAGAGCCCCCTCATCTATCACTTTGTGGTGAATTTAAAGCCCCTGCACCTGGAACAGTTTGTTTTCCTGTAACCATAAGTCTTTTTAACTTTTTTGTCGTTTTTTTCTTCTGTAAAGTTGCTGCAGCTAGAATCCCCCCTCCTCTCTCTAAACCAAAGTATAAAAGAAAATCTATTCCCTTCTTCTGGGCCAAGAGAATTTTGTGCATTAGCCATCTCTCAGTCACTGGCTAATAAAGGACTCCCGAATTCATCTCAAAGTGTGGCGTTTCTCTTTAACTCACTCAGGTATGACAGTTTCAACTATGGTAGAAGACTCGAGTAAGGCAAATACAGTCCCCCTAAATTTGACTATTATTTAGGTTAATGGTGAGTTTAGAGGAAATAAGTTAAGACTACACAGAGTGGGCTAAAGTACAAATAAACACTGGAAATATTTCCCAGAAAATATGACTTTGAACAGGCTGCTGCACACCCTGCATGTACAGATAAACTAAGAAAAAGATGTGGAGAGTTATTTAAGGACCTATGGTTAACTCAGTCCTCAAGATGTTCCAGGTTTCATCCATGAATCAAGGAGGACCTCCCAAAAGCTGTTTGGGACCACACTCTTTGAGCAAGGAGCATACCTTACGATGGAAGCTGTGCTTTAGTGGCCAATGACCATTTCCACTGCACAACACACTGTGCTTTAGCGGCAGATGACCATTTCCACTGCACAACACTACAAGTGGTTACTGCCAGGCCGGTGTGAAATATGTTCCAGCACATAATCTATGTCACCAATGAAGGTGGTGGTTCAGACTTGGTGCACACAAGCTTTCCTGTCCCACAAGAACACAGCATGCTCTCTTCTCGGATTCCATTCCAATCACGTAAAAAATATGACTGCCTTTTTTGTCTCGGCATCAGAAAGATCAGAGGAAAATTTGCACTCAACTTAGACAACTCTAAGCTCTTATAACCTGCCCATATCTACAGGTCAGCTTTATCTTATTTATGTATGTTTCCTTCAACTTGAGTTTTACTTATTTTTACTTTTCCTTTTTAATTCACAGACACCCATAAACTCAGAAAATACAGTGTAAAACAAACTGAAGAACAAATAAACAACTCACCAGAGATTTATTCATTTCCTGTTGCTCTTGGAAACACCCAGAGGACACTGGAAACATAGCTGGGATAGAAGGCAAATGACGTGGATTAAGGAGAGAACTGGTGTGGTGTGGTCCCAGATTCTTCTGCCCAACACTCTAGACACATTACCTGGGAAAGCCCGCCTCCCTCCTGAAAAAGAAAAACTTCCCCATGGGAGAAGAGACCTTCATGCCTCATTAGGGGCAGAAAAGACTCAAGTTAAGATAAGATACATCTACAAGTACATTAATTGGTAGATATTAGATGCTCAATTTATTTTTGAATAAAAATATGTATTACCTACTAATTTAGTAACAATATTATCTAAAGACATAATCTAATAATTTAATACAAAGAAACATTATTAAGTTCACTAAAATAAATGTTATAGAAATATACTGGGCCATATTAACAATTTTCCTATTAATATGTAGATTCCACAAATAACTTCATATGAGTGTTCCCATGACAGTACATCTTGCTTTTCTATACCTCAACATCATGGAAAGTGCATCTTGCAAACCAGCAATTTTGGCCTACAGTTACGTTTTTTAAAATGTACATAATATGTACTTCCTGCAGTACACCATTCTACTCATGTTTACCCATAACACTTTTCCTTCTATCCAAGCCCTCATATTATGCTCTGACAATAAATTGGGCTTTTCCATCTGACTTGTCCAGTGAATGGACAATGGAAAATGTGATGTAAATATCCATTGGTTCTTCCCTTTTTGGACACAGTCAAATTGTGAAGAGGTCTGGAGCTAGCATGTTGGAGACACAGGGCCTAGCCAAGAGTCACCACAAACCACCAGATTGTGAAGGAAACTATCTTAAACCAACCAGACTCAGTCAAGTCACCAGGTGACTAAGGCCTTTTTGTGATCCAGGCAACACAAATATATCAACTACCCAGCTGAACCCACCACACCAAAATGCAGATCCACAGAACTTCAAACAAATAAAATGGTGGTTGTTTTTTATAAGCCAGTAAGGTTTAATTAGTTCCTTAAACAGCAAGTATTAACTGTTTCACCTAAGTGAACAGAATTCATTTCTGTGTTTTTAACAAAATTACGTAGGGGGAGAAAATCTTAAATTACAAATCAAATACAATCAATAGAACTTCGCAATCTAATGCTAAATGTGGTGATGGACTAGGTTTAATATATCTCAGACGCTGGAAAAATCGAGCTAAGGTTGAAGGAATGGGACTGTGTTTGGAGAGTATTTTAATCTTCTCAAGTATGACAGGTCACTCCTGTACCCCAGACCACACTTTCAGGCCCCTTCAAATAAGGAATATTTCCTAAGTCCTTGCCTGTTCTTCTCAGCTGAATTCACCTCAACCTTCTGAAAGTTCGTCCAAACCTTCTACTATCACCTAGTCTTTGCAAATCTTGTGCATTCTAGGGAATAGAATTAATATTTCCTGAGGGAGGAAAACTGGGATCTTCACCTGTGACCTTTTTTCCTCCTCTGAAGCACCAGTGAGAGGTTAGACCAGACAGCTGTTCTTTCAAGTGCACTTCTTATTCATAGGGAACCCTCCCTTTCAAACTTTGTAACACACAGTTAAGACTGAAGTACCCTTAAGGCTGACGACCATCATCCATTACACCATCTCCCTCGCGGAATCAGTGAGTTTTTCCCTGGAAACTAGGTCTCATATAAACTTCTGTAAATGCGACCCAGGAGGACTAGGCAGGTCACACAGTGAAGGAGGGAACCAGAAACTTCACTTGCTAAAGAGACACCAGGAAACCCAACTAATACAAACGGCAAGTTTAAGACTAGAGGCGCACGCGTTTCGCACTACTACTCTGGGAATGGGGAACGTCTCCCGAGAACTGTGTGTTAGCACCGGGACACATGGGCAAACTGAGCGACATGCGGGTTGGTAACCGGGTCCCTCAGCGGCAGGACAGGAGCTTGGCCTGCAGACTCCAGGCCCAGGGCCACCGGCCTCGCCTACCCGCTCCTGCACCTCTAGAACCCGCTTCACTGCCAGGACCCCACGCTTGTCCTCCCAGCCCCCGCCAGGGTCCGCGGCCCACACCTGCACTTCAGGCCCTGCCCGCCCGCGATGCACCCATGCGTCTGCTCCCACAACTAGGGAACACTGGTCTGGCCCCCCGGGATCCCCTGAGGCCCACGGGTTCCTCTTCGCCCTCGCACCGACCCGCAGGGACATAGAACCAAGCCCCAAGCCGGCCCAGCTACAGGACCGCCTCTGGGTGCCCCACTTCCGGAGGAAAATGGCGGAGTGGGCCGGGCGGCGCAAGCGCAGAGAGAAAAGCTGGTTCCCAAGGTCCTTGATGGTAACATCATTGGAAGGTGACACTACATTTCCCATGAGGCTCTGGGGTCCCCCGTTAGGAACCTACGCAGGACATTCTGTTTTGCCCAGCAGTTGAGTTCAGTTACCCAGACACCCGGACTTAATGGATCAGGACTGGTCCCAACCCAGGTGACACAGATGTGGCATTCTGGTTCTTTATTAAATCCTGGTTTCACAGCCTGGGACATTGTGAAAATAATGGAGAAATTTCAATAGAGGCCAATTGGTCTATGCTATTAATGAGTAACTTTTTTTTTTTTTTTTGGAGACAGAGTCTCACTCTGTCGCCCAGGCTGGAGTGCAATGGTGCAATCTCGGCTCACTGCAACTTCCGCTTCCCGGGTTCAAGCGATTCTCCTGCCTCAGCCTCCTGAGTAGCTGGGATTACAGGCGCACACCACCACACTCGCCTAATTTTTGTATTTTTAGTAGAGACGGGTTTTCACCATGTTGGTCAGGCTGGTCTCCAACTCCTGACCTCGCGAGCCGCCCTCCTCGGCCTCCCAAAGTGCTGGGATTACAGGCGTGAGCCTCTGCTCCCAGCCCTCAAGTCCATTTTTTATAGATGCATTCGAAAGCATGAAAAAAATCATGTCTCTATTTTACTTTAAAATTTTAAAAACACAACTAATGAATATGGTAATTCTCTTCCAATCCGTTATCTTTTCTCTCACTAAACTAATTTGTGAGCCTTCAATTTACACAGTTAGAAAATATGCTCTAGTGCATATACTAGGATCAAATAACAGGGTCATAAGACAGGTGCACTCCATAATCTTTGTGATAACTTACACTTCCAGTGTCTGATAAATATTTGCCTGCAAACTCCCACATTTCATCCATCCATCAATCAATCAAATCTACCTATCTTTATTTATTTATTGTGAGAAAGACCTGAAATTTGCCTTTCCTTCCCTGATTTCTGCCACAAACTAGGCAAGGAGTTCTGCCTAGGGGTTTCTCAGAGCTCCAGCTATCACTGAGGTTCCTAACAGGGAAACTCAGGCTTGAATGCTCAGGGTTGATGTGGGAGTGCGTGTGAAACAGGGGTGGGGTGAAAGGGCAGTGACGTTTGTAGGTGGGCAGATGGGGGTGTGAAGGGCTTTCAGGTAAGAGGCACACAGGAAACTGGGAGAGGCAGCGAAAGCACCTCGCGCCTCAGATCACCAGAAGACGCTCCCACCAGTGCCATGACAGTTTGCCAATGCCATGGCACCACGGGAAGTCCCTAACCCTTGCCATAGAGACAGCTGTAAGTTGCTGCCCATTTCTAGCTATTTCTGAATAACCCGCCCCTTAATTAGCATGCCATTAAAAGTGAATTATAAAAATGACTACAAGCCACCCCTAGGCTGCTGCTCTGGGAGCACAACCCACGGAGGGCTCCCTGCCCTGCCGGAGTGGACGCAGGGCTGTAACACCACCAATGCCTCTGTAGAGCTGCTTTCTTCCACCACAGGCTTGCTTTTGGATTTCTTCCTGAGCAACGCCAAGAACCTGCCCTTCCACAGTGTGACTCTTGCCTAAAACTTATCCCTGGTATTCTCTTTTCCTAAGCATGCCCTGACTTGTTCTTTCATCTCCTCTGATCTTGCAATTGGTCCTCAGTGACTCTATTCTGCAGATCGAGAAAACTCAACCTTAATCTTCCCAGAGCCCTGTTGTCTCCAATATTGGAATCTCTAGCCTTGTTTTCTCAGACGCCTAGATTACAGGCCTCTCTCTTGAACACCTATTGGTATGGTATCTGGGGATCCTTTTAATACACGGTGATTGGCAGGGGTTACATAGCGGAAATCAGTGCCTGACAATTCGCCTTCCAGGATATGGACTCTCATTCACTCTCTTGGTGGGCCTCAGTCTCTTATCCATAAAAGTGGAGATTGTAATACTCATTTGAATTGCAGATACCTCAACCCGAACCCACCTAATATAATGTAAAAGCCAAGAATGCAACCCCTTTCCTCACCCCGTGAAGGTAAAGCCCTCAGAGCCAAGGAGAGAAGGCTCAGGGATGGTATCTGGGTGTTTCCAACGCTAACCATGTATTGTGGTTTTTAGTGTTCAAGTTTAAGCTTCCCCAGCTTTAATTCTATTGTAACAAGATTTATTTTTGTAATTCCATTTTTGGATTCTTGATTTCTTGATAAATAAATACAGTTATTTTTGTATACCAATCTTATATAGTGTTAGATTCTTAAATTTGTTCATGAGTCCTAATAATTTTTAGTAAATTTCTTACGATTTTCTAAATGCAAGATCGTGTCATCTGTACATAAAGACAACTGTACTTCTTCCTTTCCAATCTAGATGCCGTTTATTTATATACGTTGCCAAGTTGTCCCAGCTACTACTGTTATCAAGTAAAAGGGTCTCACTGCCCAAAGCACAAGAAGCCGGTAACATGACACTGAGTTTTCGAGAAAATAAAAAGTTTAAAGTCAAACCAAAACCTATGGGGTACAGGCGGGGCGCAGTGGCTCATGCCTGTAATCCCAGCACTTTGGAAGGCCGAGGCGGGCGGATCACAGGGTCAGGAGATTGAGACCATCTTGGCTAACACGGTGAAACCCCGTCTCTACTAAAAATACAAAAAACAAAAATTAGCCAGGCGTGAAGGCGGGTGCCTGTAGTCCCAGATACTCGGGAGGCTGAGGCGGGAGAATGGCGTGAACCCGGGAGGCGGAGCTTGCAGTGAGCCGAGATCGCGTCACTGCACTCCAGCCTGGGCAACAGAGCTAGACTCCGTCTCAAAAAAAAAAAAAAAAGCTATGGGATACAGTAAAAACAGTACTACAGTGCTAAGAGGTAAGTTTCTAGAAAAAAGCATCTACATCAAAAAAAGTAGAAAAGCTTCAAATAAACAACGTAATAATACATCTTAAATAATTAGAAAAGCAAGAGCAAACCAAAACCAAAATTAGTAGAAGGAAACATAGCAAATATCGGAGCAGAAATAAATGAAATTGAAATTTAAAAATATAAAATATCAATGAAATGAAATGTTAATATTTTTTAAAAGACCAACAAAGTCAACAAACATTTAACCAGACTAAGAAAAAAGAGAGAAGACTCAAATACATAAAACCAGAGATTAAAAAGGAGACACTATAACTGATACTGCGGAAATTCAAAGACTCATTAGAAACTATTATGACCGACTATATTCCAATAAATTGAAAAACCTGGAAGAAATGGCTGGGCACCGTGGCTCATGCCTGTAATCCCAACACTTTGGGAAGCCAAGGCAGTTGATCACCTGAGGTCAGGAGTTCAAGACCAGCCTGGCCAACATGGTGAAACCCCATCTCTACTGAAAATACAAAAATTAGCCAGGCATGGTGGCATGCACCTGTACTCCCAGCTACTCCAGAGGCTGAGGCAGGAAAATCACTTGAACCTGGGAGGCAGAGGTTGCAGTGAGCTGAGATTGTACCACGCTGCAGCCTGGGTGACAGAGCAAGACCCCATCTCCAAAAAAAAAAAAAAAAACCTAGAAGAAATGGATAAATGAAATTGAAGCCATAATAAAACATCTCCTAGCAAAGAAAAGCCTGGATTCAATGGCTTCACTGGCTTCACTGATTAATTTTACCAAACACTGAAGGCAGAATTACTATCAATCCTACTCAAACTATTCCAAAAAACAGAGAAGACTGTAGTATTTCCAAACTCATCCTATGAAAAAGACCATTCATCATGTCTAAGGGGGATTTATACCGAGGATGCCAACATGGTTCAACATATGCAAATCAATGAATGTGACACATCATATCAACAGAATGAAGGCCAAAAACCTTATGATAATTTCAATTGATGCTGAAAAGCATTTAATAAAATTCAACATCCCTGTGATAAAAAGAAACCCTCAAAAAAAAACTAGATATAGAAGGAACATACCACAACTCAATAAAAACCATATGCAACAGACCCACAGCCAGTATCATCCTGAACAGGGAAAAGCTGAAAGCCTTTCTTCTAAGATCTGGAACAAGACAGGAATGTCCACTTCCAACATTGTTACTCAACATAGTACTGGAAGTCCTAGCTAGAGCAATTCAGACAAGAGAAAAACAATAAAAGGGATCCAAATTGGAAAGAAGTAAAATTATTACTGTTTTCTTGTTTGCAGATGATTTGATCTTATATTTGGAAAAACCTAAGGACTGCACCAAAAAACTATTAGAACTGATCAACAAATTCAGAGTCACAGGATACAAAATCAAACTACAAAAGTCAGTAGCATTTCTAAATGACAAAAATGAACAATCTAAAGAAGAAAATCAAGAATGTAATACCATTTACAATAACTACAAATAAAATAAAATATCTAGGAATAAACATAACAGAAGAAGTGAAAGATCTCTACAATGAAAACTATAAAACATCGATGCAAAAAAATTAAAGAGGACACCAAAAGGAAAAAAAAAGGAAAGAGAGTTCATGTTCATTTATTGGAAGAGTAAATATTGTTAAAATACCCATACTTCACAAAGCAATCTACAGATTCAATGCAATCCCTATTGAAATACTAATAACACTCTTCACTGAAATAGAAAAAAAATCCTAAAATTTATACGAAACCATAAAAGACCCAGAATACCAAAAGCCATCCTGAGCAAAAAGAACAATACTGGAAGAATCACATTACCTGACTTTAAATTATAGTACAGAGCAATTGTAAAAAAAACAGCATGGTACTGGCATAAAACAGACACGTAGACCAATGGAACAGAATAGAGAACCCAGAAATAAATCCATACATTTACAATTAACTCATTTTCAATGAAGGTGCCAAGAATATACATGAGGGAGAGGACAGTCTCTTCAACAAATTGTGCTGGGAAAACTAGATATTCATTGGCAGATTTTTTTTTTTTCAGATGGAGTCTAGCTCTGTTGCCCAGGCTGGAGTGCAGTGGCGCGATCTGGGCTCACTGCAAGCTCCACCTCCCAGGTTCACACCATTCTCCTCCTCAGCCTCCCAAGTAGCTGGGAGTACAGGCGCCCGCCACCATGCCTGACTAATTTTTTTTTTTTGTATTTTTAGTAGAGACGGAGTTTCACCATGTTAGCCAGGATGGTCTTGATCTCCTGCCCCCATGATCTGACCACCTTGGCCTCCCAAAGTCATTGGCAGAATAATTAAACTAGAACCCTCTCTTGCACTATATACAAAAATCAAATCCAAATGGGTTAAAGACTTAAATCAAAGACATGAAACTACTGAAAGAAAACATTAGGGAAACTCTCCAGGAAATTGGTCTTGGCACAGATTTCTTGAGTAATACTCCAAAAGCTCAGGCAAACAAAGCTAAAATGAACAAGTGGTATCACATCAAGGTCAAAAGTTTCTGCATAGTAAAGAAAACAATGGGCAAAGTGAAAAGACAATCCACAGAGTGGAAGAAAATATTTGCAAACTATATATCTGACAAGGGATTAATAACCAGAATATATAAGGAGCTCAAACAACTCTATAAGAAAAAAACTAACAATCCAATTATTTAAATGGGCAAAAGATCTGAACAGACATTTCTCAAAAGAAGGCACACAGGTCAGGCGCAGTGGCTCACACCTGTAATTCCAGCACTTTGGGGAGCCAAGACGGGTGGGCCACTTGAGCCCAGGAGTTCAAGACCAACCTGAACAACATAGCAAATAATTTTAAAAACTACCTGGGCATGGTGATGCCTGCCTGTGGTCCCAGCTACTCAGGGGGCTGAGGTGGGAGGATTGCTTGAACCCTGGCAGTCAACACTACATTAAGCCATCATCATACCACTGCACTCCAGCCTGGGTGACAGAGTGAGACGCTGTCTCAAAAAATGAGCAAAAACAAAAAAGAAGATATATAAATGTCAAATAGGTATATGAAAAGAAGCTCAATATCATTGATCATCAGAGGAATTGAAATCAAAACTACAATAAGATATCATCTTACCCCATTAAAATGGCTTTTATGCAAAAGACAAGCAATAACAAATGCTTGCAAGAATGTGGGGAAAAGGGAACACTCTTACTCTGTTGGTGGGAATGTAAATTAGTATATTCACTATGGAGAACAATATGGAGGTCCCTCAAAAAATTAAAAATAGAACTATCATATGATCCACTGCTGAGTATATATCCAAGAGAGGGAAAAATAGTATATCAAAGGGATATCTGCATTCCCATATTTATTTCAGCATTATTCATAATAGCCAAGATTTGGAAGCAACCTAAGTGTGCAGCAACAGATGAAGGGATAAAGAAAATGTAGTACATATACACAATGGAGTACTCTTCAGCCATGACAAAGAATAAGATTCTGTCATTTGCAACAACATGGATGGAACTAGAGGACATTATGTTAAGTACAATGAGCCAGGCACAGAAAGACAGACTTTGCATGTTCTCACTCATTTGTGGGAGCTAAAAATTAAAACAACCGAACTCATCAAGATAGAGAGTAGACTGAGAGTTTCCAAAGGCTGGGAAGAGTAGCGGTGTTACGGGATCTTTGGGGTGTTACTTTTCTGGACAGAAACCTCTATGGCTGGTGGCACCTTTGCCCGAGTTTTGCCGGGCCCCGCACACTCAGCCTGGCAGGCTGTGCTCAGCTCATGCTACCACGTTGGATCCCATGCCTGCCAAGGGAGACTGCATGGAGTGGCAAGGGGTGTGTGAGTGAGCATGGGGTCTGGCCACTATGCAGTCAGATCTGCTGGCTGCTGCAGTGGGGCAGGTGGCTCCAGGTGCCAACACGGGAGCCAGCTCTCCACAAGGCTGTGGCTGGACCACGGGCACCTCAAGCAGCTTCCATAGCTGGCACACTGGGAACACAGTGGCACCCAGAATCTTGGAGATATCAGGAACCAAAGGGCCCCAAAGAAGGAATCACAGCCCTGGCTTGGGGAGCTCCCAGGTCTGGGCTCCCCAAAGGGCCACAGCTCTTCTTTCCTTCTCTTTGCCCACAATGTGGTGAGCAAGCGGCATGTATCAGCCCTGTTTGTGTTACAGCTCTTTCAACCTCTTCCCTAGGATTTGTCATAATTAATTCCCATATCGTCTTATTTTTTTACATGTGTTTCAACTTCAGAAGATGTATGGATCTAAACACAACATGATGTGTTAGCTAGCTGCCATATGAGTTTCTCCCTGTTTCACCACTATGTAGCCTAAAGTTATTCCGTCATCCATGACTATCCTGGCTAAAGAGTCTGAAGATCTTTATTTGGTAGCTATGGCTTCAGCTAGTTCACTTGCTAAGTTACCTAGAGTGGTTGACAGATTTCTAATTATACGTTCATGAGAGGTTACTCCCCACCATTGCAAGAGACTTCTGCCAAACATAGGCCAAAATTCATCTCCTTGGTTTGCAGGTACGGTTTGTCTAATCCTGGAAAATAATTTCGATGAACTACTTCAGCGTTCAGAAACATTGGAGTTATAAATAGAAAAAGGAAGAGCCACATAACCTAATAGACAATTACCTCTCATATGTCAGTGGTCAACACATTCATAAGCCCATGTGTGCTTGATCCAGGGACCACACAGGGTCCCTGACGGATTCTGAAATTTAAGGCTTTGGTTTACTGGTAACAGAGACAGGTTAAAGTACATGTCTTCAGTCTTGAGTAGAGTGTAATCAGTCTGATTTCTTCTTTATTTTTTAATGAGACAAACATCAGGTAAAGACCTTGACAAGAAGGAAGAGAAATCCCGAGATTCTATAATCATAATAATCGAATTGTAATTGCTAATTTAAGTAGTCCTTCAAAAATACATCTCATTCCTGACAGGATAAAACAAGTTTTATAAAATATATTATATCTGGGTTCACTAGGGAACACTTGGAGCCAGGAAATAATTCAGGATTCAGCCCAAATTATAGGCAAATGATAAAAACTCGGAAAAAATGATCAGGGCTGGAAACTAATAGCATATGTCACAGTTTTCTTTTGGAACATAAATTTTCTCTCTCTAGTCCATCATTTTATCAAAGACAAATCATAGTAGGACAAATTTCTGTGCAAAATAAGTTTTAGTCTTATCATACCTGGCCTGATTATTTGCATAAAGTGCAGCAAGAATATTTATTGACCATATAGGCTTCTTAAAATTGGCTTTGTTAGAACTTTTTAATAAGGAATCTTAGACTTTTAAAAGCCTTGAGGCTAGCCAAGTCAAAGATTTGCATCAGACTGTGTCTGTAATACTTTTTTTTAACCTACTTTTTTTTATTATACTTTAAGTTGTGGGGTACACGTGCAGAATGCACAGGTTTGTTACATAGGTATACATGTGCTGTGGTGGTTTGCTGCACCCATCAACCCATCACCTATATTAGGTATTTGTCCTAATGCTTTCCCTCCCCCCGCCCCCACCCCCCAACACGCCCCAGTGTGTGATGTTCCCCTCCCTGTGTCCTTGTGTTCTCGTTGTTCAACTCCCACTTATGAGTGAGAACACGTGGTGTTTCATTTGCTGTTCTTGTGTTAGTTTGCTGAGAATGACAGTTTCCAGCTTCATCCATGTCCCTACAAAGGACATGAACTCATCCTTTTTTATGGCTGCATAGTATTCCATGGTGTATATGTGCCACATTTTCTTTATCCAGTCTATAATTGATGGGCATTTGGGTTGGTTCCAAGTCTTTGTTATTGTGAACAGTCCTGCAATAAACATACGTGTGCATGTGTCTTTATGGTAGAATGATTTATAATCCTTTGGGTATATACCCAGTAATGGGATTGCTGGGCCAAATGGTATTTCTAGTTCTAGATCCTTGAGGAATAGCCACACTGTCTCCCACAATGGTTGAACTAATTTACACTCCCACCAACAGTGTAAAAGCATTCCTATTTCTCCACACCCTCTCCAGTATCTGTTGTTTCCTGACTTTTTAATGATCACCATTCTAACTGGCATGAGATGGTACCTCATTGTGGTTTTGATTTGCATTTCTCTAATGACTAGTGATGATGAGCTTTTTTTCATATGTTTGTTGGTTGCATAATTGTCCTCTTTTAAGAAGTGTCTGTTCACATCCTTTGCCCACTTTTTGATGGGATTGTTCTTTCTTGTAAATTTGTTTAAGTTCTTTGTAGATTCTGGATATTAGCCCTTTGTTAGATGGACAGATTGCAAAAATTTTCTCCCATTTTGTAGGTTGCCCGCTCACTCTCATAGTTTCTTTTGCTGTCCAGAAGCTCTTTCGTTTAATTAGGTCCTCTTTGTCAATTCTGTTTTTTTTGCCATTGTTTTTGGTGTTTTAGTCATGAAGTCTTTGCCCATGCCTATGTCCTGAATGGTATTGCCTAGGTTTTCCTCTAGGGTTTTTATGGCTTTAGGTATTAAGTTTAAGTCTTTAATCCATCTTGAGTTAATTTTTATAAAAGGTGTAAGGAAGGGATCCAGTTTCAGCTTTCTGCCTAAGGCTAGCCAGTTTTCCCAACACCATTTATTAAATAGGGAATCCTTTCCCCAGTGCTTGTTTTTCTCAGGTTTGTCAAAGATCAGATGGTTGTAGATATGTGGTGTTATTTCTGAGGGTTCTGTTCTGTTCCTTTGATCTATATATCTGTTTTGGTACCAGTGCCATGCTGTTTTGGTTACCATTGCCTTGTAGTATAGTTTGAAGTCAGGTAGCATGATGCTTCCAGCTTTTTTCTTTTTGCTTAGGATTGTCTTGGCTATTCGGGCTCTTTTTTGATTCCATATGAAATTTAAAATATATTTTTCCAATTCCGTGGAGAAAGTCAATGGTAGTTTAATGGGGATAGCAGTGAATCTATAAATTACTTTGGGTAGTATGGCCATTTTCATGATATTGATTCTTCCTATCGATGAGCATGGAATGTTTTTCCATTTGTTTGTGTCCTCTCTTTTTCCTTGAGGAGTGGTTTGTAGTTCTCCTTGAAGAGGTCCTTCACATCCTTGTAAGTTGTATTCCTAGGTATTTCATTCTTGTTGTAGCAATGGTGAATGGGAGTTCACTCATAGTTTGGCTCTCTGTTTGTCTGTTATTGGTGAATAAGAAAGCTTGTGATTTTTGCACATTGATTTTGTATCCTGAAACTTTGCTAAAGTTGCTTATCAGCTTAAGGAGATTTTGGGCTGAGACGATGGGGTTTTCTAAATATATAATCATGTCATCTGCAAACAGAGACAATTTGACTTCTTCTTTTCCTAATTGAATACGCTTTATTTCTTTCTCTTGCCTGACTACCCTGGCCAGAACTTCCAACACTATGTGGAATAGGAGTAGTGAGAGAGGGCATCCTTGTCTTGTGCTGATTTTCAAAGGGAATGCTTCCAGTTTTTGCACATTCAGTATGTTATTGGCTGTGCGTTTGTCATAAATAGCACTTAATATTTTGAGATATGTTCCATCAATACCAGTTTATTGAGAGTTTTTAGCATGAAGGGCTGTTGAATTTTTTCAAAGGCCTTTTCTGCCTCTATTGAGATAATCATGTAGTTTTTGTCATTGATTCCGTTTATGTGATGGGATTACATTTATTGATTTGCATGTTGAACCAGCCTTGCATACCAAGGATGAAGTCAACTTGGTCATGGTGGACAAGATTTTTGATGTGCTGCTGGATTCAGATTTCCAGTATTTTATACAGGATTTCTGCATCGATGTTCATCAGGGATATTGGCCTAAAATTTTCTTTTTTTGTTGTGTCCCTGCCAGGTTTTGGTATCAAGATGATCCTGGCCTCATAAAATGAATTAGGGAGGATTCTCTCTTTTTCTATTGTTTGGAATAGTTTCAGAAGGAATGGTACCAGCTGCTCTTTGTACCTCTGGTAGAATTTGGCTGTGAATCCGTCTGGTACTGGGCTTTTTTTCGTTGGTAGGCTATTGATTAATGCCTCAATTTCAGAACTTGTTATTGGTCTATTCAGGAATTTGACTTCTTCCTGGTTTAGTCTTGGTAGTATTCTCTGATGATAATTTGTATTTCTGTGGGATCAGTGGTGATATCCCCTTAATCATTTTTTATTGCATCTATTTGATTCTTCTCTCTTTTCTTCTTTATTAGTTTGGCTAGTAGTCTGTTTTGTTGATCTTTTCAAAAAACCGGCTCCTGGATTCATTGATTTTTTGAAGAGTTTTTCGTGTCTCTATCTCCTTCAATTCTGCTCTGATCTTATTTATGTCTTGTCTTCTGCTAGCTTTTGAATTTGCTTGTTCTTGCTTCTCTAGTTCTTTTAATTTTGATATTAAGGTGTCAATTTTAGATCTTTCCTGCTTTCTCTTGTGGGCATTTAGTGCTATAAATTTCCCTCTACACACTGCTTTAAAAGTGTCCCAGCGATTCTGGTACGTTGTGTCTTTGTTCTCATTGGTTTTGAAGAACATCTTTATTTCTGCCTTCATTTCGTTATTTACCCAGTAGTCATTCAGGAGCAGGTCACCCAGTTTCCATGTAGTTGTGAGGTTTTGAGTGAGTTTCTTAATCCTGCATACCAATTTGAATGCATTGTGGTCTGAGAGACTGTTTGTTATGATTTCAATTCTTTTGCATTTCTTGAGGAGAGTTTTACTTCCAATTATGTGGTCAATTTTAGAATAAGTGCAATGTGGTGCTGAGAATAAGGTATACTCTGTTGATTTGGGGTGGAGAGCTCTGTAGATATCTTTTAGGTCCAGTTGGTCCAGAACTGAGTTCAAGTCCTGGATATTATTGTTAATTTTCTGTCTCATTGATCTAATATTGACAGTGGAGTGTTAAAGTCTCCCACTATTATTGTGTGGGAGTCTAAGTCTCTTTGTAGGTCTTTAAGAACTTGCTTTATGAATCTGAGTGCTCCTGTATTGGGTGCATATATGTCTAGGATAGTTAGCTCTTCTTGTTGCATTGATCCCTTTACCATTATGTAACGCCCTTCTTTGTCTCTTTTGATCTTTGCTGGCTTAAGATCTGTTTTATCAGAAGCTAGGATTGCAACCCCTGCCTTTTGTTGCTTTCCACTTGCTTGGTAAATGTTCCTCCATCCCTTTATTTTGAGCCTATGTGTATGAGATGGGTCTCCTGAGTACAGCACATTGATGGGTCTTGACTCTTTATCCAATTTGCCAGTCTGTGTCTTTCAATTGGGGGCATTTAGCTCATTTACATTTAACGTTAATATTGTTATGTATGAATTTGATCCTGTCATTATGATACTAGCTGGTTATTTTGCTCATTAGTTGATGCAATTTTTTCATAGTTTCAATGGTCTTTATAATTTGGTATGTTTTTGCAGTGGCTGTTACCAGTTGTTCCTTTCCGTGTTTAGTGCTTCCTTCAGAAGCTCTTGTAAGGCAGGCCTGGTGGTGACAATATCTCTCAGCATTTGCTTGTAAAGGATTTTATTTCTCTTTCAATTATGAAGCTTAGTTTGGCTGGATATGAAATTCTGGCTTGAAAATTCTTTTTTTAGGAATGTTGTATATTGGCTCCCACTGTCTTCTGGCTTGTAGGCTTTCTGCCAAGAGATCCACTGTTAGTCTGATGGGCTTCCCTTTGTGGGTAACTCAACCTTTCTCTCTGGCTGCCCTTTATATTTTTTTCCTTCATTTCAACCTTGCTGAATCTTATGATTTTATGTCTTGGTGTTGCTCTTCTTGAGGAGTATCTTAGTGGTGTTCTCTGTATTTCCTGAATTTGAATGTTGGCCTGTCTTGCTAGGTTGGGGAAGTTCTCCTGGATAATATACTTGAGAGTGTTTTCCAACTTGGTTCCATTCTCTCTGTCACTTTCAGGTACACGAATCAAACATAGATTCAGTCTTTTAACATAGTCCTCTATTTCTTGGAGGCTTTGTTCATTTCTTTCACTCTTTTTTCTCTAATCTTGTCTTCTTGCTTTATTTCATTGAGTTGATCTTCAATCTCTGATATCCTTTCTCCTGCTTGATTGATTCAGCTATTGATACTTGTGTATGCTTCATGAAGTTCTTGTGCTGGGCTTTTCAGCTCCATCAGGTCATTTATATTCTTCTATAAACTGGTTATTCTAGTTAACAATTCGTCCTACCTTTTTTTTCAGGCTCTTAGCTTCCTTGCATTGGGTTAGAACATGCTCCTTTAGCTCGGAGGAGTTTGTTATTACCTGCCTTCTGAAGCCTACTTCTGTCAATTCATCAAACTCATTGTCTGTCCAGTTTTGTTCCCTTGCTGGTGGGGAGTTGTGATCTTCTGGAGGAGAAGAGGCATTCTGGCTTTTGGAGTTTTCAGCCTTTTTGCACTGGTTTCTCCCCATCTTTATGGATTTATCTACCTTTGCTCTTTGATGTTGGTGATGTTGATACTATTCCTTTCTGTTTGTTAGTTTTCCTTCTAACAGTCAGGTCCCTCTGCTGCAGGTTTGCTCGAGTTTGCTGGAGGTCCACTCCAGACCCTGTTTGCATGGGTATCACCAGTGGAGGCTGTTGGAAATGCATGAACCACCTGCCTTCTGTGTTGATCTCATTGGGTGCTGCAGGCCGGAGCTGTTCCTATTCAGACATCTTGCCAGCTCTCCTGTAATACTTTTATGAATGGGTGTAGTCCTCTCTTCTCAAGGTCCCCAAATAACTTGAGGTTCCTGTGCCCGTCAGAAAGTGACATTCTTTACTTCTTACCACAAGGACAGCAACTTTGTAAAGGACCCTTGTAGACAGGACACCAAGCCAGTCATTCTAAGGGGCTTTGTATTGGTGCTATAAAGTCAACCTCAATTCCTTAAAGTGGTCTGGTTGTATCTGCCATTCGAGTTAAAGCCTTGATAAAACAAACGGTGTCTCCAATGGAATCCTGTTACTAAAAATAGATTCTTATTGAAATTATGCAAATAATTATATTGCCATAATTTAGGAATGCTCACGAATGGCTTCTGAATTCTGGAGAAATCAGTTAGAGAGACAGATAAATGGCTCAAATTTTTGTTCACAATGTAGTTTATCTAATGTATTGTAAGTTAAAAATAGCTGAAAAGAAAAAAAATTCTTGACTTTGGAAAACAAAACATAAAGAGAATCAACAATGTTTCCAATGGAAGGGCCATGAATAAAATCTTTTCCTTCTTTTATAAGTTCAGTCCCATGTAACTAAATCTTGTTCTGCTTGATTTCAAATAGCAATTCTCATTCAGTTTTTTGTGTTTTGCTGGATTTCAATTGGAAATTCTCATTCAGCTTTTTAAAGTCCTGGAAGGTTTTCCTAGTCCAATGGTATGATCCCCAAAGTTATCTGAAACCATATTTAAGAGAACTTGTCAGAGTCCTTTCCATTAAAAGTAATTTAGATGATAGCTGTTTGTAAAGGCTTTTTTTTTTTTTTGAGACATGGTCTGGCTCTATCACTCAGGATGGAGTGCAGTGGCATGATCTTGGTTCACCACAATCTGTCCCTCCCAAACTCAAGCCATCCTCCTACCTCAGCCTCCGAAGTAGCTGGGACCATAGGCATGCACCATCATGCCTGGTTAATTTTTGTATTTTTGTGGAGACAGGATTTTACCATGTTGCCCAGGCTGCTTTCAAACTTCTGAGTTTAAGCAATTCACCCACCTCGGCCTTGCAAAGTGCTGGGATTTTTACACGCGCGAGCCACCGTGCCCTGCACCACGCCCAGCACCATGCCCTGCACGGCCTCCAGCACCGCGCCTGACCTGTAAAAGTTTTCAGAGAAGAACTTTAAACAATCACCGTGGATGACAAAAACTTAGAATAGCCTTTGGTTAAAATCCAGTGGAAGTTCTCAAATGGCGAGAAAATTTAGTTATTTGTATTATATGTAGCATTTTAAGATAACAGCCAGAATCATGACTGATGGCAACACATCAGATCCATCAGACTTCCACAAATTTTATATAATCTTTAGAATATGTATATTAATAATATATCTATACACATACAACTTTAGAAAATATTTAACATCATCAAAATTATGACTGATACCATATTAGATTTGTATAATTTATATAACGTTGAAAATATTTATATTAATAACATACGTATAAATGTAACCAAAAGAAGATTTAGGCCAGGCACAGTGGCTCATGCCTGTAATCCCAAAACTTTGGGAGGCCAAGTTGGACAGATCCTCAGAGGTCAGGAGTTCGACACATGCCTGGCCAACATGGAGAAATCTTGTCTCTACTAAAAATACAAAATTAGCCGGGCATGGTGGCACGTGTCTGTAGTCCCAGCTACTTGGGAAGTTGAGGCAAGAGAATCGCTTGAACCTTGGGGCAGAGGTTGCAGTGAATCCAGATGACGCCACTGCACTCCAGCCTGGGTGACAAAGCAAGATTCTGTCTCAGAGAAAAAAAAAGAAGATTTAGTGTTACTTATCTTTTGGCAATGCTTCCCATACAATGTTATCAACTAAGTTTTAGCAAAGATGTCAAAAAATTGAAAACATTTGACCAAAACAGAATGACAGTTTATTGTTTTTCATTTTATTATTTTTTTGAGACAGGGTCTCACCCTGTTGCTCAGGCTGGAGTGAAGTGGTGAAATCATGGCTCACTGCAGCCTCAACCTCCCAGGCCCAGGTGATCCTCCACCTTAGTCTCCCAAGTAGCCAGGACTATGAGCACGTGCTACCACATCTAGCTAGCTTTTGTATTTTTAGTAGAGATGGGGTTTTGCCATTTTGCCCAGGCTGGACTTGAACTCCTGGGCTCAAGTCATCCACCCACCTCGGCCTCCCAAAGGGCTGGAATTACAGACATGAGCCGCTGCACACAGCCACATGTCATTTTTAAATAACAGTCATTCATTTAATTAGCATGACAACCAAAAGACATCAAAAGCAACATAGAAGGTTACATGGATGTGAAAACTGAAAACCCTCAGTTTTCCCAAGTAATTAAAAAAACAATAAAGGCAACACATGGATTATCTTGATAAAACCTAAAATCTTCATTACAGGCCAGTCATTTAAAGGGTAAAACCTCCTGTGGCATAATTGTGTCTTCTTATGGGAAGCTAATTTAAATCACTTGGAAGTCAAACCCGATGACAAGGAGACTTGAATTTAGTTAGACATAGAAAGAGTGTGTCCAGGGTCATGAGTGAGCATAATATTACAGAGGAATGTAAACAGGAAAACGAGAGCATAGAGCAGTGGGGATCCATAGCTCTCAAAGATAGCATGGAAGTTTCCTGGTTACATGAAGTAATTAAGACATATTTAAAAGCCAAGAGTACAAAATTAGACCTGATGAAAAAGCTGAAAGAGTTATCATCCCAGCCAAGCAGGAAACCCAAGCCTTTTATTCCTTCTCAAGAAGGAACAGGAGACAATGATGTGATCTGTGTCATGTGTAACATGAAAGTACAGGAAAAGTTGAAATTCTGATATACAAATCTGAAAAGTTTTTATAGTAACAGATTTCAGGATTAAAAGTCAATATTTATTACCTCTTATTATGAGCAAATAAATACATTAAGAAAACTTTGTTGTTTTAACCAAAATTTTTAGTTTTTTATCACTATGTTTTTAATATTACAGCTAATTTAAATAAACTTTATAAACAGTCTATCTGATCTCAATCCGTTTTGACCTCGAGGTAAGATTTACATAAACTTTTAATAACCTCGTATAATTTTTTCCATCTTTCCTAACTTTTTATACACATTTAGTTTTATCTTTCTTTTTTATTCCTTCAATTTAAAATAAACCTTAAAAATCTCTAAGCGAATTTACTTTCTCTGAAACAAAAACCGGTATACATTTTGCATACAGAATTGTTTCTTTTGTATCTAGTCATCTTAATCACATATATCTACAAAGATATTAACACTTAGAAACCCTTATTTTAATAAAAAACCTAAGAAGCAAGAAATCTTGAATTGTCATATAGCAGTATCTTACATATGAGAATAATTTCATAATTTAGAATTATGTGTTCCTAAAACATTTTTTTTAGGATGGATTTTTGCTCTTTTTGCCCAGGCTGGAGTGCAATGGTGTGATCTCAGCTCACTGCAACCTCCGCCCCCCAGGTTCAAGCAATTCTCCTGCCTCAGCCTCCTGAGTAGCTGGGATTACAGGGACACACCACCACACCTGGCTAATTTTTTGTATTTTTTAGTAGAGATTGAGTTTCACCATGTTGATCAGGCTGGTCTTGAACTCCTGACCTCGGGTGAGCCACCCGCCTTGGCTTCCCAAAGTGTTGGGATTACAGGTGTGAGCCACAGTTCCTGGGCTAAAACATGAGTTTCAAATTGGAAATAACCCAGATATTTAATGAGTATCTATTATTTAATGTAACATAACTAAAATTTCAAAAATAGGCTGGGCATGGTGGCTCACATCATGAGACCAGCCTGAGCAGAATAGAGAGATGCTGACTCTACAAAAAAATAAAAATAAAGGTTAGCTGACCATGGTGGTGCATGCCTGTAATTAACAGTTTCTTGGGAGGCTGAGATGGGAGGATCCCTTGAGTGCAGGAGGTCAAGGTTGCAATGAGCTGTGATCATGCCACTGCACTTCAGCCTGGGTGACAGACAGAGACACTGGCTCAAAAAATTTTCAAAAATACATTAAGATGTCTTGTATAGATATTTATCCATTTACATTTACTTATTTTTGACAGTTTATCTAGAGTATTTGTGAGAACTGAGGTATTAGACAAAGCTAGTCATCATTTCTAAGTTATTTTCTTGTTAAACATGATATAGCCTGTGAATATCAGGTGTTCACATAAATGAGGACTTCAAAGTTAAATACAAGGGTATTTTACCAATAACTCAGAAAATTCCATTATTTTTGTTCAACAAACCGTATTAAATTGGTCTTATGTATTTAAAAAATCACATAAACAAATATTCTTTTCTTACCTGTGTTTATAGCTTTATAACCTTCATGCCAAAACCTAGCACCTTAAAATATCTAGCAAATGTAAATATAAAAGACAGTCAAAAATGTATGCTGACAATTCTGAAGACATTTCTATTTTTATTTTACCAATACTTTTTAAATTATTTGTATTTATAAAAGAACTCTTTTGTCTGGGCACAGTGGTTCATGCCTGTATCCCAGCACTTTGAGAGGCTGAGGCAAGAGGATCACTTGAGCTCAGGAGTTTGAGACCAGTCTGGGCAACATAGTGAGACCCAATCTCTACTAAGAATAAGATAAATATTGCCAGGCATGGTGGTGCATGCCTATTGTCCCAGCTACTAGAGAGGATGAGGCAGGAAGATTGCTTGAGCCTAGGAGGTTGAGATAACAGTGAGTTATGATCCCACTACTGCACTCCAGTCTGGGGAACAGAGTGAGACCTTAGAGTGAGACCTTGTCTCAAAAAGAGAAAAAAATATAGAATTGTTTCATTCTTTTGTTTTTCTTCAGCCAAGTAACCTCGAATTGGTAACACAACAGACAGTAAGTCTTATCTCAACACCAGTAGACAAATCAGCAGATTCAAAGTAGGCAGTGGAAAAAAAAAGGTAGGCAAAAGAACTGAGACTTTTTCATTTTATGGTTTTTAAAAATAGTCACTATTTGAGTTCTGAATTTTCTTTCATGTAATTTGGCCGTCAGGTTTAAAGTGTTCACTAGAGGCCAGGTACAGTGGCTCATTCATGTAATCCCAACACTATGGGAGGCTGAAGCAGGTGGATCACTTGAGGCCAGGAGTTTGAGACCAGCCTGGCCAACGTGACAAAACCCCATCTCTACTGAAAATACAAAAATTAACTGGGTGTGGTGGTGTGCACCTGTAGTCCTAGCTATTCAGGAGGCTGAGGCAGGATAATCACTCAAACCTGGGAGGTGGAGGTTGCAGTGAGCCGCGATTGTACCACCATACTCCATCCTCGGCAACAGAGCAAGACTCTGTATCAAAAAGAAAAAGAAAAAAATATATATATATATATATAGGCTGGGCACAGTGGCTCATGCCTGTAATCCCAGCAGTTTGGGAGGCCAAGGCAAGTGGATCACTTGAGATCAGGAGTTTGAGACCAGCCTGGCCAACATGGTGAAACCTCGTCTCTACTAAAACCACAAAAATTAGCCGGATATGGTGGCACACACCTGTAATCGCAGCTACTCAGGAGGCTGAGACAGGAGAATTGCTCAAACCTGGGAAGTGGAGGTTGCAGTGAGCCAAGATCACACCACTGCACTCCAGCGTGGGCAACAGAGCGAGACTCTGTCTCAAAAAAAATTGTGTGTGTGTGTGTGTGTGTGTGTGTGTGTGTGTGTGTGTGACTAGAATGGTCCATAATATATAGCCAGCTCGAGTCCCAGAAAACCTAGCAAGCTTAAGGTTAGAGCTTCTCATTTTGACCTTTTCAAGATTAAATCTCCTTTAGTAAGCCCTTCCCCTCTAGGGAGGTACTTGCCGGAGCACTGCCGGAAGTTGGTTTTCTGATGCCCTGTTGTTTCTGTTCTGAATGGTTTATTTCTCATTATAAGAGCTCAGCAAAGCAGGCAGAGTTAAAAAGCAGAGACATGAAGGTTTTAAAATCATGGACTTCACTCCTACACTGAATCGCAGGTCCCTGTAAAGACAGAAACACCATGGGACCACAGCAAAGGCAGAAGGAGGAGTGAGAGAGGGAGGTGGACAGAACAACAAACAGGTGTTGGCTCTCAATTTTTCAAGTGTACCATTTTCTTTAGGTTTTTCTAGTTTATGGAGTCTCTTTGCTCCAGCTGAGCACACAGATAAACTAGAGATCTCACAAGGTTTTTGCTGAGAACATCAAAGCCTTTAACCTCTGTTGGGCCAAATATTTAGACCAAAAATACAGATAGACACGCAAAAGCCAGAACCAGACCAGATTGAGTATGTCAGTGGCTACAGCCTTTATTCCCTTTATTCTTTAGGATTCGAACTCAAACCAGATGCAGGATTCTAACCCAACCAGGACCCCCCTGGGGTGAAACTGAAACCCCACAGTCTAGACAAGGTTGGGGGTCTTTTTTATTTTTTATTTTTTTGAGATGGAGTTTCACTCTTGTTGCCCAGGCTGGAGTGCAATGGTGCAATATTGCCTCACTGCAACCTCTGCCTCTCAGGTTTAAGCACTTATCCTGCCTCAGCCTCCCAAGCTGGGATTAGAGTCTTGTGCCACCACGCCCAGCTCATTTTGCATTTTTAGTAGAGATGGGATTTCTCCATGTTGGTCAGGCTGGTCTCGAACTCCCAACCTCAGGTGAACCGCCCACCTAAGCCTCCCAAAGTGTTGGCATTACAGGCATGAGCCACCGCACCCAGCCTGCTTGTTCTTTTCATTTCATCCTGATCTCCAAATACAGGAGAGTAGCTGATTTGGTGTTCACTAACAAGCACAGAAGCTTTGTTACATTTACAGTGTCATTCTTGGCAAAACCTGAAGTTTTGCCTCCTGGGTTCACACCATTCTCCTGCCTCAGCCTCCTGAGTAGCTGGGACTATAGGCGCCCGCCACCTCACCCAGCTAATTTTTTGTATTTTTAGTAGAGACGGGTTTTCACCGTGTTAGCCAGGATGGTCTCGATCTCCTGACCTTGTGATTCACCCACCTCGGCCTCCCAGAGTGCTGGGATTACAGGCGTGAGCCACTGCACCCAGCCAGAAGCTCTAATTTCAATGATGATTGTGCTTTTTATCTCTTCCTCAGCATCTGGCTCATGATAAAATTTCAGGTGTCTTGATGGTATCTAAATCAGTTGTTGATTCGGTCCTGGAGAAACACAAGCATAACCTCTATGCCAAGTTATAATTTTGCCTATTTCCCAACTTTTTGTTATTGGATCGCTCCGCTAAACCAGTTGTTCTGCTTCTGTCTTTGCAGCTGGTTTCTGTAGATGCTGTTCAGCTGCTGATAACATCTGGCCTTTGGGCAGGCTCAAAAAATTGAAAGTTCATGATGTTAGATTCAATTGTATATGGGCTATCCCGTAATACCTGTTTCTCCCCCTCTTTTGTTTTTATTATCAGTTGTTCATCTGTATGAAATCGCAACTGAGCATTTTCAATTAACTGTGTGGAATGAACCATGTATGAAGAATCAGAAATCACATTAATAGGCATATCAAAAGCAGTCAACACCTCAATTACAGCTACAAGCTCCGCCTTTTGAGCTGAAGTATAGGGTGTCTGGAAAACTTTACCTTTTGATCCAGAATAAGAAGCTTTACCATTACTAGACCCATCTGTGAAACAATGAAAACGCTTAGCAGGCTGCAGGTTGTTTACTGCAGGCATTGTAAATGCAAACCGTTCACAGTCTTGCTCAGCTAAAAGGGTAGTAAAGAAACAGTCTTTTAAATCTGTGACTATTAAAGGCCAATTTTTTGGAATTATAGTAGGAGAAGGCAATCCTGGCTGTTATGTTTCCATTGGTTGTATAACTGAATTGATGGCTCTTAAGTCAGTTAACATTCTCCATTTACCTGATTTTTTTTTAATTATGAAAACTGGAGAATTCCAAGGGGAAAACGTTAGAGCTATGTGCCCATTTTCTAATTGTTCAGTAACTAATTTCTCTAAAGCATCCAGTTTCTCTTTGCTTAGCAGCCATTATTCTATCCAAATTGGCTTATCTGTTAACCATTTTAAAGGTATAGGTTTTGGAAGCTTAACAATGGCCACCATCAAAAATGCTATCCTAATCTTTGGCAGGAACTTTGTCTTTCCGTTTGAAGCAGTTCTTTCAAACCTTGCAAATTTTTTTCTACTCCCATACCAGAGACGTGCCCCATTTCGTGCATCATATGTTGACTTTGAGGGCTGTATAATTGTTAGGGAATTAGAACTTGTGCTCCCCATTGTCATAATAAATCTCTCCCCCATAAATTTATAGGTACAGAAGTTGTAATTGGTTGAACAATCCCAGGTTGTCCATCGGCCCTTCACAATGCAAAATATAGCTACTTTGATACACTTCTGGAGCTTTAGCAGTTTCCACTGTGTTAAATTGAGTGGGCTGAATTGGCCATGTGGATGGCCAGAGCTGTAGAGAAATGATTGAAATGTCCAGTCCTACCAAAAAAAAAAAAAAATAGTATCTACTAAACCTTTAAAGTTCTTTCCCTGGATAGTTATTTCACAGGTAGGATGTTTATCAGTAATTTGATTTACCCAATAAGCTGCCTTGCCTTTTTTATTTGTGCTTCCAAATCCTCCAGTTCATTTAATTTCACTTTTTCCCATTCCCACATATGGCACACTCAGGGGCTGTGCTATGCGCACTCCTAGCTGTGCTTTCCAGGGAACAGAAATAGATATCACAATTTGAATTTCCTCATTGTAATCTGAATCAATGACTCCAGTGTGTATTTGTACCCCTTTTAAACTTAAACTAGATCTTCCTAAAAGTAATCCCATTGTCCCTCCTGGCAACGCTCCACAGACTCCTGTTAGGACCTTTTGTGGGTGTTCCCCAGGCAGAAGGCTCACAGCCTTTGTGCAGCATAAATCTACTGCAGCACTATGGAATGTGGTGGGGGACAGATAATATTTGGGGGTGAGGGAATGGCCTGAGCTGGAAATGCCCTGGATTAGAACAGGGCCTGGGATGGGCCCATCAGGGAGTTTCCCAAAATTGGGTTCCCCTCTTTATCAAACTTAGAGTGACACTGATTAGCCCAAAGTTTTCCTTTTTTACATTTTGGACATATTTCAGGAACAGCAGTTTTCTTTTTTCCCCTATCTGGTGGCCTGACTCGCTGATTTTTTTTCTACATTGTTTTTAGTATGGCCATGTTTCCCACAGTTAAAACAAGCTCCAGGAAATGCAGTATTTCCTTTATCCACTCTCAGTCCTGCCATCGCCTGTGCCAACAAAGTAGCTTTATGTAGATTACCTCTGATATCATCACAGGTCTTGATATAATCAACTAAATGTGCTTTCCCTCTGATAGGTCGCAGAGCAGCCTAGCAATAGGGATTAGCATTGTCAAAAGCTAATAACTGCAACACTATATCCTAAGCAGCCAAATCTGCAATAATCTTTTTAAGAGACTCCTGTAACCAAGCTATAAAATCCACATATGGTTCTCTTGGTCCCTGTTTTATACCACTAAAGAAAGGGTAGTGTTCTCCACATGAAGTGATTTTTTCCAAGCTCTAATGCACACTCCTCTAAGCTGTTCTATGGCATCATCCTGCATGACACTTGGGCATGTAAACCAGCCCAGCCACCAACCCCCAAAAGTTGGTCTGCAGTTATATTAATTTGAGATTGGGCCCAGGCATTGCGAGCAGCCTGAATGGAAGCTTCATCTGCCCACTAAGTTTTAAATTGTAAGAACTGAGCAGGAGTTAGACAAGCTCGAGTAATAGTGTCCCAGTCAGTAGGAATCACACGACTGGAAACAGCAACATTCTTTAACGGTCCCATTTCAAAAGGAGAACCTGGTCCATACTGATTTAGCTTGTTTAATTTTTTTGAGTAATTTAAAAGGAAAAGGCTCAAATGTAGCTATAATATTTCCCTGTTGATCTGGGGCATGTATTCCAACAGGGAACTGCCAAGCCTCTAAATCCCACTTTTGTCTAGCTTGCTGAATTCCTGCCTGAATAGAACTAAGAGCGGTCGCTCAAGGCGCTGCTCGAACAGTCACCAGGGTAACTACTTTTCACACAGTGTCCTCCAGAAAAGAAAGATCTGGAGGGTCGTTTTCTTCAAAATAATAATGAGGGGGTACAGAAGGGTAGGGATGAACCTCTCCCTCCTTTTCTGCTTCAGCTTTAGGTGGCAAATAAACCTGGTCTGTAACCTCTACTGTTACTTTGTTATACTCTCCTTCCTCCTCATCATCCGTGTGAAAAAGTTCCAAGGTAGAACGAACCACAGCCCACACTTGTCCCATTGTTACCCTGATGCTTCCGAGCTCCCCCTTCTTACTCACCACGGGGATTGCTTTAACACTACTTGGGTGTCCTCCAGCTAGTCCCACATTCCACGTGCTCCAGCGATCCTTTGACCTGTGTTCGAGCCCCCATGAATGGGCACCACTTGCTGAGACCAGGTCAGTCGGGGAGACCCTAACCCAGCAGCGCTAGAGGAATTAAAGACACACACACTGAAATATAGAGTTGTGAAGTGGAAAATCAGGGGTCAGAGCTGAGAGCCCTGAACAGAGATTTACCCACGTATTTATTAACAGCAAGCCAGTCATTAGCATTGTTTCTATAGATATTAGATTAACTAAAAGTATCCCTTATGGGAAACGAAGGGATGGGCTGAATTAAAGGAATAGGTTGGGCTAGTTAACTGCAGCAGAAGCATGTTCTTAAGGCACAGATCACTCATGCCCAACTACTGTGGGGACCTTCTTTGGTGGCTCCCCAGGAAGTAAGGAGATGGGAATTGTTCTGTAGAGGTCTACAGCAACACTGCTTGCTGAGGTTGGGGACAATTGTTGTACATTTATAAGGGCAGTGGCTGTGCTGGGTATGCCTCGGTTTGTTGAGGGGCTCGAGGCGGGTCCCTCTTCCTATTTCCTGAAACAGGTTGTCCATCTTTGCTAAATTTAGAATGACACGGACTTGCCTAGTGATTGCCTTTCTTACACCAGGGACATACACTGTGACTTTTCTGTTGATTGATGGTAGTAGTTTTCGTCTTTTGAATTCCTTTCTACATTCTTTTCTTGTGTCCAATTTGCCCACAATTAAGGCAAGAGCCTGAGAAATGAAGCATATTTTTTCTTACTCTTAATCTAGCCGTAGCCTGAGCTAAAAGAATAGCCTTATGTAAGTTACCTCCAATGCCATCACAAGCCTTAATATATTTAGTTAAATGAGCCTTCTCTCTCAGGGGTCTAATAGCAGTTTGACACTCTGCATTAGCATTATTGTATGCAAGAAGCTGTATTACAACATCCTGAGCTGTTTTTATCATTTATGGCTTTATACACAGCCTCTTGTAGCTGAGCAATAAAATTAATATATGGTTCTTTAGGTCCTTGTCAGACAGAACTGAAATAAGGATACTTTCCCCCGGTAACATTTATCCTTTTCTATGCCTGCAAGCACATGAAGCACAGCTGAACAATGACAACATCTTCCATTACTACTTGATTTCCTAATCAACCCCAGTTAGGGCCAACTCCTATTAACTGATCAAAGAAAACAGGCACAGGTGGCTGCCCTTGTGTGTTTTCTTTTGCCTGAGTTTAAGCTTCAACAGCCTACCAAGTTTTAAACTGCAAGTGCTGAGATGGAGTGAGAACAGGTTTTGTCAAAGTATCCTAATTATATGGTATTAATCTATTATCAAGAGCCATATTTTTAAATAAAGTTTGCACAAAAAGAGAGTTCAGTCCATATTGACTAATGGCTTGCTTAAATTCTTTAGTAACTTAAAAAAAAAAAGAGCCTAATTAGCTATATTCTGTCCTACTTGCTGGATTATAGTAACGGGAAATTGCCATGCTTCAAGGTCTCCCTTGGCTTTAGCTTTTTGAATAGAATTTTGTCTAGCAACACCAATTGCTCCAGGTTTTAATGTTGCAACTACAGGAGCAGTAAGTTTTTCAGCTAATTTATTTTCTCACCCATTTAAGGGAGAGAGAGGAGGTGACCATTCACTTAATTCAGCAGGTGGAGCCAACGGGTTAGTAAAACATACTTTTTAAATTTTTTCTTTCTTTTCTTTAATCTCCTGCAGTAGCTGCTCCCCACACTCAGAATTTGAAGTTAGTTTTTTACACTCATCCTCCTCTTCCTCATCTGAATCTGCCTCATCATCTGTTTGAAATGGCTCAAGGGCTGCCTTTATTAGTGCCCACACTGACCATACAGAAACTGGAATTTCTGCTCCATCTTTATATGCCTTTTAAAAAATCTCTTCCAATTCTCTCCCATTCATCCAACTTCATACTCCTTTGTTCTGGAAACCATGGGCAAAACTGCTTTACTGTACTAAAGAGTGATAACAAATTCTAAGTACTAACTTTCACTCCCCATCTTTGTATGTCCTCGGGTGTCTTTTGATGATGTGTCCTCTGCTTTAGCATGCTCTAGCCTTCCTTCACCAGGGTCTTTGTCGCCCCATGTTGGGCACCAGGAATGTTGGGGTGATCAGACCCAACACTAGGTCAGGGGGGTGATGAAGTCCGGCAGAGTCAAAGGAATGAGAAAAAGACAGTTTGAGAGAGAAAGTGGAACCAGGGGACCATCACGAGTGTGGAGTCTGCAAAGTCCCCAAGCTCTGGAAGCCTATGCTATTTATTGGTGCTCAAACAAAGAAACAGGTGGTGAGGATGTGGGGGTTGAAAGGAAACGGTGTATCAAGTGAATGAGAAACATATGGCCCTGCCTCAGCTTCTGTTCCAACACTCAGCTTTTCTCCCAACACATTCCCCTTAAGAACAGGAATAAAATAGGGATGCCTGTTCTCACCACTCTTGTTCAACAAGTCCTAGCCAGAGCAATCAGGCAAGAGAAAGAGATAAAAGGCATCCAAATAGGAAATGAAGTCAAATTATCTCTCTTCACTGATGATATGATTATACACCTAGAAAACCCTAAAGACTGTGCCAAAAGGCTCCTAGAACTGATAAAAACTTCAGCAAAGTTTCACGATAAAAAAATCAACATATAAAAAGAAGTAGCATTTCTGTACACCAAAAATGTTTAAACTGAGAGGTAAATCAAGAGTGCAATCCTGTTTACCACAGCAACCCCCAAAATAAAATAAAATAAAAGAAGAATATGTCTAACCAAGGAGGTAAAGGATATCTAAAAGGAGAACTATAAAACACTGCAGAAAGAAATCATAGATGACAAAACAAATGGAAAACCATTCCATGCTCATGGATCAGAAAGATCAATATTGTTAAAATGGCTATACTGCCAAAAGCAATCTACACATTCAACACTATTCCTATGAAACAACCAATGTCGTTTTTCACAGAATTAGAAAAAAACTATTCTAAATTTCATATGGATTTTTAAAGAGCCCAGACAACTGAAGGAAACCTAAGCAAGAAGAACAAAGCTGGAGACATCACATTACTTGACCTCATACTATTCCCTAAGGCCACAGTAGACAAAATAGCATGGTAGTGATATGAAAACAGACACAAAGACCAATGAAACAGAATAGAGAACCCCAAAATAAACACATGCACCTACAGCCATCAGCTTTCCCAGGATAACACAAAGAGAGCCAAGTGGCACCTGCACATTACACTGTGGAAGAAAAACCCAAACTCAAGAAACCCCAACTTGTGTTATGGGAAGTTCACTTGGCTGTACCCTTCCCAAGAGGGAGAAATTATCTGCATTATACTAGACAGTAAATAAACTTTTCCTTTGTTCCAGAAGGAGGTACTGGTTTTCTATTCCAAGGCTGTTTTCTATACAAACATGCTTGAAATCAATCATTTGGAACAAGAAAGTCAGCGTTCATACTTGCAAAATGTGCAGAAATTAAAGAGACTCAAAAACTGTTTCTCTACCAATTTCTATTTTTTAAAAATCACATTTTCCCCGTATAATATGCTTTTAATATGTGATCATATTCTGAAATTGTCTTAGCATTTACCCCCATTTCTGAGTCCAGAAGGATACAATAAATTTAATTTAATGTAGTAACACTTCAAATAGTAGTGATTGTAATAGCAGAGCTAGTTTGTAGCATAAAGAAAAAATAATAATATTATTAGGTGACACTTACAAATAATGCTAGTCACCATTTCTAAGTGTCACGGTAAGTACAGTGATTATTTTCTTTTTTTCTGACTCTTTTTTATTTTATTTTTTATTTTTTTCCCATAGGTTATTGGGGTACGGTGGTATTTGGTTCCATGGATAAGTTCTTTACTGGTTATTTGTGAGATTTGGGTGCACCTATCACCCGAACAGTGTACACTGCACCCTATTTGTAATCTTTTATCCCTCGCCCCCCTCGCTATTAAATAATAGACAAAAAATAATGGGTTTAGAATAAATGAGTTCAAATGAATTGTCAAACGTATATGAGAAAAGTGTAATCAGTTTGTGAGAAAAAGCAAAAAACTCAACAGAAATGGTGATAAAGCATCATCCCTTCATGGCTAGAGCTGCCAGGACACTAGAACACCAAAATCAGCTAGGGAAATTTTGTAGAAGTCCCAGATGTACTAAATGTTCTGTGAATACACAGAGATATAATTATAACTGTTACCTGCATGTAGAGTAAAGATGAGAAGTCATTGGTCATGGTGGCAGCTACCTCAGGAATTACAAAGCAGACGTGGTTCCAGGACAGTATATGTCAGGGCAAAGCTGTCCTGGGAGGCTATTAGGAGTTGGTTACGGCACAGACATTGTAAGTCAGATGGTCTCATTACTTTCAATGACAAAACCAAAATTACTTTTGCATCAGACTAGTACAACGGCCTGGCAAGAGCACAGAAAAAGTCCCTGTGCTGTTAAGTGGGGACCACTGATGCAGCACAATTCCTTCATCCCCTTCTCCAAAACCCCCTCTTCCAATTCCATTGAAGAGAAAATCTGATGGAAGTCCTGTGTAAGTAGGCTCAGATATATCTACCACTATAGATAGTGGAGGTGATTCATAAATCCAAGCCTATCAAATACATCATAAATAAGTTACACGTTTAATTTTTTTTTGAAATTAGGGATCATGATATAAAAGTTATCAGAATCAAAACTGTCACTAATCTTTAAAAAGAAAAGAAAAAACCTGGACAAATAGATTCAGAGAAGGCCATGAAGAGAGGGTTCTCATGCTTCCAGGCCTGATAAAATCTATCACAAAATACCACAAAAACCACAACCTTGCACAAAGGCCATAGCAACCTCACACAAAATACACTTCTGTGAGGACATCTATCCAGCAACTGCCTGCCCAAACTTCAACTGACATTGACCTTGTTGTTGATCTTCATAGTCAAAGATAACTATAACAAAACAATTATATAAGCCTCTTCATTTTTCCTTTATTTATTTTTTTCTACTCCCCCATACTTCCAGGTTGATCGTTTTTCTTTTAAAGACCTTGTCTTCCTTTACCATTTGAATCTACACAGTTTGCTTTGTCATGCATATTCCCATTGCAGTGCCCTCCTCCCTAAGATGTGTCTTTTTCCTTTAGAGAGCCTTTCTCTGTTTGTTATTTAGGTTTACAATGAGAAGGCATGTAAAGTATTTTTACTGTCTTCCTAGGAAAAAATCACTGACTTACAGTATTTATATTTATTTATTTACATTCCTGGGGATGAGGAATTAAAGATTTCACAAATTTTCTTATTGAGAAGATCCATGTTTTCATGTGAGCAAAACTGAATATGTTAATTGTATGTAAATTATGCTGCAGATAATATAGTCAAATGTTTACTTGTATTTAATTTGTTACACATGAATATTGCATATGTAAGATAATATACTAAGAAATTATCACATTTAATGAAATGCTTTAATCAAATTCCTGATTGAGTTTTTGATGTCAATATCTTTTTCATTGTTTAGTCCATCTTTAGAGTGAACAGGGCTGTCTAGGCCAAAGTCCTCGCTTCTATCTAAATTGTCTGAGTAACAGAACTTTTTGAATTTATTATGTTGTCACAGGAAGTTTCTTATTGCTTGTTTAAAGGAGTCTCTCTCAATATGATGCAGAATCCAAAAGCACTGAAGGACATATATCCTGAGTTTCTGTTACTGAAGCCAAAGGTTGCCAATTTCTTGTAGATCCTGCTAGAGTTAAACTTCATTGAAGTAATCATTAAAAGCTGCATTTATTCCCTCACTTGAAATTTTGATTTCACAGTATTAGTCCTCTAAGTCTTTGCTGAGATATGTTCCTCCTTTTCTTGTAGCTTGACTCTGATGATCTCTATATACAACATCAATTGACATAAATTAAAGTACATTCAGGGCAAGAGAGTTTCTTTAAATATTACTTTGTTATTCAAAATAATCACAAAAGCACTCATCGTAGGAAAACTTGTGAGGACTCAAATATAGGGAAATACTTTTTCTTTCTAAGGCATAATTCTGTAAAGAAGTTCACCTTAATTTGAATATACATGGGAAAATATCCTTGTTCACTAATAGTCTATATTCACTCTGTTTTCTTCCCTCATAGACCAGCCGGTTCACTATTATTCTCCAAATGATGTGTGCCTCTCTAGAGTCCAGGCTATCTGCATATCTAATTTTTCCCACAAATTACTGTTTTGAATTGCACTGAATTCAATTCAAGGGGTGTCATTTATAAACAGTGCAAATATATACTGCACGAGGGATCTTAGAAATCATATGCATGGTTTGATCCATAAGCTCATATGAGCGTGCAATGTCAACTTTTTTCATGTTTTTTTAAATCCACTTAAATTCTATTTTAAGCCACCATCTGTCTGTGCAGTTAGGGCAGTTAGCCTTCAATCATTTTAAGATCTCCCCTCTAAGTATTGTGATAGTGATAGAGAAGTCACCAGTCAGGTGTCCTAGGAAGCCGACTCCGAGTTGCAGATTTGCATGCAAGGAGGTTGAAATGATATTCCCAACACCAGTGGAAGAGTGACAGCAATAGGATTGAGTGGAGCAGGAAGTCAGCTGGAATGCAATCACTATCATGGCCGCAGTCCACTCTACAGGGATCTTGGTGAGTTTACCTAATGACCTCGAATTGGAGCAAGAAAACCAGGCCATTATATTTCTGTACCAAGCAGTTCTTGGATGTGGGATGCCTTGAGAAGGGACATGAACTTGGATGAAGGAACTTTTTTGTGCTGTGAGTATTGTTGCCAGGAGTGAGCTGTCAACACCCCCAGGAGGCGGGGAATTATGCTTTAGTCACTGAGGCGGCATCTAGTGTCAGACCACAGCCTTGTTAAACAGAGCCAGAATTTGGAGGATGGTTGGTGGGTTTTACATTTGGGGCTTGACATCTTGTCCCCACAAGCTGCTGCTGGCCTCTTCCTTGTCCATTTCTGTGTGGCCTGTTTAGGTCCCCCAGCTTCCTGCTTCTTCTTTACCATATTTGGAATGCAAAAATCTACACGTAATTTGGCCCATGGTCCCTTCTGCTTAGACATATCCTTGTAGCTATTTTTTTAAAAAGATGACTATGCCTTCTAGAATATTTCTAAGAAACTGCCTAAGTCACCACTGCTCACCAAGAGGCCTTTGTTTTTTCCTCTTCTTAACCATGGGAAAGGAATGTAGGAGTGTAGGGAGTGGATATTTTCTAACCTGGAAAAAACTCATTTTACCCTATATAATTTTTGTTAGCAAATTCCTTCTTTGCACTTACTCCACAATCTTTCCAAATTCTCCCAAATGCTCAAGCTTTTAAAAAGCAAAAGACAGAAAGATAGCAGGTTATTAGGTTTTCCACCAAACCTTTTCTTTCTATTCCTTTACATCAGTGAGCTTAGAATAACTCTGCTCCTGGAACTGGGAAAGGGACTTGGGAAAAGAAAGAAAAAAAAGCTCTCAAAGTTTAACGTCACAAAACATTATAGTCACTGCTATTTTAATATTTATTTATTTATTTATTTTTGAGATGGAGTCTTGTTCTGCCACCAGGCTGGAGTGCAGTGGTGCGATCTCGGCTCACTGCAACCTCCGCGTCCTGGGTTCAAGCGATTCTCCTGCCTCAGCCTACTGAGTAGCTGGGACTACAGGCGTGTGCCACCACACCCAGCTAATTTTTGTATTTTTAGTAGAGATGGGGTTTAACCGTGTTAGCCAGGATGATCTCGATCTCCTGACCTTGTGATCCGCCCGCCTTGGCCTCCCAAAGTGCTGGGATTACAGGCATGAGCCACCGTGCGTGGCCTTGCTTTGTAATTTTTATATCATATATCCCCTGTTAGACCAAGAGCTTGTAAAAGCCAGAAGACATACACCATTTATAGTTCAATTAGAGATGTTCACTGATAAAACTGATTCTTCCATCTGAGGGTGGTATTTGTAGTTACAGTAATGTAGATGACAATCTAAGTTACGTTCTATAAACTGTGTCACTGACATCTCAATCTACAGCTAACTTCAATTTTTTAAAAGCAGAGGACTGGGTTGTATAGGTTTAGAAATATATCCATCAAGCTAGCTAAGTGAGATGGATTCAAACCTTCAACTCACTGTAATATTTACCAAATTATCTATTCATTAGCTAAAGGAGCCATATAAACAAGGTACTTTTTAAAATTCAAAATTATGTAAGGTTTTATTTCCTTTTTATGTTGTTATGAATTGGATTGTAGAGGTTATAAGGTAAAATAAGATTACTTTTACAGTAAAACATACAACACATTGTCACAAGAGGGCAGCCTTTGAACATGAATTGCTTCTCAGGCATTCCTTGAAATTTTGAGACAGTTATTTAATTACAACTACTAAATAATAAAACACTACAGAAGATCTAAGAAGATACTTTGTCTTATGCATATTGTTACTTTTTTATTACTGCTAGTGGAAGATGTAATCAATAAGGAAGGTAAGGGCTGAATTTGTTTTATGTAAAAAGACAAATTTCTTTGGGTTTTAGCTTTCAAACATCAAGATAGTAGGTCAATGTCTAAATGAGTATATCAAAGTTCTCACACTAGCACATGTAAATCCACCTCTTATCTACCCAAAACTCTAACCAAGCAAAGGCAAGTTGGAAGAATCAGACAAATGTAAGTGCCTAGGATACATAAATGTCACTGGATTTTATGTTTTTAACTTTCAACCTCCCAAGTTTCACTAAGAGACATGTTATTTGGAGAGGTTGCTAAAGTGTAGTTGTATGATGTCTCTGTGTACGGTTGGTCTGGACCTCTTTCTGTCCAGTGGTTGCCCTCAACTGATGAGAGTCACCTCTCTAAAGATCATGCTTATGTCCCTGGAGCAGTCCATAGCACTATCAATGTCTGACCTCCACCTTTTTCCAATTAATATTTCTGTACTTACTGAATTGGAAAACATACAGGTGTTTTTTGCCTGGTCACTTGTGGTTTTACAACACTCCCCCCACTTCCCCACCACTGCCCCACGTGATTTTGATGCCAGCCAAAGTGTGAGAACTACTGGCAGCTGCTGGCAGACAGCAGCAAAGGCCCAAATTCTCTGTGTGATTTCAAGACCCGCATCTGGTTTTCAACCATATTTCCTTCTCCTTCTCACAGCTGAGCCCACTCCTCCCTCACCATCTGTAGGCTATGCTTTCCAGCCTGTGTCCAGGATTAGTCCTGATGTAAGGCACGTGGGGTTCAAGGATCTCTCTGTTCAGTCTTATTTCTGCACCATCTCTGACAGATATATTCCAGTTGTAATCATGGGGCTACCTCCTTTTATTTCCAGTCCCATGCTCGTTTTCTCTATCACATTCTACCTTGTAATAACCTAAATCTTCTGGTGGGCAAGCTTCTTCCTCAATCAAATTTGTGTTTATGATTGTGTTGGGGATTGGCTTAGTAATCTAGGTACTGCTAGTGCCTTGAAAGCGGAGACGCATCCTTCTGTCTGGATTTCTTGAGTTTCTGGATTGTAAACCTTATTAGGGTCCACTTTTCCTAGAATTGGAGCCTCTATTTTATTCTTGCTACTTTAGTTCCCCCAGAAAGCACGACCTCTGCCTGAATTTCAAAGTGTTGACTAGTTTAAATATCCTTTTGTGAGACTTTTGTCTTGCTTCAGGGTGATTTTTTCATCTTACATGCCATTGCTAATCTTTTTATGTTGAATGTAATTGAAATAGTTTTAATCTGTGTTACCAGCAACAAGAACCCCTTTTATGAGATGAAGAGGCCAGGTCAGTCTCATAACATGTGTCCCCCTCCGTGTGTTGAATTTTTGTCAGAGCCAGGTTCTTTCCTATTTGATGTCTCTCACCAAATTCCAGTGATTATGTCCTAGGAGGTGCCCAATACATTCTAGAGTTGATACAAGCTGTAATTTTAGAGAAATTAAATTAGCAATCACCAATACAATGTTGAATAGAGGTGATGAACACACACATCCCTTACTTGTCCTAATCTATGTGGCTTAAACATTTACGGTTTCACCATTAAATATAATATTGTTCATATGTTTTGTTGTGGATGCTTTCCAACACTTCGAGAAAATTTCTTTTTCTAGCTTGCTAAGAGTTTTTTTTTTTTAATCTGCAATAGATATTTCTCTGAAGAAAATATCCAAATTACCAACAGGTACATGAAAAAAATGCTCAGCATCACTAATCATCAGGGAAATGCAAATCAAAACCACAAAGAGATATTGCCTCAAGCCTGTTAGAATGGTCTTATTAAAAGAAAATCATAACGAGCGGTAACAATAGGGAGAAATTGGAGCACTTGTACAGTGTTTCTGGGAAAGTAAAACTGTGCAGCCTCTATGGAAAACAGTACGGTGGTTCCTCAAAAAAATTAAGAAAGTAGAACTACCATATGATCCAGTAGTCTCACTTCAGGATATTTATCTGAAAGAATTGAGATTGGGATGATTCTCAGGCTCTTTGCAGCATTATTTACACTAATCAAAATGTGGAAATAAGGTTAATGTCTATTGGCAGATGAATAGATAAAGAAAATGTGGTATATTCATAAAACGGAATATTATTCATCTTTAAAACAAGAAAGCCCAGCAATATGCAACATGGATGAACCTAGAGGACATTAATGCTAAGTAAAGTAAATCAGTCACAGAAGGACAAACTGTATGATTCCACTTGTATAAAGTATCTAAGATAGCCAAATTCATTAGAATCACAGATTAGAATGGTGATAGCCCTTTAAATTGAAATCAATTTTGCATTCCTGGGTTTTGTAGTTTTGCTATCAGGATTCTGACTCATAAAACAAGTTTGGAATTTCCCCCTTCTTTATTTCTGAAATAATTTAAAAATTTTATTTTTTTAAACGTTTGAAAGAATTCATCAGCAAAACCCTTTGGATCTGGAGTTTGCTTATTTTTTTATTTCTTTAGATTTATCTTTTTATGTGCAGGTATTTGACAATTAATTTAATTACTTTAATAAATGTCAATTACTTCATATGTTCCATTTAGTCTTGTGAATTTTTTTATAAGTTATTTTCAAGGAATTCACCCTTTCTTCCAAGTAATGAAAATTAGCATAAAATGTTTCACAGTATTCCATTATCTTGTTAATGTCTCTTGTGTCTACAACTGTGCAATCTCATTAATCCCTGATATTTATAATTTGTGTTTTCTTTCTTTCTCACAGAACTAAATTTTGGCCATATTGAGTTTCTCCTGTGTCTGTTTTCTGTCTCACTGATTTCTAATTTCTGTTTTATTTCCTTTCTTCTACTTGTTTTGGACTTAATTTGCTCTCTTGTTTTAGATTTTCTTTTTAAGGTAGACAATTAGTTCACTTGTTTTGAACTTCTCTTTTTTAGAATAAGCATTTATACAAAAAATTTACTCTGGGTCTGCTTAACTTTATCCCATACATTTTGATATATTATATTTTTATTTGTATTCACTTCAATGTATTTAAAGGTGTTTCTTATGATTTCTTCCTTGAGCTAAAGGGCATTTTAAGATGTATTTAAATCTTCCAATAATGTAGACTTTCCTGGGTAGCTTGTTTTTACCCATTTCAACTCATTTTCATTATGGTCAGAAAGCATACTTTCTATGTTTACAGTGTTTTGAAACTTCTTGAGAGATATTTTGTGGTCTATAGCCTATTGATAAATGTTTCACGTGTAGCATAATAGAACATATATTCTATTGTCTTGGTCAATATCGATTAGGTCAAGCTGTTGTCAAAATTATTTTATCTTAACTTTCTTTAGTTATTCTGTCAGCAATACAGCATTATGTCTTCATAATTACTTGACATTTTATCATTATGAAATAGCTTTCTGTTGTAATATTGCTTGTTTGGAGGTCTAATTTTTCTTATATTAATATAGCCACATAAGTTTTCTTGTGCTTGTTGTTTCCTTGGTATACTTGGAAATTATTTTACTCTCAACTTATCTATACCATAATATTTGGCATGCATCTCTTATAGGTACTTTTCTTATCCAGTTGGACAATCTGTGTTTTATTTGGAGTATTTAAATTACATTTGAAATAATTATTGATAAGGTTGGATTTAAGCATTCTATTTTTGCTTTTTTTTTTTTTTTTTTTGAGACAGAGTCTGGTCCTGTCACCCAGGCTGGAGTGCAGTGGCGGGATCTCAGCTCACTGCAAGCTCCGCCTCCCGGGTTCACGCCATTTTCCTCCCTCAGCATCTGGAGTAGCTGGTACTACAGGCGCCCGCCGCCATGCCCGGCTAATTTTTGTATTTTTAGTAGAGACGGGGTTTCACCGTGTTAGCCAGGATGCTCTCGATCTCCTGACCTCGTGATCCACCGGCCTCGGCCTCCCAAAGTGCAGGGATTACAGGCTGAGCCTCTGCGCCCAGCCTATTTTGCTCTTATGTTCTATTTGTTCCATCATTTTTCCTCCTCTGTTCTTTCTTTCATGCCTTTTTATATTAACTGAACAATATTCAGCGTTCCATTTTAATTCCTTTATTGGCATTTTAGAAGAATATCTTCATATAATGTGGTGGTTCTCTAGGGATTATAATAAACATCCTGGGCTTATCGCAGTCCACTTAGTGTTAATAGTCAACGTTTTCATGTAACATAAAGAAAAGTTGCGGCGAAATTGTTGCCTTTAGTCTCCTGTCAAAGCTATTAATTTAGAATATTTTACTCTACATACATTATCAATAGTACACTTAATTAATTTTTTATTCAAACCATCAGTTGTTTGTTATAAAACTAAAAGAAAAAAGCCTTAGTTTTTCACGTTTATGCACATGCCATTCCTAGAGCTTCTCCTTGCTTCCTGTAGGTCAGAATTTCCATCTGTTGTTATCTTTCTTTAGTCTAAAAAATTTCCGTTTGCATTTCTTGTATCTAGGTCTGCTAATGACAATTGTTCGAAGCTTTCTTTTATCTGAATAAATCTTTCTTTTCTCAAGAATTACTTTTTCTAGTTATAGAATTTGGAGTTGACAGTTCTCTTTTATTTTGAAGATGTAGTTTCATTGCTTTTTAAAGTGTCATTTCTGATGACAGGTCATCTGTCTATTTGTTTCCACGTATGTAAGTTATTTTCTCCCTCCCTTTAGCTACTTTCAAGATTTACTCCTTTTTTGCCCAGTGGTTTGACTATGGTATGTCTACATTTGGTTCTCTTTATTTTTATTTTGTTCTTTGAGTTTCTGAAACCTGTAAGTTGATATATGGTGACAATTAGGAAAACTTTTGGTCTTTACTTTTTCAAATAGCTTTTTCTGTCTCATTTTCTTCTCTACTCTTTCTAGGACTCCAATTATAATAGCGCTAGACTGGCCCTATTTTTATTATTTTTCTTCCTTTGTATTATCTGTATTGGGAAATTGTTCTTGATCTGTTTTTAAGTGCACTGATAGTTTTTTCTGCCATCTTTAATTTACTGGTATGTGCATACAATGACATTTTTATATAAGATATTCAGTCTCTCAGTTCTAAAATTTGTCCTATTATCTCTTTATCATTTTTACTTCTCTGTTGAGATTCTCCATATATTCCCTCTTATGACCATCTATTCCTTAAATCCTTGAATATGCTTATAATAGCTTATTTTAAATTTCTTATCTTCTAATCCCAGCATGTTGGCCATTTCACTGTCTTAATCCATTGTTTACTTTTTTTGTTATGCATCATATTTTCCTGGTTTTATGTCTAGGCAGGTTAAATTATATGTTAGATTATGTGTATGATATTTTGTAGAGATAGGTTCTTCTATTTTCCTTTGAAGAGTGACTCTTTTCTAACATTAGTCTTTTTTCTGTAGTCAAACACCAAAATTTCACTCCTGAGCTATATGCAATGGTTGAAATCTCTGCTCTGTACTAGCAATTTAGCTGTTGTTTTCTGCTGGATTCTATGGAGTCTCTTTTTATGAATATGAAATGTAGCAGCCATCATATATCTGAATGAAGTTGAAGTGCTGATTTTAGATTTTTACTCTGTGACATTCTCCTCTGTGACTTTCAGTTGTGTGAGATTTCCTCCAATGTCATTCAAATTTCCCAGTTCTTCTTTTCTGTCAGCCTGGAACTCTGTGCTCTTATTCCTCAAGCTAGTAAAACTCACCGTTTTACTCATAGACATCTAATTTTGCACAGACTGGGAAGCGTCATCAGGTGTGAGGTTGCACTGATGCAAATTTAAATCATTGCAATTTTCTTTATTCAATGGTCAAATACTTCATCAGTGGTTGAATATTCTACTATTTCTGCCTGTTTTCTGTTTCTCATTGCCATCAAATGTGTATCTAATTTTTTTTAGAGTTAATAGTTTTTTTCCCTGCATTTGAGTTAGACCTGAGCTACTACCACATTTTGTAATTCAAACTTTTTGTCTAACAATGTTTTAAAAAACTCTTTATTTGGAGGGAATTCTCAAATTTCTAAATACTCCACAAACATTAGGATCAGGGCTCACATTCCCAGTTTCCCTTGTAGCCAGATGTACATATGGAAAATGGCCTCAGCTAATGAAGCATACCCACATATTTGAAACTCAGAAAAGTGTTAAGAGGAACTGTAGATATCATTTTAGTTGTTGCAAGGATGGAAAAAAATAACCAACTTTCACTGGTGAACTTTGTCTTCAATCATTGTTTTCCTGTGGGTAAGTGGCTAATTTTCTGGCCTAGAGGTGGAATTGGTGTGTTGGTAACAATTGATTTAATGATAACCTGCTTTTGTCTTTTTAAAAATTGCTAATCCACCATTGTTTCTGGTCCTGTTTTATACTTATGCAGTGTATAATGTCTCATGCAAAATTTAGTTCTTTGTTTCTCAGCTTAAACTGGATTTTGATGAGCAGTTTTCAACTTCAAATGAAAGAAATGGCTTTGGTTGATGTTAGACAAAAATAAAAAGAGGGAATTAAAGAAATATGTTTGTCATCTTGTAATATTAAATAAATGAAACTGAAAATTCAACAATTCTGCTTCATAAAAAAATAGAAAGTTTCTACTGTTTTTCATTATTTTTGAAGCTATGTGATTAAATGAAATTTCTGCCTCATGGAAGGTTTTTAGAACTATGTAATAATACCATAAAGACCATTAGGAGAGAAATGAATAAAGACTGAAAGAAGTAAGCACTGTGTGGTAACGTAGATGGCACATAGTTGTGTGCGTGGAGCCCTAATACATTTTACCATGGAATTTATACAATAAATGTTAGTTTCCTGTGAACCTGCTAATTAATATGACTTTCTCAGACATTTCCTTAACCTAAACAGTTTAGGTTTCCTGTAGATAGACTGCATGTATTCTCATCTTTAACCTTTCCATAATCTTCCCTAATTACAGATGTCATTGGTTCTTAATAGCAAAAGAACGGCAGTAGCTTATAAAGTTATATTATTTGTTTTTTACTAATATGTGAAGTGATTTTGTCTTTCATTTCACCTCTAAAGCTAATTATGTCTTCTAAGTTAACAAAAATTCCGGATCATACCATCATTAGTTTAAACTTTACAATGAATTCATTCTTTCCATTTATTACTAACCTGCATTATAGCAATATTTAGCTAATGAATTCTCAAAATATTTCTTGAAAGGTGAAAGAGTACCTCAAGTAAATGGTGTAATTAATTTATTTATCACAATTTTAAATTAAGTGTTCTGTTTAATCTCAAAGGGGTACCAATGAAGTTAGGGCATAAGGAGTCCGTGGTTAATAAAATGGCAAGAATTAAAAAAGATTATTACATTTTTCCTCATACTATGATGGCTATAATTTTTAAAACAGTAGAAATGTTTAATTTTTAAAGGCTACTAGTGTCTATTTAATTCAAAGATGTGAGATCTTCAGTTCAACTTGTTGTTTGAAATTTGAACAGCTTTTTCTTGCTGTTGTTCAATACAGTTATTAAACAGTCCAGGCAGGCCTCTGGAGTTACATATATGTATGTGGCTATGTGTGTATATATACATAGAAGTAGAAATAGCATATAATCAATTTACATAAGTCTTTTGTTTTTGATGAAAATTCCTCTAAAAGTGAATATAAATTAATAGCATATGGAGCCTACAAAAATTGTCTAATAGGGAAGTAGGAAAATATAATTTGTGAAGAAAAAGTTCGCTAAAATAGACTTTTATTTTTACATGTAATAAATTTATATTGAAGGGTTTCCAGAAATATAAAATGTTATAGGCCACTTATCCTGAGACACACGAAGGAGACAAGGGATAGAGCTAGGATGGAAGTGAAAATAAAGGACAAATAGAGATAGATACATAAGTGGAAATGAAACACTGCATGTTCTCACTCATAGGTGGGAATTGAACAATGAGAACACATGGATACAGGAAGGGGAACATCACACACCAGGGCCTGTTGTGGGGTGGGGGAGGGGGGAGGGATAGCATTAGGACATATACCTAATGCTAAATGACGAGTTAATGGGTGCAGCACACCAACATGGCACATGTATACATATGTAACTAAACTGCACGTTGTGCACATATGCCCTAAAACTTAAAGTACAAAAAAAAGTCATCAAACAGGTGGTAATTTTAAAACATGGCTTTTCCAGGCAGCAAATTTTCTGAATGTATTGCAAAAGAAGATAAATTGTGTGTCTATGTAGATCATGTCAATGAAATAAACAATAAAGTTTACTTATTGGAATATTGAAAGTGGTTGATAATAAATTAATTATTTATATTTATGGTAAAAGCAATAAACTTGATTTTTAGGGGGTTCAATGACTTCCTGAAAATATCCTCTCACAGATTTTCTCAGAGTGTCTAGTTGGCAAAAGCACAGCTCCAAATTGCTATTTCCGTCAACGTCTACAGAACATTTACAGTTCGATTTCCAAAAGTTTCCATTTCTACTGACCTTACAAATTTGTAAAATGAATGCCCACCAGGACAAAATATTAAGTGATCAAATTAATTGGATCCTACAAGTGAAAATCTAGGCAAGGAAAATCTTCCTTCTTAATGAATGATTTTTATGTCTCTTCATTCTTGTCCTTCTAGGTAAAGCAACACTCTGGAGACCTTCTTTTGAGGCATTTCACCACCAGAGTAAGTGTGATGTATGAGTAATTAGTCCACCCACAGGGAGCTGGTGAAATTAAATTGGAAGTTATTTCCTAACTGGCATATCTTGGAGTAAAATTAATCTAATAACAGTTTTCATAAGAGAGCATAAGCTTAAAAGACAACATTTTTCATTCAGCTTTACCAAACAAAGTGCAAATTTAGGTGTCCAGTTGTGAAGTTTGGTTGTGTGTGGATTGTACAGTGAAGGTACCAGTGGACAACAGTTGCTCATCAAGCAAGTTTATACAAAAGCTTTCGGACAAGTCCAACTCTAGATAAAATTCTGAAGTATTTCATGCTTGTGTTCAGAGATTCTTTTTCTCTCTCCAAGGTAACCCACATATCAAAAGACATACGGGGTTATGGGTAGAACTTCCTAAAATTGCTCATGAGAAGTGTGCCATGCATAAACATACTTCACTAGCTTGAATTTTCTGTTAGTCTCACAGGCAACAATTAAAATCCTGTATGTTTTTCTATCTCCACACACTCCTGAACATAGAAAGACCAAGTGACATCTCTGGTTAAGATGTGTACAGGTTACAAGACATGTCTAAATATATTCACCAAGAGGTTTATTATTTTCACAGTGGCATTCACTAAATCAGTTGTCAGTGTAGCAATACTCAAGGAATAAGCAGGGTCTTCAATTTATCAGTTTGTAGTCCACCCCAAGTTGAATCACTGAAGCACGTAACTGTAGATAAGGTCACTCAAAAGCACAAATCCAGGTTATAAATATTCAGTAGTAGTTTATATGCATTTAGCAATTTGAATGCTGCGAAGTGTAGCCCAGAAAATCAATCGACATTGAACTATTAAAGAGGTCTTCATGGCACCTGCACTTTGAATCTCTTCAGACTCAGGTTAAACAGGAGACATGGTAGCTCATATATACTGCAAAAACCCTTCCTCTTTTCCTTTTTATCTATGAACCTGTCCTTTTCAATGTTGTCTAGATGCCTGAAGTTATGAATACCCTTGATCTTAGTAAAAAATGGTACCACCCTTCAGCAAAATCTCACTGATCAGTGTCTATGTTGCCTCACTGAGTTAGCCTTTTGTGTTCTTGTGGCCCAGGATGACAATGTTGACACAATCCAAACCAGTAGTTGGAAAGTTAATGTTGGATGCGTCTTTGACAATTGATGGAATGACCTGAAATCAAATGTGAGGCGGTGGAGACCCAAGAATGCTATTCAGGCAGTAAGTGATCTGTGGAGATACTAAATGAAATATCTGGAAGGAATTGTAATCTTGCAACTATGCTTTTACATGTTTTTTGACATAAACAGTTTCTATTTATGGTGGAGCTGCAGTGTCCATTTCCCATGAAGTTCCCATAGTGTTAACTAATACAGTCATGTGTCACTTAATGACAGGGGTGTGTCTGAGAAATGCATTGCTGGACAATATTATTATTGTATGAACATCACAGAGTTTACTTACATAAACCTAGATGCTATAGCTGATTACATACCTAGGTTAGGTGGTATAGCCTATTCCTCCTAGGCTACAAACCTGTGCAGCATGTTACTGTACTGAATACTGTAGGCAATTGTAACACAACAGTTAAGTATATCTATACTTACTTATATCTATACAGTAAGTGTATCTATACATGTCTAAACATACAAGAGGTACAGTAAAAATACAGTGTTATGATTTTATTGCACCACTGTCATACATGTGCACTATCCTTGACCAAAATGTTGTTATGTGATGCATGATTGTAACAAAAGAATTAATTAAAGATAATATTGAAGTGCCTATTGAGATTTCAATGAAGAAAGGAATATTTGTAAATTCTGATTACCTTAAGTGGGAATTGACTTTCTTCCTGTTTCCATGGCTGTTCTTGTGAAAGAGCATAGCTTTCCAAAGACCTGAAATCTCTGACAAATCTTGCAATTCTCTATTGCCTGCATTATGAAGGTCACCTGGTATCAAATGAGGCAAAATGGTAGATTATAAAGACCTGTACTTTATTGTCAGTTCCTAAACATAGAAAGCATTGGTCTATCTTGAACATTTCTGCAGTTATAAACTAGCCTTGGGTCATGATTTTCTGCCTTTTTATCATAGACAAGATTTAATTTAGGAGATGTCCTTTTAATGTGTAATGTGAATAGTAAGTGCCACTTATGAAGCCCTATTTTCTTCCAGCCATTTTAATTGTAAAATCTGTCCAGTCAAGATGCAATGTTAGAGGCTTCACTGACAACACCGTCTGTGTGTGTGGGGGTGTGTGTGTGTGTGTACATACATATGATTGAGCAGGATTTAATGTAAGTCAAAACTGTCTCAAATTTCCTAGGACAATACAGCTTCCTTGGCCATTCCCTTGGAGCTCTGAGTTGAGGAGCTGGTGATGTGTATTTCTTGTGCATGTTCTCCACATTATCCCTATGCAGGCCTTCCATGGGCTTGGTTTTGGAACCAGTGATGAGGAAGATCATTAGAATTGTTGTGCTCAAAAAGATTCCTCCATTCTTCTGTATAAGCAATGGGAATTTTCCCAGACCAATATTTCTTCTTTTGAAATGGTAAATTTTGAATATTAACTGGTTAGTATAATCCCATAAAATAACAAAGTTTGAGCCCTACGAACTGTGTTTTAGGCTAAAGTTGTGTTTTATGCTAAATCATCATTTACTTCTTGTATGATTTTTTTTTTGAGACAGAGTCTGGCACTGTCACTCAGGCTGGAGAGCAGTGGCACAATTTTGGCTTACTGCAAGCTCCGCCTCCCAGGGGCACACCATTCTCCTGCTTCAGCCTCCTGAGTAGCTGGGACTACAGGTGCCCACCACCACACCCGGCTAATTTTTTTTTTAAGATTAAGGGCGAAATCAAAGCTGCTCCTCTATATTACATTCATAAGTCAGAATGATTAAAGCAAGCTATTTATTTATTAGAAACACATACTCCAAATTTAGCATCTAAGACATGACAGCCTTTCAGGAGACATCAATTTACTTTTTAGGGTCTATAGCTATATTTGTATTCATGCTATTGGTGTCCATAATATTTCATTAGATGTTCTGGTTAAATTGATAAATGAAAATAATGTATGTGATAAGGAGAACAACCTAGGTCTCCTGGAGGGCCCCTTACAACTCAGCTGGTGTTAGCAGAAATGCCTGGGTGTAACAGTGAGAAACAACCTTTCAAAAGTGTTGAGCAATTTTTCAGGCAGAGGAATATGTATGCCAATCCAGGCAGCAAGATAAGTGGAGGTCAGTTAAAAGATCAGTGTGTGATTACATTTTTTTTTAGGTTTCTACTGAGAGGAAATATAATACTCAGTTATTATTTTCTCTGTATATCTCCGGTTATTTTGTCACAACTTTTTATGTAAGCTACTACCAAACATTGGGTTATACAAGATCTATGGGTCGTATTCAATATTTGCTTTTCCCTCAACTACTAACACGTTTGATTCCCTTTGTAACTTTCTCCCCTATTTCTCCTTTCAACCTGTTTTCTCCAACCACACTGAGTTAATACGCCTCCTATATACTCTCATACCCTGTTTTATCTAAAGAGATTTCCTTTTTCTACTATTATACCCATCTCATTCCCTAATTTATTTCTTCTTATTTCTCTCTCTATTTTTTATTCTTTTAGGCACAGCTCATGTCTCATGACTTTCAAAAAGTTTTTCTTCTGATATTCCCAGCTCGAATTAGGCATATCCCAATCAGTTTCCTTAGTCTTACAACTCTGCATATTATTGGCTTATAATCTGTCTTAGGCTGGGAATTAGCTCCTTGTAGGCAGGGGCTAGAATTTATTTACTCTTATGTCCATAATGCCTCACACAGGAACTATTCTCACATACAAATTGTAGGGCCATAATTCCTGAGAACATATGTATATTGTAGTGACTCATAAAGGCTTGAAATAAATTTTTTAAATGATTAATTGGGAAGTCCATGAACTTGACATCTTGATGTAGATTAAAAGCAAGGGCAGATGAAGCAGTTATACAGGATACTTGAAATACCAGAAGAATATAATCAGAGAGCAATAAATTAATCCTTGATTTTTAGATGTGAAGAAGTTCTGAGAAATATTTGAAGACATGGCTCTAGGGATGAGTACAAAACAGAGACCAGTAGCCAGACTCAGAGCTTTAAAGAGTGAAGAAATTGCATTGCAGGGGGAAGGACTGTTGTATACTAAATAGAAATTGTCATTAAATGGAAGACTAAGCAAGAGGCTGATGATCTGTGGATGAGAGACCAAAATGGTGTGGAGATAGAGGTAAATGCCATAATCTACAAAGAAGATATTTTTGTGCCAGGAAGAAATAATAGGTCTAGAACATAATAAAAGATAAATGGTTAACTACATTGTAATGTGGTCTCAGAACTCACTGAAGGCGTAGCCATTGATATTAACTTCCACTTTGCTTCCAGACAAAAGATTTTAAATATTTTAAAAATTGCATTTGATATTGTATGATTCATCAAGACAGAAAGTAAAGCTGTAGTTGCCCTGGGAGGGCAGGGAATGGGGAGTCACTTTTTAATGGGTACAGGATTTCAATTTTACAAGACAAAAAGAATTATGGAGATGGGTGGTGGTGATGCTTGCACAACATTGTGAATACATTTAATAACACTGAATTGTATACTTAACAGTGGTTAAGATGCAAATTGTTGAGTGTGTTTTGCCACAATTAAAAAATGGAAAACAATAGTATTTTATGATATAGCCCATTTCATCTGTTAGCTAGCTGTATGTGTCTGCTCAGCTGTGGATAGATATTTATGCTGTTTCTGAACTGGAGGTTACTGGTATTCGCTAAGGTATAGGAAAATTGATCTTATGTGGCTAACGGAGGTGGATATAGTTGTATCAGTCAGACAGTAATGATATAATCATGATAGTTTACATTTAGCATAATTTACATGTGTTATACTTTAGAAAGCACTTCATAGATATTATTACTTCATACCATTTTCCCCTTACCATATTTGTCTCTCCTTTCTCTGCTGACTTCAGAAAATGTCTCTTCCACACTACTCAATTCATCTCCTTATTTTGTCAAAATTTTAAGTCTCAGAGTCTCCAAAAAAAATTCCAGACAAATCTCATCAGCTTTCGGTCATTGATTAATCGATGCCCTTAGAGGCTGTCCCTTTCCCTTCTCAATTTGACATAGCTTCCAAATACACTTGTCATTAAAACAAAGTTGTTTATATGGTTTTGTATTTCTTCCTGCTGAATTATGAACATTTTTTCATATTGACATTGATTTCCATCTGGCCATGAAATACTCACGGTGAAGAAAATGAAACAAAATTTGTTATATTTATCAAGAGCCAGGTACCGTTTTCAGTGTCCTAGAAGCATAAACTAGTGTAATGCTCACCACCTCATATGAGAGGCAAAAATGGATGAAAAACCAAGACACAGAGAGTTAAGGGAAATTTCCCAAGATCACACAGCCACTGAGGATATGAACTAGATTTTGACTTCAGGCTGTTTACCCCAGAACCTGTGCTTTCAACCATCATTTGTACTGCTTCCCTAAATTACACTTGAGTACACTGTGACAACAAATTTCACCTATGACACTGATTATCTGGGGAACTTTGCAACTTATTCTGAATATGACTCAGTTTTCTTTTCTGTACAGAGATAAAGTCAGTATATACTCCATAGATTCGTTATAAGGATTATATGAAATGACACATGAGAAGGCTTTAAAAGGACTTGGAAAGCAATAAGTTTTTTGTTTTCAATCATTTTTCAATAGGTTATCAGTGTTGTGAATGGTTCATGAAAAATGACTTTGGGCTCAGTGAGTAACTGAAATGTTGTTGCTTAATAGTGTGTTTAATATTAATATAATAGTAACCAATGTCGTTATTGTTGAGTAATAGTTATTTGGCTTTTCACTGCTTTTCTTTTCTAGTGTTTTAGTCAGAGACTTCTTAAGTCTCCTCAAGTGTGTACACATTTCTTAAATTTGTTGGAAAGTACCAAATTTAAGATATCTTGCATTTTTTTCTTCCTTAGTAAACACTAAATTCCATCATGCAGCAGAAAAAGGGCTCTGTTATTGTCAGTATAATGGTTTAATATTCACTTTTATTCCCTGTATCGTAGTTCTGATTTAATTGCTATTTAGAGTAAAACTTGTTCCTTATTATATGCATTCATAATTATAAAATTTGTGTTTTAATGACTTCTACACATATACTGTGCTTTTCTTTATTTCCTTATATCTTTTACTGTTGCATGATCCTGGTATTTGAAATCTCATTAAGTGTTGTTTGGGGATTTGCTGGGAATGTCATCTACATAGTAATGTCTCAAGTTTGTAGCATCTTTAAAACATAATAGGAGATGGAATTCACAGCAGAGTAATAAGCCTCCCACTTTAGGCAATATATTTGTGATTGGTATGACTTTGTTCCCAGAGGGCAGTTAGCAACACAATATTATGGCTATGTGTACAAGGAAAACTAATTTTAAAAATCTCCTTTAAAAAAAAGTTCCCAATCCTAACCAGTATCATGCACAGAATCCGTTTCCACCTCTTCACATGGAAGCAGCTGTGGGTGGACATCTAGAAAGTTGGATAACTATTTATCACACATGATCTGAAAAGTTTGCATTGCCATAGATAGGAATGAATTATCTGTTTATAAAGAAAAAAAACAATAAAAATATGAACCAAGAAAGCACAGAAGGTAGTAACCACATTTAGATGTTTATCATGGAATCGTCTTTATAATCCATCTGTTACAATTCCACAGAGCAAATGACAAGTAATTGTGAAGTTTCCCCTCATTTTATAGGTTTGGTCTTATAAGGCATGCAACACAAATTTTAATTACTTTTCTTTTTGGTATTTGGATCTTAATTTGGTCAAGTGGCCACTGGGTAGATGATGGAGCCTCTTGAGACATACAGTCTTCTAGCTTTGTTGATGTGAATATTACTGTGTATTTTTCATTCACTTATTATTTTACAAGGCATGCTTCATTAAAAATATGTCAACATCTCATTGACAAATCACAAAATTTTAAAGGCAGAAGAAAAAAACAATTTATTTAAAACATTCCTGTGTAAAAGTAGTCACCACTCTTACTATTCTTCAAATATTTTTATTATATTTAAATGCAAGCCTAGTTTTATCTTGAGTGTCTGACCTTGATGATATTGTACACTTTAAACTTAGAAAAATTGAACTCTATTGGAAATTTCCTACAGATCAGCTTTTCTAGATGCCAAGCACCTTGTTTCAGCCATGGTGATGACAGCAAATTGGGTTCTCAGGGATTCTGGCCTCTGGCATCATCTCAGTTGTTTATAATTGAAGTTGGCTCTGATGAGAACTCAGCTTAGATGCATGGTTGGACTGCTGGGCTTAAGGCTGGCCTGCCAGGAGGTTGCATTGAGCTGTAACTAGGCAAAGAAAGAAGGAGTTTATTGAGGCATTACTGACAATAGCAAAGACTTGGAACCAACCCAAATGTCCAACAATGATAGACTGGATTAAGAAAATGTGGCACTTATACACCATGGAATACTATGCAGCCATAAAAATGATGAGTTCATGTCATTTGTAGGGACATGGATGAAGCTGGAAACCATCGTTCTCAGCAAATTATCACAAGGACAAAAAACCAAACACTGCATGTTCTCACTCATAGGTGGGAATTAAACAATGAGAACACATGGACACAGGAAGGGGAACAGCACACACTGGGGCCTGTTGTGGGGTGAGGGGCTAGCGGAGGGAAAGCATTAGGATATATACCTAATGTAAATGACGAATTAATGGGTGCAGCACACCAACATGTCACATGAATACGTATGAAACGAACCTGCACGTTGTGCACATGTACCCTAGAACATAAAGTATAACAAAAAAAGAAGGGGTTGGGCAAAATTACCAACAATCTTCAACTATGAATTTTTATGAGTAGGGGCTTCCCACACCATCAGGCACTCCAAGTTGGAGAAACAAGGGATGTTGAATTGAAAGTTTAATTTTTTAGGCTTGATAGTCAGATTAGGGAAGTTTTGGGTACATCTTTCCCACTCAAGAGCCCTCTCCCTAACTCACGGCCAATTTGGGACATGGGCTCAATGGAAAAGAGTACTGAGATCAATTCGAAATATCCATCATGAACATAGGAGGCAGGCATTCTGGCTAAGGGGTGCGTCTTCCCACTTTGTAATCCAGAGTGCGATTTCTTCTTGCTATCTGTCCCTCCATAAATAAGCGTTGGGTGAAGGACAAGCTAGTTACAATTGAGGATGGAATGAGATTCTAGCAGAATTGCAAAATGAACTGAGAGCCACGAAACTATTCCTCTGTGAACCAGCAGAGAGATCTGTGGAAGGCAAAGGAAGAGGAGCCAAGAGGCCAGATAACATTCCTGCTTCCCCTACATTGTGAGAGTGAAATTGTCAGCAACCTATATCAGTAATTAACCAGAGGCTTTTTAGAGAGTAAGACTTCTGATAGATACCTCAAGAGCTGAAGTTGCTCTTCAGTACTGCACAGAACCTGTGGACAGATTTTCATCATTATTCTCTTCTTCAACAGACAGATATTAAATTCAAGGCACAGTTCTAAACTATGCAGTCAATTACAAAAAATAATAATGAAGGGCATTAGCTGTGCCTCATAGGACGTTAAAACTCTAGCTGCTAAATGAGACAAATAGGGTTCCCACATCAAGTGCCTGGGCTCCTGTTATAACCTGGACTCTGTTTCCATCGGCTTCTCTTGTTTCTGTTTTGGTAAACCCATCATTTGGCTTAGTCCCTATCCTTGCCATGCTCACCCACCAGTAGGTGGACCTCCTTGAACATAACTTGGCATAGATCTTTGATTGTTTCTTTTCAAATGTTTTCTTACTTTAGAGCTGCAGTCAATTGTTGTTTGGACCATAAGACTCTGAGGCTGTGTGTGGTTGAAACTGTCTTGAGACTCAAAGAGCTATTGAGGAAGGGATTTGGTAGCTGAACTCTTTTGAAGATTTTCTCTGTCTCTCACACATCTGGGGCTGAATAGCTTAACTTTTAATTTCTACATCGATGATAGTTTAATAGGCATTCATGCAAATCAGTTCGGCTGTGAGTTATTATCCTTCTCCAATAACAAGTAATGCATTCCTTAAATTTAGTGTACGTATAAATTCTACATGGTAAGTGAAGCTGTCTTTATGAATTGCTGCTATAGAATATACTAGATTGTGTAGGTTTTAGTACAATCCAGGTAATTATCAAGCCTTTGTAATATTTTCAGGAAAGTGATCCTTTCACTTCAGTTTATGGAACTTGAAAATTTTTCAGTTGCCACCCACTAATTAGATCATAAACTTAATTCTATGTATCTGAATTTATTTTTCTATTTATAAATTTATCTGGATGCTTTCTCAAAGGTTTCTCAGATTAAAAACCTATGGCTTTGTAAAATTAAAACAGAAGTAATAGGAATTGTGTTAAAAAACAGAATCAGGCCAAGCCTGGTGGCTTATGCCTGTAATGCCAACACTTAGGGAGGCCGAGGTGGGAGGATCATTTGAGGTCAGGAGTTCAAGACCAGCCTGGGCAACATGGCAAAACCCCACCTGTATTTTTAAAATGCACAAATTAGCTGGGCGTGGTGGTGAATGCGTCTAGTCCTAGCTACTCAGGAGGCTAAGGCAGGAGAATAGCTTGAACCCAGGAGGCTGAGGTTGCAGTGTGCCAAGATAGAGCCACTGCATTCCAGCCTGGGTGACAGAGTGAGATCCTGTCTTAAAAAAAAGAAAAAAAGAAAAGAAAAAGAAAAAAACCAGAATCATACAGTGAGAGAGATTGTATAGCCCTTTTAATTGTTCATTATGGATACATTTCTTTTTCTGTGTAATAGTTTATCAGCACGAAAATTTTCCTTTTCTGTGTAATAGTTTATCAGCATGGAAAAAAACAGTCACTGAACACTGACAATTTTCTTTCTCTCTCTCTCTCTTTTTTTTTCCTTTTTTTGGAGATGAAGTCTCACTCTGTCACCCAGGCTGGAGTGCAATGGCAACATCTCTGTTCACTGCAACCTTCACATCCTGGGTTCAGGCGATTTTCCTGCCTTAGCCTCCCAAGTAGCTCGGATTCCAGGGACATCCCGTCATGCCTGGATAAGTTTTTGTATTTTCAGTAGAGACGGGGTTTCATCATGTTGGCCAGGCTGGTCTCAAACTCCTGACCTCAAATGATCTGCCCACCGTAGCCTCCCAAATTACTGGTGATGAGTTTCATTTAATGGTGTTCTACAAAGTGAGTTTAGGCAGTGAAAGGGCACATGTCATCTATAGTTTACCAGAAAGTAGTACCGGTCACCAGCATTGAAGCGTACTCCTAACCCTGGAAAATTTCTTCAACAGCCAGAATTAATCTCAGATTTTGAGACTGGAGCAAAGACTAATTTGGTATGTGTTCATTCAGATTAGTAAATCTCCATGGTGTTCGAACTGTATAATATCAAATCTAAAATAAGTCAAGAGAGTTGGACAATATCTCATCTCTGAGAAAAAAATGCATTATTTTCAACAGATTTAAGGCTGACTTTAAAATCCAACTGCCTATTCCAGTGTATGTTTCTCTAGAATAAGGCCAAGCCCTACAAATTCTGGATAGTGTCCTCCAAGTTGTGTTTAAGTGATAATTGATAAATCTATGGTTTAGACACATATGGAATTCCAAATAACTTTAACTCCAGCCTTTGTGAGTAAAAATTGGCAGTGATCATGACCTTAATGGAGGCATGTGGTTAATTGGAATTTTCAGTACCAAAAGTCTTCTTCCTACTAGTTTACCAGGGTACCCTATAATAGTATCCATAACTTATTGCCCACTTGTCTGCTTTGATTTCTTTTTTAAAAAGACAATTTTAAACTTAGAGGTTTTGTACCTCAAGTCACATATGTGGCACATTTATAAAATAATCATGCCTTTGCATATTTTTCCTTTGATATCTTAGCTGTAAATCCAAGTCATTTATGTTTTTAATTGCCACAAATATTGCACTGAAATAGAGCACTAGTTGCAAAAATGCCTGGTATAACATTTCTTCTTGTTCTTGAAAGTTATTTTAGTATCCCATGTTTAAGATATTCCTAGACAACTATATGTAACTATAATTATTTCTGCTAGGTAGAAACATCTTTGTGGTCAACATTTGTGAAGGGCCTTGCAAATAATAATATGCTTGAGTAGGAATAGTATTTTGCAAATATAGCCCTAAATAGAGCTACTGATTTTACCAAGTAGTAAAGACTCCAAACTCTGTCTTTGTCTTTCAAATTTGGTTTATAGGAACATCTCATTACAATGAGCAAAAAGCCTATCTGATCATTAATGAGATAATTTTGACACTTCCAAATGACACAGCTAATTTGTAGTAGGTTTTTGAAGTGCAAATTACATGTTTCTGTTTAAATAATGACAGTAAAATATAGACACTATGTATTCACACTCTATATACACAACTAACTCCAACTTGTCTCTAGAAGAAAAGTTTAATTTTTCAGGTCTCATCCATAAAATTAAGTGTTAATAAGCTGTATCTTTATTCTCACTTGGAAGTAATTTCTTCTTAACCATTGTATAACACTGCTACAGTTTGTACGGAGATAAAATAACTCAAGGTGAGAAATCCAGTTATTTAAAGAAATCATTTTACCTTCAATCACTTTTAGAATATCTATGGTTTTAGAGTAAGGATGAAAATTTATAAACATTTGTTAAATTATGCAACTGTTTTTGAAGATGTTTCAAAATTACATTTTCCTTATTTTACAACTAGTTTTCATGTATTCACAAATGAGACACATGAGAATTATTAATGCAAAAGCACAGCATATCAACAAAATTTATAATGTAAATAGATTAGTTAGGAAAGAATGTAATGAGTGAATTACCAAAGCTATTTTATTGGTTCCTAGATTTACCATAGAAGAAAATAAAGCACCCTTATAAAAATTTCTCAGCACTGAGTCCATTTAAGGTCTATTTTGTATGCCGTAAGTTCTAAAAAATGTTATTGCCGGTAAAAATAGGGTGCCTATCTAAAATTGTCTTTTTAAAGGTTCTCTCTTATTCTTCTTCCCTTCCTATGTGTGCCCAGAATACTTTCATCGTCTTGATTGGAACACTGTCTCTCTTTCTCAGAGGGTGTACATTTGTAGAAGGGAGAAAATATTTGTTAATTTTGCTTTCTATAAGATAAGGCCTCAATGGTTGAAGGTCAGTTAACAAACTTTTTTTTTTTGTCTTCATACTATTATCTTGGAATTACCAACTGGCTTCTATTTAGATTTTGAATAATGAAAGAAAAGAACTAGCATTTGTTAGAACTTACTGTGTTCCAGAAACATTATTGATGCCATTTCTTCTCATTATCACATTCATTCTTTCAATTAGTATTATTTTTTTCCATCTTAATAAGGTGGGACCAGAGGTTTTGTAATATCCACTAACCCACTGTGGATTTCATGGATTGCAAGAGGAAGAAAGCATGGTGGAACTCAGGTTTCTCTGATTCCAAATTCACATCCTTTCATGTCTCCATGAAAAATAGAAAAGATAAATTGGGCTCTATTCTAACAAGAGAAATACAATTTTCTGTCAGTTAAATGAATAATTCTTTTTTTATTTTATTTTATTTTATTTTATTTTTATCATTATACTTTAAGTTTTAGGGTACATGTGCACATTGTGCAGATTAGTTACACATGTATACATGTGCCATGCTGGTGTACTGCACCCAGATACCTAAACGAATAATTCTTAAACCTCAAAAATAAAACGTAGCAAAACCTCAATTCAAGAGTAGACATAAAGGTTGTGACATGGGTAGCAGGGACATATGTCTAGTGACATAGATTTGCTATGCATATCTGACCAAAAATCTCCCTCAAGATTTTCAAATCAGATGCATAACTACATTTAATGAGTTTCACGAATCATTAATATCAGGCTCTGAAAACAGGGTCATTAAAAATGATTAAGATTTTCAACAACAAAATCTTACCTAAATAGTAAGGAAATTATATTAGATGGCTCCATTCTCTGGGCGGTCTAGTTAACAATTCAACTTGTTCAAAGCTATAAAATATGGCAACGTAAAAAATTATGAAAGTTTTTCTAACTTTGTGCTTAAGGTAGTTGGCCATTCTTCGTCTTGGGAATAAGAAGATTAGATTTTCTGTCGAAGCATTTTACTATTGCTTTTCAGTTTCCTTTTATGGAAAGTAGATAAAATTGCAATTTTTTAATTATAAATTTAAAGTCAAAATGGAGATAAGTATCTCCATTAATTAAGTAAAGATTAATTTTTTAAAAAATGGCATTTACTAAATTCTAATCAATCAATTGATTGACTATTTTTATCCCTGGCTCAATGTAACTCTCTTTGACATACTCTTGTCTTAATTCTAGTTTATGTCAACAATGTGTAATCATAGATGACTCTTTGCCATTTTGATCTCTCAGTTCTATGAACACCTTTGATCTAATGATAATGTTTTCCAACAGAATTATTTCTACTCAAACTTCTGAGATCAAATTTGTGGATTTAGTCTCACCCCAATCAATTCTTCAACTCTCAGGACACCAAATGGTGTCCTACAATTCAATTCAATCCTGAGACTATCTATCTGGAGATAGCATCAGATCCCAAAAGTTCAGGGTTCAGGCCCACAAGACTGCACCCCCACCATTAGAGAGGAGTTGTGGGCCTCCCATACTCCTGACCAACTGTCTATAAATTAGGACTTCCATGGATTCCTTCCCCAGGTTCTATAATTTGCTAAGATGGCGCACAGAACCCAAGAAAGCACTTTGCTTACAGTTACTGTCTGATACAAATCAGGAACTGTCAAATAGAAGAGAGACACAGGGCCAGGTATGGTGAAAAGGGGCACAAAGCTGCCATATGACCTCTAAGTATGTCACTGTATCACCCTCCCAGCACCGCAGAGGTGATGGAGGAGAGGGCTGACAGTTTCAACCATCTAGTTATGCCTTCATGTTTCTGATGTCCAGCACCCACCCTGAAGCTATACGGGTCTCCAGCCACCACTCATGTCATGTCAATAGCATAAACTCAGGTATGGCTAAGAGGGACTTATGACTAGTAAAGGATGGTCCTCTCATCTCTATCAGGAAATTTCAAGTTTTAGGAGCTCTGTACTGTGAACTGGGGAGGAAGACCAAATAGGACATACCCTAGACCAGTTGTGCTAACTACTGTGTGCCTCAAAATTGCCTACAGTTGTGTTACAATAAGAGATTGCTGAGGCCTGCTATTGGAATTTCAGATTTGGTAGATCTGGGGGTGTAACCTGAGAATGTGCAGTTCTAGTAAATTCCCAGGTGATGCTGATGTTGCTAGCACAGGGACCACACTTCCAGACGGACTGTGTGAAGCATCGTCGTTACTTATAATAGCAACTTCTCTGTAGTCATAATTTCATTCATCCCATTCTCTGAGCTCCTCCTTTAATCATTCCCTTTCATACGCTGACATAAAATTTTTCAATCTCTCTGAGACCTCCAAACTATTATTTTATCATATTCGCAATGACCCTTACCAACTTGATGTACTCTATTTCCTGTTCTGCCTAAATTCCATGGCCAACCATTCCCAGGAAACTTCAACTTCCTTGTTTCTCTTTCACTTTGCTGAATCTAACCAGAAAAATAACCCTGGTTAGATCCAAATTTCCACCAAATCCCCACATATATTTGAGCAACTAGCTATATGGATCAAATTGAAAAATATCCCACTTGAAAATGAGAATCTCAGTGCTGCCTATCAATCAATCATACTACATACGCTCCAAACTATTCACTCTCTAATTTACCTAATTTTGTATCTTATTCTGTCTCTAATCCCTAACACTTCCCCAGAAATCTTCAATGTCTTTTTGGTTGTGCTTCCCTGAGAACATTGAATCACCCAAAGACAACTTCCACAGACTCCTGAAACCATTTAAACTCACTTTGCCATGTCTACACCCACATACTCTCCATTTTCACCTATTATTATCTGTGAAATAACTTGCCCCTATCTGTATATTGTCTGATGATGATTTCTATATTACATGTGAAGAAAATGAGAATAGGGTTACAGCTACTTTCTCATTATAGCATAGCTTAGAATCAAATCCATGCAGTCCACCACTGAAACTGGGGTTCCAAGTCAGTGTATTTGGAGAAGGAGAGCTAGTAGATAAATAAGGATGAAAAGATCCAGGATGAAGCTTCTGATGGAAGAAAAGGACATGTTTACTATTATGAACTCCTTGAAGTAGACCTTAAGCATTCTCATCTGGACAAATATACATTCATCCACTCCAGTGAGCTGATTAAGTTTTAGGATTTTAAGGGTCAGTGAACAATTATTCCTCACTCAGCAATTAAAGAAGGATTAATATGAGTATTATCTTGGAGAAGTTTAATTTAAAATATATTTGATTGATTTTTGGCAATTGTCTTCTATCAGATCGTTACCAATCCATATGAGTTGGTAGGAAGGGAGAAAACCCAAAATTTAATCAGATGCCTGAAGTTAGGGAACATTTTATAACCAACCCCGGGGGAAAAATGCTCAAAAGGGGAAAGATGAGGACAGAAAATACACTTCAAAGATTTTAACTTTTTGACAAAATGTCAATTCTGTGCAAGAAAAACTGATTGTGTGAATATAACTTTGTCATTTACATCTGCCAATGTGTTCAGAAATATATAACGTATAATTTTTTTAATAGTAGTTTGTTAACACAAAATTTATTCATCAAAGTATCTAAAACATTCTAAAAATACTAAAAATTTTCAATTTAAATATTAAGCTAAACAGCTCTGTATGTATAAATAAGCTCAAACAAACGTGCATGCTCCCCAACAATAACACTGCTACAGATATTGACAGGTGGTTTTCATTTCATTTCATTTTATAATGGCAAATCTGGTTAAAACCCAGATTCTGGGCTGGGCACAGTGGCTCACGTCTGTGATCCCAGCACTTTGAGAGGCTGAGGCAGGCAAATCACAAGGTCAACAGATCGGGACCATCCTGGCCAACATGGCGAAACCCCATCTCTAATAAAAAAAAAACAAAAGTTAGCTGGGCATTGTGGCACGTGCCTGTAGTCCCAGCTACTTGGGAGGCTGAGGCAGGAGAATCACTTGGACCTGGGAGGCAGAGGTTGCATGAGCCGCGACTGTGCCACTGTACTCCAGCCTGGTAACAGAGAGAGACTCCATCTCAGAACAAAACAAAACAAAACAAAACAAAACAACACAAAACAAAACCCCAGATTCTGAACTGACTCTCACAATAAGGATCTCAATTGCTTCAAAGAGAATAAAATACCTAGAAATCCAACTTACAAGGGATGTGAAAGACCTCTTCAAGGAGAACTACAAACCACTGCTCAATGAAATAAGATACAAACAAATGTAAGAACCTTCCATGCTCATGGGTAGCAAGAATCAATATTGTGAAAATGGCCATACTGCCCAAGGTAATTTATAGATTCAATGCCATCCCCATCAAGCTACCAATGACTTTCTTCACAGAATTGGAAAAAACTACTTTAAAGTTCATACGGAATGAAAAAAGAGCCTGCATTGCCAAGTCAATCCTAAGCCAAAAGAACAAAGCTGGAGGAACCATGCTGCCTGACTTCAAACTATACTACAAGGCTACAGTGACCCAAAGAGCATGGTACTTGTACCAAAAGAGAGATAGAGGCCAATGGAACAGAACAGAGCCCTCAGAAATAATGCCACATGTCTACAACTATCTGATCTTTGACAAACCTGACAAAAACAAGAACTAGGGAAAGGATTCCCTATTTAATAAATGGTTCTGGGAAAACTGGCTAGCCATATGTAGAAAGCTGAAACTGGATACCTTCCTTACACCTTATACAAAAATTAATTCAAGATGGATTAAAGACTTACATGTTAGGCCTAAAACCATAAAAAACCCTAGAAAAAAACGAGGCTATACCATTCGGGACATAGGCATGGGCAGGGACTTCATGTCTAAAACACCAAAAGCAATGGCAACAAAAGACAAAATTGATAAATGGGATCTAATTAAACGAAAGAGCTTGTGCACAGCAAAAGAAAGCACCATCAGAGTGAACAGGCAATCTACAGAATGGGAGAAAAGTTTTGCAATCTACTCATCTGACAAAGGGCAAATATCCAGAATCTACAATAAACTCCAACAAATTTACAAGAAAAAAGCAACCCCATCAAAAAGTGGGCGAAGGATATGAACAGAAACTTCTCAAAAGAGGACATTTATGCAGCCAAAAAACACATGAAAAACTGCTCACCATCACTGGCCATCAGAGAAATGCAAACCAAAACCACAATGAGATACCATCTCACACCAGTTAGAATGGCGATCATTAAAAAGTCAGGAAACAACAGGTGCTGGAGAGGATGTGGAGAAATAGGAACACTTTTACACTGTTGATGGGACTGTAAACTAGTTCAAACATTGTGGAAGTCGGTGTGGCGATTCCTCAGGGATCTAGAACTATAAATACCATTTGACCCAGCCATTCCATTACTGGGTATATACCCAAAGGACTATAAATCATGCTGCTCTAAAGACACATGCACACGTATGTTTATTGTGGCACTATTCACAATAGCAAAGACTTGGAACCAACCCAAATGTCCAACAATGATAGACTGGACTAAGAAAATGTGGCACATATACACCATGGAATACTATGCAGCCATAAAAAATGATGAGTTCATGTCCTTTGTAGGGACATGGATGAAGCTGGAAACCATCATTCTCAGCAAACTATCACAAGGACAAAAAACCAAACAGCACGTGTTCTCACTCATAGGTGGGAATTGAACAATGAGAACACATGGACACAGGAAGGGGAACATCACACACTGGGGACTGTTGTGGGGTGGGGAGAGGGGGGAGGGATAGCATTAGAAGATATACCTAATGTTAAATGACGAGTTAATGGGTGCAGCACAACAGCATGGCACATGTATATGTATGTAACAAACCTGCACGTTCTGCACATGTACCCTAAAACTTAATGTATAATAATAATAATTTAAAAAAAGAAATGAAAACATATGTCCACACACACACAAACAAGAAAAAAATAAGGATCTCAAAGAGGTCAATATGTATATAATCTATTCTTAAAGAAAAATTTTCTCCAATTGTTTATTGAAATATCACACAGGCTCTGACTTTGTTTATACCCTTAAAAAGTATGTAGATTTATGTGTAGCTTTTGTAAAGTGAAAGCTCAGAATGTCTACTCTCTTCTGGTACCACTTTAGTTTAATTGTTGGAAAATATTTAATAAAAATGAATTACTCAACAAGTGGAAAATTTGAACTTTGCATACTAAATTTTTACTTCATATTATCAACTCTTGAAAAATAAGTGTGTCTATTAGAAATGACACTCATTTGACTATACCATAATATATTTCAGACTTTTTATCTTCAGCTACAGAATTTCTCCATCCTTTGAATTATGTTAGCGGGCTTTAGTTGGCCAGTATTGGTGATTCGCCTCCACTAATTCACAACTCTATTATCTTACCCCCGGGGATGCATTTCCATAGTTCTGCCTTGTTATGAGTGTCATTTTTTTCTTCTGTTTTGTTGACTGCCATTCAAATAGTTTTGGCTTTATCAGAGACTCTCACTTTATTGTTTGTCACCCCCTCATTTTTTTAGCTTCTCATAATTTACTGTATTATATCTGCCTGGGCTTTTGGTTCCTTTACAGAATTGTTTCACTTTATTTTTAGCTTATGATACTTCTAAAGTCTGTACCCTTTTAATTTTCACTTGCTTCATCATCACATTCTTGTGTTTTGTTTTCATTTCAAAATACCAGAAAGTAGGATGTCTCAGCATCTTGGTGAGTGGAATAGTTTAGTTATAATAGAAAAAAAAAACCCATACTTTTTGTGAGCTATCTGTTTCTAAGTAAAAATTTTATATATAAATTCTTGGAAAAAAATCTTAAACTTCTAAGGGATTGAATGACATTTTAAAATCATTCTATACAACAATGGGTGCAAAATTTGTATTCCTCTACTCAAGAGAAATAATGAACATTTGTTATTAGTTTACTAACATCTAAATGTTAATGTATTCAATTATATATTATTAAAACACGATGAAGCTTAAGAGGTGGAAAAGTATAAAACAAACAAGTGTATAATTTACCTTTATTAGTATGAAACATCTTTTTCTCTCCTGAAAATAAAGATTAACCAGTGGTGTGCTGGGGCGGGAGGGGGTGTATTGGAGGGAGAAAAGCCATGATTTGCCAATTTCAGCACGAAACTGAAAATGGTTATTAATCTTTACTGGCTCCAGATATCTTTTAACATATATTGAAATCTATGATCCTTAAAAAGAAAACATATATACAGATTTTGACAAAACTTTGCAGTTCCACTCATGGATCCTTGTATAAGAATCCCTTTTATATGTGTGTTTGCAATTTAAAGAGTTCAGACTTTATGATTCACAGGTGACAATTAATGATTTAAAATCAACACTTAGGCTTTTATAATTTGGGAGTCAGGTGTTTAACTTCTGTAGTAGTAACTGCTTCTTCTCTGAGAAACTTAGGAGCTAAGACCAGGGAAATATCCCTTGGTGTGCAACACACCTCTTCTTTCTGAACATATCGTATAAGAAGTTAACTTTGTCTCTAAGTTTATATGACTTTTGAATTTGCAGTTACTAGCTATTTTCTTTTGGAACTGTAGGACTTGGAGAACTTTCCCTCTACCCTGTGAAGGTATGATAACTGAGTCTATGAAATAAATGGATAACAGGCATGTCAAAAGAAGAAAAGGTATACACATTTATTACACGCATGGGGGAATCACAGGAAAGAAAAGTGGAATCAAAAACAAAACAACAAACAAACAAACAAAACACCAGCAAGAAAAAACCCCAGTGAGATTTGGGAGCTTATAGGGAAGGCAGGAGGAAGAATGTAGGAAACTTAGGGGGGAGCAAATGACTTTTGGGAAAGATGACCAGACCCTTAGGACAATAGATGATAGTTTGTGGCAGTCTGTCTTGGTGTGGTATGGACCCTTAGTCTTGTCTCCTGTGATATGAGGAGTCAATTTTCCCTGGCTGATGAAACTCCTAGGAAGGAGATGAATGTCTTTGTGCTGACAAGACAGTATCTTGAAGCTTTGTTTTCCAATTCAGTTCTAAATCTGCAGTATATAAAAATCTCCTCATCATGCTTTGGATGTTATGGTAGATAAATGGTATCTTTACAAAAATACATTCATTCCGGTATTGAAAGTTCCTTTTGGAGGATCTCTCTTGAGGAACGTAAAGGGAGTGCAGCGAAAGCATGTCCCGCATTTGTTGTTTTTCAAATATTTTCAGTTCGATGTAATCAGTACACCAAAGCAATCCATTTAGGACTGGCATTTCCTGAACACCTTCAGAACTCTTTTTGTCCCATGTTATTTCTATGAGATCACGTGATTTAAGAACAACTTTTACTTGCCACTTACATATATATTGAAAAGGCAAACTTTCCTTTCATAGTTTGCTAATTTTGGCAAAGTACTTTAACAAAAGTTAAATTGAGTAAGTGAAATTTTCTGTTCTATTGTTTTGAAAACAATTCTAGAAACTGTCCTTGTAAGAACAGCAAAAAGAGAAAAAGATAATTCTCAACTGCTGCTTCAACCATTCTTTGTTTAACAATGTATCTAATTAAAAGGCAAAACTCTCTATTTCAGGTTTATATATATCAATTGCTTGATTAGAAAGTAAATTATTTACCCCATATAATCTGGTGTCAAAACACTTATAATAAAATTACTTTGATTTTATTGCTTATAAGTTTGTGAATTTAAATCTCAACTGACAGTGATGAATTTATTTGCTTTGTGCTGACAAGACAGTATGTTGAAGTTTTGTTTTCCAACTCAGTTCTAAATCTTCAGTGTATCAAAATCTCCTCATTATGCTTTGGATGTTATGGTACATAAATGGTATCTTCACAAAGATGCATTCATTCTGGTACTGAAAGTGCATACTTAAAGTTCTGCATGAACAGTTTTATTGAAAAAATATGTAGACAAGCCATTAATTATACACAGTGACTTGGAACAAATTCTTACAAGAAGCATAGCATGTCTTCCATTAAATGTATACATTTTCTAAAAAGTTACTGAAAGTCTTCCTGAGGTTAAACAATAAATCTTTTAAATTTAACCACTGTGCTCCCTCAAAGGTAATTTTTTCTTTATTACACTCACTTAGGGGATACAGTCAGATCTCAGCTTACCTTAAACAACTAGGCAGTATTTTTAGTGCACTTTTCTGTGTGTTAAAAAGCTAGTTGTCAAGAATAAGTTGCTCAGTTATCTTCCTCAATTACTTTTTATTTTGTTTTGTAATTATTATCCTATTTTGGCTTTCCTTTAGATTTGTGAAATATCTTGAATCAGAAATTGCAGAGAATATATAAATGAGTAAGAATGCACTCTTCAATCAAACTAGATCTCGAAAGTGTTTTGTTGTAGTTTATACCTTGAATTCGAAGGCCATTCTATACAAGGCACTTGAAAAATTTTCAAGCTCTTATATTTCATAATAATACAGAATATATTGTTGTTTTATTTGCAAGGAGATAGACCAGACAAAATATCACTTTATTTTTACAATGTTGTCTTTGATATTCTAAACTTGTCAGTTTGTACAGATTAATGTAGACTCCATACATGTAAAATTCACTATGATTTGTTTTTCTGGTATGAGAGTCCAAACAAATAGTAACTACATACCCAAACAGGTAAAGTTAAAATTTACAATAGCTTGACAAAAAAAAAAAAAGAAGAAGAAGAAAGAAACCCCTATACATTCCTTAACATTCTTAAACCCTGAGGACCATATTGGATTCAAAAGAAACATTTCTGGTGGCAGGGAAAGCATTAAAAAGCTAAAGTACATAATAAGTAAATTCCTCATTGCTATAAAATATATGACCAGCATGACATTTCAATACATGTTCAAGTTTTCTGAAAAAAGTTCTAGGATAATAGGATTTCAACTTTTGATTCTACAGATATCATTCTCGTGATTGGTATGGGAGAATCATCCTCTTCATGTATTAGTGGATTCAAATGAAAAAAAAAATCAGGCAGCTAGTTCCTTTCCAAGAAGCCTTAGAGATTGTTGTACGTAAAAATATGAGCCATATTTCTGATTCAAATTGTAGCGAATTCTCTTTATTCCCTCTTCTGCATAAAATTATGCACTGGCACTCTGCTCTCCAGACAAGTAAAACTTCTTACCTGCTATCATTTGAGATACCCAAGACTCAGAACATATTATCTCCTAGCTGAAAGTCCCAACAAACTTCTCAGGACAAAAACAACAAAAACTTAAATACACAGAGATAGAGTATAAAACAGTGGTTACCAGGGGCTGGGGGTGAGAAGAGAAAATGGAGATACAGAATTCAAAGAATGCAAAGTTGTAGATATGTAGAATTAACACGTTGAGGGATATAATGTACAACATGAGGACTGTAGGTATTAATATTTATTGTATTTGGCATTTAACTAAAAGGGTAGTTTGTAGGTATCCTTTCCTCACACACATATCCAAAAGAAACGTAACTGAGATTTTCAAAGGGAATGCTTCCAGGTTTTGCCCATTAAGTATGATATTGGCTGTGGGTTTGTCATAAATAGCTCTTATTATTTTGAGATATGTCCCATCAATATCTAATTTATTGAGAGTTTTTAGCATGAAAGTTGTTGAATATTCTCAAAGGCCTTTTCTGCATCTATTGAGATAATCATATATTTTTTGTCGTTGGTTCTGTTTATATGATGGATTATATTTATTGATTTGTGTATGTTGAGCCAGCCTTGCATCCCAGGGATGCAGCAGATTTGATCATGGTGGATAAGCTTTTTGATTTGCTGCTGGATTCGGTTTGATAGTATTTTATTGAGGAATTCTGCACTCCACTTCACTCCACTCCACTGCATTCCATTCCATTCCATTCCATTCCACTTCATTCCATTCCATTCCTTTCCACTCCCTTCCATTCTACTTCACTCCATTCCGCTCCACTCCAGTCCAATACACTCCATTCCATTCCATTCCATTCCATTCCATTTCTTTCCAATCCATTCCATTCCATTTTATTTCGTCAGGATCTCACTCCATCACCCAGGCTGGAGTGCAGTGGCACAATCTCAGCCCACATTTCATTTGACCGTTTCCTTCCATTCCACTCCAGTCCATTCCATTCAATTCCATTCCATTTCATTAAATTCAATTCCATTTCATTCTATTCCAAACCACTCTACTCCACTCTCCTCCACTGCATTCCTTTCCATTACATTCCATTCCATTCCTCTTCATTCCACTCCAATCCACTCCTCTCCAAACCACTACACTCAATTCCATTCCATTCCATTCCATTCCTCTTCATTCCACTCCAATCCACTCCTCTCCAAACCACTACACTCCATTCCATTCCATTCATTTTCATTCCATTCCATTCCATTCCACTCTAATCCCTTCAATTCCTTTCCTTAGACAGGATCTCACTCTGTCACCCAGGACGGAGTGCAGTGGCACAATCTCAGCTCACATTTCATTTCACCATTATATCCCATTACATTCCATTCTATTCCATTCCATTCCATTCCACTCCAATCGTCTCAACTCCAATCCACTCCACTGCACTCCATTCCACTCCATTCCATTCCACACCACTCCATTCCACTCCATTCCATTCCAGTCCACTCCATTCCACTCCATTCCATTCCACTCCATTCCACTCCACTCCACTCCATTCCACTCCACTCCACTCCACTGCATTCCACTGCATTCCATTCCATTCCAATCCATTCCATTCTACTCCATTACAATCAATTCCACTACATTCTGTTCCACTCCAGTCCACTCCACTCCACTCCATTCCACTACTCTACACTCCAATACACACCACTCCATTCCATTCCATTCCAATCCATTCCATTCCATTCCAATCCATTCCATTCTATTCCAATACACTCCACTCCATTCCATTCCACTCCATTCAATTCCATTTCACTCCACTCCACTCCATTCCACACCACTCCACTCCACTCCATTCCACACCACTCCACTCCACTCCATTCCATTCCACTCCACTCCAATACACTCCACTCTACTCCATTCCACTCCACTGCACTCCACTCCAATCCATTCCAACCCAGGCCATTCCATTCTATTTCACTCTATTCCATTCCACTCCATTCCTCTCGACTCCACTGCATTCCACTCCACGCCACTCCAATCCACTCTACTCCATTCCATTGCATTCCGCTCCACTCCACTCCACTCCATTCCATTTGATTCCATTCCACTCCATTCCATTACATTCCATTACATTCCACTCCATTCCATTACATTCCATTACATTCCACTCCATTCCATTACATTCCATTCCACTCCATTCCATACCATTACTTTTCACCCCATGCCACTCCATTCCACTCCACTCCATTCAACTCCATGACATTCCATTCCATTCCATTACTGTCCACTCCATTCCACACTACTCCATTCCATTCCACTACACTCAATTACACTCCATTCCACTCGATTCAGTTCCAATCCACACCACACCACTCCACTCCATTCCATTCCATTCCATTCCACTCCCCTCCATTACACTCTATTCCACTCCATTCCATTCCATTCCACTCCATTCAATTCCACTCCAATCCATTCCACTCCTTCCCACTCCAATATATTCCATTCCACTCCACTCCACTCCATTCCATTCCACTACACTCCACTCAATTCCACTCCATTACACACCACTGCATTCCATTCCACTCCATTCCATTCCATTCCATTCCATTCCACACCATTCCATTCCATTCCATTCCACTCCACTTCACTCCATTCCACTCCATTCCCCTCCATTCCATTCCACTCCCTTTCACTCCATTCCATTCCACTCCACTGCACTCCATTTCACTACAATCCATTCCACCCCATTCCATTCCATTCCTTTACGTTCCACTGCATTCCATTGCACTCCACTACATTCTATTCCACTACCCTTTTTACCAATCTATTCCACTCCTTTCATTCCACTCCACTCCACTGCCGTCCATTCCATTCCATTCTATTCCATGCCATTGCTTTCCATTCCATTCCACGCCACTTCATTCCACGCCATTGAATTCCATGGCATTCCATTTCATTCCACTCCATTCCATTCCATTCCATTCCATTCCAATCCACTAGACAAAATTCCATTACATTCCCTTCCATTCCGCTCCATTCCGTTCCACTCCACTTCATTCCATTCCACTCCACTCCAAATTATTCCATTCCATTCTATTCCACTCCATTCCATTCCACTCCAGTCAACTCCACTCCACTCAACTCCATTCCACTCCTCGCCACTCCAACACACACCACTCCATTCCATTCCATTTCAATCCATTCCATTCCACTCTATTCCAATACACTCCACTCCATTCCATTCCACTCCATTCAATTCCATTTCACTCCACACCACTCCACTCCATTCCACACCACTCCACTCCACTCCACTCCAATCCACTCCACTCCACTCCATTCCACTCCTCTCCACTCCAATCTATTTCAACCCAGGCCATTCCATGCCATTCCACTCTATTCCATTCCACTCCATTCCTCTCAACTCCTTTCCATTCCACTCCATGCCACTCCAATGCACTCTACTCCACTCCATTGCATTCCGCTCCACTCCACTCCAATCTACTCCACTCCATTCCATTCGATTCGATTCGATTCCATTCCATTCCACTGCATTCCATTCCATTCCATTACATTCCATACCATTAAACTTCACCCCATGCCACTCCATTCCACTCCACGACATTCCATTCCTGTCCATTCCATTCCACACTACTCCATTCCATTCCACTCCACTCAATTACACTCCATTCCACTCGATTCAGTTCAACTCCACACCACACCATTCCACTCCTGTCCACTCCATTCCATTCCATTCCACTCCATTCCATTCCACTCCATTACACTCCATTCCACTGCATTCCATTCCATTCCACTCCACTCCATTCCACTCCTTTCCACTGCATTATATTATATTCCACTCCACTCCACTCCATTCCACTCCATTGCACTCCATTCCATTCCATTCCACTCCATTCCATTCCACTCCACTCCATTCCACTCCTTTCTACTCAATTATGTTATATTCCACTCCACTCCTCTCCACTCCACTCCATTGCTTTCCACTACTGTCCACTCAATTCCACTATTACACACCACTGCATTCCATTCCATTCCACTCCATTCCCTTCCATTCCATTTGACTCCACTCCATTCCATTCCACTCCACTCCAATCCATTCGACTCCACTCCATTCCACTCCTTTCTACTCAATTATGTTATATTCCACTCCACTCCTCTCCACTCCACTCCATTGCTTTCCACTACTCTCCACTCAATTCCACTATTACACACCACTGCATTCCATTCCATTCCACTCCATTCCCTTCCATTCCATTTGATTCCACTCCATTCCATTCCATTCCACTCCAATCCTTTCCACTTTATTGCATTCCATACCACTCCATTACACTCCTCTCCACTCCATTCCACTCCATTACAGTCCTCTCTACTCCATTCCACTTCACTCCAATCCACTCCCATCCACTCCACTCCATGACACTCCATTCCACTCCACTCCAATCCACTCCTTTACACTCCTCTCCACTCCATTCCACTCCACTCCACTCCAAACCACTCCAATCCCCTCCACTCCACTCCACTCCATTCCACTCCACTCAATTTCATTACACTCCACTCCATTCAACTCTACTCCATTCCGTTCCATTCCATTCCATTCCATTCCATTCCATTCCATTTCAATCCATTCAAATCCATTCCATTCCATTCCATTTCTTTCTAGTCCATTCCAGCCCACTCTAATAAATTCCATTCCCCTCCACTCCTTTCCACTCTATTCCACTCCATTCTATTTAACCCCACTCCACAACACTCCACTACTCTCCACTCCACTACACTCCACTCCATTCCATTAAATTCCATTCCTTTCTAGTCCATTCCAGCCCACACTAATCCATTCCATTCCCCTCCACTCCATTCCACTCTGTTCCACTCCATTCTATTTAACCCCACTCCACAACACTCCACTACTCTCCACTCCACTCCACTCCATTCCATTCAATTCCATTCAACTCCATTTCATTTCATTCCACTCCACTCAACTCCACTCCATTCCACTCCAGGACATTACATTCCACTCAACTCTATTCCATTTCGCTCCACTCCATTCCACTCCATTAAACTCCATTCAATTCCAGTCGTCTCCACTCTACTGCATTCCACTCCACTCCATTCAATTCTACTCCATTCCACACCACTCCATTCCTTTCTATTCCTTTCCTTTCCATTCCACTGCATTCCTTTCCATTCCATTCCACTCCACTCCAATCCATTCTGCTCCAATAACTCCACTCCATTCAGCTCCACTCCGTTCGACTCCACTCCATTCCACTCCTGTCCACTCCATTCCTCCCACTCCACTCCATTCCACTCAAATCTACTCCATTCCATTTTACTCCACTCCACTCCATTCAACTCCACTCTACTACTTTCCATTCCACTCCATTCCACTCCACTTCTTTCTACTGCACTCCATTCACTCCACTCCATTCCACTCCACTAAAACCCATTCCACTCCAATCCACTCCATTCCACTCCACTCCATTACATTCAACTCCACTCCACTCCTTTCAACCCCAATCCACTCCATTCCATTCCACTCCACTCCACTCCATTCCACTGCACTCCACTCCATACCACTACACTCCATTCCACTCTGCTTCATTCCACTCCAGTCAATTCCAATCCAATCCATTCCTTTGCGTCTCCCTCCACTCCACTCCATTCCAATACACACCATTCTACTCCATGCCCCTCCACTCCATTTGATCCCAATCCATTCCATTCCATCTCACTGCATTCCATTCCATTCCAATCCACTCAACTCCACTCCACCCCATTCCACTCCATTTCACTCCTGTCAATTCCATTGCATTCCAATCAACTCCATTACATTCCAAACCACTACACTCCATTCCACTCGATGCCACTCCATTCAATTCCATTCCACTGCATTCCATTCCACTCCACTCCATTCCACTCCCTTCCATTCCATTCCATTCCATTCCACTGCATTCTATTCCACTCAACTCCATTCCAATCCATTCAACTCCATTCCATTCCAATCCATTCCACTCCACTCCACTCCATTCCCCTCCACCCCACTCCAATCCACTCCATTCCCCTCCACTCCACTCCAATCCACTCCACACCACTGCACTCCACTCCTTTCCATTTGATTCCAATCCATTCCAATCCACTCCATTCCAATCCATTCCATTCCACTGCAGTCCACTCAACTCAACTCCATTCCACTCCTCTCCACTCCACTACACACCACTCTATTCCATTCCATTCCAATCCATTCCATTCCACTCTATTCCAATCCAATCCACTCCATTCCATTCCACTACATTCTATTCCATTTCACTCCACTCCACTCCATTCCACAGCAGCCCACTCCACTCCACTCCTTTCCACTCCACTCCACTCCATTCTATTCCCCTCCACTCTATTCCACTCCATTCCACTCCATTCCACTCCACTCCACTCCACTCCATTCCATTCCATCTCAGGCCATTCCATTCCATTCCACTCTATTCCATTCCACACCATGCCTCTCCAATCTACTCCAGTCCACTCCATTGCATTCCATTCTACTCCAATCCACTCCAGTCCACTCCAATCCATTCCATTCCATTCCTTTCCATTCCACTCCACTCCATAACAATCCATTCCATTCCACTCCATTCCGTTCCATTACACTCCACTCCATTCCACTCCACTTCATTCAACTCCACAACATTCCATTACATTCCTGTTCATTCCATTCCACTCTAACCCATTTAATTCCACTCCACTCAATTCCACTCCATTCCACTCCATTCCATTCCATTCCACTGATTTCCATTCCATTCCACTGCTTTCCATTCCATTCCACTCCACTTCACTCCACTCCATTCCACTACATTCCATTCCACTCCGGTCCACTCCACTCCCCTCGACCATATTCCACTCATCTCCACTCCACTGCACTCCACTCTAGTCCATTCCATTCCAATCCATTCCATTCCACACCATTCCAATCCACCCCACTCTATTCCATTCCACTCCATTAAATTCCATTGCATTCTACTCCACTCCTTTCAATTCCACACCACTCCACTGCACTCCACTCCATTCCACTCCACTCCATTCCACTCCACTTAACTCCTTTCCATTCCACTCCACTCCATTCCTCTCCACTCCATTTCATTCCACTCTATTCCATTCCAATCCATTCCACTCCAATCCATTACACTCCACTCCACTCCATTCCACTGCCCTCCATTCCACTCCACTCCATTCCATTCCATTCCGTCCCAGTGCTTTCTATTACACTCCACTACATTCTATTCCACTCCTCTACTTTCTACTCCTTTCCACTCCATTTCATTCCTCTCCATTCTAATCCACTCCACTGCCCTACACTCCATTCCATTCCATTCCCTGCCATTTCTTTCCATTCCATTCCACTCCAGTCCATTGAACTCCATTCCATTCCATTCCATGGCATTCCATTCCATTCCATGGCATTCCATTCCATTCCATGGCATTCCATTCCATTCCATTCCACTCCCTGGCATTCCATTCCATTCCTTCCACTCCACTTCAGTCTATTCTATTCCATTCTATTCCACTCCAATCCATTCCACTCCACTCCATTCGACTCCACTCCATTCCACTCCTCTCCACTCCATTACTCTCCACTCCATTACTCTCACTCCACTCCATTCCACTCCAATCTACTCCATTCCAGTCCACTCCATTCCTTTTCACTCCACTCCACTCCATTAAACTCCACTCTACTTCTTTCCATTCCACTCCACTCCACTCCATTCCAGTCCACTTACTTCTCCTGCACTCCACTACACTACACTCCATTCCACTCCTCTCCACTCCATTACACTCCACTGAAATCCATTCCACTCCAATCCACTGCATTCCACTCCACTCCATTTCATTACATTCCACTCCACTCCTTTCAACTCCACACCAGTCAATTCCATTCCACTCCACTCCACTCCATTCCACTGCACTCCACTACATTCCACTACACTCCATTCCACTGTGCTCCACTCCACTCCAGTCAATTCGAATCCACTCCATTCCTTTCCGTCCCACTCCATTCCACTCCAGTCCACTACAAACCATTCTACTCCATGCCACTCCACTCCATTCCATTCCAATCCATTCCATTCCATCCCACTGCATTCCATTCCATTCCAATCCACTCAACTCCACTCCACTCCATGCCATTCCACTGCATTCCAGTCCAATCAATTCCATTGTATTCCAATACACTCCATAACATTCCATACCACTACACTCCATGCCACTCAATTCAATTCTATTCAACAGCATTCCATTCCACTCCATTCCATTTCATTCCACTCCACTCCATTCCATTCTACTCCACTCCATCCCATTCCACTCCATTCCATTCCTTTCAGTTCCATTCCATTCCAATCCACTGCATTCCATTCCACTCCACTCCATTCAACTCCACAACATTCCATTCCATTCCTGTCCATTCCATTCCACTCTAACCCATTCCATTCCACTCCACCCAATTCCACTCCATTCCACTCCACTCCATTCCGCACCACTCCACACCATTCCACTCCAGTCCACTCCATTCCATTCCATTCTATTCCACTCCATTCAATTCCATTCCATTCCACTCTAACCCATTCCATTCCACTCCACCCAATTCCACTCCATTCCACTCCACTCCATTCCACACCACTCCACACCATTCCACTCCAGTCCACTCCATTCCATTCCATTCTATTCCACTCCATTCAATTCCATTCCACTCCACTTCACTCCATTCCATTCCACTCCATTGCACCCCATTCCATTCCATTCTTCTCCACTCCATTCCACTCCTTTCCACTACTTTATATTATATTCCACTACACTCCACTCCATTCCACTCCATTCAACTCAATTGCACTCCATTCCATTCCATTCCACTCCATTCCATTCCACTGCACTCCATTCCATTCCTTTCTCCTCTATTACATTATATTCCACTCCACTCCACTCCTCTCCTCTCCATTCCATTCCACTATTCTCCACTCAATTCCACTGTTTCCCACCACTGCATTCCATTCTATTCTACTCCATTCCATCCCATTCCACTACACTCCACTCCATTTCACTCCATTTCCTTCCATTCCATTTGATTCCACTCCATTCCATTCCGTTCCACTCCATTCCATTCTGATCCACTCCATTCCTTTCCACTCTATTCCGCTCGACTCCACTCCATTACACTCCTCTCCACTCTATTCCACTCCACTCCAATCCACTCCACTCCATGGCACTCCATTACACTCGAATTCACTCAACTTCCCTCCACTCCATTACACTCCTCTCCACTCCATTCCAATGTAGTCCACTCCAAACCACTCCAAACCAATCCATTCGTCTCCACTCCATTTCATTCAACTCCACATCACTCCATTCCATTCCATTCCAATCCATTCCACTCAGGTTGATTCCATTCCATTCCATTCAATTCCATTCCATCCCATTCCATTCCACTCCATTCCACTCGGGTTAATTCAATTCCATTGCACTCCATTCCATTCCATTTCTGTTGATTCAATTCTGTTCTATTCCATTCCATTCCATTCCATTTAAATTCCATTCAATTCCATTCCACTCTGGTTGATTCCATTCCATTCCATTCCTTCCAGTTGATTCAATTCCATCCTTTTCCATTTCATTTCATTCCATTCCATTCCATTCCATTCCATTCCACTCGGGTTGATTCAATTCCATTCTATTCCTTTCCATTCCAATCCATTCCAATCCATTCCATTCCATTCCATTCCATTCCATTCCATTCCATTCCATTCCATTCCATTCGGGTTGATTCATTTCCATTCTATTGGGTTTCACTCCATTCCATTCCATTCCATTCCATTCCATTCCATTCATTTCCACTCAGGTTGATTCAATTCCATTCTATTGCATTTCACTGCATTCCATTCCATTCCATTCCACTCGAGTGGATTCCCTTCCATTCTATTGCATTCCATTCAATTCCATTCCATTTTGCAAGAGTGGATTCCATAACATTCTAATGCATTCCTTTCAATTCCATTCCATTCCGTTCCATTCCATTCCATTCCATTCCATTCCATTCCCTTCTATTCCATTCCATTACACTCGGGTTAATTCAATTACATTCTACTGCATTTCACTCCCATTCCATTCCATTCCATTCCATTCCCTTCCATTCCATTACACTCGGGTTGATTCATTTCCATTGTGTTCCATTCCATTCCATTCCATTCCATTCCGGTTAATTCCATTCCGTTCCATTCCACTCCACTAGGGTTGATTCCATTCCATTCAATTACATTCGATTGCATTCCATACCATTCCATTCCATTCCATTCCATTCCATTCCAATTGGTACAATTTCATTCTATTCCATTGCATTCCAACCATTTCATTCCATTCCATTCCACTTGGGTTTATTCAATTACATTCTATTCCATTCCATTCCACTCCATTCCGTTCCACTCAGGTTGATTCAATTCCTTTGCATTCCATTCCATTCCAATCCATTCCTTTCCATTCCATTACAGTCGATTTCATTCCATTCCATTCCAGTTGCTTCAATTCCATTGCATTCCAATCCATTCCATTCCACTCCACTCGGGTTGAATCAATTCCATTCTACTCCATTCAATTCCATTCCATTCCATTCCATTCCAGTCAGGTTGATTCAATTCCATTCCATTCCATTCCATTCCATTCCATTCCATTCCATTCCATTCCATTCCATTCATTACCATTTCATTCCATTCCATCTCATTCTAATCCACTCCGGTTGATTCAATTACTTTCCATTCCATTCCATTTCATTCCATTCCATTCTTATTGATTAAATTCCATTCCATTCCATTCCATTCCATTCCAGTTTTTTCCATTACATTCCTTTCCATTGCATTGCATTCCATTCCATTCCATGCCAGTTGATTCTATTCCGTTCTATTCCATTCCATTCCATTCCATTCCATGCCATTCCATTTCATCTCTTTCCAGTTGATTCAATTCCATTCTTTTCCATTCCGTTCCATGCCATTCCAATCCAATCAATTCCACTCCATTCCATTCCATTCCACTCGAGTTTATTCGATTCCATTCCATTCCATTCCAATCCATTCCATTCCATTCCATTCCATTCCACTTCATTCAATTCCATTCTATTCCATTCCATTCAATTCCATTCCAGTTCTTTCATTTCCATTCTACTCCATTCCATTCCATTCCATTCCATTCCACTCCATTCCATTCCATTTCATTCCACTCCATTCCATTCCATTCCATTCCATTGCCCTTGGATTGATTCAATTCCATCCCATTCCATTCCATTCCATTCCATTCCAATCCACTCCGCTCGTGTTGATTCATTTCCATTCTATGCCATTCCATACCATTCCATTCCATTCCATTCCATTCCATTCAGTTGGTTCAATTTCATTCTACTCCATTCCATTCCATTCCCCTCCATTTCATTCCATTCCATTCTATTCCATTCCATTCCATTCCATCGGGTTGATTCAATTCCATTCTATTCGTTTCTATTCCGTTCCATTCAGTGCCACTCCGTTCCATTCCATTCCATTCCACTCAGCTTGATTCAATTTCATTCTATTCCATTCCATTGCATACCATTCCATTCCATTCCATTCCCTTCCATTCCATTCCAATCCATTCCATTCCACTCCACATCACTCCATTCCATTCCAATCCATTCCACTCAGGTTGATTCCATTCCATTCCATTGCATTCCATTCTATTCCATTCAATCCCATTCCATTCCACTCCATTCCACTCGGGTTCATTGAATTCCATTCCATTCCACTCGGGTTCATTCCATTCCATTCCATTCCATTCCATTTCAGTTGATTCAATTCTGTTCTATTCCATTCCATTCCATTCCTTTCCTTTCCATTGCATTCCAGTTGATTCAATTCCATCCTATTCCATTTCATTCCATTCCATTCCATTTCATTCCATTCCACTCGGGTTGATTCAATTCCATTCTATGCCATTCCTTTCCATTCCATCCCATTCCATTCCATTCCATTCCATTCCAATCAATTGCACTCCGTTCGATTCCATTCTACTCGGGTTTATTCCATTCCATTCCATTCCATTCCGTTCCATTCCATTCCATTCCACTTCGTTCAATTCCATTCTATTCCCTACCATTCAATTCCATTCCAGTTCATTCATTTCCATTCTACTCCCATTCCATTCCATTCCATTCCATTCAAATCGGGTTGATTCAATTACATTCTGTTCCATTCCATTCTATTCCATTCCATTGCATTCCACTCGGGTTTATTCCATTCCATTCCATTCCATACCATTGCAGTCCATTCCACTCCACTCGGGTTCATTCCTTTCCATTCCATTCCATTCTGCTCTTTTCCATTCCTTTCCTTTCCATTCCACTCGGGTTTATTCCATTCCATTCCATTCCATTCTATTCCTTTCCATGACATTCCATTACATTCTGTTCCATTCCATTCCGGTTGCTTCAATACCATTCTATACCATTCCATTCCATTCCATTGCATTTCATTCCATTCCGTTCCGCTCGGGTTGATTCAATTCCATTCCATTCCATTACAGTCCATTCCAGTCGATTCAATTACATTCTATTCCATTCCATTCCACTCCATTCCATTCCATTCCAATCCATTCCACTTGGGATGATTCCATTCCATTTTATTCCATTCCATTCCATTCCATTGCATTCCATTCCATTCCATTCCAATCCATTCCACTTGGGATGATTCCATTCCATTTTATTCCATTCCATTCCATTCCATTCCATTCAATTCCATTCCACTATGGTTGATTCCATTCCTTTCCATTCCATTCCATTCCATTCCATTCCACTCGGGTTTACTCCAATTCATTCCATTCCATACCATTCCATTCCATTCCACTCCACTCGGGTTGATTCCTTTCCATTCCATTGCATTCCTTTCTTTTTCATTCCTTTCCATTCCATTCCACTCAGGTTGATTCCATTCCATTCTATTCCTTTCCATTCCATTCCATTACATTCTGTTCCCTTCCACTCGGGTTGATTCCATTCCATTCCAATCCATTCCATTCCATTCCATTCAATTCCATTCCATTCCATTCCATTTCATTCCGTTCTATTTCATTCCATTACATTCCACTCGTGTTGATTCCATTCCATTCCATTGCATTCTCTGCCATTCCTTTCCATTCCACTCGGGTTGATTGAATTCTCTGCATTCCATTCCATTCCATTCCGTTCCATTCCATTCCATTCCATTCCATTCCATTCCATTCCATTCCACTCGGGTTGATTCACTTGCATTCTATTCCATTCCATTCCATTCCATTCCACTCGGGGTTGATTCATTTCCATTCTATTGGGTTTCACTCCATTCCATTCCATTCCATTCCATTCCATTCCGTTCTATTCCATTCCATTACATTCCACTCGTGTTGACTCCGTTCCATTCCATTCCATTCTATTCCATTCCTTTCCATTCCACTCGGGTTGATTGAATTCCCTGCATTCCATTCGATTCCATTCCATTCCATTCCATTCCATACCATTCCATTCCATTCCGTTTCATTCCATTCCACTAGGGTTGATTCAATTCCATTCTATTTCATTCCAATCCATTCCATTCCATTCTATTCCACTCGGGTTGATTCATTTCCATTCTATTCCATTCCATTCCATTCTATTCCATTCCACTCCATTCCATTCCACTCGGGTTGATTCGTTTCCATTCTGTTGGGTTTCACTCCATTCCATTCCATTCCATTCCATTCATTTCCACTCGTTCTGATTCAATTCCATTCTATTGCATTTCACTCCATTCCATTCCATTCTATTCCACTCGAGTGGATTCCATTCCATTCTATTGCATTCCATTTAATTCCATTCCATTTTGCAATAGTGCATTGCATACCATTCTAATGCATTCCTTTCCATTCCAAACCATTCCATTCCCTTCTATTCCATTCCATTCCACTCGGGTTGATTCAATTACATTCTACTGCATTTCACTCTATTCCATTCCATTCCATTCCTTTCCATTCCATTCCATTCCCTTCCATTCCATTACACTTGCGTTGATTCAATTCCATTGTGTTCCATTCCATTCCATTCCATTTCATTCCATTCCATTCCACTATGGTTGATTCCATTCCGTTAAATTCCATTCCACTAGGGTTGATTCCATTCCATTCAATTCCATTCCATACCATTCGATTTCATTCCATTTCATTCCATTCCATTCCATTCCATTCCATTCCATTCAATTCCATTCCATACCATTCGATTTCATTCCATTTCATTGCATTCCATTCCATTCCATTCAATTCCATTCCACTCTGATTGATTCAGTTCCATTCTATTCCATTTCATTCCATTCCATTCCTTTCCATTCCACTCGGGTTGATTCATTCCCATTCTATTGGGTTTCTTTCCATTCTATTCCATTCCATTCCATTAAATTCCATTACATTCATTTCCACTCGGGTTGATTCAATTCCATTCTGTTGCATTTCACTCCATTCCATTCCATTCCACTCCAGTTGATTCCATTCCATTCCATACCATTCCTTTCCATTCCATTCCATTCCATTTCAATTGATACAATTCCATTCTATTCCATTCCATTCCATTCCATTCCATTCCATTCCAATACTCTTGGATTGATTCAATTCCATTCTTTTCAATTCCATTCAATTCCATTGCATTCCATTACATTCCATTCCACTACATTCCATTCCACTAGTGTTGATTCAATTCCATTCCATTCCATTCCATTCCATTCAATTCCATTCCATTCCACTCTGGTTGATTCAATTCCATTCCATTCCACTCCATTCCATTTCATTCCATTCCATGCCATTCCATTCCGTTCCGTTCCATTCCAATTGATTCAATTCCATTCTATTCCATTCCATTTCATTCAATTACGTTCCGTTCCATTCCATTCCATTCCACTCCACTACATTCCATTCCATTTCATTCCACTCCACTCCATTACATTCCATTACATTCCATTCCAATCCACTCCAATCGGGTTGATTCAATTCCATTCTATTCCATTCCATACCATTCCATTCCGTTCCATTCCATTCCATTCCATTCCATTCCATTCCATTCCATTCCTTCCTATTTGGTTCAATTTCATTCTATTCCATTCCATTCCATTCCATTCCATTCCATTCCATTCCATTCCTTTCCATTCCATTCCATTCCTTTCCATTTCATTCCATTCCATTCCAAAACATTACATTCCACTCGGGTTAACTCAATTCCATTCTATTCCATTCCATTCCATTCCATTCCACCCCATTCAACTCAGGTTGATTCAATTCCATTCCATTCCGTTCCAATCCATTCCATTACATTCGATTCCATTCCATTCCATTCCAGTTGTTTCAATTCCATTGCATTCCATTCCATTCCATTCCATTCCATTCGACTCGGGTTCATTCAATTCCATTCTACTCCATTCAATTCCATTCCATTCCAGTCGGGTTGATTCAATTGCATTCTATTCCATTCCTTTCCATTCATTCCCCTTCAATTCCATTCAATCCAATTCTATTCCACTCAGGTTGATTCAATTCCTTTCCATTCCATTCCATTAAATTCCATTCCATTCTATTCCATTCCTATTGATTAAATTCCATTCCATTCCATTCCATTCCACTCCAGTGGATTCTATTCCATTCTATTGCATTCCATTCCATTCCAATCCATTCCATTCCATTCCATTCCATTTCATGCCATTTCCTTCCATTCCAGTTGATTCAATTCCATTCTTTTCCATGCCATTCCATTCCATTCCTTTCCACTCAGGTTGATTCAATTCCATTCCATTCCATTCCATTCCAATCCATTCCTTTCCATTACATTACATTCGATTCCATTCCATTCCATTCCAGTTGTTTCAATTCCATTGCATTCCATTCCATTCCACTCCACTCGGGTTGATTCAATTCCATTCTACTCCATTGAATTCCATTCCATTCCAGTCAGGATGATTCAATTCCATTCCATTCCATTCCATTCCATTCCATTCCATTCCAATCCATTCCATCTCATTCTATTCCACTCCGGTTGATTCAATTACTTTCCATTGCATTCCATTTCATTCCATTCCATTCTTATTGATTAAATTCCATTCCATTCCATTCCATTCCATTCCAGTTGTGTCCATTACATTCCTTTCCATTGCATTCCATTCCATTCCAATCCATGCCAGTTGATTCTATTCCATTCTATTCCATTCCATTCCATTCCATTCCATTCCATTCCATTCCATGCCATTCCATTTCATCCCATTCCATTCCATTCCAGTTGATTCAATTCCATTCTTTTCCATTCATTCCATGCCATTCCAATCCAATCAATTCCACTCCATTCCATTCCATTCCACTCGAGTTTATTCGATTCCATTCCATTCCATTCCAATCCATTCCATTCCATTCCACTTCATTCAATTCCATTCTATTCCATTCCATTCAATTCCATTCCAGTTCATTCATTTCCATTCTACTCCATTCCATTCCTTTCCATTCCATTCGGGTTGATTCATTTACATTCTGTTCCATTCCATTCCATTCCATTCTATTCCATTCCATTCCATTCCACTCGGGTTTATACCTTTCCATTCCATTCCATTCCATTCCATTCCATGGCAGTCCATTCCATTCCATTCCATGGCAGTCCATTCCACTCCACTAGGGTTGATTCCTTTCCATTCCATTCCATTCCGTTCTATTCCATTCCTTTCCATTCCATTCCACTCGGGTTGATTCCATTCCATTCCATTCCATTCTATTCCTTTCCATTCCATTCCATTACATTCCATTCCATTTCACTCGGGTTGCTTCAATACCTTTCTATTCCATTCCATTTCATTTCATTCCATTCCATTCCATTCCATTTCATTCCATTCCATTCCATTCCATTCCGCTCGGGTTGATTCAATTCCATTCCATTCCATTCCAGTCCATTCCAGTGGATTCAATTCCATTTTATTCCATTCCATTCCAATCCATTCCATTCCAATCCATTCCACTTGGGATGATTCCATTCCATTCTATTCCATTCCATTCCATTTCATTCCATTTCATTACATTACGTTTGATTCCATTCCATTCCATTTGGGTTGATTCAATTCTATACTATTTCATTCCATTCCATATCAGTCCATTCCATTCTATTCCATTCCATTCCATTCCAATCCATTCCACTCCGTTTCATTCCATTCCATTTCATTCAATTCAATTCCATTCCATTCCATTCCATTCCACTCCACTCCATTTCAATCCATTCCATTCCATTCCACTCCATTTCATTCCATTCCATTCCATTTCATTCCATTCCATTCCACTTCATTCCATGTCATTCCATTCCATTCCATTCCATTCCATTCCATTCCATTCCACTCCATTTCGTTCCATTCCATTCCATTTCATTCCATTCCATTGCATTCGATCCCATTCCATTTTATTCCATTAAATTCCATTCCATTTCATTCCATTCCATTCCATTCCATCCCATCCCATCCCATTCCATTGCATTCCATTCCATTCCATTCCATTCCATTCCATTCCATTCGGGTTGCATTCAATTACATTCTGTTCCATTCCATTCCATTCCATTCTATTCCATTCCATTCCATTCCACTCGGGTTTATTCCATTCCATTCCATTCCATTCCATTCCATTCCATTCCATTCCACTCGGGTTTATTCCATTCCATTCCATTCCATTCCATTCCATTCCATTCCATTCCATTCCATACCATTGCAGTCCATTCTGCTCCACTAGGGTTGATTCCTTTCTATTCCATTCCATTCCATTCTATTCCATTCCTTTCCATTCCATTCCACTCGGGATGATTCCATTCCATTCTATTCCTTTCCATTCCATTCCATTCCATTTCACTCGGGTTGCTTCAATACCTTTCTATTCCATTCCATTCCATTTCATTCCATTCCATTCCATTCCATTCCATTCCATTCCATTCCATTCCATTCCATTCCGCTCGGGTTGATTCAATTCCATTCCATTCCATTCCAGTCCATTCCAGTGATTTCAATTCCATTTTATTCCATTCTATTCCATTCCATTCCATTCGATTCCACTCCATTCTATTCCAATCCATTCCACTCCAATCCATTCCACTTGGGATGATTCCATTCCATTCTATTCCATTCCATTCCATTTCATTACATTACGTTCGATTCCATTCCATTCCACTTGGGTTGATTCAATTCTATACTATTTCATTCCATTCCATTTCAGTCCATTCCATTCTATTCCATTCCATTCCATTCCATTCCATTTCATTCCATTCCACTCCAGTTGATTCAATTCCATTCTATTGCATTCCAATCCATTCCATTCCATTCCATTCCATTCCACTCAGGTTGATTCACTTGCATTCTATTCCATTCCATTCCATTCCACTCGGGTTGATTCATTTCCATTCTATTGGGTTTCACTCCATTCCATTCCATTCCATTCCATTCCATTCCATTCTGTTCTATTCCATTCCATTACATTCCACTCGTTTTGATTCCATTCCATTCCATTCCATTCTATTCCATTCCTTTCCATTCCACTCGGGTTGATTGAATTCCTTGCATTCCATTCCATTCCATTCCATTCCATTCCATTCCATTCCATACCATTCCATTCCATTCCGTTTCATTCCATTCCACTCGGGTTGATTCAATTCCATTCTATTTCATTCCATTCCATTCCATTCCATTCTATTCCACTCGGGTTGATTCACTTCCATTCTATTCCATTCCATTCCATTCCATTCCACTCGGGTTGATTCATTTCCATTCTGTTGGGTTTCACTCCATTCCATTCCATTCCATTCCATTCCATTCATTTCCACTCATGCTGATTCAATTCCATTCTATTGCATTTCACTCCATTCCATTCCATTCTATTCCACTCGAGTGGATTCCATTCAATTCTATTGCATTCCATTTAATTCCATTCCATTTTGCAAGAGTGCATTGCATACCATTCTAATGCATTCCTTTCCATTCCAAACCATTCCATTCCCTTCTATTCCATTCCATTCCACTCGGGTTGATTCAATTACATTCTACTGCATTTCACTCTATTCCATTCCATTCCATTCCATTCCATTCCATTCCATTCCATTCCATTACACTCGGGTTGATTCAATTCCATTGTGTTCCATTCCATTCCATTCCATTTCATTCCATTCCATTCCACTCCGGTTGATTCCATTCCGTTAAATTCCATTCCACTAGGGTTGATTCCATTCCATTCAATTCTATTCAATTCCATTCCATACCATTCGATTTCATTCCATGTCATTCCATACCATTCCATTCCATTCAATTCCATTCCATACCATTCGATTTCATTCCATTTCATTGCATTCCATTCCATTCCATTCAATTCCATTCCATTCTGATTGATTCAGTTCCATTCTATTCCATTTCATTCCATTCCATTCCATTCCACTCGGGTTGATTCATTCCCATTCTATTGGGTTTCTCTCCATTCCATTCCATTCCATTCGATTCATTTCCACTCGGGTTGATTCAATTCCATTCTGTTGCATTTCACTCCATTCCATTCCATTCCACTCCGGTTGATTCCATTCCATTCCATACCATTCCTTTCCATTCCATTCCATTTTAATTGATTCAATTCCATTCTATTCCATTCCATTCCATTCCATTTCATTCCAATCCATTCCATTCCAATCCTCTTGGATTGATTCAATTCCATTCTTTTCAATTCCATTCAATTCCATTCTATTCCATTACATTCCATTCCACTTGTGTTGATTCAATTCCATTCCATTCCATTCCATTCCATTCAATTCCATTCCATTCCACTCTGGTTGATTCAATTCCATTCCATTCCACTCCATTCCATTTTATTTCATTCCATTCCATGCCATTCCATTCTGTTCCTTTCCATTCCCATTGATTCAATTCCATTCTATTCCATTCCGTTTCATTCAATTCCGTTCCGTTCCATTCCATTCCATTCCACTCCACTACATTCCATTCCATTTCATTCCACTCCACTCCATTCCATTCCATTCCATTCCACTCGGATTGATTCAATTACATCTCATCCCATTCCATTCCATTCCATTCCAATCCACTCCAATAGGGTTGATTCAATTCCATTCGATTCCATTCCATACCATTCCATTCCGTTCCATTCCATTGCATTCCATTCCATTCCTTTCTATTTGGTTCAATTTCATTCTATTCCATTCCATTCCATTCCATTTCATTCCATTCCATTCCAAAACATTACATTCCACTCGGGTTTATTCAATTCCATTCTATTCCATTCCATTCCATTCCTTTCCATTCAACTCAGGTTGATTCCATTCCATTCCATTCCATTCCAATCCATTCCATTACATTCGATTCCATTCCATTCCATTCCTGTTGTTTCAATTCCATTGCATTCCATTCCATTGCATTCCATTCCATTCGACTCGGGTTCATTCAATTCCATTCTACTCCATTCAATTCCATTCCATTCCAGTCGGGTTGATACAATTGCATTCTATTCCATTCCATTCCATTCATTCCCATTCAATTCCATTCAATCCAACTCTATTCCACTCAGGTTGATTCAATTCCTTTCCATTCCATTCCATTAAATTCCATTCCATTCTATTCCATTCCTATTGATTAAATTCCATTCTATTCCATTCCATTCCATTCCATTCCAGTTGTTTTCATTACATTCCTTTCCATTCCATTCCATTCCATTCCACTCCAGTTGATTCTATTCCATTCTATTCCATTCCATTCCATTCCAATCCATTCCATTCCATTCCATTCCATTTCATGCCATTTCATTCCATTCTAGTTGATTCAATTCCATTCTTTTCCATGCCATTCCATTCCATTCCATTTCACTCCAGTCCAATCAATTCCACTCCATTGCATTCCATTCTACTAGGGTTTATTCCATTCCATTCCATTCCATTCCATTCCATTCCATTCCATTCCACTTTATTCAATTCCCTTCTATTCGATTCCATTCAATTCCATTCCAGTTCATTCATTTACATTCTACTCCTTTCCATTCCATTCTATTCCATTCCATTCGGGTTGTTTCAATTACATTCTGTTCCATTCCATTCCATTCCATTCCATTCCATTCCATTCCACTCGGGTTTGCTCCATTTCATTTCATTCCATACCATTCCATTCCATTCCACTCCACTCGGGTTGATTCCTTTCCATTCCATTGCATTCTGTTCTTTTTCATTCCTTTCCATTCCATTCCACTCGGGTTGATTCCATTCCATTCCATTCCATTCTATTCCTTTCCATTCCATTCCATTACATTCTGTTCCATTCCACTCAGGTTGTTTCCATTCCATTCCATTCCATTCAATTCCATTCCAATTAATTCCATTCCATTCCATTCCATTCCATTCCAATCCATTCCATTCCATTCCATTCCATTTCTATTCCATTCCTTTCCATTCCACTCGGGTTGATTGAATTCCATGCATTCCATTCCATTCTATTCCATTCCATTCCATTCCATTCCATTCCACTCGGGTTGATTCAATTCCCTTCTATTTCATTCCAATCCATTCCATTCCATTCCATTCCACTTGGGTTAATTCACTTCCATTCTATTCCATTCCATTCCTTTCCATTCCATTCCACTCGGGTTGATTCATTTTCATTCTATCGGGTTTCACTCCATTCCATTCCGTTCCATTCCATTCCATTCCATTCATTTCCGCTCGTGCTGATTCAATTCCATTCTATTGCATTTCACTCCATTCCATTCCATTCTATTCCACTCGAGTGGATTCCTTTCCATTCTATTGCATTCCATTTAATTTCATTCCATTTTGCAAGAGTGGATTCCATACCATTCTAATGCCTTCTTTTCCATTCCAATCCAATCCATTCCATTCCATTCCATTCCATTCGGGTTGATTCAATTACATTCTACTGCATTTCACTCTATTCCATTCTATTCCATTCCATTCCATTCAACTCAGGTTGATTCAATTCCATTCCATTCCATTCCAATCCATTCCATTCCATTCCATTCCATTCCAGTTGTTTCAATTCCATTGCATTCCATTCCCTTCCATTCCATTCGACTCGGTTTCATTCAAGTCCATTCTACTCCATTCAATTCCATTCCATTCCAGTCGGGTTGATTCAATTGCATTCTATTCCATTCCACTCCATTCCATTCCATTCATTCCCATTCAATTCCATTCAATCCCATTCTATTCCACTCAGATTGATTCAATTCCTTTCCATACAATTCCATTAAATTCCATTCCATTCTATTCCGTTCCTATTGATTAAATTCCATTCTATTCCATTCCGTTCGATTCCATTCCAGTTGTTTCCATTACATTCCTTTGCATTCCATTCCATTCCAGTTGATTCTATTCCGTTCTATTCCATTCCATTCCATTCCATTCCATTTCATTCCATTTCATTCCATTCCATTCCATTTCATGCCATTTCATTCCATTCCAGTTTATTCAATTCCATTCTTTTCCATTCCATTCCATTCCATTCCATTAAATCCCATTCCATTCCTATCAATTCCATTCCAATCAATTCCACTCCATTCCATTCCATTATAGTAGGGTTTATTCCATTCCATTCCATTCCATTCCATTCCACTTGATTCAATTCCCTTCTATTCGATTCCATTCAATTGCATTCTAGTTCTGTCATTTGCTTTCTACTCCATTCCATTCCATTCGGGTTGATTCAATTACATTCTGTTCCATTCCATTCCATTCCATTCCATTTCATTCCACTCCACTCGGGTTTACTCCATTTCATTCCATTCAATTCCATTCCACTCCACCCGGGTTGATTCCTTTCCATTTCATTGCATTCCGTTCTTTTTCATTCCTTTCCATTCCACTCCACTCGGGTTGATTCCATTCCATTCCATTCCATTCTATTCCTTTCCATTACATTCCATTACATTCTGTTCCATTCTACTTGGGTTGATTCCATTCCATTCCATTCCATTCCATTCCATTTAATTCCATTCCATTCCATTCCATTTAATTCCATTCCATTCCATTCCATTCCATTCCATTCCATTCCATTCCATTCCATTCCCCTCGTGTTTATTCCATTCAATTTGATACCATTCCATTCCATTTCATTCCATTCTATTCCCTTCCTTTCCATTCCACTCGGGTTGATTGAATTCCATGCATTCCATTCCATTCCATTCCATTTCATTCGATTCCACTCGGTTTGATTCAATTCCATTCTATTCCATTCCATTCCATTTCATTCCATTCCATTCCATTCCACTCGGGTTGATTCATTTCCATTCTATTGGGTTTCATTCCATTCCATTCCATTCCATTCCATTCCATTACATTACATTCATTTCCACTCGTGCTGATTCAATTCCATTCTATTGCATTTCACTCCATTCCATTCCATTCTATTCCACTCGAGTGGATTCCATTCCATTCTATTGCATTCCATTTAATTCCATTCCATTTTGCAAGAGTGGATTTCTTACCATTCTAATGCATTCCTTTCCATTCCAATCCATTCCATTCCCTTCTATTCCATTCAATTCCACTCGGGTTGATTCAATTACATTCTACTGCATTTCACTCTATTCCATTCCATTCCATTCCTTTCCATTCCGTTCCACTCGTGTTGATTCAATTCCATTGTGCTCCACTCCATTCCATTCCATTCCATTCCACTCCGGTTGATTCCATTCCGTTAAATTCAGTTCAACTAGGGTTGATTCCATTCCATTCAATTCCATTCGATTCCATTCGATACCATTCCATTTCATTCCATTCCATTCCATTCCATTCCATTCCATTCCAATTGGTTCAATTTCATTCTATTCCATTGCATTCCATTCTATTTCATTCCATTCTATTCCACATGGCTTTATTCAATTCCATTCTATTCCATTCCATTCCATTCCATTCCATTCCACTCCCTTCCACTCAGGTTGATTCAATTCCTTTCCATTCCATTCCAATCCATTCCTTTCCATTATATTACATTCGATTCCATTCCTTTCCATTCCAGTTGTTTCAATTCCATTGCATTCCATTGCATTCCACTCCATTTCACTCTGGTTTATTCAATTCCATTCAACTCCATTCAATTCCATTCAATTTCAGTCAGGTTGATTCAATTCCATTCCATTCCATTCCATTCCATTCCATTCATTCCCATTTCATTATATTCCATTCCATTCCATTCCATTCATTCCCATTTCATTCTATCCCATCCCCTTCTATTCCACTCGGGTTGACTCAATTCCATTCCATTCCATTCCATTCCATTCCATTCCATTTCATTCCTATTGATTAAATGCCATTCTATTCCATTCCATTCCATTCCAGTTGTTTCCATGACATTCCTTTCCATTCCATTCCATTTCATCCCATTCCATTCCCTTCCAGTTGATTCAATTCCATTCTTTTCCATTCCATTCCATTCCACTCCATAACATTCCATTCCAATCAATTCCACTCCATTCGATTCCATTCTACTCGGGTTTATTCAATTCCATTCCATTCCATTCCATTCCATTCCATTCCATTCCATTCCATTCCATTCCACTTGATTCAACTCCTTTCTATTCCATTCCATTCAATTTCATTCAAGTTCATTATTTCCATTCTTCTCCATTCCATTCCATTCCATTCCTTTCCATTCCATTCCATTCCATTCCATTCGGCTTCATTCAAATACATTGTGTTCCATTCCATTCTATTCCATTCCATTCCATTCCACTCGTGTTTATTCCATTCCATTACATTCTATTCCATTCCATTCCATTCCATACCATTGCAGTACGTTCCACTCCACTTGGGTTGATTCCTTTCCATTCCATTCCATTCCATTCTATTCCATTCGTTTCCTTTCCATTCCAATCGGGTTGATTCCATTCCATTCTATTCCTTTCCATTACATTCCGTTCCATTCCACTCCATTTGCTTCAATACCATTCTATTCCATTCCACTTCATTCCATTCCATTTCATCCCATTCCATTCCATTCTGCTCGTGTTGATTCAATTCCATTCTATTCCATTCCAGTCCATTCCAGTTGATTCAATTCCTTTCTCTTCCCTTCCATTCCATTCCACTCCATTCCATTCCATTCCAATCCATTCCAATTGGGATGATTCCATTCCATTCTATTCCATTCCACTCCGGTTGATTCCATTCCATTCCATACCATTCCTTTCCATTCCATTCCATTCCATTCCAATTGATTCAATTCCATTCTATTCCATTGCATTCCATTCCATTTCATTCCATACCCTTCCATTCCATTCCTCTTTGATTGATTCAATTCCATTCTATTCAATTCCATTCCATTCCATGCGATTTCATTCCATTCCATTCCACTAGTGTTGATTCCATTCAATTCCATTCATTTCAATTCCATTCCTTTCCATTCCACTCCATTCTATCCCATTCCATTCCATACCACTCTGTTAGATTCAACTCCATTCCATTACACTCCATTCTATTCCATTCCCTTCCATTCCATGCCATTCCATTCCATTCCATTCCATTCCAATTGATTAAATTCCATTCTGTTCCATTCCACTCCATTCTATCCCATTCCATTCCATACCACTCTGTTTGATTCAATTCCATTCCATTCCGCTCGGGTTGATTAAATTCCATTCCATTCCATTCCATTCCCTTCCATTCCATTACACTCGGGTTGATTCAATTCCATGGTGTTCCGTTCCATTCCATTCCATTCCACTCCAGTTGATTCCATTCCGTTCCATTCCATTCCACTCAGTTAGATTCCATTCCATTCAATTCCATTCGATTCCTTTCCATACCATTCCATTTCATTCCATTCCATTCCAGTTGGTACAATTTCATTCTATTCCATTGCATTTCATTCCATTTCATTCCATTCCATTCCACTTGGGTTTCTTCAATTCCATTCTATTCCATTCCATTCCATTGCATTCCATTCCATTCCATTCCGTTCCAATCAGGTTGATTCAATTCCACTCCAATCCATTCCATTCCATTCCATTCCATTCCAAACCATTCCTTTCCATTGCATTACATTCGATTCAATTCCATTCCATTCCAGTTGTTTCAATTACATTGCAATCCATTCCATTCCATTCCATTCCATTCATTCCCATTCCATTCCATTCCATCCCATTCTATTCCACTCGGGTTGATTCAATTCCTTTCCATTCCATTCCATTCCATTCTATTCCATTCCATTTCATTCTGGTTGTTTCCATGAAATTCCTTTCCATTGCTTCCATTCCATTCTGTTCCATTCCAGTTGATTCTATTCCGTTGTATTCCATTCCATTCCATTCCATTCCATTCCATTCCATTCCTGTTCATCCCATTCCATTCCATTCCAATCAATTCCACTCCATTCGATTCCATTCTACTCGGGTTTATTCAATTCCATTCCATTCCATTCCATTCCGTTCCATTCCATTCCTTTCCACTTCATTCAATTCCATTCTATTCCATACCATTCAATTCCATTCCAGTTCATTCATTTCCATTCTACTCCCATTCCATTCCATTCCATTCCATTCCATTCCATTCAACTCGGGTTGATTCAATTACATTCTGTTCCATTCCATTCTATTCCATTCCATTGCATTCCACTCGGGTTTATTCCATTCCATTCCATTCTATACCATTGCAGTCCATTCCACTCCACTCGGGTTCATTCCTTTCCATTCCATTCCATTCCGTTCTTTTCCATTCCTTTCCTTTCCATTCCACTCGGGTTTATTCCATTCCATTCCATTCCATTCTATTCCTTTCCATTACAATCCATTACATTCTCTTCCATTCCACTCCGGTTGCTTCAATACCATTCTATTCCACTCCATTGCATTCCATTCCATTCCATTCCGCTCGGGTTGATTCAATTCCATTCCATTCCATTACAGTCCATTAGAGTTGATTCAATTTCATTTTATTCCATTCCATTCCACTCCATTCCATTCCATTCCATTCCATTCCATTCCATTCCATTCCACTTGGGATGATTCCATTCCATTCCATTCCATTCCATTCCATTTTACTCCATTACATTACATTACTTTCGATTCCATTCCATTCCACTTGGGTTGATTCTATTCTATACTATTCCATTCCATTCCATTTCATTTCATTCCACTCCATTCCATTCCATACCATTCCATTTCATTCCATTTAATTCCATTGCATTCCATTCCATTCCATTCCACTCCATTTAATTCCATTCCATGTCATTCCATTCCATTCCATTCCATTCCCTTCCATTCCATTCCATTCCATTCCATTGCATTCCATCCCATTCCATTTCATTCCATTCCATTCCATTCCATTTCATTGCTTTAAATTCCTTTTCATTCCATTCCATTCCTTTCCATTCCATTCCATTCCATTCCATTCCAAATTCCTTTCCATTCCATTCCATTCCATTCCATTCCATTCCATTCCATTCCATTCAATTCCATTCCATACCATACCATTACATTCCCCTCGGGTTGATTCCATTCCATTCCATTCAATTCTATTCCATTCCTTTCCATTCCACTTGGGTTGATGGAATTCTATTGCATTCCTTTCCATTCCATACCATTCCATTTCATTCCATTCCATTCCATTCTACTGGGGTTGATTCAATTTCATTCTATTCCATTCCATTCCATTCCATTCCACTCCATTCCATTCCACTCCATTCCATTCGGGTTCATTCAATTCCATTTTATTCCATTCCATTCCATTCCATTCCATTCCATTCCATTCCATTCCATTCGGGTTCATTCAATTGCATTCTATTCCATTCCATTCCATTCCATTCCATTCCATTCCATTCAACTAGTGTTGATTCAATTCAATTCCATTCCATTTCATACCATTCCTTTCCAGTCGATTCCATTCCATTCCATTGCATTCCATTCCATTCCAATCCATACCACTCTGTTTGATTCAATTCCATTCCATTCCACTCCATTCCATTCCATTCCATTCCATTCCAATCCCTTCCATTCCATTCCATTCCGTTCCATTCCAATTGATTCAATTCCATTGTATTCCATTCCATTCCATTCCATTCCACTCCATTCCATTCCATTTCATTCCACTCCATTCCATTCCATTCCATTCCATTGCCCTTGGATTGATTCAATTCCATCTCATTCCATTCCATTCCATTCCATTCCAATCCACTCCGCTCGTGTTGATTCATTTCCATTCTATGCCATTCCATACCATTCCATTCCATTCCATTCAGTTGGTTCAATTTCATTCTACTCCATTCCATTCCATTCCATTCCCCTCCATTTCATTCCCTTCCATTCTATTCCATTCCATTCCATTCCATCAGGTTGATTCAATTCCATTCTATTCGTTTCTATTCCGTTCCATTCGGTTGCACTCCATTCCATTCCATTCCATTCCACTCGCCTTGATTCAATTTCATTCTATTCCATTCCATTGCATGCCATTCCATTCCATTCCATTCCCTTCCATTCCATTCCAATCCATTCCATTCCACTCCACATTACTCCTTTCCATTCCAATCCATTCCACTCAGGTTGATTCCATTCCATTCCATTCCATTCTATTCCATTCAATCCCATTCCATTCCACTCCATTCCACTCGGGTTCATTGAATTCCATTCCATTCCACTCGGGTTCATTCCATTCCATTCCATTCCATTCCATTCCATTTCAGTTGATTCAATTCTGTTCTATTCCATTCCATTCCCTTCCATTCCTTTCCATTGCATTACAGTTGATTCAATTCCATCCCATTCCATTCCATTCCACTCCATTCCAATCAATTCCACTCCGTTAGATTCCATTCTACTCGGGTTTATTCCATTCCATTCCATTCCATTCCATTCCATTCCATTCCGTTCCATTCCATTCCATTCCACTTCATTCAATTCCATTCTATTCCATACCATTCAATTCCATTCCAGTTCATTCATTTCCATTCTACTCCCATTCCATTCCATTCCATTCAAATCGGGTTGATTCAATTACATTCTGTTCCATTCCATTCTATTCCATTCCATTGCATTCCACTTGGGTTTATTCCATTCCATTCCATTCCATACCATTGCAGTCTATTCCACTCCACTCGGATTCATTCCTTTCCATTCCATTCCATTCCGTTCTTTTCCATTCCTTTCCTTTCCATTCCACTCGGGTTTATTCCATTCCATTCCATTCCATTCTATTCCTTTCCATTACATTCCATTACATTCTGTTCCATTCCACTCCGGTTGCTTCAATACCATTCTATTCCATTCCATTCCATTCCATTGCATTCCATTCCATTCCATTCCATTCCGCTCGGGTTGATTCAATTCCATTCCATTCCATTACAGTCCATTCCAGTCGATTCAATTACATTCTATTCCATTCCGTTCCACTCCATTCCATTCCATTCCATTCCAATCCATTCCACTTGGGATGATTCCATTCCATTTTATTCCATTCCATTCCATTCCATTCCATTCCATTCAATTCCATTCCACTATGGTAGATTCCATTCCATTCCATTCCACTCGGGTTTACTCCAATTCATTCCATTCCATACCGTTCCATTCCATTCCACTCCACTCGGGTTGATTCCTTTCCATTCCATTGCATTCCTTTCTTTTTCATTCCTTTCCATTCCATTCCACTCAGGTTGATTCCATTCCATTCTATTCCTTTCCATTCCATTACATTACATTCTGTTCCCTTCCACTCGGGTTGATTCCATTCCATTCCACTCCATTCCATTCCATTACATTCAATTCCATTCCATTCCATTCCATTTCATTCCGTTCTATTTCATTCCATTACATTCCACTCGTGTTGATTCCATTCCATTCCATTGCATTCTATTCCATTACTTTCTATTCCACTCGGGTTGATTGAATTCCCTGCATTCCATTCCATTCCATTCCATTCCATTCCATTCCATTTAATTCCATTCCACTCGGGTTGATTCAATTCCATTCTATTGCATTCCAATCCATTCCATTCCATTCCATTCCACTCGGGTTGATTCACTTGCATTCTATTCCATTCCATTCCATTCCACTCGGGTTGATTCATTTCCGTTCTATTGGGTTTCACTCCATTCCATTCCATTCCATTCCATTCCATTTCATTCCGTTCTATTCCATTCCTTTACATTCCACTCGTGTTGATTCCGTTCCATTCCATTCCATTCTATTCCATTCCTTTCCATTCCACTCGGGTTGATTGAATTCCCTGCATTCCATTCCATTCCATTCCATTCCATTCCATTCCATTCCATTCCATTCCATACCATTCCATTCCATTCCGTTTCATTCCATTCCACTCGGGTTGATTCAATTCTATTCTATTTCATTCCAATCCATTCCATTCCATTCTATTCCACTCGTGTTGATTCACTTCCATTCTATTCCATTCCATTCCATTCTATTCCATTCCATTCCATTCCATTCCATTCCATTCCATTCATTTCCACTCGTGCTGATTCAATTCCATTCTATTGCATTTCACTCCATTCCATTCCATTCTATTCCACTCGAGTGGATTCCATTCCATTCTATTGCATTCCATTTAATTCCATTCCATTTTGCAAGAGTGCATTGCATACCTTTCTAATGCATTCCTTTCCATTCCAAACCATTCCATTCCCTTCTATTCCATTCCATTCCACTCGGGTTGATTCAATTACATTCTACTGCATTTCACTCTATTCCATTCCATTCCATTCCATTCCATTCCATTCCACTCCATTCCATTCCACACGGGTTGATTCAATTCCATTGTGTTCCATTCCATTCCATTCCATTTCATTCCATTCCATTCCACTCCGGTTGATTCCATTTCATTAAATTCCATTCCACTAGGGTTGATTCCATTCCATTCAGTTCCATTCAATTCCATTCCATACCATTCGATTTCATTCCATTTCATTGCATTCCATTCCATTCCATTCCATTCCATTCCACTCTGATTGATTCAGTTCCATTCTATTCCATTTCATTCCATTCCATTCCATTCCATTCCACTCGGGTTGATTCATTCCCATTCTATTGGGTTTCTTTCCATTCCATTCCATTCCATTCCATTCCATTAAATTCCATTCCATTCATTTCCACTCGGGTTGATTCAATTCCTTTCTGTTCCATTTCACTCCATTCCATTCCATTCCATTCCACTCTTGTTTATTCCATTGCATTCCATACCATTCCTTTCCATTCCATTCCATTCCATTTCATTTGATTCAATTCCATTCTATTCCATTCCATTCCATTCCATTTCATTCCATTCCAATCGTCTTGGATTGATTCAATTCCATTCTTTTCAATTCCATTCCATTCCATTCCATTCAATTCCATTCCATTCCAATCCTCTTGGATTGATTCAATTCCATTCTTTTCAATTCCATTCCATTCCATTCCATTGAATTCCATTCCATTCCACTCTGGTTGATTCAATTCCATTCCATTCCATTCCATTCCATTCAATTCCATTCCACTGTGGTTGATTCAATTCCATTCCATTCCACTGCATTCCATTTCATTTCATTCCATTACATGCCATTCCATTCCGTTCCGTTCCATTCCAATTGATTCAATTCCATTCTATTCCATTCCATTTCATTCAATTACTTTCCGTTCCATTCCATTCCATTCCACTCTACTACATTCCATTCCATTTCATTCCACTCCACTCCATTACATTCCATTCCATTCCACTCCGATTGATTCAATTAAATCTCATTCCATTCCATTACATTCCATTCCAATCCACTCCAATCGGGTTGATTCAATTCCATTCTATTCCATTCCATACCATTCCATTCCGTTCCATTCCATTCCATTCCATTCCATTCCATTCCATTCCTTTCTATTTGGTTCAATTTCATTCTATTCCATTCCATTCCATTCCATTCCATTCCATTCCATTGCATTCCATTGCATTCCATTCCATTCCAAAACATTGCATTCCACTCGGGTTTATTCAATTCCATTCTATTCCATTCCATTCCATTCCATTCCATTCCATTCCACCCCATTCAACTCAGGTTGATTCAATTCCATTCCATTCCGTTCCGATCCATTCCATAACATTCGATTCCATTCCATTCCATTCCAGTTGTTTCAATTCCGTTGCATTGCATTCCATTCCATTCCATTCCATTCCATTCCATTTGATTCGGGTTCATTCAATTCCATTCTACTCCATTCAATTCCATTCCATTCCAGTCGGGTTGATTCAATTGCATTCTATTCCATTCCATTCCATTCCATTCCATTCCATTCATTCCCATTCAATTCCATTCTATCCAATTCTATTCCACTCAGGTTGATTCAATTCCTTTCCATTCCATTCCATTAAATTCCATTCCATTCTATTCCATTCCTATTGATTAAATTCCATTCTATTCCATTCCATTCCATTCGATTCCAGTTGTTTTCATTACATTCCTTTCCATTCCATTCCATTCCATTCCATTCCAGTGGATTCTATTCCATTCTATTCCATTCCATTCCATTCCAATCCGTTCCATTCCATTCCCTTCCATTTCATGCCATTTCATTCCATTGCAGTTGATTCAATTCCATTCTTTTCCATGCCATTCCATTCCATTCCGTTCCACTCAGGTTGATTCAATTCCATTCCATTAGATTCCATTCCAATCCATTCCTTTCCATTACATTACATTCGATTCCATTCCATTCCATTCCAGTTGTTTCAATTCCATTGCATTGCATTCCATTCCATTCCATTCCATTCCATTCCATTCCATTCCACTCCACTCGGGTTGATTCATTTCCATTCTACTCCATTCAATTCCATTCCATTCCAGTCAGGTTGATTCAATTCCATTCCATTCCATTCCATTCATTACCATTCCATTCCATTCCATCTCATTCTATTCCACTCCGGTTGATTCAATTACTTTCCATTCCATTCCATTTCATTCCATTCCATTCTTATTGATTAAATTCCATTCCATTCCATTCCATTCCCTTCCAGTTTTTTCCATTACATTCCTTTCCATTGCATTCCATTCCATTCCATTCCATGCCAGTTGATTCTATTCCATTCTATTCCATTCCATTCCATTCCATTCCATGCCATTCCATTTCATCCCATTCCATTCCATTCCAGTTGATTCAATTCCATTCTTTTCCATTCATTCCATGCCATTCCAATCCAATCAATTCCACTCCATTCCATTCCATTGCACTCGAGTTCATTCGATTCCATTCCATTCCATTCCAATCCATTCCATTCCATTCCATTCCATTCCATTCCACTTCATTCATTTCCATTCTACTCCATTCCATTCCATTCCATTTGGGTTGATTCAATTACATTCCTTTCCTTTCCATTCCATTCCATTCTATTCCATTCCATTTCATTCCACTCGGGTTTATTCCATTCCACTCCATTCCATTCCATTCCATACCACTGCAGTCCATTCCACTCCACTAGGGTTGATTCCTCTCCATTCCATTCCATTCCATTCTATTCCATTCCTTTCCATTCCATTCCACTCGGGTTGATTCCATTCCATTCCATTCCATTCTATTCCTTTCCATTCCATTCCATTACATTCCATTCCATTTCACTTGGGTAGCTTCAATACCTTTGTATTCCATTCCATTCCATTTCATTCCATTCCATTCCATTCCATTCCGCTCGGGTTGATTCAATTCCATTCCGTTCCATTCCATTCCAGTCCATTCCAGTGTATTGAATTCCATTTTATTCCATTCCATTCCATTCCACTCCATTCCATTCCAATCCATTCCATTCCAATCCATTCCACTTAGGATGATTCCATTCCATTCCATTCCATTCCATTTCTTTCCATTTCATTACATTACGTTCGATTCCATTCCATTCCACTTGGGTTGATTCAATTCTATACTATTTCAATCCATTCCATTTCAGTCCATTCCATTCTATTCCATTCCATTCCGTTCCATTCCACTCCGTTTCATTCCATTCCATTTCATTCAATTCCATTCCATTCCATTCCATTCCATTCCACTCCATTTCAATCCATTCCATTCCATTCCACTCCATTTCATTCCATTCCATTCCATTCCACTCCATTTCATTCCATTCCATTCCATTTCATTCCATTCCATTCCACTGCATTCCATTTCATTCCATTCCACTCCATTTCAATCCATTCCATTCCATTCCACTCCATTTCATTCCATTCCATTCCATTTCATTCCATTCCATTTCATTCCATTCCATTCCACTGCATTCCATTTCATTCAATTCCATTCCATTCCATTTCATTCCATTCCATTCCATTCCATTCCATTTCATTCCATTCCATTCCATTCCAATCCATTCCATTTCTTTCCATTCCATTCCATTCCATTTCATTCCGTTCCATTCCATTCCATTCCAAACATTCTCCTCGGGTTGATTCCATTCCATTCCATTCCATTCTATTCCATTCCTTTCCATTCCACTTTGGTTGATAGAATTCTATTGCATTCCTTTCAATTCCATTCCAATCCATTCCATTCCATTCCATTCCATTCCACTGGGGTTGATTCAGTTCCATTGTATTCCATTCCATTCCTTTGCATTCCATTCCATTCCACTCCATTCCAGTCCATTCCATTCGGGTTCATTCAATTCCATTCCATTCCATTCCATTCCATTCAACTAGTGTTGATTCAAATCCATTCCATTCCATTCCATTCCATTCCAGTCGATTCCATTCCATTCCATTCCATTCCATTCCATACCACTCTGGTTGATTCAATTCCATTCCATTCCACTCCATTCCATTCCATTCCATTCCATTCCATTCCATTCCGTTCCATTCCAGTTGATTCAATTCCATTGTATTCTATTCCATTCCATTCCATTCCACTCCACTTCAATCCATTCCATTCCATTTCATTCCCGTCCACTCCATTCCATTGCACTCAGATTGATTCAATTCCATCGCATTCCATTACCTTCCTTTCCATTCCATTCCATTCCACTCCACTCATATTGATTCAATTCCATTCTATTCCATTCCATACCATACCATTCCATTCCATTTGTTCAATTTCTTTCTATTCCATTCCATTCCATTTCATTTCATTCCATTTCATTCCATGCCATTCCACTCGGGTTTATTCAATTCCATTCTATTCCATTCCATTCCATTCCATTCCATTCCATTCCATTCCATTGCATCCCATTCCATTTCGTTCCATTCCATTTCATTCCATTCCATTGCATTCCATCCCATTCCATTTCATTCCATTCCATTGCATTCCATTTCATTCCATTCCATTGCATTCCATTCCATTCCATTTCATTCCATTCCGTTGCATTCCATTCCATTCCATTTCATTCCATTCCATTCTATTTCATTCCATTCCATTCCATTCCATTTCATTCCATTGCATTCCAAACATTCTCCTCGGGTTGATTCCATTTTTTTCCATTCCATTCTATTCCGTTCCTTTCCATTGCACTTCTGTTGATTGAATCCTATTGCATTCCTTTCCATTCCATTCCAATCCATGCCATTCCATTCCATTCCATTCCACTGCGGTTGATTCAATTCCATTCTATTCCATTCCATTCCATTCCATTCCATTGCATTCCATTCCACTCCATTCCATTCAGGTTCATTCAATTCCATTCCTTTCCATTCCATTCCATTCAACTAGTGTTGATTCAATTCGATTCCATTCCATTCCATTCCATTCCTTTCCAGTCGATTCAATTCCATTCCATTCCATTCCATTCCATACCACTCTGGTTGATTCAATTCCATTCCATTCCACTCCATTCCCTTCCATTCCATTCCATTCCATTCCATTCCACTCCATTCCGTTCCATTCCAGTTGATTCAATTCCATTGTATTCTATTCCAATCCATTCCATTCCATTCCGTTCCATTCCATTATACTCCACTCCACTCCATTCCATTCCATTTCATTCCCGTCCACTCCATTCCATTGCACTCGGATTGATTCAATTCCATCCGATTCCATTACATTCCTTTCCATTCCATTCCAAACCACTCCGCTCGTATTAATTCAATTCCATTCTATTCCATTCCATACCATACCAAACCATTCCATTCCATTCCATTCCATTCAATTGGTTCAATTTCATTCTATTCCATTCCATTCCATTCCATTTCATTCCATTTCATTCCATGCCATTCCACTCGGGTTTATTCAATTCCATTCTATTCCATTCCATTCCATTTTTTCCATTCCATTCCATTCCATTTCATTCCATTCCACTCAGGTAGATTCAATTCCATTCCATTCCATTCAATTCCATTCCCCTCCATTTCATTCCATTCTATTCTATTCCATTCCATTACATTCCATCGGGTTGATTCAATTCCATTCTATTCCTTTCCATTCCGTTCCATTCAGTTCCACTCCGTTCCATTCCATTCCATTCCACTCGGGTTGATTCAATTTCATTCTATTCCATTCCATTCCATTCCATTCCATTTCCTTCCATTCCATTACAATCCGTTCCATTCCACTCCACATCACTCCATTCCATTCCATTCCAATCCATTCCACTCAGATTGATTCCATTCCATTCCATTCCATTCCATTCCATTCCATTCAATCCCATTCCATTCCACTCCATTCCACTCGGGTTGATTCCATTCCATTCCATTCCATTCCATTTCAGTTGATTCTATTCCGTTCTATTCCATTCCATTCCATTCCATTCCATTCCATTCCATTCCATTCCATTCCTCTATGGTAGATTCCATTCCATTCCATTCCATTCCACTCGGGTTTACTCCAATTCATTCCATTCCATGCCGTTCCATTCCATTCCACTCCACTCCGGTTGATTCCTTTCCATTCCATTGCATTCCGTTCTTTTTCATTCCTTTCCATTCCATTCCACTCAGGTTGATTCCATTCCATTCTATTCCTTTCCATTCCATTCCATTACATTCTGTTCCCTTCCACTCGGGTTGATTCCATTCCATTCCATTCCAATCCATTCCATTCCATTCCATTCAATTCCATTCCATTCCATTCCGTTTCATTCCGTTCTATTTCATTCCATTACATTCCACTCATGTTGATTCCATTCCATTCCATTGCATTCTATTCCATTCCTTTCCATTCCACTCGGGTTGATTGAATTCCCTGCTTTCCATTCCATTCCATTCCGTTCCATTCCATTCCAATCCATTGCATTCCATTTCATTCCATTCCACTCGGGTTGATTCAATTCCATTCTATTGCATTCCAATCCATTGCATTCCATTCCATTCCTCTCGGGTTGATTCACTTGCATTCTATTCCATTCCATTCCATTCCATTCCACTCGGGTTGATTCATTTCCATTCTATTGGGTTTCACTCCATTCCATTCCATTCCATTCCGTTCTATTCCATTCCATTACATTCCACTCGTGTTGAATCCGTTCCATTCCATTCCATTCTATTCCATTCCTTTCCATTCCACTCGGGTTGATTGACTTCCCTGCATTCCATTCCATTCCATTCCATTCCATTCCATTCCATACCATTCCATTCCATTCCGTTTCATTCCATTCCACTCGGGTTGATTCAATTCCATTCTATTTCATTCCAATCCATTCCATTCCATTCTATTCCACTCGGGTTTATTCACTTCCATTCTATTCCATTCCATTCCATTCTATTCCATTCCATTCCATTCCATTCCACTCGGGTTGATTCATTTCCATTCTGTTGGGTTTCACTCCTTTCCATTCCATTCCATTCATTTCCACTCGTGCTGATTCAATTCCGTTCTATTGCATTTCACTCCATTCCATTCCATTCTATTCCACTCTAGTGGATTCCATTCCATTCTATTGCATTCCACTTAATTCCATTCCATTTTGCAGGAGTGGATTTCTTACCATTCTAATGCATTCCTTTCCATTCCAATGCATTCCATTCCCTTCTATTCCATTCCATTCCACTCGGGTTGATTCAATTACATTCTACTGCATTTCACTCTATTCCATTCCATTCCATTCCATTCCATTCCATTCCATTCCACTCGGGTTGATTCAATTCCATTGTGTTCCATTCCATTCCACTCCGGTTGATTCCATTCCGTTAAATTCCGTTCAACTAGGGTTGATTCCATTCCATTCAATTCCATTCGATTCCATTCCATACCATTCCATTTCATTCCATTCCATTCCATTTCATTCCATTCCATTCCATTCCAATTGTTTCAATTTCATTCTATTCCATTGCATTCCATTCCATTTCATTCCATTCCATTCCACATGGCTTTATTCAATTCCATTCTATTCCATTCCATTCCATTCCTTTCCATTCCATTCCATTCCATTCCACTCGCTTCCACTCAGGTTGATTCAATTCCATTCCGTTCCAATCCTTTCCTTTCAATTATATTACATTCGATTCCATTCCATTCCATTCGAGTTGTTTCAATTCCGTTGCATTCCATTGCATTCCATTCCATTTCACTCTGGTTTATTCAATTCCATTCTACTCCATTCAATTCCATTCAATTCCAGTCAGGTTGATTCAATTCCATTCCATTCCATTCCATTCCATTCATTCCCATTTCATTATATTCCATCCCATTCCATTCCATTCCATTCCATTCATTCCCATTTCATTCTATCCCATCCCCTTCTATTCCACTCGGGTTGATTCAATTCCTTTCCATTCCATTCCATTCCATTCCATTCCATTCCTATTGATTAAATGCCATTCTATTCCATTCCATTCCATTCCATTCCATTCCACTTGGGTTTACTCCATTTCATTCCATTCCTAACCACTCCATTCCATTCCACTCCTCTCGGGTTGATTCCTTTCCATTTCATTGCATTCTGTCCTTTTTCATTCCTTTCCATTCCATTCCACTCGGGTTGATTCCATTCCATTCCATTCCGTTCCATTTCATTCCATTCCATTCCAATCCATTCCATTCCATTCCATTCCATTTCATTCCATTCTATTCCATTCCATTACATTCCCCTCGTGTTGATTCCATTCCATTCCATTCCATTCCATTCCATTCCATTCCATTCCATTCCATTCCTTTCCATTCCACTCGGGTTGATTGAATTCCATGCATTCCTTTCCATTTCATTCCATTCCACTTGGGTTGATTCAGTTCCATTCTATTCCATTCCATTCCATTCCATTCCATTCCACTCGGGTTGATTCATTTCTATTCTATTGCGTTTCACTCCATTCCACTCCATTCCATTCCATTCCATTCCATTCCATTCCATTCATTTCCAGTCGTGCTGATTCAATTCCATTCTATTGCGTTTCACTCCATTCCATTCCATTCTATTCCACTCGAGTGGATTCCATTCCATTCTATTGCATTCTATTTAATTCCATTCCATTTTGCAGGAGTGAATTCCATACCATTCTAATGCATTCCTTTCCATTCCAATCCATTCCATTCCCTTCTATTCCATTCCATTCCACTCGGGTTGATTCAATTACATTCTACTGCATTTCACTCTATTCCATTCCATTCCATTCCATTCCATTCCACTTGGGTTGATTCAATTCCATTGTGTTTCATTCCATTCCATTGCATTCCATTCGACTCTGGTTGATTCCATTCCGTTAATTTCCATTCAACTAGGGTTGATTCCATTCCATTCAATTCCATTTGATTCCATTCCATACCGTTCCATTTCATTCCATTCCATTCCATTCCATTCCAATTGGTTCAATTTCATTCTATTCCATTGCATTCCATTCCATTCCATTCCATACCATTCCATTCCGTTCCGTTCCACTCAGGTTGATTCAATTCCATTCCATTCCATTCCATTCCAATCCATTCCTTTCCATTTTATTACATTCGATGCCATTCCATTCCATTCGAGTTGTTTCATTTCCATTGCATTCCATTGCATTCCATTCCATTCCACTCTGGTTTATTCAATTCCATTCTACTCCATTCAATTCCATTCAATTCCAGTCAGGTTGTTTCAATTCCATTCCATTCCATTCCATTCCATTCATTCCCGTTTCATTATATTCCATCCCATTCCATTCCATTGCATTGCATTCCATTCCATTCATTCCCATTTCATTCTTTTCCATCCCATTCTATTCCACTCGGGTTGATTCAATTCCTTTACATTTCATTCCATTCCATTCCATTCCATTCCATTCCATTCCATTCCATTTCGTTCCTATTGATTTAATGCCATTCTATTCCATTCCATTCTATTCCATTCCATTCCATTCCAGTTGTTTCCATGTCATTCCATTCCATTCCATTCCATTCCATTCCATTCCATTCCATTCCATTCCAGTTGGCTCTATTCCGTTCTATTCCATTCCATTCTATTCCATTCCAGTTGATTCAATTCCATTCTTTTCCATTCCATTCCGTTCCACTCCATTACTTCCATTCCAATCAATTCCACTCCATTTGATTCCATTCTACTCGGGTTTATTCAATTCCATTTCATTCCATTCCATTCCATTCCATTCCATTCCATTTGATTCAATTCCTTTCTATTTCATTCCATTCAATTCCATTCCAGTTCATTATTTCCATTCTTCTCCATTCCATTCCATTCCATTCCTTTCCATTCCATTCCATTCCATTCCATTCGGCTTCATTCAAATACATTGTGTTCCATTCCATTCCATTCCATTCTATTCCATTCCATTCCATTCCACTCGGGTTTATTCCATTCCATTACATTCTATTCCATTCCATTCCATTCCATACCATTGCAGTACATTCCACTCCACTCGGGTTGATTCCTTTCCATTCCATTCTATTCCATTCCTTTCCTTTCCATTCCAATCGGGTTGATTCCATTCCATTCTATTCCTTTCCATTCCATTCCGTTACATTCCGTTCCATTCCACTCTAGTTGCTTCAATACCATTCTATTCCATTCCATTCCATTCCATTCCATTTCATTCCAATCCATTCCATTCTGCTCGGGTTGATTCAGTTCCATTCTATTCCATTCCAGTCCATTCCAGTTGATTCAATTCCTTTCTCTTCCATTCCATTCCATTCCACTCCATTCCATTCCATTCCAATCCATTCCAATTTGGATGATTCCGTTCCATTCTATTCCATTCCTTTCCATTCCATTCCATTCCATTTCATTCCATTCCATTCTTTTCCATTCCATTCTATTCCATTCCGTTCCATTCCAGATGATTCAACTCCATTGTATGCCATTCCATTCCATTCCAATCCATTCCATTCCATTCCATTCCACTCCACTGCATTCCATTCCTTTCCATTCTATTCCACTCCACTCCATTCCAATGCATTTCATTCCACTCCACTCCATTCCATTCCATTTCATTCCACTCTACTCAGCTCAATTCCATTCCATTGCCCTCGGATTGATTCAATTCCATCCCATCCCATTCCATTCCATTCCATTCCATTACAATCCACTGTGCTCGTGTTGATTCAATTCCATTCTATGACATTCCATACTATTCCCTTCCATTCCATTGTATTCCAACGGGTTGATTCGATTCCATTCTATTCGTTTAAATTCCGTTCCATCCAGTTCCACACCGTTCCATTCCATTCCATTCCACTCGGGTTGATTCAATTTCATTCTATTCCATTCCATTCCATATCATTCCATTCCATTCCATTCCCTTCCATTCAATTCCAATCCATTCCATTCCACTCCACATCAATCCATTCCATTCCATTCCAATCCATTCCACTCAGGTTGATTCCATTTCATTCCATTCCATCGAATTCCATTCAATCCCATTCCATTCCACTCCATTCCACTCGGGTGGATTCCATTCCATCCATTCCATTCCATTCCATTCCATTTCAGTTGATTCAATTCCGTTCTATTCCATTCCATTCCATTCCATTCCATTACACTCCATTCCATTCCATTCCACTCTGGTTGATTCCATTCCATTCCATTCCATTCCATTCCTTTCCATTCCATTCCAGTTGATTCAATTCCTTCCTATTCCATTTCATTCCATTCCACTCCATTTCATTCCATTACACTCGAGTTGATTCAATTCCATTCTATGCCATTCCTTTCCATTCCATTCCATTCCATTCCATTCCTCTCTGGTTGATTCAATTCCATTCTTTTCCATTTCATTCCATTCCATTCCATTCCGTTCCACTAGGGTTGATTCATTCCCATTCTGTTGGGTTTCACTCCATTCCACTCCATTCGTTTCCATTCCATTCCATTCCATTCCATTCATTTCCACTCGGGTTGATACAATTCCATTCTGTTGAATTTCACTCCATTCCATTCCATTCCATTCCACTCGAGTGGATTCCATTCCATTCTATTGCATTCCATTCAATTACACTCCATTTTGCAAGAGTGGATTCCATACCATTCTATTGCATTCCTTTCCATTCTACTCCATTCCTTTCCATTCCATTTTCTTCTCTTCCATTCCAGTACACTCGGGTTGATTCAATTACATTCCACTGCATTTCACTCTATTCCATTCCGTTCCGTTCCGTTCCGTTCCATTCCATTCCATTACACTGGGGTTGATTCAATTCCATTGTGTTCCATTCCATTCCATTCCATTCCATTCCACTCCGGATGATTTCATTCCATTCCATACCATTCCTTTCTATTCCATTCCATTCCATTCCATTCCAATTGATTCAATTCCATTCTATTCCATTGCATTCCATTCCATTTCATTCCATACCATTCCATTCCTTTCCTCTTGGATTGATTCATTTCCATTCTATTCAATTCCATTCCATTCCATGCCATTTCATTCCATTCCGTTCCACTAGTGTTTATTCCATTCAATTCCATTCATTTCAATTCCATTCCTTTCCATTCCACTCCATTCTATCCCATTCCATTCCATACCACTCTGTTTGATTCAATTCCATTCCATTACACTCCATTCTATTCCATTCCATTGCATTCCATGCCATTCCATTCCATTCCGTTCCATTCCAATTGATTCAATTCCATTCTGTTCCATTCCATTCCATTCCATTCTATTCCATTCCATTCCATTCCGCTCGGGTTGATTAAATTCCATTCCATTCCCTTCCATTCCATTACACTCGTGTTGATTCAATTCCATGGTCTTCCGTTCCATTCCATTGCATTCCATTCCACTCCAGTTGATTCCATTCCGTTCCATTCCATTCCACTCAGTTTGATTCCTTTCCATTCAATTCCATTAGATTCCTTTCCATACCATTCCATTTCATTCCATTTCATTCCATTCCATTCCAGTTGGTTCAATTTCTTTCTATTCCATTGCATTCCATTCCATTTCATTACATTCCATTCCACTTGGGTTTCTTCAATTCCATTCTATTCCATTCCATTCCATTGCATTCCATTCCATTCTGTTCCAATCACGTTGATTCAATTCCACTCCAATCCATTCCATTGCATTCCATTCCAAACCATTCCTTTCCATTGCATTACATTCGATTCAATTCCATTCCATTCCAGTTGTTTCAAGTACATTGCATTCCATTCCATTCCATTCCATTCCATTCATTCCCATTCCATTCCATTGCATCCCATTCTATTCCACTCGGGTTGATTCAATTCCTTTCCATTCCATTCTATTCCATTTCATTTCATTCTGGTTGTTTCCATGAAATACCTTTCCATTGCCTTCCATTCCATTCCATTCCATTCCATTCCTTTTCATCCCATTCCATTCCATTCCATTCCATTCCAATCAATTCCACTCCATTCGATTCCATTCTACTCGGGTTTATTCAATTCCATTCCATTCCATTCCATTCCGTTCCATTCCATTCCATTCCACTTCATTCAATTCCATTCTATTCCATACCATTCAATTCCATTCCAGTTCATTCATTTCCATTCTACTCCTATTCCATTCCATTCCATTCCATTCAACTAGGGTTGATTCAATTACATTCTGTTCCATTCCATTCAATTCCATTCCATTGCATTCCATACCATTGCAGTCCATTCCACTGCACTCGGGTTCATTCCTTTCTATTCCATTCCATTCCGTTATTTTCCATTCCTTTCCTTTGCATTCCACTCGGGTTTATTCCATTCCATTCCATTCCATTCTATTCCTTTCCATTACATTCCATTACATTCTGTTCCATTCCACTCCGGTTGCTTCAATACCATTCTATTCCACTCTATTGCATTCCATTCCATTCCATTCCATTCCGCTCGGGTTGATTCAATTGCATTCCATTCCATTACAGTCCATTACAGTTGATTCAATTACATTCTATTCCATTCCATTCCATTCCACTCCATTCCATTCCATTCCATTCCAATCCATTCCACTTGGGATGATTCCATTCCGTTCTATTCCATTCCATTCCATTCCATTCTACTCCATTACATTACATTACTTTCGATTCCATTCCATTCTACTTGGGTTGATTCCATTCTATAATATTCCATTCCATTCCATTTCATTTCATTCCATTCCATTCCATTCCATAACCTTCCATTTCATTCCATTTAATTCCATTGCATTCCATTCCATTCCATTCCACTCCATTTAATTCCATTCCATTTCATTTCATTCCATTCCATTCCATTGCATTCCATCCCATTCCATTTCATTCCATTCCATTCCATTCCATTTCATTCCATTCCATTGCTTTAAATTCCTTTTCATTCCATTCCATTCCATTCCTTTCCATTCCATTTCATTCCATTCCATTCCATTCCATTCAATTCCATTCCATTCCATTCAATTCCATTCCATACTAAACCATTACATTCCCCTCGGGTTGATTCCATTCCATTCCATTCCATTCCATTCCATTCCATTCCATTCCACTCCATTCCATTACGTTCCACTCCATTCCATTCCATTCCATTCAGGTTCATTCAATTCCATTTTATTCCATTCCATTCCATTCCATTCCATTCGGGTTCATTCAATTCCATTCTATTCCATTCCATTCCATTCCATTCCATTCCATTCCACTAGTGTTGATTCAATTCAATTCCATTCCATTTCATACCATTCCTTTCCAGTCGATTCCATTCCATTCCATTGCATTCCATTCCATTCCAATCCATACCACTCTGTTTGATTCAATTCCATTCCATTCCACTCCATTCCATTCCACTCCATTCCATTCCATTCCATTACATTGCCCTTGGATTGATTCAATTCCATCCCATTCCATTCCATTCCATTCCATTCCAATACTCTCCGCTCGTGTTGATTCATTTCCATTCTGTGCCATTCCATACAATTCCATTCCATTCCATTCAGTTGGTTCAATTTCATTCTACTCCATTCCATTCCCCTCCATTTCATTCCATTCCTTTCTATTCCATTCCATTCCATTCCATCGGGTTGATTCAATTCCATTCTATTCGTTTCTATTCCGTTCCATTCAGTTCCACTCCGTTCCATTCCATTCCATTCCACTCGGCTTGATTCAATTTCATTCTATTCCATTCCATTGCATACCATTCCATTCCATTCCCTTCCTTTCCATTCCATTCCATTCAATTCCATTCCATTCTTTCATTCCCATTCCATTCCATTCCATCCCATTCCACTCCAATCGAGTTCATTCTGTTCCTTTCCATTCCTTTGCATTCCATTCCATTCCATTCCTACTGATTATATTCCATTCTATTCCATTCCATTCTAGTTGTTTCCATTACATTCCTTTCCTATCCATTCCATTGCCTTCTGTTCCAGTTGACTCTATTCCATTCCATTCCATTCCATTCCATTCCATTCCATTCCAGTTGATTCTATTCCATTCTATTCCATTCCATTGCATTCTATTCCATTCCGGTTGATTCAGTTCCAATCTTTTCCATTCCATTCCATTCCAATCAATTCCACTCCATTCCATTCCATTCTACTCGAGTTGATTCCATTCCATTCCATTCCCTTCCATTCCGTACCATTCTGTTCCATTCCACTTGATTCAATTCCATTCTGTTCCATTCCATTCCATTCCATTCCAGTTCATTCAATTCCATTCTATTCCATTCCATTCCATTCCATTCCAATCCATTCCTTTCCATTCGGGTTGATTAAATTACATTCTGTTCCATTCCATTTTATTCCATTCCATTCCAATCCTTTCCGATCGGGTTGATTCCATTCCATTTCATTCCATTCCATTCCGTTCTATTCCATTCCTTTCTTTTCCATTCCTCTCGGGTTGATTTCATTCCATTCCATTCCATTCCATTCCATTCCATTCCATTCCATTCCATTCCATTCCATTCCTTTCCATTCCATTTCATTCCATTCCATTTTATTCCATTCCATTCCACTCGGTTTGATTCAATATCATTCTATTGCATTCCATTCCATTCCATTGCATTCCGTTCCATTCCATTACGCTCGGGTTGATTCGATTCCATTCCATTCCATTCCATTCCATTCCAGTTGATTCAATACCATTCTAATCCATTCCATTCCATTCCATCCCATTCCATTCCATTCCTTTCCTTTCCACTGGCGTTGATTCAATTCCATTCTATTCCATTACATTCCATTACATTCCATTCCTCTCCTTTCCATTCCAATCCATTCCACTCGGTTTGATTCAATTGCATTCTCTTCCATTCTCTTCCATTCCATCCCAGTCCTTTCCATTCCACTCCAATTCAATCCATTCCATTCCATTCCATTCAACTCGTGCTGATACCATTCCATTCTCTTCAATTTCACTCGGATTGATTCAATTCCATTCCATTCTATTCCATTTTATTCCATTCCATTCCATTCCATTCTATTCCATTCCATTCCATTCGGGTTGATTCAATTGCATTCCATTCCGTTCCATTCCATTCCATTCCATTCCATTCGGATTAATTCAATTGCTTTCTGTTCCATTCCATTCCATTCCATTCCAATCCATTCTACTCGGGATTTTTCCATTCCATTCCATACCATTCCATTCTATTCCACTACACTCTGGTTGATTCCATTCCATTCCATTCTGTTCTATTCCATTCCTCTCCATTCCATTCCACTCGGGTTTATTCCATTCCATTCCATTCCATTCCATTCCATTCCATTCCATTGCATTCCATTCCATTCCATTGCATTCCATTCCATTCCATTCCATTCCATTCCAATCCTTTCGGGTTGATTCAATTATATTCCATTCGGTTCCGTTATATTCCATTCCATTGCATTACACTCGGGTTAATTTAATTCCATTGTATACCATTCCATTCCATTTCACTTCATTGTATTCCGTTCTATTCCTTTCCATTCCATTCCATTCCATTACATTGCATTTCATTCCATTCCACTCCATTCCATTTCATTCAATTCCATTCTTTTACATTCCATTCCATTCCATTCTTTTCCATTCCATTCCATTCCATTCCATTCTACTCGGGTTGATTCCATTGAAGTCCATTCCCTTCCATTCCATTCCATTCCACTTGATTCAATTCCATTCTCTTCCATTCCATTCCATTCCAGTTCAGTCAATTCCATTCTATTCCACTCGATTCCATTCCATTCCATTCCGTTCCATTCCATTCCATTCCATTCTATTCCATTCCATTCGGATTAATTCAATTACATTCTGTTCCATTCCATTCCATTCCAATCCATTCCACTCGGGATTTTTTCCATTCCATTCCTTACCATTCCATTCTATTCCACTACACTCGAGTTGATTACATTCCATTCCATTCAGTTCTATTCCATGACTTTCCTTTCCATTGCACTCGGGTTTATTCCATTCCATTCCATTCCATTCCATTCCATTCCATTCCTTTCCATTCCATTCCATTCCATTCCATTCATTTCCACTTGGGTTGATTCAATACCATTCTATTCCACTCCATTCCATTCCATTACGTTCCATTCCGCTCGGGTTGATTCGGTTCCATTCCATTCCATTCCATTCCATTCCAGTTGATTCAATTCCATTCTATTCCATTCCATTCCATTTCATTGCATTCCATTCCATTCCGTTCGGGATGATTCCATTCCATTCCATTCCGTTGCCTTCCATTCTAGTTTATTCAATTCCATTCTATTCCATTCCATTCCATTCCCTTCCACTGGGGTTGATTCAATTCCATTCTATTCGAATCCATTGCATTCCATTCCATTCCATTCCACGCTTTTCCATTCCATTCCATTCCACTAGGTTTGATTCAATTGGATTCTATTCCATTGCATTCCATTCCGTTCCTTTCCATTACTCTCCAATTCAATCCATTCCATTCCACTCGTGCTGATAGCTTTCCATTCCATTCCATTCCCTTCAATTTCACTTGGGTTGATTCAATTCCATTGTATTCTATTCTATTCCATTCCATTTCATTCCATTCCATTCCATTCCATTCTATTCCTTTCCATTCCATTCCGGTTGATTCAATTGCATTCCATTCCATTCCATTCTATTCCCTTCCACTCCATTCCATTCTATTACACTCGGCTTGTTTCTATTCCATTCTATACCATTCCATTCCATTCCATTCCATTCCATCCCATTCCTTTCCACTCGAGTTCATTCTATTCCATTCCATTCCTTTCCATTCCATTCCAGTTGATTCAATTCCATTCAATTCCATTCCATTGCATTCAATTCCCTTCCATTGAATTCCATTCCATTCCATTCCATGCCATACCATTCCATTCCATTCCATACCATTCCTTTCCATTCCATTCCATTCCATTCCATTCCATTCCATTCCACTTGGGTTGATTCAATTCCATTCCATTCCATTCCATTCCATTTCATTCCATTCCATTCCATGCCATGCCATGCCAGTTCATTCCATTCCATTCCACTCGGGTTGATTCAATTCCATTCTATTCCATTCCTTTCCATTCCATTCCATTCTATTCCATTCCATTCCATTCAACTCGGGTTGATTTGGTTCCATTCTATTGCATTCCATTCCATTCCATTAGATCCCCTTCCATTCTCTTCCATTCCATTCCATTACATTCCACTCGGGTTGATTCCATTCCATTCCATTCCATTCCATTCCATTCCATTCCTTTCCATACCATTCCACTCGGTTTGATTGAATTTCATTCTAATGTATTCCATTCCATTCTATTCCATTCCATTCCGTTCCATTCCATTCCTTTCCATTCCGTTCTGTTCCATTCCGTTGCATTCCATTCCATTCCTTTTCACTTCACTCCATTCCTTTCCATTCCATTCCACTCGGTTTTTATCAATTCCTTTCTATTGCATTCCATTCCATTCCATTCCATTCTATTCCATTCAATTCCATTCCATTCCATTCCACTCGGGATGATTCTATTCCATTCTATTCCATTCCATTCCATTCCTTTCCACTCGTGTTGATTCAATTCTTTCTATTCCATTCCAATCCATTCCATTCCATTCCATTCCACTCGGGTTGCTTCAATTCCATTCTCTTCCCTTCCATTCCATTCCATTCCACTCATGTTGATTCAATTCAATTCCATTACATTGCATTCCATTCCATTCTATTCCATTCCACTCCATTCTATTCCATTCTATTCCATTCCATTCCATTCCATTCCTTTCCATTCTACTCGGGTTGATTCAATTCCATTCTATTCCATTCCATTCCATTCCATTCCATTTCATTCCATTCCATTACACTCGGGTTGATTCAATTCCATTCCATTCCTTTCCAATCCATTCCATTCCATTCCACTCGGGTTAATTCTATTCCATTCTGTTCAATTCGATGCCATTCCATTTCATTCCATTCCATTTCATTGAACTCGTGTTGATTAAATTCCATTCTATTCCATTCCTTTCCATTCCATTCCATTCCCTTCCACTCCTTTCCACCTGGATTGGGTCAATTCCATTCTATTTTTTCCATTCCAATCCATTCCATTCCATTCCACTGGGGTAGATTTAATTCCCTTCTATTCAATTCCATTCCATTCCATTACATTACATTCTATTCCATTCCATTCCATTTCACTCAGATTGATTCAATTCCGTTTTACTCCATTCCATTCAATTCCATTCGATTCCATTGCATTCCATTCCATTCCAATCCATTCCACTCGTGTCCATTCAATTCCATTCTATTGCGTTTCATTCCATTCCATTCCATTCCATTCGGGTTGATTCCATTCCATTCCATTCCTTTTCATTCCATTCCATTCCACTCGGGGTGATTAAATTCCATTCTATTCCATTCGATTCCATTCCATTCCTTTCCATTCCATTCCATTCCTCTCCAGTTGATTCCATTCCATTCCATTCCATTCCATTGCATTTCACTCGGGTTAATTCAATTCCATTCTATTCCATTCCATTCCATTCATTTCCATCCCATTCCATTCCGTGCGGTACAGTTCCGTTCAATTCCATTCCATTCCATTCAATTATATTCAATTGCATTCCAATAGGGTTGATTCAACTCCATTCCATTCCATTCCATTCCATTCCATTCCATTGCATTTCACTCTTGTTGATTCAATTCCATTCTATTACATTGCATTCCATTCCACTCCATTCTACTCGTGTTGATTCAATTCCATTCCATTGCATTCCATACCATTCCATTCCATTCCACTCCATTCCACTCCATTGCATTCCATTCCATTCCTTTTCATTCCATTTCACTCCATTCCACTCGGGTTGATTCCATTCATTTCTATTCCATTCCTTTCCTTTCCATTCCATGCCATGCCATTCTACTCGCGTTGATTCAATTCCATTCCATTCCTTTCCATTCCATTCCAATACATTCCATTCCATGCCATTCCATTCCACTCGTGTTGATTCAATTCCGTTCTATTCCATTCCATTCCGTTCCATTCCATTCGATTCCATACCACTCCATTCCATTCCACTCGGTTTTGTTTCAAATCCATTCTATTCCATTCCATTCCATTCCATTCCATTCCACTCCATTCCATTCCATTCCAATCCATTCCATTCCACTCGGGTTGATTCAATTCCACTCTATTCCATTCCATTCTATTCCATTCCATTCTATTCCATTTCATTTCATTCCATTCAATTCCTGTCAGGTTAATTCAATTCAATTCTCTTCCATTCCATTCCATTCCATTCCATTCCATTCCTTTCCATTCCATTCCACTCGGGTTGGTTCAATTGCATTCTATTGCATTTCACTTCATTCCATTCCGTTCCATTCTATTCCACTCCATTCCATTTTATTCCATTCCATTCGGGTTGATTCCATTCCATTCCATTCCATTCCATTCCATTCCATTCCTTTCCTTTCCATTCCATTCCATTCCATTCCATTCCATTCCATTCCACTCGGGTTCATTCAATTCCATTCTATTACCTTCCTTTCCATTCCATTCCATTCCATTTCATTCCATTCCTTTCTATTCCGTTCCATTCCGTTCCATTACACTCAGGTTGATTCCATTCCATTCCATTCCATTCCATTCCATTCCATTCCATTCCATTCCATTCCTTCCCCTTCCATTCCATTCCATTCAATTCCATTCCATTCCACTCGGGTTGATTCAATTCCATTCTATTCCATTCCATTCCATTCCATTCCTTTCCTTTCCATACCATTCCACTCAGGTTGATTCAATTTCATTCTAATCCATTCCATTCCATTCCATTCCATTCCTTTCCATTCCTTTCCATTCCATTCCATTCCATTCCATTCCATTCCATTCCATTCCACTCCATTCCATTCCATTCCATTCCATTCCATTCCACTCCATTCCATTCCATTCCATTCCACTCCACACCATTCCATTCCATTCCATTCCACTCGGTTTGATTCAATTCCATTCTATTCCATTCCATTCAATTCCGTTCTATTCCATTTCATTCCATTCCATTCGGGTTGATTCAATTCCATTCAATTCCATTCCACTCCATTCCTTTCCATTCCATTCCAGTTGATTCCTTTCCATTCCATTCCATTCCATTCCCGTTGATTCCTTTCCATTCCATTCAAATCCATTCCATTCCTTTCCACTCGTGATGATTCCATACCATTCCATTCCATTCCATTCCACTCAGGTTTATTCCAATCCATTCCATTCCATTCCATTCCATTCCATTCCATTCCATTCCATTCCATTCTATTCGTGTTGATTCCATTCCATTCCATTCCTTTCCATTCCATTCCATTCCATTCCAGTTGATTTCATTCAATTTCATTCCATTCCATTCCATTCCAATCCCCTCGGGTTCATTTGATTTCATTCCATTGCATTCAATTCCATTCCAGGTCATTCCATTCTATTCCATTTCATTCCATTCCAATCCATTCCGTTCCATTCCATTCCATTTCATTCAGTTCCATTCCAGTTGATTCTATTCCATTCCATTCCATTCCATTCCGTTCCATTCCATTTCATTAAATTTTTTTCCATTCCACTGCTATCTGGTTGATTCCATTCCTTTCCATTCTATTCCATTCCTTTCCATTCCATTTCATTCCATTCCATTCCACTCAGGTTGATTCTATTTCATTCCATCCCACTCCCTTCCATTCCATTGCATTCCATTCCATTCCATTCCATTCAACATGATTCCATTCCATTCCATTCAATTGCATTCCATTACAGTTGATGCCATTCCTTTCCATTCCATTCTACTTCATTTCACTCTGTTCAATTCCATTCCATTCCATTCCATTCCATTCCAGTTGACTCAATTCTTTTCCAATCCCCTCGGGTTGTTTCAATTCCATTCCATTCCATTCCATTCCACTCAGTTTGATTCCATTCCCTTCCATTCCATTCCATTTTTCTCCATTCCATTCCAGTTGATTCCATTCCATTCCACTCCATTCCTTTCCATTCCATTACTCTGTGGATGATTCCATTCCATTCCATTCCATTCCATTCTGTTAATTTCCCTTCCAATCCATTTCACTCTGGTTGATTCCATTCCATTCCATTCCATTCCAATCCAATCCATTCCATTCCACTCTTCTTGATTCCATTCCATTCCATTCCATTCCATTCCATTCCGTTCCATTCCGTTCCATTCCATGTGATTCCATTCCTTTCCATTCCATTGCATTCCGTTCCATTCCATTACACTCATGTTGATTCCATTGCCTTCCCTTCCATTCTATTCTATTCTTTTCCATTCCATTCCATTCCATTCCATTCCATTCCATTCCACACGGGATGATTCCATTCCATTCCATTACATTACATTCTTTCCCACTCGTGTTGATAACATTCTATTGCATTCCATTCCATTCCGTTACATTCTTTTGCACTCGGATTGATGCCATTCTATTCCATTCCATTCCATTCCACTTGGGTTAATTCCATTCCATTCCATTCCGTTTCATTCTATTTCATTCCGTTCCTTTCCTCTTCACTGGGGTGGATTTCATTGCATTCCAATCTATTCCATTCGATTCCATTCCATTGCATTGTTTTCCACTCAGGTTTATTCCATTCCCTTCCACTCCATTCCAGTTGATTCCATTCCATTCCTTTCCATTCCATTCCACTCGTGTTGATTCCATTCCATTCCATTCCATTTCATTCTATTCCATTCCATTCCATTGCACTCCACTTGGGATGATTTTATTCCATTCCATTCCATTCCATTCCATTCCATTCCGTTGCATTCTATTCCACTCTGGATGATTCCTTTCTATTCCATTCCATTCCATTCCATTCCATTCCATTCCAGTCGGGTTGATTCCAGTCCATTCCATTTCAATCCGTTCCTTTCCATTCCATTCCATTCCACTCCATTCCATTCCATTCCACTCGGGTTGATTCCATTCCATTCCATTTCATTCTATTCCGTGCCATTCCATTTCATTCCATTCCAGTTGATTGCATTCATTTCCACTCCATTGCATTCCATTGCATTCCGTTCCATTCCATTTGATTCCATTCCATTCCTTTCCACTCCATTCCATTCCACTCGATTTCATTCCATTCAACTCAGGTTGATTCCATTCCATTCCATTGCATTTCATTCCATTCCACTCTGGTTGATTCCATTCCAATCCATTCCATTCCAATCCATTCCATTCCACTCGGATTAATTTCATTCCATTCCATTCCATTCCATTCCATTCCATTTCATTCCATTTGATTCCGTTCCATTCCATTTGATTCCATTCCATTCCATTCAGTTTCTTCCCTTCCTTTCCACTCGTGTTGATTCCATACCATTCAATTTTATTCCATTCCATTCCATTCTATTCCACTCAGGTTTATTCCATTCCATTCCATTCCATTCCATTGCATTCCATTTTATTCCACTCGGATTGATTCCATTCCATTCCATTCCATTCCATTCCATTCCATTCCATTCCACTCGGGTTGATTCCATTCCATTCAATTCCATTCCATTCCATTAAATTCCATTCCATTCCATTCCATTCCACTTCATTCCCCTCGGGATGATTTGATTCCATTCCATTTCATTCTGTTCCATTCCATTTCATTCCATCCTATTACATTTTATTCCATTCCAATCCATTTCATTCCATTCCATTCCATTCCAATCCATTCCGTTCCATTCCTTTCCATTCCATTTCATTCAATTCCATTCCATTTGATTCTATTCCATTCCATTCCATTCCTTTCCAGTTGATTAAATTCCGTTCCATTGCATTCCTTTAAATTTGTTTCCATTCCATTTCTCTCATGTTGATTCCCTTCCATTGTATTCCATTCCATTTCAATCCATTCCATGTATACATATATATATAATGTATATTTTGTGTACTTGGATATATTATGTACTATATATCATATATAGTTTGTGTGCTTTACTTTCATATTTTATGTAGAATATATAATATATATTTTGTGTACTTTGATATTGTTTGAACAATATATGATACATATTTTTTGTACTTTGATATTTTATGTTCAATAGATGACATATATTTTGTGTATTTTCATATTTTATGTACAATATATGATATATATTTTGTGTACTTTCATATTTTATATGCAATATATTATATATATTTTGTGTATTTTGATATTTCATGTACAATATATAACCTATATTTTGTGTATTTTGGTATTTCATGTACAATATATAGTACATATTTTGTGTACTTTGATATTTTATGTAAATTATACAATATATATTTTGTGTAATTTTATATTTTATGTACAATATATGATACAAATTTTGTGTATTTAGATATTTTATGTACTATATATGATATATATTTTGTGTACTTTGATATTTTATGTACAATATATGATATATATTTAGTGTACTTTGATATTTATGTACTGTATATATTATATATTTTGCTTACTTTGATATTTTATGAACTATGTATATTTTGAGTACTTTGAAATTTTTGTACAATATATAACGTATATTTTGTGTACTTTGATATTGTATGTATAATGTATAATATATATTTTGTGTACTTTGATACTTTATGGCCAATATATAAGTATTTTGTGTACTTTGATATTTTATGTACAATATAAAATATATATTTTGTGTACTGTGATATTTTATGTACAATATATGATATAAATGATATATATTTTGTGTAGTTTGATATGTTATGTACAGGATATGTCATATATTTTGTGTACTTTGATATTTTATATACAATATTTGATATGTATTATGTGTACCTTGATATTTTATGTACAATATATAATACATATTTTGTGTCCTTTGATATTTAATGTACAATATATGATATATATTTTGTGTACTTTGATATTTTATGTACAATATGTGATATATATTTTGTGTATTTTCATATTTTATGTACAATATATAACATATATTTTGTGTACTTTGCTTTGATATTTTATGTACAATATATAATATATATTTTGTGAACTTTGATATTTTATGTACATTATATGATACATATTTTGTGTACTTTGATATTTTATTTACAATATAAGATATTTATTTTTTTCACTTTCATATTTTATGTACAATATATAATATATGTTTTGTGTACTTTGATATTTTACGTGCAATACATAATACATGTTTTGTGTACTTTGATATTTTACGTACAATATATAATATATATTTTGTGTACTTTGATATTTTATGGCCTATATAATATAAATTTTGTTTACTTTGATATTTTATGTACTATATATAATATATATTTTGTGTAATTTGATATATTATGTACAATATATAATATTAATTTCATGTGATTTGATATTTTATGGCGAATATATAATACATATTTTGTGTATTTTGATATTTTATGTACAATATTAGATATATATTTTGCATATTTTGATATTTTCTGTACAATGTATAATACATTTGTTGTGTACTTTGATATTTTATGTACAATTTATGATATATATTTTGTGTTATTTTATGTTTTATGGGCAAAGTATGATATATATTTTGTGTACTTTGATATTTTATGTACAGTATATAAGATATATTTTGTGTACTTTGATATTTTATGTGCAATATATGATATATTTTGTGTCCTTTGATACTTTATGTACTATATATAGGATATACTTTGTGTACTTTGATATTTTACGTACAATATAAAAAATATATTTTGTTTTCTTTGATATTTTATGTACAATCTGTAAGTTATATTTTGTGAACTTTGATGTTTTATGTACAATATACAAGACATATTTTGTATACTTTTATATTTTTGTACAATATATAAGATATATTTTGTGTACATTGATATTTTATGTACAATAAATAGGATATATTTTGTGTACTTTGATATTTTATGTACAATATGTGCCATATATTTTGTGTAGTTTTTGAAATTATATGTACAATATGTAATATTTTTTGTAGTTTGATATTTTATGTACAATATATAATATACATTTTGTGTACTTTGATATTTTATGTGAAATATAGGATATATATTTTCTGTACTTTGATATTTTATGAACAATATATCATATATATTTTGTGTAGTTTGATATTTTATGTAAAATATATGATATACATTTTGTGTAGTTTCATATTTTATGTACAATATATAATATATATTTTCTGTACGTCGATATTTTATGTACAATATATGATATATAATTTGTGTAGTTTCATATTTCATGTACAGTGTATAATATATATTTTCTCTAATTTGATATTTTATGGACAATATAAAATATGTAGTTTTTGTACTTTTATATTTTATGTACAATATATGACATATATTTTGTGTACTTTGATATTTAATGTACAATATATGATATATATTTTATCTTCTTTGATATTTTATGTAGAATGTATAATATATATTTTGTGTACTTTCATATTTTTTGTACAATATATGATATATAATTTGTGTTCTTTGATATTTTATGTACAATATATAATATATATATTGTGTAGGTTGATATTTTATGTGCAATATATAATACATATTTTGTGTACTTTCGTATTTTTTGTACAATATATAATATATATTTTTTGTGCTTTGATATTTTATGTTCAATATATAATATATATTTTGTGTACTTTGATATTTTATGTACAACATATGATACATATTTTGTGTACCTTGCTATTTTGTGCACAATATATGATATATATTTTGTGTAGTTTCATATTTTATGTACAATATATAATATATGTTTTGTGTACTTTGATATTTTATGTACCATATAAACCGTATATTTTGTGTACTTTGATATTTTTTGGAGAATATATGATATACATTGTGTGTACTTAGATAATTTATGTACAATATATAATATATATTTTCTGTACTTTCTGATAGTTCATGTACAATACATAATATATATTTTGTGAACATTACTTTGATATTTTATGTGCAATATAGAATATATAGTTTGTGTACTTTGATATGTAATGTACAATATATAATATATACGTTGAGTACTTTACTTTGATATTTTATGTGCAATATATAACACATATTTTGTATACTTTGATATTTTATGTACAATATATAATGATTATATTGTGTACTTTCATATTTTATGTACAATATATAATACATATTTTGTGTACTTTGATATTTTATGGCAAATATATAATATATATTTTGCAGACTTTATTTTATGTACAATATAGAATATATATTTTGGGTAATTTGATACTATATACACAATATGTAATGTATTCTTTGTGTACTTTGATAGTTTATGTAAAATATGTGATATATATTTTGTGTAATTTGATATTTTATATACAATATATGGTATATATTTTGTGTACTTTGATATTTTATGTACAATATATTATATTTATTTTGTGTACTTTGATATTTTTTGTGCAACATATAACATATATTATGTGTACGTTATTTTGGGTACAATATATAATGCATATTTTCTGAACGTTCATGTTTTATGTACAATACATAACATATATTTTGTGTTTTTGATATTTTATGTACAATATATAATATATATTTTTTGTACTTTGATATTTTATGTGCAATATATAATATATATTTTGTGTAATTTGATATTTTATGTGCAATATATAAAATATATTTTGTTTACTTTGATATTTTATGTACAACATATGATATATATTTCGTGTACTTTGATATTTTATGTACAATACATGATATGTATTTTGTGTCCTTTGATATTTTATGTATAATATATAATGTATAATTTGTGTACTTTGATTTTTTTTACAATATATAACATGTATTTTGGGTACTTTGATATTTAATGTACAATATATGATATATATTTTGTGTACTTTGATATTTTATGTACAATACATAATATATATCTTGTGTACTTTGATATTTTATGTACAATATATGATATATATTTTGTGTTCTTAGATATTTTATGTACAATATATAATATATATATGTTTTGTAGGTTGATATTTTATGTGTAATATATGATACATATTCTATGTAATTTGGTATTTTATGTTCAATATATAATATATATTTTTTGTACTTTGATGTTTTATGTACTATATTATATATATTTTGTGTACTTTGATATTTTATGTACAATATATGATACATATTTTGTGTACTTTGATATTTTGTGTCAATATATCTTATATATTTTGTGTAGTTTCATATTTTATGTACCATATATAATATATATTCTGTGTACTTTGATATTTTATGTGTAATATATAATATATACTTTGTGTAATATCCTCTTTTATGTACAATATATCATATATATTTTTTGTCCTTTGATATTTTCTGTCCAATATATAATATATAGTTTGTGTGCTTTGATATTTTATGTCCAACATATATATTTTGTGTAATTTGATATTTTATGTACAATATATAATATATATTTTGTGTACTTTGATTTTTTTGTACAGTATATAATACATATTATGTGTACTTTGATATTTTATGTACAATATATACTATATATTTTGTGTTGTTTGATAATTTATGTACAAAATATAATATATATTTTGTGTAGTTTGATTTTTTATGTACATTATATGATATATATTTTGTATGCTCTGATATTTTATGTACAATATATGATATGTATTTTGTGTATTTTGATATTTTATGTACAATATGTAATATATATTTTGTGTACTTTGATATTTTATGTAGAATATATGTTATATATTTTTTGTACTTTGATATTTTATGTACAATATATGATATATATTTTCTGTACTTTGATATTTTATATACAATATATGCCATATATTTTCTGTACTTTGATATTTTATGTACAATGTATGATGGATATTTTGTGTACTATGATATTTTATCTAGAATATATGAAATATATTTTGTGAACTTTGATATCTTATGTGCAGTATATGAAATATATACTGGGTACTTTGGTATTTTATGTACAATATATGATATATATTTTGTGTACTTTGATATGTTATGTACAATACATGATATATATTTTGTGTACTTTGAAATATTATGTACAATACACAATATATATTTTTTGTACATTTTTTATGTACAATATATAATATATCTTTTGTGTACTTTGATATTTTATGTTCAATACATAATATATATTTTGTTTACTTTGATATTTTATGTCCAATACATAAATATTTTGTTTACATTTATATTTTATGTACAATATATAACATATATCTTCTGTATTTTGATATTTTATGTGCAATATACAACATATATTTTGTGTGCTTTCATAGTTTATGTACAATAAATGACATATTTTCTGTAATTTGATATTCTATGTACAATATATGATATATATTTTGTGTTCTTTGTTATTTTATGCACAATACATAATATATTATTTCTATACTTTGAAATTTTATGTACAATACATAATATATATTTTGTGTATTTTGCTAATTTATGGACAATATATGATATACATTTTAAGAAATTAGATATTTTATGTACAATATATAACATATATTTTCTGTACTTTTTGATATTTTAAGTGCTATTTATTATATATTTTGTGTACTTTGATTTTTTATGTAAAACATATAATATATATAGTGTACTTTGAAATTTTATGTGCAATATATAAGATATATTTTGTGTACATAGATATTTTATGTACAATATATAGTGCATATTTTGTGTACTTTCATATTTTATGTACAATATATAATATATATTTTGTGTCCTTTGATTTTTTTGTACAATACATAATATACATTTTGTGTACTTTGATAATTTATGTGCAATATATAATATATATTTTGTGTAATTTGATATTTTATGTGCAATATATAATATATATTTTGTGTACTTTGATATTTTATCTACAATATATGATACATATTTTGTGTATTTTGATATTTTGTGTACAATATATGATATATATTTTCTGTAGTTTCATATTTTATGTAAAATATATAATATATAATTTGTGTTCTTTGATATTTTATGTACAATATATAATATGTATATTGTGTAGGTTGATATTTTATGTGCAATATATAATATACATTTTCTGTAGTTTGTTATGCACAATATATAAAATGTATTTTTTGTACTTTGATATTATATGTACAATATATAACATATATTTTGTGTACTTTGATATTTTATATACAATATGTGATGCATATTTTGTTTAGTTTGAATTTTTGTGTACAATATATGATATATATTTTGTGTAGTTTCCTTTTTTATTTACAACATATAATATTTTGTGTACTTGGATATTTTATGTGCAATATAATATATATTATGTGTAATTTGCTATTTTAGGTAGAATATATAATATATATTTTGATTCCTTTGATACTTTATGTCCAATATGTAATATATGTTTTGTATGCTTTGATATTTTATGTACAATTTATAATATATATTTTGTGAACTTTGATATTTTATGTACAATATATAATACATATTTTGTGTACTTTGATATTTTATACAATATATAATATATATTTTGTGTACTTTCACAATTTATGTACAATATATAAAATATATTTTGTGTAGTTTGATATTTTATATACATTATATGATATATATTTTATGTACTCTCATATTTTATGTACAATATATGATATATATTTTGTGTTCTTTGATATTTTATGTACAATATATAATATATATTTTGTGTACTTTGATATTTTATGTACAATATATGGTATATATTTTGGGTAATTTGGTATTTTATGTACAATATGTGACATATATTTTGTGTACTTTGATATTTTATATACAATATATGCCATATATTTTGTATACTTTGATATTTTATGTACAATGTGTCATATATATTTTGTGTAGTTTGATATTTTTTGTAGAATATATGAATTATATTTTGTGAAATTTGAAAGCTTATGTACAATATATCATATATATTTTGTGTAATTTGATATTTTATGTACAATATATGATATATATTTTGTGCACTTTGATATTTTCTGTACAATATATGACATACATTTTGTGTATTTTGATATTTTATGGACAACACATAATGCATATTTTGCATACTTTCATAGTTTATGTACCGTATATAATATATATTTTGAGCACTTTGATATTTTATGTACAATACATAATACATATTTGGTATACTTTGAAATTTTATGTACAATATGTAATATATATTTTATGTACTTTGATATTTTACGTACAATATATAACATATATTTTGTGTATTTTGGTATTTTATGTACAATATATAACCTATATTTTGTGTACTTTTTGATATTTTATGTACAATATATATCACGTATTTTGTGAACTTTGATATTTTGTGTACAATATATAATATATATTTTGTGAACGTTACTTTGATATATTATGTACAATATATAATATATATTTTGTGTAATTTCATGTTTTATGTACATTATATAATATATATTTTGTGTATTTTTTTTGATATTTTATGTGCAATATATTATACACATTTTGTGTACTTTGATATTTTATGTGCAATATATAGTATATATTTTGTGTAATTGATATTTTATGAACATTATATAATATATATTTTGTGTAATTTGATATTTTATGTACAATATATGATATATATTTTGTGTTCTTTCATATTTTATGTACAATATATAACATACACTTTGTGTACTTTGATATTTTATGTACAATATATAATATATATTTAGTGTACTTTGATATTAAAAGTATAATATATGATATATATTTTGAGAACTTTGATATTTTATGTACAATATGTAATATATATTTTGTGTACATTGATATTTTATGTACAGTATATGATATGTATTTTGTATACTTTGATATGTTATGTACAATATATAATATATATATTGTGTAGGTTGATATTTTATGTGCAATATATCGTACATATTTTGTGTACTTTGTCATTTTATGTAAAATATAACATATATTTTGTGTACTTTGATATTTTATGTGCAATATTTCGTACATAATTTGTGTACTTTCGTATTTTATGTAAACATATAATATATATTTTGTGTACTTTGATATTTTATGTGCAATATATGATATATATTTTGTGAAATTTGATATTTTATGTAAAAATTATGATATATATTATGTGTTCTTTGACATTTTATGTTCAATATATAATATATATTTTATATACTTTGATATTTTATGTCCAACATATAACATATGTTTCCTGTTATTTTTGATATTTTAAGTACAATATATAATATATATTTTGTGTACTTTGATATTTTATGTACAATATAAAATACATATTTTGTGTACTTTACTTTGAAATTTTATGTACAATATATAATATATATTTTGTGTACTTTGTATTTTATGTATTATATAACATATATTTTGTGTACTCTGATATTTTATGTACAGCATATAATACATATTTGGTGTACTCTTATATTTTATGTACACTACAAAATATGTTTTTGGTGTACTTTGATATTGTTTGCACAGTACATAATATATATTTGGTGTACTTAGATATTTTATGTACAATACATAATATATGTTTGGTGAACTTTGATATTTTATGTTCAGTATATAATATATATGGTGTACTTTCATATTTTATGTGCAGTATATAATATATATTTGGTGTTCTTTGATATATTATGTACAGTATATAACATATATTTGGTTTAGTTTGATATTTTATGTACCGTATATGATACATATTTGGTTTACTTTGATATTTTATGTACAGTATATAATATATATTTGGTGTACTTTGATATATTATGTACCACGTATAAGATATATATGGTGTACATAGATATTTTATGTAAAGTATATAATATGTTTTTGGTATACTGTGATATATTATGTACAGTATATAAAATATATTTGTTGTACTTTGATGTTTTATGTACAGTATATAATGTAGATTTGTTGTAGTTTGATATTATATGTATATAATATAATATATATTTGGGGTACTTTGATATTTTATGTACAGTATACAATATATATTTTTGTACATTGATATTTTATCTAGAGTTTATAACATATATTTGGTGTACATTGATATTTTCTGTACAGTATATAATGTACATTTGGTGTACTTTGATATTTTATGTGCAGTGTATAATATATTTTTGGTGTACTTTGATATTTTATGTGCATTATAAAAAATATATTTGGTGTACTGTGATGTTTTAAGTAGGGTATATAATATATATTTGTTGTACTTTGATATTTTATGTACAGTATATAATATTCATTTGGTGTACTTTGATATTTCATGTACAGTATATAGTACATATTTCGTGTACTTTGGTATTTTATTTACAGCATATAATATATTGGGTGTACTATGACATTTTATGTACAGTATATAATATATATGGTGTACTTTGATATTTTATGTACAGTATATAATATATAATTGGTTTACTTTGATATTTTATGTACAGTATATAATATATATGGTGTACTTTGATATTTTATGTACAGTATATAATATATAATTGGTTTACTTTGATATTTTATGTACAGCATACAATATATCTTTGGGGTACTTTGATATTTTATGTACAGTATATAACATATATTTGGAGTAGTGTAATATTTTATATACTGTGTATAATATATATTTGGTATACTGTCATATTTTATGTGCAGCATGTAACATATATTTGGTGTACTTTCATATTTGATGTACAGTGTATAATATATATTTGGTGTACTTTGATATTTTTTGTACAGTATATAATATATATTTTGTGTACTTTTATATTTTATGTATAGTATATAATATATATTTGGTATACATTGAAATTTTATGTACCGTATATAATATATTTGGTGTACTTTTATATTTTATGTACAGTATATAATATATTTAGTGTACATTGATATTTTATGTACAGTACATAATATATGTTTTGTGTAGTTTGATATTTTATTTAGAGTATATAATATATATTTGGCATACTTTGATATATTATGTACAGTATATAATATATATTGAGTATACTTTGATATTTTATGTACTGTATATAATACATACTTGGGGTACTTTGATATTTTATGTACAGTATATAATACATATTTGGGTTATTTAAATATTTTATCTACAGTATATAATACAACTTTGGGTACTTTGATATTGTATCTACTGTATATAATATATATTTGGGGTACTTTGATATATTATGTACAGTATATAGTACATATTTTTGGTACTTTGATATATTATGTAGAGTATATAATACATACTTTGGGGACTTTGATATTTCATATGCAGTATTTTATATATATTTGGTGTAATTTGATATTTTATGTAAAGTCTATAATATATATTTGGGTTAATTTGATATTTTATGAAGAGTACATAATACATATTTGGGGTACTTTGGTATTTCATATACAGCATTTAATTTATATTTGGGGAACTTTGATATTTTATATACAGTATAAAATACTTATTTGTGGTACTTTGATATATTATGTACAGAATATAATACATATTTGGGGTACTTTGATATTTCATATAGAGTATTTCATGTATATTTGGTGTACTTTGATATTTTATGTACCATTTATAATATATATTTGGGTTACTTTCATATTTTCTGAACAGTATATAATACATATTTGGGGTACTTTCATATTTCATATACAGTACTTAATACATATTTGGGGTACTTTGATATTTTATATACAGTATATAATATATGTTTGGGGTACTTTGATATTTTATGTACAGTATATAATGCATATTTGCTATACTTTGATAATTCCTGTGCAGTATCTAATTCATATTTGGTGTACTTTGATATTATATGTTCAGCATATAATACATGTTAGGTTTGCTTTAATATTTTATGTACAGTATATAATACATATTTGGTGTCCTTTGATATTTTATCTACAGAATAAAAGGCATATTTGTTTCACTTTGATATTTTATGTACAGTATAAATTCATATCTGTTTCTCTTTGTTAATTTACCTACAGTATATAATACATATTTGGGGTAGTTTGATATTTTATGTACACTATATAATGCATATTTGGGGTATTTTGATATTTTATATACAGTATATAATACATATTTGGGGTACTCTGATATTTTATGTATAGTATATAATACACATTTGGGTACTTTGATATTGTACCACCTGTATATAATACATATTTGGGGTACTTTGATATTTTATGTACAGTATATAATACATACTTGGGGTAATTTGATATTTTATGTACAGTATATAATACATATTTGGTTTACTTTGATATGTTGTGTACTGTATATAATACACGTTTGGATACTTTGATATTGTATCTACTGTATATAATATATATTTGGGGTACTTTGATATTTTATGTACAGTATATAATACATGTTTGGGGTACTTTGATATTTTATGTACAGTATATAATACATATTTGGGTACTTTGATTTCTTATGTACAGTATGTAATATTTATTTGTGTTAATTTGTTATTTTATATACAGTATATAATACATATTTTGGGTACTTTGATATTTCATATACACTATTTCATATATATTTATTGTACTTTGATATTTTGTGTACGCTATAAAATATGTATTTGGGTTACTTTCATATTTTATGAACAGTATATAATACATATTTGGGGTACTTTGATATTTCATATACAGTACATAATACATATTTGGGGTAATTTGATATTTTATGTACAGTATACAATACATATTTGAGTACTTTGATATTGTATCAACTGTATATAATACGTCTTTTGGGTACTTTGATATTTTATGTACAGTATATTATATATATTTGAGTATGTTGATATTTTATCTGCTGTATATAATACCTATTTGGGGTACTTTCATATTTCATGTACAGTATATAATACATACTTGGGGTACTTTGATATTTTATGTACAGTATATAACACATACATGGGGTACTTTGATATTTTCTGTACAGAAATTAATACATATTTGGGTTACTTTGATATGTTATGTACTGTATATAATACACATTTGGGTACTTTGTTATTGTATCTATTGTATGTAATATGTATTTGGAGTACTTTGATATTTTATGTACAGTATATAATACATATTTGGGGTACTTTGATTTATTATGTACAGTATGTGATATTTATTTGGGTTACTTTGTTATTTCATATACAGTATATAACACTTATTTGGGGTACTTTGATATTTTATGTACAGAATATAATACATATTTGGGGTACTTTGATATATTAAGTACAGTATATAATACATATTTGGGGTATTTTGATATTTCCTATACAGTATTTCATATATATTTTGTGTACTTTGACATTTTATGTACAGAATATAATACAAATTTGGGTACTTTGATATTTCATATACTGTATTTAATATATATTTGGGGTACTTTGATATTTTATGTACAGTACATAATATATGTTTGGGGTACCTGGATATTTTATGTACAGTATATAATACATATTTGATGTAGTTTGATAATTCATGTACAGTATAGAGTACATATTTGGTGTACTTTGATATTTTATGTACAGCATATAATACATATTCGGTTTTCTTTAATATTTTATGTACATTATATAATACATGTTTTGTGTACTTTCATATTTTATCTACAGTATAAAAGGCATATTTGTTTCACTTTGATATTTTATGTAGAGTATAAAATACATATCTGTTTCTCTTTGATAATTTATCTACTGTATATAATACATATGTGGGGTATTCTGATATTTTATGTACACTATATGATGCATATTTGGGGTACTTTGATATTTTATGTACAGCATATAATACATATTGGGTCTACTTTAATATTTTATGTACAGTATATAATACATATTTGGTGTACTTTGATATTTTATCTACAGTATAAAATGCATATTTGTTTCACTTTGATATTTTATGTAGAGTATAAAATACATATCTGTTTCTCTTTGATAATTCATCTACAGTATATTATACATATTTGGGGCACTTTGATATTTTATGTACACTATATAATGCATATTTGGCATAATTTGATATTTTATGTACAGCATATAATACATAGTGAGTGTACTTTAATATTTTATGTACAGTATATAATACACATTTGGGTACTTTGACATTGTATCTAGTGTATATAATACATATTTGGGATACTTTGATATTTTGTGTACAGTATATAATACATACTTGGTGTACTTTGATATTTTATGTACAGTATATAATACATATTTGGTTTACTTTGATATGTTGTGCACTGTATGTAGTACACGTTTGGTTACTTTGATATTGTATCTACTCTACCTAATATATATTTGGGGTAATTTGATATTTTATGTACTGTATATTACACATGTTTGGGGTATTTTGATTTCTTATGTACAGTATGTAATATTTATTTGGGTTAATTTGTTATTTTATATAGAGTGTGTAACACATATTTTCGGTACTTTAATATTTCATATATATTATTTCATATATATTTATTGTACTTTGATATTTTATGTACAGTATGTAATATGTACTTGGGTTATATTAATATTTTATGAACAGTATATAATACATGTTTGGGGTACTTTGATATGTCCCATAGAGTATTTAACATTTATTTGAGGTACTTTGATATTTTATATACAGTATATAATACATATTTGTGGTACTTGGATATATTATGTTCAGTATATAATACATATTTGGGGTACTTTCATATTTCATATACAGTATTTCATATATATTTGGTGTACTTTGATATTTTATGTAGAGTATATAATATATTTTTGGGTTACTTTGTTATTTTATGTACCGTATATAATACATATTTGGGGTACTTTTATTTCTTATGTAGAGTATGTAATATTTATTTTGGTTACTTTGTTATTTTATATACAGTATATAATACATATTTGGGGTATTTGATATTTTATGTACGTTATATAATATATATTTGGGGTACTTTGATATTTTATGTACAGTATATAATACATTTTGGGGGACTTTGATATTTCATATACAGTATTTCATATATATTTGGTGTTTTTATATTTTATGTATAGTACATAACATGTATTTGGGTTACTTTGATATTTTATGAACAGTATATAATACATATTTGGGGTACTTTGATATTTCATATACAGTGTTTAATATATATTTGGGATACTTTGATATTTTATGTACAGTATGTTATATATGTTTGGGGTAATTTGATATTTTATGTACAGTTTATAATGCATATTTGGTGTACTTTGATAATTCATGCACAGTATATAATACATATTTGGTGTAGTTTGATATTTTATGTACAGCATATAATACATATTAGGTTTAATATTTTATGTACACTATATAAAACATATTTGGTGTTCTTTGATATTTTATCTACAGAATAAAATGCATATTTGTTTCACTTGATATTTTATGTACAGTATAAAATACATATACATTTCTCTTTGAAAATTTATCCTCAGTATATAATACATATTTGGGGTACTTTGATATTATATGTACACTATATAATCCTTTTTTGGGGTACTTTGATGTTTTATGTCACGTATATAATACATATTTGGGGTACTTTGATATTGTATGTATGGTATATAATACATATTTGGGGTACTTTGATATTTTATGTACAGTACATAATACAGATTTGGGAGCTTTGATATTGTATCTAGTGTATATAATACATATTTGGGGTACTTTGATATTTTATATACAGTATATAATACATACTTGGGGTACTTTGATATTTTATGTTCAGTATATAATACATATTTGGGTTGCTTTGATAATTTATGTACAGTACATAATACACGTTTGGGTACTTTGATATTGTATCTACTGTAAATAATACAAATTTGTGGTACTTTGATTTTTTATGTGCAGTTTATAATACATATCTTGGGAACTTTGATATTTTATGTACAGTACATAATACACATTTGGGTACTTTGATATTGTATCTACTGTGTACAATACATATTTGGGGTACTTTGATATTTTATGTACAGTATATAATACATATTTGGGGTACTTTGATATTTTATGTACATTACATAATACATATTAGGGTTACTTAGATATTTTATGTACAGTATATAATACACAATTGGGTACTATGATATTGTATCTACTGCATATAATACATATTTGGGTTACTTTGATATTTTATGTTCAGTATATAATACATGTTTATGGTACTTTGATACTTTATGTACAGTATATAATACACATTTGGGTACTTTGATATGGTATCTACTGTATATAATACATATTTGGGGTACTTTGATATGTTATGTACAGTATATAATACATAATAGGGTACTTTGATATTTTATGTACAGTCTATAATACATATTTGGTGTACTTTGATATTTTATCTACAGTATAAGATGCATATTTGTTTCAATTTGATGTTTTATGTACAGTATAAAATACATATCTGTTTCTCTTTGATAATTTATCTACTGTATATAAAGCATGTTTGGGGTACTTTGATATTTTATGTACATGATATAATGCATATTTGGTTTCTTTGATATTTTATGTACAGTATGTAATACATATTTGGGGTACTTTGAGAATTTATGAACAGTATATAATACATATTTGGGGTACTTTGATATTTTATATACAGTATATAATACACAGTTGGTTACTTTGATATTGTATCTACTGTATATAATACATATTTGGGGTACTTTGATATTTTATGTACAGTACATCATACATACTTCGGGTACTTTCATATTTTCTGTACAGTATATAATACATATTTTGGGTACTTTGATATGTCATATACAGTATTTCACATATATTTGGTGTTCTTTGATATTTGATATACAGTATATAATATATATTTTGGTTACTTTGATAATTTATGTACAGTATATAATACATACTTGGGGTACCTTGATATTTTATGTACAGTACATAATATATATTAGGGTTACTTTGATAATTTGTGTACAGTATATAATACACATTTGGGTACTTTGATATTCTGTCTACTGTATATAATGTATAATTGGGGGTTTTGAAATTTTATGTACGGTATATAATACATATTTGGGGTAATTTGGTATTTTATGTACAGTATATAATATATATTTGGGTTACTTTGATATTTTGTGAAGAGTATATAATACATATTTGGGGTACTTTGGCATTTTTTGTACAGTATATAGTATATATTTGGGTTACTTTGATATTTTATGAACAGTATATAATACGTATTTGGGGTAATTTGATATTTCATTTACCGTATTTAATATATATTTGGGGTACTTTGATATTTTATGTACAGTATATAGTATAAGTTTTGGTTACTTTGATATTTTATGTACAGTATAAAATATATATTTGGTGTACTTTGATAATTCATGTAGAGTATATAATACATATTTAGTGTACTTTGATATTTTATATACACCATATAATACATATTAGTTTTACTTTAACATTTTATGTACACTATATAACACATATTAGGTGTACTTTCATATTTTATCTACAGTACAAAACGCATATTTATTTCACTTTGATATTTTATGTAATGTATAAAATACATATCTGTTTCTCTTTGATAATTTATCTACTGTATATTGTACATGTTTGGGGTTCTTTGATATTTAATGTTCACTATATAATGCACATATGGTGTACTTTGATATTTTATGTACAGTATGATTCATATTTGGGGTACTTTGATATTTTATGTACAGTATATAATACATTTTTGGATACTTTGTTATTCTATCTACTGTATATAATACATATTTGGGGTACTTTGATATTTTATGTACAGGATGTAATACATATTCGGGGTATTTTGATATTTCATATACATTATTTCATATATATTTGGTGTACTTTGATATCTTTTGTACAGTATATAATATATATTTGGGTAACTTTGATATTTTATGTACAGTATATAATACGTATTTGGGGTAATATGATATTTTATGTACAGTATATAATATATATTTGGGGTACTCTTATATTTCATATACAGTATTTCATATATATTTGGTTTTCTTTGATATTTTATGTACAGTATATAATATATATTTGGGTTACTTTGATATTTTATTAACAGTATATAATACATATTTGGGTACTTTGATATTTCATATACTGTAGTTAATACATATATAGGGTACTTTGATGTTTTATGTACAGTATATAATATATGTTTGGGGTAATTTGATATTTTATCTACAGCATATAATACATATTAAGTTTACTGTAATATTTTATGTACAGTATATAATACATATTTGGTGTATTTTGATATTTTGTCTACAGTACAAAATGCATATTTGTTTCACTTTGATATTTTTTGTATAGTATAAAATACATATCTGTTTCTGTTTTATAATTTATCTACAGTATATAATATATATTTGTGGTACTTTGATATTTTACATACACTATATAATACATATTTGGATTACTTTGATTTCTTATGTACAGTATGTAATATTTATTTGGTTTACTTTGTTATTTTATAGTCAGTACATAACACATATTTGGGGTACTTTGATATTTTATGTACAGTATATAATACATGTTTGGGTACTTTGATATATTAATAACAGTACGTAATACATATTTGGGGTACTTTCTTATTTCATATGCAGTATTTCATATATATTTGGTGTTGTTTGATATTTTATGTACAGTATATAATACATATTTGGGGTACTTTGATATATTATGTACAGTATATAATACATATTTTGGGTACTTTGATATGTCATATACAGTATTTCACATATATTTGGTGTTCTTTGATATTTGATATACAGTATATAATATATATTTTGGTTACTTTGATAATTTATGTACAGTATATAATACATATTTTGTGGTACTTTGATATTTTATGTACAGTATATAATACATATTTGGGGTACTTTGATATACTATGTACAGTATGTAATACATGTTTGGGGTCCTTTGATGTTTCATATACAGTATTTCATATATATTTGGTGTACTTTGATATTTTATGTACAGTATATAATATATATTTGGGTTACTTTGATATTTTATGAAAAGTATATAATACATATTTGGGGTACTTTGATATTTCATACACAGTATGTAATATATAATTGTGGTATTTTGATATTTTATGTACAGTGTATAATATATGTTTGGGGTTCTTTGATATTTTATGTACAGTATATAATACATATTTGGAGTATTTTGATAATTCATGTACTGTATATAATACATATTTGGTGTACTTTGATATTTTATGTACAGCGTATAGTACATATTAGGTTTACTTTAATATTTTATATACAGTATAAAATACATATTTGGTGTTCTTTGATATTTTATCTACAGTATAAAATGCATATTTGTTTCAGTTTCATATTTTAAGTACAGTATAAAATACATATCTGTCTCTCTTGGATAATTTATCTACAGTATATAATTCATATTTTGGGTACTTTGATATTTTATGTACACTATATAATGCATATTTGGGATACTTTGATATTTTATGTACAGTATATAATACATATTTGGGGTACTTTGATAATTCATGTACAGTATATAATACAAATTTTCGGTACTTTGATATTTTATGTACAGTATAAAATGCATATTTGTTTCACTTGATATTTTATGTACAGTGCAAAATGCACATCTGTTTCTCTTTGAAAATTTATCTACAGTATATAATACATATTTGGGGTACTTTGATATTTTATGTACAGTATATAACACACATTAGGGTACTTTGATATTTTATCTACTGTAGATTATACATATTTGGGGTACTTTGATATTTTATGTCAGTATATAGTACATATTTGTGATACTTTGTTATTTTATGCACAGTATATAATACATATTTGGTGTACTTTGATATTTTGTGTACAGTATAGAATACATATTTGCTGTACTTAGCATTTTATGAACAGTATATAATACATTTTAGGGGTATTTTAAAAATTTATGTACAGTATATAGTACATATTTGGTGTACTTTGATATTTTATGAACAGCATATAATACATATTTGGTGTAATTTTATATTTTATGTACAGTATATAATTCATATTTCGTGTAGTTTGATGTTTTATGTACAGTATATAATACATATTTGGTGTACTTTGATATAGTATGTACAGTATAAAATACATATTTGTTTCCCATTGAGGATTTATGTACAGTATATAATACATATTTGGGGTGCTTTGATATTTTATGTACAGTATATAACACATATTTCTAATACTTTTTTATGTAAAGTATATAATATATATTTGGTGTAGTTTAATATTTTATATACAGTATATAATATATATTTGTGGTACTTTGATATTGTATGTATGGTATATAATACATATTTGGGGTACTTTTATATTTCATGTACATTATTTAATATATATTTTGGGTACTTTGATATTTTATATACACAATAAAATATATATTTGGTGTACTTTGGTATTTTATGTACAGCATATAATATATATTTTGTGTACTTTGATATTTTATTAATAGTATATAATACTTATTTGGTGTAGTTTGATATTTTATGAACAGTATTTAAATCATATTTGGTGTATTTTGATATTTTATGTACGGTTTATAATACATATTTCTTTCACTTTGATATTTTATGAACAGTATATAATACATATTTGATTCACTTTGATACTTTTGTACAGTATGTAAGAGATATTTGGGATAATTTGATATATTCTGTACACTATTTAAGACATATTTGTGGTTCTTTGATATTTCATGTACTGTATATAATACGTATTTGGAGTATTTTGATATTTTATCTACAGTATATAATCCATATTCGGGGTATTTTATATTTTATGTACAGTATATAATACATGTTTGGGGTACTTTGATATTTCATGTACAGCATATAATATATCTTTAGTGTTCTTTGCTATTTTATGTACACTATATAGTTTATATTTGGGGTATTTTGATATTACATGTAGAGTACATAATCCATATTGGGGACACTTTGATATTTTATGTACAGTGTATAATACATATTTTGTGTACTTTGATATTTTATGTACAGTGTATAATGCATATTTTGCATAATTTGATTCTTTATGTACTGTGTATAGTACATATTTTCATAGTTTGATATTTTATGTGCAGTGTAAAATACATATTTTGCTTAGTTTGATATTTTATGTACTGTGTATAGTACATATTTTAGGTGTTTTGATATTTTATCTAGAGACTATAATACATATTTTGCGTAGCTTGATATTTTATCTACAGTGTATAATACATATTTTGTGAAATATAATATTTTATCTAGAGTTTATAATACATATTTTGCATAGTTTGATATTTTATCTTCAGAGTAAAATACATATTTTGCTTACTTTGGTATTATATCTACAGTCTATAATACACATTTTGCGTACTTTCATATTTTATGTACAGTGTAAAATACATATTTTGCGTACTTTGATATTTCATCTACAGTGTGTAATACATATTTTGCGTACTTTGATGTTTTATGTACAGTCTATAATACATATTTTGGGTACTTTGATATTTTATATACTGTATATAATACATATTTTGCATAGTTTTTGATATTTCATCTACAGTATATAATACATGTTTTGCATAGTTTTTCATATTTTATGTACAGTATATAATACATATATTATGTACTTTGATATTTTATGTACTGTATGTGATACACATTTTGCATATATTTTGATATTTTATGTACAGCATATAATACATATTTTGCATTCTTTGATACCTTATGTAGAGTATATATTACATGTTTGGTATATTTTGATATTTCATGTACAGTATATAATATATCATATATTAAATATGTAACATATATTATATATCATATACTGTATGTAATATACATCATATATTTTATGTTACATTTCATTTATTATATGTTATATGTAATATATTATCAATAATATATATCATAAGATATATATAATATATATCATACATTATAAAATGTATAGCATATGTTATATACTAAATGGCATATATTATATCATATATAACGTATCTTATATAATATATATCATATAATATATAACATATCTTATATAATATATATCATATATCATATTATATACCATATATCACCTATCATACGTCATACATTATATTATATTTATCATATATAATGTATGTCATATGGTATATTTATTATATTTGGTATATATTACCTATAAGTTATTATTTACATATCATATAATATATGATTTATTGACTGTATTCTGTTTTATATATTTTATTTAAAATATATTATATATAATATATTTATCATACATTTTATAAATTATGTATTTATTTAATAACATATATAAAATATTATATATAATAGATAGTATATAATGTATATTATATACATGTCACAAAATATAATATATATTATTGTTCATTATATAATATACAGAATATTCTATATCATATATTATATAATATATATGATATATTATATATCATGTAATATATATTTTATATATTATATAATATATATGATATATACAATATATTTTATATAATATGTATAATATATAATATATTTTCCATAATATATTATATATAATATATTTTATATTATATATAATATATATAATATATTTTATATTACATATAATATATATAATATATTTTATATTACATATAATATATATAATATATTTTATATTATATATAATACATATAATATATTTTATATTATATATAATACATATAATATATTTTATATTATATATAATATATATAATATATTTTATATTATATATAATATATATAATATATTTTATATTATATATCATATATATAATATATTTTATATTATATATATCATATATATAACATATTATATATATTTTAGAAATAATACATAATATGTAATATATATTATGTCATATTATATATATTATATATTATATATTATATGTAATAATTATTAGTAATAATGATAGTTTTGAGACGGAGTTTTGTTCTGTTGCACAGGCTGGAGTGCAATGGCGCCAGCATGGCTCACTGCAAACTCTGCCTCACAGGTTCAAGCGATTGTCCTGCCACAGTCTCCCGGGTAGCTAGTACTACACCACACTGGGAGTACACCAGCTGCCAACATACCTGGCTAAGTTTTTTTGTTTTGTAGAGACAGGTTTTCATTCTGTTGGCCAGGTAGGTCTTGATCTGCTCACCTTGTGATCCTCTTGCCTTGGCCTCCCAAAATGCTGGTATTAGAGGCCTGAAGAAAGATACATATTTTTTAAATGAAGAAAAATTTCAAAAGTACTCTGCTTGGTACAATAATCAAATGTATAAATTGAGGAATAAAAAATGACCATGAAACATATAGATAACTGAATATGGAAAATACAGAGGATAATTTTTTAAATAACATATTTGGAAAGCACTAACTAGTAATTTGGAGAGTTTGCATTAGACAGGCCAGTATGAACATAGCTGGAATGAAGAAACACGGTTCCCCATAAGAAAAATCAAAATCAGGGAAAATGAAACCACAAAAGTTCAGTCTGCTCTTACCTTCGAAAAACTCAGCACAGACAGTGGCTCTTAGGACCAAGGGCAGTAGCTCCCTAATCCCACGACCATGGCGATAGGGCATAAATATTCCAGGGTGAAGGCACAATCCACATTGTGAGGTCAAACTACCGCCAGGCAGACAGGAGTGTTTTACATGTACAGGAAGGTCACTGAAGGCTCACTGTTTGTTTCAAAAACTGAATCCCAAGCCCACACATTCCCTTGCTGTACTTCTTAAAATAAGTTATGAGTTGGGAAATAGGGCACCCCCAAATATACATATACATACATATGTGTATATACATATACAATTATCTATAATGTAACATATATAACATATGTAATAATTATAACATATATATAATTTTTTACATACTGCATCCTCACATTATATATAATATATTATGTATAATATAATGTAAAATATTATATAATTATGACATACAATATAATACATATAATATTGTATAATTATATATAACATAATATGTAATTATACATATAATTATATAATTATATATGACATAATAATATATAATACATAATGTATAATATATAGTATATTATATAATATATAATGTTAAATGTATAATATAGTATATAATTTATAATATCTAATATATAATGTAATATATACTGTATTACATATTACATATTATATGTAATATATTATACATATTATACATTATATTAGATGTTATATATTATATAATATATTATATAGTAGATATTTTATATCATATTTTATATTAGAGCTTAATATAATATATATTAGAATGTTATATATGACAAAAATTAGATTATATACAACATATATTATCAATAGTAATAATATAATATAATATATAATATATCATGTTATAATACATATTATATATTAAGATATAGCATATATAAAATACAATATAATCATATATAATAGAATATTATATAATTATCTATATTTGATAAAATATATAATATATATCATCTATTATATATAATATGTGACATATATTATATATAATATATGTCGTATATTATATATCATATATTATATATAATATGTATCACAAATTATATATATTATATGTTATATATAATATGTACCATATATTATATGTTATATATCATTTATTATGAATAGTATATATCATTTGTTATATATAATATATATCACATATTGTTTAATATGTAGTATATACTATATAATGTATATCATATATTATATAATATATAGCATATATCATATGACATATAGCATATATCATATTATATAGCATATATCATATATACTTCATACATAATATTATATATATCATATATTACATAGTATATTTCATATTTTATATTTATTATATATGGTGTATTTTACATAAAATATATTCTTTACGTATCATATAATATACAATTATCCATATTATAGAATATATTATAAATTTTATTTAATACATATTATATATAATATATTTATCATATATTTTATATGTTATATAATTGATATATAATATATGTAATATATAATATATATTATATAATATATATTATATAATGTCATAAAATATAATACATATTTCTTTATATAATATACATCATATTATATATTATAGAATATATATGTTAAATATAATATAACATATAATGTATGTTATATATATTATATATAAAACATATTATATATGTTCTATGTAATATATTATGTCACATTATATATTATGTATTATATGTGATATATATTACATATGATATGTACTGTATACAATATGACGTAATATATAATATATATTATGATTTATGACATATTATATATTATATATATTATATATAACAAATATAATATATTATATATAACATATATATTATATTATATTTAACAAATATAATATATTATATATAACATGTATAATATATTATAGAATATATATTACATATGTAATGTATAATATATTAGATAATATATATTACATATGTAAAGTATATTATATATATAATTGTTTTTATTCAGAGTCTTCTTCTTTTGCACAGACTAGGGTGTAATGGCACCATCTTGGCTCACTGCTAACTCTGCCTCATGGGTTCAAAGGATTGTCCTGCCTCAGCCTCCCAGGTAGCTGGGACTACACCATACTGGGACTACTCCAGCTGCCACCATGCCTGGCTAATTTTTTTTAGTTTTAGTAGAGACAGGATTATACTGTATTGGCCAGGATGGTCTTGATCTCCTCACGTTGTGATCCTCTTGCCTTGGCCTCCCAAATTGCTGGGATTAGAGGCCTGAGCCAAGATACATATATTTTAAATGAAGAAAAATTTCAGAGTTACTCTGCTTGGTCCAATAATCAAATATATAAATTGAGGAATAAAACATAACCATGAAACCTATTGATAACTGCATATGTAAAATACAGAGGATAATATTCTAAATAACATATTTGCAAAGCACTAACTAATAATCTGAAGAGTTTGCATTTGACAGGTCAATATGAAAATACCTTGAATGCAGCAACACAGATTCAACAAGAGAAAAATCAAAATCATGGGAAATGAAACCACAAAGGTTCAATCTGCCCTAAGCTTTGTAAAACTCATCAAAGACAGTGGCACTTAGGACCAAGGGCAGGAGATCCCTAATCAAATCACCACGGCGATAGTGCATACACATTCCAGGGTGAAGGCACAATCCACATTGTCAGGTCCAACTGCTGCCAGGCAGTCAGCAGTGCTTTTCCATGTACAGGAATGTCACTGAAGGCTCAGTGTTTTGTTTAAAAGACTAATCCCAAGCCCACATATTACTACTCTGTACTTCTTAAAATAAGTTAGGAGATGGGAAATAGGGCACCCCCAATTACATATATATGTGTGTATATATAAAAATATATAATTTATAAAACGTAATATATATAAATTTTATAATATATATAGCATACATATAATTTTCTTTTACATCCTGCATCCTTATATTTTATATAATATATTATGTATAATATAATATATAATGTTATGTTATTATATAAAATATAACATAAGTAATAATATATAATTTTTACATATAACATCATATATAATTATATATATAATTATACAATTATATATATAATAATATATAATGTTATCATATAGAATATATATAATATATAATATATGATATAATATAGAATATCATATATAACATATTATATAATATACAATATTTACTAAATAATATGATATATAATTCACTATATATTACATATAATATGTAATATATTATACATAATATATAATATATTAGATATCATAAAATGTACACTATATTATATATTAAAAATTATATATTATAAGACATATTATAAATAATATCATAATATAATATATATTATAATATATATGATATATATTAGATTAAATATGTAATATATTACATTATATATAATAATATTATATATTATAAAATATGTTATAAGTTAAATATAATATATTATGATATATTATATATAATAAATTATGATGTAATATATACTATGTATTAAGATATTTTCCACAATATATAATAGAATCATATGTTAAAGACTATTATATATTATATATAATATATAACATTTATAATGCATATCATATATCATATATAATATATATCATGTATTCTATATCATATATTATATATAGTATGTATCATATATTACATATATCATACATTATATGTAAGAAATATCTTATATTACATGTTATATATCATATATTATCTGTTATATATCATATATTATCAATAATATGTGTCATATGTTCAATGTAATATATATCATACATTATATAATATATAGCATAGGTTATAAAATATTTATAATATATTATATAATTTATAGCATATATTATATAATATATATCATATTATATACCATATATCATATCATATACATCATATATTATGTTATATATATCATAAGTTATATAATATATGTCATATATTATATTTATTATACACGGTATATATTACCTATAATGTATTATTTACATATCATATAATTTATAACTTAAATATTATATAATATATTATATGTTTTGTTTAAAGTATAATATATAATATATATTATATATTTTATATAAGATATATTCAATATATGATATATAATATCTAATATATAATATATTATCTAATATCTAATATATATTATATATTATATATTATAGAATATATAATATATATTATATATTATAGAATATATAATATATATTATATATTATAGAATATATATTATATATTATAGAATATAGATTATATACATGTCTTAAAATATAATATATATTATAGATCATTATATAAGACACATATCATATATTAAATAAAATACATAATACATATCATATATATTATATATAATATAAATAATATAAATTATATGTAACATATAATGTCATATATCATGTATTATATATTGTATATAATATGTAACACATATTATATATTATATATAATATATAATATTTTTATTTATAATATGAGATATTACATAATATATATTTATATTACAGATGTAATATATTATATAATATATAATGCATATATATTTTATATATTATATGTTTAATTGTTTTTAGACAGAATCTTGTTCTGTTGCACAGACTGGGGTGCAATGGCACCATCTTGGCTCAGTGCAACCTCTGCCTCCCGGGTTCAAGCGATTGACCTGCCTCAGCCTCCCAGGTAGCTGGGACTACACCATACTGGGATTACTCCAGCTGCCACCATGCCTGGATAATTTTTTTTAGTTTTAGTAGAGACAGGGTTTCACTGTATTGGCCAGGATGGTCTTGATCTCCTCACGTTGTGATCCTCTTGCCTTTGCCTCCCAAAGTGCTAGAATTGGAGGCCTGAACAAAGATACATATTTTTCAAATGAAGAATAATTTCAAAGGTACTCTGCTTGGTACAGTAATCAAATATATAAATTGAGGAATAAAACATAACCATGAAACATATTGATAACTGCATAGGGAAAATACAGAGGAAAATGTTTTAAATAACATATTTGGAAAGCACTAACTATGAATTTGAAGAGTTTACATTTGACTGGCCAGTATGAACATACCTTGAATGCAGCAACACAGGTTCCACATGAGAAAAATCAAAATCAGGGAAAATGAAACCACAAAAGTTCAATCTGCTCTGAGTTTTGAAAAACTCAGCACAGGCAGTTGCACTTAGGACCAAGGGCAGGAGATCCCTAATCCCATCACCATGGCGATAGGGCATACACATTCCAAGGTGAAGGCACAATCCACATTGTGAGGTCCAACTGCTGCCAGGCAGTCAGGAGTGCTTTTACAAGTACAGGAATGTCATTGAAGGCTCAGTGTTTTCTTTCAAAAACTGAAGCCCAAGCCCACACATTACTATGCTGTACGTGTTAAAATAAGATATGAAATGGGAAATAGGGCACCTACAAATATATATATATGTGTGCATATATATATAAAAGTGTATATATATATATAATTTATATAATGTAAATATAAAACTTAAATAATATGTATAACATATATATAATTTTCTTTTATACCCTGCATCCTTATATTATATATAATATATTATGTATAATATAATATATAAAGATAAGATAATATTATATACAATATAATACATGTAATAATATATAATTATTACATATAACATAATATATAATAATATATATTTATGCAATTATATATAATTATATATAATATAATATGTAATATATAATATATATTATATAATATATCATATATTATATAATATAGAATATCATATGTATAACATATTGTAAAATATATAATATTTACTATATAATATAATATAAAATGTATTATGTTACTTATGACATGTAATATACTACACATAATATATAATATATTAGATATTATCAAATATATAATATATAATATATTAGATATTATATATTATATAACATACTATATAATATCATAATAGAATGCATATTATTATATTATATATGATATATTAGATGAAATATTATATAATATATTACTTTATGCATAATAATATAATATAATATAAAATATATTTTTATATATCATATGTAATATATTATGATATAACATATATTATATATTAAGATATTTTATATATAATATATAATATAATCGTACATAATATAATATTATATATTATATATAATATATAACATATATAATATATTTCTTATATCATATATAATACATATCATGTATTATGCATAATATATTATATATAATATGTATCATATATTACATATATCATTCATTACATGGAATATATATCATATGTTATATGTTATATATCATTTTTATATGTTATATATCAAATATTAGCAATAATATATCATATGTTCAATATAATAGATATCACACATTATATAATATGTAGCATGTTATAAAATATTTATAAAATATTATATAATATATACCATATATTACTTAATATATATCATATAACATATTATATATCATATGTAATATGATATACATCATACATTATATATGTTATGTAATATATGTCATATATTTTATTTATTATAGATGGTATATATTACCTATAATATATTATTTACATATCATATAATATATGATTTAAATATTATATAATATATTATATGTAATATATGATGTCATATAATATATATCATATATTATATGTTATTTGTAATATATAATGCCTATAATATATACAATATATAATATGACATAATGTTTTTATGTATATTATGAGATATTATATATTATATATTATGTCTTACAGATATAATATATTATATAATATATAATGCATTTATATAATATATATTATATATATAATTGTTTTTAGATAGAGTCTTGTTCTGTTGCACAGACTGTGGTGCAATGGCACCATCTTGGCTCACTGCAACTTCTGCCTCATTGGTTCAAGCGATTGTCTTGCCTCAGACTCCCAGGTACCTGGGACTACACCATAGTGGGACTCCTCCAGCTGCCACCATGCCTGGCTTATTTTCTTTAGTTTTAGTAGAGACAGGATTTCACTATATTGGCCAGGATGGTCTTGATTTCTTCACGTTGTGATCTTCTTGCCTTGGTCTCCCAAAGTGCTGGGATTAGAAGCCTGAGTCAAGATACATATTTTTTAAATGAAGAAAAATTTCAAAGGTACTCTGCTTGGTCCAATAATCAAATACATAAATTGAGGAATAAAACATAACCACGAAACATATTGATAACTGCATATGAAATATACAGAGGATAATGTTTTAAACAACAAATTTCGAAAGCCCTAACTAATAATTTGAAGAGTTTGCATTTGAAAAGCCAGTATGAACATACCTTGAATGCAGCAATAAAGGTTAAACATGAGAAATATTATTATATGTTTATATATATATAATATATAAATATTTATATGTTTATGCAGGTATCTATATAAATATTTTTATATTTGTACATATATATAAATATTTACATATTTATACAGATATTTAAATAAATATTTATATATTTATACAGATATGTATATATTTATATGTTTATACAGATATCTATATAAATATTTATATATTTATACAGATACATACATAAATATTTATATATTTATACAGATATCTATATAAATGTTTATATGTTTATATAGATACATATATAATATTTATGTATTTATACAGATAACTATAAAAATAGTTATCTATTTATATAGATATCTATATAAATATTTATATATATACAGATATCTATATAAATATTTATATATTTATACAGATGTTTATATAAATATTTATATATTTATGCAGATATGTATATAAAGATTTATATAATTATACAGATATCTATATAAATATTATTTATATATTTATATGCATATATAAATATTTATGTATTTATACAGATATCCAAATAAATATTTATATATTTACACAGATATCTATATAAATAATATTTATATATTTAGACAGATATGTACATAAATATTTATATATTATACAGATATCTATATAAATAATATCTATATATTTATATAGATATCTGTAATAATATTTATATATTTATACAGATATCTATATAAATAATATTTCTATATTTATACAGATATCTATATAAATAATATTTATATATTTAGACAGATATCTAAATAAATAATATTTATATATTTAGACAGATATCTATATGAATAATCTTTTTATATTTAGACAGATATCTACATAAATATTTATATATTTATAAAGATATCTATAAAATATTTATATATTTAGACAGATATCTATAAAAGCATTTAAATATTTATACAGATATCTATATAAATATTTATATAATTATAAATATATTTGTATAAATATATATTTATAGAGATATCTATAGAAATACTTATATATTCATACAGATATCTATATAAATAATATTTACATATTTATACAGATATCTGCATAAATATTTCTATATTTATACGGATATCTGCATAAATATTTATATATTAATACAGATATCTGCATAAATATTTATATATTTACACAGATAATCTTTATAAATATTTATATATTCATAGAGGGATCTATTTAAATAATATTTTTATATTTATACAGATATCTATATAAATACTATTTTCATATTTCTACAGATATCTATATAAATACTTATATATTTCTACAGATATCTATGTAAATATTTATATATTTATTCAGATATGTCTATAAATATATATTCATACAGATATCTATATAAATATTTGTATATTCATACAGATATCTATATAAATAATATTTATATATTTATACACATATACATAAATATGTATATATTTATACAGATAACTATATAAATATTTATATATTAATACATATATGTATATAAATAACATTTATTTATTTATAGAGATAACTATATGAAAATTTATATATTTATACAGATATCTATATAAATAATATTCATATATTTATACAGATATCTGTATAAAAATATTTATATGTTTAGAGAGATGACAATATAAAAAATATTTACATATTTAGACAGATATCTATATAAATAATATTTATATATTTAGACAGATATCTATATTAATAATCTTTTTATATTTAGACAGATATCTATGTAAATATTTATATATTTCTAAAGATATCTAAAAAATATTTATATATTTAGACAGATAACTATATAAGCATTTAAATATTTTACAGATATCTATATAAATATTTCTATATTTAAAAATATATTTATATTTATTTATCTATTTCTACTGATATCTTTAGAAATATTTATATATTTATACAGATATGTATACATATATTCATAAAGTTACACAGATGCCTATGCAAATATTTATATATTTATACAGAAATGTATATAATTATTAATATATTTCTATAAATATTTATATAAATGTATATATATTTATAGAGATATCTGTATAAATATTTATATATTTCTACCCATATCTGCATACTTATATATATATTTATACAGATATCTACATAAATAATATATATATCTTTATACAGATATCTATATAAATAATATTTATATAATTATACAGATATCTGTATAAATATTTATGTATTCATACATGTATCTATATAAATAATATTTTTATATTTATAGAGATATCTATATAAATACTACTTATATATTTAAACAGATATCTATATAAATACTTATATATTTCTACAGATATCTATGAAAATATTTAATATTTGTACAGATATTTATATAAATATTTATATATTTCTACAGATATCAATGAAAATATTTATATATTTATGCAGATATCTATGTAAATATTTATATATTCACACAGATACCTATATAAATATTTATATATTCATACAGCTATCTACATAAATAATACTTATATATTTATACACATATATAAATATTTATGTATTTATAAAGATAACTATGTAAATAATTATATATTTATACAGTTATGTATATAAATAACATTTATATATTTATACAGATAACTATGTAAATATTTATATATTTATACAAATATCCATATGAATAATACTTATATATTTATACAGATATCTGTATAAAAACTATTTATATATTTAGACAGATATCTATATAAATAATATTTATATATTTAGACAGATATTTATATAAATATTTATACATTAATACAGATATCTACATAAATATTTCTATAGTTATAGAGATATCTATATAAATATTTATATACTTATACAGATATCTATATAAATATTTATATCTTTATACAGATATCAACATAAATATTTATATATTTATACAGATATATATAAATAATATTTATATATTTAAACAGATATCTGTATAAATAACATTTATATATTTATACAGATATCTGTATAAATAATATTTATTTGATAATACAGATATCTGTATAAATAATATTTGTATGTTTAGACAAATATCTGTATAAATAATATTTATAAGTTTAGACAGATATCTGTATAAATAATATTTAAGTGTTCAGATAGATATCTGTATAAATAATATTTATATGTTCATACAGATATCTGTATAAATAATATTTATATGTTCATACAGATATCTGTATAAATAATATTTATGTGTTTATACAGGTATCTGTAAAAATATTTATGTGTTTATTCAGATATCTGTATAAATATTTATGTGTTTATACAGATATCTGTATAAATATTTATGTGATTATACAGATATTTGTATAAATATTTATGTGTTTATACAGATATCTCTATAATATTTATATATTCATACAGATATCTGTATAAATATTTATATGTTTAAACAGATATCTCTATAAATACTTATATGTTTAAACAGATATCTGTATAAATACATACATGATAATACAGATATCTTTGTAAATATTTATATGTTTATACAGATATCTGTATAAATATTTATATGTTTACACAGGTATCTGTTTAAATAATATTTGCATGTTTATACAGATATCTGTAAAAATAATGTTTACAGGTTTACAGATATCTGTATAAATAATATTTACATGTTTCTACAAATAACTCTATAAATAATATTTTCATGTTTATAAATATATCGGTTTAAATAGTTACACGTTTAATCAGATATCTCTATAAATATTTCCATGTTCGTACAGATATCTGTATAAATATTTACATGTTTATTTATACAGATATCTGTTAAAACACATAAATGTTTATACAGATATTTGTATAAACACATAAATATTTATAAACATGTCTGTATAAACATAAATATTTATAAAGATATCTGTACAAACACATAAATACTATTTATAAAGATATCTGTATAAACATATAAATATTATTTATACAGATATCTCTATAAACTTGTAAATATTATTTATACAGATATCTATATAAACATGTAAATCTTTATACAGATATCTGTGTAAACACGTAAATATTATTTATACAGATATCTGTATCAACATGTAAATATTATTTTTACAGATATCTGTATAAACTTGTAAATATTATTTCTACAGATATCTGTATAAACATATAAATATTTATACAGATGTCTGTATAAATGTCTAAATATTTTCACAGATATCTGTTTAAACATGTAAATATATACACAGATATCTGTATAAACATGTAAATATTTATACAGATATATGTAAATACAAACCTGTAAATATTTATAGAGATATCTGTATAAACCTGTAAATATTATTTATTCAGATATCTGTATTAACATGTGAATATTATTTATAAAGATATCTGTATAAACAAATAAATGTTTGTAGAGATATCTGTATAAACAAACATGTAAATATTTATACAGACATCTGTATAAACAAACATGTAAATATTTATACAGATATCTGTATAAACATGGAAATATTTATACAGATATCTGTATAAGTATGTAAATATTTATGCAGATAACTGTAGAATCATGTAAATATTTACACAAATATCTGTACAAGCATGTAAATATTATTTATACAGATATCTGTATAAACATCATATAAATATTATTTACACAGATATCTGTATAAACATATAAATATTATTTATATAGATATCTGTATAAACTTATAAATATTATTTATACACATATCTGTATAAACCTATAAATATTATTTATACAGATATCGTTATAAACATAAAAATTATATTATTTATGCTGATATCTGGGTAAACATAAATATTATTTATGCAGATATCTCTTTAAACACATAAATATTTATGCAGATATCTGTATGTACATATAAATATTTATTCAGATATCTGTATAAACATATAATTATTTATACAGATATGTGTATAAACATAAATATTGTACAGATGTCAGTATAAACACATAAATATTTATACAGATATCTGTGTAAACACATAAATATTTATACAGGGATCTGTATAAACACATAAGTATTTTCACAGATATGTGTATAAACATATAATTATTATTTATACAAATATCTGTGTAAATATATAAAAATTATTAATTCAGATATCTGTATAAACATATTAATATTATTTATACAAATATATTTATAAGCATGTCAATATTATTTATACACGTATATGTGTAAACATAAATATTATTTATACAGATATCTGTATAAACATAAATATTACTTATACTGATATTGGTATAAACATATAAATACTATTTATAGAGATATCTGTATAAACATACAAGTATTTATAAAGATATATGTATAAACATATAACTATTAATAAAGATGTCTGTATAAAGTATAAATATTTATACTGTTGTCTGTATAAACATAAATATTTTTGCAGATTTCTTTATAAACACATCAATATTTATAAAGATGTCAGTATGAACACAGAAATATTTATACAGATGTCTGTATAAATATGAATATATTTACACAAATGTCTGTATAAACATGTAAATATATACACAGATGACCGTATAAACATGTAAATATTTCACAGATGTCCATATAAACATGTAAATATTTACAGAGATGTACGTATAAACATGGTAATATTGACACAGATGTCTGAATAAACGTGTGAATATTTAGACTGATGTCTGTATAAACATGTAAATATTTATACAGAAATCTGTATAAACATGTAAATATTTATACAGATATATGTATAAACATGAAAATATTTATACATTTTTCTGTATAAACATGAAAATTTTTATAAAGATATCCGTATAAACATGTAAGTGTTATTTATACAGATATCCAAATGAACATGTAAATATTATTTATATAGATATCTCTATAAACATGTAAATATAATTTATACAGATATCTGTGTAAACAAGTAAATATTATTTATACAGACATCTGAATAAACATATAAATATTATTAACACTGACATCTGTAAACATATATATATAATTTATGTAGATATCTGCATAAACATATAAATATTATTTATACAAATATGTGTATAAACATAGGAATATTATTTATACAGATCTCTGTATAAACACATCAATAATATCTATGCAGATATCTGTAGAAACAAATAAATATTATTAACAAAGATATCTGTAGAAACATATAAATAATATTTATGCAGATATCTGTATAAACATATAAAGATTATTTATGCAGTTATGTGTATAAATATAAAAATATTATTTATACAGATATCTGTATGAACATATCAATATTATTTTTACAGATATCTGTATAAACAAACATGTACACATTTATACAGATATCTGTATATATGTAAATATTTATAAAGATATCTGTATTAACATGTAAATATTCTTTATACATATATCTCTATTAACATGTAAATATTATTTATACAGATATCTGTATGAAATTGTAAATATTATTTATACAGATATCTGTATGAACTTGTATATATTATTTATACAAATATCCGTATAAAAATGTACATATTATTTATAGAGATCTTTGTATAAACATGTAAATATTATTTACATGTATATTGGAATAAACACGTAAATATTTATACAGATGTCTGTATATACATGTAAATATTTACCCAGATATCTGCATAAACATGTAAATATTGATACAGATATCTGTATGAACACGTAAATATTTATACAGATACCTGTATTAACATGTAGATATTATTTATACAGATATCTCTATGAACATGTAGATATTATTTATACAGATATCTCTATCAACACATAAATATTATTTATACAGATATATGTGAAAACACAAAAATATTATTTATACACATATCTGTATAAACATATAAATATTATTTATACAGATATCGGTATAAACATATAAATATTATTTATACAGATATCTGTGTAAACACATAACTATTCCGTATACAGATATCTGCATGAACGTATAAATATTTATACTGATATCTGTATAAACATAAAATATTTATACAGATATCTGTATAAACACATAAATATTTATACAGATATCTGTATAAACAGATAAATATTTATACAGATATCTCTATAAACACATAACTATTTATACAGATGTCTACATAAATACTTAACTATTTATACATATATCTGTGTACAAACCTAAATAATATTTATACAGATATCTATATGAAAATATAAATCTTATTTATACAGATATCTGTATAAACATATAAATATCACTTCTATGGATGTCTTTAGAAACAGATAAATATTATTTATACGGATATCTGTTTAAACATATAAATATTATTTATAGTGATAGCTGTATAAACATATAAATATTGTTTATACGGATATCTGTGTAAACATGTAAATATTATTTATACAGATATCTTTATAAACATTCAAATATTATTGATACAGATATCAGTATAAACATATAAATATTATTTATACAGATATCTGTATAAAGGTAAATATTTATACAGTTATCTGTATAAAGATAAATATTTGTACAGATATCAGCATTAACACATAAATATTTATTGAGATATCTGTATAAACATATATTTATACAACTATGTGTATTAACATATAAAATTTGTACTAATGTGTGTACACACCTTTGAATATTTATACAGATGTCTGTATAAACAGAAATATTTATGTAGATGTCTGTATAAACATATAAATATTTATACAGTTGTCTGTATAAACATTTAAATATTTATACAGATATCTGTATAAACATGGAAATATTTATATAGATAGCAGTATGAACATGTAAATATTATTTATACATATATCTGTATGAAATTGTAAATATTATTTATACAGATATCTGTATAAACATGTAAATATTATTTATACAGATATGTGTATAGTCATGTAAATATTATTTATACAGATATCTGTATAAACACATAAATATTTATGCAGATATCTGTATAAACATGTAAATATTTATACAGATGTCTGTATATAAATGTAAATATTTATAAAGTTGTCTGTATAAACATATAAATATTTATACAGATGTCTGTATAAACATGTTAATATTTGTACAGATCTCTGTACGAACATGTAAATATTTATACAGATATCCATATAGACATGTAAATATTTACACAGAGGTCTGTAGAAACGTGTAAATATTTACACAGTGGTCTGTATTAACATGTAAATATTTACAAGGATGTTTGTGTAAACATGTAAATATTTACACAGATATCTGTTTAAACATGCAAACTTTTACACAGATATCTGCATAAACATTTAAATATTATTTACAGAGATATGTGTATAAACATGTAAATATTATTAATACAGATATCTGTATTAACACGTAAATATTTATACAGATGTCAGTATATACACCAAAATATTTAACAGACATCTGAATAAACATGTAAATATCTACAAAGATATCTGTATAAACACGTTAATGTTTATACAAATATTTGTGAAAACATGTAAATATTATTTATACAGTTATCTGTTTTAACATGTAAATATTATTTATACAGATATCTGCATCAACACATAAATAATATTTATACAGATATCTGTATAAACACAAAGATATTATTTATACTGATATCTGTATAAACATATAAATACTATTTATACAGATATCGGTATAAATTTATGAATATGATTTATAAAGATATCTGTATGAACCAATAAATATTGTTTATACAGATATCTGTATAAACATATAAATATTATTTATATATATATCTGTATAAACATATAAATATTATTTTTACAGATACCTGTATAAACATATAAATATTATTTATACAGATATCTCTATGAACATATAAATATTTATACTAATATCTGTATAAACATATAAATATACAGATATCTGTATAAACACATAAATATTTATGTAGATATCTCTATATACACATTAATATTTATATAGATATCTGTATAAACAGATAAATCTTTATAGAGATATCTGTATTAACACATAAATATTTATTCGGATATCCGTATAAACACATAAATATTATATGTACAGATGTCTGCATAAACATATATATATTATTTATACAGATATCTGTATGAAATTTTAAATATTATATATATAGATATCTGTATAAACATGTAAATTTTATTTATACAGATATGTGTATAAACATGTAAATATTATTTGTACAGATATCTGTATAAACACGTAAATATTTATACAGATGTCTGTATATACTTGTAAATATTTACTCAGATATCTGTATAAACATGTAAATATTTATACAGATATTTGTGTAAACACGTAAATATTGATAGAGATATCAGTATAAACATGCAAATATTATTTACACAGATATCAGTATGAATGTAGAAATATTATTTATGCAGATATCTGTATCAACATATAAATATTATTTATACAGATAGCTCTATAAACACATAAATATTATTTATACAGATAGCTGTATGAAGATATTAATATTATTTATACAGATATCTGTATGAACATGTAAATATTATTTATACAGATACGTGTATAAACAAATAAATATTACTTATACAATTACCTATATAAACATATAAATATTATTTATACACATATCGGTATAAACATAAATATTATTTACACAGATATCTGTAAGAAGATAAATATTTATAGACATATCTCTATAAACATATAAATATTTACACTCATATCTGTATAAACATAAATATTTATACAGATGTCTGTATAAACATATGAATATTTATAAAGATGTATGCATAAACATGTAAATATTTATACAAATGACTGTATAAACATGTAAATATTTACACAGATATCCATATAAACATGTAAATATTTACATAGATGTCCGTGTAAACATGTAAATATTTTCACATATTTCTGTATAAACCTGTAAATATTTACAGAGATGTCTGTAGAAACATGTAAATGTTTACACAGATGTCTGTATAAACACATAGTTATGCAGATGTCTGTATATACTTGTAAATATTTACACAGATATCTGTATAAACATGTAAATATTTATACAGATATCTGTATATACACGTAAATATTTATACAGATATCTGTATAAATGTGTAAATATTATTTTTACAGATATCAGTATGAACATGTAAATATTATTTATACAGATATCTCTATCAACACATAAATATTATTTATACATATAGCTGTATAAACATGTAAATAGTATGTATGCAGATATCTGTATAAACATAGCAATAATATGTAAAGAGATATGTGTATAAACATATAAATATTATGTACACAGATAACTGTTTAAACATATAAATATTATGTATGCAGATATCGGTATAAAGATATCAATATTATTTATACATTTATGTGTACATACATATAAATATTATTTATACAGATATCTGCATAAACATATAAATATTGTTCGTACAGACACCTTTATAAACATATCAATATTATTTATGCAGATATCTGTATAAACAAACATGTAAATATTTATACAGATATCTGTATATACTTGTAATTATTTATACATATATCTGAATAAACACATAGGTATTATTTATACAGGTATCTGTATTAACATGTAAATGTTATTTATACAGATATCGGTATGAAATTGTAAATATTATTCATACAGATATCTGAATAAACATGTAAATATTATTTATTCAGATATATGTATAAACATGTAAATATTATTTATGCAGATGTGTGTATAAACACATAAATATTTACACAGATGTCTGTATAAACCCGTAAATATTTATACAGATGTCTGTATAAAGATGTAAATATTTACACAGATGTCTGTATACACAAGTAAATATTTACGCACTTGTCCGTATAAACAGGTAAATACTTACGCAGATTTCCGTATAAAAATGTAAATATTTACACTGATGTCCGTGTAAACATGTAAATGTTTATACAGAGGTCTGTATAAACATGTAAATATTTACACAGACGTCTGTTTAAGTATCTAAATGTTTACACAGGTATCTGTTTAAACATGTAAATATTTACACAGACATCTGTTTAAACATGCAAATATTTAAACACATATCTGTATAAACATGTAAATATTTATACTGATATCTGTATAAATATGTATATATTTATACAGATATCTGTATAAACAAACATGTAAATATTTATACAGACATCTGTATAAACATTTAAGTATGGATAAACATATCTGTATAAACATGGAAATATTTATACACTTAACTGTATAAACATGTAAATATTTACACAGATATCTGTATGAACATGTAAATATTATTTATAAAGATATCTGTAGAAACATTTAAATATTATTTATACAGATATTTGCATAAACTTTTAAATATTATTTATAGAGATATCTGTATTAACATGTAAATATTTATACAGATGTCTGTATAAACATGTAAATATTATTTATACAGATATCCATATAACCATCATATAAATATTATTTATACAGATATCTGTATAAGCGTATAAATTTTATTTATACAGATATCTGTATAAACATAAATATTTATACAGCTATCTGTATATACATATAAATATTTATACAGATATCTGTATATACATATAAATATTTAGAGAGATGTCTGTATAAACACATAAATATTTATATATTTATCTATATAAACACATAAGTATTTATACAGATATCTGTGTAAACACATAAATATTTATACAGATATCTGCATACACATATAAACATTATTTATACAGATATCTGTATAAACAAATAAATGTTATTTATATAGATATCTGTATAAACATGTAAATATTATTTATACAGATATCTGCATAAACATATAAAGATTATTTATACAGATATCTGCATAAACATATACATATTATTTATACAGATATCTCTATAAACATATAAATATTACTGATACAGGTATCCGTATAAACATATAAATATTGTTTTTACTGATATCTGTATAAACATATACATATTATTTATACAGATATGTGTTTAAACATTTAATGTTTATACAGATATCAGTATAAACAAATAAATATTTATTCAGATACCTGTTTAAACATATAATTATACAGACATCTGTATAAACATATAAATATTTATGCTGATGTCTGTATAAACATGTGAATATTTATACAAATGTCTGCATAAACGTATAAATATTTATGCAGATCTCTGTATAAACATGTAAATATGTACACAGATGTCTGTATAAACATGTAAGTATTTATACAGATGTCTGTATAAACATGTAAGTATTTATACAGATGTCTGTATAAACATGTAAGTATTTATACAGATGTCCGTATAAACACGTAAATATTTATAAAGATATCATATAAACACATAAATATTTATACAGATGTCCGCATAAACATGTAAATATTTACACAGATATCCATATAAACATGTAAATATTTGCACAGATATCCGTACAAACATGTTAATATTTACACAGAAGTCTGTATAAACATGTAAATGTTTACAAAGATGTCTGTATAAACATGTAAATATTTACACAGATATCTGTATAAACATGAAAGTGTTTACACAGATCTCTGTATGAATATGTAATTATTTCTGCAGATATCTGTATAAACATGAAAGTATTTATACACATATCTGTATAAACATGTAAATATTATTTATACAGATATCCGTATAAACATATAGATATTAATTATACCGATATCTGTATAAACATGTAAATATTTACACAGATGTCTGTATAAACATGCAAATATTTACATAGATGTCTGTCGGTATAAACATGTAAATGTTTACACTGAAGTCTGTATAAACATGTAAATATTTACACAGATCTCTGTATAAACATGTAAATATTTACACAGATATCTGTATAAACATGTAATTATTTACACAGATATCTGCATAAACATGTAAGTATTTATACAGATATCTGTATAAACATGTAAGTATTTATACAGATACCTGTATAAACTGTAAATATTATTTATACAGAAATCCGTATAAACGTATAAAAATTATTTATACCGATATCTCTATAAACATGTAGATATTATTTATACAGATATCTGTATAAACATATAAATATTAATTATACAGTTATCTGTATAAACATAGAAATATTTGTACAGATATCTGTATAAACATATAAATATTTATACAGATATCTGTATAAACATATAAATATCTATACAGATATCTGTATAAACATATAAATATTTATTTAGATGTCTGTATAAACCTAAATATTTATACAGATGTATGTATAAACATATTCATATTTATACAGATATCTGTATAAACATATAAATATTTATTTAGATGTCTGTATAAACATAAATATTTATACAGATGTATGTATAAACATAAATATTTATACAGATGTCTGTATAAACATATAAGTATTTACACAGATGTCTGTATAAAGATGTAAATATTTTCACAGTTGTCTGTATAAACTTGTAAATATTTACACAGATGTCTGTATAACGATGTACATACTTACACAGATGTCTGTATAAACATGTAAATAGTTACACAGAAGTCTGTATAAACATGTAAATAGTTACACAGATGTCTGCATAAACAAGTAAATATTTACACAGATGTCTGTGTAAACATGTATATGTTTACACAGCTGTCTGTAAAAACAAGTAAATATTTACAAAGCTGTCTGCATAAACATGTAAATATTTACAGAGATGTCTGTATAAAGATGTACATATTTACACAGATGTCTGTATATAGATGTATTTACTTACCCAGAAGTCCGTATAAACATGTAAATATTACACAGAAGTCTTTATAAACATGTAAATATTTACACAGACGTCTGTAGAAACATGCGAATATTTACACAGATGTCTGTATAAACATGTAAATATTTACCAAGATGTCTGTATAAACATGTAAATATTTACCAGATATCTGTATAAACGTAAAAATTTACACAGCTATCTGTATAAACATGTTAATATTTACACAGATATGTGAAAAAACATGTAAATATTTACAAAGATATCTGTATAAACATGTAAGTACTTTTACAGATGTCTGTATAAACTTCTAAATATTTACACAGATATCCGTACAATAATGAAAATATTTACACAGAAGTCTGTATAAACATGTAAATATTTACACAGATGTCAGTATATACATGTAAATATTTACACAGATGTCTGTATAAACATGTAAATATTTACACAGATGTCAGTATAAATATGTAGATTTTTACACAGATGTCTGTATAAGGATGTACATATTTACACAGTGGTCTTTATAAATGTGTACATATTTACACAGAAGTCTGTATAAATATGTAAATATTTAGACAGATGTCTGTATAAACATGTAAGTATTTATACAGATATCTGTATAAACATGTAAGTATTTATACAGATATCTGTATAAACATGTAAATATTATTTATACAGATATCTGTATAAACATGTAAATATTATTTATACAGATATCTGTATAAACATATAAATATTATTTATACTGATATCTCTATAAAAATGTTAATATTATTTATACAGATATCTTTATAAACATATAAATATTATTTAAAAACATATCTATATAAAGATAAAAATATTTATACAGATATGTGAATAAACATATGAATATTTATACAGATATCTGTATAAACATATAAATATTTATACAGTTATCTATATACACATATTCATATTTATCCAGATATCTGTATAAACATATAAATATTTATTGAATTGTCTGTATAAACATATAAATATTTATACAGATGTATGTATAAACATAAATATTTATACAGATGTCTGTATAAACATGTAATTATTAACTCAGATGTGTGTATAAAAATGTAAATATTTACAAGGATGTCTGTATAAACATTTAAATATTTACACTGTTGTCTGTACAAACATGTAAATATTTACACAGATGTCTGTATAAACATGTAAATATTTACACTGATGTCTGTATAATGATGTACATATTTACACAGATGTCTGTATAAAGATGTACATATTTACATAGAAGTCTGTATAAACATGTAAATATTTACACAGATGTCTATATAAACAAGTAAATATTTAAACAGATGTCTGTATAAAATTGTATATGTTTACACAGCTGTCTGTACAAACAAGTAAATATTTACACAGATGTCTGTATAAACATGAAATATTTTCACAGATGTCTGTATAAAGACGTACATTTTTAAACAGATGTCTGTATAAGGATGTACATATTTACCCAGAAGTCTGCATAAACATGTAAATATTTACACAGAAGTCTGTATAAACATGTAAATATTTACACAGATGTCTGTAGATACATGCAAATATTTACACAGTTGTCTGTATAAACATGTAAATATTTACACAGAGGTCTGTATAAACATATAAATATTTACACAGAAGTCTGTATAAACATGTAAATATTTACACAGAGGTCTGTATTAACATGTAATTATTTACACAGATGTCTCTATAAATAGGAAAATATTTTCCAGATGTCTGTATAAACACGTAAATATTTACACAGATATCTGTGTAAACATGTTAATATTTAACAGAAGTCTGTATAAACGTAAATATTTACACAGAGGTCTGTATTAACATGTAATTATTTACACAGGTGTGTGTAAAAACATGTAAATATTTACCAGATGTCTGTATAAACATGTGAATATTTACACAGATATCTGTGTAAACATGTGAATATTTACACAGATATCCGTGTAAACATGTTAATATTTACACAGATATCTGAAAAAGCATGTAAATATTTACATAGATATCTGTATAAACATGTAAGTATTTGTACAGATGTGTGTATAAACATGTAAATATTTAGACAGATATTGGTAAAATCATGTAAATATTTACCTAGAAGTCTCTATAAACATGTAAATATTAACACAAATTTCTGTATAAACATGTAAATATTTACACAGATGTCTGTATAAACATGTAGATATTTACACAGATGTCTGTATAAACACGTACATATTTACACAGATGTTTGTATAAAGATGTACATATTTACACAGAGGACTGTATAAATATGTACATATTTACACAGAAGTCTGTATAAATATGTAATATTTACACACTTGTCCGTATAACCATGTAAATATTTACACAGATGTCTGTATAAGGATGTACGTATTTACACAGATATATGTATAAAGATTTACCTATTTACACAGAAGTCTGTATAAACATGTAAATGTTTACACAGAAGTCTGCATAAACATACAAATATTTACACACATGTCTGCATAAACATGTAAATATTTACACAGATGTCTGTATAAACACGTAAGTATTTACACAGATGTCTGTATAACATGTAAATGTTTACACAGATGTCTACAAACATGTAAATGTTTACACTGATGTCTGTATAAACATAAATATTTATACAGATATGTGTATAAACATATAAATATCTATACAGATAGGTGTATAAACATATAAATATTTACACACGTATCTGTATAAACTTGTAATTATTTATACACATATCTGAATAAAAATATAAATATTATTTACAAAGATATGTGCATAAACATATAAATAATATTTATACAGATATCTGTATAAACATATAAATATTATTTATACAGATATCTGTATAAACATATAAATATTATTTATACAGATATCTATATGAACATACAAATATTATTTATTCAGATATCTGTATAAACATATAAATATTATTTATAAAGGTATCTGTATAAACATATAAATATTTATTCAGGTATCTGTATAAACATGTAAATATATATACAGATTTCTGTATAAACATATAAATATATATACAGGTATCTTTATAAACATATAAATATTATTTATCCAGATACTTGAATAAACTTATAAATGTTATTTACACAGATAACTCTATAAACATGTAAATATTATTTACACAGATATCTGTATAAACATATAAATATTATGTATACTGATATCTGTATGTACATATAAATATTATTTATACAGATATCTCTATAGATATATAAATATGATTTATACAAATATCTGTATAGACATACAAATATTTATACATTTATCTGTATAGACATATAAATATTATTTATAGAGATATCGGTATAGACATATAAATATTATTTATACAGATATCTGTATACACATATATGTTATTTATACTGATATCTTTATAGACATATAAATATTATTTATACAGATATCTGTATAAACATATTAATATTTATATATATCTCTATAAACATATAAATATTTATACAGATATCTGTATAAACATATACATATTATTTATGCTGATATCTTTATAAACATATAAATATTTTTTATACAAATATCTGTATAAACATATAAATATAATTTCTACAGATATCGGTATAAACATATAAATATCTACACAGGTATCTGTATAAACATATAAATATTTATACAGATATCTGTATAAACAGAAATATTTATACAGAGATCTGTATAAACATATAAATATTATTTATACATATATCTGTATAGACATATAAATATTATTTATACAGATATCTGTATAAACATACAAATATTTTTACAGACATGTGTATAAACTCATAAATATTTATAAACATCTGTACATATATATACAGTTATCTGTATAAACATATAAATATTTATACAGATATCTGTATAAACATATAAATATTTATACAGATATCTGTATAAACATATAAATATTATTTATACAGACACCTGTATAAACATATAAATATTTTTTTACAAATAACTGAATATGCAAACAAATGTTATTTATACAGATAACTGAATAAACATATAAATATTATTTATGCAGACATCTGTATAATCATATAAATGTTTACACAGATATGTGTATAAATATATAATTATTTAAACAGATATCATTATAAACATATAAATATTATTTATAAAAATATCTGTGTAAACATAAATGTTATATATAAGATATCTGTATAAACATATATATATTATTTATACAGATGTCTGTATAAACATATACATATTATTTATAGAGATATCTTCATAAATATATAAATATTATTTATACAGTTATCTGTAATAACATATAAATATTATTTATACGGATATCTGTATAAACATATAAATATTCTTTATACAGATATCTGTAAACTTATAAATATAAGTTATACAGATATCTGTATCAACATATAAATATATATACAGATATCTGTATATATATATAAAAATTTACACAGATATCTCTATAAACAGATAAATATTATTTATAAAGATAGCTGTATAAACATATAAATATTATTTATACAGGTATCTCTATAAACATAGAAATATTATTTATACAGATATTTGTATAAACATATAAATATTATTTATACAGATGTCTGTTTAAACTTATAAATATTATTTATGCAGATATCTGTATACACATATAAATATTTATACAGATATCTGCATTAACATATAAATATTTAGACAGATATCTGTATAAACATAGAAATATTTATACAGATGTCTGTATAAACAGCAAAATACTTATACAGATATCTGAATAAACATAAATATTTATAGAGATATCTGTATAAACAGAAATATTTATACAGACATCTGTATAAACAGAAATATTTATACAGACATCTGTATAAACATATTTTATATACTGTACATAGAAATTCAAATAGTACACGAAATATATAATATACTGCAAATAAAATATCGAAAAGTACAGTAAATATATTTTATATACTGTACATAAAATATTATCTAAAAGTACCCCTAATACATACTTTATAGTGTAAATGAAATATCAGAAACTACATTAAATTTATATTAAATTCTGTACATAAATTATCAAAAAGTACACCAAATGTATATTATACACTGTAAATAAACTATCAAAAAACACAGTACATATATAACATATTGTACATAAAATACTAAAATGTACACAGAATACATATTATATACTGTACATAAAATATCAAACAGTACACCAAATATTTATTATATACTGTACATAAAATATCAAAAACTACAGTAAATATATTTTATATACTGTACATGAAATATCAAAAAGAACACAAAATGTATATTATATACTGTAAATGAAATATCAAAAAGTACAATAAATATATACTACATACTGTACATAAAATATCAAAATGTACACCTTATATATTATATACAGTAAATGAAATATCAAAAACTACAGTAAATATATTTTCTATAATGTACATAAAATGTCAAAAAGTACACAAAATATATATTATATACAGTAAATAAAATACCAAAAATACAGTAAATATATTTAATATAATGTACATTTAATATTATCAAACAGTACACCAAACACAGATTATATACCGTAAATGAAATATCAAATTTACAGTAAATCTATATTACATACTCTTCATTAAATATCAAAATTACACCAAATATATAGTATATATTGTAAATAAAATATCAAAACTACAGTAAATATATATTATATACTGTACATAAAATATCAAAAGGTACACAAAATGTATATTATATACTCTAAATAAAATATCGAAATGTACAGTAAATATAATTCATACAATGTACATATAATACTATCTAACAGTACACCAAATACACATTATATATTGTAAATGAAATATCAAAATTTCAGTAAATATATATTACATACGGTACATAAAATAACAAATGTACACCAAATATATATTATATAATGTACATAAAATATCAAAAATACTGTAAATATATTTCATATACTGTACATAAATTATGAAAAAGAACACCAAATATATATTATATACTGTAAATAAAATATAAAATTGTACAGTAAATATATATTACATACTGTATATGAAATATCAAAAAGTACACCAAATATATAATATATACAGTGAATAAAATATCAAAAAGTACAGTAGATATATTTTATATACTGTACATATAATATTATCTAAAAGTACACCAAATACATATTATATACTGTAAATATAATGCCTAAATGTACACTAAATATATATTATATACCGTACATAAAATATCAAATAGTACAAGAAAGATATAATATATAACGTACTTAAAATATCAAAAAGTACAGTAAATACATTTTATATACTGTACATAAAATATCAAAAGGTACACCAAATATATATTATATACAGTAAATAAAATATCAAAAATACAATAATATATTTTATATAATGTACATAAAATGTCAAAAAGTACACCAAATATATCTCATATACTCCAAATAAAATATCAAAAAGTACAGTAAATATCTTTTATATACTGTATATATAATATTATCTAAAAGGAAACCACATACATATTATATGCAGTAGCTAAAACATCAAAATGTACAGTGAATACATCTTACATTCTGTACATAAAATAACAAAAATTACACCAAATATATATCATATACTGTAAATGAATTTTCAAACAGTACAGTAAATGTATATTACATATTGTACATAAAATATCAAAAAGTACATCAAATACATATTATATACTGTAAATAATATATCAAAATCTACAGTAAGTATATTTTATATACCATATTTAAAATATCAAAAAGTACACCAAATGTATATTATATACTGTTAATAAAATATGAAAAAGTACAGTAAATATATTTTATATACTATACATATAATATCATCCAACAGTACACCGAATACACATTATATACTGTAAATGAAATATAAAAATTAGAGTAAATATATATTACATATTGTACATAAAATATCAAAATGTACACCAAATATATATTATATACAGTAAATAAAATATCAGAAACTACAGTAAATATATTTTATATACTGTACATATAATATTATCTAACAGTACACCAAATACAAATTGTATACTGTAAATGAAATATAAAAATTATGGTAAATATATATTACATACTCTACAAAAATATCAAAATTACACCAAATATATATTATATACTGTAAATAAAATATCAAAACTAGAGTAAATATATATTACATAATGTACATAAAATATCAAAATGTACACCTAATGTATATTATATAGTGTAAATAAAATATCAAAAAGTACAGTACATGTATATTACAATCTGTACATAAAATACCAAAAGGTACACGCAATATATATTATACACTGTACATAAAATATCAAATAGTACACCAAATATATATTATTTACTGTACATAAAATATCAAAAAGTACTGTAATTATATTTTGTATACTGTACATGAAGTATCAAAAAGTACACCAAATGTATATTACATATTTTAAATAAAGTATCAAAATGTACATTTCATATATATTACATACTGTACATAAAATATCAAAAAGTGCACCAAATACACATTATATACTACACATATAGTATCAAAAAGTACAGTAAATATATATTATATACTGTACATAAACTATCAAATAGTACAGTAAATACATTTTATGTACTGCACATATAATATTATCTAAAAGTTCAACAAATACATATTATATGCTGTTAATAAAATATCAAAAATTACAGTAAATGTATATTACATACTGTACATAAAATACAAAATGTACACCAAATATATATTATATACTCTAAATGAAATATCAAAATGTACAGTAAATATATATTACATACAGTACATAAAGTATAAAAAAGTACACCAAATATATATTATATACAGTAAATAATATATGAAAACTGCAGTGAATATATTTTATATACTGTACATAAAATATCAAATAGTACACCAAATATATATTATATACTGTACATAAAATATCATGAAAAGTACCCCGAATATATATTACATACTGTAAATAAAATATCAAAAAGTCCAGTAAATATATATTACCTACTGCACACAAACTCTCAAAAAGTACAATAAATATATATTATATACTGTACATTAAATATCAAAAAGTGCACCAAATATGTATTATATACTCTACGTAAAATATCATGAAAAGTACACGGAATGCATATTATATACTTTATATAAAATATAAAAAATAAACCAAATATATATTATATACTGTAAATGAAATATCAAAAGTACAGTAAATATATTTTATATACTATATATAATATTATCTAAAGGTTCACCAAATATACATTATATACTGTAAAAAAATATCAAAATGTACAGTAAATATATATTTCTTACTGTACACAAATATCAAAATGTACACCTAATATATATTATCTACTGTAAATAAAATATCAAATCTACAGTAAATATATTTTATATGCTGTACAAAAAATATCAAAAAGTACACCAAATATATACTAGATACTATAAATAAAGTATCAAAAATACTGTAAACATATTTTATATACTGTAAATATAGTATTATCTATATGTACGCCAAATACATATAATATACTGTAAATAAAATATCAACATAGAGTAAATATATATAACATACTGTACATAAATTATCAAAAAGTGCACCAAATGTATACTATATGCTGTACATATAATATAAAACAGTACACCAAATATATATAATACTCTGTAAAGAAAATATCTAAAAGGAGAGTAAATATATATTTTAAACTGTATATAAAATATGTAAAAGTACACCAAATATATATTATATACCATACATAAATTACCAAAAAGTACAGTATATATATTTTATATACTGTACATCTAATATTATCTGAAATTACACCAAATACATATTATACACTGTGAATGAAATATCAAAAAGTACTGTAAGTATATATTACATACTGTACATAGAAAAACAAAAACTACACCATATATATGTTATGTACTGTAAATAAAATATCCAAAACTACATTAAATACAATTTATATACTGTTCAATATCAAAATATATAGTAATTATGTTTTATATACTGCAAATATAATATCATCTAAAAGTACACGAAATACAGGTTATATAGGGTAAAAAAATAAAAAAATTTCTGTAAATATATATTACATACTGTACATAAGATGTCAAAAATTACATCAAATATATATTATATACTGTACTTATAATATCAAAAACTAAAACAAATATATTTTATAGACCGTAAATAAAATATAAAACTACAGTAAATATATATTTTATACTGTACATAAAATATCAAAAAGTACACCAAATACATATTATATACTGTACATTAAATATCAAAATGTACAGTAAATTTATTTTATATACTCTACAAATAATTTTATCTAAAAGTACACCAAATTCCTATTATATTCTGTAAATGAAATATCAAAAAGTACAGTAAATACATATTGCATACCGTACAAAAAATATCAAAAAGTACACCAAATATATATTATATACTCTAAATAATATGTCAAAAAGTACAGCAAACATATTTTATACACTGTACATAAAATATCAAAATGTACACCGTATATATAATATAATGTAAATAAAATATTAAAAAGAACAGTAAATATATTTTATATAATGTACATATAATACTAATAGTACACCAAATACATATCATGTATTGTAAATGAAGTATCAAAAAGTACAATAAATATATATTATATACTGTACATAAAATATCAAAAATTACACCAAATATATATTATATACTGTAAATAAATTAAGAAAACTACAGTAAATATATTTTATATACTGAATATAAAATATCAAAAATTTCAACAAATATATCTTATATACTATAAATAAAATATCAAAATGTACAGTGAACATATCTTATATACTGTAACTAAAATATCAAAAAGTACACAAAATATATATTATATACTGTACATAAAATATCAAAAAGTACATCAAATATATATTATAAACTGTATATAAAATATCAAAAATACACCAATTATATACTATACACTCTACATAAAATAACAAGAAGTACACCAAGTATATATTATGTACCCTACAAAAAATATCAAAAGATTCACCAAATATATATTACATACTGGACATAAAATATCAAAAATACACCATATGTATTATATACACTACATAATATTTCAAAAAGTATACCTAATATATATTATATACTGCACATAAAATATCAACAATTACACCAAATATATATTATATGCTGTACATAAAATATCAAAAATTACACCAAAGATATATTATATACTATACATAAAATAACAAAAATTACACCAAATATACATTACATACTGTACATAAAATATCATCAAAAATTACATTCTATATTTATTATATACTGTACAAAAAATATCAAAAATTACACCTAATATATATTAAATACTGTATATAAAATATGAAAAAGTACACCAAATATATATCATATACTGTACATAAAATATCAAATAGTACACCAAATATATATTATACACTGTTCATAAAATATCAAAAATTATACCAAATATATATTATATACTGTACATCAAATATGAGATGTTACACCTAAAATATATTATACAATGTATATAAAATATCAAAAAGTACACCGAATATATATTATATACTGTACATAAAATATTAAAAAGTACAAAAAACATACATTATATAATGTACATAAAATATCATCATAAATGATACCAAATATATATTAAATACAGTATATAAAATATCAAAAATTACACCTAATATACATTATATAATGTACATAAAATACCAAAAAGTACACCAAATACATATTATATAGTGTACATAAAATATCAAAAAGCAAACCAAATATATATTATATACTGTACATAAAATATCAAATATATACTATATAGTTTACATAAAATATCAAAGTATACCAAATATATACTATATACTCTACGTAAAATATCAAAAAGTACACCAAATATATATTATATACTGTATATAAAATGTCAAAAAATACAGCAAATATATATTATGTACTGAACATAAAATATCAGTATTATATACCGAACATTCACCATCCCCTAGGGCTTCACCACACTCACCTCTGTCATCAACAAAATACGACAAGCTCCCATTTACCTGTCCTCACCGTGGTGGGCAATCAATGAATCCATTGGGCTCTCCCGAGTCCTCCTCTGAGGATTCCTCAGAGTCACCACGTTCATCAGTAATATACCACATGTTCTTACTGCCATCACCCAGCAGCTCACCCCCAGCTCTCGGGGGGTCTCCTGTGTCTCTCAGCTACTCTCCAAACAACCCCAGATTTCAGCGGCAGTCAGTTCCAGGCACCCAGGTATCACCACCAAACTCAGCAGTTTCACTGATTTACTCCCAGTCTCTCTCATGTCTTCACCCCCAGCCCCCTGGAACTCTCCTGTCTGTCCCAGCTACTCTCCCACTATGCCCAGATTTCAGCGAGAGCCAGCCTCCCACACTCCGGAATAACCTAGAGACTCACAGACATCACTGAGGTCCTCCCTGGTCTCTCACAGGTCTTTGCCCTCAGCCCACAGGGACTCTTGTGTCTCTTTCAGCTACTCTCAAAACTTCTCTAGATTCCAGCTGGAGTCAGTTCCAGGCACCTACGATACACCACCGAACTCACGAATTTCTCTGTCTTACTCCCCAGTCTCCCTCATGTTCTCACCCCCAGCCCTCAGGGACTCTTCTGTCTCTCTCAGCTACTCTCCGACCATCTCCAGATTTCACCTGGAGTCAGCTTCCCGCACCCAGGAATCACCTACAAACTCACGGACCTTACTGCAACCCTCCCCCATTTCTTTCACATCTTCAGCCCCGGCCCTCAGGGATTCTCCTGGGTCACCCAGCTTCTCTCCAGCCTTCCCCAGATTTCTGCCACAGTCAGCCCCGGGCACCCAGGACAACCCTAGACACCCACAGGCCTCATGAAACTATCTCCCTATGACCTGTACCTATACAGGGATGGCTCCCACGCATCCCTCAGTGGCCCCAAACCCATCTCCACTTACACTCAGACACTCCCAGGAACTGACAGCTACTCCCCGTTAGTGTCCTCCAGTTCGAAGCCCTGGCCAATCTACTAGCCCACATGACGCAGTTACCTGGCCATTTCTCCATAGTTCCCGTGAGGGACCCACACCCAGTCGCGCAAGAGCCCCTCCTGCATTCCGTCCTCACACGCAGGCCTGTCCATCTACTTGCTACTGTGACACTCTTGCCAGCAGAAGAGGCCCCTGTAATGGCCGATATCACCACCCAGGCTATCCTCACCCCACAGCTGTGCAGCGGGACCCTCCTGCTGGCCCACGTGGCTGCCAGGGCCCACGTGGCTGCCAGAGCCCATGCTGGCACGACGCTCCAGCAGGTCGGCGTCCCTGCGGGCCACACTACCGGTGACATGGCTAGCATGACCCTCCTTCCTGACAGTGACACTGTTGATGTGAACCCCAGTTTCACATCTGTCATTTGTAAATAGGACCATTTTCCCTTTTCGCTCTCCCTTCCATTCACAGGGCTTTGCATTCTCTCTGTTTCTGCCTCCGTTTCAGATATTTACTCACCTTTTTCTCTCTCACTATGTCTGCCGTGGTCTCCATGAGAGTGCGCCACATAAGATTCCCCCATTAAAAGTTATGAATTCAGTGGCTTTTAGTATACCTGTGGTGGTGCACATTCAATTTTAATTCGCAATCCATTGTAGAACGTCTTATCACCCACGACCAGAGAAAAACCCTGTAGACACTAGTCACTCCTCATTCTGTCTCAAACCCTCTCCCTGACCCTCAGCCCTAGGTAGCAACTACATAGTGCGATCAATCCCATATGCATAGATTTCCATATTGTGGACATTTGCTATAAACGGAATTGCAAAATAGGTGAGCTGTTATGACTGACATAACACGTAGCACAATATTTTGAAGATTCATCCACATTGTAGGCTTACCCAAAAGGGGAAACCATGTTTTTGGCTGGGTTTTAGTAACACCGGTGTTTTCTCCTTCCTTTCGTCCTTCTTTCCTCCCTTCCTTCCTTCCTTCCTACCTTCCTTCTTTCCTTCCTTCTTTTCTTCCTTCCTTCCTACCTACCTTCTTTCCTTGCTTCCTTCCTTCCTCCTATTTCTCTCTTACTCCTTCTGCCCTCTCTCTTTCATATCCCTTAGGTGCATCCCACATTCTGCGTTTTTTGGGGAAATCCTCGACAGGTGCAGGAAAATTGTGTTATTGTAACTATTTACCGCTATCTCTCTTTCAGGGCTCTCCATCAGTTGTGAACATCTATTGGTTTATCCCAAGTCACTAAGCATATTTTTATTAGGTACACCTGTTTTTCCTTATACAGCTGTTTCTGGAGTATAGGGTCGCATACTCATAAACCCAGTGTAACTCAGAAACGCATCTAATAATCCAATAAACCCATCATAACGTTGAAGAATCACAAACCAAACCATCATAAGTCACGGTCTGTCCGTGGATATGGGCGTCATCAATTCCATTCTATTCAGTAATGCTGAACACCAATAACAATGGCAGACTGATTGGGAGTGGATATTGATAGCATTATAAAAGTCAGTCATTAGAGGGCCACTTCTTTAACCTGACTGAAGAACTGATCTAATGGCTTTGGTACAGTACATGATTATGTGAGATCTTTTGAGACAAAGTAGTATATTTGTGAATGAAATTTTATGGCCTTTTTCCATTAGAAGGAACCATTGTGTGTGGAAAAGTGAGAAAATTGCTTTCTGCTGTAAAGTCTGGCATTCATTGTAGATTTAAGCTTATTTTTCCGTGAGCAAATCTTATTCCATAAAATACTACTCTTTATACTAAAAAACAAAAACAGTAGTGATGTGTGGTCATTATCCTCAGCAAACTAATCCAGGGAAAGAAAACCAAAAGCCACATTCTCACTTACAAAGGGAACTGAAAAATGAGATCACATGGACACAGCAAGGGCAACAAAACACACTGGGGCATTTCGGGAGGCAGAGCTTTAAGAAAAACAGCTACTGATTGCTGGGCTTAATACCTAGGTGATGAGTTGACAGGTGCAGCAAACCACCATGGCACACGTTTACCTTAGTAACAAATCTGCACATCCCGCACATATACCCCAGAACTTAGAAACGAAACGAAACAAAAGAAAATGAAAAAGCAATAGCAAAACGCTAAAGGCAAAATAAAGTTTCAAACTCAGAAAGTGACCGACCAATGTTTGGTTGAAATCATGGTTCCCAAGCCAGGTGCCATCAGGTCAGGAGAAAGAATTTGATTACATAATGTAAATAAGACATGCAGCAAATGACCAGAAAGATTATACTCAACATATATGTGTCTTCTAATTCAATGGTGACGCTATCTACCGGGACATAGCATTAGATTCCAAAGGGCCGAGTCCCGCCAGACAGGCCTCCCACACTAATAACAATGGGGAGCCCTACGTTGTTTTACCTGTGCTTCTCAGCAACTGGCTATAAATCGGGTTGCCACCACTCCCAGATTTAGTTGCATTCATTGGCTGGAAGAGCTCACAGCACGCAGGGAAACACTTACACTTGCCTTTGTATTTTAGCGGACATTGCAAAAAGTTGAGAGATAAATGTGGGGCCCTGCATGTGGGGAGGGGCGCACTACTTTCCGGGAAGTGTTATCCAGAAGCTCTCTGAACCCAGTCCTTTTGGGTTTTTATGGAGACCTTATTCTATAGGCATGATGGGTTAAACCATAGGCTATTGGTGATCAACGCCACCTGAGGCTCTCAACCCTCCCTGGAAATTGGGGTTGAGGCTTTGCCATTCTCAGTCTGACTTAAAGAATTTACCCAAATGGAATTTTAAAACCAATGAGCATAACTGGAATCTTAATTAGATGATTGGATTATCTGGAGCCACACCTTGATATTCCTCACCCGAGCACCCTCATCCAACGAATGCTCCACCCAAATGGCTCCCAAGTCTCTACGTGGTTCCAGAGCAAAAGAATGTTTATAGAACGCATATCTCCAGCTTTTCTTCAAAGTCTTTTCGCTTACACGGAAAGACTTCTTAAACTGCCATGCGTCAGGGTCAGGGGGAGGTCTTGTTACAACACAGATCTGTGCATCTCCGGGGTTTGATTGTGGCAAGGGTGCTGCTGGTGTCAAAGCCACAACGTGGGAACCACAGAACCACTAGTTGTTCTTCAGTGTTTCAGTGTATACAATTCCTAATATATCTGGCCAAAAAACTTGTAAGTTCTTAGATTCTCCCGAAGGTGGCGCATGGAATCAATGCAGGAGAACAGTTTCCTACGAGGTGTAGCCTGGGAAAGTTGGGGGTGACTGATGAAAAGGAGGAGTGAAGCTCCACCCTTTCCACTGCTAGGCTGCGCCCGAGGCTATTTAAACCCACCCTGGCTGGCCTGTACTCAGATCTTCGCGGAGCGGATCAGCAGCCGGAGCGTTTGGCGGACTCTGCGTGGACTTGGAGCTCACAGCGTCTTGAGACTTGGAAGCGGATTCAGAGGACAGGACAGAACACTTGGGCAAGTGAATCTCTGTCTGTCTGTCTGTCTCATTGGTTTGTTGATTTCCATTTTCTTAAGGGGCACATACCTCACACCGCACACACACAAACACACACACACACACACGCACACACACGGACACACACTCCTTCCTTCAGCGAGTTAGAAAACTAGTAGGGGCCCCTGGGAGCTGCAGGGTTCCTAATCATGTCTGCACCTAAGAACACTAGGGTCTTGTCTGGCTCGTCTTATGAATGGTCACCCAGGACGGACTCCCCAAGGTCCATGCGAGCCTCACCCAGCTTCTCCCTCTCCCCTCTCAGAAACTCAGGCTTAAGGGGAAGCTCCCCACCAGGGATCCGGAGCTACAATTCACCATCGCCTAGGGCTTCACCACACTCTCCTCTGTCATCACCAGAATCCCACAAGCTCCCATTTCCCTGTCCTCACCGTGCTGGGTAATCAATGAAGCCATTGGGTTCTCCCGTGTCTTCCTCTGAGGATTCCTCAGAGTCACCACGTTCATCAGTAATATACCACATGTTCTTACTGCCATCACCCAGCAGCTAACCTCCAGCTCTCGGGGGGTCTCCTGTGTCTCCCAGCTAGTCTCCAAACACGGACCCTCCAGTCTGTCCCAGCTACTCCCCAACCATGCCCACACTTCAGCGGGAGTCGGTTCCAGGCACCTGGGAATCACCATCAAACTCAACAATTTCACTCAATTACTCTCCAGTCCCTCTCACGTCTTCACCAGCCCTCAGGGACTCTCCTGTCTGTCCCAGATACTCTCCAACCACGCCCACATTTCAGCTGGAGTCAGTTCCAGGCACCCCGGAGTCACCACCAAACTCACCAGTTTCACTCAGTTACTCCCCGGTCTCTCTCATGTCTTCACCCCCAGCCCTCAGGGACTCTCCTGTGTGTCCCAGCTACTCTCCAACCATGCCCAGATTTCAGCGGGAGTCAGTTCCAGGCACCCAGGTATCACCACCAAACTCAGCAGTTTCACTGAGTTACTCCCCGGTCTCTCTCATGTCTTCACCCCCAGCCCCCTGGGACTCTCCTGTCTGTCCCAGCGACTCTCCCACCATGCCCAGATTTCAGCGGCACTCAGCCTCCCACACTCCGGAATCACCTACAGACTCACAGACTTCACTGAGGTCCTCCCTGGTCTCTCTCAGGTCTTTGCCCTCAGCCCACAGGGACTCTTGTGTCTCTTTCAGCTACTCTCAAAACTTCTCTAGATTCCAGCTGGAGTCAGTTCCAGGCACCCACGATACACCACCGAACTCACGAATTTCTCTGACTTACTCCCCAGTCTCCCTCATGTTCTCACCCCCAGCCCTCAGGGACTCTTCTGTCTCTCTCAGCTACTCTCCGACCATCTCCAGATTTCACCTGGAGTCAGCTTCCCGCACCCAGGAATCACCTACAAACTCACGGACCTTACTGCAACCCTCCCCCATTTCTTTCACATCTTCAGCCCCGGCCCTCAGGGATTCTCCTGGGTCACCCAGCTTCTCTCCAGCCTTCCCCAGATTTCTGCCACAGTCAGCCCCGGGCACCCAGGACAACCCTAGACACCCACAGGCCTCATGAAACTATCTCCCTATGACCTGTACCTATACAGGGATGGCTCCCACGCATCCCTCAGTGGCCCCAAACCCATCTCCACTTACACTCAGACACTCCCAGGAACTGACAGCTACTCCCCGTTAGTGTCCTCCAGTTCGAAGCCCTGGCCAATCTACTAGCCCACATGACGCAGTTACCTGGCCATTTCTCCATAGTTCCCGTGAGGGACCCACACCCAGTCGCGCAAGAGCCCCTCCTGCATTCCGTCCTCACACGCAGGCCTGTCCATCTACTTGCTACTGTGACACTCTTGCCAGCAGAAGAGGCCCCTGTAATGGCCGATATCACCACCCAGGCTATCCTCACCCCACAGCTGTGCAGCGGGACCCTCCTGCTGGCCCACGTGGCTGCCAGGGCCCACGTGGCTGCCAGAGCCCATGCTGGCACGACGCTCCAGCAGGTCGGCGTCCCTGCGGGCCACACTACCGGTGACATGGCTAGCATGACCCTCCTTCCTGACAGTGACACTGTTGATGTGAACCCCAGTTTCACATCTGTCATTTGTAAATAGGACCATTTTCCCTTTTCGCTCTCCCTTCCATTCACAGGGCTTTGCATTCTCTCTGTTTCTGCCTCCGTTTCAGATATTTACTCACCTTTTTCTCTCTCACTATGTCTGCCGTGGTCTCCATGAGAGTGCGCCACATAAGATTCCCCCATTAAAAGTTATGAATTCAGTGGCTTTTAGTATACCTGTGGTGGTGCACATTCAATTTTAATTCGCAATCCATTGTAGAACGTCTTATCACCCACGACCAGAGAAAAACCCTGTAGACACTAGTCACTCCTCATTCTGTCTCAAACCCTCTCCCTGACCCTCAGCCCTAGGTAGCAACTACATAGTGCGATCAATCCCATATGCATAGATTTCCATATTGTGGACATTTGCTATAAACGGAATTGCAAAATAGGTGAGCTGTTATGACTGACATAACACGTAGCACAATATTTTGAAGATTCATCCACATTGTAGGCTTACCCAAAAGGGGAAACCATGTTTTTGGCTGGGTTTTAGTAACACCGGTGTTTTCTCCTTCCTTTCGTCCTTCTTTCCTCCCTTCCTTCCTTCCTTCCTACCTTCCTTCTTTCCTTCCTTCTTTTCTTCCTTCCTTCCTACCTACCTTCTTTCCTTGCTTCCTTCCTTCCTCCTATTTCTCTCTTACTCCTTCTGCCCTCTCTCTTTCATATCCCTTAGGTGCATCCCACATTCTGCGTTTTTTGGGGAAATCCTCGACAGGTGCAGGAAAATTGTGTTATTGTAACTATTTACCGCTATCTCTCTTTCAGGGCTCTCCATCAGTTGTGAACATCTATTGGTTTATCCCAAGTCACTAAGCATATTTTTATTAGGTACACCTGTTTTTCCTTATACAGCTGTTTCTGGAGTATAGGGTCGCATACTCATAAACCCAGTGTAACTCAGAAACGCATCTAATAATCCAATAAACCCATCATAACGTTGAAGAATCACAAACCAAACCATCATAAGTCACGGTCTGTCCGTGGATATGGGCGTCATCAATTCCATTCTATTCAGTAATGCTGAACACCAATAACAATGGCAGACTGATTGGGAGTGGATATTGATAGCATTATAAAAGTCAGTCATTAGAGGGCCACTTCTTTAACCTGACTGAAGAACTGATCTAATGGCTTTGGTACAGTACATGATTATGTGAGATCTTTTGAGACAAAGTAGTATATTTGTGAATGAAATTTTATGGCCTTTTTCCATTAGAAGGAACCATTGTGTGTGGAAAAGTGAGAAAATTGCTTTCTGCTGTAAAGTCTGGCATTCATTGTAGATTTAAGCTTATTTTTCCGTGAGCAAATCTTATTCCATAAAATACTACTCTTTATACTAAAAAACAAAAACAGTAGTGATGTGTGGTCATTATCCTCAGCAAACTAATCCAGGGAAAGAAAACCAAAAGCCACATTCTCACTTACAAAGGGAACTGAAAAATGAGATCACATGGACACAGCAAGGGCAACAAAACACACTGGGGCATTTCGGGAGGCAGAGCTTTAAGAAAAACAGCTACTGATTGCTGGGCTTAATACCTAGGTGATGAGTTGACAGGTGCAGCAAACCACCATGGCACACGTTTACCTTAGTAACAAATCTGCACATCCCGCACATATACCCCAGAACTTAGAAACGAAACGAAACAAAAGAAAATGAAAAAGCAATAGCAAAACGCTAAAGGCAAAATAAAGTTTCAAACTCAGAAAGTGACCGACCAATGTTTGGTTGAAATCATGGTTCCCAAGCCAGGTGCCATCAGGTCAGGAGAAAGAATTTGATTACATAATGTAAATAAGACATGCAGCAAATGACCAGAAAGATTATACTCAACATATATGTGTCTTCTAATTCAATGGTGACGCTATCTACCGGGACATAGCATTAGATTCCAAAGGGCCGAGTCCCGCCAGACAGGCCTCCCACACTAATAACAATGGGGAGCCCTACGTTGTTTTACCTGTGCTTCTCAGCAACTGGCTATAAATCGGGTTGCCACCACTCCCAGATTTAGTTGCATTCATTTGTTGGAAGAGCTCACAGCACGCAGGGAAACACTTACACTTGCCTTTGTATTTTAGCGGACATTGCAAAAAGTTGAGAGATAAATGTGGGGCCCTGCATGTGGGGAGGGGCGCACTACTTTCCGGGAAGTGTTATCCAGAAGCTCTCTGAACCCAGTCCTTTTGGGTTTTTATGGAGACCTTATTCTATAGGCATGATGGGTTAAACCATAGGCTATTGGTGATCAACGCCACCTGAGGCTCTCAACCCTCCCTGGAAATTGGGGTTGAGGCTTTGCCATTCTCAGTCTGACTTAAAGAATTTACCCAAATGGAATTTTAAAACCAATGAGCATAACTGGAATCTTAATTAGATGATTGGATTATCTGGAGCCACACCTTGATATTCCTCACCCGAGCACCCTCATCCAACGAATGCTCCACCCAAATGGCTCCCAAGTCTCTACGTGGTTCCAGAGCAAAAGAATGTTTATAGAACGCATATCTCCAGCTTTTCTTCAAAGTCTTTTCGCTTACACGGAAAGACTTCTTAAACTGCCATGCGTCAGGGTCAGGGGGAGGTCTTGTTACAACACAGATCTGTGCATCTCCGGGGTTTGATTGTGGCAAGGGTGCTGCTGGTGTCAAAGCCACAACGTGGGAACCACAGAACCACTAGTTGTTCTTCAGTGTTTCAGTGTATACAATTCCTAATATATCTGGCCAAAAAACTTGTAAGTTCTTAGATTCTCCCGAAGGTGGCGCATGGAATCAATGCAGGAGAACAGTTTCCTACGAGGTGTAGCCTGGGAAAGTTGGGGGTGACTGATGAAAAGGAGGAGTGAAGCTCCACCCTTTCCACTGCTAGGCTGCGCCCGAGGCTATTTAAACCCACCCTGGCTGGCCTGTACTCAGATCTTCGCGGAGCGGATCAGCAGCCGGAGCGTTTGGCGGACTCTGCGTGGACTTGGAGCTCACAGCGTCTTGAGACTTGGAAGCGGATTCAGAGGACAGGACAGAACACTTGGGCAAGTGAATCTCTGTCTGTCTGTCTGTCTCATTGGTTTGTTGATTTCCATTTTCTTAAGGGGCACATACCTCACACCGCACACACACAAACACACACACACACACACGCACACACACGGACACACACTCCTTCCTTCAGCGAGTTAGAAAACTAGTAGGGGCCCCTGGGAGCTGCAGGGTTCCTAATCATGTCTGCACCTAAGAACACTAGGGTCTTGTCTGGCTCGTCTTATGAATGGTCACCCAGGACGGACTCCCCAAGGTCCATGCGAGCCTCACCCAGCTTCTCCCTCTCCCCTCTCAGAAACTCAGGCTTAAGGGGAAGCTCCCCACCAGGGATCCGGAGCTACAATTCACCATCGCCTAGGGCTTCACCACACTCTCCTCTGTCATCACCAGAATCCCACAAGCTCCCATTTCCCTGTCCTCACCGTGCTGGGTAATCAATGAAGCCATTGGGTTCTCCCGTGTCTTCCTCTGAGGATTCCTCAGAGTCACCACGTTCATCAGTAATATACCACATGTTCTTACTGCCATCACCCAGCAGCTAACCTCCAGCTCTCGGGGGGTCTCCTGTGTCTCCCAGCTAGTCTCCAAACACGGACCCTCCAGTCTGTCCCAGCTACTCCCCAACCATGCCCACACTTCAGCGGGAGTCGGTTCCAGGCACCTGGGAATCACCATCAAACTCAACAATTTCACTCAATTACTCTCCAGTCCCTCTCACGTCTTCACCAGCCCTCAGGGACTCTCCTGTCTGTCCCAGATACTCTCCAACCACGCCCACATTTCAGCTGGAGTCAGTTCCAGGCACCCCGGAGTCACCACCAAACTCACCAGTTTCACTCAGTTACTCCCCGGTCTCTCTCATGTCTTCACCCCCAGCCCTCAGGGACTCTCCTGTGTGTCCCAGCTACTCTCCAACCATGCCCAGATTTCAGCGGGAGTCAGTTCCAGGCACCCAGGTATCACCACCAAACTCAGCAGTTTCACTGAGTTACTCCCCGGTCTCTCTCATGTCTTCACCCCCAGCCCCCTGGGACTCTCCTGTCTGTCCCAGCGACTCTCCCACCATGCCCAGATTTCAGCGGCACTCAGCCTCCCACACTCCGGAATCACCTACAGACTCACAGACTTCACTGAGGTCCTCCCTGGTCTCTCTCAGGTCTTTGCCCTCAGCCCACAGGGACTCTTGTGTCTCTTTCAGCTACTCTCAAAACTTCTCTAGATTCCAGCTGGAGTCAGTTCCAGGCACCCACGATACACCACCGAACTCACGAATTTCACTGACTTACTCCCCAGTCTCCCTCATGTTCTCACCCCCAGCCCTCAGGGACTCTTCTGTCTCTCTCAGCTACTCTCCGACCATCTCCAGATTTCACCTGGAGTCAGCTTCCCGCACCCAGGAATCACCTACAAACTCACGGACCTTACTGCAACCCTCCCCCATTTCTTTCACCTCTTCGCCCCCTGCCTGCAGGGACTCTCCTGGGTCTCCCAGCTTCTCTCCAGCCTTCCCCAGATCTCTGCCACAGTCAGCCCCAGGCACCCAGGACAACCCTAGACACTCACAGGCCTCACGAGACTATCTCCCTATGACCTGTACCTATACAGGGATGGCTCCCACGCATCCCTCAGTGACCCCAAACCCATCTCCACTTACACTCAGACACTCCCAGGGCCTGACAGCTACTCCCCGTTATTGTCCTTCAGTTCGAAGCCCTGGCCAATCTACTAGCCCACATGACGCAGTTACCTGGCCATTTCTCCACGGTTCCCGTGAGGGCCCCACACCCAGCCGCACAAGAGCCCCTCCTGCATTCCGTCCTCACACGCAGGCCTGTCCATCTACTTGCTACTGTCACACTCTTGCCAGCAGAAGAGGCCCCTGTAATGGCCGATATCACCACCCAGGCTATCCTCACCCCACAGCTGTGCAGCGGGACCCTCCTGCTGGCCCACGTGGCTGCCAGAGCCCATGCTGGCACGACGCTCCAGCAGGTCGGCGTCCCTGCGGGCCACACTACCGGTGACATGGCTAGCATGACCCTCCTTCCTGGCAGTGACACTGTTGATGTGAACCCCAGTTTCACATCTGTCATTTGTAAATAGGACCATTTTCCCTTTTCGCTCTCCCTTCCATTCACAAGGCTTTGCATTCTCTCTGTTTCTGCCTCCGTTTCAGATATTTACTCACCTTTTTCTCTCTCACTATGTCTGCCGTGGTGTCCATGACAGTGCGCCACGTAAGATTCCCCCATTAAAAGTTATGAATTGAGTGGCTTTTAGTATACCTGTGGCTGTGCACATTCAATTTTCATCCGCAATCCATTGTAGAACGTCTTATCACCCCCGACCAGAGAAGAACCCTGTAGACATTAGTCACTCCTCATTCTGTCTCAAACCCTCTCCCTGACCCTCAGCCCTAGGTAGCAACTACCTAGTGCGATCAATCCCATATGCATAGATTTCCATATTGTGGACATTTCCTATAAACGGAATTGCACAATAGGTGAGCTGTTATGACTGACATAACACGTAGCACAATATTTTCAAGATTCATCCACATTGTAGGCTTACCCACAGGGGAATCCATTTTTATGGGGGGTTTTAGTAACACCGGTGTTTTCTCCTTCCTTTCGTCCTTCTTTCCTCCCTTCCTTCCTTCTTTCCTTCCTTCCTACCTTCCTTCCTTCCTTCCTTCCTTCCTTCCTTGCTTCCTCCTATTTCTGTCTTACTCCTTCTGCCCTCTCTCTTTCATATGCCTTAGGTGTATCCCACATTCTGCGTTTTTTTGGGGAAATCCTCGACAGGTGCAGGAAAATTGTGTTACTGTAACTATTTACCTCTATCTCGCTTTCACGGATCTCCATCAGTTGTGAACATCTATTGGTTTATCCCAAGTCACTAAGCATATTTTTATTAGGTACACCTGTTTTTCCTTATACAGCTGTTTCTGGAGTATAGGGTCGCATACTCATAAACCCAGTGTAACTCAGAAACGCATCTAATAATCCAATAAACCCATCATAACGTTGAAGAATCACAAATCAAACCATCATAAGTCACGGTCTGTCCGTGGATATGGGCGTCATCAATTCCATTGTATTCAGTAATGCTGTACACCATTAACAATGGCAGACTGATTGGGAGTGGATATTGATAGCACAATAAATGTCAGTCATTAGAGGGCTACTTCTTTAACCTGACTGAAGAACTGATCTAATGGCTTTAGTACAGTGCATGATTATGTGAGATGTTTTGAGACAGAGTAGTACATTTGTGAATGAAATGTTATGGCTTCTTTTCAATTAGTAGGAACCATTGTGTGTGGAAAAGTGAGAAAATTGCTTTCTGCTGTAGAGTCTGGCATTCATTGTAGATTTAAGCTTATTTTTCTGTGAGCAAATCTTATTCAATAAAATACTACTCTTTATACTAAAAAACAAAAACAGTGGTGATGTGTGGTCATTATCCTCAGCAAACTAATCCAGGGAAAGAAAACCAAGCGCCACATTCTCACTTATAATGGGAGCTGAAAAATGAGATCACATGGACACAGGAAGGGGAACAACACACACTGGGGCCTTTCGGGAGGCAGAGCGTTAGGAAAAACAGCTACTGCATGCTGGGCTTAATACCTCGGTGATGGGTTGACAGGTGCAGCAAACCACCATGGCACACGTTTACCTTAGTAATAAATCTGCACATCCTGCACATATACCCCAGAACTTAGAAACGAAACGAAACAAAAGAAAACGAAAAAGCAATAGCAAAACGCTAAAGGCATAATAAAGTTTCAAACTCAGAAAGTGACCGACCAATGTTTGGTTCAAATCTTGGTTCTCAACCCAGGTGCCATAAGGTCAGGAGAAAGAATTTGATTACATATTGTAAATAAGACATGCAGCAAATGACCAGAAAGATTATTCTCAACATATGTGTGTCTTCTAATTCAATGGTGACGCTATCTACCGGGACATAGCATTAGATTCCAAAGGGCCGAGTCCCGCCAGACAGGCCTCCCACACTAATAACAATGGGGAGCCCTACGTTGTTTTACCTGTGCTTCTCAGCAACTGGCTATAAATCAGGTTGCCACCACTCCCAGATTTAGTTGCATTCATTTGCTGGAAGAGCTCACAGCACGCAGGGAAACACTTACACTTGCCTTTGTATTTTAGCGGACATTGCAAAAAGTTGAGAGATAAATGTGGGGCCCGGCATGTGGGAAGGGGCGCACTACCTTCCGGGAAGTGTTATCCAGAAGCTCTCTGAACCCAGTCCTTTTGGGTTTTTATGGAGACCTCATTCTATAGGCATGATGGGTTAAACCATAGGCTATTGGTGATCAACTCCACCTGAGGCTCTCAACCCTCCCTGGAATTTGGGGTTGAGGCTTTGCCATTCTCAGTCTGACTTAAATAATTTACCCAAATGGAATTTTAAAACCGATGAGCATAACTATAATCTTAATTAGATGATTGGATTATCTGGAGCCACACCTTGATATTCCTCACCCGAGCACCCTCATCCAACGAATGCTCCACCCAACTGGCTCCCAAGTCTCTACGTGGTTCCAGAGCAAAAGAATGTTTATACAACGCATATCTCCACCTTTTCTTCAAAGTCTTTTCGCTTACACGGAAAGACTTCTTAAACTGCCATGCGTCAGGGTCAGGGGGAGGTCTTGTTACAACACAGATCTGTGCATCTCCGGGGTTTGATTGTGGCAAGGGTGCTGCTGGTGTGAAAACCACAACGTGGGAACCACGGAACCACTAGTTGTTTTTCAGTGTTTCAGTGTATACAATTCCTAATATATCTGGCCAAGAAAACTTGTAAGTTCTTAGATTGACCCCAAGGTGGCGCATGGAATCAATGCAGGAGAACAGTTTCTTAGGAGGTGTAGCCTGGGAAAGTTGGGGGTGACTGATGGAAAGGAGGAGTGAAGCTCCGCCCTTTCCGCTGCTAGGCTGCGCCCGAGGCTATTGAAACCCACCCTGGCTGGCCTGTACTCAGATCTTCGCGGAGCGGATCAGCGGCCGGAGCGTTTGGCGGACTCTGCGTGGACTTGGAGCTCACAGCGTCTTGCGACTTGGAAGCGGATTCAGAGGACAGGACAGAACACTTGGGCAAGTGAATCTCTGTCTGTCTGTGTGTCTCATTGGTTGGTTGATTTCCATTTTCTTAAGGGGCACATACCTCACACCGCACACACACAAACACACACACACACACACACACACATGCACGCACACACTCTACTTACTTCTGCGAGTTAGAAAATGAGAAGGGGCCCTGGGAGCTGCAGGGTTCCTAATCATGTCTGCACCTAAGAACAGTAGGGTCTTGTCTGGCTCTTCTTATGAACAGTCCCCCAGCCCGGACTCCCCAAGGTCCATGCGAGCCTCACCCAGCTTCTCCCTCTCCCCTCTCAGAAACTCAGGCTTAAGGGGAAGCTCCCCACCAGGGATCCGGAGCTACCATTCACCATCCCCTAGGGCTTCACCACACTCACCTCTGTCATCACCAGAATCCCACAAGCTCCCATTTCCCTGTCCTCACCGTGATGGGCAATTACTGAAGCCATTTGGCTCTCCCGTGTCCTCCTCTGAGGATTCCTCAGAGTCACCACGTTCGTCAGTAATATACCACATGTTCTTACTGCCATCACCCAGCAGCTCACCCCCAGCTCTCGGGGGGTCTCCTGTGTCTCCCAGCTACTCTCCAAACACGGACCCTCCAGTCTGTCCCAGCTACTCTCCAACCACGCCCACATTTCAGCGCGGGTCAGTTCCAGGAACCCAGGGATCACCACCAAGCCCACCACTTTCACTGAGTTACTCCCCAGTCTCTAGCACGTCTTTATCTCCAACCCTCAGGGACTCGCCTGTCTGTCACAGCTACTCTCCAAACACGCCCACACTTCAGCGGGAGTCCGTTGCAGGCACCCAGAAATCACCACCAGACTCACCAATTTCACTGCGTTACTCCCCAGTCTCTCTCATGTCTTCACCATCCCTCAGGGACTCTCCGGTCGGTCCCAGCTACTCTCCAACCACGCCCACATTTCAGCTGGAGTCAGTTCCAGGCACCCCGGAATCACCACCAAACTCACCGATTTCACTCAGTTACTCCTCAGTCTCTAGCACGTCTTTATCTCCAACCCTCAGGGACTCTCCTGTGTGTCCCAGCTACTCTCCAACCACGCCCACACTTCAGCGGGAGTCGGTTCCAGGCACCCAGGAATCACCATCAAACTCACCAATTTCACTCAAGTACACTCCAGTCTCTCTCACGCCTTCACCAGCCCTCAGGGACTCTCCTGTCTGTCCCAGCTACTCTCCAACCACGCCCACATTTCAGCTGGAGTCAGTTCCAGGCACCCCGGAGTCACCACCAAACTCACCAGTTTCACTCAGTTACTCCCCGGTCTCTCTCATGTCTTCACCCCCAGCTCTCAGGGACTCTCCTGTGTGTCCCAGCTACTCTCCAACCATGCCCAGATTTCAGCGGGAGTCAGTTCCAGGCACCCAGGTATCACCACCAAACTCAGCAGTTTCACTGAGTTACTCCCCGGTCTCTCTCATGTCTTCACCCCCAGCTCCCTGGGACTCTCCTGTCTGTCCCAGCTACTCTCCCACCACGCCCAGATTTCAGCGGGAGTCAGCCTCCCACACTCCGGAATCACCTACAGACTCACAGACTTCACTGAGGTCCTCCCTGGTCTCTCTCAGGTCTTTGCCCTCAGCCCACAGGGACTCTTGTGTCTCTTTCAGCTACTCTCAAAACTTCTCTAGATTCCAGCTGGAGTCAGTTCCAGGCACCCACGATACACCACCGAACTCACGAATTTCACTGACTTACTCCCCAGTCTCCCTCATGTTCTCACCCCCAGCCCTCAGGGACTCTTCTGTCTCTCTCAGCTACTCTCCGACCATCTCCAGATTTCACCTGGAGTCAGCTTCCCGCACCCAGGAATCACCTACAAACTCACGGACCTTACTGCAACCCTCCCCCATTTCTTTCACCTCTTCGCCCCCTGCCTGCAGGGACTCTCCTGGGTCTCCCAGCTTCTCTCCAGCCTTCCCCAGATCTCTGCCACAGTCAGCCCCAGGCACCCAGGACAACCCTAGACACTCACAGGCCTCACGAGACTATCTCCCTATGACCTGTACCTATACAGGGATGGCTCCCACGCATCCCTCAGTGACCCCAAACCCATCTCCACTTACACTCAGACACTCCCAGGGCCTGACAGCTACTCCCCGTTATTGTCCTTCAGTTCGAAGCCCTGGCCAATCTACTAGCCCACATGACGCAGTTACCTGGCCATTTCTCCACGGTTCCCGTGAGGGCCCCACACCCAGCCGCACAAGAGCCCCTCCTGCATTCCGTCCTCACACGCAGGCCTGTCCATCTACTTGCTACTGTCACACTCTTGCCAGCAGAAGAGGCCCCTGTAATGGCCGATATCACCACCCAGGCTATCCTCACCCCACAGCTGTGCAGCGGGACCCTCCTGCTGGCCCACGTGGCTGCCAGAGCCCATGCTGGCACGACGCTCCAGCAGGTCGGCGTCCCTGCGGGCCACACTACCGGTGACATGGCTAGCATGACCCTCCTTCCTGGCAGTGACACTGTTGATGTGAACCCCAGTTTCACATCTGTCATTTGTAAATAGGACCATTTTCCCTTTTCGCTCTCCCTTCCATTCACAGGGCTTTGCATTCTCTCTGTTTCTGCCTCCGTTTCAGATATTTACTCACCTTTTTCTCTCTCACTATGTCTGCCGTGGTGTCCATGAGAGTGCGCCACGTAAGATTCCCCCATTAAAAGTTATGAATTGAGTGGCTTTTAGTATACCTGTGGCTGTGCACATTCAATTTTAATCCGCAATCCATTGTAGAACGTCTTATCACCCCCGACCAGAGAAGAACCCTGTAGACATTAGTCACTCCTCATTCTGTCTCAAACCCTCTCCCTGACCCTCAGCCCTAGGTAGCAACTACCTAGTGCGATCAATCCCATATGCATAGATTTCCATATTGTGGACATTTCCTATAAACGGAATTGCACAATAGGTGAGCTGTTATGACTGACATAACACGTAGCACAATATTTTCAAGATTCATCCACATTGTAGGCTTACCCACAGGGGGAATCCATTTTTATGGGGGGGTTTTAGTAACACCGGTGTTTTCTCCTTCCTTTCGTCCTTCTTTCCTCCCTTCCTTCCTTCCTTCCTTCCTACCTTCCTACCTTCCTTCCTTCCTTCCTTCCTTCCTTTCTTCCTTCCTTCCTCCTATTTCTCTCTTACTCCTTCTGCCCTCTCTCTTTCATATGCCTTAGGTGCATCCCAAATTCTGCGTTTTTTTGGGGAAATCCTCGACAGGTGCAGGAAAATTGTGTTACTGTAACTATTTACCTCTATCTCGCTTTCACGTCTCTCCATCAGTTGTGAACATCTATTGGTTTATCCCAAGTCACTAAGCATATTTTTATTTGGTACACCTGTTTTTCCTTATACAGCTGTTTCTGGAGTATAGGGTCGCATACTCATAAACCCAGTGTAACTCAGAAACGCATCTAATAATCCAATAAACCCATCATAACGTTGAAGAATCACAAATCAAACCATCATAAGTCACGGTCTGTCCGTGGATATGGGCGTCATCAATTCCATTGTATTCAGTAATGCTGTGCACCATTAACAATGGCAGACTGATTGGGAGTGGATATTGATAGCACAATAAATGTCAGTCATTAGAGGGCTACTTCTTTAACCTGACTGAAGAACTGATCTAATGGCTTTAGTACAGTGCATGATTATGTGAGATGTTTTGAGACACAGTAGTACATTTGTGAATGAAATGTTATGGCTTTTTTTCAATTAGTAGGAACCATTGTGTGTGGAAAAGTGAGAAAATTGCTTTCTGCTGTAGAGTCTGGCATTCATTGTAGATTTAAGCTTATTTTTCTGTGAGCAAATCTTATTCAATAAAATACTACTCTTTATACTAAAAAACAAAAACAGTGGTGATGTGTGGTCATTATCCTCAGCAAACTAATCCAAGGAAAGAAAACCAAACGCCACATTCTCACTTATAATGGGAGCTGAAAAATGAGATCACATGGACACAGGAAGGGGAACAACACACACTGGGGCCTTTCGGGAGGCAGAGCGTTAGGAAAAACAGCTACTGCATGCTGGGCTTAATACCTCGGTGATGGGTTGACAGGTGCAGCAAACCACCATGGCACACGTTTACCTTAGTAATAAATCTGCACATCCTGCACATATACCCCAGAACTTAGAAACGAAACGAAACAAAAGAAAACGAAAAAGCAATAGCAAAACGCTAAAGGCATAATAAAGTTTCAAACTCAGAAAGTGACCGACCAATGTTTGGTTCAAATCTTGGTTCTCAACCCAGGTGCCATAAGGTCAGGAGAAAGAATTTGATTACATATTGTAAATAAGACATGCAGCAAATGACCAGAAAGATTATTCTCAACATATGTGTGTCTTCTAATTCAATGGTGACGCTATCTACCGGGACATAGCATTAGATTCCAAAGGGCCGAGTCCCGCCAGACAGGCCTCCCACACTAATAACAATGGGGAGCCCTACGTTGTTTTACCTGTGCTTCTCAGCAACTGGCTATAAATCAGGTTGCCACCACTCCCAGATTTAGTTGCATTCATTTGCTGGAAGAGCTCACAGCACGCAGGGAAACACTTACACTTGCCTTTGTATTTTAGCGGACATTGCAAAAAGTTGAGAGATAAATGTGGGGCCCGGCATGTGGGAAGGGGCGCACTACCTTCCGGGAAGTGTTATCCAGAAGCTCTCTGAACCCAGTCCTTTTGGGTTTTTATGGAGACCTCATTCTATAGGCATGATGGGTTAAACCATAGGCTATTGGTGATCAACTCCACCTGAGGCTCTCAACCCTCCCTGGAATTTGGGGTTGAGGCTTTGCCATTCTCAGTCTGACTTAAATAATTTACCCAAATGGAATTTTAAAACCGATGAGCATAACTATAATCTTAATTAGATGATTGGATTATCTGGAGCCACACCTTGATATTCCTCACCCGAGCACCCTCATCCAACGAATGCTCCACCCAACTGGCTCCCAAGTCTCTACGTGGTTCCAGAGCAAAAGAATGTTTATACAACGCATATCTCCACCTTTTCTTCAAAGTCTTTTCGCTTACACGGAAAGACTTCTTAAACTGCCATGCGTCAGGGTCAGGGGGAGGTCTTGTTACAACACAGATCTGTGCATCTCCGGGGTTTGATTGTGGCAAGGGTGCTGCTGGTGTGAAAACCACAACGTGGGAACCACGGAACCACTAGTTGTTTTTCAGTGTTTCAGTGTATACAATTCCTAATATATCTGGCCAAGAAAACTTGTAAGTTCTTAGATTGACCCCAAGGTGGCGCATGGAATCAATGCAGGAGAACAGTTTCTTAGGAGGTGTAGCCTGGGAAAGTTGGGGGTGACTGATGGAAAGGAGGAGTGAAGCTCCGCCCTTTCCGCTGCTAGGCTGCGCCCGAGGCTATTGAAACCCACCCTGGCTGGCCTGTACTCAGATCTTCGCGGAGCGGATCAGCGGCCGGAGCGTTTGGCGGACTCTGCGTGGACTTGGAGCTCACAGCGTCTTGCGACTTGGAAGCGGATTCAGAGGACAGGACAGAACACTTGGGCAAGTGAATCTCTGTCTGTCTGTGTGTCTCATTGGTTGGTTGATTTCCATTTTCTTAAGGGGCACATACCTCACACCGCACACACACAAACACACACACACACACACACACACATGCACGCACACACTCTACTTACTTCTGCGAGTTAGAAAATGAGAAGGGGCCCTGGGAGCTGCAGGGTTCCTAATCATGTCTGCACCTAAGAACAGTAGGGTCTTGTCTGGCTCTTCTTATGAACAGTCCCCCAGCCCGGACTCCCCAAGGTCCATGCGAGCCTCACCCAGCTTCTCCCTCTCCCCTCTCAGAAACTCAGGCTTAAGGGGAAGCTCCCCACCAGGGATCCGGAGCTACCATTCACCATCCCCTAGGGCTTCACCACACTCACCTCTGTCATCACCAGAATCCCACAAGCTCCCATTTCCCTGTCCTCACCGTGATGGGCAATTACTGAAGCCATTTGGCTCTCCCGTGTCCTCCTCTGAGGATTCCTCAGAGTCACCACGTTCGTCAGTAATATACCACATGTTCTTACTGCCATCACCCAGCAGCTCACCCCCAGCTCTCGGGGGGTCTCCTGTGTCTCCCAGCTACTCTCCAAACACGGACCCTCCAGTCTGTCCCAGCTACTCTCCAACCACGCCCACATTTCAGCGCGGGTCAGTTCCAGGAACCCAGGGATCACCACCAAGCCCACCACTTTCACTGAGTTACTCCCCAGTCTCTAGCACGTCTTTATCTCCAACCCTCAGGGACTCGCCTGTCTGTCACAGCTACTCTCCAAACACGCCCACACTTCAGCGGGAGTCCGTTGCAGGCACCCAGAAATCACCACCAGACTCACCAATTTCACTGCGTTACTCCCCAGTCTCTCTCATGTCTTCACCATCCCTCAGGGACTCTCCGGTCGGTCCCAGCTACTCTCCAACCACGCCCACATTTCAGCTGGAGTCAGTTCCAGGCACCCCGGAATCACCACCAAACTCACCGATTTCACTCAGTTACTCCTCAGTCTCTAGCACGTCTTTATCTCCAACCCTCAGGGACTCTCCTGTGTGTCCCAGCTACTCTCCAACCACGCCCACACTTCAGCGGGAGTCGGTTCCAGGCACCCAGGAATCACCATCAAACTCACCAATTTCACTCAAGTACACTCCAGTCTCTCTCACGCCTTCACCAGCCCTCAGGGACTCTCCTGTCTGTCCCAGCTACTCTCCAACCACGCCCACATTTCAGCTGGAGTCAGTTCCAGGCACCCCGGAGTCACCACCAAACTCACCAGTTTCACTCAGTTACTCCCCGGTCTCTCTCATGTCTTCACCCCCAGCTCTCAGGGACTCTCCTGTGTGTCCCAGCTACTCTCCAACCATGCCCAGATTTCAGCGGGAGTCAGTTCCAGGCACCCAGGTATCACCACCAAACTCAGCAGTTTCACTGAGTTACTCCCCGGTCTCTCTCATGTCTTCACCCCCAGCTCCCTGGGACTCTCCTGTCTGTCCCAGCTACTCTCCCACCACGCCCAGATTTCAGCGGGAGTCAGCCTCCCACACTCCGGAATCACCTACAGACTCACAGACTTCACTGAGGTCCTCCCTGGTCTCTCTCAGGTCTTTGCCCTCAGCCCACAGGGACTCTTGTGTCTCTTTCAGCTACTCTCAAAACTTCTCTAGATTCCAGCTGGAGTCAGTTCCAGGCACCCACGATACACCACCGAACTCACGAATTTCACTGACTTACTCCCCAGTCTCCCTCATGTTCTCACCCCCAGCCCTCAGGGACTCTTCTGTCTCTCTCAGCTACTCTCCGACCATCTCCAGATTTCACCTGGAGTCAGCTTCCCGCACCCAGGAATCACCTACAAACTCACGGACCTTACTGCAACCCTCCCCCATTTCTTTCACCTCTTCGCCCCCTGCCTGCAGGGACTCTCCTGGGTCTCCCAGCTTCTCTCCAGCCTTCCCCAGATCTCTGCCACAGTCAGCCCCAGGCACCCAGGACAACCCTAGACACTCACAGGCCTCACGAGACTATCTCCCTATGACCTGTACCTATACAGGGATGGCTCCCACGCATCCCTCAGTGACCCCAAACCCATCTCCACTTACACTCAGACACTCCCAGGGCCTGACAGCTACTCCCCGTTATTGTCCTTCAGTTCGAAGCCCTGGCCAATCTACTAGCCCACATGACGCAGTTACCTGGCCATTTCTCCACGGTTCCCGTGAGGGCCCCACACCCAGCCGCACAAGAGCCCCTCCTGCATTCCGTCCTCACACGCAGGCCTGTCCATCTACTTGCTACTGTCACACTCTTGCCAGCAGAAGAGGCCCCTGTAATGGCCGATATCACCACCCAGGCTATCCTCACCCCACAGCTGTGCAGCGGGACCCTCCTGCTGGCCCACGTGGCTGCCAGAGCCCATGCTGGCACGACGCTCCAGCAGGTCGGCGTCCCTGCGGGCCACACTACCGGTGACATGGCTAGCATGACCCTCCTTCCTGACAGTGACACTGTTGATGTGAACCCCAGTTTCACATCTGTCATTTGTAAATAGGACCATTTTCCCTTTTCGCTCTCCCTTCCATTCACAAGGCTTTGCATTCTCTCTGTTTCTGCCTCCGTTTCAGATATTTACTCACCTTTTTCTCTCTCACTATGTCTGCCGTGGTGTCCATGAGAGTGCGCCACGTAAGATTCCCCCATTAAAAGTTATGAATTGAGTGGCTTTTAGTATACCTGTGGCTGTGCACATTCAATTTTAATCCGCAATCCATTGTAGAACGTCTTATCACCCCCGACCAGAGAAGAACCCTGTAGACATTAGTCACTCCTCATTCTGTCTCAAACCCTCTCCCTGACCCTCAGCCCTAGGTAGCAACTACCTAGTGCGATCAATCCCATATGCATAGATTTCCATATTGTGGACATTTCCTATAAACGGAATTGCACAATAGGTGAGCTGTTATGACTGACATAACACGTAGCACAATATTTTCAAGATTCATCCACATTGTAGGCTTACCCACAGGGGGAATCCATTTTTATGGGGGGGTTTTAGTAACACCGGTGTTTTCTCCTTCCTTTCGTCCTTCTTTCCTCCCTTCCTTCCTTCCTTCCTTCCTTCCTACCTTCCTACCTTCCTTCCTTCCTTCCTTCCTTTCTTCCTTCCTTCCTCCTATTTCTCTCTTACTCCTTCTGCCCTCTCTCTTTCATATGCCTTAGGTGCATCCCAAATTCTGCGTTTTTTGGGGGAAATCCTCGACAGGTGCAGGAAAATTGTGTTACTGTAACTATTTACCTCTATCTCGCTTTCACGGCTCTCCATCAGTTGTGAACATCTATTGGTTTATCCCAAGTCACTAAGCATATTTTTATTAGGTACACCTATTTTTCCTTATACAGCTGTTTCTGGAGTATAGGTGATTCCTGGGTGCGGGAAGCTGACTCCAGGTGAAATCTGGAGATGGTCGGAGTGTAGCTGAGAGAGACAGAAGAGTCCTTGAGGTCTGGGGGTGAGAACATCAGGGAGACTGGGGAGTAAGTCAGTGAAATTCGTGAGTTCGGTGGTGTATCGTGGGTGCCTGGAACTGACTCCAGCTGGAATCTAGCGAAGTTTTGAGAGTAGCTGAAAGAGACACAGGAGTCCCTGTGGGCTGAGGGCAAAGACCTGAGAGAGACCAGGGAGGACTTCAGTGAAGTCTGTGAGTCTGTAGGTGATTCCGGAGTGTGGGAGGCTGACTCCCGCTGAAATCTGGGCGTGGTGGGAGAGTAGCTGGGACAGACAGGAGAGTCCCAGGGGGCTGGGGGTGAAGAAATGACAGAGACTGGGGAGTAACTCAGTGAAACTGGTGAGTTTGGTGGTGACTCCGGGGTGCCTGGAACTGACTCCAGCTGAAATGTGTGCGTGGTTGGAGAGTAGCTGGGACAGACAGGAGAGTCCCTGAGGGCTGGTGAAGACATGAGAGAGACTGGAGAGTAAGTGAGTGAAATTGGGGAGTTTGGTGGTGCTTCCTGGGTGCTTGGAACTGACTCCTGCTGAAGTGTGGGCGTGGTTGGAGAGTAGCTGGGACACACAGGAGAGTCCCTGAGGGTTGGAGATAAAGACGTGCTAGAGAGTGAGGAGTAACTGAGTGAAATTGGGGAGTTTGGTGGTGATTCCGGGGTGCCTGGAACTGACTGCAGCTGAAATGTGGGCGTGGTTGGAGAGTAGCTGGGACAGACGGGAGAGTCCCTGAGGGATGGTGAAGACATGAGAGAGACTGGGGAGTAACGCAGTGAAATTGGTGAGTTTGGTGGTGATTTCTGGGTGCCTGCAACGGACTCCCGCTGAAGTGTGGGCGTGTTTGGAGAGTAGCTGGGACAGACAGGCGAGTCCCTGAGGGTTGGAGATAAAGACGTGCTAGAGACTGGGGAGTAACTCAGTGAAAGTGGTGGGCTTGGTGGTGATCCCTGGGTTCCTGGAACTGACCCGCGCTGAAATGTGGGCGTGGTTGGAGAGTAGCTGGGACAGACTGGAGGGTCCGTAAGGGCTGGGGGTGAAGACGTGAGAGAGACTGGCGAGGATCTCACTGAGGTCTGTGAGTTTGTAGGTGTTTCTGGGGTGTGGGGTAGAGACTCCCGCTGAAATCTGGGCGTAGTTGGAGAGTAGCTGGGACAGACAGGAGAGTCATGGGTGGCTGGGGGTGAGCTGCTGGATGATGGCAGTAAGAACATATGGTATATTATTGATGAATGAGGTGACTGTGAAGAATCTCCAGAGGAGGACACGGGAGAACACAATGACATGAGTGACTGTCCTGCTTGGTTAGGAAAGGGAAACGTAAAGTTGTGGAATTCTGTTGATGATGGATGTGAGAGTGGTGAAGCCCTGCGGGGTGATGTAGAGTACTTCCACATCCCTGGTGAGGAGCTGCCCCTTGGGTCTGAGTTTCTGGGAGGGGAGAGGGAGAAGCTGGGTGAGGCAGGCATGAATCTTGAGGAGTCAGGGCTGGGGGACCGCTCATATTCTCCCGAGACGTGTGAGTCTCTGGGGGACTCCTGGGTGCATGGGGCTGACTCCCGCAGGAACCTGGGGATGGCTGGAGAGTAACTGGGAGCCACAGGAGAGTCCCTGAGGCCTGGGGGTGAAGAGATGAAAGACACAGGGGTGGAGCACCGTGAGGCTCGTGAGTTTGTAGGTGATTCCCGGGTGTGGGGGGCTGACTCCAGCTGAAATCTGGGGTTGTTTGGAGAGTAGCTGGGAGACACAGGAGATCCCCCGAGAGCTGGGGGTGAGCTGCTGGGTGATGGCAGTAAGAACATGTGGTATATTATTGATGAACGTGGGGACTCTGAGGAATCCTCAGAGGAGGACACGGGAGAGCCCAATGGCTTCATTGATTGCCCATCACGGTGAGGACAGGGAAATGGGAGCTTGTGGGATTCTGGTGATGACAGAGGTGAGTGTGGTGAAGCCCTAGGGGATGGTGAATGGTAGCTCCGGATCCCTGGTGAGGAGCTTCCCCTGAAGCCTGAGTTTCTGAGAGGGGAGAGGGAGAAGCTGGGTGAGGCTCGCATGGACCTTGGGGAGTCCGTGCTGGGGGACCGTTCATAAGAAGAGCCGGACAAGACCCTACTGTTCTTAGGTGCAGACATGATTAGGAAACCTGCAGCTCCCAGGGGCCCCTACTAATTTTCTAACTCGCAGAAGGAAGGAGTGTGTGTGCGTGTGTGTGTGTGTGCGGTGTGAGGTATGTGCCCCTTAAGAAAATGGAAATCAACCAACCAATGAGACAGACAGACAGACAGACAGACAGACAGACAGAGATTCACTTGCCCAAGTGTTCTGTCCTGTCCTCTGAATCCGCTTCCAAGTCGCAAGACGCTGTGAGCTCCAAGTCAACGCAGAGTCCGCCAACCGCTCCGGCCGCTGATCCGCTCCGCGAAGATCTGAGTACAGGCCAGCCAGGGTGGGTTTAAATAGCCTCGGGCGCAGCCTAGCAGCGGAAAGGGCGGAGCTTCACTCCTCCTTTCCATCAGTCACCCCCAACTTTCCCAGGCTACACCTCGTAGGAAACTGTTCTCCTGCTTTGATTTCATGCGCCACCTTTGGGACAATCTAAGAACTTACAAGTTTTCTTGGCCAGATATATTAGGAATTGTATGCACTGAAACACTGAAAACCAACTAGTGGTTCTGTGGTTCCCACGTTGTGGTTTTGACACCAGCAGCATCCTTGCCACAATCAAACCCCGGAGATCCACAGATCTGCGGTGTAACAATACCTCCCCCTGATCCGGATGCATGGCAGTTTAAGAAGTCTTTCCGTGTAAGGGAAAAGACTTTGAAGAAAAGGTGGAGATATGCGTTGTAGAAACATTCTTTTGCTCTGGAACCACGTAGAGACTTGGGAGCCAGTTGGGAGGAGCATTCGTTGGATGAGGGTGCTCGGGTTAGGAATATCAAGGTGTGGCTCCAGGTAATCCAATCATCTAATTAAGATTCCAGTTATGCTCATCTGTTTTAAAATTCCGTTTGGGTAAATTCTTTTAGTCAGACTGAGAATGGCAAAGCCTCAACCCCAATTTCCAGGGAGGGTTGAGAGCCTCAGGTGGAGTTGATCACCAATAGCCTATGGTTTAACCCGTCATGCCTATAGAATGAGGTCTCCATAAAAACCCAAAAGGACTGGGTTCAGAGAGCTTGTGGATAACACTTCCTGGAAGGTAGTGCACCCCTCCCCACACGCCGGGCCCCGCATTTATTTCTGAACTTTTGGCAAAGTCCGCTAAAATACAACGGCAAATGTAAGTGTTTCCCTGCGTGCTGTGAGCTCTTCCAGCCAATGAATGCAACTAAATCTGGGAGTGGTGGCAACCTGATTTATAGCCAGTTGCTGAGAAGCACAGGTAAAACAACGTGGGGCTTCCCATTGTTATTAGTGTGGGAGGCCTGTCTGGCGGGACTCGGCCCTTTGGAATCTAAAGCTATGTCCCGGTAGATAGCGTCACCATTGAATTAGAAGACACACATATGTTGAGAATAATCTTTCTGGTCATTTGCTGCATGTCTTATTCACAATATGTAATCAAATTCTTTATCCTGGCCTTATGGCACCTGGGTTGAGAACCATGATTTGAACCAAACATTGGTCTGTCACGTTCTGAGTTTGAAACTTTATTTTGCCTTTAGCGTTTTGCTATTGCTTTTTCGTTTTCTTTTGTTTCGTTTCGTTTCTAAGTTCTGGGGTATATGTGCAGGATGTGCAGATTTGTTACTAAGGTAAACGTGTGCCATGGTGGTTTGCTGCACCTGTCAACCCATCACCTAGCTATTAAGCCCAGCATGCAGTAGCTGTTTTTCTTAACGCTCTGCCTCCCGAAAGGCCCCAGTGAGTGTTGTTCCCCTTCCTGTGTCCATGTCATCTCATTTTTCAGCTCTCATTATAAGTGAGAATGTGGCGTTTGGTTTTCTTTCCCTGGATTAGTTTGCTGAGCATAATGACCACACATCACCACTGTTTTTGTTTTTTAGTATAAAGAGTAGTATTTTATTGAATAAGATTTGCTCACAGAAAAATAAGCTTAAGTCTACAATGAATGCCAGACTCTACAGCAGAAAGCAATTTTCTCACTTTTCCACACACAATGGTTCCTACTAAGTGAAAAAACTTCATTCACAAATGTACTACTCTGTCTCAAAACATCTCACATAATCATGCACTGTACTAAAGCCATTAGATCAGTTCTTCAGTCAGGTTAAAGAAGTATCCCTCTAATAACTGACTTTTATAATGCTATCAATATCCACTCCCAATCAGTCTGCCATTGTTAATGGTGTACAGCATTACTGAATACAATGGAATTGATGACGCCCATATCCACGGACACACCGTGACTTACGGTGGTTTGATTTATGATTTTTCAACGTTATGATGGGATTATTGGAATATTAGATGCGTTTCTGAGTTACAGTGGGTTTATGAGTATGCGACCCTATACTCCAGAAACAGCTGTATAAGGAAAAACAGGTGTACCTAATAAGAATATGCTTAGTGACTTGGGATAAACCAATAGATGTTCACAACTGATGGAGAGCCGTGAAAGAGAGATAGCGGTAAATAGTTACAATAACACAATTTTCCTGCACCTGTCGAGGATTTCTCCCAAAAAACGCAGAATGTGGGATGCACCTAAGGCATATGAAAGAGAGAGGGCAGAAGGAGTAAGAGAGAAATAGGAGGAAGGAAGGAAGGAAGGAAAGAAAGAAGGAAGGTAGGAAGGAAGGAAGGAAGGAAGGAAGGAAGGAAGGAAGGAAAGAAGGACGAAAGGAAGGAGAAAACACCCGGTGTTACTAAAACCCCCCAAAAAATGGTTTCCCCCTGTGGGTAAGCCTACAATGTGGATGAATCTTGAAAATATTGTGCTACGTGTTGTGTCAGTCATAACAGCTCACCTATTGTGCAATTCCGTTGATAGGAAATGTCCACAATATGGAAATCTATGCATATGGGATTGATCGCACTAGGTAGTTGCTACCTAGGGCTGAGGGTCAGGGAGAAGGTTTGAGACAGAATGAGGAGTGACTACTGTCTACAGGGTTTTTCTCTGGTCGGGGGTGATAAGACGTTCTACAATGGATTGCGAATTAAAATTGAATGTGCACCACCACAGGTATACTAAAAGCCACTCAATTCATGACTTTTAATGGGGGAATCTTCTGTGGCGCACTCTCATGGAGACCACGGCAGACATAGTGAGAGAGAAAAAGGTGAGTAAATATCTGAAACGGAGGCAGAAAGAGAGAGAATGAGAAGCCCTGTGAATGGAAGGGAGAGCGAAAAGGGAAAATGGTCCTATTTACAAATGACAGATGTGAAACTGGGGTTCACATCAACAGTGTCACTGCCAGGAAGGAGGGTCATGCTAGCCATGTCACCGGTAGTGTGGCCCGCAGGGACGCCGACCTGCTGGAGCGTCGTGCCAGCATGGGCTCTGGCAGCCACGTGGGCCAGCAGGAGGGTCCCGCTGCACAGCTGTGGGGTGAGGATAGACTGGGTGGTGATATCGGCCATTACAGGGGCCTCTTCTGCTGGCAAGAGTGTGACAGTAGCAAGTAGATGGACAAGCCTGCGTGTGAGGACGGAATGCAGGAGGGGCTCTTGTGCGGCTGGGTGTGGGGCCCTCACGGGAACCGTGGAGAAATGGCCAGGTAACTGCGTCATGTGGGCTAGTAGATTGGCCAGGGCTTCGAACTGAAGGACAATAACGGGGAGTAGCTGTCAGGCCCTGGGAGTGTCTGAGTGTAAGTGGAGATGGGTTTGGGGTCACTGAGGGATGCGTGGGAGCCATCCCTGTATAGGTACAGGTCATAGGGAGATAGTCTCGTGAGGCCTGTGAGTGTCTAGGGTTGTCCTGGGTGCCTGGGGCTGACTGTGGCAGAAATCTGGGGAAGGCTGGAGAGAAGCTGGGAGACCCAGGAGAGTCCCTGAAGGCAGGGGGTGAAGAGGTGAAAGAAATGGGGGAGGGTTGCAGTAAGGTCCGTGAGTTTGTAGGTGATTCCTGGGTGCGGGAAGCTGACTCCAGGTGAAATCTGGAGACGGTCGGAGTGTAGCTGAGAGAGACAGAAGAGTCCTTGTGGGCTGGGGGTGAGAACATGAGGGAGATTGGGGAGTAAGTCAGTGAAATTCGTGAGTTCGGTGGTGTATCGTGGGTGCCTGGAACTGACTCCAGCTGGAATCTAGCGAAGTTTTGAGAGTAGCTGAAAGAGACACAGGAGTCCCTGTGGGCTGAGGGCAAAGACCTGAGAGAGACCAGGGAGGACCTCAGTGAAGTCTGTGAGTCTGTAGGTGATTCCGGAGTGTGGGAGGCTGAGTGCGCTGAAATCTGGGCGTGGTGGGAGAGTAGCTGGGACAGACAGGAGAGTCCCAGGGGGCTGGGGGTGAAGACATGACAGAGACTGGGGAGTAACTCAGCGAAACTGCTGAGTTTGGTGGTGATACCTGGGTGCCTGGAACTGACTCCCGCTGAAATCTGGGCATGGTTGGAGAGTAGCTGGGACACACAGGACAGTCCCTGAGGGCTGGGGGTGAAGACATGAGAGAGACCGGGGAGTACCTCAGTGAAACTGGTGAGTTTGGTGGTGACTCCGGGGTGCCTGGGACTGACTCCAGCTGAAATGTGTGCGTGGTTGGAGAGTAGCTGGGACAGACAGGAGAGTCCCTGAGGGCTGGTGAAGACAGGAGAGAGACTGGAGAGTAAGTGAGTGAAATTGGGGAGTTTGGTGGTGCTTCCTGGGTGCTTGGAACTGACTCCCGCTGAAGTGTGGGCGTGGTTGGAGAGTAGCTGGGACACACAGGAGAGTCCCTGAGGGTTGGAGATAAAGACGTGCTAGAGAGTGAGGAGTAACTGAGTGAAATTGGGGAGTTTGGTGGTGATTCCGGGGTGCCTGGAACTGACTGCAGCTGAAATGTGGGCGTGGTTGGAGAGTAGCTGGGACAGACGGGAGAGTCCCTGAGGGATGGTGAAGACATGAGAGAGACTGGGGAGTAACGCAGTGAAATTGGTGAGTTTGGTGGTGATTTCTGGGTGCCTGCAACGGACTCCCGCTGAAGTGTGGGCGTGTTTGGAGAGTAGCTGGGACAGACAGGCGAGTCCCTGAGGGTTGGAGATAAAGACGTGCTAGAGACTGGGGAGTAACTCAGTGAAAGTGGTGGGCTTGGTGGTGATCCCTGGGTTCCTGGAACTGACCCGCGCTGAAATGTGGGCGTGGTTGGAGAGTAGCTGGGACAGACTGGAGGGTCCGTAAGGGCTGGGGGTGAAGACGTGAGAGAGACTGGCGAGGATCTCACTGAGGTCTGTGAGTTTGTAGGTGTTTCTGGGGTGTGGGGTAGAGACTCCCGCTGAAATCTGGGCGTAGTTGGAGAGTAGCTGGGACAGACAGGAGAGTCATGGGTGGCTGGGGGTGAGCTGCTGGATGATGGCAGTAAGAACATATGGTATATTATTGATGAATGAGGTGACTGTGAAGAATCTCCAGAGGAGGACACGGGAGAACACAATGACATGAGTGACTGTCCTGCTTGGTTAGGAAAGGGAAACGTAAAGTTGTGGAATTCTGTTGATGATGGATGTGAGAGTGGTGAAGCCCTGCGGGGTGATGTAGAGTACTTCCACATCCCTGGTGAGGAGCTGCCCCTTGGGTCTGAGTTTCTGGGAGGGGAGAGGGAGAAGCTGGGTGAGGCAGGCATGAATCTTGAGGAGTCAGGGCTGGGGGACCGCTCATATTCTCCCGAGACGTGTGAGTCTCTGGGGGACTCCTGGGTGCATGGGGCTGACTCCCGCAGGAACCTGGGGATGGCTGGAGAGTAACTGGGAGCCACAGGAGAGTCCCTGAGGCCTGGGGGTGAAGAGATGAAAGACACAGGGGTGGAGCACCGTGAGGCTCGTGAGTTTGTAGGTGATTCCCGGGTGTGGGGGGCTGACTCCAGCTGAAATCTGGGGTTGTTTGGAGAGTAGCTGGGAGACACAGGAGATCCCCCGAGAGCTGGGGGTGAGCTGCTGGGTGATGGCAGTAAGAACATGTGGTATATTATTGATGAACGTGGGGACTCTGAGGAATCCTCAGAGGAGGACACGGGAGAGCCCAATGGCTTCATTGATTGCCCATCACGGTGAGGACAGGGAAATGGGAGCTTGTGGGATTCTGGTGATGACAGAGGTGAGTGTGGTGAAGCCCTAGGGGATGGTGAATGGTAGCTCCGGATCCCTGGTGAGGAGCTTCCCCTGAAGCCTGAGTTTCTGAGAGGGGAGAGGGAGAAGCTGGGTGAGGCTCGCATGGACCTTGGGGAGTCCGTGCTGGGGGACCGTTCATAAGAAGAGCCGGACAAGACCCTACTGTTCTTAGGTGCAGACATGATTAGGAAACCTGCAGCTCCCAGGGGCCCCTACTAATTTTCTAACTCGCAGAAGGAAGGAGTGTGTGTGCGTGTGTGTGTGTGTGTGCGGTGTGAGGTATGTGCCCCTTAAGAAAATGGAAATCAACCAACCAATGAGACAGACAGACAGACAGACAGACAGACAGACAGACAGAGATTCACTTGCCCAAGTGTTCTGTCCTGTCCTCTGAATCCGCTTCCAAGTCGCAAGACGCTGTGAGCTCCAAGTCAACGCAGAGTCCGCCAACCGCTCCGGCCGCTGATCCGCTCCGCGAAGATCTGAGTACAGGCCAGCCAGGGTGGGTTTAAATAGCCTCGGGCGCAGCCTAGCAGCGGAAAGGGCGGAGCTTCACTCCTCCTTTCCATCAGTCACCCCCAACTTTCCCAGGCTACACCTCGTAGGAAACTGTTCTCCTGCTTTGATTTCATGCGCCACCTTTGGGACAATCTAAGAACTTACAAGTTTTCTTGGCCAGATATATTAGGAATTGTATGCACTGAAACACTGAAAACCAACTAGTGGTTCTGTGGTTCCCACGTTGTGGTTTTGACACCAGCAGCATCCTTGCCACAATCAAACCCCGGAGATCCACAGATCTGCGGTGTAACAATACCTCCCCCTGATCCGGATGCATGGCAGTTTAAGAAGTCTTTCCGTGTAAGGGAAAAGACTTTGAAGAAAAGGTGGAGATATGCGTTGTAGAAACATTCTTTTGCTCTGGAACCACGTAGAGACTTGGGAGCCAGTTGGGTGGAGCATTCGTTGGATGAGGGTGCTCGGGTTAGGAATATCAAGGTGTGGCTCCAGATAATCCAATCATCTAATTAAGATTCCAGTTATGCTCATCTGTTTTAAAATTCCGTTTGGGTAAATTCTTTTAGTCAGACTGAGAATGGCAAAGCCTCAACCCCAATTTCCAGGGAGGGTTGAGAGCCTCAGGTGGAGTTGATCACCAATAGCCTATGGTTTAACCCGTCATGCCTATAGAATGAGGTCTCCATAAAAACCCAAAAGGACTGGGTTCAGAGAGCTTGTGGATAACACTTCCTGGAAGGTAGTGCACCCCTCCCCACACGCCGGGCCCCGCATTTATTTCTGAACTTTTGGCAAAGTCCGCTAAAATACAACGGCAAATGTAAGTGTTTCCCTGCGTGCTGTGAGCTCTTCCAGCCAATGAATGCAACTAAATCTGGGAGTGGTGGTAACCTGATTTATAGCCAGTTGCTGAGAAGCACAGGTAAAACAACGTGGGGCTTCCCATTGTTATTAGTGTGGGAGGCCTGTCTGGCGGGACTCGGCCCTTTGGAATCTAAAGCTATGTCCCGGTAGATAGCGTCACCATTGAATTAGAAGACACACATATGTTGAGAATAATCTTTCTGGTCATTTGCTGCATGTCTTATTCACAATATGTAATCAAATTCTTTATCCTGGCCTTATGGCACCTGGGTTGAGAACCATGATTTGAACCAAACATTGGTCTGTCACGTTCTGAGTTTGAAACTTTATTTTGCCTTTAGCGTTTTGCTATTGCTTTTTCGTTTTCTTTTGTTTCGTTTCGTTTCTAAGTTCTGGGGTATATGTGCAGGATGTGCAGATTTGTTACTAAGGTAAACGTGTGCCATGGTGGTTTGCTGCACCTGTCAACCCATCACCTAGCTATTAAGCCCAGCATGCAGTAGCTGTTTTTCTTAACGCTCTGCCTCCCGAAAGGCCCCAGTGAGTGTTGTTCCCCTTCCTGTGTCCATGTCATCTCATTTTTCAGCTCTCATTATAAGTGAGAATGTGGCGTTTGGTTTTCTTTCCCTGGATTAGTTTGCTGAGCATAATGACCACACATCACCACTGTTTTTGTTTTTTAGTATAAAGAGTAGTATTTTATTGAATAAGATTTGCTCACAGAAAAATAAGCTTAAGTCTACAATGAATGCCAGACTCTACAGCAGAAAGCAATTTTCTCACTTTTCCACACACAATGGTTCCTACTAAGTGAAAAAACTTCATTCACAAATGTACTACTCTGTCTCAAAACATCTCACATAATCATGCACTGTACTAAAGCCATTAGATCAGTTCTTCAGTCAGGTTAAAGAAGTATCCCTCTAATAACTGACTTTTATAATGCTATCAATATCCACTCCCAATCAGTCTGCCATTGTTAATGGTGTACAGCATTACTGAATACAATGGAATTGATGACGCCCATATCCACGGACACACCGTGACTTACGGTGGTTTGATTTATGATTTTTCAACGTTATGATGGGATTATTGGAATATTAGATGCGTTTCTGAGTTACAGTGGGTTTATGAGTATGCGACCCTATACTCCAGAAACAGCTGTATAAGGAAAAACAGGTGTACCTAATAAGAATATGCTTAGTGACTTGGGATAAACCAATAGATGTTCACAACTGATGGAGAGCCGTGAAAGAGAGATAGCGGTAAATAGTTACAATAACACAATTTTCCTGCACCTGTCGAGGATTTCTCCCAAAAAACGCAGAATGTGGGATGCACCTAAGGCATATGAAAGAGAGAGGGCAGAAGGAGTAAGAGAGAAATAGGAGGAAGGAAGGAAGGAAGGAAAGAAAGAAGGAAGGTAGGAAGGAAGGAAGGAAGGAAGGAAGGAAGGAAGGAAAGAAGGACGAAAGGAAGGAGAAAACACCCGGTGTTACTAAAACCCCCCAAAAAATGGTTTCCCCCTGTGGGTAAGCCTACAATGTGGATGAATCTTGAAAATATTGTGCTACGTGTTGTGTCAGTCATAACAGCTCACCTATTGTGCAATTCCGTTGATAGGAAATGTCCACAATATGGAAATCTATGCATATGGGATTGATCGCACTAGGTAGTTGCTACCTAGGGCTGAGGGTCAGGGAGAAGGTTTGAGACAGAATGAGGAGTGACTACTGTCTACAGGGTTTTTCTCTGGTCGGGGGTGATAAGACGTTCTACAATGGATTGCGAATTAAAATTGAATGTGCACCACCACAGGTATACTAAAAGCCACTCAATTCATGACTTTTAATGGGGGAATCTTCTGTGGCGCACTCTCATGGAGACCACGGCAGACATAGTGAGAGAGAAAAAGGTGAGTAAATATCTGAAACGGAGGCAGAAAGAGAGAGAATGAGAAGCCCTGTGAATGGAAGGGAGAGCGAAAAGGGAAAATGGTCCTATTTACAAATGACAGATGTGAAACTGGGGTTCACATCAACAGTGTCACTGCCAGGAAGGAGGGTCATGCTAGCCATGTCACCGGTAGTGTGGCCCGCAGGGACGCCGACCTGCTGGAGCGTCGTGCCAGCATGGGCTCTGGCAGCCACGTGGGCCAGCAGGAGGGTCCCGCTGCACAGCTGTGGGGTGAGGATAGACTGGGTGGTGATATCGGCCATTACAGGGGCCTCTTCTGCTGGCAAGAGTGTGACAGTAGCAAGTAGATGGACAAGCCTGCGTGTGAGGACGGAATGCAGGAGGGGCTCTTGTGTGGCTGGGTGTGGGGCCCTCACGGGAACCGTGGAGAAATGGCCAGGTAACTGCGTCATGTGGGCTAGTAGATTGGCCAGGGCTTCGAACTGAAGGACAATAACGGGGAGTAGCTGTCAGGCCCTGGGAGTGTCTGAGTGTAAGTGGAGATGGGTTTGGGGTCACTGAGGGATGCGTGGGAGCCATCCCTGTATAGGTACAGGTCATAGGGAGATAGTCTCGTGAGGCCTGTGAGTGTCTAGGGTTGTCCTGGGTGCCTGGGGCTGACTGTGGCAGAAATCTGGGGAAGGCTGGAGAGAAGCTGGGAGACCCAGGAGAGTCCCTGAAGGCAGGGGGTGAAGAGGTGAAAGAAATGGGGGAGGGTTGCAGTAAGGTCCGTGAGTTTGTAGGTGATTCCTGGGTGCGGGAAGCTGACTCCAGGTGAAATCTGGAGACGGTCGGAGTGTAGCTGAGAGAGACAGAAGAGTCCTTGTGGGCTGGGGGTGAGAACATGAGGGAGATTGGGGAGTAAGTCAGTGAAATTCGTGAGTTCGGTGGTGTATCGTGGGTGCCTGGAACTGACTCCAGCTGGAATCTAGCGAAGTTTTGAGAGTAGCTGAAAGAGACACAGGAGTCCCTGTGGGCTGAGGGCAAAGACCTGAGAGAGACCAGGGAGGACCTCAGTGAAGTCTGTGAGTCTGTAGGTGATTCCGGAGTGTGGGAGGCTGAGTGCGCTGAAATCTGGGCGTGGTGGGAGAGTAGCTGGGACAGACAGGAGAGTCCCAGGGGGCTGGGGGTGAAGACATGACAGAGACTGGGGAGTAACTCAGCGAAACTGCTGAGTTTGGTGGTGATACCTGGGTGCCTGGAACTGACTCCCGCTGAAATCTGGGCATGGTTGGAGAGTAGCTGGGACACACAGGAGAGTCCCTGAGGGCTGGGGGTGAAGACATGAGAGAGACCGGGGAGTACCTCAGTGAAACTGGTGAGTTTGGTGGTGACTCCGGGGTGCCTGGGACTGACTCCAGCTGAAATGTGTGCGTGGTTGGAGAGTAGCTGGGACAGACAGGAGAGTCCCTGAGGGCTGGTGAAGACAGGAGAGAGACTGGAGAGTAAGTGAGTGAAATTGGGGAGTTTGGTGGTGCTTCCTGGGTGCTTGGAACTGACTCCTGCTGAAGTGTGGGCGTGGTTGGAGAGTAGCTGGGACACACAGGAGAGTCCCTGAGGGTTGGAGATAAAGACGTGCTAGAGAGTGAGGAGTAACTGAGTGAAATTGGGGAGTTTGGTGGTGATTCCGGGGTGCCTGGAACTGACTGCAGCTGAAATGTGGGCGTGGTTGGAGAGTAGCTGGGACAGACGGGAGAGTCCCTGAGGGATGGTGAAGACATGAGAGAGACTGGGGAGTAACGCAGTGAAATTGGTGAGTTTGGTGGTGATTTCTGGGTGCCTGCAACGGACTCCCGCTGAAGTGTGGGCGTGTTTGGAGAGTAGCTGGGACAGACAGGCGAGTCCCTGAGGGTTGGAGATAAAGACGTGCTAGAGACTGGGGAGTAACTCAGTGAAAGTGGTGGGCTTGGTGGTGATCCCTGGGTTCCTGGAACTGACCCGCGCTGAAATGTGGGCGTGGTTGGAGAGTAGCTGGGACAGACTGGAGGGTCCGTAAGGGCTGGGGGTGAAGACGTGAGAGAGACTGGCGAGGATCTCACTGAGGTCTGTGAGTTTGTAGGTGTTTCTGGGGTGTGGGGTAGAGACTCCCGCTGAAATCTGGGCGTAGTTGGAGAGTAGCTGGGACAGACAGGAGAGTCATGGGTGGCTGGGGGTGAGCTGCTGGATGATGGCAGTAAGAACATATGGTATATTATTGATGAATGAGGTGACTGTGAAGAATCTCCAGAGGAGGACACGGGAGAACACAATGACATGAGTGACTGTCCTGCTTGGTTAGGAAAGGGAAACGTAAAGTTGTGGAATTCTGTTGATGATGGATGTGAGAGTGGTGAAGCCCTGCGGGGTGATGTAGAGTACTTCCACATCCCTGGTGAGGAGCTGCCCCTTGGGTCTGAGTTTCTGGGAGGGGAGAGGGAGAAGCTGGGTGAGGCAGGCATGAATCTTGAGGAGTCAGGGCTGGGGGACCGCTCATATTCTCCCGAGACGTGTGAGTCTCTGGGGGACTCCTGGGTGCATGGGGCTGACTCCCGCAGGAACCTGGGGATGGCTGGAGAGTAACTGGGAGCCACAGGAGAGTCCCTGAGGCCTGGGGGTGAAGAGATGAAAGACACAGGGGTGGAGCACCGTGAGGCTCGTGAGTTTGTAGGTGATTCCCGGGTGTGGGGGGCTGACTCCAGCTGAAATCTGGGGTTGTTTGGAGAGTAGCTGGGAGACACAGGAGATCCCCCGAGAGCTGGGGGTGAGCTGCTGGGTGATGGCAGTAAGAACATGTGGTATATTATTGATGAACGTGGGGACTCTGAGGAATCCTCAGAGGAGGACACGGGAGAGCCCAATGGCTTCATTGATTGCCCATCACGGTGAGGACAGGGAAATGGGAGCTTGTGGGATTCTGGTGATGACAGAGGTGAGTGTGGTGAAGCCCTAGGGGATGGTGAATGGTAGCTCCGGATCCCTGGTGAGGAGCTTCCCCTGAAGCCTGAGTTTCTGAGAGGGGAGAGGGAGAAGCTGGGTGAGGCTCGCATGGACCTTGGGGAGTCCGTGCTGGGGGACCGTTCATAGGAAGAGCCGGACAAGACCCTACTCTTCTTAGGTGCAGACATGATTAGGAACCCTGCAGCTCCCAGGGGCCCCTACTAATTTTCTAACTCGCAGAAGGAAGGAGTGTGTGTGCGTGTGTGTGTGTGTGCGGTGTGAGGTATGTGCCCCTTAAGAAAATGGAAATCAACCAACCAATGAGACAGACAGACAGACAGACAGACAGACAGACAGAGATTCACTTGCCCAAGTGTTCTGTCCTGTCCTCTGAATCCGCTTCCAAGTCGCAAGACGCTGTGAGCTCCAAGTCAACGCAGAGTCCGCCAACCGCTCCGGCCGCTGATCCGCTCCGCGAAGATCTGAGTACAGGCCAGCCAGGGTGGGTTTAAATAGCCTCGGGCGCAGCCTAGCAGCGGAAAGGGCGGAGCTTCACTCCTCCTTTCCATCAGTCACCCCCAACTTTCCCAGGCTACACCTCGTAGGAAACTGTTCTCCTGCTTTGATTTCATGCGCCACCTTTGGGACCATCTAAGAACTTACAAGTTTTCTTGGCCAGATATATTAGGAATTGTATGCACTGAAACACTGAAAACCAACTAGTGGTTCTGTGGTTCCCACGTTGTGGTTTTGACACCAGCAGCATCCTTGCCACAATCAAACCCCGGAGATCCACAGATCTGCGGTGTAACAATACCTCCCCCTGATCCGGATGCATGGCAGTTTAAGAAGTCTTTCCGTGTAAGGGAAAAGACTTTGAAGAAAAGGTGGAGATATGCGTTGTAGAAACATTCTTTTGCTCTGGAACCACGTAGAGACTTGGGAGCCAGTTGGGTGGAGCATTCGTTGGATGAGGGTGCTCGGGTTAGGAATATCAAGGTGTGGCTCCAGATAATCCAATCATCTAATTAAGATTCCAGTTATGCTCATCTGTTTTAAAATTCCGTTTGGGTAAATTCTTTTAGTCAGACTGAGAATGGCAAAGCCTCAACCCCAATTTCCAGGGAGGGTTGAGAGCCTCAGGTGGAGTTGATCACCAATAGCCTATGGTTTAACCCGTCATGCCTATAGAATGAGGTCTCCATAAAAACCCAAAAGGACTGGGTTCAGAGAGCTTGTGGATAACACTTCCTGGAAGGTAGTGCACCCCTCCCCACACGCCGGGCCCCGCATTTATTTCTGAACTTTTGGCAAAGTCCGCTAAAATACAACGGCAAATGTAAGTGTTTCCCTGCGTGCTGTGAGCTCTTCCAGCCAATGAATGCAACTAAATCTGGGAGTGGTGGCAACCTGATTTATAGCCAGTTGCTGAGAAGCACAGGTAAAACAACGTGGGGCTTCCCATTGTTATTAGTGTGGGAGGCCTGTCTGGCGGGACTCGGCCCTTTGGAATCTAAAGCTATGTCCCGGTAGATAGCGTCACCATTGAATTAGAAGACACACATATGTTGAGAATAATCTTTCTGGTCATTTGCTGCATGTCTTATTCACAATATGTAATCAAATTCTTTATCCTGGCCTTATGGCACCTGGGTTGAGAACCATGATTTGAACCAAACATTGGTCTGTCACGTTCTGAGTTTGAAACTTTATTTTGCCTTTAGCGTTTTGCTATTGCTTTTTCGTTTTCTTTTGTTTCGTTTCGTTTCTAAGTTCTGGGGTATATGTGCAGGATGTGCAGATTTGTTACTAAGGTAAACGTGTGCCATGGTGGTTTGCTGCACCTGTCAACCCATCACCTAGCTATTAAGCCCAGCATGCAGTAGCTGTTTTTCTTAACGCTCTGCCTCCCGAAAGGCCCCAGTGAGTGTTGTTCCCCTTCCTGTGTCCATGTCATCTCATTTTTCAGCTCTCATTATAAGTGAGAATGTGGCGTTTGGTTTTCTTTCCCTGGATTAGTTTGCTGAGCATAATGACCACACATCACCACTGTTTTTGTTTTTTAGTATAAAGAGTAGTATTTTATTGAATAAGATTTGCTCACAGAAAAATAAGCTTAAGTCTACAATGAATGCCAGACTCTACAGCAGAAAGCAATTTTCTCACTTTTCCACACACAATGGTTCCTACTAAGTGAAAAAACTTCATTCACAAATGTACTACTCTGTCTCAAAACATCTCACATAATCATGCACTGTACTAAAGCCATTAGATCAGTTCTTCAGTCAGGTTAAAGAAGTATCCCTCTAATAACTGACTTTTATAATGCTATCAATATCCACTCCCAATCAGTCTGCCATTGTTAATGGTGTACAGCATTACTGAATACAATGGAATTGATGACGCCCATATCCACGGACACACCGTGACTTACGGTGGTTTGATTTATGATTTTTCAACGTTATGATGGGATTATTGGAATATTAGATGCGTTTCTGAGTTACAGTGGGTTTATGAGTATGCGACCCTATACTCCAGAAACAGCTGTATAAGGAAAATCAGGTGTACCTAATAAGAATATGCTTAGTGACTTGGGATAAACCAATAGATGTTCACAACTGATGGAGAGCCGTGAAAGAGAGATAGCGGTAAATAGTTACAATAACACAATTTTCCTGCACCTGTCGAGGATTTCTCCCAAAAAACGCAGAATGTGGGATGCACCTAAGGCATATGAAAGAGAGAGGGCAGAAGGAGTAAGAGAGAAATAGGAGGAAAGAAGGAAGGAAGGAAAGAAAGAAGAAAGGTAGGAAGGAAGGAAAGAAGGAAGGAAAGAAGGACGAAAGGAAGGAGAAAACACCCGGTGTTACTAAAACCCCCCAAAAAATGGTTTCCCCCTGTGGGTAAGCCTACAATGTGGATGAATCTTGAAAATATTGTGCTACGTGTTGTGTCAGTCATAACAGCTCACCTATTGTGCAATTCCGTTGATAGGAAATGTCCACAATATGGAAATCTATGCATATGGGATTGATCGCACTAGGTAGTTGCTACCTAGGGCTGAGGGTCAGGGAGAGGGTTTGAGACAGAATGAGGAGTGACTAATGTCTACAGGGTTTTTCTCTGGTCGGGGGTGATAAGACGTTCTACAATGGATTGCGAATTAAAATTGAATGTGCACCAACACAGGTATACTAAAAGCCACTCAATTCATGACTTTTAATGGGGGAATCTTCTGTGGCGCACTCTCATGGAGACCACGGCAGACATAGTGAGAGAGAAAAAGGTGAGTAAATATCTGAAACGGAGGCAGAAAGAGAGAGAATGAGAAGCCCTGTGAATGGAAGGGAGAGCGAAAAGGGAAAATGGTCCTGTTTACAAATGACAGATGTGAAACCGGGGTTCACATCAACAGTGTCACTGCCAGGAAGGAGGGTCATGCTAGCCATGTCACCGGTAGTGTGGCCCGCAGGGACGCCGACCTGCTGGAGCGTCGTGCCAGCATGGGCTCTGGCAGCCACGTGGGCCAGCAGGAGGGTCCCGCTGCACAGCTGTGGGGTGAGAATAGACTGGGTGGTGATATCGGCCATTACAGGGGCCTCTTCTGCTGGCAAGAATGTGACAGTAGCAAGTAGATTGACAAGGCTTCGTGTGAGGACGGAATGCAGGAGGGGCTCTTGTGCGGCTGGGTGTGGGGCCCTCACGGGAACCGTGGAGAAATGGCCAGGTAACTGCGTCATGTGGGCTCGTAGATTGGCCAGGGCTTCGAACTGAAGGACAATAACGGGGAGTAGCTGTCAGGCCCTGGGAGTGTCTGAGTGTAAGTGGAGATGGGTTTGGGGTCACTGAGGGATGCGTGGGAGCCATCCCTGTATAGGTACAGGTCATAGGGAGATAGTCTCGTGAGGCCTGTGAGTGTCTAGGGTTGTCCTGGGTGCCTGGGGCTGACTGTGGCAGAAATGTGGGGAAGGCTGGAGAGAAGCTGGGAGACCCAGTAGAGTCCCTGAAGGCAGGGGGTGAAGAGGTGAAAGAAATGGGGGAGGGTTGCAGTAAGGTCCGTGAGTTTGTAGGTGATTCCTGGGTGCGGGAAGCTGACTCCAGGTGAAATCTGGAGATGGTCGGATTGTAGCTGAGAGAGACAGAAGAGTCCTTGAGGGCTGGGGGTGAGAACATGAGGGAGACTGGGGAGTAAGTCAGTGAAATTCGTGAGTTCGGTGGTGTATCGTGGGTGCCTGGAACTGACTCCAGCTGGAATCTAGCGAAGTTTTGAGAGTAGCTGAAAGAGACACAGGAGTCCCTGTGGGCTGAGGGCAAAGATCTGAGAGAGACCAGGGAGGACCTCAGTGAAGTCTGTGAGTCTGTAGGTGATTCCGGAGTGTGGGAGGCTGAGTGCCGCTGAAATCTGGGCGTGGTGGGAGAGTAGCTGGGACAGACAGGAGAGTCCCAGGGGGCTGGGGGTGAAGACATGACAGAGACTGGGGAGTAACTCAGCGAAACTGCTGAGTTTGGTGGTGATACCTGGGTGCCTGGAACTGACTCCAGCTGAAATGTGGGCGTGGTTGGAGAGTAGCTGGGACAGACGGGAGAGTCCCTGAGGGATGGTGAAGACATGAGAGAGACTGGGGAGTAACGCAGTGAAATTGGTGAGTTTGGTGGTGATTTCTGGGTGCCTGCAACGGACTCCCGCTGAAGTGTGGGCGTGTTTGGAGAGTAGCTGGGACAGACAGGCGAGTCCCTGAGGGTTGGAGATAAAGACGTGCTAGAGACTGGGGAGTAACTCAGTGAAAGTGGTGGGCTTGGTGGTGATCCCTGGGTTCCTGGAACTGACCCGAGCTGAAATGTGGGCGTGGTTGGAGAGTAGCTGGGACAGACTGGAGGGTCCGTAAGGGCTCGGGGTGAAGACGTGAGAGAGACTGGCGAGGATCTCACTGAGGTCTGTGAGTTTGTAGGTGTTTCTGGGGTGTGGGGTAGAGACTCCCGCTGAAATCTGGGCGTAGTTGGAGAGTAGCTGGGACAGACAGGAGAGTCATGGGTGGCTGGGGGTGAGCTGCTGGATGATGGCAGTAAGAACATATGGTATATTATTGATGAATGAGGTGACTGTGAAGAATCTCCAGAGGAGGACACGGGAGAACACAATGATATGAGTGACTGTCCTGCTTGGTTAGGAAAGGGAAACCTAAAGTTGTGGAATTTGTTTCATATATTGTACATATAAGATTAACTAAAAGTACAACAAATACATTTTATATACTGTAAATAATATTTCAAAAAGTACAGTAAATATATATTACATAGTGTACATAAAATATCAAATAGTACACCAAATATGTGTTATATATACTGTAAATAAACTACCAAAAACTACAGTAATTATGTTTAATATACTGTAGATAAAATATCAAAAATTACACCAAATGTATATTATATACTCTAAATAAAATATGAAAAAGGACAGTAAATATATATTACACACCCTATGTAAAATATCAAAAACTACACCAAATATATATTATATAGTTTACATAAAATATCAAAAGGACACCAAATATATATTCTGTACATTACATAAAATATCAAAAATACAGTAAATATATTTCATATATTGTGCATATAATATTAACTAAAAGTACACCAAATACATTTTATATACTGTAAATTTAATATCAAAAAGTACAGAAAATATATATTACATACTGTACATAAAATATCAAAAAGTACACCAAATACGTGGTATATATACTGTAAATAAACTATCAAAAACTACAGTAATTATATTTAATATACTGTACATAAAATATCAAAAATTACTCCAAATGTACATTATATAGTGTAAATAAAATACCCAAAATACAGTAAATATATATTACACACCCTATGTAAAATATCAAAAATTACACCAAATATATATTGTATAATTTACAAAAAATATCGGAAAGACACCAATTATATCTTATATAGTGTTCGTAATATATCAAAAACTACAGTAAATATATTTCATATAATGTACATATAATATTAACTGAAAGTACACCGAATACATTTTATATACTGTAAATAAAATATCAAAAATTACAGTAAATATATATTACATACTGTACATAAAATATCAAAATGTACACCAAATATGTGTTATATATAATGTAAATAAACTATCAAAAACTACAGTAATTACATTCAATATACTGTACATAAAATATCAAAAATTACACCAAATGTATATTATATACTGTGAAAAAAATCAAAAAGCACAGTAAATATATATTACACTCAATGTAAAATATCAAAAACTGCAAATATATGTTATATAACTTACATAAAATATCAAAAGTACACCATAAATATCATATATACTGTACATAAAATATCAAAATGTACAGTAAATATATTTCATATATTTTACATATAATATTAACTAAAAGTACGCCAAATATATTTTATATAGTGTAAATAAAATATCAAAAAGTACAGTAAATATGTATTACATAATGTACATAAAATATCAAAAAGTACACCAAATATGTGTTATATATACTGTAAGTAAACTATCAAAAACTACAGTAATTACATTTAATATACTGTATGTAAAATATCAAAAATTACACCAAATGTATATCATATACTCTAAATAAAATATGAAAAAGGACAGTTAATATATATGACACAGCCTATGTAAAATATCAAAAACTACACCGAATATATATTATATAATTTACATAACATATCAAAAGGACACCAAATATACCTTATATACTGTACATAAAATATCAAAAGTACAGTAAATATATTTCAAATATTGTACATATAATATTAACTAAAAGTACACCAAATACATTTTATATACGGTAAAAAAATATCAAAAAGTTCAGTAAATATATATTACATACAATACATAAAATATCAAAAAGTACACCAAATATGTGTTATATATACTGTGAATAAACTATCAAAAACTACAGTAATTATATTTAATATACTGTACATAAAATATCAAAAATTACACCAAATGTATATTATATACTGTAAATAAAATATCAAAAAATACAGTAAATATATATTACACACACTATGTAAAATAACACAAACTACACCAAATATATATTATATAATTTACATAAAATATCAAAACAACACCAAATATATCTTATATACTGTACATAAAATATCAAAATATACAGTAAATATATTGAATATATTGTACTTATAATATTAACTAAAAGTACAACAAATACATTTTATATACTGTAAATAAAATATCAAAAATTACAGTAAATATATATTACATACTGTAACTAAAATATCAAAAAGTACACCAAATATGTGTTATATATACTGTAAATAATCTATCAAAAACTACAGTAATTATATTTAATATACTGTGGATAAAATATCAAAAATTACACCAAATATATATTATTTAATGTAAATAAAATATGAAAAAGTACAGTAAATATATTTTACACACCATATGTAAAATATCACAATCTTCACCAAATATATATAATATAATTTACATAAAATATCAAAAGGACACCAAATATATCTTATATACTGTACATAAAATATCAAAAAGTACAGTAAATATATTTCATATATTGTACATATAATATTAACAAAAAGTACAACAAATACATTTTATATAGTGTAAATAAAATATCAAAAACTACAGTAAATTGGTATTACATACTGTACATGAAATATCAAAAAGTACACCAAATATGTGTTATATATACTGTAAATAAACTATAAAAAACTACACTAATTATATTTAATATACTGTACATAAAATATCAAAAATTACACCAAATGTATATTATATACTGTAAATAAATATCAAAAAGGACAGTGAATATATATCACACTCTATGTAAAATATCAAAAACTGCAAATATATTATATAATTTACATAAAATATCAAAAGGACACCAAATATATCTTATATCCTGTACATAAAATATCAAAAGTACAGTAAATATATTTCATGTATTCTATATATAATATTAACTAAAAGTACACCAAATACATTTTATATAGTGTAAATAAAATATCAAAAAGCACAGTAAATATATATTACACACCATATGTAAAATATCACAATCTACACCAAATATATATTATATAATTTACATAAAATATCAAAGGGACACCAAATATATCTTATATACTGTACATAAAATATCAAAAAGTACAGTAAATATATTTCATATATTGTACATATAATATTAACTAAAAGTACACCAAATACATTTTATATAGTGTAAATAAATTATCAAAAATTACAGTGAATCTAAATTACATACTGTACATAAAATATCAAAAAGTACACCAAATATGTGTTATATATACTGTAAATAAACTATCAAAAACTACAGTAATTATATTAATATACTGTACATACAATATCAAAAATTACACCTAATGTATAATATTTACTGTAAATAAAATATCAGAAAATACAGTACATATATATTACACACCATATGTAAAATATCACAATCTACACCAAATATGTATTATATAATTTACATAAAATATCAAAAGGACACCAAATATATCTTATATACTGTACATAAAATATCAAAATGTACAGTAAATATATTTCATATATTGTACATATAATATTAACTAAAAGTACACCAAATACATTTTATATAGTGTAAATAAAATATCAAAAAGTACAGTAAATATGTATTACACACCCTATGTAAAATATCACAATCTACACCAAATATATATTTTATAATTTACATAAAATATCAAAAGGACACCAAATATATCTTATATACTGTACATAACATATCAAAAATTACAGTAAATATATTTCATATATTGTACATATAATATTAACTAAAAGTACACCAAATACATTTTATATAGTGTAAATTAAATATCAAAAAGTACAGTAAATATGTATTATATACTGTACATAAAATACCAAAACGTACACCAAATATGTGTTATATATACTGTAAATAAACTATCTAAACTATAGTAATTATATTTAATATACTGTACATAAAATATCAAAAATTACCCCAAATGTATATTATTGACTGTAAATAAAATATCAAAAAGTACAGTAAATATATATTACACACCATATGTAAAATATCACAATCTACACCAAATATATATCCTATAATTTACATAAAATATCAAAAGGACACCAAATATATCTTATATACTGTACATAAAATATCAAAAATTTCAGTAAATATATTTCATACCTTCTACATATAATAGTACCTAAAAGTACACCAAATACATTTTATATAGTGTAAATAAAATATCAAAAAGTACAGTAAATATGTATTATATACTGTACATGCAATATCAAAATTTCAACAAATATATGTTATATATACTCTAAATAAACAATGAAATCTACATTAATTATATTTAATATACTGTACATAAATTATCAAAAATTACACCAAATTTCTATTATATACTCTAAATAAAATATGAAAAAGGACAGTAAATATATATTACGCAACCTATGTAAAATATCACAAACTACACCAACTATATATTATATAAATTACATAAAATATCAAAAGTACAGCAAATATATATTATATACTGTACCTAAAATATCAAAAACTACAGTAAATATAATTCATATATTGTACATATATTATTAACTAAAAGTACACCAAATACATTTTATATACTTTAAATAAAATATCAAAAATACAGTAAATATATATTACATACAGTACCTGAAATACCAAAAAGTACACCAAATATGTGTTATATATACTGTAAATAAACTATAAAAAACTACAGTAATTATATTTAATATACTCTACATAAAATATCAAAAATTACACCAAATGTATATTATTTAATGTAAATAAAATATCAAAAATACAGTAAATATATTTTACACACCATATGTAAAATATCACAATCTACACCAAATATATATTATATAATTTACATAAAATATCAAAAGGACACCAAATATATCTTATATACTGTACATAAAATATCAAATGTACAGTAAATATATTTCATATATTGTACATATCATATTAACTTAAAGTACACCAAATACATTTTATATAGTGTAAATAAAATATCAAAAAGTACAGTAAATAGGTATTACATACTGTACATGAAATATCAAAAAGTACACCAAATATGTGTTATATATACTGTAAATAAACTATCAAAAACTACAGTAATTATATTAATATACTGTACACAAAATATCAAAAATTACACCAAATATATAATATTTACTGTAAATAAAATACCAAAAAGTACAGTAAATATATATTACACACCCTATGTAAAATATCACAAACTACACCAAATATATATTATATAATTTACATAAAATATCAAAAGGACACGAAATATACCTTAAATACTGTAGATAAAACATCAAAAAGTACAGTAAATATTTTTCATATATTGTACATATAATATTAACTAAAAGTACACCAAATACATTTTATATAGTGTAAATAAAATATCAAAAAGTACAGTAAATATATATTACACACCATATGTAAAATATCACAATCTACACCAAATATATATTATATAATTTACGTAAAATATCAAAAGGACACCAAATATATCTTATATACTGTACGTAAAAATATCAAAAAGTACAGTAAATATATTTCAAATATTGTACATATAATATTAACTAAAAGTACACCAAATACATTTTATATAGTGAAAATTAAATATCAAAAAGTAGAGTAAATATGTATTATATACTGTACATAAAATATCAAAACGTACACCAAATATGTGTTATATATACTGTAAATAAACTATAAAATCTACACTAATTATATTTAATATACTGTACATGAAATATCAAAAATTACTCCAAATGTATATTATGTACTGTAAATAAGATATCCAAAATTACAATAAATATATTTCACACACCCTATGTAAAATATCAAAAGCTACACCAAATATATATTATATAATTTACATAAAATATCATAAGGACACCAAATATATCTTATATACTGTACATAAAATATCAAAATTACAGTAAATAGGTTTCATATATTGTACATATAATATTAAGTAAAAGTACATCAAATAGATTTTATATACTGTTAATAATATTTCAAAAATTACAGTAAGTATATATTACATATTGTACACTAAATATCAAAAAGTACACCAAATATGTGTTATATATACTGTAAATAAACTATCAAAAACTACAGTAATTATATTTAATATACTGTACATAAAATATCAAAAATTAAACCAAATGTATATTATACAATATAAATAAAATATGAAAAAGGACAGTAAATAGGTGTTACACACCCTATGTAAAATATCAAAAACTACACCAAATAAATATTATATAATTTACATAAAATATCAAAAGGACACCAAATATATATTATATACAGTACATAATATATCAAAAATACAGGAAATATGTTTGATATATTCTGCATATAATATTAACTAAAAGTACACCAAATACATTTTATATACTGTAAATTAAATATCAAAAAGTACAGTAAATATATATTATATTCTGTACATAAAATCTCAAAAAGTACACCAAATATGTGTTATATATACTGTAAATAAAATGTCAAAATCTACAGTAATTATATTAAATATACTGTACATAAAATACCAAAAATTACACCATATGTATAATATATACTGTAAATAAAATATCAAAAAGGACACTACATATATACTACACACCCTATGTAAAATATCAAAAACTACACCAAATATATATCATATAATTTACATAAAATATCAAAAGGACACCAAATATATCTCATATAGTGTACATAAAATATCAAAATGTACAGTATATTTTTCATATATTGTATATATAATATTATCTAAAAGTACACCAAACACATTTTATACACTGTAAATAAACTATCAAAACGTACAGTAAATATATTTTACATACTGTACTTAAAACATCAAAAAGTACACTAAATATGTGTTATATATACTATAAATAAACTATCAAAAACTACAGTAATTATATTTAATATATTGTACATAAAATATCAAAAATTACACCAAATGTATATTATATACCGTGAATAAAATATCAAACAGGACAGTAAATATATATAACACACACTATGTAAAATATCAAAAACTACACCAAATATATATTATATAATTTACATAAAATATCAAAAGGACACCAATTATATCCCATATACTGTACATAAAATATCAAAAATTAGAGTAAATATATTTCATATATTGTACATACAATATTAACTAAAAGTACAACAAATACATTTTATATACTGTAAATAAAATATCAAAAAGTACAGTAAATATACATTACATACTGTACATAATATATAAAAAGTACACCAAATATGTGTTATATATACTGTAAATAAACTATGAAAAAATACAGTAATTATGTTTAATATACTGTACATTAAATATCAAAAATTACACCAAATGTATATTATATACTGTAAATAAAATATGAAAAAGTACACTAAATATATATTACACTCTACGTAAAATATCAAAAACTACACCAAATATATATTATATAATTTACATAAAATATCAAAAGGACACCAATTATATCCCATATACTGTACGTAAAATATCAAAAAGTACAGTAAATATATTTCATATATTGTACATATAATATTAACTAAAAGTATACCAAATACATTTTATATACTGTAAATAAAATATCAAAAAGTACAGTAAATATATATTACATACTGTACATAAAATATCACAAAGTACACCAAATATGTGTTATATATACTGTAAATAAACAATCAAAATCTACAGTAATTATATTAAATATACTGTACATAAAATACCAAAAATTACAGCAAATGTATATTATATACTGTAAATAAAATATGAATAATTACAGTAAATATGTATTACACACCATATGTAAAATATCAAAAACTACACCAAATATATATTATATAATTTACATAAAATATCAAAAGTACTCCAAATATATCTTATATACTGTACATAAAATATCGAAAAGTACAGTAAATGTGTTTCATATATTGCACATATAATTTTAACTAAAAGTACACCAAATACACTTTATATACCGTAAACAAAATATCAAAAAGTACAGTAAATATACATTACATACTGTACATAAAATATCAAAAAGTACACCTAATATGTGTTTTATATACTGTAAATAAACTACCAAAACTACAGTAATTATATTTAATATACTGTACATAAAATATCAAAAATTACACCTCATGTATATAATATACTGTAAATAAAATATCAAAAAGTACAGTAAATATATATTACACTCTATGTAAAATATCAAAAACTACACCAAATATATATGATATAATTTATATAAACTATCTAAAGGACACCAAATATATCTTATATACTGTACATAAAATATCAAAGATACAGTAAATATATTTCATATATTGCACATATAATACTAACTAAAATTACACCAAATACATTTTATATAATGTAAATAAAATATCAAAATGTACAGTAAATATATATTACATACTGTACATAAAATATCAAAAAGTACACCAAATATGTTTTATATATACTGTAAATAAACTCTCAAAAACTACTGTAATTATATTTAAAATACTGTACATAAAATATCAAAAATTACACCAAATGTATATTATATACTGTAAATAAAATATCAAACACGACAGTAAATATATATGACACACACTATGTAAAATATCAAAAACAACACCAAATATATATTATATAATTTACATAAAATATCAAAAGGAGACCAAATATATCTTATATACTGTACATAAAATATCAAAAAGTAAAGTAAATATATTTCATATATTGTACATATTATAATAACTAAAAGTACACCAAACACATTTTATACACTGTAAATAAACTATCAAAACGTACAGTAAATATATTTTACATACTGTACTTAAAATATCAAAAAGTACACTAAATATGTGTTATATATACTGTAAATAAACTATCAAAAACTACAGTAATTATATTTAATATACTGTACATAAAATATCAAAACTTACACCAAATGTATATTATATACTGTAAATAAAATATCAAACAGGACAGTAAATATATATGACACACACTATGTAAAATATCAAAAACTACACCAAATATATATTATATAATTTACATAAAATATCAAAAGGACACCAAACATATTTTATATACTGTACATAAAGTATCAAAAAGTACAGTAAATATATTTCATATATTGTACAAATAATATTAACTAAAAGTACACCAAATACATTTTATATACTGTAAATTAAATATCAAAAAGTACAGTAAATATATATTACATACGGTTCATAAAATATCAAAAAGTACACCAAATATGTGTTATATATACTGTAAATAAACTATCAAAATCTACAGTAATTATATTTAATATACTGTACATTAAATACCAAAAATTACACCAAATGTATAATATATACTGCAAATAAAATATCAAAAAGACAGTAAATATATACTACACACCCTATGTAAAATATCAAAAACTACACCAAATATATATTATATAATTTACATAAAATATCAAAAGGACACCAAATATATCTTATATACTGTACATAAAATATAAAAGGTACAGTAAATATATTTCATATATTGTACATATAATATTAACTAAAAGTACACCAAATACATTTTATATACTGTAAATAAAATATCAAACTGTACAGTAAATATATATTACATACTGTACATAAAATATCAAAAAGTACACCAAATATGTGTTATATATACTGTAAGTAAACTATCAAAAACTACAGTAATTATATTTAATATACTGTACATAAAATATCAAAAATTACAGCAAATCTATATTATATACTGTAAATAAAATATCAAACAGGACAGTAAATATATATGACACACACAATGTAAAATATCAAAAACTACAACAAATATATATTATATAATTTACATAAAATATCAAAAGGACACCAAATATATCTTATATACTGTACATAAAATATCAAAAAGTACAGTAAATATATTTCATATATTGTATATATAATATTAACTAAAAGTACACCAAATACATTTTATATACTGTAAATTAAATATCAAAAAGTACAGTAAATATATATTACATAATGTACATAAAATACCAAAAAGTACACCAAATATGTGTCATATATATTGTAAATAAACTATGAAAATCTACAGTAATTATATTTAATATACTGTACATATAATGCCAAAAATTACACCAAATGTATAATATATACTGTAAATAATATTTCAAAAAGACAGTAAATATATACTACACACCCTATGTAAAATATCAAAATCTACACCAAATATACATTATATAATTTACATAAAATATGAAAATGACACAAAATATATCTTATATACTGTACATAAAATATCAAAAAGTACAGTAAATATATTTCATATATTGTACATATAATATTAACTAAAAGTACACCAAATACATTTTATATACTGTAAATAAAATATCAAAATGTACAGTAAATATATATTACATACTGTACATAAAATATCAAATAGTACACCAAATATGTGTTATATATACTGTAAATAAACTCTCAAAAACTACTGTAATTATATTTAATATACTGTACATAAAATATCAAAAATTACACCAAATGTATATTATATACTGTAAATAAAATATCAAACAGGATAGTAAATATATACGACACACACTATGTAAAATATCAAAAACTACACCAAATATATATTATATAATTTACATAAAATATCAAAAGGACACCAAATATATGTTATATACAGTACATAAAATATCAAAGGTACAGTAAATATATTTCATATATTGTACATATAATATTAACTAAAAGTACACCAAATACATTTTATATACTGTAAATAAAATATCAAAATGTACAGTAAATATATATTACATACTGTACATAAAATATCAAAAAGTACACCAAATATGTGTTATATATACTGTAAATAAACTATCAAAAACTTCAGTAATTATATTTAATATACTGTACATAAAATATCAAAAATTACAGCAAATGTATATTATATACTGTAAATAAAATATCAAACAGGACAGTAAATATATATGACACACACTATTTAAAATATCAAAAACTACAACAAATATATATTATATAATTTACATAAAATATGAAAAGGACACCAAATATATCTTATATACTGTACATAAAATATCAAAAAGTACAGTAAATATATTTCATATATTGTATATATAATATTAACTAAAAGTACACCAAATACATTTTATATACTGTAAATTAAATACCAAAAAGTACAGTAAATATATATTACATAATGTACATAAAATACCAAAAAGTACACCAAATATGCGTCATATATACTGTAAATAAACTATGAAAATCTACAGTAATTATATTTAATATACTGTATATATAAAGCCAAAAATTACACCAAATGTATAATATATACTGTAAATAATATATCAAAAAGACAGTAAATATATACTACACACCCTATGTAAAATATCAAAACCTACACCTAATATACATTATATAATTTACATAAAATATGTAAATGACACAAAATATATCTTATATACTGTACATAAAATATCAAAAAGTACAGTAAATATATTTCATATATTGTACATATAATATTAACTAAAAGTACACCAAATACATTTTATATACTGTAAATAAAATATCAAAATGTACAGTAAATATATGTTACATACTGTACATAAAATATCAAATAGTACACCAAATATGTGTTATATATACTGTAAATAAACTCTCAAAAACTACTGTAATTATATTTAATATACTGTACATAAAATATCAAAAATTACACCAAATGTATATTATATACTGTAAATAAAATATCAAACAGGACAGTAAATATATATGACACACACTATGTAAAATATCAAAAACTACACCAAATATATATTATATAATTTACATAAAATATCAAAAGGACACCAAATATATCTTATATACTGTACATAAAATATCAAAAAGTACAGTAAAGATATTTCATATATTGTACAGATAATATTAACTAAAAGTACACCAAATACATTTTATATACTGTAAATAAAATATCAAAAATACAGTAAATATATATTACATATTGTACATAAAATATCAAATTGTACAACAAATATGTGTTATATATACTTTAAATAATCTATCAAAAACTACAGTAATTATATTTAATATACTGTACATAAAATATCAAAAATCACACCGAATGTATATTATATAGTGTAAAGAAAATATCAAAAATACGGTAAATATATATTACACACCCTATGTAAAATATCAAAATCTACACCAAATATATATTATATAATTTACATAAAATATCAAAAGGCCACCAAATATATCTTATATACTGTACATAAATTATCAAAAAGTACAGTAAATATGTTTCATATATTGTACATATTATATTAACTAAAATTACAGCAAATACATTTTATATACTGTAAATAAAATTTCAAAAATTTCAGTAAATATATATTACATACTGTACATAAAATATCAAAAAGTACACCAAATATGTGTTATATATACTGTAAATAAACTATCAAAAACTACAGTAATTATATTTAATATACTGTACATAAAATATCAAAAATTACACCAAATGTATATTATATACTCTAAATAAAATATGAATAAGGACAGTAAATATATATTACGCACCCTATTTAAAATATCAAAAACTACCCCAAATATATATTATATCATTTACAAAAAATATCAAAAGGACACCAAATATATCTTATATACTGTACATAAAATATCAAAAAGTACAGTAAATATATTTCATATATTGTGCATATAATATTAACTAAAAGTACACGAAATATATTTTATATAGTGTAAATAAAATATCAAAAAGTACAGTAAATATGTATTATATACTGTACATAAAATATCAAAACGTACGCCAAATATGTGTTATATATACTGTAAATAAACTTTAAAATCTACAGTAATTATATTTAATATACTCTACATAAAATATCAAAAATTACACCAAATGTATATTATACACTGTAAATAACATATCAAAAAGGACAGTAAATATATATTACACTCTATGTAAAATATCAAAAACTACAAATATATATTATATAATTTACATTAAATATCAAAAGTACACAAAATATATCTTATATACTTTTCATAAAATATCAAAAAGTACAGTAAATATATTTCATATATTGTGCATATAATATTAACTAAAAGTACACCAAATACATTTTATGTACTGCAAATAAAATATCAAAAAGTACAGTAAATATATATTACATACTGTACATAAAATATCAAAAAGTACACCAAATATGTGTTATATATACTGTAAATAAACTATCAAAAACTACAATAATTATATTTAATATACTGTACATAAAATATAAAAAATTACACCAAATGTATAATATACTGTAAATAAAATATCAAAAAGTACAGTAAATATATATTACACACCCTATGTAAAATATCACAAACTACACGAAATATATATTATATAATTTACATAAAATATCAAAAGGACACCAAATATATCTTATATACTGTACATAAAATATTAAAATGTACACTAAAGATATTTCATATATTGCACATATAATATTAACTGAAAGTACACCGAATACATTTTATATACTGTAAATAAAATATCAAAAATTACAGTAAATATATATTACATACTGTACATAAAATATCAAAAAGTACACCAAATATGTGTTATATATACTGTAAATAAACTATCAAAAGCTACAGTAATTATATTCAATATAATGTAAATAAAATATCAAAAATTACACCAAATGTATATCATTTACTGTAAATAAAATATCAAAAAGTACAGTAAATATATATTACACACCCTATGTAAAATATCACAAACTACACCAAATATATATTATATAATTTATATAAAATAACAAAAGGACACCAAATATACCTTATATACTGTACTTAAAATATAAAAATGTACAGTAAATATACTTCATATATTGTATATATAATATTAACTAAATCTACACCAAATACATTTTTTATACTGTAAATAAAATATCAAAAATTACAGTAAATATATATTACATACTGTACATAAAATATCAAAAGTACACCAAATATGTGTTTTATATACTGTAAATTAACTATCAAAAACTACAGTAATTATATTTAATATACTGTACATAAAATATCAAAAATTACACCAAATGTATATTAATTACTGTAAATAAAATATCAAAAATACAGTAAATATATATTACACACCATATGTAAAATATCACAATCTACACCAAATATATATTATATAATTTACATAAAATATCAAAAGGACACCAAATATATCTTATATACTGTACATGAAACATCAAAAAGTACAGTAAATATATTTCATATATTGTACATATAATATTAACTAAAAGTACACCAAATACATTTTATATACTGTAAATAAAATATCAAATATTACAGTAAATATATATTACATACTGTACATAAAACATCAAAAAGTACACCAAATATGTGTAATATATACTCTAAATAAATTATCAAAAACTACAGTAATTATATTTAATATACTGTACATGAAATATCAAAAATTACAGCAAATGTACGTTATTTACTGTAAATAAAATATCAAAAAGTACAGTAAATATATATTACACACAATATGTAAAATATCACAATCTACACCAAATATATTTTATATAATTTACATAAAATATCAAAAGGACACCAAACATATCTTATATACTGTACATAAAATATCAAAAATACAGTAAATATATTTCATATATTGTACATATAATATTAACTAAAAGTACACCAAATACATTGTATATACTGTAAATTAAATATCAAAAAGTACAGTAAATATATATTACATACTGTACATAAAATATCAAAAAGTACACCAAATATGTGTTATATATACTGTAAATAAACTATCAAAAGCTACAGTAATTATATTTAATATAATGTAAATAAAATATCAAAAATTACACCAAATGTATATTATTTACTGTAAATAAAATATCAAGTACAGTAAATATATATTACACACACTATGTAAAATATCACAAACTACACCAAATATATATTATATAATTTAAAGAAAATAACAAAAGGACACCAAATATACCTTATATACTGTACATAAAATATCAAAATGTACAGTAAATATATTTCATATATTGTATATATAATATTAACTAAATGTACACCAAATACATTTTTTATATTGTAAATAAAATATAAAAAATTTCAGTAAATATATATTACATACTGTACATAAAATATCAAAAAGTACACCAAATATGAGTTATATATACTGTAAATAAACTATCAAAAACTGCAGTAATTATATTTAATATACTGTATATAAAAGATCAAAAATTACACCATATGTATATTATTTACTTTAAATAAAATATCAAAAAGGACAGTAAATATATATTACACAACCTATGTAAAATATCACAAACTACACCAAATATATAATATATAAATTACATAAAATATCAAAAGGACACCAAATATACCTTATATACTGTACATAAAATATCAAAATGTACAGTAAATATATTTCATATATTGTACATATAATATTAACTAAGAGTACACCAAATACATTTTATATACTGTAAATAAAAAATCAAAAATTACAGTAAATATATATTACATACTGTACCTAAAATATGAAAAAGTACACCAAATATGTGTTATATATACTGTAAATAAACTCTCAAAATCTTCATTAATTATATTTAATATACTGTACATAAAATATCAAAAATTACACCAAATGTATATTATATACGGTAAATAAGATATCAAAAAGTACAGTAAATATATATTACACACCCTATGTAAAATATCACAAACTACACCAAATATATATTATATAATTTACATAAAATATCAAAAGGACACCAAATATATCTTATATACTGTACATAAAATATCAAAAAGTACAGTAAATATATTTCATATATTGTACATATAATATTAACTAAAACTACACCAAATACATTTTATATACTGTAAATAAAATATCCAATAGTACAGTAAATATATATTACATACTGTACATAAAATATCAAATAGTACACCAAACATGTGTTATATTTACTGTAAATAAAGTATAAAAACTACAGTAATTACATTTATTATACTGTACATAAAATATGAAAAATTACACTAAATGCATATTATATACTGTAAATAAAATATCAAATAGTACAGTAAATATTTATTACACACTCTATGTAAAATATCAAAAACTACACCAAATATATGTTATATAATTTACATAAAATATCAAATGTACACCAAATATATATTATATTCTGTACATAAAATATCAAAACGCACAGTAAATCCATTTCATATATTGTACATATAATATTAACTGAAAGTATACCAAATACATTTTATATATTGTATATAAAATATCAAAAAGCACAGTACATATATATTACATACTGTAGAAAAAATATCCAAAAGTACACCAAATATGTGTTATATATACTGTAAATAAACAATCAAAAAATCAGTAATTATATTTCATATACTGTACATAAAATATCAAAAATTACACGAAATATATACTATATACTGTAAAAAAATCTAAAATTACATTAAATATATATTACACACTCTATGTAAAATATCAAAAACTACGCCAAATATATATTATATAAATTACAGAAAATATCAAAAGTACACCAAATATATATTATATACTGTACATAAAATATCAAAAAGTACAGTAAATATATTGCAAATATTGTACATATAATATTAACTAAAATTACACCAAATACATTTTATATACTGTAAATAAAATACCCAAAAGTACAGTAAATATATATTACAAACTGTACATAAAATATCAAAAATTACACCAAATATGTGTTATATATACTGTAAATAAACTATAAAATCTACAGTAATAATATTTAATATACTGTACATAAAATATCGAAAATTACACAAAATGTATATTATATACTGTAAATAAAATATCAAAAATTACAGTAAATATATATTACACATTCTATTTAAAATAGCAAAAACTACACCAAAAATATATTTTATAATTTACATAAAATATCAAAAGTACACTTAATATATTTTATATACTGTACATAAAATATGGAAATGTACAGTAAATATATTTCATATATTGTACATATATTAAATAAAGTACACCAAATACATTGCATATACTGTAAATAAAATATCCAAAACTACAGTAAATATATATTACATAATGTACATAAAATATCAAAATGTACACCAAATATGTTTTATATATACTGTAAATAAGCTATCAAATACTACAGTAATTATATTTAATATACTGTACATAAAATACATACTGTACATAAAATATCAAAAAGTACACCTAATATGTGTTATATATACTGCAAAAAAGCTATAAAATCTACAGTAATTATATTTAATATACTGTACATAAAATATCAAAAATTACACTAAATGCATATTATATACTGTAAATAAAATATCAAATAGTTCAGTAAATATTTATTACACACTCTACGTAAAATATCAAAACTACATCAAATATGTGTTATATATATTGTAAATAATCAAAAATTACAGTAATTATATTTAACATACTGTACATAAAATATCAAAAATTACACGAAATGTATACTATATACTGTAAAAAAAATCTAAAATTACAGTAAATATATATTACACACTCTATGTAAAATATCAAAAACTACACCAAATATATGTTACATAATTTACACAAAATATCAAAAGTACCCCAAATATATATTATATACTGTACATGAAATATCAAAAAGTACAGAAAATATATTTCATATATTATACATATAATATTAACTGAAAGTACACCAAATACATTTTGTATACTGTTAATTAAATACCCAAATTTCAGTAAATATATATTACATACTGTACATAAAATATCAAATACTACACCAAATATGTGTTGTATATACTGTAAATAGACTACCAAAAACTAAAGTAATTACATTTAACATACTGTACATAAAATCAAAAATTACACGAAATATATATTATATACACTAAATAAAATATCAAAAAGTACAGTAAATATTTATTACACACTCTATGTAAAATATCAAAAACTACACCAAATATATATTATAAAATTTACATAAAATATCAAACGTACACCAAATATATATTATATACTTTACATAAAATATCAAAATGCACAGTAAATATATTTCATATATTGTACATATAATATTAAGTAAAAGTATACCAAATACATTCTACATACTGTAAATTAAATATCCAATAGTACAGTAAATATATATTACATACTGAACATAAAATATCAATAGTACACCAAATATGTGTTATATATACTGTATATAAGCTATCAAAAACTACAGTAATTATATTTAACATAATGTACATAAAATATCAAAAATTACACTAAATGCATATTATATACTGTAAATAAAATATCAAATAGTACAGTAAATATTTATTACACACTATGTAAAATATCAAAAACTACACCAAACATATGTTATATAATTTACATAAAATATCAAAAGTACACCAAATATATAATATATACTGTACATAAAATATCAAAATGCACAGTAATTCTATTTCATATATTGTACATATAATATTAACTGAAAGTACACCATATACATTTTATATACTGTAAATAAAATATCCAAAAGCACAGTAAATATATATTACATACTGTAAATAAAGTATCAAAAAGTACACGAAATATGTGTTATGTGTACTGTAAATAAACAATCAAAAAATAGAGTAATTATATTTAATATACTGTACATAAAATATCAAAAATTACCCGAAATGTATACTATATACCGTAAAAAAATGTCTAAAATTTCAGTGAATATATATTACACACTCTATGGAAAATATCAAAAACTACGCCAAATATATATTATATAATTTACATAAAATATCAAAAGTACACCAAATAGATATTATATACTGTACATAATGTATCAAAAAGTACAGTAAATATATTTCATATATTGCACATATAATATTAACTAAAAGTACACCAAATACATTTTATATACTGTATATAAATTATCCAATAGTATAGTAAATATATATTACATACTGTACATAAAATATCAAAAAGTACTCCAAATATGTGTTATATATACTATAAATAAATTATAAAAACAACAGTAATTATATTTAATATACTGTACATAAAATAGGAAAAATTACACCAAATGCATATTATATACTGTAAATAAAATATCAAAAAGTACAGTAAATATTTATTACACACTCTATGTAAAATATAAAAAACTACACCAAATATATGTTATATAATTTACATAAAATATCAAAAGTAGACCAAATATATATTATATACTGTACATAAAATATCAAAAATTACATGAAATGTATACTATATACTGTAAAAAAAATCTAAAATTACAGAAAATATATATTACACACTCTATGTAAAATATCAAAAACTACACCTAATATATAATATAATTTACATAAAATATCAAAAGTTCACCAAATATATATTATATACTGTACATAAAATATCAAAAAGTACAGTAAATATATTGCAAATATTGTACATATAATATTAACTAAAAGTACACCAAATACATTTCATATACTGTAAATAAAGTATCCAAAAGTACAGTAAATATATATTACATACTGTACATAATATATCAAAAACTTCACCAAATATGTGTTATTTATACTGTAAATAAACTATAAAAACTACAGTAATTATATTTAATATACTGTACATAAAATATCAAAAATTACAAAAAATGTATATTATATAGTTTATATAAAATATCAAAAATTACAGTAAATATATATTACACATTCTATTTAAAATATCAAAAACTACACCAAAAATATATTTTATACTTTACATAAAATATCAAAAGTACACTTAATATATTTTATATACTGTACATAAAATATGAAAATGTACAGTAAATATATTTCATATAGTGTACATATAATATTAAATAAAGTACACCAAATACATTTTATGTACTGTAAATAAAATATCCAAATGTACAGTAAATATATATTACATATTTTACATAAAATATCAAAAAGTACACCAAATATGTGTTATATATACTGTAAATAAACTATAAAAAACTACAGTAATTATATTTAATATACTGTACAAAAAATATCAAAAATTACATCAAATGTATATTATTTACCATAAATAAAATATCAAATAGTACAGTAAATATATATTACACACAATATGTAAAATATCACAATCTACACCAAATATATATTATATAATTTACATAAAATATCAAAAGGACACCAAATATATCTTATATACTGTTCATAAAATATCAAAAATTACAGTAAATATATATTACATACTGTACAGAAAATATCAAAAAGAACACCAAATATGTGTTAGATATACTGTAAACTATCAAAAACTGCAGTAATTATATTTAAGATACTGTATATAAAATATCAAAAATTACACCAAATGTATATTATTTACTGTAAATAAAATATCAAAAAGTACACTAAATATATCTTACACACCATATGTAAAATATCACAATGTACCCCAAATATATATTATATAATTTACATAAAATATCAAAATGACACCAAATATATCTTATATACTGTACATAAAACATCAAAAAGTACAGTAAATATATTTCATATAATGATCATATAATATTAACTAAAAGTACACCAAATACATTTTATGTACTGTGAATAAAATATCAAAAAGTAAAGTAAATATATATTACATACTGTACATAAAATATCGAAAAGTACACCAAATATGTGTTATATATACTGTAAATGAACTATCAAAAACTACACTAATTAAATTTAATATACTGTACATAAAATATAAAAAATTACACCAAATATATAATATACTGTAAATAAAATATCAAAAAGTGCAGTAAATATATATTACACACCCTATGTAAAATATCAACTACACCAAATATATATTACATAATTTATATAAAATATCAAAACGACACAAAATATACCTTATATACTGTACATAAAATATCAAAATGTACAGTAAATATATTTCATATATTGTACATATAATATTAACTAAAAGTACACCAAATACATTTTATATACTGTAAATAAAATATCAAAAAGTACAGTAAATATATATTACATACTGTTCATAAAATATCAAAAAGTACACCAAATATGTGTTATATATACTGTAAATAAACTATCAAAACTACAGTAATTATATTTAATATACTGTACATAAATTATCCAGAATTACACGAAATGTATATTATATACTGAAAATAAGATATCAAAAATACAGTAAATATATCTTACACACCCTATGTAAAATATCACAAACTACACCAAATATATATTATATAATTTACATAAAATATCAAAGAACACCAAATATATCTTATATATTGTACGTAAAATATCAAAAAGTACAGTAAATATATTTCATATATTGTACGTATAATATTAACTAAAAGTACACCAACTACATTTTATAAACTGTAAATAAAATATCAAAAATTACAGTAAATATATAATACATTCTGTACATAAAATATCAAAAAGTACACCAAATATGTGTTATATATACTGTAAACTATCAAAAACTACAGTAATTATATTTAATATACTGTACATAAAATATCAAAAATCACAGCAACTGTATATTATATACCGTAAATAAAATATCAAAAAGGACAGTGAATATATATGACACACACTATGTAAAATATCAAAAACTACACCAAATATATATTATATAATTTACAATAAATATCAAAAGGACACCAAATATATCTTATATACTGTACATAAAATATCAAAAAGTACAGTAAATATATTTCATATATTGTACATATAATATTAACTAAAAGTACACCAAATACATTTTATATACTGTAAATAAAATATCAAAAAGTACAGTAAGTATATATTACATACTGTACATAAAATATCAAAAAGTACACCAAATATGTGTTATATATACTGTAAATAAACTATCAAAAACTACAGTAATTATATTTAATATACTGTACATAAAATGTCAAAAATTACTCCAAATGTACATTATATAGAATAAATAATATATCCAAAATTCAGTAAATATATATTACACACCCTATGTAAAATATAAAAAATTACACCAAATGTATATTATATAATTTACAAAAAATATCGGAAGGACACCAATTATATCCTATATACTGTACGTAAAATATCAAAATCTACAGTAAATATATTTCATATATTGTACATATAATATTAACTAAAAGTACACCAAATACATTTTATATACTGTAAATAAAATATCAAAAATACAGTAAATATATATTACATACTGTACATAAAATATGAAAAAGTACACCAAATATGTGTTATATATACTGTAAATAAACTATCAAAAACTACAGTAATTATATTCAATATACTGTACATAAAATATCAAAAATTACTCCAAATGTACATTATATGGTGTAAATAAAATATCCAAAATACAGTAAATATATATTACACACCCTATGTAAAATATCCAAATTTACACCAAATATATATTATATAATTTACAAAAAATATCGGAAGGACACCAAATATATCTTATATACTGTACGTAAAATATCAAAAACTACAGTAAATATATTTCATATATTGTACATATAATATTAACTAGAAGTACAGCAAATACATTTTATATACTGTAAATAAAATATCAAAAATTACAGTAAATATATATTACATACTGTACATAAAATATCAAAAAGTACACCAAATACTGCACATAAAATATCAAAAAGTACAGTATATATATTTCATATATTGTACATATATTATTAACTAAAAGTACACCAAATACATTTGATATACTGTAAATAAAATATCAAAAATTACACTAAATATATATTACATACTGTACATAAAATATCAAAATGTACACCAAATATGTGTTATATATACTGTAAATAAACTATCAAAACTACAGTAATTATATTTAACATACTGTACATAAAATATCAAAAATTACACCAAATGTATATTATATACTGTAAATAAGATATCAAAAATACAGTAAATATATATTACACACCCAATGTAAAATATCACAAACTACACCAAATATATATTACATAATTTACATAAAATATCAAAAGGACACCAAATATATCTTATATACTGTACATAAAATATCAAAAAGTACAGTAAATATATTTCATATATTGTACATATAATATTAACTAAAAGTACACCAAATACATTTTATGTAGGGTAAATAAAATATCAAAAATTACAGTAAATATATATTACATACTGTACATAAAATATCAAAAAGTACACCAAATATGTGTTATATATACTGTAAACTATCAAAAACTACAGTAATTATATTTAATTTACTGTACATAAAATATCAAAAATCACACCAAATGTATATTTTATACCGTAAATAAAATATCAAAAAGGACAGTGAATATATATGACACACACTATGTAAGATACCAAAAACTACACGAAATATATATTATATAACTTACAATAAATATCAGAAGGACACCAAATATATCTTATATACTGTACATAAAATATCAAAAAGTACAGTAAATATATTTCATATATTGTACATATAATATTATCTAAAAGAACACCAAATACATTTTATATACTGTAAATAAAATATCAAAAAGTACAGTAAATATATATTACATACAGTACATAAAATATAAAAAAGTACACCAAATATGTGTTATATATACTGTAAATAAGCTATGAAAAACTACAGAAATTATATTTAATATACTATACATAAAATATCAAAAATTACTCCAAATGTACATTATATAGTGTAAATAATATATCCAAAATACAGTAAATATATATTACACACCCTATGTAAAATATCAAAAATTACACCAAATATATATTTTATTATTTACAAAAAATATCGGAAGGACACCAAATATATCTTATATACTGTACGTAAAATATCAAAAACTACAGTAAATATATTTCATATATTGTACATATAATATTAACTAAAAGTACACCAAATACATTTTATATACTGTAAATAAAATATCAAAAATTACAGTAAATACATATTACATACTGTACATAAAATATCAAAAAGTACACCAAATATGTGTTATATATACTGTAATTATCAAAAACTACAGTAATTATATTTAATATACTGTACATAAAATATCAAAAATTACACCAAATATATATTATATACCGTTAATAAAATATCAAAAAGGACAGTAAATATATATTACACCCTATGTAAAATATCAAAAACTACGTCAAATATATATTATATAATTTACAAAAAATATTAAAAGTACACCAAATATATCTTATATACTGTACATAAAATATCAAAAAGTACAGTAAGTATATTTCATATATTGTACATATAATATTAAGTAAAAGTACACCAAATATATTTTATATACTGTAAATAAATTATCAAAAAGTACAGTAAATATATATTACATACTGTACATAAAATATCAAAAAGTACACCAAATATGTGTTATATATACTGTAAAGAAACTATCAAAATCTACAGTAATTACATTTATTATACTGTACATAAAATATCAAAAATTACACCAAATGTATATTATATACTGTAAATAAAATATCCAAAATACAGTAAATATAAATTACACACCATATGTAAAATATCCAAATTTACACCAAATATATATTATATAATTTACAAAAAATATCGGATGGACACCAAATATATCTTATATACTGTACGTAAAATAAAAAAAACTACAGTAAATATATTTCATATATTGTACATATAATATTAACTAAAAGTACACCAAATACATTTTATATACTGTAAATAAAATATCAAAAATTACAGTAAATATATATTACATACTGTACATAAAATATCAAACAGTACACCAAATATGTGTTATATATACTGTAATTATCAAAAACTACCGTAATTATATTCAATGTACGCTATATAAATTATAAAAATTACACCAACTGTAAATTATATACTGTAAATAAAATATCAAAAAGGACAGTAAATATATACTACACACACTATGTAAAATATCAGAAACTACACCAAATATATATTATATAATTTACATAAAGTATCAAAAGGACACCAAATATATCTTATATACTCTATATAAAATATCAAAAAGGACAGTAAATATATTTCATATATTGTATATATAATATTAACTAAAAGTACACCAAATACATTTTATATACTGTAAATAAAATATCAAAAACTACAGTAAATATATATTACATACTGTACATAAAATATCAAAAAGTACAGTAAATATATTTCATATATTGTAATTATAATATTAACTAAAAATACACCAAATACATTTTATATACTGTAAATAAAATATCAAAAAGTACAGTAAATATATATTACATACTGTACATAAAATATCAAAAAGTACACCAAATATGTGTTATATATACTGTAAATAAACTATCAAAAACTACAGTAATTATATTTAATATACTGTACATAAAATATCAAAAATTACTCCAAATGTACATTATGTAGTGTAAATAATATATCCAAAATACAGTAAATATATATTACACACCCTATGTAAAATATCAAAAATTACACCAAATATATATAATATAATTTACAAAAAATATCGGAAGGACAAAAATATATCCTATATACAGTACGTAAAATATCAAAAACTACAGTAAATAAGTTTCATATATTGTATATATAATATTAACTAAAAGTACAGCAAATACATTTTATATACTGTAGATAAAATATCAAAAAGTACAGTAAATATATATTACACACCCTATGTAAAATATCCAAATTTACACCAAATATATATTATATAATTTACAAAAAATATCGGAAGGACAACAAATATACCTTATATAATGTACGTAAAATATCAAAAACTACAGTAAATATATTTCATATATTGTACATATAATATTAACTAAAAGTACACCAAATACATTTTATATACTGTAAATAAATTATCAAAAATTACAGTAAATATATATTACATACTGTACATAAAATATCAAAAAGTACACCAAATATGTGTTATATATACTGTAAACTATCAAAAACTACAGTAATTATGTTTAATATACTGTACATAAAATATCAAAAATTACACCAAATGTATATTATGTACCCTAAATAAAATATGAAAAAGGACAGTAAATATATATTACACACCCTATGTAAAATATCAAAAACTACACCAAATATATATAATATAATTTACATAAAATATCAAAAGGACACCAAATATATATTATGTACTGTACATAAAATATCAAAAATTACAGTAAATATAATTCATATATTGTGCATATAATATTAACTAAAAGTACTCCAAATACATTTTATATACTGTAAATAAAATATCAAATAGTACAGTAAATATATATTACATAATGTACATAAAATATCAAAAAGTACACCAAATATGTGTTATATATATTGTAAATAAACTATCAAAAACTACAGTACTTATATTTAATATACTGTACATAAAATATCGAAAATTACACCAAATGTATAATATATACTGTAAATAAAATATCAAAAAGTACATTAAATATATACTACACACCCTGTGTAAAATATCAAAAACTACACCAACTATATATTATATACTTTACATAAAATATCAAAAGGACACCAAATATATGTTATATACTGTACATAAAATATCAAAAAGTTCAGTAAATATATTTCATATATTGTACGTATAATATTAAATAAAGTACACCAAATACATTTTATATACTGTAAATAAAATATCAAAAAGTACAGTAAATATATATTACATACTGTACATATAATATCAAATAGTACACCAAATATGTGTTATATATACTGTAAATAAACTATCATAAAGTACAGTAATTATATTTAATATACTGTACAGAAAATATCAAAAATTACACCAAATGTATATTATATACTGTAAATAAAATATCAAAAAGGACAGTAAATATATACTACACACCCTATGTAAAATATCAAAAACTACACCAAATATATATTATATAATTTACATAAAATATCAAAAGGTCACCAAATATATATTATATACTGTACATAAAATATCAAAAAGTAGAGTAAATATATTTCATATATTTTACATATAATATTAACTAAAAGTACACCAAATACATTTTATATACTGTAAATAAAATATCAAAATACAGTAAATATATATTACATACTCTACATAAAATATCAAAAAGTACACCAAATATGTGTTATAAACACTGTAAATAAACTATAATAAACGACAGTAATTATATTTAATATACTGTATATAAATTATCAAAAATTACACAAAATGTTTATTATATACAGTAAATAAAATATCAAAAAGACAGTAAATATATACTACACACCCTATGTAAAATATCAAAAACTACACCAAAGAAATATTATATAATTAATATTAAATATCAAAAGGTCACCAAATATATCTTATACACCGTACATAAAATATCAAAAAGTACAGTAAATATATTTCATATATTGTACATATAATATTAAATAAAGAACACCAAATACATTTTATATACTGTAAATGAAATATCAAAAATTACAGTAAATATATATTACATACAGTACATAAAATATCAAAAAGTGCACCAAATATGTGTTATATATACTGTAAATAAACTATCAAAAACTACAGTAATTATATTTCATATATTGTACATATAATATTAACTAAAAGTACACCAAACACATTTTATATACTGTAAATAAAATACCAAAAAGTACAGTAAATATATATTACATACACTACATAAAATGTCAAAAGTACACCAAATATGTGTTATATATACTGTAAATAAACTATCAAAATCTACAGTAATTATATTTAATATACTGTACATAAAATATCAAAAATTACACCAAATGTATATTATATACTGTAAATAAAATATCAAAATGTACAGTAAATATATACTACACACCCTATGTAAAATATCAAAAACTACACCAAATACATATTATATAATTTACATAAAATAACATAAGGACACCAAATATATATTATATACTGTACATAAAATATCGAAAAGTACAGTAAATATATTTCATATATTCTAAATGTAATATTAACTGAAAGTACACCAAATACATTTTATATACTGTAAATAAAATATCAAAAAGTACAGTATATATATTACATACTGTACATAAAATATCAAATAGTACACCAAATATGTGTTATATATACTGTAAATAAACTATCATAAAGTACAGTAATTATATTTAATATACTGTACAGAAAATATCAAAAATTACACCAAATGTATATTATATACTGTAAATAAAATATCAAAATGACAGTAAATATATACTACACACCCTATGTAAAATACCAAAAACTACACCAAATATATATTATATAATTTACATAAATTATCAAAAGGTCACCAAATATATCTTATACACCGCACATAAAATATCAAAAAGTACAGTAAATATATTTCATATATTGTACGTATAATATTAAATAAAGTACACCAAATACATTTTATATACTGTAAATAAAATATCAAAAAGTACAGTAAATATATATTACATACAGTACATAAAATATCAAGAAGTACACCAAATATGTGTTATATATAGTAAATAAACTATCAAAAACTACAGTAATTATATTTCATATATTGAAAATATAATATTAACTAAAAGTACACCAAATACATTTTATATACTGTAAATAAAATATCAAAAAGTACAGTAAATATATATTACATACACTACATAAAATATCAAAAAGTACACCAAATATGTGTTATATATACTGTAAATAAACTATCAAAGACTACAGTAATTATATTTAATATACTGTACATAAAATATCAAAAATCACACCAAATGAATATTATATACTCTAAATAAAATATCAAAAAGTACACTAAATATATATTACACTCTATGTAAAATATCAAAACTACACCAAATATATATTATATAATTTACATAAAATATCAAATGTACACCAAATATATATTATATACTGTACATAAAATATCAAAAAGTAGAGTAAATATATTTCATATATTGTACATATAATATTAACTAAAAGTACACCAAATACATTTTATATACTGTAAATAAAATATCAAAATACAGTAAATATATATTACATACTCTACATAAAATATCAAAAAGTACAACAAATATGTGTTATATATACTGTAAATAAACTATCATAAATGACAGTAATTATATTTAATATACTGTATATTAATTATCAAAAATTACTCCAAATGTTTATTATATACAGTAATTAATATATCAAAAAAACAGTAAATATATACTACACACCCTATGTAAAATATCAAAAACTACACCAAATATATATTATATAATTAATATAAAATATCAAAAGGTCACCAAATATATCTTATACACCTTACATAAAATATCAAAAAGTACAGTAAATATATTTCATATATTGTACATATAATATTAAATAAAGTACACCAAATACATTTTATATACTGTAAATGAAATATCAAAAATTACAGTAAATATATATTACATACAGTACATAAAATATCAAAAAGTACACCAAATATGTGTTATATATACTGTAAATAAACTATCAAAAACTACAGTAATTATATTTCATATATTGTACATATAATATTAACTAAAAGTACACCAAATACATTTTATATACTGTAAATAAAATATTAAAAAGTACAGTAAATATATATTACATACACTACATAAAATATCAAAAAGTACACCAAATATGTGTTATATATACTGTAAATAAACTATCAAAAACTACAGTAATTATATTTAATATACTGTACATAAAATATCAAAAATTACACCAAATGTGTATTATATACTGTAAATAAAATATCAAAAAGGACAGTAAATATATATTACACACCTTATGTAAAATATCAAAAACTACACCAAATATATATTATATAATTTACATAAAATATCAAAAGACCACCAAATATATCTTATATACTATACATAAAATATCAAAAATTACAGTAAATATGTTTCATATATTGTACATATAATATTAACTAAAAGTACACCAATTACATTTTATATACTGTAAATAAATATGAAAAAGTACAGTAAATATATATTACATACTGTACATAAAATTTCAAAAAGTACACCAAATATGTGTTATATATACTGTAAATAAACTATCAAAAACTACAGTAATTATATTTAATATACTGTACATAAAATATCAAAAATTACACCAAATGTATATTATATACTCTAAATAAAAGATGAAAAATGACAGTAAAAATATATTACACTGTGTGAAATATCAAAAACTACACCAATTATATACTATATAATTTACATAAAATATCAAAAGGACACCAAATATAGATTATATACTGTACATAAAATATCAAAAAGTACAGCAAATATATTTCATATATTGTACATATAATATTAACTAAAAGTACACCAAATATATTTTATATAGTGTAAATAAAACATCAAAAATTACAGTAAATATATATTACATACTGTACATAATATATCAAAAAGTACACCAAATATGTGTTATATATACTGTAAATAAACTATCAAAAACTGCAGTAATTATATTTAATATAATGTACATAAAATATCAAAAATTACACCAAATGTATATTATATACTGTAAATAAAATATCAAAATTACAGTAAATATATATTACATAGTCTACATAAAATATCAAAAAGTACACCAAATATGTGTTATATATACTGTAAATAAACTATCAAAAACTACAGTAATTATATTTAATATACTCTACATAAAATATCAAAAATTACACCAAATATTTGTTATATATCCTGTAAATAAACTATCAAAAACTACAGTAATTATATTTAATATACTGTACATAAAATATAAAAAATTACACCAAATGTATATTATATACTGTAATTAAAATATCAAAAAGTACAGTAAATATATATTACACACCCTATTTAAAATATCAAAAACTACACCAAATATATATTATATAATTTACATAAAATATCAAAAGACCACCAAATATATCTTATGTACTGTACATAAAATATCAAAAACTACAGTAAATATGTTTCATATATTGTACATATAATATTAACTAAAAGTACACCAAATACATTTTATATACTGTAAATAAAACTTCAAAAATTCCAGTAAATATATATTACATACTGTATATAAAATATCAAAAAGTACACCAAATATCTGTTATATATACTGTAAATAAACTATCAAAAACTACAGTAATTATATTTAATATAATGTACATAAAATATCAAAAATTACACCAAATGTACATTATATACTGTAAATAAAATATTAAAAAGGACAGTAAATATATATGACACACCCTATGTAAAATATCAAAATCTACACCAAATATATATTATATAATTTACATAAAATATCAAAAGTACACCAAATATATATTATATACTATACATAAAATATCAAAAATACAGTAAATATATTTCATATATTGTACATATAATATTAACTAAAATTACACAAAATACATTTTATATACTCTAAATAAAATATCAAAATACAGTAAATATATATTACATACTCTAAATAAATTATCAAAAAGTACACCAAATATGTGTTATATATACTGTAAATAAAATATCATAAACTACAGTAATTCTATTTAATATACTGTACATAAAATATCAAAAATTACACCAAATGTATATTATAGACTGTAAATAAAATATCAAAAACTACAGTAAATATATACTACACACCCTATGTAAAATATCAAAAACTGCACCAAATATATATTATATAATTTACATAAAATAGGAAAAGGTCACCAAATATATCTTATACACCGTACATAAAATATCAAAAAGTTCAGTAAATATATTTCATATATTGTACGTATAATATTAAATAAAGTACACCAAATACATTTTATATACTGTAAATAAAATATCAAAAAGTACAGTAAATATATATTACATACTGTACATATAATATCAAATAGTACACCAAATATGTGTTATATATACTGTAAATAAACTATCATAAAGTACAGTAATTATATTTAATATACTGTACAGAAAATATCAAAAATTACACCAAATGTATATTATATACTGTAAATAAAATATCAAAAACGACAGTAAATATATACTACACACCCTATGTAAAATATCAAAAACTACACCAAATATATATTATATAATTTACATAAAATGTCAAAAGGTCACCAAATATATATTATATACTGTACATAAAATATCAAAAAGTAGAGTAAATATATTTCATATATTGTACATATAATATTAACGAAAAGTACACCAAATACATTTTATATACTGTAAATAAAATATCAAAATACAGTAAATATATATTACATACTCTACATAAAATATCAAAAAGTACACCAAATATGTGTTATAAACACTGTAAATAAACTATCATAAACGACAGTAATTATATTTAATATACTGTATATAAATTATCAAAAATTACACCAAATGTTTATTATATACAGTAAATAAAATATCAAAAAGACAGTAAATATATACTACACACCCTATGTAAAATATCAAAAACTACACCAAAGAAATATTATATAATTAATATTAAATATCAAAAGGTCACCAAATATATCTTATACACCGTACATAAAATATCAAAAAGTACAGTAAATATATTTCATATATTGTACATATAATATTAAATAAAGTACACCAAATACATTTTATATACTGTAAATGAAATATCAAAAATTACAGTAAATATATATTACATACAGTACATAAAATATCAAAAAGTACACCAAATATGTGTTATATATACTGTAAATAAACTATCAAAAACTACATTAATTATATTTCATATATTGTACATATAATATTAACTAAAAGTACACCAAATACATTTTATATACGGTAAATAAAATATTAAATAGTACAGTAAATATATATTACATACACTACATAAAATATCAAAAAGTACACCAAATATGTGTTATATATACTGTAAATAAACTGTCAAAAACTATAATAATTATATTTAATATACTGTACATAAAATATCAAAAATTACACCAAATGTATATTCTATACTGTAAATAAAATATCAAAAAGGACAGTAAATATATACTACACACCCTATGTAAAATATCAAAAACTACACCAAATATATATTGTATGATTTACATAAAATACAAAAAGGACACCAAATATATCTTATATACTGTACATAAAATATCAAAAAGTACAGTAAATATATGTCATATATTGTACATATAATATTAACTAAAAGTACACCAAATACATTTTATATACTGTAAAAAAATATCAAAAAATACAGTAAATATATATTACATACAGTACGTAAAATATCAAAAAGTACACCAAATATGTGTTATATATACTGTAAATAAACTATCAAAAACTACAGAAATTATATTTAATATACTGTACATTAAATATCAAAAATTACACCAAATATATATTATATACTGTAATTAAACTATCAAAAAGTACAGTAAATATATATTACACACCCTATGTAAAATATCAAAATCTACACCAAATATATATTATATAATTTACATAAATTATCAAAAGGCCACCAAATATATCTTATATACTGTACAAAAAATATCAAAAAGTACAGTAAATATGTTTCATATATTGTACATATAATATTAACTAAAAGTACACGAAACACATTTTATATAGTGTAAATAAAATTTCAAATCTACAGTAAATATATATTACATACTGTACATAAAATATCAAGAAGTACACCAAATATGTGTTATATATACTGTAAATAAACTATCAAAAACTAGAGTAATTATATTTCATATATTGTACATATAATATTAACTAAAAGTACACCAAATACATTTTATATACTGTAAATAAAATATCAAAATGTACAGTAAATTTATATTACACTCTATGTAAATTATCAAAAACTACACCAAATATATATTATATAATTTATAGAAAATATCAAGTGGACACCAAATATATATTAGAAACTATACATAAAGTATCAAAAAGAACACTAAATTTATTTCATATATTGTGCATATAATATTAACTCAAAGTACATCAAAAACATTTTATAGACTGTAAATAAAATATCAAAAAGTACAGTAAATATATGTTACATACTGTACATAAAATATCAAAAAGTACACCAAATATGTGTTATATATGCTGTAAATAAACTATCATAAACTACAGTAATTATATTTAATATACTGTACATAAAATATCAAAAATTACAAGAAATGTATATTATATACTGTAATTAAAATATCAAAAAGGACAGTAAATATATCTTACACACCCTATGTAAAATATCAAAAACCACACCAAATATATATTATATAATTTACATAAAATATCAAAAGGACACCAAATATATCTTATATACTGTACATAAAATATCAAAAAGTACAGTAAATACATTTCATATGTTGTTAATATGATATTAACTAAAAGTACACCAAATACATTTTACATACTGTAAATAAAATATCAAAAAGTACAGTAAATATATATTACATACTGTACATAATACATCAAAAAGGACACCAAATATGTGTTATATATACTGTAAATAAACTATCAAAATCTACAGTAGTTATATTTAATATACTGTACATAAAATATCAAAAATGACACCAAATGTATATTATATACTGTAAATAAAATATCAAAAAGGACAGTAAATATATATGACACACCCTATGTAAAATATCAAAAACTACACCAAATATATATCATATAATTTACATAAAATATCAAAAGGACACCAAATATAACTTATATAATTTACATAAAATATCAAAAAGTACAGTAAATATATTTCATATATTGTCCATATAATACTAACTAAAAGTACACCAAATACAATTTATATACGGTAAATAAATTTCAAAAAGTACAGTAAATATATATTACATACTGTACATAAAATATCAAAAAGTACACCAAATATGTGCTATATATACTGTGAATAAACTATCAAAAACTACAGTAATTATATTTAATATACTGTACATAAAATATCAAAAATTACACCAAATGGATATTATATACTCTAAATAAAATATGAAAAAGGACAGTAAATATATATTACACTCTATGTAAATTATCAAAATCTACACCAAATATATATTATATAATTTATATAAAATATCAAAAGGACACCAAATATATATTATATAGTATACATAAAGTATCAAAAAGAACAGTAAATATATTTCATATATTGTGCATATAATATTAACTAAAACGACATCAAATACATTTTATACACTCTAAATAAAATATCAAAAAGGACAGTAAATATATATTACACTCTATGTAAAATATCAAAAACTACACCGTATATATTATATAATTTACATAAAATATCAAAAGTACACCAAATATTTATTATATACTGTACATAAAATATCAAAAAGGACAGTAAATATATTTCATATTTTGTACATATACTATTAACTAAAACTACACCAAATACATTTTACATACTGTTAATAAAATATCAAAAATTACAGTAAGTATATATTATCTACTGAACATAAAATATCAAAAAGTACACCAAATATGTGTTATATATACTGTAAATAAACTATCAAAATCTTCAGTAATTATATTTAATATACTGTACAGAAAATATCAAAAATTACACCAAATGTATATTATACACTCTAAATAAAATATCAAAAAGGACAGTAAATATATATTACACTCTATGTAAAATATCAAAAACTACACCAAATATATATTATATAATTTACATAAAATATCAAAAGTACACCAAATATATATTATATACTGTACATAAAATATCAAAAAGTACAGTAAAAATATTTCATATATTGTACATATAATATTAACTAAAAGTACACCAAATACATTTTACATACGGTAAATAAAATATCAAAAATTACAGTATGTATATATTATCTACTGTACATAAAATATCAAAAAGTACACCAAAGATGTGTTATATATACTGTAAATAAACTATCAAAATCTTCAGTAATTATATTTATTATACTGTACATAAAATATCAAAAATTACACCAAATGTATATTATACACTCTAAATAAAATATCAAAAAGGACAGTAAATATATATTACACTCTATGTAAAATATCAAAAACTACACCAAATATATATTATATAATTTACATAAAATATCAAAAGTACACCAAATATATATTATATACTGTACATAAAATGTCAAAAAGTACAGTAAATATATTTCATATATTGTACACATAATATTAAGTAAAAGTACACCAAATACATTTTACATACTGTAAATAAAATATCAAAAATTACAGTAAGTATATATTATCTACTGTACATAAAATATCAAAAAGTACACCAAATATGTGTTATATATACTGTAAATAAACTATCAAAATCTTCAGTAATTATATTTAATATACTGTACATAATATATCAAAAATTACACCAAATGTATATTATACACTCTAAATAAAATATCAAAAAGTACAGTAAATATATATTACACTCTATGTAAAATATCAAAAACTACACAAAATATATATTATATAATTTACATAAAATATCAAAAGTACACCAGATATATATTATATACTGTACATAAAATGTCAAAAAGTACAGTAAATATATTTCATATATTGTTCATATAATATTAACTAAAAGTACACCAAATACATTTTACATACTGTAAATAAAATATCAAAAATTACAGTAAGTATATATTATCTACTGTACATAAAATATCAAAAAGTACACCAAAGATGTGTTATATATACTGTAAATAAACTATCAAAATCTTCACTAATTATATTTAATATACTGTACATTAAATTTAAAAATTTCACCAAATGTATATTATACACTCTAAATAAAATATCAAAAAGGACAGTAAATATATATTACACTCTATGTAAAATATCAAAAACTACACCAAATATATATTATATAATTTTCATAAAATATCAAAAGTACACCAAACATATATTATATACTGTACATAAAATATCAAAAAGTACAGTAAATGTATTTCATATATTGTACATATAATATTAACTAAAAGTACACCAAATACATTTTACATACTGTAAATAAAATATCAAAAATTACAGTAAGTATATATTATCTACTGTACATAAAATGTCAAAAAGTACACCAAATATGTGTTATATATACTGTAAATAAACTATCAAAATTTTCGGTAATTATATTTAATATACTGTACATAAAATATCAAAAATTACACCAAATGTATATTATACACTCTAAATAAAATATCAAAAAGGACAGTAAATATATATTACACTCTATGTAAAATATCAAAAACTACACCAAATATATATTATATAATTTACATAAAATATCAAAAGTACACCAAATATATATTATATACTGTACATAAAATATCAAAAAGTACAGTAAATATATTTCATATATTGTACATATAATATTAAATAAAAGTACACCAAATACATTTTACATACTGTAAATAAAATATCAAAAATTACAGTAAGTATATATTCTCTACTGTACATAAAATATCCAAAAGTACACCAAATATGTGTTATATATACTGTAAATAAACTATCAAAATCTTCAGTAATTATATTTAATATACTGTTCATAAAATATCAAAAATTACACCAAATGTATATTATACACTCTAAATAAAATATCAAAAAGGACAGTAAATATATATTACACTCAATGTAAAATATGAAAAACTACACCAAATATATATTATATAATTTACATAAAATATCAAAAGTACACCAAATATATATTATAAAATGTACATAAATTATCAAAAAGTACAGTAAATATATTTCATATATTGTACATATATTAACTAAAACTACACCAAATACATTTTACATACTGTAAATAAAATATCAAAAATTACAGTAAGTATATATTATCTACTGTACATAAAATAGCAGAAAGTACACCACATATGTGTTATATATACTGTAAATGAACTATCAAAATCTTCAGTAATTATATTTAATATACTGTACATAAAATATCAAAAATTACACCAAATGTATATTATACACTCTAAATAAAATATCAAAAAGGCAGTAAATATATATTACACTCTTTGTAAAATATCAAAAACTACACCAAATATATATTATATAATTTACATAAAATATGAAAAGTACACCAAATACATATTATATACTTTACATAAAATATCAAAAAGTACAGTAAATGTATTTCATATATTGTACATATAATATTAACTAAAAGTACACCAAATACATTTTACATACTGTAAATAAAATATCAAAAATTACAGTAAGTATATATTATCTACTGTACATAAATTATCATAAAGTACACCAAATATGTGTTATATATACTGTAAATAAACTATCAAAATCTTAAGTAATTATATTTAATATACTGTACAGAAAATATCAAAAATTTCACCAAATGTATATTATACACTCTAAATAAAATATCAAAAAGGACAGTAAATATATATTACACTCCATGTAAAATATCAAAAACTACACCAAATATATATTATATAATTTACATAAAATATCAAAAGTACACCAATTATATATTATATACTGTACATAATATATCAAAAATACAGTAAATATATTTCATATATTGTACATATAATATTAACTAAAAGTACACCCAATTCATTTTACATACTGTAAATAAAATATCAAAAATTACAGTAAGTTTATATTATCTACTGTACATAAAATATCAAAAAGTACACCAAAGATGTGTTATATATACTGTAAATAAACTATCAAAATCTACAGTAATTATATTTAATATACTGTACATAAAATATCAAAAATTACACCAAATGTATATTATACACTCTAAATAAAATATCAAAAAGGACAGTAAATATATATTACACTCTATGTAAAATATCAAAAACTACACCAAATATATATTATATAATTTACATAAAATATCAAAAGTACACCAAATATATATTATATACTGTACATAAAATATCAAAAAGTACAGTAAATATATTTCATATATTGTACATATAATATTAACTAAAAGTACACCAAGTACATTTTACATACGGTAAATAAAATATCAAAAATTACAGTAAGTATATATTATCTACTGTACATAAAATATCAGAAAGTTCACCAAAGATGTGTTATATATACTGTAAATAAACTATCAATATCTTCAGTAATTATATTTAATATACTGTACCTAAAATATCAAAAATTACACCAAATGTATATTATACACTCTAAATAAAATATCAAAAAGGACACTAAATATATATTACACTCTATGTAAAATATCAAAAACTACACCAAATATATATTATATAATTTACATAAAATATCAAATGTACACCAAATATATATTATATACTGTACATAAAATATCAAAAAGTACAGTAAATATATTTCATATATTGTATATATAATACTAACTAAAACTACACCAAATACATTTTACATACTGTAAATAAAATATCAAAAATTACAGTAAGTATATATTATCTACTGTACATAAAATATCAAAAAGTACGCCAAATATGTCTTATATAAACTGTAAATAAACTATCAAAATCTTCTTTAATTATATTTAATATACTGTACATTAAATATCAATAATTACACCAAATGTATATTATACACTCTAAATAAAATATCAAAAAAGGACAGTAAATATATATTACACTCTATGTAAAATATCAAAAACAACACCGTATATATTATATAATTTACATAAAATATCAAAAGTACACAAAATATATATTATATACTGTAAATAAAATATCAAAAAGTACAGTAAATATATTTCATATACTATACATAAAATATTAACTAAAAGTACACCAAATACATTTTACATACTCTAAATAAAATACCAAAATTACAGTAAATATATATTATCTACTGTACATAAATTATCAAAAAGTACACCAAATATGTGTTATATATACTGTAAATAAACTATCAAAATCTTAAGTAATTATATTTAATATACTGTACATAAAATATCAAAAATTACACCAAATATATAGTATACACTCTAAATAAATATCAAAAAAGGACAGTATATATATATTACACTCTATGTAAAATATCAAAAACTACACCAAATATATATTATATAATTTACATAAAATATCAAAAGTACACCAAATATATATTATATACTGTACATAAAATATCAAAAAGTACAGTAAATATATTTCATATATTGTACATATAATATTAACTAAAAGTACACCAAATACATTTTACATACTGTAAATAAAATATAAAAAATTACAGTAAGTATATATTATCTACTGTACATAAAATATCAAAAAGTACACCAAATATGTGTTATATATACTGTAAATAAACTATCAAAATCTTCAGTAATTATATTTAATATACTGTATATAAAATATCAATAATTACACCAAATGTATATTATACACTCTAAATTAAATATCAAAAAGGACAGTAAATATATATTACACTCTATGTAAAATATCAAAAACTACACCATATATATTATATAATTTACATAAAATATCAAAAGTACACAAAATATATATTATATACTGTACATAAAATATCAAATAGGACAGTAAATATATTTCATATTTTGTACATATACTATTAACTAAAAGTACACCAAATACATTTTACATACTGTATATAAAATATCAAAAATTACAGTAAGTATATATTATCTACTGAACATAAAATATCAAAAAGTACACCAAATATGTGTTATATATACTGTAAATAAACTATCAAATCTTCAGTAATTATATTTAATATACTGTACAGAAAATATCAAAAATTACACCAAATGTATATTATACACTCTAAATAAAATATCAAAAAGGACAGTAAATATATATTACACTCTATGTAAAATATCAAAAACTACACCAAATATATATTATATAATTTACATAAAATATCAAAAGTACACCAAATATATATTACATACTGTACATAAAATATCAAAAAGTACAGTAAATATATTTCATATATTGTACATATTATATTAACTAAAAGTACACCAAATACATTTTACATAATGTAAATAAAATATGAAAAATTACAGTAAGTATATATTATCTACTGTACATAAAATATCAAAAAGTACACCAAATATGTGTTATATATACTGTAAATAAACTATCAAAATCTTCAGTAATTATATTTAATATACTGTACATAAAATATCAAAAATTACACCAAATGTATATTATACACTCTAAATAAAATATCAAAAAGGACAGTAAATATATATTACACTCTATGTAAAATATCAAAATCTACACAAAATATATATTATATAATTTACATAAAATATCAAATGTACACCAAATATATATTATATACTGTACATAAAATGTCAAAAAGTAGAGTAAATATATTTCATATATTGTTCATATAATATTAACAAAAAGTACACCAAATACATTTTACATACTGTAAATAAAATATCAAAACTTACAGTAAGTATATATTATCTACTGTACATAAAATATCAAAAAGTACACCACATATGTGTTATGTATACTCTAAATAAACTATCAAAAACTTCAGTAATTATATTTAATATACTGTTCATAAAATATCAAAAATTACACCAAATGTATATTATACACTCTAAGTAAAATATCAAAAAGGACAGTAAATATATATTACACTCTATGTAAAATATCAAAAACTACACCAAATATATATTATATAATTTACATAAAATATCAAAAGTACACCAAATATATATTATATACTGTACATAAAATATCAAAAAGTACAGTAAATATATTTCATATATTGTACATATAATATTAACTAAAAGTACACCAAATACATTTTACATACGGTAAATAAAATATCAAAAATTACAGTAAGTATATATTATCTGCTGTACATAAAATATCAAAAAGTACACCAAATATGTGTTATATATACTGTAAATAAACTATCAAAATCTTCAGTAATTATATTTAATATACTGTACATAAAATATCAATAATTACACCAAATGTATATTATACACTCTAAATAAAATATGAAAAATGACAGTAAATATATATTACACTCTATGTAAAATATCAAAAAATACACCATATATATTAAATAATTTACATAAAATATCAAAAGTACACCAAATATATATTATATACTGTACATAAAATATGAAAAAGTACAGTAAATATATTTCATATATTGTACATATAATATTAACTAAAAGTACACCAAATACATTTTACATACACTAAATAAAATACCAAAATTACAGTAAATATATATTATCTACTGTACATAAATTATCAAAAAGTGCACCAAATATGTGTTATATATACTGTAAATAAACTATCAAAATCTTAAGTAATTATATTTAATATACTGTACATAAAATATCAAAAATTACACCAAATGTATATTATACACTCTAAATAAAATATCAAAAAGGACAGTAAATATATATTACACTCTATGTAAAATATCAAAAACTACACCAAATATATATTATATAATTTACATAAAATATCAAAAGTACACCAAATATATATTATATACTGTACATAAAATGTCAAAAAGTAGAGTAAATATATTTCATATATTGTTCATATAATATTAACAAAAAGTACACCAAATACATTTTCATACTGTAAATAAAATATCAAAACTTACAGTAAGTATATATTATCTACTGTACATAAAATATCAAAAAGTACACCACATATGTGTTATGTATACTCTAAATAAACTATCAAAAACTTCAGTAATTATATTTAATATACTGTTCATAAAATATCAAAAATTACACCAAATGTATATTATACACTCTAAGTAAAATATCAAAAAGGACAGTAAATATATATTCCACTCTATGTAAAATATCAAAAACTACACCAAATATATATTATATAATTTACATAAAATATCAAAAGTACACCAAATATATATTATATACTGTACATAAAATATCCAAAAGTACAGTAAATATATTTCATATATTGTACATATAATATTAACTAAAAGTACACCAAATACATGTTACATACTGTAAATAAAATATCAAAAATTACAGTAAGTATATATTATCTACTGTACATAAAATATCAAAAAGTACACCAAATATGTGTTATATATACTGTAAATAAACTATCAAAATCTTCAGTAATTATATTTAATATACTGTACATAAAATATCAAAAATTACACCAAATGTATATTATACACTCTAAATAAAATATCAAAAAGGACAGTAAATATATATTACACTCTATGTAAAATATCAAAAACTACACCAAATATATATTATATAATTTACATAAAATATCAAAAGTACACCAAATATATATTATATACTGTACATAAAATGTCAAAAAGTACAGCAAATATATTTCATATATTGTTCATATAATATTAACAAAAAGTACACCAAATACATTTTACACACTGTAAATAAAATATCAAAACTTACAGTAAGTATATATTATCTACTGTACATAAAATATCAAAAAGTACACCACATATGTGTTATGTATACTCTAAATAAACTATCAAAAACTTCAGTAATTATATTTAATATACTGTTCATAAAATATCAAAAATTACACCAAATGTATATTATACACTATAAGTAAAATATCAAAAAGGACAGTAAATATATATTACACTCTATGTAAAATATCAAAAACTACACCAAATATATATTATATAATTTACATAAAATATCAAAAGTACACCAAATATATATTATATACTGTACATAAAATATCAAAAAGTACAGTAAATATATTTCATATATTGTACATATAATATTAACTAAAATTACACCAAATACATTTTACATACGGTAAATAAAATATCAAAAATTACAGTAAGTATATATTATCTACTGTACATAAAATATCAAAAAGTACACCAAAGATGTGTTATATATACTGTAAATAAACTATCAAAATCTTCAGTAATTATATTTAATATACTGTAAATAAAATATCAAAAATTACACCAAATGTATACTATACACTCTAAATAATATATCAAAAAGGACAGTAAATATATATTACACTCTATGTAAAATATCAAAAACTACACCGTATATATTATATAATTTACATAAAATATCAAAAGTACACCAAATATTTATTATATACTGTACATAAAATATCAAAAAGGACAGTAAATATATTTCATATTTTGTACATATACTATTAACTAAAACTACACCAAATACATTTTACATACTGTAAATAAAATATCAAAAATTACAGTAAGTATATATTATCTAGTGAACATAAAATAGCAAAAAGTACACCAAATACATGTTGTATATACTGTAAATAAACTATCAAAATCTTCAGTAATTATATTTAATATACTGTACAGAAAATATCAAAAATTACACCAAATGTATATTATACACTCTAAATAAAATATCAAAAAGGACAGTAAATATATATTACACTCTATGTAAAATATCAAAATCTACACCAAATATATATTATATAATTTACATAAAATATCAAAAGTACACCAAATATATATTACATACTGCACATAAAATATCAAAAAGTACAGCAAATATATTTCATATATTGTACATATAATATTAACTAAAAGTACACCAAATACATTTTACATACTGTAAATAAAATATCAAAAATTACAGTAAGTATATATTATCTACTGTACATAAAATATCAAAAAGTACAACAAATATGTGTTATATATACTGTAAATAAACTATCAAAATCTTCAGTAATTATATTTAATATACTGTACATAAAATATCAAAAATTACACCAAATGTATATTATACACACTAAATAAAATATCAAAAAGGACAGTAAATATATATTACACTCTATGTAAAATATCAAAAACTACACAAAATATATATTATATAATTTACATAAAATATCAAAAGTACACCAAATATATATTATGTACTGTACATAAAATGTCAAAAAGTACAGTAAATATATTTCATATATTGTTCATATAATACTAACTAAAAGTACACCAAATACATTTTACATACTGTAAATAAAATATCAAAATTACAGTAAGAATATATTATCTACTGTACATAAAATATCAAAAAGTACACCAAATATGTGTTATGTATACTCTAAATAAACTATCAAAATCTTCAGTAATTATATTTAATATACTGTTCATAAAATATCAAAAATTACACCAAATGTATATTATACACTCTAAGTAAAATATCAAAAAGGACAGTAAATATATATTACACTCTATGTAAAATATCAAAAACTACACCGTATATATTATATAATTTACATAAAATATCAAAGGTACACCAAATATATATTACATACTGTACATAAAATATCAAAAAGTACAGTAAATATATTTCATATATTGTACATATTATATTAACTAAAAGTACACCAAATACATTTTACATACTCTAAATAAAATATCAAAAATTACAGTAAATATATATTATCTACTGTACATAAATTATCAAAAAGTACACCAAATATGTGTTATATATAGTGTAAATAAACTATCAAAAGCTTCAGTAATTATATTTAATATACTGTACATAAAATATCAAAAATTACACCAAATGTATATTATACACTCTAAATAAAATATCAAAAAGGACAGTAAATATATATTACACTCTATTTAAAATATCAAAAACTACACCGTATATATAATATAATTTACATAAAATATCAAAAGTACACCAAATATATATTATATACTGTACATAAAATATCAAAAAGTACAGTAAATATATTTCATATATTGTACATATAATATTAACAAAAAGTACACCAAATACATTTTACATACTGTAAATAAAATATCAAAACTTACAGTAAGTATATATTATCTATTGAACATAAATTATCATAAAGTACACCAAATATGTGTTATATATACTGTAAATAAACTATCAAAATCTTCAGTAATTATATTTAATATACTGTACATAAAATATCAATAATTACACCAAATGTATATTATACACTCTAAATAAAATATCAAAAACGACAGTAAATATATATTACACTCTATGTAAAATATCAAAAACTACACCGTATGTATTATATAATTTACATAAAATATCAAAAGTACACCAAATATATATTATATACTGTACATAAAATATCAAAAAGTACAGTAAATATATTTCATATTTTGTACATATACTATTAACTAAAACTACACCAAATACATTTTACATACTGTAAATAAAATATCAAAAATTCAGTATGTATATATTATCTACTGTACATAAAATATCAAAAAGTACACCAAATATGTGTTATTTATACTGTTAATAAACTATCAAAATCTTCAGTAATTATATATAATATACTGTACATAAAATATCAAAAATTACACCAAATGTATATTATACACTCTAAATAAAATAACAAAAAGGACAGTAAATATATATTACACTCTATGTAAAATATCAAAAACTACACCAAATATATATTATATAATTTACATAAAATATCAAAAGTGCACCAAATATATATTACATACTGTACATAAAATATCAAAAAGTACAGTAAATATATTTCATATATTGTACATATAATATTAACTAAAAGTACACCAAATACATTTTACATACTGTAAATAAAATATCAAAAATTACAGTAAGTATATATTATCTACTGTACATAAAATATCAAAAAGTACACCAAATATGTGTTATATATACTGTAAATAAACTATCAAAATCTTAAGTAATTATATTTAATATACTGTACATAAAATATCAAAAATTACACCAAATGTATATTATACACTCTAAATAAAATATCAAAAAGGACAGTAAATATATATTACACCCTATGTAAAATATCAAAAACTACACAAAATATATATTATATAATTTACATAAAATATCAAAAGTACACCAACTATATATTATATACTGTATATAAAATATCAAAAAGTACAGTAAATATATTTCATATATTGTACATATAATACTAACTAAAACTACAACAAATACATTTTACAAACTGTAAATAAAATATCAATAATTACAGAATGCATATATTATCTACTGTACATAAAATATCAAATAGTACGCCAAATATGTGTTATATATACTGTAAATAAACTATCAAAATCTTCAGTAATTATATTTAATATACTGTTCATAAAATATCAAAAATTACACCAAATGTATATTATACACTCTAAATAAAATATCAAAAAGGACAGTAAATATATATTACACTCTATGTAAAATATCAAATACTACACCAAATATATATTATATAATTTACATAAAATATCAAAAGTACACCAAATATATAGTATAAACTGTACATAAAATATCAAAAAGTACAGTAAATATATTTCATATATTGTACATATAATATTATCTAAAACTACACCAAATACATTTTACATACTGTAAATAAAATATCAAAAATTATAGTAAGTATATATTATCTTCTGTACATAAAATATCAAAAAGTACACCAAAGATGTGTTATATATACTGTAAATAAACTATCAAAATCTTCAGTAATTATAATTAATATGCTGTACATTAAATTTAAAAATTTCACCAAATGTATATTATACACTCTAAATAAAATATCAAAAAGGACAGTAAATATATATTACACTCTATGTAAAATATCAAAAACTACACCAAATATATATTATATAATTTACATAAAATATCAAAAGTACACCAAATATATATTATATACTGTACATAAAATATCAAAAAGTACAGTAAATGTATTTCATATATTGTACATATAATATTAAATAAAAGTACACCAAATACATTTTACATACTGTAAATAAAATATCAAAAATTACAGTAAGTATATATTATCTACTGTACATAAAATATCAAAAAGTACACCAAAGATGTGTTATATATACTGTAAATAAACTATCAAAATCTTCAGTAATTATATTTAATATACTGTACATTAAATATAAAAATTACACCAAATGTATATTATACACTCTAAATAAAATATCAAAAAGGACAGTAAATATATATTACACTCTATGTAAAATATCAAAAACTACACCAAATATATATTATATAATTTACATAAAATATCAAAAGTACACCAAATATATATTATATACTGTACATAAAATATCAAAAAGTACAGTAAATGTATTTCATATATTGTACATATAATATTAACTAAAAGTACACCAAATACATTTTACATACTGTAAATAACATATCAAAAATTACAGTAAGTATATGTTATCTACTGTACATAAAATATCAAAAAGTACACCAAAGATGTGTTATATATACTGTAAATAAACTATCAAAATCTTCAGTAATTATATTTAATATACTGTACAGAAAATATCAAAAATTACACCAAATGTATATTATACACTCTAAATAAATATCAAAAAGGACAGTAAATATATATTACACTCTATGTAAAATATCAAAAACTACACCAAATATCTATTATATAATTTACATAAAATATCAAAAGTACACCAAATATATATTATATACTGTACATAAAATATCAAAAAGTACAGTAAATATATTTCATATATTGTACATATAATATTAAATAAATTACACCAAATACATTTTACATACTGTAAATAAAATATCAAAAATTACAGTAAGTATATATTATCTACTGTACATAAAATATCAAAAAGTACACCAAATATGTGTTATATATACTGTAAATAAACTATCAAAATTTTCAGTAATTATATTTAATATACTGTACATAAAATATCAAAAATTACACCAAATGTATATTATACACTCTAAATAAAATATCAAAAAGGACAGTAAATATATATTACACTCTATGTAAAATATCAAATACTACACCAAATATATATTATATAATTTACATAAAATATCAAAAGTACACCAAATATATATTATATACTGTACATAAAATATCAAAAAGGACAGTAAATATATTTCATATTTTGTACATATACTATTAACTAAAACTACACCAAATACATTTTACATACTGTAAATAAAATATAAAAAATTACAGTAAGTATATATTATCTACAGAACATAAAATATCAAAAAGTACACCAAATATGTGTTATATATACTGTAAATAAACTATCAAAATCTTCAGTAATTATATTTAATATACTGTACAGAAAATATCAAAAATTACACCAAATGTATATTATACACTCTAAATAAAATATCAAAAAGGACAGTAAATATATATTACACTCTATGTAAAATATCAAAAACTACACCAAATATATATTATATAATTTACATAAAATATCAAAAGTACACCAAATATATATTATAAACTGTACATAAAATATCAAAAAGTACAGTAAATATATTTCATATATTGTACATATAATACTAACTAAAACTACACCAAATACATTTTACATACTGTAAATAAAATATCAAAAATTACAGTAAGTATATATTATCTACTGTACATAAAATATCAAAAAGTTCAACAAATATGTGTTATATATACTGTAAATAAACTATCAAAATCTTCAGTAATTATATTTAATATACTGTACATAAAATATCAAAAATTACACCAAATGTATATTATACACTCTAAATAAAATATCAAAAAGGACAGTAAATATATATTACACTCTATGTAAAATATCAAAAACTACACCAAATATATATTATATAATTTACATAAAATATCAAAAGTACACCAAATATATATTATATACTGTACATGAAATATCAAAAAGTACAGTAAATATATTTCATGTATTGTACATATAATACTAACTAAAACTACACCAAATACATTTTACATACTGTAAATAAAATATCAAAAATTACAGTAAGTATATATTATCTACTGTACATAAAATATCAAAAAGTACGCCAAATATGTGTTATATAAACTGTAAATAAACTATCAAAATCTTCAGTAATTATATTAAATATACTGTTCATAAAATATCAAAAATTACACCAAATGTATATTATACACTCTAAATAAAATATCAAAAAGGACAGTAAATATATATTACACTCAATGTAAAATATGAAAAACTACACCAAATATATATTATATAATTTACATAAAATATCAAAAGTACACCAAATATATATTATAAACTGTACATAAAATATCAAAAAGTACAGTAAATATATTTCATATATTGTACATATAATATTAACTAAAAGTACACCAAATACATTTTACATACTGTAAATAAAATATCAAAAATTACAGTAAGTATATATTATCTACTGTACATAAAATATCAGAAAGTACACCAAATATGTGTTATATATACTGTAAATGAACTATCAAAATTTTCAGTAGTTATATTTAATATACTGTACATAAAATATCAAAAATTACACCAAATGTATATTATACACTCTAAATAAAATATCAAAAAGGACAGTAAATATATATTACACCCTATGTAAAATATCAAAAACTACACAAAATATATATTGTATAATTTACATAAAATATCAAAAGTACACCAACTATATATTATACACTGTACATAAAATATCAAAAAGTACAGTAAATATATTTCATATATTGTACATATAATACTAACTAAAACTACACCAAATACATTTTACATACTGTAAATAAAATATCAAAAATTACAGAATGTATATATTATCTACTGTACATAAAATATCAAATAGTACGCCAAATATGTGTTATATATACTGTAAATAAACTATCAAAATCTTCAGTAATTATATTTAATATACTCTTCATAAAATATCAAAAATTACACCAAATGTATATTATACACTCTAAATAAAATATCAAAAAGGACAGTAAATATATATTACACTCTATGTAAAATATCAAAAACTACACCAAATACATATAATATAATTTACATAAAATATCAAAAGTACACCAAATATAAATTATATACTGTACATAAAATATCAAAAAGTACAGTAAATATATTTCATATATTGTACATATAATATTAAATTAAAGTACACCAAATACATTTTACATACTGTAAATAAAATATCAAAAATTACAGTAAGTATATATTATCTACTGTACATAAAATATCAAAACGTACACCAAAGATGTGTTATATATACTGTAAATAAACTATCAAAATCTTCAGTAATTATATTTAATATACTGTACATTAAATATAAAAATTACACCAAATGTATATTATACACTCTAAATAAAATATCAAAAAGGACAGTAAATATATATTACACTCTATGTAAAATATCAAAAACTACACCAAATATATATTATATAATTTACATAAAATATCAAAAGTACACCAAATATATATTATATACTGTACATAAAATATCAAAAAGTACAGTAAATGTATTTCATATATTGTACATATAATATTAACTAAAAGTACACCAAATACATTTTACATACTGTAAATAACATATCAAAAATTACAGTAAGTATATGTTATCTACTGTACATAAAATATCAAAAAGTACACCAAATATGTGTTTTATATATACTGTAAATAAACTATCAAAAACTTCAGTAATTATATTTAATATACTGTTCATAAAATATCAAAAATTAAACCAAATGTATATTATACACTCTAAATAAAATATCAAAAAGGACAGTAAATATATATTACACTCTATGTAAAATATCAAAAACTACACCAAATATATATTATATAATTTACATAAAATATCAAAAGTACACCAAATATATATTATATACTGTACATAAAATATCAAAAAGTACAGTAAATATATTTCATATATTGTACATATAATAGTAACTAAAACTACACCAAATACATTTTACAGACTGTAAATAAAATATAAAAAATTACAGTAAGTATATAGTATCTACTGTACATAAAATATCAAAAAGTACACCAAATATGTGTTATATATACTGTAAATAAACTATCAAAATCTTCAGTAATTATATTTAATATACTGTACATAAAATATCAAAAATTACACCAAATGTATATTATACACTCTAAATAAAATATCAAAAAGGACAGTAAATATATATTACACTCTATGTAAAATATCAAAAACTACACCAAATATACAGTATATAATTTACATAAAATATCAAAAGTACACCAAATATGTATTATATACTGTACATGAAATATCAAAAAGTACAGTAAACATATTTCATATATTGTACATATAATATTAACTAAAAGTACACCAAATACATTTTACATACTGTAAATAAAATATCAAAAATTACAGTAAGTATATATTATCTACTGTACATAAAATATCAGAAAGTACACCAAATATGTGTTATATATACTGTAAATGAACTATCAAAATATTCAGTAATTATATTTAATATACTGTTCATAAAACATCAAAAATTACACCAAATGAATATTATACACTCTAAATAAAATATCAAAAAGGACAGTAAATATATATTACACTCTATGTAAAATATCAAAAACTACACCAAATATATATTATTTAATTTACATAAAATATCAAAATTACACCAAATATATATTATATACTGTACATTAAATATCAAAAAGTACAGTAAATATATTTCATATATTTTACATATAATATTAACTAAAAGTACACCAAGTACATTTTACATACGGTAAATAAAATATCAAAAATTACAGAATGTATATATTATCTACTGTACATAAAATATCAAAAAGTACACCAAAGATGTGTTATATATACTGTAAATAAACTATCAAAATCTTCAGGAATTATATTTAATATACTGTACCTAAAATATCAAAAATTACACCAAATGTATATTATACACTCTAAATAAAATATCAAAAAGGACAGTAAATATATATTACACTCTATGTAAAATATCAAAAACTACACCAAATATATATTATATAATTTACATAAAATATCAAAAGTACACCAAATATATATTATAAACTGTACATAAAATATCAAAAAGTACAGTAAATATATTTCATATATTGTACATATAATATTAACTAAAACTACACCAAATACATTTTACATACTGTAAATAAAATATCAAAATTACAGTAAGTATATATTATCTACTGTACATAAAATATCAGAAAGTACACCAAATATGTGTTATATATACTGTAAATAAACTATCAAAATCTTCAGTAATTATATTTAATATACTGTACATAAAATATCAAAAATTACACCAAATGTATATTATACACTCTAAATAAAATATCAAAAAGGACAGTAAATATATATTACACTCTATGTAAAATATCAAAAACTACACCAAATATATATTATATAATTTACAGAAAATATCAAAAGTACACCAAATATATATTATATACTGTACATAAAATATCAAAAAGTACAGTAAATGTATTTCATATATTGTACATATAATATTAACTAAAAGTACACCAAATACATTTTACATACCGTAAATAAAATATCAAATATTACAGTAAGTATATATTATCTACTGAACATAAATTATCATAAAGTACACCCAATATGTGTTATATATACTGTAAATAAACTATCAATATCTTACGTAATTATATTTAATATACTGTACATAAAATATCAAAAATTACACCAAATGTATATTATACACTCTAAATAAAATATCAAAAAGGACAGTAAATATATATTACACTCTATGTAAAATATCAAAAACTACACCAAATATATATTATATAATTTACATAAAATATCAAAAGTACACCAAATATATATTATATACTCTACATAAAATATCAAAAAGTACAGTAAATATATTTCATATATTGTATATATTATATTAACTAAAACTACACCAAATACATTTTATATACTGTAAATAAAATATCAAAAATTACAGTAAGTATATATTATCTACTGTACATAAAATATCAAAAAGTACACCAAATATGTGTTATATATACTGTAAATAAACTATCAAAATCTTCAGTAATTATATTTAATATACTGTACATAAAATATCAATAATTACACCAAATGTATATTATACACTCTAAATAAAATATCAAAAAGGACAGTAAATATATATTACACTCTATGTAAAATATTAAATACTACACCAAATATATATTATATAATTTACATAAAATATCAAAAGTACACCAAATATATAGTATAAACTGTACATAAAATATCAAAAAGTACAGTAAATATATTTCATATATTGTACATATAATATTAACTAAAACTACACCAAATACATTTTACATACTGTAAATAAAATATCAAAAATTATAGTAAGTATATATTATCTTCTGTACATAAAATATCAAAAAGTACACCAAAGATGTGTTATATATACTGTAAATAAACTATCAAAATCTTCAGTAATTATAATTAATATACTGTACATTAAATTTAAAAATTTCACCAAATGTATATTATACACTCTAAATAAAATATCAAAAAGGACAGTAAATATATATTACACTCTATGTAAAATATCAAAAACTACACCAAATATATATTATATAATTTACATAAAATATCAAAAGTACACCAAATATATATTATATACTGTACATAAAATATCAAAAAGTACAGTAAATGTATTTCATATATTGTACATATAATATTAAATAAAAGTACACCAAATACATTTTACATACTGTAAATAAAATATCAAAAATTACAGTAAGTATATATTATCTACTGTACATAAAATATCAAAAAGTACACCAAAGATGTGTTATATATACTGTAAATAAACTATCAAAATCTTCAGTAATTATATTTAATATACTGTACATTAAATATAAAAATTACACCAAATGTATATTACACACTCTAAATAAAATATCAAAAAGGACAGTAAATATATATTACACTCTATGTAAAATATCAAAAACTACACAAAATATATATTATATAATTTACATAAAATATCAAAAGTACACCAAATATATATTATATACTGTACATAAAATATCAAAAAGTACAGTAAATGTATTTCATATATTGTACATATAATATTAACTAAAAGTACACCAAATACATTTTACATACGGTAAATAAAATATCAAAAATTACAGTAAGTATATATTATCTACTGTACATAAAATATCAAAAAGTACACCAAAGATGTGTTATATATACTGTAAATAAACTATCAAAATCTTCAGTAATTATATTTAATATACTGTAAATAAAATATCAAAAATTACACCAAATGTATACTATACACTCTAAATAAAATATCAAAAAGGACAGTAAATATATATTACACTCTATGTAAAATATCAAAAACTACACCGTATATATTATATAATTTACATAAAATATCAAAAGTACACCAAATATATATTATATACTGTACATAAAATATCAAAAAGGACTGAAAATATATTTCATATTTTGTACATATACTATTAACTCAAACTACACCAAATACATTTTACATACTGTAAATAAAATATCAAAAATTACAGTAAGTATATATTATCTAGTGAACATAAAATAGCAAAAAGTACACCAAATACATGTTGTATATACTGTAAATAAACTATCAAAATCTTCAGTAATTATATTTAATATACTGTACAGAAAATATCAAAAATTACACCAAATGTATATTATACACTCTAAATAAAATATCAAAAAGGACAGTAAATATATATTACACTCTATGTAAAATATCAAAAACTACACCAAATATATATTATATAATTTACATAAAATATCAAAAGTACACCAAATATATATTACATACTGCACATAAAATATCAAAAAGTACAGCAAATATATTTCATATATTGTACATATAATATTAACTAAAAGTACACCAAATACATTTTACATACTGTAAATAAAATATCAAAAATTACAGTAAGTATATATTATCTACTGTACATAAAATATCAAAAAGTACACCAAATATGTGTTATATATACTGTAAATAAACTATCAAAATCTTCAGTAATTATATTTAATATACTGTACATAAAATATCAAAAATTACACCAAATGTATATTATACACTCTAAATAAAATATCAAAAAGGACAGTAAATATATATTACACTCTATGTAAAATATCAAAAACTACACAAAATATATATTATATAATTTACATAAAATATCAAAAGTACACCAATTATATATTATATACTGTACATAAAATGTCAAAAAGTACAGCAAATATGTTTCATATATTGTTCATATAATAATAACAAAAAGTACACCAAATACATTTTACACACTGTAAATAAAATATCAAAACTTACAGTAAGTATATATTATCTACTGTACATAAAATATCAAAAAGTACACCACATATGTGTTATGTATACTCTAAATAAACTATCAAAAACTTCAGTAATTATATTTAATATACTGTTCATAAAATATCAAAAATTACACCAAATGTATATTATACACTATAAGTAAAATATCAAAAAGGACAGTAAATATATATTACACTCTATGTAAAATATCAAAAACTACACCAAATATATATTATATAATTTACATAAAATATCAAAAGTACACCAAATATATATTATATACTGTACATAAAATATCAAAAAGTACAGTAAATATATTTCATATATTGTACATATAATATTATCTAAAATTACACCAAATACATTTTACATACGGTAAATAAAATATCAAAAATTACAGTAAGTATATATTATCTACTGTACATAAAATATCAAAAAGTACACCAAAGATGTGTTATATATACTGTAAATAAACTATCAAAATCTTCAGTAATTATATTTAATATACTGTAAATAAAATATCAAAAATTACACCAAATGTATACTATACACTCTAAATAAAATATCAAAAAGGACAGTAAATATATATTACACTCTATGTAAAATATCAAAAACTACACCGTATATATTATATAATTTACATAAAATATCAAAAGTACACCAAATATATATTATATACTGTACATAAAATATCAAAAAGGACTGTAAATATATTTCATATTTTGTACATATACTATTAACTCAAACTACACCAAATACATTTTACATACTGTAAATAAAATATCAAAAATTACAGTAAGTATATATTATCTAGTGAACATAAAATAGCAAAAAGTACACCAAATACATGTTGTATATACTGTAAATAAACTATCAAAATCTTCAGTAATTATATTTAATATACTGTACAGAAAATATCAAAAATTACACCAAATGTATATTATACACTCTAAATAAAATATCAAAAAGGACAGTAAATATATATTACACTCTATGTAAAATATCAAAAACTACACCAAATATATATTATATAATTTACATAAAATATCAAAAGTACACCAAATATATATTACATACTGCACATAAAATATCAAAAAGTACAGCAAATATATTTCATATATTGTACATATAATATTAACTAAAAGTACACCAAATACATTTTACATACTGTAAATAAAATATCAAAAATTACAGTAAGTATATATTATCTACTGTACATAAAATATCAAAAAGTACAACAAATATGTGTTATATATACTGTAAATAAACTATCAAAATCTTCAGTAGTTATATTTAATATACTGTACATAAAATATCAATAATTACACCAAATGTATATTATACACTCTAAATAAAATATCAAAAAGGACAGTAAATATATATTACACTCTATGAAAAATATCAAAAACTACACCGTATATATTATATAATTTACATAAAATATCAAAAGTACACAAAATATATATTATATACTGTACATAAAATATCAAAAAGTACAGTAAATATATTTCATATTTTGTACATATACTATTAACTAAAACTACACCAAATGCATTTTACATACTGTAAATAAAATATCAAAAATTCAGTATGTATATATTATCTACTGTACATAAAATATCAAAAAGTACACCAAATATGTGTTATTTATACTGTTAATAAACTATCAAAATCTTCAGTAATTATATTTAATATACTGTACATAAAATATCAAAAATTACACCAAATGTATATTATACACTCTAAATAAAATAACAAAAAGGACAGTAAATATATATTACACTCTATGTTAAATATCAAAAACTACACCAAATATATATTATATAATTTACATAAAATATCAAAAGTGCCCCAAATATATATTACATACTGTACATAAAATATCAAAAAGTACAGTAAATATATTTCATATATTGTACATATAATATTAACTAAAAGTACACCAAATACATTTTACATACTGTAAATAAAATATCAAAAATTACAGTAAGTATATATTATCTACTGTACATAAAATATCAAAAAGTACACCAAATATGTGTTATATATACTGTAAATAAACTATCAAAATCTTAAGTAATTATATTTAATATACTGTACATAAAATATCAAAAATTACACCAAATGTATATTATACACTCTAAATAAAATATCAAAAAGGACAGTAAATATATATTACACCCTATGTAAAATATCAAAAACTACACAAAATATATATTATATAATTTACATAAAATATCAAAAGTACACCAAATATATATTATGTACTGTACATAAAATGTCAAAAAGTACAGTAAATATATTTTATATATTCTTCATATAATACTAACTAAAAGTACACCAAATACATTTTACATACTGTAAATAAAATATCAAAATTACAGTAAGAATATATTATCTACTGTACATAAAATATCAAAAAGTACACCAAATATGTGTTATGTATACTCTAAATAAACTATCAAAATCTTCAGTAATTATATTTAATATACTGTTCATAAAATATCAAAAATTACACCAAATGTATATTATACACTCTAAGTAAAATATCAAAATGGACAGTAAATATATATTACACTCTATGTAAAATATCAAAAACTACACCGTATATATTATATAATTTACATAAAATATCAAAAGTACACCAAATATATATTACATACTGTACATAAAATATCAAAAAGTACAGTAAATATATTTCATATATTGTACATATTATATTAACTAAAAGTACACCAAATACATTTTACATACTCTAAATAAAATATCAAAAATTAGAGTAAATATATATTATCTACTGTACATAAATTATCAAAAAGTACACCAAATATGTGTTATATATAGTGTAAATAAATTATCAAAATCTTCAGTAATTATATTTAATATACTGTACATAAAATATCAAATATTACACCAAATGTATATTATACACTCTAAATAAAATATCAAAAAGGACAGTAAATATATATTACACTCTATGTAAAATATCAAAAACTACACCGTATATATTATATAATTTACATAAAATATCAAAAGTACACCAAATATATATTATATAGTGTACATAAATATCAAAAAGTACAGTAAATATATTTCATATATTGTACATATAATATTAACAAAAAGTACACCAAATACATTTTACATACTGTAAATAAAATATCAAAACTTACAGTAAGTATATATTATCTACTGAACATAAATTATCATAAAGTACACCAAATATGTGTTATATATACTGTAAATAAACTATCAAAATCTTAAGTAATTATATTTAATATACTGTACATAAAATATCAAAAATTACACCAAATGTATATTATACACTCTAAATAAAATATCAAAAAGACAGTAAATATATATTACACTCTATGTAAAATATCAAAAACTACACCAAATATATATTATATAATTTACATAAAATATCAAAAGTACACCAAATATATATTATATACTGTACATAAAATATCAAAAAGTACAGTAAATATATTTCATATATTGTACATATTATATTAACTAAAACTACACCAAATACATTTTATATACTGTAAATAAAATATCAAAAATTACAGTAAGTATATATTATCTACTGTACATAAAATATCAAAAAGTACACCAAATATTTGTTATATATACTGTAAATAAACTATCAAAATCTTCAGTAGTTATATTTAATATACTGTACATAAAATATCAATAATTACACCAAATGTATATTATACACTCTAAATAAAATATCAAAAAGGACAGTAAATATATATTACACTCTATGTAAAATATCAAAAACTACACCGTATATATTATATAATTTACATAAAATATCAAAAGTACACAAAATATATATTATATACTGTACATAAAATATCAAAAAGTACAGTAAATATATTTCATATTTTGTACATATACTATTAACTAAAACTACACCAAATACATTTTACATACTGTAAATAAAATATCAAAAATTCAGTATGTATATATTATCTACTGTACATAAAATATCAAAAAGAACACCAAATATGTGTTATATATACTGTTAATAAACTATCAAAATCTTCAGTAATTATATTTAATATACTGTATATAAAATATCAAAAATTACACCAAATGTATATTATACACTCTAAATAAAATAACAAAAAGGACAGTAAATATATATTACACTCTATGTAAAATATCAAAAACTACACCAAACATATATTATATAATTTACATAAAATATCAAAAGTGCCCCAAATATATATTACATACTGTACATAAAATATCAAAAAGTACAGTAAATATATTTCATATATTGTACATATAATATTAACTAAAAGTACACCAAATACATTTTACATACTGTAAATAAAATATCAAAAATTACAGTAAGTATATATTATCTACTGTACATAAAATATCAAAAAGTACACCAAATATGTGTTATATATACTGTAAATAAACTATCAAAATCTTAAGTAATTATATTTAATATACTGTACATAAAATATCAAAAATTACACCAAATGTATATTATACACTCTAAATAAAATATCAAAAAGGACAGTAAATATATATTACACCCTATGTAAAATATCAAAAACTACACAAAATATATATTATATAATTTACATAAAATATCAAAAGTACACCAAATATATATTATGTACTGTACATAAAATGTCAAAAAGTAGAGTAAATATATTTCATATATTCTTCATATAATACTAACTAAAAGTACACCAAATACATTTTACATACTGTAAATAAAATATCAAAATTACAGTAAGAATATATTATCTACTGTACATAAAATATCAAAAAGTACACCAAATATGTGTTATGTATACTCTAAATAAACTATCAAAATCTTCAGTAATTATATTTAATATACTGTTCATAAAATATCAAAAATTACACCAAATATATATTATACACTCTAAGTAAAATATCAAAATGGACAGTAAATATATATTACACTCTATGTAAAATATCAAAAACTACACCGTATATATTATATAATTTACATAAAATATCAAAAGTACACCAAATATATATTACATACTGTACATAAAATATCAAAAAGTACAGTAAATATATTTCATATATTGTACATATTATATTAACTAAAAGTACACCAAATACATTTTACATACTCTAAATAAAATATCAAAAATTACAGTAAATATATATTATCTACTGTACATAAATTATCAAAAAGTACACCAAATATGTGTTATATATAGTGTAAATAAACTATCAAAATCTTCAGTAATTATATTTAATATACTGTACATAAAATATCAAAAATTACACCAAATGTATATTATACACTCTAAATAAAATATCAAAAAGGACAGTAAATATATATTACACTCTATGTAAAATATCAAAAACTACACCGTATATATTATATAATTTACATAAAATATCAAAACTACACCAAATATATATTATATACTGTACATAAAATATCAGAAAGTACAGTAAATATATTTCATATATTGTACATATAATATTAACAAAAAGTACACCAAATACATTTTACATACTGTAAATAAAATATCAAAACTTACAGTAAGTATATATTATCTACTGAATATAAATTATCATAAAGTACACCAAATATGTGTTATATATACTGTAAATAAACTATCAAAATCTTAAGTAATTATATTTAATATACTGTACATAAAATATCAAAAATTACACCAAATGTATATTATACACTCTAAATAAAATATCAAAAAGACAGTAAATATATATTACACTCTATGTAAAATATCAAAAACTACACCAAATATATATTATATAATTTACATAAAATATCAAAAGTACACCAAATATATATTATATACTGTACATAAAATATCAAAAAGTACAGTAAATATATTTCATATATTGTACATATTATATTAACTAAAACTACACCAAATACATTTTATATACTGTAAATAAAATATCAAAAATTACAGTAAGTATATATTATCTGCTGTACATAAAATATCAAAAAGTACACCAAATATTTGTTATATATACTGTAAATAAACTATCAAAATCTTCAGTAGTTATATTTAATATACTTTACATAAAATATCAATAATTACACCAAATGTATATTATACACTCTAAATAAAATATCAAAAAGGACAGTAAATATATATTACACTCTATGTAAAATATCAAAAACTACACCGTATATATTATATAATTTACATAAAATATCAAAAGTACACAAAATATATATTATATACTGTACATAAAATATCAAAAAGTACAGTAAATATATTTCATATTTTGTACATATACTATTAACTAAAACTACACCAAATACATTTTACATACTGTAAATAAAATATCAAAAATTCAGTATGTATATATTATCTACTGTACATAAAATATCAAAAAGTACACCAAATATGTGTTATTTATACTGTTAATTAACTATCAAAATCTTCAGTAATTATATTTAATATACTGTACATAAAATATCAAAAATTACACCAAATGTATATTATACACTCTAAATAAAATAACAAAAAGGACAGTAAATATATATTACACTCTATGTTAAATATCAAAAACTACACCAAATATATATTATATAATTTACATAAAATATCAAAAGTGCCCCAAATATATATTACATACTGTACATAAAATATCAAAAAGTACAGTAAATATATTTCATATATTGTACATATAATATTAACTAAAAGTACACCAAATACATTTTACATACTGTAAATAAAATATCAAAAATTACAGTAAGTATATATTATCTACTGTACATAAAATATCAAAAAGTTCACCAAATATGTGTTATATATACTGTAAATAAACTATCAAAAACTACAGTAATTATATTTAATAAACTGTACATAAAATATCAAAAATTACACCCAAAGTATATTATATAATTTAAATAAAATATCAGAAAGGACAGTAAATATATATTACACTCTATGTAAAATAACAAAAACTAAAATTATATAATATATAATTTACATAAAATATCAAAAGGACACCAAATATACCTTATATACTGTACATAAAATATCAAAAAATACAGTAAATATATTTCATATATTGCACATATAATAGTAACAAAAAGTACACCAAATACATTTTATATGCTGTAACTAAAATATCAAAATTTACAGTAAATATATATTACATACTGTACATAAAATATCAAAAAGTACACCAAACATGTGTTAAATATAGTTTAAATAAACTATCAAATCTACAGTAATTATATTTAGTATACTGTACATAAAATATCAAAAATTACACCAAATGTATATTATTTACTGTAAATAAAATATCAAAAATTACAGTAAATATATATTACACACCATATGTAAAATATCACAATCTACACCATATATATTATATAATTTACATAAAATATCAAAAGGACACCAAATATATCTTATATACTGTACATAAAATATCTAAAATTACAGTAAGTATATCTCATATATTGTACACATAATATTAACTAAAAGTACACCAAATACATTTTATATAGTGTAAATAAAATATCAAAAATTACAGTAAATATATATTACATACTGTACATAAAATATCAAAAAGTACGCCATCTATGTATCATATATACTGTAAATAAACTATCAAGAACTACAGTAATTATATTTAATATACTGTAAATAAAATATCAGAAATTACACCAAATGTATATTTTTTACTGTAAATAAAATATCAAAAAGTACAGTAAATATATATTACACACCCTATGTAAAATATCACAAACTACACCAAATATATATTATACAATTTACATAAAATATCAAAAGGACACCAAATATACATTATATACTGTACATAAAATATCAAAATGTACAGTAAATATATTTCATATATTGTACATATAATATTAACTAAAAGTACACCAAATACATTTTATATAGTGTAAATAAAATATCAAAAAGTATAGTAAATATATATTACACACCATATGTAAAATATCACAATCTAGGCCAAATATATATTATATAATTTACATAAAATATCAAAAGGACACCAAATATATCTTATATACTGTACAAAAATATCAAAAAGCACAGTAAATATATTTCATATATTGTACATATAATATTAACTAAAAGTACACAAAATACATTTTATATAGTGTAAATAAAATATCAAAAATTACAGTGAATATATATTACATACTGTACATAAAATATCAAAAAGTACACCAAATATGTGTTATATATACTGTAAATAAACTATCAAAAACTTCGGTAATTATATTTAGTATACTGTACATAAAATATCAAAAATTACACCAAATGTATATTATTTACTGTAAATAAAATACCAAAAAGTACAGTAAATATATATTACACACCCTATGTAAAATATCACAAACAACACCAAATATATATTATATAATTTACATAAAATATCAAAAGGACACCAAATATACCTTATATACTTTACATAAAATATCAAAATGTACAGTAAATATATTTCATATATTGTACATATAATATTAACTAAAAGTACACCAAATACATTTTATATACCGTAAATAAAATATGAAATATTACAATAAATATATATTACATACTGTACATAAAATATTAAAAACTACACCAAATATGTGTTATATATACTCTAAATAAACTATCAAATACTACGGTAATTATATTTAATATACTGTACATAAAGTATCAAAAATTACACCAAATGTATGCTATTTACTGTAAATAAAATATCAAAAACTACAGTAAATATATATTACACACCATATGTAAAATATCACAATCTACACCAAATATATATTATATAATTTACCTAAAATATCAAAAGGACACCAAATATATCTTATATACTGTACATAAAATATCAAAATGTACAGTAAATATATTTCATATATTGTACATATAATATTAACTAAAAGTACACCAAATACATTTTATATAGTGTAAATAAAATATCAAAAATTACAGTGAACATATATTACATACTATACATAAAATATCAAAAAGTACACCAAATATGTGTTATATATACTGTAAATAAACTATCAAAATCTACAGTAATTATATTTAATATACTGTACATAAAATATCAAAAATTACACCAAATGTATATTATTTACTGTAAATAAAATACCAAAAAGTACAGCAAATATATATTACACACGCTATGTAAAATATCACAAACTACACCAAATATATATTATGTAATTTCATAAAATATCAAAAGGACACCAAATATACCTTATATATTGTACATAAAATATCAAAAAGTAGAGTAAATATATTTCATATATTGTACATATAATATTAACTAAAAGTACGCCAAATACATTTTATATACTGTAAATAAAATATGAAAAATTACAGTAAATGTATATTACATACTGTACGTAAATTATCAAAAACTACACCAAATATGTGTTATATATACTGTAAATCAACTATCAAAAACTACGGTAATTATATTTAATATACTGTACATAAAATATCAAAATTTACACCAAATATATATTATTTACTGTTAATAAAATATCAAATACTACAGTAAATATATATTACACACCATATGTAAAATATCACAATCTACACCAAATATATATTATATAATTTACATAAAATATAAAAAGGACACCAAATATATCTTATATACTGTACATAAAATATCAAAAAGTACAGTAAATATATTTCATATATTGTACATATAATATTAACTAAAAGTACATCAAATACATTTTATATAGTGTAAATAAAATATCAAAAAGTACAGTAAATATATATTACACACCATATGTAAAATATCACAATCTACGCCAAACATATATTATATAATTTATATAAAATATGAAAAGGACACCAAATATATCTTATGTACTGTACATAAAATATCAAAAAGTACAGTAAATATATTTCATATATTGTACATATAATATTAACTAAAAGTACGCCAAATACATTTTATATACTGTAAATAAAATATGAAAAATTACAGTAAATGTATATTACATACTGTACATAAAATATCAAAAAGCACACCAACTATGTGTTATATATACTGTAAACAAACTATCAAAAACTACAGTAATTATGTTTCATATACTGTACATAAAATATCAAAAATTACACCAAATGTATACTATTTACTGTAAATAAAATATCAAAAAGTACAGTAAATATATATTACACACCATATGGAAAGTATCACAATCTACACCAAATATATATTATATTATTTACATAAAATATCAAAAGGACACCAAATATATCTTATATACTGTACATAAAATATCAAAAAGTACAGTAAATATATTTCATATATTGTACATATAATATTAACTAAAAGTACACCAAATACATTTTACATACTGTAAATAAAATATCAAAAATTACAGTAAGTTTATATTATCTACTGTACATAAAATATCAAAAAGTACACCAAAGATGTGTTATATATACTGTAAATAAACTATCAAAATCTTCAGTAATTATATTTAATATACTGTACATAAAATATCAAAAATTACACCAAATGTATATTATACACTATAAATAAAATATCAAAAAGGACAGTAAATATATATTACACTCTATGTAAAATATCAAAAACTACACCAAATATATATTATATAATTTTCATAAAATATCAAAAGTACACCAAATATATATTATATACTGTACATAAAATATCAAAAAGTACAGTAAATATATTTCATATATTGTACATATAATATTAACTAAAACTACACCAAGTACATTTTACATACGGTAAATAAAATATCAAAAATTACAGTCAGTATATATTATCTACTGTACATAAAATATCAAAAAGTACACCAAAGATGTGTTATATATACTGTAAATAAACTATCAAAATCTTCAGTAATTATATTTAATATACTGTACCTAAAATATCAAAAATTACACCAAATGTATATTATACACTCTAAATAAAATATCAAAAAGGACAGTAAATATATATTACACTCTATGTAAAATATCAAAAACTACACCAAATATATAGTTTTAAAATTTACATAAAATATCAAAAGTACACCAAATATATATTATACACTGTACATAAAATATCAAAAAGTACAGAAAATGTATTTCATATATTGTACATATAATATTAACTAAAAGTACACCAAATACATTTTACATACTGTAAATAAAATATCAAAAATTACAGTAATTATATATTATCTACTGTACATAAATTATCATAAAGTACACCAAATATGTGTTATATATACAGTAAATAAACTATCAAAATCTTCAGAAATTATATTTAATATACTGTACATAAAATATCAAAAATTACACCAAATGTATATTATACACTCTAAATAAAATATCAAAAAGGACAGTAAATATATATTACAGTCTACGTAAAATATCAAAAACTACACCAAATATATATTATATAATTTACATAAAATATCAAAAGTACACCAAATATATATTATATACTGTACATAAAATATCAAAAAGTACAGTAAATATATTTCATATATTGTACATATAATATTAACTAAAAGTACACCAAATACATTTTACATACTGTAAATAATATAGCAAAAATTACAGTAAGTATATATTATCTACTGTACATAAAATATCAAAAATACACCAAAGATGTGTTATATATACTGTAAATAAACTATCAAAATCTTCAGTAATTATATTTAATATACTGTACATAAAATATCAATAATTACACCAAATGTATATTATACACTCTAAATAAAATATCAAAAAGGACAGTAAATATATATTACACTCTATGTAAAATATCAAAAACTACACCAAATATATATTATATAATTTACATAAAATATCAAAAGTACACCAAATATATATTATAAACTGTACATAAAATATCAAATAGTACAGTAAATATATTTCATATATTGTACATATAATATTACCTAAAACTACACCAAATACATTTTACATACTGTAAATAAAATATCAAAATTACAGTAAGTATATATTATCTACTGTACATAAAATATCAGAAAGTACACCAAATATGTGTTATATATACTGTAAATAAACTATCAAAAGCTTCAGTAATTATATTTAATATACTGTACATAAAATATCAAAAATTACACCAAATGTATATTATACACTCTAAATAAAATATCAAAAAGACAGTAAATATATATTACACTCTATGTAAAGTATGAAAAACTACACCGTATATATTATATAATTTACATAAAATATCAAAAGTACACCAATATATATTATATGCTGTACATAAAATATCAAAAAGTACAGTAAATATATTTCATATATTGTACATATAATATTAACTAAAAGTACACCAAATACATTTTACATACTGTAAATAAAATATCAAAAATTACAGTAAGTATATATTATCTACTGTACAAAAATTATCAAAATGTACACCAAATATGTGTTATATATAGTGTAAATAAACTATCAAAATCTTCAGTAATTATATTTAATATACTGTACATAAAATATCAATAATTACACCAAATGTATATTATACAGTCTAAATAAAATATCAAAAAGGACAGTAAATATATATTACACTCTATGTAAAATATCAAAAACTACACCGTATATATTATATAATTTACATAAAATATCAAAAGTACACCAAATATATATTATATACTGTACATAAAATATCAAAAAGTACAGTAAATATATTTCATATATTGTACATATAATATTAACTAAAAGTACACCAAATACATTTTACATACTCTAAATAAAATACCAAAATTACAGTAAATATATATTATCTACTGTACATAAATTATCAAAAAGTACACCAAATATGTGTTATATATACTGTAAATAAACTATCAAAATCTTAAGTAATTATATTTAATATAGTGTACATAAAATATCAAAAATTACACCAAATGTATATTATACACTCTAAATAAAATATCAAAAAAGGACAGTATATATATATTACACTCTATGTAAAATATCAAAAACTACACCAAATATATATTATATAATTTACATAAAATATCAAAAGTACACCAAATATATATTATATACTGTACATAAAATATCAAAAAGTACAGTAAATATATTTCATATATTGTACATATAATATTAACTAAAAGTACACCAAATACATTTTACATACTGTAAATAAAATATAAAAAATTACAGTAAGTATATATTATCTACTGTACATAAAATATCAAAAAGTACACCAAATATGTGTTATATATACTGTAAATAAACTATCAAAATCTTCAGTAATTATATTTAATATACTGTACATAAAATATCAATAATTACACCAAATGTATATTATACACTCTAAATTAAATATCAAAAAGGACAGTAAATATATATTACACTCTATGTAAAATATCAAAAACTACCCCCTATATATTATATAATTTACATAAAATATCAAAAGTACACCAAATATATATTATATACTGTACATAAAATATCAAATAGGACAGTAAATATATTTCATATTTTGTACATATACTATTAACTAAAACTACACCAAATACATTTTACATACTGTAAATAAAATATCAAAATTACAGTAAGTATATATTATCTACTGAACATAAAATATCAAAAAGTACACCAAATATGTGTTATATATACTGTAAATAAACTATCAAAATCTTCAGTAATTATATTTAATATACTGTACAGAAAATATCAAAAATTACACCAAATGTATATTATACACTCTAAATAAAATATCAAAAAGGACAGTAAATATATATTACACTCTATGTAAAATATCAAAAACTACACCAAATATATATTATATAATTTACATAAAATATCAAAAGTACACCAAATATATATTACATACTGTACATAAAATATCAAAAAGTACAGTAAATATATTTCATATATTGTACATATTATATTAACTAAAAGTACACCAAATACATTTTACATACTGTAAATAAAATATCAAAAATTACAGTAAGTATATATTATCTACTGTACATAAAATATCAAAAAGTACACCAAATATGTGTTATATATACTGTAAATAAACTATCAAAACCTTCAGTAATTATATTTAATATACTGTACATAAAATATCAAAAATTACACCAAATGTATATTATACACTCTAAATAAAATATCAAAAAGGAAAGTAAATATATATTACACTCTATGTAAAATATCAAAAACTACACAAAATATATATTATATAATTTACATAAAATATCAAAAGTACACCAAATATATATTATATACTGTACATAAAATGTCAAAAAGTAGAGTAAATATATTTCATATATTCTTCATATAATATTAACAAAAAGTACACCAAATACATTTTACATACTGTAAATAAAATATCAAAACTTACAGTAAGTATATATTATCTACTGTACATAAAATATCAAAAAGTACACCACATATGTGTTATGTATACTCTAAATAAACTATCAAAAACTTCAGTAATTATATTTAATATACTGTTCATAAAATATCAAAAGTTACACCAAATGTATATTATACACTCTAAGTAAAATATCAAAAAGACAGTAAATATATATTACACTCTATGTAAAATATCAAAAACTACACCAAATATATATTATATAATTTACATAAAATATCAAAAGTACACCAAATATATATTATATACTCTACATATAATATCAAAAAGTACAGTAAATATATTTCATATATTGTACATATAATATTAACTAAAAGTACACCAAATACATTTTACATACGGTAAATAAAATATCAAAAATTACAGTAAGTATATATTATCTACTGTACATAAAATATCAAAAAGTACACCAAAGATGTGTTATATGTACTGTAAATAAACTATCAAAACCTTCAGTAATTATATTTAATATACTGTACATAAAATATCAAAAATTTCACCAAATGTATATTATACACTCTAAATAAAATATCAAATAGGGCAGTAAATATATATTACACTCTATGTAAAATATCAAAAACTACACCGTATATATTATATAATTTACATAAAATATCAAAAGTACACCAAATATTTATTATATACTGTACAAAAAATATCAAAAAGGACAGTAAATATATTTCATATTTTGTACATATACTATTAACTAAAACTACACCAAATACATTTTACATACTGTAAATAAAATATCAAAAATTACAGTAAGTATATATTATCTACTGAACATAAATTATCATAAAGTACACCAAATATGTGTTATATATACTCTAAATAAACTATCAAAATCTTCAGTAATTATATTTAATATACTGTACATAAAATATCAAAAATTACACCAAATGTATATTATACACTCTAAATAAAATATCAAAAAGGACAGTAAATATATATTACACTCTATGTAAAATATCAAAAACTACACCGTATATATTATATAATTTACATAAAATATCAAAAGTACACCCAATATTTATTATATACTGTACATAAAATATCAAAAAGTACAGTAAATATATTTCATATTTTGCACATATACTATTAACTAAAACTACACCAAATACATTTTACATACTGTAAATAAAATATCAAAAATTACAGTAAGTATATATTATCTACTGAACATAAATTATCATAAAGTACACCAAATATGTGTTATATATACTGTAAATGAACTATCAAAATCTTCAGTAATTATATTTAATATACTGTACAGAAAATATCAAAAATTACACCAAATGTATATTATACACTCTAAATAAAATATCAAAAAGGACAGTAAATATATATTACACTCTATGTAAAATATCAAAAACTACACCAAATATATATTATATAATTTACATAAAATATCAAAAGTACACCAAATATATATTATATACTGTACATAAAATATCAAAAAGTACAGTAAATATATTTCATATATTGTACATATTATATTAACTAAAACTACACCAAATACATTTTATATACTGTAAATAAAATATCAAAAATTACAGTAAGTATATATTATCTACTGTACATAAAATATCAAAAAGTACAGCAAATATGTGTTATATATACTGTAAATAAACTATCAAAATCTTCAGTAATTATATTTAATATACTGTACATAAAATATCAATAATTACACCAAATGTATATTATACACTCTAAATAAAATATCAAAAAGTACAGTAAATATATATTACACTCTATGTAAAATATCAAAAACTACACCGTATATATTATATAATTTACATAAAATATCAAAACTACACCAAATATATATTATATACTGTACATAAAATATCAAAAAGTACAGTAAATGTACTTCATATATTGTACATATAATATTAACTAAAAGTACACCAAATACATTTTACATACTGTAAATAACATATCAAAAATTACAGTAAGTATATGTTATCTACTGTACATAAAATATCAAAAAGTACACCAAAGATGTGTTATATATACTGTAAATATACTATCAAAATCTTCAGTAATTATATTTAATATACTGTTCATAAAATATCAAAAATTACACCAAATGTATATTATACACTCTAAATAAATATCAAAAAGGACAGTAAATATATATTACACTCTATGTAAAATATCAAAAACTACACAAAATATATATTATATAATTTACATAAAATATCAAAAGTACACCAAATATATATTATATACTGTACATAAAATATCAAAAAGTACAGTAAATATATTTCATATATTGTACATATAATATTAAATAAATTACACCAAATACATTTTACATACTGTAAATAAAATATCAAAAATTACAGTAAGTATATATTATCTACTGTACATAAAATATCAAAAAGTACACCAAAGATGTGTTATATATACTGTAAATAAACTATCAAAATCTTCAGTAATTATATTTAATATACTGTTCATAAAATATCAAAAATTACACCAAATGTATATTATACACTCTAAATAAAATATCAAAAAGGACAGTAAATATATATTACACTCTATGTAAAATATCAAAAACTACACCAAATACATATAATATAATTTACATAAAATATCAAAAGTACACCAAATATAAATTATATACTGTACATAAAATATCAAAAAGTACAGTAAATATATTTCATATATTGTACATATAATATTAAATAAAAGTACACCAAATACATTTTACATACTGTAAATAAAATATCAAAAATTACAGTAAGTATATATAATCTACTGTACATAAAATATCAAAAAGTACACCAAAGATGTGTTATATATACTGTAAATAAACTATCAAAATCTTCAGTAATTATATTTAATATACTGTACATTAAATATAAAAATTACACCAAATGTATATTATACACTCTAAATAAAATATCAAAAAGGACAGTAAATATATATTACACTCTATGTAAAATATCAAAAACTACACCAAATATATATTATATAATTTACATAAAATATCAAAAGTACACCAAATATATATTATATACTGTACATAAAATATCAAAAAGTACAGTAAATGTATTTCATATATTGTACATATAATATTAACTAAAAGTACACCAAATACATTTTACATACTGTAAATAACATATCAAAAATTACAGTAAGTATATGTTATCTACTGTACATAAAATATCAAAAAGTACACCAAATATGTGTTATATATACTGTAAATAAACTATGAAAATCTTCAGTAATTATATTTAATATACTGTTCATAAAATATCAAAAATTACACCAAATGTATATTATACACTCTAAATAAAATATCAAAAAGACAGTAAATATATATTACACTCTATGTAAAATATCAAAAACTACACCAAATATGTATTATATAATTTACATAAAATATCAAAAGTACACCAAATATATATTATATACTGTACATAAAATATCAAAAAGTACAGTAAATATATTTCATATATTGTACATATAATAGTAACTAAAACTACACCAAATACATTTTACAGACTGTAAATAAAATATAAAAAATTACAGTAAGTATATAGTATCTACTGTACATAAAATATCAAAAAGTACACCAAATATGTGTTATATATACTGTAAATAAACTATCAAAATTTTCAGTAATTATATTTAATATACTGTACATAAAATATCAAAAATTACACCAAATGTATATTATACACTCTAAATAAAATATCAAAAAGGACAGTAAATATATATTACACTCTACATAAAATATCAAATACTACACCAAATATATATTATATAATTTACATAAAATATCAAAAGTACACCAAATATATATTATATACTGTACATAAAATATCAAAAAGGACAGTAAATATATTTCATATTTTGTACATATACTATTAACTAAAACTACACCAAATACATTTTACATACTGTAAATAAAATATAAAAAATTACAGTAAGTATATATTATCTACTGAACATAAAATATCAAAAAGTACACCAAATATGTGTTATATATACTGTAAATAAACTATCAAAATCTTCAGTAATTATATTTAATATACTGTACAGAAAATATCAAAAATTACACCAAATGTATATTATACACTCTAAATAAAATATCAAAAAGGACAGTAAATATATATTACACTCAATGTAAAATATGAAAAACTACACCAAATATATATTATATAATTTACATAAAATATCAAAAGTACACCAAATATATATTATAAACTGTACATAAAATATCAAAAAGTACAGTAAATATATTTCATATATTGTACATATAATACTAACTAAAACTACACCAAATACATTTTACATACTGTAAATAAAATATCAAAAATTACAGTAAGTATATATTATCTACTGTACATAAAATATCAAAAAGTACAACAAATATGTGTTATATATACTGTAAATAAACTATCAAAATCTTCAGTAATTATATTTAATATACTGTACATAAAATATCAAAAATTACACCAAATGTATATTATACACTCTAAATAAAATATCAAAAAGGACAGTAAATATATATTACACTCTATGTAAAATATGAAAAACTACACCAAATATATATTATATAATTTACATAAAATATCAAAAGTACACCAAATATATATTATATACTGTACATGAAATATCAAAAAGTACAGTAAATATATTTCATGTATTGTACATATAATACTAACTAAAACTACACCAAATACATTTTACATACTGTAAATAAAATATCAAAAATTACAGTAAGTGTATATTATCTACTGTACATAAAATATCAAAAAGTACGCCAAATATGTGTTATATAAACTGTAAATAAACTATCAAAATCTTCAGTAATTATATTTAATATACTGTTCATAAAATATCAAAAATTACACCAAATGTATATTATACACTCTAAATAAAATATCAAAAAGGACAGTAAATATATATTACTCTCAATGTAAAATATGAAAAACTACACCAAATATATATTATATAATTTACATAAAATATCAAAAGTACACCAAATATATATTATAAACTGTACATAAAATATCAAAAAGTACAGTAAATATATATCATATATTTTACATATAATATTAACTAAAACTACACCAAATACATTTTACATACTGTAAATAAAATATCAAAAATTACAGTAAGTATATATTATCTACTGTACATAAAATATCAGAAAGTACACCAAATATGTGTTATATATACTGTAAATGAACTATCAAAATTTTCAGTAGTTATATTTAATATACTGTACATAAAATATCAAAAATTACACCAAATGTATATTATACACTCTAAATAAAATATCAAAAAGGACAGTAAATATATATTACACCCTATGTAAAATATCAAAAACTACACAAAATATATATTGTATAATTTACATAAAATATCAAAAGTACACCAACTATATATTATATACTGTACATAAAATATCAAAAAGTACAGTAAATATATTTCATATATTGTACATATAATACTAACTAAAACTACACCAAATACATTTTACATACTGTAAATAAAATATCAAAAATTACAGAATGTATATATTATCTACTGTACATAAAATATCAAATAGTACGCCAAATATGTGTTATATATACTGTAAATAAACTATCAAAATCTTCAGTAATTATATTTAATATACTGTTCATAAAATATCAAAAATTACACCAAATGTATATTATACACTCTAAATAAAATATCAAAAAGGACAGTAAATATATATTACACTCTATGTAAAATATCAAAAACTACACCAAATACATATAATATAATTTACATAAAATATCAAAAGTACACCAAATATAAATTATATACTGTACATAAAATATCAAAAAGTACAGTAAATATATTTCATATATTGTACATATAATATTAAATAAAAGTACACCAAATACATTTTACATACTGTAAATAAAATATCAAAAATTACAGTAAGTATATATTATCTACTGTACATAAAATATCAAAAAGTACACCAAAGATGTGTTATATATACTGTAAATAAACTATCAAAATCTTCAGTAATTATATTTAATATACTGTACATTAAATATAAAAATTACACCAAATGTATATTATAAACTCTAAATAAAATATCAAAAAGGACAGTAAATATATATTACACTCTATGTAAAATATCAAAAACTACACCAAATATATATTATATAATTTACTTAAAATATCAAAAGTACACCAAATATATATTATATACTGTACATAAAATATCAAAAAGTACAGTAAATGTATTTCATATATTGTACATATAATATTAACTAAAAGTACACCAAATACATTTTACATACTGTAAATAACATATCAAAAATTACAGTAAGTATATGTTATCTACTGTACATAAAATATCAAAAAGTACACCAAATATGTGTTATATATACTGTAAATAAACTATCAAAATCTTCAGTAATTATATTTAATATACTGTACATAAAATATCAAAAATTACACCAAATGTATATTATACACGCTAAATAAAATAACAAAAAGGACAGTAAATATATATTACACTCTGTGTAAAATATCAAAAACTACACCAAATATATATTATATAATTTACATAAAATATCAAAAGTGCACCAAATATATATTATATACTGTACATAAAATATCAAAAAGTACAGTAAATATATTTCATATTTTGTACATATACTATTAACTAAAACTACACCAAATACATTTTACATACGGTAAATAAAATATCAAAAATTACAGTAAGTATATATTATCTACTGTACATAAAATATCAAAAAGTACACCAAATATGTGTTATTTATACTGTTAATAAACTATCAAAATCTTCAGTAATTATATTTAATATACTGTACATAAAATATCAAAAATTACACCAAATGTATATTATACACGCTAAATAAAATAACAAAAAGGACAGTAAATATATATTACACTCTGTGTAAAATATCAAAAACTACACCAAATATATATTATATAATTTACATAAAATATCAAAAGTGCACCAAATATATATTATATACTGTACATAAAATATCAAAAAGTACAGTAAATATATTTCATATTTTGTACATATACTATTAACTAAAACTACACCAAATACATTTTACATACGGTAAATAAAATATCAAAAATTACAGTAAGTATATATTATCTACTGTACATAAAATATCAAAAAGTACACCAAAGATGTGTTATATGTACTGTAAATAAACTATGAAAACCTTCAGTAATTATATTTAATATACTGTACATAAAATATCAAAAATTACACCAAATGTATATTATACACTCTAAATAAAATATCAAAAATACAGTAAATATATATTACACTCTATGTAAAATATCAAAAACTACACCAAATATATATTACATAATTTACATAAAATATCAAAAGTACACCAAATATATATTATATACTGTACATAAAATATCAAAAAGTACAGTAAATATATTTCATATATTGTACATATAATATTAACTAAAAGTACACCAAGTACATTTTACATACGGTAAATAAAATATCAAAAATTACAGTAAGTGTATATTATCTACTGTACATAAAATATCAAAAAGTACACCAAAGATGTGTTATATATACTGTAAATAAACTATGAAAATCTTCAGTAATTATATTTAATATACTGTACATAAAATATCAAAAATTACACCAAATGTATATTATACACTCTAAAGAAAATATCAAAAAGACAGTAAATATATATTACACTCTATGTAAAATATCAAAAACTACACCAAATATGTATTACATAATTTACATAAAATATCAAAATTACACCAAATATATATTATATACTGTACATAAAATATCAAAAAGTACAGTAAATATATTTCATATATTGTACATGTTATATTAACTAAAAGTACACCAAGTACATTTTACATACGGTAAATAAAATATCAAAAATTACAGTAAGTATATATTATCTACTGTACATAAAATATCAAAAAGTACACGAAATATGTGTTATATATACTGTAAATAAACTATCAAAATCTTCAGTAATTATATTTAATATACTGTACATAAAATATCAAAAATTACACCAAATGTATATTATACACTCTAAATAAAATATCAAAAAGGACAGTAAATATATATTACACTCTATGTAAAATATCAAAGCTACACCAAATATATATTATATAATTTACATAAAATATCAAAAGTACACCAAATATATATTATATACTGTACATAAAATGTCAAAAAGTACAGTAAATATATTTCATATATTGATCACATAATATTAACTAAAAGTACACCAAATACATTTTACATACTGTAAATAAAGTATCAAAAATTACAGTAAGTATATATTATCTACTGTACATAAAATATCAAAAAGTACACCAAATATGTGTTATATATACTGTAAATAAACTATCAAAATCTTCAGTAATTATATTTAATATACTGTACATAAAATATCAAAAATTACACCAAATGTATATTGTACACTCTAAATAAAATATCAAAAAGGACAGTAAATATATATTACACTCTATGTAAAATATCAAAAACTACACCAAATATATATTATATAATTTACATAAAATATCAAAAGTACACCAAATATATATTATATACTGTACATAAAATATCAAAAAGTACAGTAAATATATTTCATATATTGTGCATATAATATTAACTAAAAGTACACCAAATACATTTTATATACTGTAAATAATATATCAACAACTACAGTAAATGTATATTACACACTGTACATAAAATATCAAAAAGTACACCAAATATGTGTTATATATACTGTAAATAAACTATCAAAAACTACAGTACTTATATTTAATATACTGTACATAAAATATCAAAAATTACACCAAATGTATATTATATACTGTAAATAAAATATCAAAAAGCCTGGAAATATATACTACACACCCTATGTAAAATATCAAAAACTACACCAAATATATATTATATAATTTACATAAAATATCAAAAGGAAACCAAATATATCTTATATATTGTACATAAAATATCAAAAATTACAGGAAATATATTTCATATATAGCACATATAATATTAACTAAAAGTACACCAAATACATTTTACATACTGTAAATAAAATATCAAAGAGTACAGTAAATATATATTACACACCATATGTAAAATATCACAATCTACACCAAATATATATTATATAATTTACATGAAATAGCAAAAGGACACCAAATATATCTTATATACTGTACATAAAATATCAAAAAGTACGGTAAATTTATTTCATATATTGTACACATAATATTAACTAAAAGTACACCAAATACTTTTTATATAGTGTAAATAAAATATCAAAAATTTCAGTAAATATGTATTACATACTGTACATAAAATATCAAAAAGTACACCAAATATGTATTAGATATACTGTAAATAAACTATCAAAAACTACAGTAATTATATTTAATATAGTGTACATAAAATAACAAAAATTATACCAAATGTATATTAAATACTGTAAATAAATTATCAAAAAGGACAGTAAATATATATTACACTCTATGTAAAATATTAAAAACTAAAAATATATATTATATAATTTACATAAAATATCAAAAGGACACCAAATATATCTCATATACTGTACATAAAATAGCAAAAATACAGTAAATATATTTAATATATTGTACTTATAATGTTAACTAAAAGTACACAAAATACATTTTATATACTGTAACTAAAATATCAAAAAGTACAGTAAATATATATTACATACAGTACATAAAATATCAAAAAGTACACCAAATATGTGTTATATATACTGTAAATAAACTATAAAACCTACAGTAATTATATTTCATATACTGTACATAAAATATCAAAAATTACACCAAATGTATATTATATAATGTAAACAAAATATCAAAAAGGACAGTAAATATATTTTACACTCTATGTAAAATATCAAAAACTACAAATATATATTATATCATTTACATAAAATATCAAAAGTACACCAAATATATCTTCTATACTGTACATAAAATATCAAAAAGTACAGTAAATATATTTCATATATTGTACATATAATATCAACTAAAAGTACACTAAATACATTTCAAATATGGTAAATAAAATATCAAAAAGTACAGTAAATATATATTACATACCGTACATAAAATATCAAAAAGTACACCAAATATGTGTTATATATACTGTAAATAAATTATCAACAACTGCAGTAATTATATTTAATATACTGTACATAAAATATCAAAAATTACACCAAATATATATTATGTACTACAAATAAAATATCAAAAAGTACAGTAAATATATATTACACACCATATGTAAAATATCACAATCTACACCAAATATATATTATATAATTTAAATAAAATATCAAAAGGACACCAAATATATCTTATATACTGTACAATAAATATCAAAAATTAAAGTAAATATATTTCATATATTGTACATATAATATTAACTAAAAGTACACCAAATACATTTTATATAGTGTAAATAAAATATCAAAAAGTACAGTAAATATGTATTACGTACTGTACATAAAATATCAAAAAGTACACCAAATATGAGTTAGATATACTGTAAATAAACTATCAAAAACTACAGTAATTATATTTATAAACTGTACATAAAATATCAAAAATTACACCCAAAGTATATTATATAATTTAAATAAAATATCAGAAAGGACAGTAAATATATATTACACTCTATGTAAAATAACAAAAACTAAAATTATATATTATATAATTTACATAAAATATCAAAAGGACACCAAATATATCTCATATACTGTACATAAAATATCAAAAAGTACACCAAATATGTGTTATATATACTGTAAATAAATTATCAAAAACTACAGTAATTACATTTAATATACTGTACATAAAATATCAAAAAGTACACAAAATGTATATTATATACTCTAAATAAAATATTAAAAAGGACAGGAAATATATATTACGCACCCTATGTAAAATATCAAAAACTACACCAAATATATGTTGTATAATTTACATAAAATATCAAAAGTACACCAAATATATATTATATACTGTACATAAAATATCAAAAAGTACAGTATAAATATTTCATATATTGTACATATCATATAAATTAAAAGTACCACAAAAACATTTTATATACTGTAAATAAAATATCAAAAATTACAGTAAATATATATTACATACAGTACATAAAATATCAAAAAGTACACCATATGTTATATATACAGTAAATAAACTATCAAAAACTACAGTAATTATATTTAATATACTGTATATAAAATATCAAAAATTACACCAAATGTATATTATCTACTGTAAATAAAATATCAAAAAGGACAGTAAATATATACTACACACCCTATGTAAAATATCAAAAACTACAACAAATATATATTATATAATTTACATAAAATATCAAAAGGACACCAAATATACCTTATATACTGTACATAAAATATCAAAAAATACAGTAAATATATTTCATATATTGCACATATAATAGTAACAAAAAGTACACCAAATACATTTTATATGCTGTAACTAAAATATCAAAATTTACAGTAAATATATATTACATACTGTACATAAAATATCAAAAAGTACACCAAACATGTGTTAAATATAGTTTAAATAAACTATCAAATCTACAGTAATTATATTTAGTATACTGTACATAAAATATCAAAAATTACACCAAATGTATATTATTTACTGTAAATAAAATATCAAAAATTACAGTAAATATATATTACACACCATATGTAAAATATCACAATCTACACCATATATATTATATAATTTACATAAAATATCAAAAGGACACCAAATATATCTTATATACTGTACATAAAATATCTAAAATTACAGTAAGTATATCTCATATATTGTACATATAATATTAACTAAAAGTACACCAAATACATTTTATATAGTGTAAATAAAACATCAAAAATTACAGTAAATATATATTACATACTGTACATAAAATATCAAAAAGTACGCCATCTATGTATCATATATACTGTAAATAAACTATCAAGAACTACAGTAATTATATTTAATATACTGTAAATAAAATATCAAAATTACACCAAATGTATATTTTTTACTGTAAATAAAATATCAAAATGTACAGTAAATGTATTTCATATATTGTACATATAATATTAACTAAAAGTACACCAAATACATTTTATATAGTGTAAATAAAATATGAAAAATTACAGTAAATATATATTACATACTGTACGTAAATTATCAAAAACTACACCAAATATGTGTTATATATACTGTAAATCAACTATCAAAAACTACGGTAATTATATTTAATATACTGTACATAAAATATCAAAATTTACACCAAATATATATTATTTACTGTTAATAAAATATCAAATACTACAGTAAATATATATTACACACCATATGTAAAATATCACAATCTACACCAAATATATATTATATAATTTACATAAAATATAAAAAGGACACCAAATATATCTTATATACTGTACATAAAATATCAAAAATGTACAGTAAATATATTTCATATATTGTACATATAATATTAACTAAAAGTACATCAAATACATTTTATATAGTGTAAATAAAATATCAAAAAGTACAGTAAATATATGTTACACACCATATGTAAAATATCACAATCTACGCCAAACATATATTATATAATTTACATTAAATATGAAAAGGACACCAAATATATCTTATCTACTGTACATAAAATATCAAAAAGTTCAGTAAATATATTTCATATATTGTACATATAATATTAACTAAAAGTACGCCAAATACATTTTATATACTGTAAATAAAATATGAAAAATTACAGTAAATGTATATTACATACTGTACATAAAATATCAAAAAGCACACCAAATATGTGTTATATATACTGTAAACAAACTATCAAAAACTACAGTAATTATGTTTCATATACTGTACATAAAATATCAAAAATTACTCCAAATATATACTATTTACTGTAAATAAAATATCAAAAAGTACAGTAAATATATATTACACACCATATGGAAAGTATCACAATCTACACCAAATATATATTATATTATTTACATAAAATATCAAAAGGACACCAAATATATCTTATATACTGTACATAAAATATCAAAAAGTACAGTAAATATATTTCATATATTGTACATATAATATTAACTAAAAGTACACCAAATACATTTTACATACTGTAAATAAAATATAAAAAATTACAGTAAGTATATATTATCTACTGTACATAAAATATCAAAAAGTACACCAAAGATGTGTTATATATACTGTAAATAAACTATCAAAATCTTCAGTAATTATATTTAATATACTGTACATAAAATATCAAAAATTACACCAAATGTATATTATACACTATAAATAAAATATCAAAAAGGACAGTAAATATATATTACACTCTATGTAAAATATCAAAAACTACACCAAATATATATTATATAATTTACATAAAATATCAAAAGTACACCAAATATATATTATATACTGTACATAAAATATCAAAAAGTACAGTAAATATATTTCATATATTGTACATATAATATTAACTAAAAGTACACCAAGTACACTTTACATACGGTAAATAAAATATCAAAAATTACAGTAAGTATATATTATCTACTGTACATAAAATATCAAAAAGTACACCAAAGATGTGTTATATATACTGTAAATAAACTATCAAAATCTTCAGTAATTATATTTAATATACTGTACCTAAAATATCAAAAATTACACCAAATGTATATTATACACTCTAAATAAAATATCAAAAAGGACAGTAAATATATATTACACCCTATGTAAAATATCAAAAACTACACAAAATATATATTGTATAATTTACATAAAATATCAAAAGTACACCAACTATATATTATATACTGTACATAAAATATCAAAAAGTACAGTAAATATATTTCATATATTGTACATATAATACTAACTAAAACTACACCAAATACATTTTACATACTGTAAATAAAATATCAAAAATTACAGAATGTATATATTATCTACTGTACATAAAATATCAAATAGTACGCCAAATATGTGTTATATATACTGTAAATAAACTATCAAAATCTTCAGTAATTATATTTAATATACTGTTCATAAAATATCAAAAATTACACCAAATGTATATTATACACTCTAAATAAAATATCAAAAAGGACAGTAAATATATATTACACTCTATGTAAAATATCAAAAACTACACCAAATACATATAATATAATTTACATAAAATATCAAAAGTACACCAAATATAAATTATATACTGTACATAAAATATCAAAAAGTACAGTAAATATATTTCATATATTGTACATATAATATTAAATAAAAGTACACCAAATACATTTTACATACTGTAAATAAAATATCAAAAATTACAGTAAGTATATATTATCTACTGTACATAAAATATCAAAAAGTACACCAAAGATGTGTTATATATACTGTAAATAAACTATCAAAATCTTCAGTAATTATATTTAATATACTGTACATTAAATATAAAAATTACACCAAATGTATATTATAAACTCTAAATAAAATATCAAAAAGGACAGTAAATATATATTACACTCTATGTAAAATATCAAAAACTACACCAAATATATATTATATAATTTACTTAAAATATCAAAAGTACACCAAATATATATTATATACTGTACATAAAATATCAAAAAGTACAGTAAATGTATTTCATATATTGTACATATAATATTAACTAAAAGTACACCAAATACATTTTACATACTGTAAATAACATATCAAAAATTACAGTAAGTATATGTTATCTACTGTACATAAAATATCAAAAAGTACACCAAATATGTGTTATATATACTGTAAATAAACTATCAAAATCTTCAGTAATTATATTTAATATACTGTACATAAAATATCAAAAATTACACCAAATGTATATTATACACGCTAAATAAAATAACAAAAAGGACAGTAAATATATATTACACTCTGTGTAAAATATCAAAAACTACACCAAATATATATTATATAATTTACATAAAATATCAAAAGTGCACCAAATATATATTATATACTGTACATAAAATATCAAAAAGTACAGTAAATATATTTCATATTTTGTACATATACTATTAACTAAAACTACACCAAATACATTTTACATACGGTAAATAAAATATCAAAAATTACAGTAAGTATATATTATCTACTGTACATAAAATATCAAAAAGTACACCAAATATGTGTTATTTATACTGTTAATAAACTATCAAAATCTTCAGTAATTATATTTAATATACTGTACATAAAATATCAAAAATTACACCAAATGTATATTATACACGCTAAATAAAATAACAAAAAGGACAGTAAATATATATTACACTCTGTGTAAAATATCAAAAACTACACCAAATATATATTATATAATTTACATAAAATATCAAAAGTGCACCAAATATATATTATATACTGTACATAAAATATCAAAAAGTACAGTAAATATATTTCATATTTTGTACATATACTATTAACTAAAACTACACCAAATACATTTTACATACGGTAAATAAAATATCAAAAATTACAGTAAGTATATATTATCTACTGTACATAAAATATCAAAAAGTACACCAAAGATGTGTTATATGTACTGTAAATAAACTATGAAAACCTTCAGTAATTATATTTAATATACTGTACATAAAATATCAAAAATTACACCAAATGTATATTATACACTCTAAATAAAATATCAAAAATACAGTAAATATATATTACACTCTATGTAAAATATCAAAAACTACACCAAATATATATTACATAATTTACATAAAATATCAAAAGTACACCAAATATATATTATATACTGTACATAAAATATCAAAAAGTACAGTAAATATATTTCATATATTGTACATATAATATTAACTAAAAGTACACCAAGTACATTTTACATACGGTAAATAAAATATCAAAAATTACAGTAAGTGTATATTATCTACTGTACATAAAATATCAAAAAGTACACCAAAGATGTGTTATATATACTGTAAATAAACTATGAAAATCTTCAGTAATTATATTTAATATACTGTACATAAAATATCAAAAATTACACCAAATGTATATTATACACTCTAAAGAAAATATCAAAAAGACAGTAAATATATATTACACTCTATGTAAAATATCAAAAACTACACCAAATATGTATTACATAATTTACATAAAATATCAAAATTACACCAAATATATATTATATACTGTACATAAAATATCAAAAAGTACAGTAAATATATTTCATATATTGTACATGTTATATTAACTAAAAGTACACCAAGTACATTTTACATACGGTAAATAAAATATCAAAAATTACAGTAAGTATATATTATCTACTGTACATAAAATATCAAAAAGTACACGAAATATGTGTTATATATACTGTAAATAAACTATCAAAATCTTCAGTAATTATATTTAATATACTGTACATAAAATATCAAAAATTACACCAAATGTATATTATACACTCTAAATAAAATATCAAAAAGGACAGTAAATATATATTACACTCTATGTAAAATATCAAAGCTACACCAAATATATATTATATAATTTACATAAAATATCAAAAGTACACCAAATATATATTATATACTGTACATAAAATGTCAAAAAGTACAGTAAATATATTTCATATATTGATCACATAATATTAACTAAAAGTACACCAAATACATTTTACATACTGTAAATAAAGTATCAAAAATTACAGTAAGTATATATTATCTACTGTACATAAAATATCAAAAAGTACACCAAATATGTGTTATATATACTGTAAATAAACTATCAAAATCTTCAGTAATTATATTTAATATACTGTACATAAAATATCAAAAATTACACCAAATGTATATTGTACACTCTAAATAAAATATCAAAAAGGACAGTAAATATATATTACACTCTATGTAAAATATCAAAAACTACACCAAATATATATTATATAATTTACATAAAATATCAAAAGTACACCAAATATATATTATATACTGTACATAAAATATCAAAAAGTACAGTAAATATATTTCATATATTGTGCATATAATATTAACTAAAAGTACACCAAATACATTTTATATACTGTAAATAATATATCAACAACTACAGTAAATGTATATTACACACTGTACATAAAATATCAAAAAGTACACCAAATATGTGTTATATATACTGTAAATAAACTATCAAAAACTACAGTACTTATATTTAATATACTGTACATAAAATATCAAAAATTACACCAAATGTATATTATATACTGTAAATAAAATATCAAAAAGCCTGGAAATATATACTACACACCCTATGTAAAATATCAAAAACTACACCAAATATATATTATATAATTTACATAAAATATCAAAAGGAAACCAAATATATCTTATATATTGTACATAAAATATCAAAAATTACAGGAAATATATTTCATATATAGCACATATAATATTAACTAAAAGTACACCAAATACATTTTACATACTGTAAATAAAATATCAAAGAGTACAGTAAATATATATTACACACCATATGTAAAATATCACAATCTACACCAAATATATATTATATAATTTACATGAAATAGCAAAAGGACACCAAATATATCTTATATACTGTACATAAAATATCAAAAAGTACGGTAAATTTATTTCATATATTGTACACATAATATTAACTAAAAGTACACCAAATACTTTTTATATAGTGTAAATAAAATATCAAAAATTTCAGTAAATATGTATTACATACTGTACATAAAATATCAAAAAGTACACCAAATATGTATTAGATATACTGTAAATAAACTATCAAAAACTACAGTAATTATATTTAATATAGTGTACATAAAATAACAAAAATTATACCAAATGTATATTAAATACTGTAAATAAATTATCAAAAAGGACAGTAAATATATATTACACTCTATGTAAAATATTAAAAACTAAAAATATATATTATATAATTTACATAAAATATCAAAAGGACACCAAATATATCTCATATACTGTACATAAAATAGCAAAAATACAGTAAATATATTTAATATATTGTACTTATAATGTTAACTAAAAGTACACAAAATACATTTTATATACTGTAACTAAAATATCAAAAAGTACAGTAAATATATATTACATACAGTACATAAAATATCAAAAAGTACACCAAATATGTGTTATATATACTGTAAATAAACTATAAAACCTACAGTAATTATATTTCATATACTGTACATAAAATATCAAAAATTACACCAAATGTATATTATATAATGTAAACAAAATATCAAAAAGGACAGTAAATATATTTTACACTCTATGTAAAATATCAAAAACTACAAATATATATTATATCATTTACATAAAATATCAAAAGTACACCAAATATATCTTCTATACTGTACATAAAATATCAAAAAGTACAGTAAATATATTTCATATATTGTACATATAATATCAACTAAAAGTACACTAAATACATTTCAAATATGGTAAATAAAATATCAAAAAGTACAGTAAATATATATTACATACTGTACATAAAATATCAAAAAGTACACCAAATATGTGTTATATATACTGTAAATAAATTATCAACAACTGCAGTAATTATATTTAATATACTGTACATAAAATATCAAAAATTACACCAAATATATATTATGTACTACAAATAAAATATCAAAAAGTACAGTAAATATATATTACACACCATATGTAAAATATCACAATCTACACCAAATATATATTATATAATTTAAATAAAATATCAAAAGGACACCAAATATATCTTATATACTGTACAATAAATATCAAAAATTAAAGTAAATATATTTCATATATTGTACATATAATATTAACTAAAAGTACACCAAATACATTTTATATAGTGTAAATAAAATATCAAAAAGTACAGTAAATATGTATTACGTACTGTACATAAAATATCAAAAAGTACACCAAATATGAGTTAGATATACTGTAAATAAACTATCAAAAACTACAGTAATTATATTTATAAACTGTACATAAAATATCAAAAATTACACCCAAAGTATATTATATAATTTAAATAAAATATCAGAAAGGACAGTAAATATATATTACACTCTATGTAAAATAACAAAAACTAAAATTATATATTATATAATTTACATAAAATATCAAAAGGACACCAAATATATCTCATATACTGTACATAAAATATCAAAAAGTACACCAAATATGTGTTATATATACTGTAAATAAATTATCAAAAACTACAGTAATTACATTTAATATACTGTACATAAAATATCAAAAAGTACACAAAATGTATATTATATACTCTAAATAAAATATTAAAAAGGACAGGAAATATATATTACGCACCCTATGTAAAATATCAAAAACTACACCAAATATATGTTGTATAATTTACATAAAATATCAAAAGTACACCAAATATATATTATATACTGTACATAAAATATCAAAAAGTACAGTATAAATATTTCATATATTGTACATATCATATAAATTAAAAGTACCACAAAAACATTTTATATACTGTAAATAAAATATCAAAAATTACAGTAAATATATATTACATACAGTACATAAAATATCAAAAAGTACACCATATGTTATATATACAGTAAATAAACTATCAAAAACTACAGTAATTATATTTAATATACTGTATATAAAATATCAAAAATTACACCAAATGTATATTATCTACTGTAAATAAAATATCAAAAAGGACAGTAAATATATACTACACACCCTATGTAAAATATCAAAAACTACAACAAATATATATTATATAATTTACATAAAATATCAAAAGGACACCAAATATACCTTATATACTGTACATAAAATATCAAAAAATACAGTAAATATATTTCATATATTGCACATATAATAGTAACAAAAAGTACACCAAATACATTTTATATGCTGTAACTAAAATATCAAAATTTACAGTAAATATATATTACATACTGTACATAAAATATCAAAAAGTACACCAAACATGTGTTAAATATAGTTTAAATAAACTATCAAATCTACAGTAATTATATTTAGTATACTGTACATAAAATATCAAAAATTACACCAAATGTATATTATTTACTGTAAATAAAATATCAAAAATTACAGTAAATATATATTACACACCATATGTAAAATATCACAATCTACACCATATATATTATATAATTTACATAAAATATCAAAAGGACACCAAATATATCTTATATACTGTACATAAAATATCTAAAATTACAGTAAGTATATCTCATATATTGTACATATAATATTAACTAAAAGTACACCAAATACATTTTATATAGTGTAAATAAAACATCAAAAATTACAGTAAATATATATTACATACTGTACATAAAATATCAAAAAGTACGCCATCTATGTATCATATATACTGTAAATAAACTATCAAGAACTACAGTAATTATATTTAATATACTGTAAATAAAATATCAAAATTACACCAAATGTATATTTTTTACTGTAAATAAAATATCAAAATGTACAGTAAATGTATTTCATATATTGTACATATAATATTAACTAAAAGTACACCAAATACATTTTATATAGTGTAAATAAAATATGAAAAATTACAGTAAATATATATTACATACTGTACGTAAATTATCAAAAACTACACCAAATATGTGTTATATATACTGTAAATCAACTATCAAAAACTACGGTAATTATATTTAATATACTGTACATAAAATATCAAAATTTACACCAAATATATATTATTTACTGTTAATAAAATATCAAATACTACAGTAAATATATATTACACACCATATGTAAAATATCACAATCTACACCAAATATATATTATATAATTTACATAAAATATAAAAAGGACACCAAATATATCTTATATACTGTACATAAAATATCAAAAATGTACAGTAAATATATTTCATATATTGTACATATAATATTAACTAAAAGTACATCAAATACATTTTATATAGTGTAAATAAAATATCAAAAAGTACAGTAAATATATGTTACACACCATATGTAAAATATCACAATCTACGCCAAACATATATTATATAATTTACATTAAATATGAAAAGGACACCAAATATATCTTATCTACTGTACATAAAATATCAAAAAGTTCAGTAAATATATTTCATATATTGTACATATAATATTAACTAAAAGTACGCCAAATACATTTTATATACTGTAAATAAAATATGAAAAATTACAGTAAATGTATATTACATACTGTACATAAAATATCAAAAAGCACACCAAATATGTGTTATATATACTGTAAACAAACTATCAAAAACTACAGTAATTATGTTTCATATACTGTACATAAAATATCAAAAATTACTCCAAATATATACTATTTACTGTAAATAAAATATCAAAAAGTACAGTAAATATATATTACACACCATATGGAAAGTATCACAATCTACACCAAATATATATTATATTATTTACATAAAATATCAAAAGGACACCAAATATATCTTATATACTGTACATAAAATATCAAAAAGTACAGTAAATATATTTCATATATTGTACATATAATATTAACTAAAAGTACACCAAATACATTTTACATACTGTAAATAAAATATAAAAAATTACAGTAAGTATATATTATCTACTGTACATAAAATATCAAAAAGTACACCAAAGATGTGTTATATATACTGTAAATAAACTATCAAAATCTTCAGTAATTATATTTAATATACTGTACATAAAATATCAAAAATTACACCAAATGTATATTATACACTATAAATAAAATATCAAAAAGGACAGTAAATATATATTACACTCTATGTAAAATATCAAAAACTACACCAAATATATATTATATAATTTACATAAAATATCAAAAGTACACCAAATATATATTATATACTGTACATAAAATATCAAAAAGTACAGTAAATATATTTCATATATTGTACATATAATATTAACTAAAAGTACACCAAGTACACTTTACATACGGTAAATAAAATATCAAAAATTACAGTAAGTATATATTATCTACTGTACATAAAATATCAAAAAGTACACCAAAGATGTGTTATATATACTGTAAATAAACTATCAAAATCTTCAGTAATTATATTTAATATACTGTACCTAAAATATCAAAAATTACACCAAATGTATATTATACACTCTAAATAAAATATCAAAAAAGGACAGTATATATATATTACACTCTATGTAAAATATCAAAAACTACACCAAATATATATTATATAATTTACATAAAATATCAAAAGTACACCAAATATATATTATATACTGTACATAAAATATCAAAAAGTACAGTAAATATATTTCATATATTGTACATATAATATTAACTAAAAGTACACCAAATACATTTTACATACTGTAAATAAAATATAAAAAATTACAGTAAGTATATATTATCTACTGTACATAAAATATCAAAAAGTACACCAAATATGTGTTATATATACTGTAAATAAACTATCAAAATCTTCAGTAATTATATTTAATATACTGTACATAAAATATCAATAATTACACCAAATATATATTATACACTCTAAATTAAATATCAAAAAGGACAGTAAATATATATTACACTCTATGTAAAATATCAAAACTACACCATATATATTATATAATTTACATAAAATATCAAAAGTACACCAAATATATATTATATACTGTACATAAAATATCAAATAGGACAGTAAATATATTTCATATTTTGTACATATACTATTAACTAAAACTACACCAAATACATTTTACATACTGTAAATAAAATATCAAAAATTACAGTAAGTATATATTATCTACTGAACATAAAATATCAAAGAGTACACCAAATATGTGTTATATATACTGTAAATAAACTATCAAAATCTTCAGTAATTATATTTAATATACTGTACAGAAAATATCAAAAATTACACGAAATGTATATTATACACTCTAAATAAAATATCAAAAAGGACAGTAAATATATATTACACTCTATGTAAAATATCAAAAACTACACCAAATATATATTACATAATTTACATAAAATATCAAAAGTACACCAAATATATATTACATACTGTACATAAAATATCAAAAAGTACAGTAAATATATTTCATATATTGTACATATTATATTAACTAAAAGTACACCAAATACATTTTACATATTGTAAATAAAATATCAAAAATTTCAGTAAGTATATATTATCTACTGTACATAAAATATCAAAAAGTACACCAAATATGTGTTATATATACTGTAAATAAACTATCAAAATCTTCAGTAATTATATTTAATATACTGTACAGAAAATATCAAAAATTACACCAAATGTATATTATACACTCTAAATAAAATATCAAAAAGGACAGTAAATATATATTACACTCTATGTAAAATATCAAAAACTACACCAAATATATATTATATAATTTACATAAAATATCAAAAGTACACCAAATATATATTATATACTGTACATAAAATGTCAAAAAGTAGAGTAAATATATTTCATATATTGTTCATATAATATTAACAAAAAGTACACCAAATACATTTTACATACTGTAAATAAAATATCAAAACTTACAGTAAGTATATATTATCTACTGTACATAAAATATCAAAAAGTACACCACATATGTGTTATGTATACTCTAAATAAACTATCAAAAACTTCAGTAATTATATTTAATATACTGTTCATAAAATATCAAAAATTACACCAAATGTATATTATACACTCTAAGTAAAATATCAAAAAGGACAGTAAATATATATTACACTCTATGTAAAATATCAAAAACTACACCAAATATATATTATATAATTTACATAAAATATCAAAAGTACACCAACTATATATTATATAATGTACATAAAATATCAAAAAGTACAGTAAATATATTTCATATATTGTACATATAATATTAACTAAAAGTACACCAAATACATTTTACATACTCTAAATAAAATACCAAAATTACAGTAAATATATATTATCTACTGTACATAAATTATCAAAAAGTACACCAAATATGTGTTATATATACTGTAAATAAACTATCAAAATCTTAAGTAATTATATTTAATATACTGTACATAAAATATCAAAAATTACACCAAATGTATATTATACACTCTAAATAAAATATCAAAAAGGACAGTAAATATATATTACACTCTATGTAAAATATCAAAAACTACACCAAATATATATTATATAATTTACATAAAAATCAAAAGTACACCAAATATATATTACATACTGTACATAAAATATCAAAAAGTACAGTAAATATATTTCATATATTGTACATATTATATTAACTAAAAGTACACCAAATACATTTTACATACTGTAAATAAAATATCAAAAATTACAGTAAGTATATATTATCTACTGTACATAAAATATCGAAAAGTACACCAAATATGTGTTATGTATACTGTAAATAAACTATCAAAATCTTCAGTAATTATATTTAATATACTGTACATAAAATATCAAAAATTACACCAAATGTATATTATACACTCTAAATAAAATATCAAAAAGGACAGTAAATATATATTACACTCTATGTAAAATATCAAAAACTACACAAAATATATATTATATAATTTACATAAAATATCAAAAGTACACCAAATATATATTATATACTGTACTTAAAATGTCAAAAAGTAGAGTAAATATATTTCATATATTGTTCATATAATATTAACAAAAAGTACACCAAATACATTTTACATACTGTAAATAAAATATCAAAACTTACAGTAAGTATATATTATCTACTGTACATAAAATATCAAAAAGTACACCACATATGTGTTATGTATACTCTAAATAAACTAACAAAAACTTCAGTAATTATATTTAATATACTGTTCATAAAATATCAAAAATTACACCAAATGTATATTATACACTCTAAGTAAAATATCAAAAAGGACAGTAAATATGTATTACACTCTATGTAAAATATCAAAAACTACACCAAATATATATTATATAATTTACATAAAATATCAAAAGTACACCAAATATATATTATATACTGTACATAAAATATCCAAAAGTACAGTAAATATATTTCATATATTGTACATATAATATTAACTAAAAGTACACCAAATACATTTTACATACTGTAAATAAAATATAAAAAATTACAGTAAGTATATATTATCTACTGTACATAAAATATCAAAAAGTACACCAAAGATGTGTTATATATACTGTAAATAAACTATCAAAATATTCAGTAATTATTTTTAATATACTGTACATAAAATATCAATAATTACACCAAATGTATATTATACTCTCTAAATAAAATATCTAAAAGGACAGTAAATATATATTACACTCTATGTAAAATATCAAAAACTACACCGTATATATTATATAATTTACATAAAATATCAAAAGTACACCAAATATATATTATATACTGTACATAAAATATCAAAAAGGACAGTAAATATATTTCATATTTTGTACATATACTATTAACTAAAACTACACCAAATACATTTTACATACTGTAAATAAAATATCAAAAATTACATTAAGTTTATATTATCTACTGAACATAAAATATCAAAAAGTACACCAAATATGTGTTATATATACTGTAAATAAACTATCAAAATCTTCAGTAATTATATTTAATATACTGTACAGAAAATATCAAAAATTACACCAAATGTATATTATACACTCTAAATAAAATATCAAAAAGGACAGTAAATATATATTACACTCTATGTAAAATATCAAAAACTACACCAAGTATATATTATATAATTTACATAAAATATGAAAAGTACACCAAATATATATTACATACTGTACATAAAATATCAAAAAGTACAGTAAATATATTTCATATATTGTACATATTATATTAACTAAAAGTACACCAAATACATTTTACATACTGTAAATAAAATATCAAAAATTACAGTAAGTATATATTATCTACTGTACATAAAATATCAAAAAGTACACCAAATATGTGTTATATATACTGTAAATAAACTATCAAAATCTTCAGTAATTATATTTAATATACTGTACATAAAATATCAAAAATTACACCAAATGTATATTATACACTCTAAATAAAATATCAAAAAGGACAGTAAATATATATTACACTCTATGTAAAATATCAAAAACTACACAAAATATATATTATATAATTTACATAAAATATCAAAAGTACACCAAATATATATTATATACTGTACATAAAATGTCAAAAAGTAGAGTAAATATATTTCATATTTTGTTCATATAATATTAACAAAAAGTACACCAAATACATTTTACATACTCTAAATAAAATATCAAAATTTACAGTAAGTATATATTATCTACTGTACATAAAATATCAAAAAGTACACCACATATGTGTTATGTATACTCTAAATAAACTACCAAAAACTTCAGTAATTATATTTAATATACTGTTCATAAAATATCAAAAATTACACCAAATGTATATTATACACTCTAAGTAAAATATCAAAAAGGACAGTAAATATATATTACACTCTATGTAAAATATCAAAAACTACACCAAATATATATTATATAATTTACATAAAATATCAAAAGTACACCAAATATATATTATATACTGTACATAAAATATCAAAAAGTACAGTAAATATATTTCATATATTGTACATATAATATTAACTAAAAGTACACCAAATACATTTTACATACGGTAAATAAAATATCAAAAATTACAGTAAGTATATATTATCTACTGTACATAAAATATCAAAAAGTACACCAAAGATGTGTTATATATACTGTAAATAAACTATCAAAATCTTCAGTAATTATATTTAATATACTGTACATAAAATATCAAAAATTTCACCAAATGTATATTATACACTCTAAATAAAATATCAAAAAGGACAGTAAATATATATTACACTCTATGTAAAATATCAAAAACTACACCGTATATATTATATAATTTACATAAAATATCAAAAGTACACCAAATATTTATTATATACTGTACATAAAATTTCAAAAAGGACAGTAAATATATTTCATATTTTGTACATATACTATTAACTAAAACTACACCAAATACATTTTACATACTGTAAATAAAATATCAAAAATTACAGTAAGTATATATTATCTACTGAACATAAAATATCAAAAAGTACACCAAATACGTGTTATATATACTGTAAATAAACTATCAAAATCTTCAGTAATTATATTTAATATACTGTACAGAAAATATCAAAAATTACACCAAATGTATATTATACACTCTAAATAAAATATCAAAAAGGACAGTAAATATATATTACACTCTATGTAAAATATCAAAAACTACACCAAATATATATTATATAATTTACATAAAATATCAAAAGTACACCAAATATATATTACATACTGTACATAAAATATCAAAAAGTACAGCAAATATATTTCATATATTGTACATATAATATTAACTAAAAGTACACCAAATACATTTTACATACTGTAAATAAAATATCAAAAATTACAGTAAGTATATATTATCTACTGTACATAAAATATCAAAAAGTACACCAAAGATGTGTTATATATACTGTAAATAAACTATCAAAATCTTCAGTAATTATATTTAATATACTGTACCTAAAATATCAAAAATTACACCAAATGTATATTATACACTCTAAATAAAATATCAAAAAGGACAGTAAATATATATTACACTCTATGTAAAATATCAAAAACTACACCGTATATATTATATAATTTACATAAAATATCAAAAGTACACCAAATATTTATTATATACTGTACATAAAATATCAAAAAGGACAGTAAATATATTTCATATTTTGTACATACACTATTAACTGAAACTACACGAAATACATTTTACATACTGTAAATAAATTATCAAAAATTACAGTAAGTATATATTATCTACTGAACATAAATTATCATAAAGTACACCAAATATGTGTTATATATACTGTAAATAAACTATCAAAATCTTCAGTAATTATATTTAATATACTGTACAGAAAATATCAAAAATTACACCAAATGTATATTATACACTCTAAATAAAATATCAAAAAGGACAGTAAATATATATTACACTCTATGTAAAATATCAAAAACTACACCAAATATATATTATATAATTTACATAAAATATCAAAAGTACACCAAATATATATTACATACTGTACATAAAATATCAAAAATTACAGTAAATATATTTCATATATTGTACATATTATATTAACTAAAAGTACACCAAATACATTTTACATACTGTAAATAAAATATCAAAAATTACAGTAAGTATATATTATCTACTGTACATAAAATATCAAAAAGTACACCAAATATGTGTTATATATACTGTAAATAAACTATCAAAATCTTCAGTAATTATATTTAATATACTGTGCAGAAAATATCAAAAATTACACCAAATGTATATTATACACTCTAAATAAAATATCAAAAAGGACAGTAAATATATATTACACTCTATGTAAAATATCAAAAACTACACAAAATATATATTATATAATTTACATAAAATATCAAAAGTACACCAAATATATATTATATACTGTACATAAAATGTCAAAAAGTAGAGTAAATATATTTCATATATTGTTCATATAATATTAACAAAAAGTACACCAAATACATTTTACATACTGTAAATAAAATATCAAAACTTACAGTAAGTATATATTATCTACTGTACATAAAATATCAAAAAGTACACCACATATGTGTTATGTATACTCTAAATAAACTATCAAAAACTTCAGTAATTATATTTAATATACTGTTCATAAAATATCAAAAATTACACCAAATGTATATTATACACTCTAAGTAAAATATCAAAAAGGACAGTAAATATATATTACACTCTATGTAAAATATCAAAAACTACACCAAATATATATTATATAATTTACATAAAATATCAAAAGTACACCAACTATATATTATATACTGTACATAAAATATCAAAAAGTACAGTAAATATATTTCATATATTGTATATATAATATTAACTACAAGTACACCAAATACATTTTACATACTGTAAATAAAATACCAAAAATTACAGTAAGTATATATTATCTACTGTACATAAAATATCAAAAAGTACACCAAAGATGTGTTATATATACTGTAAATAAACTATCAAAATCTTCTGTAATTATATTTAATATACTGTACATAAAATATCAAAAATTACACCAAATGTATATTATACACTCTAAATAAAATATCAAAAAGGACAGTAAATATATATTACACTCTATGTAAAATATCAAAAACTACACCGTATATATTATATAATTTACATAAAATATCAAAAGTACACCAAATATTTATTATATACTGTACATAAAATATCAAAAAGGACAGTAAATATATTTCATATTTTGCACATATACTATTAACTAAAACTACACCAAATACATTTTACATACTGTAAATAAAATATCAAAAATTACAGTAAGTATATATTATCTACTGAACATAAATTATCATAAAGTACACCAAATATGTGTTATATATACTGTAAATAAACTATCAAAACCTTCAGTAATTATATTTAATATACTGTACAGAAAATATCAAAAATTACACCAAATGTATATTATACACTCTAAATAAAATATCAAAAAGGACAGTAAATATATATTACACTCTATGTAAAATATCAAAAACTACAACAAATATATATTATATAATTTACATAAAATATCAAAAGTACACCAAATATATATTATATACTGTACATAAAATATCAAAAAGTACAGTAAATATATTTCATATATTGTACATATTATATTAACTAAAACTACACCAAATACATTTTATATACTGTAAATAAAATATCAAAAATTACAGTAAGTATATATTATCTACTGTACATAAAATATCAAAAAGTACACCAAATATGTGTTATATATACTGTAAATAAACTATCAAAATCTTCAGTAATTATATTTAATATACTGTACATAAAATATCAATAATTACAGCAAATGTATGTTATACACTCTAAATAAAATATCAAAAGGGACAGTAAATATATATTACACTCTATGTAAAATATCAAAAACTACACCGTATGTATTATATAATTTACATAAAATATCAAAAGTACACCAAATATATATTATATACTGTACATAAAATATCAAAAAGTACAGTAAATATATTTCATATATTGTACATATAATATTAACTAAAAGTACACCAAATACATTTTACATACTCTAAATAAAATATCAAAAATTACAGTAAATATATATTATCTACTGTACATAAATTATCAAAAAGTACACCAAATATGTGTTATATATAGTGTAAATAAACTATCAAAATCTTCAGTAATTATATTTAATATACTGTACATAAAATATCAATAATTACACCAAATGTATATTATACACTCTAAATAAAATATCAAAAAGGACAGTAAATATATATTACACTCTATGTATAATATCAAAAACTACACCGTATATATTATATAATTTACATAAAATATCGAAAGTACACCAAATATATATTATATACTGTACATAAAATATCAAAAAGTACAGTAAATATATTTCATATATTGTACATATAATATTAACTAAAAGTACACCAAATACATTTTACATACTCTAAATAAAATACCAAAATTACAGTAAATATATATTATCTACTGTACATAAATTATCAAAAAGTACACCAAATATGTGTTATATATACTGTAACTAAACTATCAAAATCTTCAGTAATTATATTTAATATACTGTACATAAAATATCAAAAATTACACCAAATGTATATTATACACTCTAAATAATATATCAAAAAGTACAGTAAATATATATTACACTGTATGTAAAATATCAAAAACTACACAAAATATATATTATATAATTTACATAAAATATCAAAAGTACACCAAATATATATTATATACTGTACATAAAATGTCAAAAAGTAGAGTAAATATATTTCATATATTGTTCATATAATATTAACAAAAAGTACACCAAATACATTTTACATACTCTAAATAAAATATCAAAACTTACAGTAAGTATATATTATCTACTCTACATCAAATATCAAAAAGTACACCACATATGTGTTATGTATACTCTAAATAAACTATCAAAAACTTCAGTAATTATATTTAATATACTGTTCATAAAATATCAAAAATTACACCAAATGTATATTATACACTCTAAGTAAAATATCAAAAAGGACAGTAAATATATATTACACTCTATGTAAAATATCAAAAACTACACCAAATATATATTATATAACTTACATAAAATATCAAAAGTACACCAAATATATATTATATACTGTACATAAAATATCAAAAAGTACAGTAAATATATTTCATATATTGTACATATAATATTAACTAAAAGTACAACAAATACATTTTGCATACGGTAAATAAAATATCAAAAATTACAGTAAGTATATATTATCTACTGTACATAAAATATCAAAAAGTACACCAAATATGTGTTATATATACTGTAAATAAACTATCAAAATCTTCAGTAATTATATTTAATATACTGTACATAAAATATCAAAAATTACACCAAATGTATATTATACACTCTAAATAAAATATCAAAAAGGACAGTAAATATATATTACACTATATGTAAAATATCAAAAACTACACCGTATATATTATATAATTTACATAAAATATCAAAAGTACACCAAATATTTATTATATACTGTACATAAAATTTCAAAAAGGACAGTAAATATATTTCATATTTTGTACATATACTATTAACTAAAACTACACCAAATACATTTTACATACTGTAAATAAAATATCAAAAATTACAGTAAGTATATATTATCTACTGAACATAAAATATCAAAAAGTACACCAAATACGTGTTATATATACTGTAAATAAACTATCAAAATCTTCAGTAATTATATTTAATATACTGTACAGAAAATATCAATAATTACACCAAATGTATATTATACACTCTAAATAAAATATCAAAAAGGACAGTAAATATATATTACACTCTATGTAAAATATCAAAAACTACACCAAATATATATTATATAATTTACATAAAATATCAAAAGTACACCAAATATATATTACATACTGTACATAAAATATCAAAAAGTACAGCAAATATATTTCATATATTGTACATATAATATTAACTAAAAGTACACCAAATACATTTTACATACTGTAAATAAAATATCAAAAATTACAGTAAGTATATATTATCTACTGTACATAAAATATCAAAAAGTACACCAAATATGTGTTATATATACTGTAAATAAACTATCAAAAACTACAGTACTTATATTTAATATACTGTACATAAAATATCAAAAATTACACCAAATGTATATTATACACTCTAAATAAAATATCAAAAAGGACAGTAAATATATATTACACTCTATGTAAAATATCAAAAACTACACAAAATATATATTATATAATTTACATAAAATATCAAAAGTACACCAAATATATATTATATACTGTACATAAAATATCATAAAGTACAGTAAATATATTTCATATATTGTACATATAATATTAACTAAAAGTACACCAAATACATTTTACATACGGTAAATAAAATATCAAAAATTACAGTAAGTATATATTATCTACTGTACATAAAATATCAAAAAGTACACCAAAGATGTGTTATATATACTGTAAATAAACTATCAAAATCTTCAGTAATTATATTTAATATACTGTACCTAAAATATCAAAAATTACACCAAATGTATATTATACACTCTAAATAAAATATCAAAAAGGACAGTAAATATATATTACACTCTATGTAAAATATCAAAAACTACACCGTATATATTATGTAATTTACATAAAATATCAAAAGTACACCAAATATTTATTATATACTGTACATAAAATATCAAAAAGGACAGTAAATATATTTCATATTTTGTACATACACTATTAACTGAAACTACACGAAATACATTTTACATACTGTAAATAAATTATCAAAAATTACAGTAAGTATATATTATCTACTGAACATAAATTATCATAAAGTACACCAAATATGTGTTATATATACTGTAAATAAACTATCAAAATCTTCAGTAATTATATTTAATATACTGTACAGAAAATATCAAAAATTACACCAAATGTATATTATACACTCTAAATAAAATATCAAAAAGGACAGTAAATATATATTACACTCTATGTAAAATATCAAAAACTACACCAAATATATATTATATAATTTACATAAAATCTCAAAAGTACACCAAATATATATTACATACTGTACATAAAATATCAAAAATTACAGTATATATATTTCATATATTGTACATATTATATTAACTAAAAGTACACCAAATACATTTTACATACTGTAAATAAAATATCAAAAATTACAGTAAGTTTATATTATCTACTGTACATAAAATATCAAAAAGTACACCAAATATGTGTTATATATACTGTAAATAAACTATCAAAATCTTCAGTAATTATATTTAATATACTGTGCAGAAAATATCAAAAATTACACCAAATGTATATTATACACTCTAAATAAAATATCAAAAAGGACAGTAAATATATATTACACTCTATGTAAAATATCAAAAACTACACAAAATATATATTATATAATTTACATAAAATATCAAAAGTACACCAAATATATATTATATACTGTACATAAAATGTCAAAAAGTAGAGTAAATATATTTCATATATTGTTCATATAATATTAACAAAAAGTACACCAAATACATTTTACATACTGTAAATAAAATATCAAAACTTACAGTAAGTATATATTATCTACTGTACATAAAATATCAAAAAGTACACCACATATGTGTTATGTATACTCTAAATAAACTATCAAAAACTTCAGTAATTATATTTAATATACTGTTCATAAAATATCAAAAATTACACCAAATGTATATTATACACTCTAAGTAAAATATCAAAAAGGACAGTAAATATATATTACACTCTATGTAAAATATCAAAAACTACACCAAATATATATTATATAATTTACATAAAATATCAAAAGTACACCAACTATATATTATATACTGTACATAAAATATCAAAAAGTACAGTAAATATATTTCATATATTGTACATATAATATTAACTACAAGTACACCAAATACATTTTACATACGGTAAATAAAATACCAAAAATTACAGTAAGTATATATTATCTACTGTACATAAAATATCAAAAAGTACACCAAAGATGTGTTATATATACTGTAAATAAACTATCAAAATCTTCAGTAATTATATTTAATATACTGTACATAAAATATCAAAAATTACACCAAATGTATATTATACACTCTAAATAAAATATCAAAAAGGATAGTAAATATATATTACACTCTATGTAAAATATCAAAAACTACACCGTATATATTATATAATTTACATAAAATATCAAAAGTACACCAAATATTTATTATATACTGTACATAAAATATCAAAAAGGACAGTAAATATATTTCATATTTTGCACATATACTATTAACTAAAACTACACCAAATACATTTTACATACTGTAAATAAAATATCAAAAATTACAGAAAGTATATATTATCTACTGAACATAAATTATCATAAAGTACACCAAATATGTGTTATATATACTGTAAATAAACTATCAAAACCTTCAGTAATTATATTTAATATACTGTACAGAAAATATCAAAAATTACACCAAATGTATATTATACACTCTAAATAAAATATCAAAAAGGACAGTAAATATATATTACACTCTATGTAAAATATCAAAAACTACACCAAATATATATTATATAATTTACATAAAATATCAAAAGTACACCAAATATATATTATATACTGTACATAAAATATCAAAAAGTACAGTAAATATATTTCATATATTGTACATATTATATTAACTAAAACTACACCAAATACATTTTATATACTGTAAATAAAATATCAAAAATTACAGTAAGTATATATTATCTACTGTACATAAAATATCAAAAAGTACACCAAATATGTGTTATATATACTGTAAATAAACTATCAAAAACTACAGTACTTATATTTAATATACTGTACATAAAATATCAAAAATTACACCAAATGTATATTATATACTGTAAATAAAATATCAAAAAGCCTGGAAATATATACTACACACCCTATGTAAAATATCAAAAACTACACCAAATATATATTATATAATTTACATAAAATATCAAAAGGAAACCAAATATATCTTATATATTGTACATAAAATATCAAAAATTACAGGAAATATATTTCATATATAGCACATATAATATTAACTAAAAGTACACCAAATACATTTTACATACAGTAAATAAAATATCAAAGAGTACAGTAAATATATATTACACACCATATGTAAAATATCACAATCTACACCAAATATATATTATATAATTTACATGAAATAGCATAAGGACACCAAATATATCTTATATACTGTACATAAAATATCAAAAAGTACGGTAAATTTATTTCATATATTGTACACATAATATTAACTAAAAGTACACCAAATACTTTTTATATAGTGTAAATAAAATATCAAAAAGTTCAGTAAATATGTATTACATACTGTACATAAAATATCAAAAAGTACACCAAATATGTATTAGATATACTGTAAATAAACTATCAAAAACTACAGTAATTATATTTAATATAGTGTACATAAAATAACAAAAATTATACCAAATGTATATTAAATACTGTAAATAAATTATCAAAAAGGACAGTAAATATATATTACACTCTATGTAAAATATTAAAAACTAAAAATATATATTATATAATTTACATAAAATATCAAAAGGACACCAAATATATCTCATATACTGTACATAAAATATCAAAAATACAGTAAATATATTATATATATTGTACTTATAATGTTAACTAAAAGTACACAAAATACATTTTATATACTGTAACTAAAATATCAAAAAGTACAGTAAATATATATTACATACAGTACATAAAATATCAAAAAGTACACCAAATATGTGTTATATATACTGTAAATAAACTATAAAACCTACAGTAATTATATTTCATATACTGTACATAAAATATCAAAAATTACACCAAATGTATATTATATAATGTAAATAAAATATCAAAAAGGACAGTAAATATATTTTACACTCTATGTAAAATATCAAAAACTACAAATATATATTATATCATTTACATAAAATATCAAAAGTACACCAAATATATCTTCTATACTGTACATAAAATATCAAAAAGTACAGTAAATATATTTCATATATTGTACATATAATATCAACTAAAAGTACACTAAATACATTTCAAATATGGTAAATAAAATATCAAAAAGTACAGTAAATATATATTACATACTGTACATAAAATATCAAAAAGTACACCAAATATGTGTTATATATACTGTAAAGAAATTATCAACAACTGCAGTAATTATATTTAATATACTGTACATAAAATATCAAAAATTACACCAAATATATATTATGTATTACAAATAAAATATCAAAAAGTACAGTAAATATATATTACACACCATATGTAAAATATCACAATCTACACCAAATATATATTATATAATTTAAATAAAATATCAAAAGGACACCAAATATATCTTATATACTGTACAATAAATATCAAAAATTAAAGTAAATATATTTCATATATTGTACATATAATATTAACTAAAAGTACACCAAATACATTTTATATAGTGTAAATAAAATATCAAAAAGTACAGTAAATATGTATTACGTACTGTACATAAAATATCAAAAAGTACACCAAATATGAGTTAGATATACTGTAAATAAACTATCAAAAACTACAGTAATTATATTTAATAAACTGTACATAAAATATCAAAAATTACACCCAAAGTATATTATATAATTTAAATAAAATATCAGAAATGACAGTAAATATATATTACACTCTATGTAAATTAACAAAAACTAAAATTATATATTATATAATTTACATAAAATATCAAAAGGACACCAAATATATCTCATATACTGCACATAAAATATCAAAAAGTACACCAAATATGTGTTATATATACTGTAAATAAATTATCAAAAACTACAGTAATTACATTTAATATACTGTACATAAAATATCAAAAAGTACACAAAATGTATATTATATACTCTAAATAAAATATTAAAAAGGACAGGAAATATATATTACGCACCCTATGTAAATTATCAAAAACTACACCAAATATATGTTATATAATTTACATAAAATATAAAAAGTACACCAAATATATATTATATACTGTACATAAAATATCAAAAATTACAGTATAAATATTTCATATATTGTACATATTATATAAATTAAAAGTACCACAAAAACATTTTATATACTGTAAATAAAATATCAAAAATTACAGTAAATATATATTACATACAGTACATAAAATATCAAAAAGTACACCATATGTTATATATACAGTAAATAAACTATCAAAAACTACAGTAAATATATTTAATATACTGTATATAAAATATCAAAAATTACACCAAATGTATATTATATACTGTAAATAAAATATCAAAAAGGACAGTAAATATATACTACACACCCTATGGAAAATATCAAAAACTACAACAAATATATATTATATAATTTACATAAAATATCAAAAGGACACCAAATATACCTTATATACTGTACATAAAATATCAAAAAATACAGTAAATATATTTCATATATTGCACATATAATAGTAACAAAAAGTACACCAAATACATTTTATATGCTGTAACTAAAATATCAAAATTTACATTAAATATATATTACATACTGTACATAAAATATCAAAAAGTACACCAAACATGTGTTAAATATAGTTTAAATAAACTATCAAATCTACAGTAATTATATTTAGTATACTGTACATAAAATATCAAAAATTACACCAAATGTATATTATTTACTGTAAATAAAATATCAAAAATTACAGTAAATATATATTACACACCATATGTAAAATATCACAATCTACACCATATATATTATATAATTTACATAAAATATCAAAAGGACACCAAATATATCTTATATACTGTACATAAAATATCTAAAATTACAGTAAGTATATCTCATATATTGTACATATAATAGTAACTAAAAGTACAGCAAATACATTTTATATAGTGTAAATAAAATATCAAAAATTACAGTAAATATATATTACATACTGTACATAAAATATCAAAAAGTACGCCATCTATGTATCATATATACTGTAAATAAACTATCAAGAACTACAGTAATTATATTTAATATACTGTAAATAAAATATCAAAAATTACACCAAATGTATATTTTTTACTGTAAATAAAATATCAAAAGGTACAGTAAATATATATTACACACCCTATGTAAAATATCACAAACTACACCAAATATATATTATACAATTTACATAAAATATCAAAAGGACACCAAATATACATTATATACTGTACATAAAATATCAAAATGTACAGTAAATATATTTCATATATTGTACATATAATATTAACTAAAAGTACACCAAATACATTTTATATAGTGTAAATAAAATATCAAAAAGTATAGTAAATATATATTACACACCATATGTAAAATATCACAATCTAGGCCAAATATATATTATATAATTTACATAAAATATCAAAAGGACACCAAATATATCTTATATACTTTACAAAAATATCAAAAAGCACAGTAAATATATTTCATATATTGTACATATAATATTAACTAAAAGTACACAAAATACATTTTATATAGTGTAAATAAAATATCAAAAATTACAGTGAATATATATTACATACTGTACATAAAATATCAAAAAGTACACCAAATATGTGTTATATATACTGTAAATAAACTATCAAAAACTTCAGTAATTATATTTAGTATACTGTACATAAAATATCAAAAATTACACCAAATGTATATTATTTACTGTAAATAAAATACCAAAAAGTACAGTAAATATATACTACACACCCTATGTAAAATATCACAAACTACACCAAATATATATTATATAATTTACATAAAATATCAAAAGGACACCAAATATACCTTATATACTGTACATAAAATATCAAAATGTACAGTAAATATATTTCATATATTGTACATATAATATTAACTAAAAGTACACCAAATACATTTTATATACCGTAAATAAAATATGAAAAATTTCAATAAATATATATTACATACTGTACATAAAGTATCAAAAACTACACCAAATATGTGTTATATATACTGTAAATAAACTATCAAAAACTACGGTAATTATATTTAATATACTGTACATAAAGTATCAAAAATTACACCAAATGTATGATATTTACTGTAAATAAAATATCAAAAACTACAGTAAATATATATTACACACCATATGTAAAATATCACAATCTACACCAAATATATATTATATAATTTACCTAAAATATCAAAAGGACACCAAATATATCTTATATACTGTACATAAAATATCAAAATGTACAGTAAATATATTTCATATATTGTACATATAATATTAACTAAAAGTACACCAAATACATTTTATATAGTGTAAATAAAATATCAAAAATTACAGTGAACATATATTACATACTATACATAAAATATCAAAAAGTACACCAAATATGTGTTATATATACTGTAAATAAACTATCAAAATCTACAGTAATTATATTTAATATACTGTACATAAAACATCAAAAATTACACCAAATGTATATTATTTACTGTAAATAAAATACCAAAAAGTACAGCAAATATATATTACACACCCTATGTAAAATATCACAAACTACACCAAATATATATTATGTAATTTCATAAAATATCAAAAGGACACCAAATATACCTTATATACTGTACATAAAATATCAAAAAGTAGAGTAAATATATTTCATATATTGTACATATAATATTAACTAAAAGTACGCCAAATACATTTTATATACTGTAAATAAAATATGAAAAATTACAGTAAATGTATATTACATACTGTACGTAAATTATCAAAAACTACACCAAATATGTGTTATATATACTGTAAATCAACTATCAAAAACTACGGTAATTATATTTAATATACTGTACATAAAATATCAAAATTTACACCAAATATATATTATTTACTGTTAATAAAATATCAAATACTACAGTAAATATATATTACACACCATATGTAAAATATCACAATCTACACCAAATATATATTATATAATTTACATAAAATATAAAAAGGACACCAAATATATCTTATATACAGTACATAAAATATCAAAAAGTACAGTAAATATATTTCATATATTGTACATATAATATTAACTAAAAGTACATCAAATACATTTTATATAGTGTAAATAAAATATCAAAAATACAGTAAATATATATTACACACCATATGTAAAATATCACAATCTACGCCAAACATATATTATATAATTTACATTAAATATGAAAAGGACACCAAATATATCTTATCTACTGTACATAAAATATCAAAAAGTACAGTAAATATATTTCATATATTGTACATATAATATTAAATAAAAGTACGCCAAATACATTTTATATACTGTAAATAAAATATGAAAAATTACAGTAAATTTATATTACATACTGTACATAAAATATCAAAAAGCACACCAAATATGTGTTATATATACTGTAAACAAACTATCAAAAACTACAGTAATTATGTTTCATATACTGTACATAAAATATCAAAAATTACTCCAAATGTATACTATTTACTGTAAATAAAATATCAAAAAGTACAGTAAATATATATTACACACCATATGGAAAGTATCACAATCTACACCAAATATATATTATATTATTTACATAAAATATCAAAAGGACACCAAATATATCTTATATACTGTACATAAAATATCAAAAAGTACAGTAAATATATTTCATATATTGTACATATAATATTAACTAAAAGTACACCAAATACATTTTACATACTGTAAATAAAATATCAAAAATTACAGTAAGTTTATATTATCTACTGTACATAAAATATCAAAAAGTACACCAAAGATGTGTTATATATACTGTAAATAAACTATCAAAATCTTCAGTAATTATATTTAATATACTGTACATAAAATATCAAAAATTACACCAAATGTATATTATACACTATAAATAAAATATCAAAAAGGACAGTAAATATATATTACACTCTATGTAAAATATCAAAAACTACACCAAATATATATTATATAATTTACATAAAATATCAAAAGTACACCAAATATATATTATATACTGTACATAAAATATCAAAAAGTACAGTAAATATATTTCATATATTGTACATATAATATTAACTAAAAGTACACCAAGTACATTTTACATACGGTAAATAAAATATCAAAAAATACAGTCAGTATATATTATCTACTGTACATAAAATATCAAAAAGTACACCAAAGATGTGTTATATATACTGTAAATAAACTATCAAAACCTTCAGTAATTATATTTAATATACTGTACCTTAAATATCAAAAATTACACCAAATGTATATTATACACTCTAAATAAAATATCAAAAAGGACAGTAAATATATATTACACTCTATGTAAAATATCAAAAACTACACCAAATATATATTATATAATTTACATAAAATATCAAAAGTACACCAAATATATATTATATACTGTACATAACATATCAAAAAGTACAGTAAATATATTTCATATATTGTATATATAATACTAACTAAAACTACACCAAATACATTTTACCTACTGTAAATAAAATATCAAAAATTACAGTAAGTATATATTTTCTACTGTACATAAAATATCAAAAAGTACGCCAAATATGTGTTATATAAACTGTAAATAAACTATCAAAACCTTCAGTAATTATATTTAATATACTGTTCATAAAATATCAAAAATTACACCAAATGTATATTATACACTCTAAATAAAATATCAAAATGGACAGTAAATATATATTACACTCAATGTAAAATATCAAAAACTACACCCAATATATATTATATAATTTACATAAAATATCAAAAGTACACCAAATATATATTATAAACTCTACATAAAATATCAAAAAGTACAGTAAATATATTTCATATATTGTACATATAATATTAACTAAAACTACACCAAATACATTTTACATACTGTAAATAAAATATCAAAAATTACAGTAAGTATATATTATCTACTGTACATAAAATATCAGAAAGTACACCAAATATGTGTTATATATACTGTAAATGAACTATCAAAATCTTCAGTAATTATATTTAATATACTATACATAAAATATCAAAAATTACACCAAATGTATATTATACACTCTAAATAAAATATCAAAAAGGACAGTAAATATATATTACACTCTATGTAAAATATCAAAAACTACACCAAATATATATTTTAAAATTTACATAAAATATCAAAAGTACACCAAATATATATTATATACTGTACATAAAATATCAAAAAGTACACAAAATGTATTTCATATATTGTACATATAATATTAACTAAAAGTACACCAAATACAATTTACATACTGTAAATAAAATATCAAAAATTACAGTAAGTATATATTATCTACTGTACATAAATTATCATAAAGTACACCAAATATGTGTTATATATACAGTAAATAAACTATCAAAATCTTCAGTAATTATATTTAATATACTGTACATAAAATATCAAAAATTACACCAAATGTATATTATACACTCTAAATAAAATATCAAAAAGGACAGTAAATATATATTACACTCTACGTAAAATATCAAAAACTACACCAAATATATATTATATAATTTACATAAAATATCAAAAGTACACCAAATATATATTATATACTGTACATAAAATATCAAAAAGTACAGTAAATATATTTCATATATTGTACATATAATATTAACTAAAAGTACACCAGATACATTTTACATACTGTAAATAATATATCAAAAATTACAGTAAGTATATATTATCTACTGTACATAAAATATGAAAAATACACCAAAGATGTGTTATATATACTGTAAATAAGCTATCAAAATCTTCAGTAATTATATTTAATATACTGTACATAAAATATCAAAAATTTCACCAAATGTATATTATACACTCTAAATAAAATATCAAAAAGGACAGTAAATATATATTACACTCTATGTAAAATATCAAAAACTACACCAAATATATATTATATAATTTACATAAAATATCAAAAGTACACCAAATATATATTATATACTGTACATAAAATATCAAAATTACAGTAAATATATTTCATATTTTGTACATATAATATTAACTAAAAGTACACCAAGTACATTTTACATACGGTAAATAAAATATCAAAAATTACAGTAAGTATATATTATCTACTGTACATAAAATATCAAAAAGTACACCAAAGATGTGTTATATATACTGTAAATAAACTATCAAAATCTTCAGTAATTATATTTAATATACTGTACCTAAAATATCAAAAATTACACCAAATGTATATTATACACTCTAAATAAAATATCAAAAAGGACAGTAAATATATATTACACACTATGTAAAATATCAAAAACTACACAAAATATATATTATATAATTTACATAAAATATCAAAAGTACACCAAATATATATTATAAACTGTACATAAAATATCAAAAAGTACAGTAAATATATTTCATATATTGTTCATATAATATTAACTAAAACTACACCAAATACATTTACATACTGTAAATAAAATATCAAAATTACAGTAAGTATATATTATCTACTGTACATAAAATATCAGAAAGTACACCAAATATGTGTTATATATACTGTAAATAAACTATCAAAATCTTCAGTAATTACATTTAATATACTACACATAAAATATCAAAAATTACACCAAATGTATATTATACACTCTAAATAAAATATCAAAAAGGACAGTAAATATATATTACACTCTATGTAAAATATCAAAAACTACACCAAATATATATTATATAATTTACATAAAATATCAAAAGTACACCAAATATATATTATATACTGTACATAAAATATCAAAAAGTACAGTAAATATATTTCATATATTGTACATATTATATTAACTAAAACTACACCAAATACATTTTATATACTGTAAATAAAATATCAAAAATTACAGTAAGTATATATTATCTACTGTACATAAAATATCAAAAAGTACACCAAATATGTCTTATATATACTTTAAATAAACTATCAAAACCTTCAGTAATTATATTTAATATACTGTACATAAAATATCAATAATTACACCAAATGTATATTATACACTCTAAATAAAATATCAAAAAGACAGTAAATATATATTACACTCTATGTAAAATATCAAAAACTACACCGTATATATTATATAATTTACATAAAATATATTAGAAGTACACCAAATATATATTATATGCTGTACATAAAATATCAAAAAGTACAGTAAATATATTTTCATATATTGTACATATAATATTAACTAAAAGTACACAAAATACATTTTACATACTGTAAATAAAATATCAAAAATTAGAGTAAATATATATTATCTACTGTACAAAAATTATCAAAAAGTACACCAAATATGTGTTATCTATAGTGTAAATAAACTATCAAAATCTTCAGTAATTATATTTAATATACTGTACATAAAATATGAATAATTACACCAAATGTATATTATACACTCTAAGTAAAATATCAAAATGGACAGTAAATATATATTACACTCTATGTAAAATATCAAAAACTACACCGTATATATTATATAATTTACATAAAATATCAAAAGTACACCAAATATATATTATATACTGTACATAAAATATCAAAAAGTACAGTAAATATATGTCATATATTGTACATATAATATTAACTAAAAGTACACCAAATACATTTTACATACTGTAAATAAAATATAAAAAATTACAGTAAGTATATATTATCTACTGTACATAAAATATCAAAAAGTACACCAAATATGTGTTATATATACTGTAAATAAACTATCAAAATCTTCAGTAATTATATTTAATATACTGTACATAAAATATCAATAATTACACCAAATGTATATTATACACTCTAAATTAAATATCAAAAAGGACAGTAAATATATATTACACTCTATGTAAAATATCAAAACTACACCATATATATTATATAATTTACATAAAATATCAAAATACACCAAATATATATTATATACTGTACATAAAATATCAAATAGGACAGTAAATATATTTCATATTTTGTACATATACTATTAACTAAAACTACACCAAATACATTTTACATACTGTAAATAAAATATCAAAAATTACAGTAAGTATATATTATCTACTGAACATAAAATATCAAAAAGTACACCAAATATGTGTTATATATACTGTAAATAAACTATCAAAATCTTCAGTAATTATATTTAATATACTGTACAGAAAATATCAAAAATTACACGAAATGTATATTATACACTCTAAATAAAATATCAAAAAGGACAGTAAATATATATTACACTCTATGTAAAATATCAAAAACTACACCAAATATATATTATATAATTTACATAAAATATCAAAAGTACACCAAATATATATTACATATTGTACATAAAATATCAAAAAGTACAGTAAATATATTTCATATATTGTACATATTATATTAACTAAAAGTACACCAAATACATTTTACATACTGTAAATAAAATATCAAAAATTACAGTAAGTATATATTATCTACTGTACATAAAATATCAAAAAGTACACCAAATATGTGTTATATATACTGTAAATAAACTATCAAAATCTTCAGTAATTATATTTAATATACTGTACAGAAAATATCAAAAATTACACCAAATGTATATTATACACTCTAAATCAAATATCAAAAAGGACAGTAAATATATATTACACTCTATGTAAAATATCAAAAACTACACAAAATATATATTATATAATTTACATAATATATCAAAAGTACACCAAATATATATTATGTACTGTACATAAAATGTCAACAAGTAGAGTAAATATATTTCATATATTGTTCATATAATATTAACAAAAAGTACACCAAATACATTTTACATACTGTAAATAAAATATCAAAATTTACAGTAAGTATATATTATCTACTGTACATAAAATATCAAAAAGTACACCACATATGTGTTATGTATACTCTAAATAAACTATCAAAAACTTCAGTAATTATATTTAATATACTGTTCATAAAATATCAAAAATTACACCAAATGTATATTATACACTCTAAGTAAAATATCAAAAAGGACAGTAAATATATATTACACTCTATGTAAAATATCAAAAACTACACCAAATATATATTATATAATTTACATAAAATACCAAAAGTACACCAACTATATATTATATACTGTACATAAAATATCAAAAAGTACAGTAAATATACTTCATATATTGTACATATAATATTAACTAAAAGTACACCAAATACATTTTACATACGGTAAATAAAATACCAAAAATTACAGTAAGTATATATTTTCTACTGTACATAAAATATCAAAAAGTACACCAAAGATGTGTTATATATACTGTAAATAAACTATCAAAATCTTCAGTAATTATATTTAATATACTGTACATAAAATATCAATAATTACACCAAATGTATATTATACACTCTAAATAAAATATCAAAAAGGACAGTAAATATATATTACACTCTATGTAAAATATCAAAAACTACACCGTATATATTATATAATTTACATAAAATATCAAAAGTACACCAAATATTTATTATATACTGTACATAAAATATCAAAAAGGACAGTAAATATATTTCATATTTTGCACATATACTATTAACTAAAACTACACCAAATTCATTTTACATACTGTAAATAAAATATCAAAAATTACAGTAAGTATATATTATCTACTGAACATAAATTATCATAAAGTACACCAAATATGTTTTATATATACTGTAAATAAACTATCAAAATCTTCACTAATTATATTTAATATACTGTACATAAAATATCAAAAATTACACCAAATGTATATTATACACTCTAAATAAAATATCAAAAAGGACAGTAAATATATATTACACTCTATGTAAAATATCAAAAACTACACCAAATATATATTATATAATTTACATAAAATATCAAAAGTACACCAAATATATATTATATACTGTACATAAAATATCAAAAAGTACAGTAAATATATTTCATATATTGTACATATTATATTAACTAAAACTACACCAAATACATTTTATATACTGTAAATAAAATATCAAAAATTACAGCAAGTATATATTATCTACTGTACATAAAATATCAAAAAGTACACCAAATATGTGTTATATATAGTGTAAATAAACTATCAAAATCCTCAGTAATTATATTTAATATACTGTACATAAAATATGAATAATTACACCAAATGTATATTATACACTCTAAGTAAAATATCAAAAAGGACAGTAAATATATATTACACTCTATGTAAAATATCAAAAACTACACCGTATATATTATATAATTTACATAAAATATCAAAAGTACACCAAATATATATTATATACTGTACATAAAATATCAAAATGTACAGTAAATATATTTCATATATTGTACATATAATATTAACTAAAAGTACACCAAATACATTTTACATACTTTAAATAAAATACCAAAATTACAGTAAATATATATTATCTACTGTACATAAATTATCAAAAAGTACACCAAATATGTGTTATATATACTGTAAATAAACTATCAAAATCTTAAGTAATTATATTTAATATACTGTACATAAAATATCAAAAATTACACCAAATGTATATTATACACTCTAAATAAAATATCAAAAAAGGACAGTATATATATATTACACTCTATGTAAAATATCAAAAACTACACCAAATATATATTATATAATTTACATAAAATATCAAAAGTACACCAAATATATATTATATACTGTACATAAAGTATCAAAAAGTACAGTAAATATATTTCATATATTGTACATATAATATTAACTAAAAGTACACCAAATACATTTTACATACTGTAAATAAAATATAAAATTTACAGTAAGTATATATTATCTACTGTACATAAAATATCAAAAAGTACACCAAATATGTGTTATATATACTGTAAATAAACTATCAAAATCTTCAGTAATTATATTTAATATACTGTACATAAAATATCAATAATTACACCTAATGTATATTATACACTCTAAATTAAATATCAAAAAGGACAGTAAATATATATTACACTCTATGTAAAATATCAAAACTACACCATATATATTATATAATTTACATAAAATATAAAAGTAAACCAAATATATATTATATACTGTACATAAAATATCAAATAGGACAGTAAATATATTTCATATTTTGTACATATACTATTAACTAAAACTACACCAAATACATTTTACATACTGTAAATAAAATATCAAAAATTACAGTAAGTATATATTATCTACTGAACATAAAATATCAAAAAGTACACCAAATATGTGTTATATATACTGTAAATAAACTATCAAAATCTTCAGTAATTATATTTAATATACTGTACAGAAAATATCAAAAATTACACGAAGTGTATATTATACATTCTAAATAAAATATCAAAAAGGACAGTAAATATATATTACACTCTATGTAAAATATCAAAAACTATACCAAATATATATTATATAATTTACATAAAATATCAAAAGTACACCAAATATATATTACATACTGTACATAAAATATCAAAAAGTACAGTAAATATATTTCATATATTGTACATATTATATTAACTAAAAGTACACCAAATACATTTTACATACTGTAAATAAAATATCGAAAATTACAGTAAGTATATATTATCTACTGTACATAAAATATCAAAAAGTACACCAAATATGTGTTATATATACTGTAAATAAACTATCAAAATCTTCAGTAATTATATTTAATATACTGTACAGAAAATATCAAAAATTACACCAAATGTATATTATACACTCTAAATAAAATATCAAAAAGGACAGTAAATATATATTACACTCTATGTAAAATATCAAAAACTACACAAAATATATATTATATAATTTACATAAAATATCAAAAGTACACCAAATATATATTATATACTGTACATAAAATGTCAACAAGTAGAGTAAATATATTTCATATATTGTTCATATAATATTAACAAAAAGTACACCAAATACATTTTACATACTGTAAATAAAATATCAAAACTTACAGTAAGTATGTATTATCTACTGTACATTAAATATCAAAAAGTACAACACATATGTGTTATGTATACTCTAAATAAACTATCAAAAACTTCAGTAATTATATTTAATATACTGTTCATAAAATATCAAAAATTACACCAAATGTATATTATACACTCTAAGTAAAATATCAAAAAGGACAGTAAATATATATTACACTCTATGTAAAATATCAAAAACTACACCAAATATATATTATATAATTTACATAAAATATCAAAAGTACACCAACTATATATTATATACTGTACATAAAATATCAAAAAGTACAGTAAATATACTTCATATATTGTACATATAATATTAACTAAAAGTACACCAAATACATTTTACATACGGTAAAAAAAATACAAAAAATTACAGTAAGTATATATTATCTACTGTACATAAAATATCAAAAAGTACACCAAAGATGTGTTATATATACTGTAAATAAACTATCAAAATCTTCAGTAATTATATTTAATATACTGTACATAAAATATCAAAAATTACACCAAATGTATATTATACACTCTAAATAAAATATCAAAAAGGACAGTAAATATATATTACACTCTATGTAAAATATCAAAAACTACACCAAATATATATTATATAATTTACATAAAATATCAAAAGTACACCAAATATTTATTATATACTGTACATAAAATATCAAAAAGGACAGTAAATATATTTCATATTTTGCACATATACTATTAACTAAAACTACACCAAATACATTTTACATACTGTAAATAAAATATCAAAAATTACAGTAAGTATATATTATCTACTGAACATAAATTATCATAAAGTACACCAAATATGTGTTATATATACTGTAAATAAACTATCAAAATCTTCAGTAATTATATTTAATATACTGTACATAAAATATCAAAAATTACACCAAATGTATATTATACACTCTAAATAAAATATCAAAAAGGACAGTAAATATATATTACACTCTATGTAAAATATCAAAAACTACACCAAATATATATTATATAATTTACATAAAATATCAAAAGTACACCAAATATATATTATATACTGTACATAAAATATCAAAAAGTACAGTAAATATATTTCATATATTGTACATATTATATTAACTAAAACTACACCAAATACATTTTATATACTGTAAATAAAATATCAAAAATTACAGTAAGTATATATTATCTACTGTACATAAAATATCAAAAAGTACACCAAATATGTGTTATATATACTGTAAATAAACTATAAAAATCTTCAGTAATTATATTTAATATACTGTACATAAAATATCAATAATTACACCAAATGTATATTATACACTCTAAATAAAATATCAAAAAGGACAGTAAATATATATTACACTCTATGTAAAATATCAAAAACTACACCGTATATATTATATAATTTACATAAAATATCAAATGTACACCAAATATATATTATATACTGTACATAAAATATCAAAAAGTACAGTAAATATATTTCATATATTGTACATATTATATTAACTAAAACTACACCAAATACATTTTATATACTGTAAATAAAATATCAAAAATTACAGTAAGTATATATTATCTACTGTACATAAAATATCAAAAAGTACACCAAATATGTCTTATATATACTTTAAATAAACTATCAAAACCTTCAGTAATTATATTTAATATACTGTACATAAAATATCAATAATTACACCAAATGTATATTATACACTCTAAATAAAATATCAAAAAGACAGTAAATATATATTACACTCTATGTAAAATATCAAAAACTACACCGTATATATTATATAATTTACATAAAATATATTAGAAGTACACCAAATATATATTATATGCTGTACATAAAATATCAAAAAGTACAGTAAATATATTTTCATATATTGTACATATAATATTAACTAAAAGTACACAAAATACATTTTACATACTGTAAATAAAATATCAAAAATTAGAGTAAATATATATTATCTACTGTACAAAAATTATCAAAAAGTACACCAAATATGTGTTATCTATAGTGTAAATAAACTATCAAAATCTTCAGTAATTATATTTAATATACTGTACATAAAATATGAATAATTACACCAAATGTATATTATACACTCTAAGTAAAATATCAAAATGGACAGTAAATATATATTACACTCTATGTAAAATATCAAAAACTACACCGTATATATTATATAATTTACATAAAATATCAAAAGTACACCAAATATATATTATATACTGTACATAAAATATCAAAAAGTACAGTAAATATATTTCATATATTGTACATATAATATTAACTAAAAGTACACCAAATACATTTTACATACTGTAAATAAAATATAAAAAATTACAGTAAGTATATATTATCTACTGTACATAAAATATCAAAAAGTACACCAAATATGTGTTATATATACTGTAAATAAACTATCAAAATCTTCAGTAATTATATTTAATATACTGTACATAAAATATCAATAATTACACCTAATGTATATTATACACTCTAAATTAAATATCAAAAAGGACAGTAAATATATTACACTCTATGTAAAATATCAAAACTACACCATATATATTATATAATTTACATAAAATATCAAAATACACCAAATATATATTATATACTGTACATAAAATATCAAATAGGACAGTAAATATATTTCATATTTTGTACATATACTATTAACTAAAACTACACCAAATACATTTTACATACTGTAAATAAAATATCAAAAATTACAGTAAGTATATATTATCTACTGAACATAAAATATCAAAAAGTACACCAAATATGTGTTATATATACTGTAAATAATCTATCAAAATCTTCAGTAATTATATTTAATATACTGTACAGAAAATATCAAAAATTACACGAAATGTATATTATACACTCTAAATAAAATATCAAAAAGGACAGTAAATATATATTACACTCTATGTAAAATATCAAAAACTACACCAAATATATATTATATAATTTACATAAAATATCAAAAGTACACCAAATATATATTACATACTGTACATAAAATATCAAAAAGTACAGTAAATATATTTCATATATTGTACATATTATATTAACTAAAAGTACACCAAATACATTTTACATACTGTAAATAAAATATCAAAAATTACAGTAAGTATATATTATCTACTGTACATAAAATATCAAAAAGTACACCAAATATGTGTTATATATACTGTAAATAAACTATCAAAATCTTCAGTAATTATATTTAATATACTGTACAGAAAATATCAAAAATTACACCAAATGTATATTATACACTCTAAATAAAATATCAAAAAGGACAGTAAATATATATTACACTCTATGAAAAATATCAAAAACTACACAAAATATATATTATATAATTTACATAAAATATCAAAAGTACACCAAATATATATTATATACTGTACATAAAATGTCAACAAGTAGAGTAAATATATTTCATATATTGTTCATATAATATTAACAAAAAGTACACCAAATACATTTTACATACTGTAAATAAAATATCAAAACTTACAGTAAGTATATATTATCTACTGTACATAAAATATCAAAAAGTACACCACATATGTGTTATGTATACTCTAAATAAACTATCAAAAACTTCAGTAATTATATTTAATATACTGTTCATAAAATATCAAAAATTACACCAAATGTATATTATACACTCTAAGTAAAATATCAAAAAGGACAGTAAATATATATTACACTCTATGTAAAATATCAAAAACTACACCAAATATATATTATATAATTTACATAAAATATCAAAAGTACACCAACTATATATTATATACTGTACATAAAATATCAAAAAGTACAGTAAATATACTTCATATATTGTACATATAATATTAACTAAAAGTACACCAAATACATTTTACATACGGTAAATAAAATACCAAAAATTACAGTAAGTATATATTTTCTACTGTACATAAAATATCAAAAAGTACACCAAAGATGTGTTATATATACTGTAAATAAACTATCAAAATCTTCAGTAATTATATTTAATATACTGTACATAAAATATCAAAAATTACACCAAATGTATATTATACACTGTAAATAAAATATCAAAAAGGACAGTAAATATATATTACACTTTATGTAAAATATCAAAAACTACACCGTATATATTATATAATTTACATAAAATATCAAAAGTACACCAAATATTTATTATATACTGTACATAAAATATCAAAAAGGACAGTAAATATATTTCATATTTTGCACATATACTATTAACTAAAACTACACCAAATACATTTTACATACTGTAAATAAAATATCAAAAATTACAGTAAGTATATATTATCTACTGAACATAAATTATCATAAAGTACACCAAATATGTTTTATATATACTGTAAATAAACTATCAAAATCTTCAGTAATTATATTTAATATACTGTACATAAAATATCAAAAATTACACCAAATGTATATTATACACTCTAATTAAAATATCAAAAGGACAGTAAATATATATTACACTCTATGTAAAATATCAAAAACTACACCAAATATATATTATATAATTTACATAAAATATCAAAAGTACACCAAATATATATTATATACTGTACATAAAATATCAAAAAGTACAGTAAATATATTTCATATATTGTACATATTATATTAACTAAAACTACACCAAATACATTTTATATACTGTAAATAAAATATCAAAAATTACAGTAAGTATATATTATCTACTGTACATAAAATATCAAAAAGTACACCAAATATGTGTTATATATACTGTAAATAAACTATCAAAATCTTCAGTAATTATATTTAATATACTGTACAGAAAATATCAAAAATTACACCAAATGTATATTATACACTCTAAATAAAATATCAAAAAGGACAGTAAATATATATTACACTCTATGTAAAATATCAAAAACTACACAAAATATATATTATATAATTTACATAAAATATCAAAAGTACACCAAATATATATTATATACTGTACATAAAATGTCAACAAGTAGAGTAAATATATTTCATATATTGTTCATATAATATTAACAAAAAGTACACCAAATACATTTTACATACTGTAAATAAAATATCAAAACTTACAGTAAGTATATATTATCTACTGTACATAAAATATCAAAAAGTACACCACATATGTGTTATGTATACTCTAAATAAACTATCAAAAACTTCAGTAATTATATTTAATATACTGTTCATAAAATATCAAAAATTACACCAAATGTATATTATACACTCTAAGTAAAATATCAAAAAGGACAGTAAATATATATTACACTCTATGTAAAATATCAAAAACTACACCAAATATATATTATATAATTTACATAAAATATCAAAAGTACACCAACTATATATTATATACTGTACATAAAATATCAAAAAGTACAGTAAATATACTTCATATATTGTACATATAATATTAACTAAAAGTACACCAAATACATTTTACATACGGTAAATAAAATACCAAAAATTACAGTAAGTATATATTTTCTACTGTACATAAAATATCAAAAAGTACACCAAAGATGTGTTATATATACTGTAAATAAACTATCAAAATCTTCAGTAATTATATTTAATATACTGTACATAAAATATCAAAAATTACACCAAATGTATATTATACACTGTAAATAAAATATCAAAAAGACAGTAAATATATATTACACTCTATGTAAAATATCAAAAACTACACCGTATATATTATATAATTTACATAAAATATCAAAAGTACACCAAATATTTATTATATACTGTACATAAAATATCAAAAAGGACAGTAAATATATTTCATATTTTGCACGTATACTATTAACTAAAACTACACCAAATACATTTTACATACTGTAAATAAAATATCAAAAATTACAGTAAGTATATATTATCTACTGAACATAAATTATCATAAAGTACACCAAATATGTTTTATATATACTGTAAATAAACTATCAAAATCTTCAGTAATTATATTTAATATACTGTACATAAAATATCAAAAATTACACCAAATGTATATTATACACTCTAAATAAAATATCAAAAGGACAGTAAATATATATTACACTCTATGTAAAATATCAAAAACTACACCAAATATATATTATATAATTTACATAAAATATCAAAAGTACACCAAATATATATTATATACTGTACATAAAATATCAAAAAGTACAGTAAATATATTTCATATATTGTACATATTATATTAACTAAAACTACACCAAATACATTTTATATACTGTAAATAAAATATCAAAAATTACAGTAAGTATATATTATCTACTGTACATAAAATATCAAAAAGTACACCAAATATGTGTTATATATAGTGTAAATAAACTATCAAAATCTTCAGTAATTATATTTAATATACTGTACATAAAATATGAATAATTACACCAAATGTATATTATACACTCTAAGTAAAATATCAAAAAGGACAGTAAATATATATTACACTCTATGTAAAATATCAAAAACTACACCGTATATATTATATAATTTACATAAAATATCAAAAGTACACCAAATATATATTATATACTGTACATAAAATATCAAAATGTACAGTAAATATATTTCATATATTGTACATATAATATTAACTAAAAGTACACCAAATACATTTTACATACTCTAAATAAAATACCAAAATTACAGTAAATATATATTATCTACTGTACATAAATTATCAAAAAGTACACCAAATATGTGTTATATATACTGTAAATAAACTATCAAAATCTTAAGTAATTATATTTAATATACTGTACATAAAATATCAAAAATTACACCAAATGTATATTATACACTCTAAATAAAATATCAAAAAAGGACAGTATATATATATTACACTCTATGTAAAATATCAAAAACTACACCAAATATATATTATATAATTTACATAAAATATCAAAAGTACACCAAATATATATTATATACTGTACATAAAGTATCAGAAAGTACAGTAAATATATTTCATATATTGTACATATAATATTAACTAAAAGTACACCAAATACATTTTACATACTCTAAATAAAATATAAAATTTACAGTAAGTATATATTATCTACTGTACATAAAATATCAAAAAGTACACCAAATATGTGTTATATATACTGTAAATAAACTATCAAAATCTTCAGTAATTATATTTAATATACTGTACATAAAATATCAATAATTACACCTAATGTATATTATACACTCTAAATTAAATATCAAAAAGGACAGTAAATATATATTACACTCTATGTAAAATATCAAAACTACACCATATATATTATATAATTTACATAAAATATCAAAAGTACACCAAATATATATTATATACTGTACATAAAATATCAAATAGGACAGTAAATATATTTCATATTTTGTACATATACTATTAACTAAAACTACACCAAATACATTTTACATACTGTAAATAAAATATCAAAAATTACAGTAAGTATATATTATCTACTGAACATAAAATATCAAAAAGTACACCAAATATGTGTTATATATACTGTAAATAAACTATCAAAATCTTCAGTAATTATATTTAATATACTGTACAGAAAATATCAAAAATTACACGAAGTGTATATTATACATTCTAAATAAAATATCAAAAAGGACAGTAAATATATATTACACTCTATGTAAAATATCAAAAACTACACCAAATATATATTATATAATTTACATAAAATATCAAAAGTACACCAAATATATATTACATACTGTACATAAAATATCAAAAAGTACAGTAAATATATTTCATATATTGTTCATATTATATTAACTAAAAGTACACCAAATACATTTTACATACTGTAAATAAAATATCAAAAATTACAGTAAGTATATATTATCTACTGTACATAAAATATCAAAAAGTACACCAAATATGTGTTATATATACTGTAAATAAACTATCAAAATCTTCAGTAATTATATTTAATATACTGTACAGAAAATATCAAAAATTACACCAAATGTATATTATACACTCTAAATAAAATATCAAAAAGGACAGTAAATATATATTACACTCTATGTAAAATATCAAAAACTACACAAAATATATATTATATAATTTACATAAAATATCAAAAGTACACCAAATATATATTATATACTGTACATAAAATGTCAACAAGTAGAGTAAATATATTTCATATATTGTTCATATAATATTAACAAAAAGTACACCAAATACATTTTACATACTGTAAATAAAATATCAAAACTTACAGTAAGTATATATTATCTACTGTACATAAAATATCAAAAAGTACACCACATATGTGTTATGTATACTCTAAATAAACTATCAAAAACTTCAGTAATTTTATTTAATATACTGTTCATAAAATATCAAAAATTACACCAAATGTATATTATACACTCTAAGTAAAATATCAAAAAGGACAGTAAATATATATTACACTCTATGTAAAATATCAAAAACTACACCAAATATATATTATATAATTTACATAAAATATCAAAAGTACACCAACTATATATTATATACTGTACATAAAATATCAAAAAGTACAGTAAATATACTTCATATATTGTACATATAATATTAACTAAAAGTACACCAAATACATTTTACATACGGTAAATAAAATACCAAAAATTACAGTAAGTATATATTATCTACTGTACATAAAATATCAAAAAGTACACCAAAGATGTGTTATATATACTGTAAATAAACTATCAAAATCTTCAGTAATTATATTTAATATACTGTACATAAAATATCAAAAATTACACCAAATGTATATTATACACTCTAAATAAAATATCAAAAAGGACAGTAAATATATATTACACTCTATGTAAAATATCAAAAACTACACCAAATATATATTATATAATTTGCATAAAATATCAAAAGTACACCAAATATTTATTATATACTGTACATAAAATATCAAAAAGGACAGTAAATATATTTCATATTTTGCACATATACTATTAACTAAAACTACACCAAATACATTTTACATACTGTAAATAAAATATCAAAAATTACAGTAAGTATATATTATCTACTGAACATAAATTATCATAAAGTACACCAAATATGTGTTATATATACTGTAAATAAACTATCAAAATCTTAAGTAATTATATTTAATATACTGTACATAAAATATCAAAAATTACACCAAATGTATATTATACTCTCTAAATAAAATATCAAAAAGGACAGTAAATATATATTACACTCTATGTAAAATATCAAAAACTACACCAAATATATATTATATAATTTACATAAAATATCAAAAGTACACCAAATATATATTATATACTGTACATAAAACATCAAAAAGTACAGTAAATATATTTCATATATTGTACATATTATATTAACTAAAACTACACCAAATACATTTTATATACTGTAAATAAAATATCAAAAATTACAGTAAGTATATATTATCTACTGTACATAAAATATCAAAAAGTACACCAATTATGTGTTATATATACTGTAAATAAACTATAAAAATCTTCAGTAATTATATTTAATATACTGTACATAAAATATCAATAATTACACCAAATGTATATTATACACTCTAAATAAAATATCAAAAAGGACAGTAAATATATATTACACTCTATGTAAAATATCAAAAACTACACCGTATATATTATATAATTTACATAAAATATCAAAAGTACACCAAATATATATTATATACTGTACATAAAATATCAAAAAGTACAGTAAATATATTTCATATATTGTACATATAATATTAACTAAAAGTACACCAAATACATTTTACATACTCTTAATAAAATATCAAAAATTACAGTAAATATATATTATCTACTGTACATAAATTATCAAAAAGTACACCAAATATGTGTTATATATAGTGTAAATAAACTATCAAAATCTGCAGTAATTATATTTAATATACTGTACATAAAATATCAATAATTACTCCAAATGTATATTATACACTCTAAATAAAATATCAAAAAGGACAGTAAATATATATTACACTCTATGTATAATATCAAAAACTACACCGTATATATTATATAATTTACATAAAATATCAAAAGTACACCAAATATATATTATATACTGTACATAAAATATCAAAAAGTACAGTAAATATATTTCATATATTGTACATATAATATTAACTAAAAGTACACCAAATACATTATACATACTCTAAATAAAATACCAAAATTACAGTAAATATATATTATCTACTGTACATAAATTATCAAAAAGTACACCAAATATGTGTTATATATACTGTAAATAAACTATCAAAACCTTAAGTAATTATATTTCATATACTGTACATAAAATATCAAAAATTACACCAAATGTATATTATACACTCTAAATAAAATGTCAAAAAGGACAGTAAATATATATTACACTCTATGTAAAATATCAAAAACTACACAAAATATATATTATATAATTTACATAAAATATCAAAAGTACACCAAATATATCTTCTATACTGTACATAAAATATCAAAAAGTACAGTAAATATATTTCATATATTGTACATATAATATCAACTAAAAGTACACTAAATACATTTCAAATATGGTAAATAAAATATCAAAAAGTACAGTAAATATATATTACATACTGTACATAAAATATCAAAAAGTACACCAAATATGTGTTATATATACTGTAAAGAAATTATCAACAACTGCAGTAATTATATTTAATATACTGTACATAAAATATCAAAAATTACACCAAATATATATTATGTATTACAAATAAAATATCAAAAAGTACAGTAAATATATATTACACACCATATGTAAAATATCACAATCTACACCAAATATATATTATATAATTTAAATAAAATATCAAAAGGACACCAAATATATCTTATATACTGTACAATAAATATCAAAAATTAAAGTAAATATATTTCATATATTGTACATATAATATTAACTAAAAGTACACCAAATACATTTTATATAGTGTAAATAAAATATCAAAAAGTACAGTAAATATGTATTACGTACTGTACATAAAATATCAAAAAGTACACCAAATATGAGTTAGATATACTGTAAATAAACTATCAAAAACTACAGTAATTATATTTAATAAACTGTACATAAAATATCAAAAATTACACCCAAAGTATATTATATAATTTAAATAAAATATCAGAAATGACAGTAAATATATATTACACTCTATGTAAAATAACAAAAACTAAAATTATATATTATATAATTTACATAAAATATCAAAAGGACACCAAATATATCTCATATACTGCACATAAAATATCAAAAAGTACACCAAATATGTGTTATATATACTGTAAATAAATTATCAAAAACTACAGTAATTACATTTAATATACTGTACATAAAATATCAAAAAGTACACAAAATGTATATTATATACTCTAAATAAAATATTAAAAAGGACAGGAAATATATATTACGCACCCTATGTAAATTATCAAAAACTACACCAAATATATGTTATATAATTTACATAAAATATAAAAAGTACACCAAATATATATTATATACTGTACATAAAATATCAAAAATTACAGTATAAATATTTCATATATTGTACATATTATATAAATTAAAAGTACCACAAAAACATTTTATATACTGTAAATAAAATATCAAAAATTACAGTAAATATATATTACATACAGTACATAAAATATCAAAAAGTACACCATATGTTATATATACAGTAAATAAACTATCAAAAACTACAGTAAATATATTTAATATACTGTATATAAAATATCAAAAATTACACCAAATGTATATTATATACTGTAAATAAAATATCAAAAAGGACAGTAAATATATACTACACACCCTATGGAAAATATCAAAAACTACAACAAATATATATTATATAATTTACATAAAATATCAAAAGGACACCAAATATACCTTATATACTGTACATAAAATATCAAAAAATACAGTAAATATATTTCATATATTGCACATATAATAGTAACAAAAAGTACACCAAATACATTTTATATGCTGTAACTAAAATATCAAAATTTACATTAAATATATATTACATACTGTACATAAAATATCAAAAAGTACACCAAACATGTGTTAAATATAGTTTAAATAAACTATCAAATCTACAGTAATTATATTTAGTATACTGTACATAAAATATCAAAAATTACACCAAATGTATATTATTTACTGTAAATAAAATATCAAAAATTACAGTAAATATATATTACACACCATATGTAAAATATCACAATCTACACCATATATATTATATAATTTACATAAAATATCAAAAGGACACCAAATATATCTTATATACTGTACATAAAATATCTAAAATTACAGTAAGTATATCTCATATATTGTACATATAATAGTAACTAAAAGTACAGCAAATACATTTTATATAGTGTAAATAAAATATCAAAAATTACAGTAAATATATATTACATACTGTACATAAAATATCAAAAAGTACGCCATCTATGTATCATATATACTGTAAATAAACTATCAAGAACTACAGTAATTATATTTAATATACTGTAAATAAAATATCAAAAATTACACCAAATGTATATTTTTTACTGTAAATAAAATATCAAAAGGTACAGTAAATATATATTACACACCCTATGTAAAATATCACAAACTACACCAAATATATATTATACAATTTACATAAAATATCAAAAGGACACCAAATATACATTATATACTGTACATAAAATATCAAAATGTACAGTAAATATATTTCATATATTGTACATATAATATTAACTAAAAGTACACCAAATACATTTTATATAGTGTAAATAAAATATCAAAAAGTATAGTAAATATATATTACACACCATATGTAAAATATCACAATCTAGGCCAAATATATATTATATAATTTACATAAAATATCAAAAGGACACCAAATATATCTTATATACTTTACAAAAATATCAAAAAGCACAGTAAATATATTTCATATATTGTACATATAATATTAACTAAAAGTACACAAAATACATTTTATATAGTGTAAATAAAATATCAAAAATTACAGTGAATATATATTACATACTGTACATAAAATATCAAAAAGTACACCAAATATGTGTTATATATACTGTAAATAAACTATCAAAAACTTCAGTAATTATATTTAGTATACTGTACATAAAATATCAAAAATTACACCAAATGTATATTATTTACTGTAAATAAAATACCAAAAAGTACAGTAAATATATACTACACACCCTATGTAAAATATCACAAACTACACCAAATATATATTATATAATTTACATAAAATATCAAAAGGACACCAAATATACCTTATATACTGTACATAAAATATCAAAATGTACAGTAAATATATTTCATATATTGTACATATAATATTAACTAAAAGTACACCAAATACATTTTATATACCGTAAATAAAATATGAAAAATTTCAATAAATATATATTACATACTGTACATAAAATATCAAAAACTACACCAAATATGTGTTATATATACTGTAAATAAACTATCAAAAACTACGGTAATTATATTTAATATACTGTACATAAAGTATCAAAAATTACACCAAATGTATGATATTTACTGTAAATAAAATATCAAAAACTACAGTAAATATATATTACACACCATATGTAAAATATCACAATCTACACCAAATATATATTATATAATTTACCTAAAATATCAAAAGGACACCAAATATATCTTATATACTGTACATAAAATATCAAAATGTACAGTAAATATATTTCATATATTGTACATATAATATTAACTAAAAGTACACCAAATACATTTTATATAGTGTAAATAAAATATCAAAAATTACAGTGAACATATATTACATACTATACATAAAATATCAAAAAGTACACCAAATATGTGTTATATATACTGTAAATAAACTATCAAAATCTACAGTAATTATATTTAATATACTGTACATAAAACATCAAAAATTACACCAAATGTATATTATTTACTGTAAATAAAATACCAAAAAGTACAGCAAATATATATTACACACCCTATGTAAAATATCACAAACTACACCAAATATATATTATGTAATTTCATAAAATATCAAAAGGACACCAAATATACCTTATATACTGTACATAAAATATCAAAAAGTAGAGTAAATATATTTCATATATTGTACATATAATATTAACTAAAAGTACGCCAAATACATTTTATATACTGTAAATAAAATATGAAAAATTACAGTAAATGTATATTACATACTGTACGTAAATTATCAAAAACTACACCAAATATGTGTTATATATACTGTAAATCAACTATCAAAAACTACGGTAATTATATTTAATATACTGTACATAAAATATCAAAATTTACACCAAATATATATTATTTACTGTTAATAAAATATCAAATACTACAGTAAATATATATTACACACCATATGTAAAATATCACAATCTACACCAAATATATATTATATAATTTACATAAAATATAAAAAGGACACCAAATATATCTTATATACAGTACATAAAATATCAAAAAGTACAGTAAATATATTTCATATATTGTACATATAATATTAACTAAAAGTACATCAAATACATTTTATATAGTGTAAATAAAATATCAAAAATACAGTAAATATATATTACACACCATATGTAAAATATCACAATCTACGCCAAACATATATTATATAATTTACATTAAATATGAAAAGGACACCAAATATATCTTATCTACTGTACATAAAATATCAAAAAGTACAGTAAATATATTTCATATATTGTACATATAATATTAAATAAAAGTACGCCAAATACATTTTATATACTGTAAATAAAATATGAAAAATTACAGTAAATTTATATTACATACTGTACATAAAATATCAAAAAGCACACCAAATATGTGTTATATATACTGTAAACAAACTATCAAAAACTACAGTAATTATGTTTCATATACTGTACATAAAATATCAAAAATTACTCCAAATGTATACTATTTACTGTAAATAAAATATCAAAAAGTACAGTAAATATATATTACACACCATATGGAAAGTATCACAATCTACACCAAATATATATTATATTATTTACATAAAATATCAAAAGGACACCAAATATATCTTATATACTGTACATAAAATATCAAAAAGTACAGTAAATATATTTCATATATTGTACATATAATATTAACTAAAAGTACACCAAATACATTTTACATACTGTAAATAAAATATCAAAAATTACAGTAAGTTTATATTATCTACTGTACATAAAATATCAAAAAGTACACCAAAGATGTGTTATATATACTGTAAATAAACTATCAAAATCTTCAGTAATTATATTTAATATACTGTACATAAAATATCAAAAATTACACCAAATGTATATTATACACTATAAATAAAATATCAAAAAGGACAGTAAATATATATTACACTCTATGTAAAATATCAAAAACTACACCAAATATATATTATATAATTTACATAAAATATCAAAAGTACACCAAATATATATTATATACTGTACATAAAATATCAAAAAGTACAGTAAATATATTTCATATATTGTACATATAATATTAACTAAAAGTACACCAAGTACATTTTACATACGGTAAATAAAATATCAAAAAATACAGTCAGTATATATTATCTACTGTACATAAAATATCAAAAAGTACACCAAAGATGTGTTATATATACTGTAAATAAACTATCAAAACCTTCAGTAATTATATTTAATATACTGTACCTTAAATATCAAAAATTACACCAAATGTATATTATACACTCTAAATAAAATATCAAAAAGGACAGTAAATATATATTACACTCTATGTAAAATATCAAAAACTACACCAAATATATATTATATAATTTACATAAAATATCAAAAGTACACCAAATATATATTATATACTGTACATAACATATCAAAAAGTACAGTAAATATATTTCATATATTGTATATATAATACTAACTAAAACTACACCAAATACATTTTACCTACTGTAAATAAAATATCAAAAATTACAGTAAGTATATATTTTCTACTGTACATAAAATATCAAAAAGTACGCCAAATATGTGTTATATAAACTGTAAATAAACTATCAAAACCTTCAGTAATTATATTTAATATACTGTTCATAAAATATCAAAAATTACACCAAATGTATATTATACACTCTAAATAAAATATCAAAATGGACAGTAAATATATATTACACTCAATGTAAAATATCAAAAACTACACCCAATATATATTATATAATTTACATAAAATATCAAAAGTACACCAAATATATATTATAAACTCTACATAAAATATCAAAAAGTACAGTAAATATATTTCATATATTGTACATATAATATTAACTAAAACTACACCAAATACATTTTACATACTGTAAATAAAATATCAAAAATTACAGTAAGTATATATTATCTACTGTACATAAAATATCAGAAAGTACACCAAATATGTGTTATATATACTGTAAATGAACTATCAAAATCTTCAGTAATTATATTTAATATACTATACATAAAATATCAAAAATTACACCAAATGTATATTATACACTCTAAATAAAATATCAAAAAGGACAGTAAATATATATTACACTCTATGTAAAATATCAAAAACTACACCAAATATATATTTTAAAATTTACATAAAATATCAAAAGTACACCAAATATATATTATATACTGTACATAAAATATCAAAAAGTACACAAAATGTATTTCATATATTGTACATATAATATTAACTAAAAGTACACCAAATACAATTTACATACTGTAAATAAAATATCAAAAATTACAGTAAGTATATATTATCTACTGTACATAAATTATCATAAAGTACACCAAATATGTGTTATATATACAGTAAATAAACTATCAAAATCTTCAGTAATTATATTTAATATACTGTACATAAAATATCAAAAATTACACCAAATGTATATTATACACTCTAAATAAAATATCAAAAAGGACAGTAAATATATATTACACTCTACGTAAAATATCAAAAACTACACCAAATATATATTATATAATTTACATAAAATATCAAAAGTACACCAAATATATATTATATACTGTACATAAAATATCAAAAAGTACAGTAAATATATTTCATATATTGTACATATAATATTAACTAAAAGTACACCAGATACATTTTACATACTGTAAATAATATATCAAAAATTACAGTAAGTATATATTATCTACTGTACATAAAATATGAAAAATACACCAAAGATGTGTTATATATACTGTAAATAAGCTATCAAAATCTTCAGTAATTATATTTAATATACTGTACATAAAATATCAAAAATTTCACCAAATGTATATTATACACTCTAAATAAAATATCAAAAAGGACAGTAAATATATATTACACTCTATGTAAAATATCAAAAACTACACCAAATATATATTATATAATTTACATAAAATATCAAAAGTACACCAAATATATATTATATACTGTACATAAAATATCAAAATTACAGTAAATATATTTCATATTTTGTACATATAATATTAACTAAAAGTACACCAAGTACATTTTACATACGGTAAATAAAATATCAAAAATTACAGTAAGTATATATTATCTACTGTACATAAAATATCAAAAAGTACACCAAAGATGTGTTATATATACTGTAAATAAACTATCAAAATCTTCAGTAATTATATTTAATATACTGTACCTAAAATATCAAAAATTACACCAAATGTATATTATACACTCTAAATAAAATATCAAAAAGGACAGTAAATATATATTACACACTATGTAAAATATCAAAAACTACACAAAATATATATTATATAATTTACATAAAATATCAAAAGTACACCAAATATATATTATAAACTGTACATAAAATATCAAAAAGTACAGTAAATATATTTCATATATTGTTCATATAATATTAACTAAAACTACACCAAATACATTTACATACTGTAAATAAAATATCAAAATTACAGTAAGTATATATTATCTACTGTACATAAAATATCAGAAAGTACACCAAATATGTGTTATATATACTGTAAATAAACTATCAAAATCTTCAGTAATTACATTTAATATACTACACATAAAATATCAAAAATTACACCAAATGTATATTATACACTCTAAATAAAATATCAAAAAGGACAGTAAATATATATTACACTCTATGTAAAATATCAAAAACTACACCAAATATATATTATATAATTTACATAAAATATCAAAAGTACACCAAATATATATTATATACTGTACATAAAATATCAAAAAGTACAGTAAATATATTTCATATATTGTACATATTATATTAACTAAAACTACACCAAATACATTTTATATACTGTAAATAAAATATCAAAAATTACAGTAAGTATATATTATCTACTGTACATAAAATATCAAAAAGTACACCAAATATGTCTTATATATACTTTAAATAAACTATCAAAACCTTCAGTAATTATATTTAATATACTGTACATAAAATATCAATAATTACACCAAATGTATATTATACACTCTAAATAAAATATCAAAAAGACAGTAAATATATATTACACTCTATGTAAAATATCAAAAACTACACCGTATATATTATATAATTTACATAAAATATATTAGAAGTACACCAAATATATATTATATGCTGTACATAAAATATCAAAAAGTACAGTAAATATATTTTCATATATTGTACATATAATATTAACTAAAAGTACACAAAATACATTTTACATACTGTAAATAAAATATCAAAAATTAGAGTAAATATATATTATCTACTGTACAAAAATTATCAAAAAGTACACCAAATATGTGTTATCTATAGTGTAAATAAACTATCAAAATCTTCAGTAATTATATTTAATATACTGTACATAAAATATGAATAATTACACCAAATGTATATTATACACTCTAAGTAAAATATCAAAATGGACAGTAAATATATATTACACTCTATGTAAAATATCAAAAACTACACCGTATATATTATATAATTTACATAAAATATCAAAAGTACACCAAATATATATTATATACTGTACATAAAATATCAAAAAGTACAGTAAATATATGTCATATATTGTACATATAATATTAACTAAAAGTACACCAAATACATTTTACATACTGTAAATAAAATATAAAAAATTACAGTAAGTATATATTATCTACTGTACATAAAATATCAAAAAGTACACCAAATATGTGTTATATATACTGTAAATAAACTATCAAAATCTTCAGTAATTATATTTAATATACTGTACATAAAATATCAATAATTACACCAAATGTATATTATACACTCTAAATTAAATATCAAAAAGGACAGTAAATATATATTACACTCTATGTAAAATATCAAAACTACACCATATATATTATATAATTTACATAAAATATCAAAATACACCAAATATATATTATATACTGTACATAAAATATCAAATAGGACAGTAAATATATTTCATATTTTGTACATATACTATTAACTAAAACTACACCAAATACATTTTACATACTGTAAATAAAATATCAAAAATTACAGTAAGTATATATTATCTACTGAACATAAAATATCAAAAAGTACACCAAATATGTGTTATATATACTGTAAATAAACTATCAAAATCTTCAGTAATTATATTTAATATACTGTACAGAAAATATCAAAAATTACACGAAATGTATATTATACACTCTAAATAAAATATCAAAAAGGACAGTAAATATATATTACACTCTATGTAAAATATCAAAAACTACACCAAATATATATTATATAATTTACATAAAATATCAAAAGTACACCAAATATATATTACATACTGTACATAAAATATCAAAAAGTACAGTAAATATATTTCATATATTGTACATATTATATTAACTAAAAGTACACCAAATACATTTTACATACTGTAAATAAAATATCAAAAATTACAGTAAGTATATATTATCTACTGTACATAAAATATCAAAAAGTACACCAAATATGTGTTATATATACTGTAAATAAACTATCAAAATCTTCAGTAATTATATTTAATATACTGTACAGAAAATATCAAAAATTACACCAAATGTATATTATACACTCTAAATCAAATATCAAAAAGGACAGTAAATATATATTACACTCTATGTAAAATATCAAAAACTACACAAAATATATATTATATAATTTACATAATATATCAAAAGTACACCAAATATATATTATGTACTGTACATAAAATGTCAACAAGTAGAGTAAATATATTTCATATATTGTTCATATAATATTAACAAAAAGTACACCAAATACATTTTACATACTGTAAATAAAATATCAAAATTTACAGTAAGTATATATTATCTACTGTACATAAAATATCAAAAAGTACACCACATATGTGTTATGTATACTCTAAATAAACTATCAAAAACTTCAGTAATTATATTTAATATACTGTTCATAAAATATCAAAAATTACACCAAATGTATATTATACACTCTAAGTAAAATATCAAAAAGGACAGTAAATATATATTACACTCTATGTAAAATATCAAAAACTACACCAAATATATATTATATAATTTACATAAAATACCAAAAGTACACCAACTATATATTATATACTGTACATAAAATATCAAAAAGTACAGTAAATATACTTCATATATTGTACATATAATATTAACTAAAAGTACACCAAATACATTTTACATACGGTAAATAAAATACCAAAAATTACAGTAAGTATATATTTTCTACTGTACATAAAATATCAAAAAGTACACCAAAGATGTGTTATATATACTGTAAATAAACTATCAAAATCTTCAGTAATTATATTTAATATACTGTACATAAAATATCAATAATTACACCAAATGTATATTATACACTCTAAATAAAATATCAAAAAGGACAGTAAATATATATTACACTCTATGTAAAATATCAAAAACTACACCGTATATATTATATAATTTACATAAAATATCAAAAGCACACCAAATATTTATTATATACTGTACATAAAATATCAAAAAGGACAGTAAATATATTTCATATTTTGCACATATACTATTAACTAAAACTACACCAAATTCATTTTACATACTGTAAATAAAATATCAAAAATTACAGTAAGTATATATTATCTACTGAACATAAATTATCATAAAGTACACCAAATATGTTTTATATATACTGTAAATAAACTATCAAAATCTTCACTAATTATATTTAATATACTGTACATAAAATATCAAAAATTACACCAAATGTATATTATACACTCTAAATAAAATATCAAAAAGGACAGTAAATATATATTACACTCTATGTAAAATATCAAAAACTACACCAAATATATATTATATAATTTACATAAAATATCAAAAGTACACCAAATATATATTATATACTGTACATAAAATATCAAAAAGTACAGTAAATATATTTCATATATTGTACATATTATATTAACTAAAACTACACCAAATACATTTTATATACTGTAAATAAAATATCAAAAATTACAGCAAGTATATATTATCTACTGTACATAAAATATCAAAAAGTACACCAAATATGTGTTATATATAGTGTAAATAAACTATCAAAATCCTCAGTAATTATATTTAATATACTGTACATAAAATATGAATAATTACACCAAATGTATATTATACACTCTAAGTAAAATATCAAAAAGGACAGTAAATATATATTACACTCTATGTAAAATATCAAAAACTACACCGTATATATTATATAATTTACATAAAATATCAAAAGTACACCAAATATATATTATATACTGTACATAAAATATCAAAATGTACAGTAAATATATTTCATATATTGTACATATAATATTAACTAAAAGTACACCAAATACATTTTACATACTTTAAATAAAATACCAAAATTACAGTAAATATATATTATCTACTGTACATAAATTATCAAAAAGTACACCAAATATGTGTTATATATACTGTAAATAAACTATCAAAATCTTAAGTAATTATATTTAATATACTGTACATAAAATATCAAAAATTACACCAAATGTATATTATACACTCTAAATAAAATATCAAAAAAGGACAGTATATATATATTACACTCTATGTAAAATATCAAAAACTACACCAAATATATATTATATAATTTACATAAAATATCAAAAGTACACCAAATATATATTATATACTGTACATAAAGTATCAAAAAGTACAGTAAATATATTTCATATATTGTACATATAATATTAACTAAAAGTACACCAAATACATTTTACATACTGTAAATAAAATATAAAATTTACAGTAAGTATATATTATCTACTGTACATAAAATATCAAAAAGTACACCAAATATGTGTTATATATACTGTAAATAAACTATCAAAATCTTCAGTAATTATATTTAATATACTGTACATAAAATATCAATAATTACACCTAATGTATATTATACACTCTAAATTAAATATCAAAAAGGACAGTAAATATATATTACACTCTATGTAAAATATCAAAACTGCACCATATATATTATATAATTTACATAAAATATAAAAGTAAACCAAATATATATTATATACTGTACATAAAATATCAAATAGGACAGTAAATATATTTCATATTTTGTACATATACTATTAACTAAAACTACACCAAATACATTTTACATACTGTAAATAAAATATCAAAAATTACAGTAAGTATATATTATCTACTGAACATAAAATATCAAAAAGTACACCAAATATGTGTTATATATACTGTAAATAAACTATCAAAATCTTCAGTAATTATATTTAATATACTGTACAGAAAATATCAAAAATTACACGAAGTGTATATTATACATTCTAAATAAAATATCAAAAAGGACAGTAAATATATATTACACTCTATGTAAAATATCAAAAACTATACCAAATATATATTATATAATTTACATAAAATATCAAAAGTACACCAAATATATATTACATACTGTACATAAAATATCAAAAAGTACAGTAAATATATTTCATATATTGTACATATTATATTAACTAAAAGTACACCAAATACATTTTACATACTGTAAATAAAATATCGAAAATTACAGTAAGTATATATTATCTACTGTACATAAAATATCAAAAAGTACACCAAATATGTGTTATATATACTGTAAATAAACTATCAAAATCTTCAGTAATTATATTTAATATACTGTACAGAAAATATCAAAAATTACACCAAATGTATATTATACACTCTAAATAAAATATCAAAAAGGACAGTAAATATATATTACACTCTATGTAAAATATCAAAAACTACACAAAATATATATTATATAATTTACATAAAATATCAAAAGTACACCAAATATATATTATATACTGTACATAAAATGTCAACAAGTAGAGTAAATATATTTCATATATTGTTCATATAATATTAACAAAAAGTACACCAAATACATTTTACATACTGTAAATAAAATATCAAAACTTACAGTAAGTATGTATTATCTACTGTACATAAAATATCAAAAAGTACAACACATATGTGTTATGTATACTCTAAATAAACTATCAAAAACTTCAGTAATTATATTTAATATACTGTTCATAAAATATCAAAAATTACACCAAATGTATATTATACACTCTAAGTAAAATATCAAAAAGGACAGTAAATATATATTACACTCTATGTAAAATATCAAAAACTACACCAAATATATATTATATAATTTACATAAAATATCAAAAGTACACCAACTATATATTATATACTGTACATAAAATATCAAAAAGTACAGTAAATATACTTCATATATTGTACATATAATATTAACTAAAAGTACACCAAATACATTTTACATACGGTAAAAAAAATACAAAAAATTACAGTAAGTATATATTATCTACTGTACATAAAATATCAAAAAGTACACCAAAGATGTGTTATATATACTGTAAATAAACTATCAAAATCTTCAGTAATTATATTTAATATACTGTACATAAAATATCAAAAATTACACCAAATGTATATTATACACTCTAAATAAAATATCAAAAAGGACAGTAAATATATATTACACTCTATGTAAAATATCAAAAACTACACCAAATATATATTATATAATTTACATAAAATATCAAAAGTACACCAAATATTTATTATATACTGTACATAAAATATCAAAAAGGACAGTAAATATATTTCATATTTTGCACATATACTATTAACTAAAACTACACCAAATACATTTTACATACTGTAAATAAAATATCAAAAATTACAGTAAGTATATATTATCTACTGAACATAAATTATCATAAAGTACACCAAATATGTGTTATATATACTGTAAATAAACTATCAAAATCTTCAGTAATTATATTTAATATACTGTACATAAAATATCAAAAATTACACCAAATGTATATTATACACTCTAAATAAAATATCAAAAAGGACAGTAAATATATATTACACTCTATGTAAAATATCAAAAACTACACCAAATATATATTATATAATTTACATAAAATATCAAAAGTACACCAAATATATATTATATACTGTACATAAAATATCAAAAAGTACAGTAAATATATTTCATATATTGTACATATTATATTAACTAAAACTACACCAAATACATTTTATATACTGTAAATAAAATATCAAAAATTACAGTAAGTATATATTATCTACTGTACATAAAATATCAAAAAGTACACCAAATATGTGTTATATATACTGTAAATAAACTATAAAAATTTTCAGTAATTATATTTAATATACTGTACATAAAATATCAATAATTACACCAAATGTATATTATACACTCTAAATAAAATATCAAAAAGGACAGTAAATATATATTACACTCTATGTAAAATATCAAAAACTACACCGTATATATTATATAATTTACATAAAATATCAAATGTACACCAAATATATATTATATACTGTACATAAAATATCAAAAAGTACAGTAAATATATTTCATATATTGTACATATTATATTAACTAAAACTACACCAAATACATTTTATATACTGTAAATAAAATATCAAAAATTACAGTAAGTATATATTATCTACTGTACATAAAATATCAAAAAGTACACCAAATATGTCTTATATATACTTTAAATAAACTATCAAAACCTTCAGTAATTATATTTAATATACTGTACATAAAATATCAATAATTACACCAAATGTATATTATACACTCTAAATAAAATATCAAAAAGACAGTAAATATATATTACACTCTATGTAAAATATCAAAAACTACACCGTATATATTATATAATTTACATAAAATATATTAGAAGTACACCAAATATATATTATATGCTGTACATAAAATATCAAAAAGTACAGTAAATATATTTTCATATATTGTACATATAATATTAACTAAAAGTACACAAAATACATTTTACATACTGTAAATAAAATATCAAAAATTAGAGTAAATATATATTATCTACTGTACAAAAATTATCAAAAAGTACACCAAATATGTGTTATCTATAGTGTAAATAAACTATCAAAATCTTCAGTAATTATATTTAATATACTGTACATAAAATATGAATAATTACACCAAATGTATATTATACACTCTAAGTAAAATATCAAAATGGACAGTAAATATATATTACACTCTATGTAAAATATCAAAAACTACACCGTATATATTATATAATTTACATAAAATATCAAAAGTACACCAAATATATATTATATACTGTACATAAAATATCAAAAAGTACAGTAAATATATTTCATATATTGTACATATAATATTAACTAAAAGTACACCAAATACATTTTACATACTGTAAATAAAATATAAAAAATTACAGTAAGTATATATTATCTACTGTACATAAAATATCAAAAAGTACACCAAATATGTGTTATATATACTGTAAATAAACTATCAAAATCTTCAGTAATTATATTTAATATACTGTACATAAAATATCAATAATTACACCTAATGTATATTATACACTCTAAATTAAATATCAAAAAGGACAGTAAATATATTACACTCTATGTAAAATATCAAAACTACACCATATATATTATATAATTTACATAAAATATCAAAATACACCAAATATATATTATATACTGTACATAAAATATCAAATAGGACAGTAAATATATTTCATATTTTGTACATATACTATTAACTAAAACTACACCAAATACATTTTACATACTGTAAATAAAATATCAAAAATTACAGTAAGTATATATTATCTACTGAACATAAAATATCAAAAAGTACACCAAATATGTGTTATATATACTGTAAATAATCTATCAAAATCTTCAGTAATTATATTTAATATACTGTACAGAAAATATCAAAAATTACACGAAATGTATATTATACACTCTAAATAAAATATCAAAAAGGACAGTAAATATATATTACACTCTATGTAAAATATCAAAAACTACACCAAATATATATTATATAATTTACATAAAATATCAAAAGTACACCAAATATATATTACATACTGTACATAAAATATCAAAAAGTACAGTAAATATATTTCATATATTGTACATATTATATTAACTAAAAGTACACCAAATACATTTTACATACTGTAAATAAAATATCAAAAATTACAGTAAGTATATATTATCTACTGTACATAAAATATCAAAAAGTACACCAAATATGTGTTATATATACTGTAAATAAACTATCAAAATCTTCAGTAATTATATTTAATATACTGTACAGAAAATATCAAAAATTACACCAAATGTATATTATACACTCTAAATAAAATATCAAAAAGGACAGTAAATATATATTACACTCTATGAAAAATATCAAAAACTACACAAAATATATATTATATAATTTACATAAAATATCAAAAGTACACCAAATATATATTATATACTGTACATAAAATGTCAACAAGTAGAGTAAATATATTTCATATATTGTTCATATAATATTAACAAAAAGTACACCAAATACATTTTACATACTGTAAATAAAATATCAAAACTTACAGTAAGTATATATTATCTACTGTACATAAAATATCAAAAAGTACACCACATATGTGTTATGTATACTCTAAATAAACTATCAAAAACTTCAGTAATTATATTTAATATACTGTTCATAAAATATCAAAAATTACACCAAATGTATATTATACACTCTAAGTAAAATATCAAAAAGGACAGTAAATATATATTACACTCTATGTAAAATATCAAAAACTACACCAAATATATATTATATAATTTACATAAAATATCAAAAGTACACCAACTATATATTATATACTGTACATAAAATATCAAAAAGTACAGTAAATATACTTCATATATTGTACATATAATATTAACTAAAAGTACACCAAATACATTTTACATACGGTAAATAAAATACCAAAAATTACAGTAAGTATATATTTTCTACTGTACATAAAATATCAAAAAGTACACCAAAGATGTGTTATATATACTGTAAATAAACTATCAAAATCTTCAGTAATTATATTTAATATACTGTACATAAAATATCAAAAATTACACCAAATGTATATTATACACTGTAAATAAAATATCAAAAAGGACAGTAAATATATATTACACTTTATGTAAAATATCAAAAACTACACCGTATATATTATATAATTTACATAAAATATCAAAAGTACACCAAATATTTATTATATACTGTACATAAAATATCAAAAAGGACAGTAAATATATTTCATATTTTGCACATATACTATTAACTAAAACTACACCAAATACATTTTACATACTGTAAATAAAATATCAAAAATTACAGTAAGTATATATTATCTACTGAACATAAATTATCATAAAGTACACCAAATATGTTTTATATATACTGTAAATAAACTATCAAAATCTTCAGTAATTATATTTAATATACTGTACATAAAATATCAAAAATTACACCAAATGTATATTATACACTCTAATTAAAATATCAAAAGGACAGTAAATATATATTACACTCTATGTAAAATATCAAAAACTACACCAAATATATATTATATAATTTACATAAAATATCAAAAGTACACCAAATATATATTATATACTGTACATAAAATATCAAAAAGTACAGTAAATATATTTCATATATTGTACATATTATATTAACTAAAACTACACCAAATACATTTTATATACTGTAAATAAAATATCAAAAATTACAGTAAGTATATATTATCTACTGTACATAAAATATCAAAAAGTACACCAAATATGTGTTATATATACTGTAAATAAACTATCAAAATCTTCAGTAATTATATTTAATATACTGTACAGAAAATATCAAAAATTACACCAAATGTATATTATACACTCTAAATAAAATATCAAAAAGGACAGTAAATATATATTACACTCTATGTAAAATATCAAAAACTACACAAAATATATATTATATAATTTACATAAAATATCAAAAGTACACCAAATATATATTATATACTGTACATAAAATGTCAACAAGTAGAGTAAATATATTTCATATATTGTTCATATAATATTAACAAAAAGTACACCAAATACATTTTACATACTGTAAATAAAATATCAAAACTTACAGTAAGTATATATTATCTACTGTACATAAAATATCAAAAAGTACACCACATATGTGTTATGTATACTCTAAATAAACTATCAAAAACTTCAGTAATTATATTTAATATACTGTTCATAAAATATCAAAAATTACACCAAATGTATATTATACACTCTAAGTAAAATATCAAAAAGGACAGTAAATATATATTACACTCTATGTAAAATATCAAAAACTACACCAAATATATATTATATAATTTACATAAAATATCAAAAGTACACCAACTATATATTATATACTGTACATAAAATATCAAAAAGTACAGTAAATATACTTCATATATTGTACATATAATATTAACTAAAAGTACACCAAATACATTTTACATACGGTAAATAAAATACCAAAAATTACAGTAAGTATATATTTTCTACTGTACATAAAATATCAAAAAGTACACCAAAGATGTGTTATATATACTGTAAATAAACTATCAAAATCTTCAGTAATTATATTTAATATACTGTACATAAAATATCAAAAATTACACCAAATGTATATTATACACTGTAAATAAAATATCAAAAAGACAGTAAATATATATTACACTCTATGTAAAATATCAAAAACTACACCGTATATATTATATAATTTACATAAAATATCAAAAGTACACCAAATATTTATTATATACTGTACATAAAATATCAAAAAGGACAGTAAATATATTTCATATTTTGCACGTATACTATTAACTAAAACTACACCAAATACATTTTACATACTGTAAATAAAATATCAAAAATTACAGTAAGTATATATTATCTACTGAACATAAATTATCATAAAGTACACCAAATATGTTTTATATATACTGTAAATAAACTATCAAAATCTTCAGTAATTATATTTAATATACTGTACATAAAATATCAAAAATTACACCAAATGTATATTATACACTCTAAATAAAATATCAAAAGGACAGTAAATATATATTACACTCTATGTAAAATATCAAAAACTACACCAAATATATATTATATAATTTACATAAAATATCAAAAGTACACCAAATATATATTATATACTGTACATAAAATATCAAAAAGTACAGTAAATATATTTCATATATTGTACATATTATATTAACTAAAACTACACCAAATACATTTTATATACTGTAAATAAAATATCAAAAATTACAGTAAGTATATATTATCTACTGTACATAAAATATCAAAAAGTACACCAAATATGTGTTATATATAGTGTAAATAAACTATCAAAATCTTCAGTAATTATATTTAATATACTGTACATAAAATATGAATAATTACACCAAATGTATATTATACACTCTAAGTAAAATATCAAAAAGGACAGTAAATATATATTACACTCTATGTAAAATATCAAAAACTACACCGTATATATTATATAATTTACATAAAATATCAAAAGTACACCAAATATATATTATATACTGTACATAAAATATCAAAATGTACAGTAAATATATTTCATATATTGTACATATAATATTAACTAAAAGTACACCAAATACATTTTACATACTCTAAATAAAATACCAAAATTACAGTAAATATATATTATCTACTGTACATAAATTATCAAAAAGTACACCAAATATGTGTTATATATACTGTAAATAAACTATCAAAATCTTAAGTAATTATATTTAATATACTGTACATAAAATATCAAAAATTACACCAAATGTATATTATACACTCTAAATAAAATATCAAAAAAGGACAGTATATATATATTACACTCTATGTAAAATATCAAAAACTACACCAAATATATATTATATAATTTACATAAAATATCAAAAGTACACCAAATATATATTATATACTGTACATAAAGTATCAGAAAGTACAGTAAATATATTTCATATATTGTACATATAATATTAACTAAAAGTACACCAAATACATTTTACATACTGTAAATAAAATATAAAATTTACAGTAAGTATATATTATCTACTGTACATAAAATATCAAAAAGTACACCAAATATGTGTTATATATACTGTAAATAAACTATCAAAATCTTCAGTAATTATATTTAATATACTGTACATAAAATATCAATAATTACACCTAATGTATATTATACACTCTAAATTAAATATCAAAAAGGACAGTAAATATATATTACACTCTATGTAAAATATCAAAACTACACCATATATATTATATAATTTACATAAAATATCAAAAGTACACCAAATATATATTATATACTGTACATAAAATATCAAATAGGACAGTAAATATATTTCATATTTTGTACATATACTATTAACTAAAACTACACCAAATACATTTTACATACTGTAAATAAAATATCAAAAATTACAGTAAGTATATATTATCTACTGAACATAAAATATCAAAAAGTACACCAAATATGTGTTATATATACTGTAAATAAACTATCAAAATCTTCAGTAATTATATTTAATATACTGTACAGAAAATATCAAAAATTACACGAAGTGTATATTATACATTCTAAATAAAATATCAAAAAGGACAGTAAATATATATTACACTCTATGTAAAATATCAAAAACTACACCAAATATATATTATATAATTTACATAAAATATCAAAAGTACACCAAATATATATTACATACTGTACATAAAATATCAAAAAGTACAGTAAATATATTTCATATATTGTACATATTATATTAACTAAAAGTACACCAAATACATTTTACATACTGTAAATAAAATATCAAAAATTACAGTAAGTATATATTATCTACTGTACATAAAATATCAAAAAGTACACCAAATATGTGTTATATATACTGTAAATAAACTATCAAAATCTTCAGTAATTATATTTAATATACTGTACAGAAAATATCAAAAATTACACCAAATGTATATTATACACTCTAAATAAAATATCAAAAAGGACAGTAAATATATATTACACTCTATGTAAAATATCAAAAACTACACAAAATATATATTATATAATTTACATAAAATATCAAAAGTACACCAAATATATATTATATACTGTACATAAAATGTCAACAAGTAGAGTAAATATATTTCATATATTGTTCATATAATATTAACAAAAAGTACACCAAATACATTTTACATACTGTAAATAAAATATCAAAACTTACAGTAAGTATATATTATCTACTGTACATAAAATATCAAAAAGTACACCACATATGTGTTATGTATACTCTAAATAAACTATCAAAAACTTCAGTAATTTTATTTAATATACTGTTCATAAAATATCAAAAATTACACCAAATGTATATTATACACTCTAAGTAAAATATCAAAAAGGACAGTAAATATATATTACACTCTATGTAAAATATCAAAAACTACACCAAATATATATTATATAATTTACATAAAATATCAAAAGTACACCAACTATATATTATATACTGTACATAAAATATCAAAAAGTACAGTAAATATACTTCATATATTGTACATATAATATTAACTAAAAGTACACCAAATACATTTTACATACGGTAAATAAAATACCAAAAATTACAGTAAGTATATATTATCTACTGTACATAAAATATCAAAAAGTACACCAAAGATGTGTTATATATACTGTAAATAAACTATCAAAATCTTCAGTAATTATATTTAATATACTGTACATAAAATATCAAAAATTACACCAAATGTATATTATACACTCTAAATAAAATATCAAAAAGGACAGTAAATATATATTACACTCTATGTAAAATATCAAAAACTACACCAAATATATATTATATAATTTGCATAAAATATCAAAAGTACACCAAATATTTATTATATACTGTACATAAAATATCAAAAAGGACAGTAAATATATTTCATATTTTGCACATATACTATTAACTAAAACTACACCAAATACATTTTACATACTGTAAATAAAATATCAAAAATTACAGTAAGTATATATTATCTACTGAACATAAATTATCATAAAGTACACCAAATATGTGTTATATATACTGTAAATAAACTATCAAAATCTTAAGTAATTATATTTAATATACTGTACATAAAATATCAAAAATTACACCAAATGTATATTATACTCTCTAAATAAAATATCAAAAAGGACAGTAAATATATATTACACTCTATGTAAAATATCAAAAACTACACCAAATATATATTATATAATTTACATAAAATATCAAAAGTACACCAAATATATATTATATACTGTACATAAAACATCAAAAAGTACAGTAAATATATTTCATATATTGTACATATTATATTAACTAAAACTACACCAAATACATTTTATATACTGTAAATAAAATATCAAAAATTACAGTAAGTATATATTATCTACTGTACATAAAATATCAAAAAGTACACCAAATATGTGTTATATATACTGTAAATAAACTATAAAAATCTTCAGTAATTATATTTAATATACTGTACATAAAATATCAATAATTACACCAAATGTATATTATACACTCTAAATAAAATATCAAAAAGGACAGTAAATATATATTACACTCTATGTAAAATATCAAAAACTACACCGTATATATTATATAATTTACATAAAATATCAAAAGTACACCAAATATATATTATATACTGTACATAAAATATCAAAAAGTACAGTAAATATATTTCATATATTGTACATATAATATTAACTAAAAGTACACCAAATACATTTTACATACTCTTAATAAAATATCAAAAATTACAGTAAATATATATTATCTACTGTACATAAATTATCAAAAAGTACACCAAATATGTGTTATATATAGTGTAAATAAACTATCAAAATCTGCAGTAATTATATTTAATATACTGTACATAAAATATCAATAATTACTCCAAATGTATATTATACACTCTAAATAAAATATCAAAAAGGACAGTAAATATATATTACACTCTATGTATAATATCAAAAACTACACCGTATATATTATATAATTTACATAAAATATCAAAAGTACACCAAATATATATTATATACTGTACATAAAATATCAAAAAGTACAGTAAATATATTTCATATATTGTACATATAATATTAACTAAAAGTACACCAAATACATTATACATACTCTAAATAAAATACCAAAATTACAGTAAATATATATTATCTACTGTACATAAATTATCAAAAAGTACACCAAATATGTGTTATATATACTGTAAATAAACTATCAAAACCTTAAGTAATTATATTTCATATACTGTACATAAAATATCAAAAATTACACCAAATGTATATTATACACTCTAAATAAAATGTCAAAAAGGACAGTAAATATATATTACACTCTATGTAAAATATCAAAAACTACACAAAATATATATTATATAATTTACATAAAATATCAAAAGTACACCAAATATATATTATATACTGTACTTAAAATGTCAAAAAGTAGAGTAAATATATTTCATATATTGTTCATATAATATTAACAAAAAGTACACCAAATACATTTTACATACTGTAAATAAAATATCAAAACTTACAGTAAGTATATATTATCTACTGTACATAAAATATCAAAAAGTACACCACATATGTGTTATGTATACTCTAAATAAACTAACAAAAACTTCAGTAATTATATTTAATATACTGTTCATAAAATATCAAAAATTACACCAAATGTATATTATACACTCTAAGTAAAATATCAAAAAGGACAGTAAATATGTATTACACTCTATGTAAAATATCAAAAACTACACCAAATATATATTATATAATTTACATAAAATATCAAAAGTACACCAAATATATATTATATACTGTACATAAAATATCCAAAAGTACAGTAAATATATTTCATATATTGTACATATAATATTAACTAAAAGTACACCAAATACATTTTAAATACTGTAAATAAGATATAAAAAATTACAGTAAGTATATATTATCTACTGTACATAAAATATCAAAAAGTACACCAAAGATGTGTTATATATACTGTAAATAAACTATCAAAATCTTCAGTAATTATATTTAATATACTGTACATAAAATATCAATAATTACAACAAATGTATATTATACTCTCTAAATAAAATATCAAAAAGGACAGTAAATATATATTACACTCTATGTAAAATATCAAAAACTACACCGTATATATTATATAATTTACATAAAATATCAAAAGTACACCAAATATATATTATATACTGTACATAAAATATCAAAAAGGACAGTAAATATATTTCATATTTTGTACATATACTATTAACTAAAACTACACCAAATACATTTTACATACTGTAAATAAAATATCAAAAATTACATTAAGTATATATTATCTACTGAACATAAAATATCAAAAAGTACACTAAATATGTGTTATATATACTGTAAATAAACTATCAAAACCTTCAGTAATTATATTTAATATACTGTACAGAAAATATCAAAAATTACACCAAATGTATATTATACACTCTAAATAAAATATCAAAAAGGACAGTAAATATATATTACACTCTATGTAAAATATCAAAAACTACACCAAATATATATTATATAATTTACATAAAATATCAAAAGTACACCAAATATTTATTATATACTGTACATAAAATTTCAAAAAGGACAGTAAATATATTTCATATTTTGTACATATACTATTAACTAAAACTACACCAAATACATTTTACATACTGTAAATAAAATATCAAAAATTACAGTAAGTATATATTATCTACTGAACATAAAATATCAAAAAGTACACCAAATACGTGTTATATATACTGTAAATAAACTATCAAAATCTTCAGTAATTATATTTAATATACTGTACAGAAAATATCAAAAATTACACCAAATGTATATTATACACTCTAAATAAAATATCAAAAAGGACAGTAAATATATATTACACACTATGTAAAATATCAAAAACTACACCAAATATATATTATATAATTTACATAAAATATCAAAGGTACACCAAATAAATATTACATACTGTACATAAAATATCAAAAAGTACAGCAAATATATTTCATATATTGTACATATAATATTAACTAAAAGTACACCAAATACATTTTACATACTGTAAATAAAATATCAAAAATTACAGTAAGTATATATTATCTACTGTACATAAAATATCAAAAAGTACAACAAATATGTGTTATATATACTGTAAATAAACTATCAAAATCTTCAGTAATTATATTTAATATACTGTACATAAAATATCAAAAATTACACCAAATGTATATTATACACTCTAAATAAACTATCAAAAAGGACAGTAAATATATATTACACTCTATGTAAAATATCAAAAACTACACAAAATATATATTATATAATTTACATAAAATATCAAAAGTACACCAAATATATATTATATACTGTACATAAAATGTCAAAAAGTACAGTAAATATATTTCATATATTGTTCATATAATACTAACTAAAAGTACACCAAATACATTTTACATACTGTAAATAAAATATCAAAATTACAGTAAGAATATATTATCTACTGTACATAAAATATCAAAAAGTACACCAAATATGTGTTATGTATACTCTAAATAAACTATCAAAATCTTCAGTAATTATATTTAATATACTGTTCATAAAATATCAAAAATTACACCAAATGTATATTATACACTCTAAGTAAAATATCAAAAAGGACAGTAAATATATATTACACTCTATGTAAAATATCAAAAACTACACCGTATATATTATATAATTTACATAAAACATCAAAAGTACACCAAATATGTATTATATACTGTACATAAAATATCAAAAAGTACAGTAAATATATTTCATATATTGTACATATAATATTAACTAAAAGTACACCAAATACATTTTACATACTCTAAATAAAATATCAAAAATTACAGTAAATATATATTATCTACTGTACATAAATCATCAAAAAGTACACCAAATATGTGTTATATATAGTGTAAATAAACTATCAAAATCTTCAGTAATTATATTTAATATACTGTACATAAAATATCAATAATTACACCAAATGTATATTATACACTCTAAATAAAATATCAAAAAGGACAGTAAATATATATTACACTCTATGTAAAATATCAAATCTACACCGTATATATTATATAATTTACATAAAATATCAAAAGTACACCAAATATGTATTATATACTGTACATAAAATATCAAAAGTACAGTAAATATATTTCATATATTGTACATATAATATTAACTAAAAGTACACCAAATACATTTTACATACTCTAAATAAAATACCAAAATTACAGTAAATATATATTATCTACTGTACATAAATTATCAAAAAGTACACCAAATATGTGTTATATATACTGTAAATAAACTATCAAAATCTTCAGTAATTATATTTAATATACTGTACAGAAAATATCAAAAATTACACCAAATGTATATTATACACTCTAAATAAAATATCAAAAAGGACAGTAAATATATATTACACTCTATGTAAAATATCAAAAACTACACCAAATATATATTATATAATTTACATAAAATATCAAAAGTACACCAAATATATATTACATACTGTACATAAAATATCAAAAAGTACAGCAAATATATTTCATATATTGTACATATAATATTAACTAAAAGTACACCAAGTACATTTTACATACTGTAAATAAAATATCAAAAATTACAGTAAGTATATATTATCTACTGTACATAAAATATCAAAAAGTACAACAAATATGTGTTATATATACTGTAAATAAACTATCAAAATCTTCAGTAATTATATTTAATATACTGTACATAAAATATCAAAAATTACACCAAATGTATATTATACACTCTAAATAAACTATCAAAAAGGACAGTAAATATATATTACACTCCATGTAAAATATCAAAAACTACACAAAATATATATTATATAATTTACATAAAATATCAAAAGTACACCAAATATATATTATATACTGTACATAAAATGTCAAAAAGTACAGTAAATATATTTCATATATTGTTCATATAATACTAACTAAAAGTACACCAAATACATTTTACATACTGTAAATAAAATATCAAAATTACAGTAAGAATATATTATCTACTGTACATAAAATATCAAAAAGTACACCAAATATGTGTTATGTATACTCTAAATAAACTATCAAAATCTTCAGTAATTATATTTAATATACTGTTCATAAAATATCAAAAATTACACCAAATGTATATTATACACTCTAAGTAAAATATCAAAAAGGACAGTAAATATATATTACACTCTATGTAAAATATCAAAAACTACACCGTATATATTATATAATTTACATAAAACATCAAAAGTACACCAAATATATATTATATACTGTACATAAAATATCAAAAAGGACAGTAAATATATTTCATATATTGTACATATAATATTAACTAAAAGTACACCAAATACATTTTACATACTCTAAATAAAATATCAAAAATTACAGTAAGTATATATTATCTACTGTACATAAATCATCTAAAAGTACACCAAATATGTGTTATATATAGTGTAAATAAACTATCAAAATCTTCAGTAATTATATTTAATATACTGTACATAAAATATCAATAATTACACCAAATGTATATTATACACTCTAAATAAAATATCAAAAAGGACAGTAAATATATATTACACTCTATGTAAAATATCAAATCTACACCGTATATATTATATAATTTACATAAAATATCAAAAGTACACCAAATATGTATTATATACTGTACATAAAATATCAAAAGTACAGTAAATATATTTCATATATTGTACATATAATATTAACTAAAAGTACACCAAATACATTTTACATACTCTTAATAAAATACCAAAATTACAGTAAATATATATTATCTACTGTACATAAATTATCAAAAAGTACACCAAATATGTGTTATATATACTGTAAATAAACTATCAAAATCTTCAGTAATTATATTTAATATACTGTACAGAAAATATCAAAAATTACACCAAATGTATATTATACACTCTAAATAAAATATCAAAAAGGACAGTAAATTTATATTACACTCTATGTAAAATATCAAAAACTACACCAAATATATATTATATAATTTACATAAAATATCAAAAGTACACCAAATATATATTACATACTGTACATAAAATATCAAAAAGTACAGCAAATATATTTCATATATTGTACATATAATATTAACTAAAAGTACACCAAATACATTTTACATACTGTAAATAAAATATCAAAAATTACAGTAAGTATATATTATCTACTCTACATAAAATATCAAAAAGTACACCAAAGATGTGTTATATATACTGTCAATAAACTATCAAAATCTTCAGTAATTATATTTAATATACTGTACATAAAATATCAAAAATTACACCAAATGTATATTATACACTCTAAATAAACTATCAAAAAGGACAGTAAATATATATTACACTCTATGTAAAATATCAAAAACTACACCAAATATATATTATATAATTTACATAAAATATCAAAAGTACACCAAATATATATTATATACTGTACATAAAATATCAAAAAGTACAGTAAATATATTTCATATATTGTTCATATAATACTAACTAAAAGTACACCAAATACATTTTACATACTGTAAATAAAATATCAAAATTACAGTAAGAATATATTATCTACTGTACATAAAATATCTAAAAGTACACCAAATATGTGTTATGTATACTCTAAATAAACTATCAAAATCTTCAGTAATTATATTTAATATACTGTTCATAAAATATCAAAAATTACACCAAATGTATATTATACACTCTAAGTAAAATATCAAAAAGGACAGTAAATATATATTACACTCTATGTAAAATATCAAAAACTACATCAAATATATATTATATAATTTACATAAAATATCAAAAGTACACCAACTATATATTATATACTGTACATAAAATATCAAAAAGTACAGTAAATGTATTTCATATATTGTACATATAATATTAACTAAAAGTACACCAAATACATTTTACATACTGTAAATAAAATATCAAAAATTACAGTAAGTATATATTATCTACTGAACATAAATTATCATAAAGTACACCAAATATGTGTTATATATACTGTAAATAAACTATCAAAACCTTAAGTAATTATATTTAATATACTGTACATAAAATATCAAAAATTACACCAAATGTATATTATACACTCTAAATAAAATATCAAAAAGACAGTAAATATATATTACACTCTATGTAAAATATCAAAAACTACACCAAATATATATTATATAATTTACATAAAATATCAAAAGTACACCAAATATATATTATATACTGTACATAAAATATCAAAAAGTACAGTAAATATATTTCATATTTTGAACATATTATATTAACTAAAACTACACCAAATACATTTTATATTCTGTAAATAAAATATCAAAAATTACACTAAGTATATATTATCTACTGTACATAAAATATCAAAAAGTACACCAAATATGTGTTATATATACTCTAAATAAACTATCAAAATCTTCACTAATTATATTTAATATACTGTACATAAAATATCAATAATTACACCAAATGTATATTATACACTCTAAATAAAATATCAAAAAGGACAGTAAATATATATTACACTCTATGTAAAATATCAAAAACTACACCGTATATATTATATAATTTACATAAAATATCAAAAGGACACCAAATATATATTATATACTGTACATAAAATATCAAAAAGTACAGTAAATATATTTCATATTTTGTACATATACTATTAACTAAAACTACACCAAATACATTTTACATACTGTAAATAAAATATCAAAAATTCAGTATGTATATATTATCTACTGTACATAAAATATCAAAACTACACCAAATATGTGTTATTTATACTGTTAATAAACTATCAAAATCTTCAGTAATTATATTTAATATACTGTACATAAAATATCAAAAATTACACCAAATGTATATTATACACTCTAAATAAAATAACAAAAAGGACAGTAAATATATATTACACTCTATGTAAAATATCAAAACCTACACCAAATATATATTATATAATTTACATAAAATATCAAAAATACACCAAATATATATTATAAACTGTACATAAAATATCAAAAAGTACAGTAAATATATTTCATATATTGTACATATAATACTAACTAAAACTACACCAAATACATTTTACATACTGTAAATAAAATATCAAAAATTACAGTAAGTATATATTATCTACTGTACATAAAATATCAAAAAGTACACCAAATATGTGTTATATATACTGTAAATAAACTATCAAAATCCTCAGTAATTATATTTAATATACTGTACATAAAATATCAAAAATTACACCAAATGTATATTATACACTCTAAATAAAATATCAAAAAGGACAGTAAATATATATTACACTCTATGTAAAATATCAAAAACTACACCAAATATATATTATATAATTTACATAAAATATCAAAAGTACACCAAATATATATTATATACTGTACATAAAATATCAAAAAGTACAGTAAATATATTTCATGTATTGTACGTATAATACTAACTAAAACTACACCAAATACATTTTACATACTGTAAATAAAATATCAAAAATTACAGTAAGTATATATTATCTACTGTACATAAAATATCAAAAAGTACGCCAAATATGTGTTATATAAACTGTAAATAAACTATCAAAATCTTCAGTAATTATATTTAATATACTGTTCATAAAATATCAAAAATTACACCAAATGTATATTATACACTCTAAATAAAATATCAAAAAGGACAGTAAATATATATTACACTCAATGTAAAATATGAAAAACTACACCAAATATATATTATATAATTTACATAAAATATCAAAAGTACACCAAATATATATTATAAACTGTACATAAAATATCAAAAAGTACAGTAAATATATTTCATATATTGTACATATAATATTAACTAAAACTACACCAAATACATTTTACATAGTGTAAATAAAATATCAAAAATTACAGTAAGTATATATTATCTACTGTACATAAAGTATCAGAAAGTACACCAAATATGTGTTATATATACTGTAAATGAACTATCAAAATCTTCAGTAGTTATATTTAATATACTGTACATAAAATATCAAAAATTACACCAAATGTATATTATACACTCTAAATAAAATATCAAAAAGGACAGTAAATATATATTACACCCTATGTAAAATATCAAAAACTACACAAAATATATATTATATAATTTACATAAAATATCAAAAGTACACCAAATATATATTATATAGTGTACATAAAATATCAAAAAGTACAGTCAATATATTTCATATATTGTACATATAATACTAACTAAAACTACACCAAATACATTTAACATACTGTAAATAAAATATCAAATATTACAGAATGTATATATTATCTACTCTACATAAAATATCAAATAGTACGCCAAATATGTGTTATATATACTGTAAATAAACTATCAAAATCTTCAGTAATTATATTTAATATACTGTTCATAAAATATCAAAAATTACACCAAATGTATATTATACACTCTAAATAATATATCAAAAAGGACAGTAAATATATATTACACTCTATGTAAAATATCAAAAACTACACCAAATATATATTATATAATTTACATAAAATATCAAAAGTACACCAAATATATAGTATAAACTGTACATAAAATATCAAAAAGTACAGTAAATATATTTCATATATTGTACATATAATATTAACTAAAACTACACCAAATACATTTTACATACTGTAAATAAAATATCAAAAATTATAGTAAGTATATATTATCTACTGTACATAAAATATCAAAAAGTACACCAAAGATGTGTTATATATACTGTAAATAAACTATCAAAATCTTCAGTAATTATAATTAATATACTGTACATTAAATTTAAAAATTTCACCAAATGTATACTATACACTCTAAATAAAATATCAAAAATGGCAGTAAATATATATTACACTCTATGTAAAATATCAAAAACTACACCAAATATATATTATATAATTTACATAAAATATCAAAAGTACACCAAATATATATTATATAGTGTACATAAAATATCAAAAAGTACAGTAAATGCATTTCATATATTGTACATATAATATTAAATAAAAGTACACCAAATACATTTTACATACTGTAAATAAAATATCAAAAATTACAGTAAGTATATATTATCTACTGTACATAAAATATCAAAAAGTACACCAAATATGTGTTATATATACTGTAAATAAACTATCAAAATTTTCGGTAATTATATTTAATATACTGTACATATAATATCAAAAATTACACCAAATGTATATTATACACTCTAAATAAAATATCAAAAAGGACAGTAAATATATATTACACTCTATGTAAAATAACAAAAACTACACCAAATATATATTATATAATTTACATAAAATATCAAAAGTACACCAAATATATATTATATACTGTACATAAAATATCAAAAAGTACAGTAAATATATTTCATATATTGTACATATAATATTAACTAAAAGTACACCAAATACATTTTACATACTGTAAAAAAAATATCAAAAATTACAGTAAGTATATATTATCTACTGTACATAAAATATCAAAAAGTACACCAAAGATGTGTTATATATACTGTAAATAAACTATCAAAATCTTCAGTAATTATATTTAATATACTGTACAGAAAATATCAAAAATTACACCAAATGTATGTTATACACTCTAAATAAAATATCAAAAAGGACAGTAAATATATATTACACTCTATGTAAAATATCAAAAACTACACCAAATACATATAATATAATTTACATAAAATATCAAAAGTACACCAAATATAAATTATATACTGTACATAAAATATCAAAAAGTACAGTAAATATATTTCATATATTATACATATAATATTAAATAAAAGTACACCAAATACATTTTACATACTGTAAATAAAATATCAAAAATTACAGTAAGTATATATTATCTACTGTACATAAAATATCAAAAAGTACACCAAAGTTGTCTTATATATACTGTAAATAAACTATCAAAATCTTCAGTAATTATATTTAATATACTGTACATTAAATATAAAAATTACACCAAATGTATATTATACACTCTAAATAAAATATCAAAAAGGACAGTAAATATATATTACACTCTATGTAAAATATCAAAAACTACACCAAATATATATTATATAATTTACATAAAATATCAAAAGTACACCAAATATATATTATATACTGTACATAAAATATCAAAAAGTACATTAAATGTATTTCATATATTGTACATATAATATTAACTAAAAGTACACCAAATACATTTTACATACTGTAAATAACATATCAAAAATTACAGTAAGTATATGTTATCTACTGTACATAAAATATCAAAAAGTACACCAAATATGTGTTATATATACTGTAAATAAACTATCAAAATCTTCAGTATTTATATTTAATATAATGTTCATAAAATATCAAAAATTACACCAAATGTATATTATACACTCTAAATAAATATCAAAAAGGACAGTAAATATATATTACACTCTATGTAAAATATCAAAAACTACACCAAATATATATTATATAATTTACATAAAATATCAAAAGTACACCAAATATATATTATATAGTGTACATAAAATATCAAAAAGTACAGTAAATATATTTCATATATTGTACATATAATATTAAATAAAAGTACACCAAATACATTTTACATACTGTAAATAAAATATCAAAAATTACAGTAAGTATATATTATCTACTGTACATAAAATATCAAAAAGTACACCAAATATGTGTTATGTATACTCTAAATAAACTTTCAAAATCTTCACTAATTATATTTAATATACTATACATAAAATATCAAAAATTACACCAAATGTATATTATACACTCTAAATAAAATATCAAAAAGGACAGTAAATATATATTACACTCTATGTAAAATATCAAAAACTACACAAAATATATATTATATAATTTACATAAAATATCAAAAGTACACCAAATATATATTATATACTGTACATAAAATGTCAAAAAGTAGAGTAAATATATTTCATATATTGTTCATATAATATTAACAAAAAGTACACCAAATACATTTTACATACTGTAAATAAAATATCAAAACTTACAGTAAGTATGTATTATCTACTGTACATAAAATATCAAAAAGTACAACACATATGTGTTATGTATACTCTAAATAAACTATCAAAAACTTCAGTAATTATATTTAATATACTGTTCATAAAATATCAAAAATTACACCAAATGTATATTATACACTCTAAGTAAAATATCAAAAAGGACAGTAAATATATATTACACTCTATGTAAAATATCAAATACTACACCAAATATATATTATATAATTTACATAAAATATCAAAAGTACACCAAATATATATTATATACTGTACATAAAATATCCAAAAGTACAGTAAATATATTTCATATATTGTACATATAATATTAACTAAAATTACACCAAATACATTTTACATACTGTAAATAAATTACAAAAATTACAGTAAGTATATATTATCTACTGTACATAAAATATCAAAAAGTACACCAAATACGTGTTATATATACTGTAAATAAACTATCAGAATCTTCAGTAATTATATTTAATATACTGTACAGAAAATATCAAAAATTACACCAAATGTATATTATACACTCTAAATAAAATATCAAAAAGGACAGTAAATATATATTACACTCTATGTAAAATATCAAAAACTACACCAAATATATATTATATAATTTACATAAAATATCAAAAGTACACCAAATATATATTACATACTGTACATAAAATATCAAAAAGTACAGCAAATATATTTCATATATTGTACATATTATATTAACTAAAAGTACACCAAATACATTTTACATACTGTAAATAAAATATCAAAAATTACAGTAAGTATATATTATCTACTGTACATAAAACATCAAAAAGTACAACAAATATGTGTTATATATACTGTAAATAAACTATCAAAATCTTCAGTAATTATATTTAATATACTGTACATAAAATATCAAAAATTACACCAAATGTATATTATACACTCTAAATAAAATATCAAAAAGGACAGTAAATATATATTACACTCTATGTAAAATATCAAAAACTACACCAAATATATATTATATAATTTACATAAAATATCAAAAGTACACCAAATATATATTATATACTGTACATAAATTGTCAAAAAGTACAGTAAATATATTTCATATATTGTTCATATAATACTAACTAAAAGTACACCAAATACATTTTACATACTGTAAATAAAATATCAAAATTACAGTAAGAATATATTATCTACTGTACATAAAATATCAAAAAGTACACCAAATATGTGTTATGTATACTCTAAATACACTATCAAAATCTTCAGTAATTATATTTAATATACTGTCCATAAAATATCAAAAATTACACCAAATGTATATTATACACTCTAAGTAAAATATCAAAAAGGACAGTAAATATATATTACACTATGTAAAATATCAAAAACTACACCGTATATATTATATAATTTACATAAAATATCAAAAGTACACCAAATATATATTATATACTGTACATAAAATATCAAAAAGTACAGTAAATATATTTCATATATTGTACATATAATATTAACTAAAAGTACACCAAATACATTTTACATACTCTAAATAAAATACCAAAATTACAGTAAATATACATTATCTACTGTACATAAATTATCAAAAAGTACACCAAATATGTGTTATATATACTGTAAATAAACTATCAAAATCTTAAGTAATTATATTTAATATACTGTACATAAAATATCAAAAATTACACCAAATGTATATTATACACTCTAAATAAAATATCAAAAAATGACTGTATATATATATTACACTCTTTGTAAAATATCAAAAACTACACCAAATATATATTATATAATTTACATAAAATATCAAAAGGACACCAAATATATATTATATACTGTACATAAAATATCAAAAAGTACAGTAAATATATTTCATATATTGTACATATAATATTAACTAAAAGTACACCAAATACATTTTACATACTGTAAATAAAATATAAAAAATTACAGTAAGTATATATTATCTACTGAACATAAAATATCAAAAAGTACACCAAATATGTGTTATATATACTGTAAATAAACTATCAAAATCTTCAGTAATTATATTTAATATACTGTACATAAAATATCAATAATTACACCAAATGTATATTATACACTCTAAATAAAATATCAAAAAGGACAGTAAATATATATTACACTCTATGTAAAATATCAAAAACTACACCGTATATATTATATAATTTACATAAAATATCAAATGTACACCAAATATATATTATATACTGTACATAAAATATCAAAAAGGACAGTAAATATATTTCATATTTTGTACATATACTATTAACTAAAACTACACCAAATACATTTTACATACTGTAAATAAAATATCAAAAATTTCAGTAAGTACATATTATCTACTGAACATAAAATATCAAAAAGTACACCAAATATGTGTTATGTATACTGTAAATAAACTATCAAAATCTTCAGTAATTATATTTAATATACTGTACAGAAAATATCAAAAATTACACCAAATGTATATTATACACTCTAAATAAAATATCAAAAAGGACAGTAAATATATATTACACTCTATGTAAAATATCAAAAACTACACCAAATATATATTATATAATTTACATAAAATATCAAAAGTACACCAAATATATATTACATACTGTACATAAATTATCAAAAAGTACAGTAAATATATTTCATATATTGTACATATTATATTAACTAAAAGTACACCAAATACATTTTACATACTGTAAATAAAATATCAAAAATTACAGTAAGTATATATTATCTACTGTACATAAAATATCAAAAAGTACACCAAATATGTGTTATATATACTGTAAATAAACTATCAAAACCTTCAGTAATTATATTTAATATACTGTACATATAATATCAAATATTACACCAAATGTATATTATACACTCTAAATAAAATATCAAAAAGGACAGTAAATATATATTACACTCTATGTAAAATATCAAAAACTACACCAAATATATATTATATAATTTACATAAAATATCAAAAGGACACCAAATATATATTATATACTGTACATAAATTGTCAAAAAGTACAGTAAATATATTTCATATATTGTTCATATAATACTAACTAAAAGTACACCAAATACATTTTACATACTGTAAATAAAATATCAAAATTACAGTAAGAATATATTATCTACTGTACATAAAATATCAAAAAGTACACCAAATATGTGTTATGTATACTCTAAATACACTATCAAAATCTTCAGTAATTATATTTAATATACTGTCCATAAAATATCAAAAATTACACCAAATGTATATTATACACTCTAAGTAAAATATCAAAAAGGACAGTAAATATATATTACACTATGTAAAATATCAAAAACTACACCGTATATATTATATAATTTACATAAAATATCAAAAGTACACCAAATATATATTATATACTGTACATAAAATATCAAAAAGTACAGTAAATATATTTCATATATTGTACATATAATATTAACTAAAAGTACACCAAATACATTTTACATACTCTAAATAAAATACCAAAATTACAGTAAATATACATTATCTACTGTACATAAATTATCAAAAAGTACACCAAATATGTGTTATATATACTGTAAATAAACTATCAAAATCTTAAGTAATTATATTTAATATACTGTACATAAAATATCAAAAATTACACCAAATGTATATTATACACTCTAAATAAAATATCAAAAAATGACAGTATATATATATTACACTCTTTGTAAAATATCAAAAACTACACCAAATATATATTATATAATTTACATAAAATATCAAAAGGACACCAAATATATATTATATACTGTACATAAAATATCAAAAAGTACAGTAAATATATTTCATATATTGTACATATAATATTAACTAAAAGTACACCAAATACATTTTACATACTGTAAATAAAATATAAAAAATTACAGTAAGTATATATTATCTACTGAACATAAAATATCAAAATGTACAACAAATATGTGTTATATATACTGTAAATAAACTATCAAAATCTTCAGTAATTATATTTAATATACTGTACATAAAATATCAATAATTACACCAAATGTATATTATACACTCTAAATAAAATATCAAAAAGGACAGTAAATATATATTACACTCTATGTAAAATATCAAAAACTACACCGTATATATTATATAATTTACATAAAATATCAAAAGTACACCAAATATATATTATATACTGTACATAAAATATCAAAAAGGACAGTAAATATATTTCATATTTTCTACATATACTATTAACTAAAACTACACCAAATACATTTTACATACTGTAAATAAAATATCAAAAATTTCAGTAAGTACATATTATCTACTGAACATAAAATATCAAAAAGTACACCAAATATGTGTTATGTATACTGTAAATAAACTATCAAAATCTTCAGTAATTATATTTAATATACTGTACAGAAAATATCAAAAATTACACCAAATGTATATTATACACTCTAAATAAAATATCAAAAAGGACAGTAAATATATATTACACTCTATGTAAAATATCAAAAACTACACCAAATATATATTATATAATTTACATAAAATATCAAAAGTACACCAAATATATATTACATACTGTACATAAATTATCAAAAAGTACAGTAAATATATTTCATATATTGTACATATTATATTAACTAAAAGTACACCAAATACATTTTACATACTGTAAATAAAATATCAAAAATTACAGTAAGTATATATTATCTACTGTACATAAAATATCAAAAAGTACACCAAATATGTGTTATATATACTGTAAATAAACTATCAAAACCTTCAGTAATTATATTTAATATACTGTACATATAATATCAAATATTACACCAAATGTATATTATACACTCTAAATAAAATATCAAAAAGGACAGTAAATATATATTACACTCTATGTAAAATATCAAAAACTACACCAAATATATATTATATAATTTACATAAAATATCAAAAGGACACCAAATATATATTATATACTGTACATAAAATATCAAAAAGTACAGTAAATATATTTCATATATTGTACATATAATATTAACTAAAAGTACAAGTACATTTTACATACGGTAAATAAAATATCAAAAATTACAGTAAGTATATATTATCTACTGTACATAAAATATCAAAAAGTACACCAAAGATGTGTTATATATACTGTCAATAAACTATCAAAATCTTCAGTAATTATATTTAATATACTGTACATAAAATATCAAAAATTACACCAAATGTATATTATACACTCTAAATAATATATCAAAAAGGACAGTAAATATATATTACACTCTATGTAAAATATCAAAAACTACACCAAATATATATTATATAATTTACATAAAATATCAAAAGTACACCAAATGTATATTATAAACTGTACATAAAATATCAAAAAGTACAGTAAATATATTTCATATATTGTACATATAATATTAACTAAAACTACACCAAATACATTTTACATAGTGTAAATAAAATATCAAAAATTACAGTAAGTATATATTATCTACTGTACATAAAGTATCAGAAAGTACACCAAATATGTGTTATATATACTGTAAATAAACTATCAAAATCTTCAGTAATTATATTTAATATACTGTACATAAAATATCAAAAATTACACCAAATGTATATTATACACTCTAAATAAAATATCAAAAAGGACAGTAAATATATATTACACTCTATGTAAAATATCAAAAACTACACCAAATATATATTATATAATTTACATAAAATATCAAAAGTACACCAACTATATATTATATACTGTACATAAAATATCAAAAAGTACAGTAAATGTATTTCATATATTGTACATATGATATTAAGTAAAAGTACACCAAATACATTTTACATACTGTAAATAAAATATCAAAAATTACAGTAAGTATATATTATCTACTGAACATAAATTATCATAAAGTACACCAAATATGTGTTATATATACTGTAAATAAACTATCAAAATCTTAAGTAATTATATTTAATATACTGTACATAAAATATCAAAAATTACACCAAATGTATATTATACACTCTAAATAAAATATCAAAAAGACAGTAAATATATATTACACTCTATGTAAAATATCAAAAACTACACCAAATATATATTATATAATTTACATAAAATATCAAAAGTACACCAAATATATATTATATACTGTACATAAAATATCAAAAAGTACAGTAAATATATTTCATATATTGTACATATAATATTAACTAAAAGTACACCAAATACATTTTACATACTCTAAATAAAATACCAAAATTACAGTAAATATACATTATCTACTGTACATAAATTATCAAAAAGTACACCAAATATGTGTTATATATACTGTAAATAAACTATCAAAATCTTAAGTAATTATATTTAATATACTGTACATAAAATATCAAAAATTACACCAAATGTATATTATACACTCTAAATAAAATATCAAAAAATGACAGTATATATATATTACACTCTTTGTAAAATATCAAAAACTACACCAAATATATATTATATAATTTACATAAAATATCAAAAGGACACCAAATATATATTATATACTGTACATAAAATATCAAAAAGTACAGTAAATATATTTCATATATTGTACATATAATATTAACTAAAAGTACACCAAATACATTTTACATACTGTAAATAAAATATAAAAAATTACAGTATGTATATATTATCTACTGAACATAAAATATCAAAAAGTACACCAAATATGTGTTATATATACTGTAAATAAACTATCAAAATCTTCAGTAATTATATTTAATATACTGTACATAAAATATCAATAATTACACCAAATGTATATTATACACTCTAAATAAAATATCAAAAAGGACAGTAAATATATATTACACTCTATGTAAAATATCAAAAACTACACCGTATATATTATATAATTTACATAAAATATCAAAAGTACACCAAATATATATTATATACTGTACATAAAATATCAAAAAGGACAGTAAATATATTTCATATTTTGTACATATACTATTAACTAAAACTACACCAAATACATTTTACATACTGTAAATAAAATATCAAAAATTTCAGTAAGTACATATTATCTACTGAACATAAAATATCAAAAAGTACACCAAATATGTGTTATGTATACTGTAAATAAACTATCAAAATCTTCAGTAATTATATTTAATATACTGTACAGAAAATATCAAAAATTACACCAAATGTATATTATACACTCTAAATAAAATATCAAAAAGGACAGTAAATATATATTACACTCTATGTAAAATATCAAAAACTACACCAAATATATATTATATAATTTACATAAAATATCAAAAGTACACCAAATATATATTACATACTGTACATAAATTATCAAAAAGTACAGTAAATATATTTCATATATTGTACATATTATATTAACTAAAAGTACACCAAATACATTTTACATACTGTAAATAAAATATCAAAAATTACAGTAAGTATATATTATCTACTGTACATAAAATATCAAAAAGTACACCAAATATGTGTTATATATACTGTAAATAAACTATCAAAACCTTCAGTAATTATATTTAATATACTGTACATATAATATCAAATATTACACCAAATGTATATTATACACTCTAAATAAAATATCAAAAAGGACAGTAAATATATATTACACTCTATGTAAAATATCAAAAACTACACCAAATATATATTATATAATTTACATAAAATATCAAAAGTACACCAAATATATATTACATACTGTACATAAATTATCAAAAAGTACAGTAAATATATTTCATATATTGTACATATTATATTAACTAAAAGTACACCAAATACATTTTACATACTGTAAATAAAATATCAAAAATTACAGTAAGTATATATTATCTACTGTACATAAAATATCAAAAAGTACACCAAATATGTGTTATATATACTGTAAATAAACTATCAAAACCTTCAGTAATTATATTTAATATACTGTACATATAATATCAAATATTACACCAAATGTATATTATACACTCTAAATAAAATATCAAAAAGGACAGTAAATATATATTACACTCTATGTAAAATATCAAAAACTACACCAAATATATATTATATAATTTACATAAAATATCAAAAGGACACCAAATATATATTATATACTGTACATAAAATATCAAAAAGTACAGTAAATATATTTCATATATTGTACATATAATATTAACTAAAAGTACACCAAGTACATTTTACATACGGTAAATAAAATATCAAAAATTACAGTAAGTATATATTATCTACTGTACATAAAATATCAAAAAGTACACCAAAGATGTGTTATATATACTGTCAATAAACTATCAAAATCTTCAGTAATTATATTTAATATACTGTACATAAAATATCAAAAATTACACCAAATGTATATTATACACTCTAAATAATATATCAAAAAGGACAGTAAATATATATTACACTCTATGTAAAATATCAAAAACTACACCAAATATATATTATATAATTTACATAAAATATCAAAAGTACACCAAATGTATATTATAAACTGTACATAAAATATCAAAAAGTACAGTAAATATATTTCATATATTGTACATATAATATTAACTAAAACTACACCAAATACATTTTACATAGTGTAAATAAAATATCAAAAATTACAGTAAGTATATATTATCTACTGTACATAAAGTATCAGAAAGTACACCAAATATGTGTTATATATACTGTAAATAAACTATCAAAATCTTCAGTAATTATATTTAATATACTGTACATAAAATATCAAAAATTACACCAAATGTATATTATACACTCTAAATAAAATATCAAAAAGGACAGTAAATATATATTACACTCTATGTAAAATATCAAAAACTACACCAAATATATATTATATAATTTACATAAAATATCAAAAGTACACCAACTATATATTATATACTGTACATAAAATATCAAAAAGTACAGTAAATGTATTTCATATATTGTACATATGATATTAACTAAAAGTACACCAAATACATTTTACATACTGTAAATAAAATATCAAAAATTACAGTAAGTATATATTATCTACTGAACATAAATTATCATAAAGTACACCAAATATGTGTTATATATACTGTAAATAAACTATCAAAATCTTAAGTAATTATATTTAATATACTGTACATAAAATATCAAAAATTACACCAAATGTATATTATACACTCTAAATAAAATATCAAAAAGACAGTAAATATATATTACACTCTATGTAAAATATCAAAAACTACACCAAATATATATTATATAATTTACATAAAATATCAAAAGTACACCAAATATATATTATATACTGTACATAAAATATCAAAAAGTACACTAAATATATTTCATATATTGTACATATTATATTAACTAAAACTACACCAAATACATTTTATATACTGTAAATAAAATATCAAAAATTACAGTAAATATATATTACATACTGTACATAAATTATCAAAAAGTACACCAAATATGTGTTATAAATACTGTAAATAAATTACCAAAAACTACAGTAATTACATTTAATATACTGTACATAAAATATCAAAAAGTACACAAAATGTATATTATATACTCTAAATAAAATATTAAAAAGGACAGGAAATATATATTACGCACCCTTTGTAAAATATCAAAAACGACACCAAATATATATTATATAATTTACATAAAATATCAAAAGTACACCAAATATATATTATATACTGTACATAAAATATCAAAATGTACAGTAAATATATTTCATATATTGTACATATAATATTAACTAAAAGTACACCAAATACATTTTATATAGTGTAAATAAAATATCAAAAAGTATAGTAGATATATATTACACACCATATGTAAAATATCACAATCTAGGCCAAATATATATTATATAATTTACAAAAAATATCAAAACGACACCAAATATATCTTATATACTGTACATAAAATATCAAAATGTACAGTAAATATATTTCATATATTGTACATATATTAACTAAAAGTACACCAAATACATTTTATATAGTGTAAATAAAATATCAAAAATTACAGTGAATATATATTACATACTGTCCATAAAATATCAAAAAGTACACCAAATATGTGTTATATATACTGTAAATAAACTATCAAAAACTACAGTACTTATATTTAATATACTGTACATAAAATATCAAAAATTACACCAAATGTATAATATATAGTGTAAATAAAATATCAAAAAGGACAGTAAATATATACTACACACCTTATGTAAAATATCAAAAACCACACCAAATATATATTATATAATTTACATAAAATATCAAAACGACACCAAATATATGTTATATACTGTACATAAATATCAAAAAGTACACTAAATATATTTCATACATTGTACATATTTTATTAACTAAAAGTACGCCAAATACATTTTATATACTGTAAATAAAATATCAAAAAGTACAGTAAATATATATTACATACTGTACACAAAATATCAAAAAGTACACCAAATATGTGTTATATATACTGTACATAAACTATCAAAAACTACTGTAATTATATTTAATATACTGTACATAAAATATCAAAAATTACACCAAATGAATATTATATACTGTAAATAAAATATCAAAAAGTACAGTAAATATATATTACACACCCTATGTAAAATATCAATAACTACACCATATATATATTATATAATTTACATAAAATATCAAAAGGACACCAAATATATCTTATATACTGTACATAAAATATCAAAAATTACACCAAATGAATATTATATGCAGTAAATAAAATATCAAAAAGTACAGTAAATATATATTACACACCCTATGTAAAATATCAATAACTACACCAAATATATATTATATAATTTACATAAAATATCAAAAGGACACGAAATATATCTTATATACTGTACATAAAATATCAAAAATTACAGTAAATATATTTCATATATTGTACATATAATATTAACTAAAAGTCCACAAAATACATTTTATATACTGTAAATAAAATATCAAAAAGTACAGTAAATATGTATTACATACTGTACATAAAATATCAAAAAGTACACCAAATATGTGTTATATATACTGTAAATATACTATAAATTCTACAGTAATTATATTTAATATACTGTACATAAAATATGAAAAATTACACCAAATGTATACTATATACTGTAAATAAAATATCAAAAAGTACAGTAAATATATATTACACACCATATGTAAAATATCACAATCTACACCAAATATATATTATATAATTTACATAAAATATGAAAAGTACACCAAATATATGTTATATACTGTACATAAAATATCAAAAAGTACAGTAAATATATTTCATATATTGTACATATAATACTAACTAACAGTACACCAAATACATTCTATATACAGTGAATAAAATATCAAAAAGTACACAAAATATATATTACATACCGTTCATAAAATATAAAAAAGTAAACCAAATATGTGTTATATATACTGTAAATAAACTCTCAAAAACTACAGTAAGTATCTTTAATATACTGTATATAAAATATCAAAAATTACACCAAATGTATATTATATAATGTAAATAAAATATCAAAAAGGACAGTAAATATATATTACATACTGTACATAAAATATCAGAAAGTACACCAAATAGGAGTTATATATACTGTAAATAAACTATCAAAAACTACAGTAATTATATTTAATATACTGTACATAAAATATCAAAAATTACACCAAATGTATAGTGTATACTGTAAATAACATATCAAAAAGCACAGTAAAGATATATTACGCATTCTCTGTAAAATATAAAAAACTACACCAAATATATATTATATACTTTACATAAAATATCAAAAGTACACCAAATATATATTATACACAGTACATAAAATATCAAAATTACAGTAAATATATTCCATATATTCTACATATAATATTAACTAAAAGTACACCAAATACATTTCATATACTTTAAATAAAATATGAAAAACTACAGTAAATACATATTATATAATGTACATGAAATATCAAAAGGACACCAAATATGTGTCCTTTATACTGTAAATAAACTATCAAAAACTACCGTAATGATATTTAATATACTGTACATAAATTATCAAAAATTACTCCAAATGTACATTATATACTGTAAATAAAATATCAAAAGGTACAGTAAATATATATTACACACACTATGTAAAATATCAAAAACTACACCAAATATATCTTATATAATTAACATAAAATATCAAAAGGACACCAAATATATCTTCTATATTCTACATAAAATATCAAAAATTACGGTAAATATATTTCATATATTGTACAGAGAATATTAACTAAAAGTACACCAAGTACCTTTTATATAGTGTAAATAAAATATCAAAAAGTACAGTAAAAATATACTACACACTCTATGTAAAATATCACAATCTACACCAAATATATATTACATAATTTACATAAAATATCAAAAGGACACCAAATATACCTTATATACTGTACATAAAATATCAAAATGTACAGTAAATATATTTCATATATTGTACATATAATATTAACTAAAAGTACACCAAATACATTTTATATACTGTAAATAAAATATCAAAATTACACTAAATATATATTACATACTGTACATAAAATATCAAAAAGTACACCAAATATGTGTTATATATACTGTAAATAAACTATGAAAAACTGCAGTAATTATATTTAATATACTGTACATAAAATATCAAAAATTACACCAAAGGTATATTATTTACTGTAAATAAAACATCAAAAAGTACAGTAAATATATCTTACACACCCTATGTAAAATATCACAAACTACACCAAATATAAATTATATAATTTACATAAAACATCAAAAGGACTCCAAATATACCTTATATACTGTACATAACATATCAAAATATACAGTAAATATATTTCATATATTGTACATATAATATAAACTAAAAGTACACCAAATACATTTTATATACTGTAAATAAAATATCAAAAACTACAGTAAATATATATTACATACTGTAAATAAAATATCAAAAAGTACAACAAATATGTGTTATATATACTGTAAATAAACCATCAAAAGCTACAGTAATTACATTTAATATACTGAACATAAAATATCAAAAATTACACCAAATGTATATTATATACACTAAATAAAATATGAAAAAGGACAGTAAACATATATTACGCACCCTATGTAAAATATCAAAAACTACACCAAATATATATTATATAATTTACAAAAAATATCAAAAGTACAACAAATATATATTATATACTGTACATAAACTATCAAAAAGTACAGTTAATATATTTCATATATTGTACATATAATATTAACTAAAAGTACACCAAATTCATTTTATATACTGTAAATAAAATATCAAAATGTACAGTAAATATATATTACATACTGTACATAAAATATCAGAAGGTACACCAAATATATGTTATATGTACTGTAAATATACTATCAAAAACTACAGTAATTATATTTAATATACTGTACATAAAATATTAAATATTACAACAAATGTATAGTATAAACTGTAAATAAAATATCAAAAAGGACAGTAAATATATACTGCACACCCTATGTAAAATATCAAAAACTACACCAAATATATATTACATAATTTACATAAAATATCAAAAGTACACCAAGTATATCTTATATACTGTACATAAAATATCAAAAAGTACAGTAAATATATTTCATATATTGTACATATAGTATTAACTAAAAGTACACCAAATACATTTTATGTACTGTAAATAGAATATCTAAAAGTACAGTAAATATATATTACATACTGTACATAAAATATCAAAGAGGACACCAAATATGTGTTATATATACTCTAAATAAACTATAAAAAACTACAATAATTATATTTAATATACTGTACATAAAATATACAATATTACCCCAAATGTATTATATACTGTAAATAAAGTATCAAAAAGTAGAGTAAATATATACTACACACCCTATGTAAAATATCAAAAACTACACCAAATATATATTATATAATATGCATAAAATATCAAAAGGACACCAAATATATCTTACATACTCTACATAAAATATCTAAATGTACAGTAAATATATTTCATATATTGTACATATAATATTAACTAAAAGTTCACCGAATACATTCTATATACTGTAAATAAAATACGAAAAAATTACAGTAAATATATATTACATACTGTACATAAAACATCAAAAAGTACACCAAATATGTGTTATATATACTCTAAATAAACTATCGAAAACTACAGTAATTATATTTAATATACTATACATAAAATATCAAAAATTACACCAAATGTACGTTATTTACTGTAAATAAAATATCAAAAAGTACAGTAAGTGTATATTACACACCATATGTAAAATATCACAGTCTACACCACATATATATTATATAATTTACATAAAATATCAAAAGGACAACAATTATATCTTATATACTGTACATAAAATATCAAAAAGTACAGTAAATATATTTCATATATTGTACATATAATATTAACTAAAAGTACACCAAATACATTTTACATACGGTAAATAAAATATCAAAAATTACAGTAAGTATATATTATCTACTGTACATAAAATATCAAAAAGTACACCAATTATGTGTTATATATACTGTAAATAAACTATCACAAACTACAGTAATTATATTTAATATACTGTACATAAAATATCAAAAATTACACCAAATGTTTTTTTTACTGTAAATAAAATACCAAAAATTTCAGTAAATATATATTACACCCTATGTAAAATATGAAAAACTACAGCAAATATATATTATATAATTTACGTAAAATATCAGAAGTACACCAAATGTATTCTATATACTGTACATAAAATATCAAAAAGTACAGTAAATATATTTCATGTATTGTACTTATAATATTAACTAAAAGTACACCAAATACATTTTATATACTGTAAATAAAATATCAAAAATTACAGTAAATATATATTACATACTGTACATAAAATATCAATAAGTACACCAAATATATGTTATAAATACTGTAAATAAACTATCAAAAACTACAGTAATTATATTTAATATACTGTATATAAAATATCAAAAATTACACCAATTGTATATTATATACTCTAAATAAAATATGAAAAAGGACAGTAAATATGTATTACACCCTATGTAAATTATCAAAAACTACACCAAATATATATTATATAATTTACATAAAATATCAAAAGGACACCAAATATATATTATATACTGTACAAAAAAAATCAAAAAGTACAGTAAATATTTTTCAAATATTGTACATATAAGATTAACTAAAAGTACACCAAATACATTTTTACTGAAAATAAAATATCAAAAAGTACAGTAAATATATATTACATACTGTACATAAAATATCAAAAAGTACACCAAATATGTGTTATATATACTGTAAATAAACTATCAACATCTACAGAAATTATATTTAATATAATGTACATAAAATATCAAAAATTACACCAAATGTATATTATAAATTGTAAAGAAACTGTCAAAAAGGACAGTAAATATATACTACACACCCTATGTAAAATATCAAAAACTACACTAAAAATATATATTATATAATTTACATAAAATATCAAAAGGACACCAAATATATCTTATATACTGTATATAAAATATCAAAATGTACAGTAAATATATTTCATATATTGTATATATAATATTAACTAAAAGTACACCAAATACATTTTATATACTGTAAATAAAATATCAAAAAGTACTGCAAATGTATATTACATACTGTACATAAAATATCAAAATGTACACCAAATATGTGTTATATGTACTGTAAAAAAACTATCACAAACTACAGTAATTTTATTTAATATACTGTACATAAAATATCAAAAATTACACCAAATGTATATTATATACACTAAATAAAATATGAATAATACATTAAATATATATTATACACCCTAAGTAAAATATCAAAAACTACACCAAATATATATTATAAAATTTACATAATATATCAAAAGGCCACAAAATATATCTTATATACTGTACATAAAATATCAAAATTACAGTAAATATATTTCATATATTGTGCATATATTAACTAAAAGTACGCAAAATACATTGTATATGCTGTAAATAATATATCAAAATTTACAATAAATATATATTACATTCTCTACATAAAATATCAAAAAGTACACCAAATATGTGTTATATATACTGTAAATAAACTATCAAAAACTCCAGAAATAATATTTAATATACTGTATATAAAATATCAAAAGTTAAACCAAATGTATATTATATACTGTAAATAATATATCAAAAAGGACAGTAAATATATACGACACACACTATTTAAAATATCAATCTCTGCACCAAATATATATCATAAAATTTACATAAAATATCAAAAGGACACCAAATATATCTTATATATTGTACATAAAATATCAAAATGTACAGTAAATATATTTCATATACAGTACATCTAATATTAACCAAAATACACCAAATATAATTTATATACTCTAAATAAAATATCAAAAATACAGTAAATATATATTACATACTGTACATAAAATATCAAAAAGTACATGAAATATGTGTTATATATAGTGTAAATAAACTGTCAAAAACTACAGTAATTATATTTAATATACTGTACGTAAAATATCAAAAAAGACACCAAATGTATATTATATACTGTAAATAAAATATAAAAAAGGACAGTAAATATATATTACACCCTATGTAATATATCAAAAACTACACCAAATATATATTATATAATTCACATAAAATATCAAAAGGACACCAAATATATATTATATACTGTACATAAAATATCAAAAAGTACAGTAAATATATTTCATATATTGTACAGATAATATTAACGAAAAGTACACCAAATACATTTTATATACTGTAAATAAAATATCAAAAACTACAGTATATATGATACATACTGTACATAAAATATCAAAAAGTACACCAAATATGTGTTATATATATTCTAAATAAAATATCAAAATCTACAGTACTTATATTTAATATACTGTACATAAAATATCAAAAATTACAGGAAATGTATATTATATAATGTAAATAAAATATCAAAAAGGACAGTAAATATATACTACACACCCTATGTAAAATATCATAAACTACACCAAATATATATTATATAATTTACAAAAAATATCAGAAGGACACCAAATATATCTTATATACTGTTCGTAAAATATCAAAAATTACAGTAAATATATTACATATATTGTACATATAATATTAACTAAAAGTACACCAAATACATTTTATATACTGTAAATAAAATATCAAAAATTACGGTAAATATATATTACATACTGTACATAAAATATCAAAAAGTACACCAAATATGTGTTATATATATAGTAAACTATCAAATACTTCAGTAATTATACATAATATACTGTACATAAAATATCAAAAATTACACCAAATGTATATTATATACTGTAAATAAAATATCAAAAAGACAGTAAATATATACTACACACCCTTTGTAAAATATCAAAAACTACACCAAATATATATTATATAATTAATATAAAATATCAAAAGGTCACCAAATATATCTTATACACCGTACATAAAATATCAAAAAGTACAGTAAATATATTTCATGTATTGTACATATAATATTAAATAAAGTACACCAAATACATTTTATATACTGTAAATGAAATATCAAAAATTACAGTAAATATATATTACATACAGTACATAAAATATCAAACAGTACACCAAATATGTGTTATATATACTGTAAATAAACTATCAAAAACTACAGTAATTATATTTCATATGTTGTACATATAATATTAACTAAAAGTACACCAAACACATTTTATATACTGTAAATAAAATACCAAAAAATACAGTAAATATATATTACATACACTACATAAAATGTCAAAAGTACACCAAATATGTGTTATATATACTGTAAATAAACTATCAAAAACTACAGTAATTATATTTAATATACTGTACATAAAATATCAAAAATTACACCAAATGTATATTATATACTGTAAATAAAATATCAAAATGTGCAGTAAATATATACTACACACCCTATGTAAAATATCAAAAACTACACCAAATACATATTATATAATTTACATAAAATTACAAAAGGACACCAAATATATATTATATACTGTACATAAAATATCGAAATGCACAGTAAATATATTTCATATATTCTAAATGTAATATTAACTAAAAGTACACCAAATACATTTTATATACTGTAAATAAAATATCAAAAAGTAAAGTAAATATATATTACATACTGTACATAAAATATCAAATAGTACAACAAATATGTGTTATATATACTGTAAATAAACTATCATAAAGTACATTAATTATATTTAATATACTGTACAGAAAATATCAAAAATTACACCAAATGTATATTATATACTGTAAATAAAATATCAAAATGACAGAAAATATATACTACACACCCTATGTAAAATATCAAAAACTACACCAAATATATATTATATAATTTATATAAAATATCAAAAGGTCACCAAATATATCTTATACACCGTACATAAAATATCAAAAAGTACAGTAAATATATTTCATATATTGTATGTATATTATTAAATAAAGTACACCAAATACATTTTATATACTGTAAATAAAATATCAAAAAGTACAGTAAATATATATTACATACAGTACATAAAATATCAAGAAGTACACCAAATATGTGTTATATATACTGTAAATAAACTATCAAAAACTACAGTAATTATATTTCATATATTGTACATATAATATTAACTAAAAGTACACCAAATACATTTTATATACTGTAAATAAAATATCAAAAAGTACAGTAAATATATATGACATACACTACATAAAATATCAAAAAGTACACCAAATATGTGTTATATATACTGTAAATAAACTATCAAAGACTACATTAATTATATTTAATATACTGTACATAAAATATCAAAAATCACACCAAATGAATATAATATACTCTAAATAAAATATCAAAAAGTACACTAAATATATATTACACTCTATGTAAAATATCAAAACTACACCAAATATATATTATATAATTTATGTAAAATATCAAATGTACACCAAATATATATTATATACTGTACATAAAATATCAAAAAGTAGAGTAAATATATTTCATATATTGTACATATAATATTAACTAAAAGTACACCAAATACATTTTGTATACTGTAAATAAATTATCAAAAATTACAGTAAATATATACTACATACTGTACATAAAATATCAAAAAGTACACCAAATATGTGTTATATCTACTGTAAATAAACTATCAAAAACTAGAGTAATTATATTTCATATATTGTACATATAATATTAACTAAAAGTACACCAAATACATTTTATATACTGTAAATAAAATATCAAAATGTACAGTAAATATATATTACACTCTATGTAAATTATCAAAAACTACACCAAATATATATTATATAATTTATAGAAAATATCAAATGGACACCAAATATATATTAGAAACTATACATAAAGTATCAAAAAGAACACTAAATTTATTTCATATATTGTGCATATAACATTAACTCAAAGTACATCAAATACATTTTATAGACTGTAAATAAAATATCAAAAAGTACAGTAAATATATGTTACATACTGTACATAAAATATCAAAAAGTACACCAAATATGTGTTATATATGCTGTAAATAAACTATCATAAACTACAGTAATTATATTTGATATACTGTAAATAAAATATCAAAAATTACAAGAAATGTATATTATATACTGTAAATAAAATATCAAAAAGGACAGTAAATATATACTACACACCCTATGTAAAATATCAAAAACCACACAAAATATATATTATATAATTTACATAAAATATCAAAAGGACACCAAATATATCTTATATACTGTACATAAAATATCAAAAGGTACAGTAAATACATTTCATATATTGTTCATATGATATTAACTAAAAGTACACCAAATACATTTTACATACTGTAAATAAAATATCAAAAAGTACAGTAAATATATATTACATACTGTACATAATACATCAAAAAGGACACCAAATATGTGTTATATATACTGTAAATAAACTATCAAAATCTACAGTAGTTATATTTAATATACCGTACATAAAATATCAAAAATGACACCAAATGTATATTATATACTGTAAATAAAATATCAAAAAGGACAGTAAATATATATGACACACCCTATGTAAAATATCAAAAACTACACCAAATATATATCATATAATTTACATAAAATATCAAAAGGACACCAAATATAACTTATATACTGTACATAAAATATCAAAAAGTACAGTAAATATATTTCATATATTGTCTATATAATATTAACTAAAAGTACACCGAATACAATTTATATACGGTAAATAAATTTCAAAAAGTACAGTAAATATATATTACATACTGTACATAAAATATCAAAAAGTACACCAAATATGTGCTATATATACTGTGAATAAACTATCAAAAACTACACTAATTATATTTAATATACTGTATATAAAATATCAAAAATTACACCAAATGGATATTATATACTCTAAATAAAATATGAAAAAGGGCAGTAAATATATATTACACTCTATGTAAATTATCAAAATCTACACCAAATATATATTATATAATTTATATAAAATATCTAAAGGACACCAAATATATATTATATACTATACATAAAGTATCAAAAAGAACAGTAAATATATTTCATATATTGTGCATATAATATTAACTAAAACTACATCAAATACATTTTATAGACTGTAAATAAGTATCAAAAAGTACAGTAAATATATGTTACATACTGTACATGAAATATCAAAAAGTACACCAAATATGTGTTATATATACTGTAAATAAACTATCGAAAACTTCAATAATTATATTCAATATACTGTACATAAAATATAAAAAATTACACCAAATGTATAATATACTGTAAATAAAATATCAAAAAGTACAGTAAATATATATTACACACCCTATGTAAATTATCACAAACTACACCAAATATATATTATATAATTTACAGAAAATATCAAAAGGACACCAAATATATCTGATATACTGTACATAAAATTTCAAAATGTACATTAAATATATTTCATATATTGTACATATAATATTAACTAAAAGTACCCCAAATACATTTTATATACTGAAAATAAAATATCAAAAAGTAAAGTAAATATATGTTACATACTGTACATAAAATATCAAAAATTACACCAAATATGTGTTATATATACGGTAAATAAACTATCAAAACTACAGTAATTATGTTTAATATACTGCACATAAAATATCAAAAATTACACCAAATGTATTTTATTTACTGTAAATAATATATCAAAAATTACAGTTAATATATATAACACACCTTATGTAAAATATCACAATCTACACAAAATATATATTATATAATTTACATAAAATATAAAAAGGACACCAAATATATCTTATATACTGTTCATAAAATATCAAAATCTACAGTAAATATATTTCATATATTGTACATATAATATTAACTAAAAGTACACCAAATACATTTTATATAGTGTAAATAAAATATGAAAAATTACAGTAAATATATATTACACGCCTTATGTAAAATATCACAGTCTACACCAAATATATATTATATAATTTACATAAAATATCAAAAGGACACCAAATATATCTTATATACTGTACATAAAATATCAAAATGTACAGTAAATATATTTCATATATTGTACATATAATATTAACTAAAAGCACACCAAATACATTTTATATAGTGTAAATAAAATATGAAAAATTACAGTGTATATATATTACATACTTTACATTAAATATCAAAAAGTACACCAAATATGTGTTATGTATACTGTAAATAAACTATCAAAAGCTACAGTAATTATATTTAATATACTATAAATAAAATATCAAAAATTACACCAAATGTATATTATTTACTGTAAATAAAATATGAAAAATGACAGTAAACATATATTACACTCTATGTAAATTATCAAAAACTACCCCAAATATATATTATATAAATTACATAAAATATCAAAAGGACACCAAATATATCTTATATACTGTACATAAAATATCAAAATGTACAGTAAATGTATTTCATATATTGTACATATAATACTAACTAAAACTACACCAAATACATTTTACATACTGTAAATAAAATATCAAAAATTACAGTATGTATATATTATCTACTGTACATCAAGTATCAAAAAGTACGCCAAATATGTGTTATATATACTGTAAATAAACTATCAAAATCTTCAGTAATTATATTTAATATACTGTACATAAAATATCAAAAATTACACCAAATGTATATTATACACTCTAAATAAAATATCAAAAAGGACAGTAAATATATATTACACTCTATGTATAATATCAAATACTACACCAAATATATATTATATAATTTACATAAAATATCAAAAGTACACCAAATATTTATTATATACTGTACATAAAATATCAAAAAGTACAGTAAATATATTTCATATATTGTACATATAATATTAACTAAAACTACATCAAATACATTTTACATACTGTAAATAAAATATTAAAAATTACAGTAAGTATATATTATCTACTGTACATAAAATATCAAAAAGTACACCAAATATGTGTTATATATACTGTAAATAAACTATCAAAATCTTCAGTAATTATATTTAATATACTGTACATAAAATATCAAAAATTACAACAAATGTATATTATACACTCTAAATAAAATATCAAAAATGACAGTAAAGATATATTACACTCTATGTAAAATATCAAAAACTACACCAAATATATATTATATAATTTACATAAAATATCAAAAGTACACCAAATATATATTATATACTGTTCATTAAATATCAAAAAGTACAGTAAATATATTTCATATATTGTACATATAATATTAACTAAAAGTACACCAAATACATTTTACATACTCTAAATAAAATATCAAAAACTACAGTAAGTATATATTATCTACTGTACATAAAATATCAAGAACTACACCAAATATGTGTTATATATACTGTAAATATATTATCAAAACCTTCACTAATTATATTTAATATACTGTACATAAAATAACAAAAATTACACCAAATGTATATTATACACTCAAAATAAAATATCAAAAATGACAGTAAATATATATTACACTCTATGTAAAATATCAAAAACTACACCAAATATATATTATATAATTGACATAAAATATCAAAAGTACACCAAATATATATTATATACTGTACATAAAATATCAAAAATTACAGTAAATATATTTCATATATTGTACATATAATATTAACTAAAAGTACACCAAATGCATTTTACATACTGTAAATAAAATATAAAAAATTACAGTAAGTATATATTATCTACTGTACATAAAATATCAAAAAGTACACCAAATATGTGTTATATATACTGTAAATAAACTATCAAAATCTTCAGTAATTATATTTAATATACTGTTCATAGAATATCAAAAATTACACCAAATGTATATTATACACTGTAAATAAAATATCAAAAAGGACAGTAAATATATATTACACTCTATGTAAAATATCAAAAACTACACCAAATATATATTATATAATTTACATAAAATATCAAAAGTACACCAAATATATATTATATACTGTACATAAAATATCAAAAAGTACAGTAAATATATTTCATATATTGTACATATAATATTAACTAAAAGTACACCAAATACCTTTTACACACTGTAAATAAAATATCAAAAATTACAGTAAGTACATATTATCTACTGTACATAAAATATCAAAAAGTACAGTAAATATATTTCATATATTGTACATATAATATTAACTAAAAGTACAACAAATACATTTTACATACTGTAAATAAAATATCAAAAATTGCAGTAAGTATATATTATCTACTGTACATAAAATATCAAAAAGTACACCAAATATGTGTTATATATACTGTAAATAAACTATCAAAATCTTCAGTAATTATATTTAATATACTGTACATAAAATATCAAAAATTACACCAAATGTATATTATACACTCTAAATAAAATATCAAAAAGGACAGTAAATATATATTACACTCTATGTAAAATATCAAAAACTACACCAAATATATATTATATAATTTACATAAAATATCAAAAGTACCCCAAATATATATTATATACTGTACATAAAATATCAAGAAGTACAGTAAATATATTTCATATATTGTACATATAATATTACCGAAAAGTACAACAAATACATTTTACATACTGTAAATAAAATACAAAAAATTACAGTAAGTATATATTATCTACTGTACATAAACTATAAAAAAGTACACCAAATATGTGTTATATATACTGTAGATAAACTATCAAAACCTTCAGTAATTATATTTAATGTACTGTTCATAAAATATCAAAAATTACACCAAATGTATATTATACACTCTAAATAAAATATCAAAAATGACAGTAAATATATATTACACTCTATGTAAAATATCAAAAACTACACCAAATATATATTATATAATTTACATAAAATATCAAAATTACACCAAATATATATTATATACTGCACATAAAATATCAAAAAGTACAGTAAATATATTTCATATATTGTGCATATAATATTAACTAAAAGTGCACCAAATACATTTTACATACTGTAAATAAAATATCAAAAATTACAGTAAGTGTATATTATCTACTGTACATAAATTATCAAAAAGTACAGTGAATATATTTCATATATTGTACATGTAATATTAACTAAAAGTACACCAAATACATTTTACATACTGTAAATAAAATATCAAAAATTACAGTAAGTATATATTATCTACTGTACATATAATATCAAAAAGTACACCAAATATGTGTTATATATACTGTAAATAAACTATCAAAACCTTCAGTAATTATATTTCATATACTGTACATAAAATATCAAAAATTACACCAAATGTACATTATACACTCTAAATAAAATATCAAAAATGACAGTAAATATATATGACACTCTATGTAAAATTTCAAAAACTACACCAAATATATATTATATAATTTACATAAAATATCAAAAGTACACAAAATATATATTATATACTGTACATAAAATATAAAAAAGTACAGTAAATATATTTCATATACTGTACATATAATATTAATTTAAGTCCACCAAATACATTTTACATACTGTAAATAAAATATCAAAAATTACGGTAAGTATATATTATCTACTGTACATAAAATATCAAATAGTACAGTAAATATATTTCATATATTGTACATATAATATTAACTAAAAGTACACCAAATACTTTTTAAATACTGTAAATAAAATATAAAAATTACAGTAAGTATATATTATCTACTGTACATAAAATATCAAAAAGTACACCAAATATGTGTTATATATACTGTAAATAAACTATGAAAATCCTCAGTAATTATATTTAATATACTGTTCATAAAATATCAAAAATTACACCAAATGTATATTATACACTCTAAATAAAATATCAAAAAGGACAGTAAATATATATTACACTCTATGTAAAATATCAAAAATTACACCAAATATATATTATATAATTTACATAAAATATCAAAGTACACCAAATATATATTATATACTGTACATAAAATATCAAAAAGTACAGTAAATATATTTCATATATTGTACATATAATATTAACTAAAATTACACCAAATACATTTTACATACTGTAAATAAAATATCAAAAATTACAGTAAGTATATATTATCTACTGTACATAAAATATCAAAAAGTACACAAAATATGTGTTATATATACTGTAAATAAACTATGAATATCCTCAGTAATTATATTTAATATACTGTTCATAAAATATCAAAAATTACACCAAATATATATTATACACTCTAAATAAAATATCAAAAAGACAGTAAATATATATTACACTCTATGTAAAATATCAAAAACTACACCAAATGTATATTATATAATTTACATAAAATATCAAAAGTACACCAAATATATATTATATACTGTACATAAAATATCAAAAAGTACAGTAAATATATTTCATATATGGTACATATAATAGTAACTAAAACTACACCAAATACATTTTACATACTGTAAATAAAATATCAAAAATTACGTAAGTATATATTATCTACTGTACATAAAGTATCAAAAAGTACACCAAATACGTGTTATATATACTGTAAATAAACTATCAAAATCTTCAGTAATTATATTTAATATACTGCACGTAAATTATCAAAAATTACACCAAATGTATATTATACACTCTAAATAAAATATCAAAAAGGACAGTAAATATATATTACACTCTATGTAAAATATCAAAAACTACACCAAATATATATTATATAATTTTCATAAAATATCAAAATTACACCAAATATATACTGTACATAAAATATCAAAAAGTACAGTAAATATATTTCATATATTGTACATATAATATTAACTAAAACTACACCAAATACATTTTACATACTGTAAATAAAATATCAAAAATTACAGTAAGTATATATTATCTACTGTACATAAAATATCAAAATGTACACCAAATATGTGTTATATATACTGTAAATACACTATCAAAATCTTCATTAATTATATTTAATATACTGTACATAAAATATCAAAAATTACAACAAATGTATATTTTACACTCTAAAAAAATATCAAAAATGACAGTAAAGATATATTACACTCTATGTAAAATATCAAAAACTACACCAAATATATATTATAAAATTTACATAAAATATCAAAAGTACACCAAATATATATTATATAATTTACATAAAATATCAAAAGTACACCAAATATATATTATATACTGTATATAAAATATCAAAAAGTACAGTAAATATATTTCATATATTGTACATATAATATTAATTAAAAGTCCACCAAATACATTTAACATACTGTAAATAAAATATCAAAAATTACAGTCAGTATATATTATCTACTGTACATAAAATATCAAATAGTACAGTAAATACATTTCATATATTGTACATATAATATTAACTAAAAGTACACCAAATACATTTTACATACTGTAAATAAAATATAAAAATTACAGTAAGTATATATTATCTACTGTACATAAAATATTAAAAATTACACCAAATATGTGTTATATATACTGTAAATGAACTATGAAAATCCTCAGTAATTATATTTAATATACTGTTCATAAAATATCAAAAATTACACCAAATGTATATTATACACTCTAAATAAAATATCAAAAAGACAGTAAATATATATTACACTCTATGTAAAATATCAAAAACTACACCAAATATATATTATATAATTTACATAAAATATCAAAAGTACACCAAATATATATTATATAATGTACATAAAATATCAAAAAGTACAGTAAATATATTTCATATATTGTACATATAATATTAACTAAAACTACACCAAATGCATTTTATATACTGTAAATAAAATATCAAAAACTACAGTAAGTATATATTATCTACTGTAAATAAAATGTCAAAAAGTACACCAAATATGTGTTATATATACTGTAAATAAACTATCAAAATCTTCAGTAATTATATTTAATATACTGTACATAAAATATCAATAATTACACCAAATGTATATTATACACTCTAAATTAAATATCAAAAAGGACAGTAAATATATATTACACTCTATGTAAAATATCAAAAACTATACCGTATATATTATATAATTTACATAAAATATCAAAGGTACACAAAATATTTATTATATACTGTACATAAAATATCAAAAAGGACAGTAAATATATTTCATATTTTGTACATATACTATTAACTAAAACTACACCAAATACATTTTAAATACTGTAAATAAAATATCAAAAATTACAGTAAGTATATATTATCTACTGAACATAAAATATCAAAAAGTACACCAAATATGTGTTATATATACTGTAAATAAACTATCAAAATCTTCAGTAATTATGTTTAATATACTGTGCATAAAATATCAAAAATTACACCAAATGTATATTATACACTCTAAATAAAATATCAAAAATACAGTACACCAAATACATTTTACATACGGTAAATAAAATATCAAAAATTACAGTAAGTATATATTATCTACTGTACTTAAAATATCAAAAAGTACACCAAAGATGTGTTATATATACTGTAAATAAACTATCAAAACCTTCAGTAATTATATTTAATATACTGTAAATAAATTATCAAAAATTACAGTAAGTATATATTATCTACTGTACATAAAATATCAAAAAGTACACCAAATATGTGTTATATATACTGTAAATAAACTATCAAAATCTTCAGTAATTATATTTAATATAGTGTACATAAAATATCAAAAATTACACCAAATTTATATTATACATTCTAAATAAAATAACAAAAAGGACAGTAAATATATATTACACTGTATGTAAAATATCAAAAACTACACCAAATATATATTATATAATTTACATAAAATATCAAAAGTACACCAAATATATATTATATACTGTACATAAAATATCAAAAAGTTCAGTAAATGTATTTCATATATTGAACATATAATATTAACTAAAAGTACACCAAATACATTTTACATACTCTAAATAAAATATCAAAAATTACAGTAGGTATATATTATCTACTGTACATAAATTATCAAAAAGTACACCAAATATGTGTTATATATACTGTAAATAAACTATCAAATTCTTAAGTAATTATATTTAATATACTGTACATAAAATATCAAAAATTACACCAAATGTATATTATACACTCTAAATTAAATATCAAAAAGGACAGTAAATATATATTACACTCTATGTAAAATATCAAAAACTACACCAAATATATATTATATAATTTACATAAAATATCAAAAGTACAACAAATATATATTATATAATGTACATAAAATATCAAAAAGCACAGTAAATATATTTCATATAATGTACATATAATATTAATTAAAACTACACCAAATGCATTTTATATACTGTAAATAAAATATCAAAAACTACAGTAAGTATATATTATCTACTGTAAATAAAACGTCAAAAAGTACACCAAATATGTGTTATATATACTGTAAATAAACTATCAAAACCTTCAGTAATTATATTTAATATACTGTACATAAAATATCAAAAATTACACCAAATGTATATTATACACTCTAAATAAAATCTCAAAAAGGACAGTAAATATATATTACACACTATGTAAAATATCAAAAACTACACAAAATATATATTATATAATTTACAAAAAATATCAAAAATACACCAAATATATATTATATACTGTACATAAAATGTCAAAAAGTACAGTAAATATATTTCATATATTGTTCATATAATATTAACTAAAAGTACACCAAATACATTTTACATACTGTAAATAAAATATCAAAACTTACAGTAAGTATATATTATCTACTGTACATAAAATATCAAAAAGTACACCAAATATGTGTTATGTATACTCTAAATAAACTATCAAAATCTTCAGTAATTATATTTAATATACTGTTCATAAAATATCAAAAATTACACCAAATGTATATTATACACTCTAAGTAAAATATCAAAAAGGACAGTAAATATATATTACACTCTATGTAAAATATCAAAAACTACACCAAGTATATATTATATAATTTACATAAAATATCAAAAGTACACCAAATATATATTATATACTGTACATAAAATATCAAAAACTACAGTAAATATATTTCATATATTGTACATATCATATTAACTAAAAGTACACCAAATACATTTTACATACGGTAAATAAAATATCAAAAATTACAGTAAGTATATATTATCTACTGTACATAAAATATCAAAAAGTACACCAAAGATGTGTTATATATAGTGTAAATAAACTATCAAAATCTTCAGTAATTATATTTAATATACTGTACATAAAATATCAAAAATTACACCAAATGTATATTATACACTCTAAATAAAATATCAAATAGGACAGTAAATATATATTACACTCTATGTAAAATATCAAAAACTACACAAAATATATATTATATAATGTACATAAAATATCAAAAGTACACCAACTATATATTATATACTGTACATAAAATATCAAAAAGTACAGTAAATATATTTCATATATTGTACATATAATACTAACTAAAACTACACCACATACATTTTACATACTGTAAATAAAATATCAAAAATTACAGTATGTATATATTATCTACTGTACATAAAGTATCAAAAAGTACTCCAAATATGTGTTATATATACTGTAAATAAACTATCAAAATCTTCAGTAATTATACTTAATATACTGTACATAAAATATCAAAAATTACACCAAATGTATATTATACACTCTAAATAAAATATCAAAAAGGACAGTAAATATATATTACACTCTATGTATAATATCAAATACTACACCAAATATATATTATATAATTTACATAAAATATCAAAAGTACACCAAATATTTATTATATACTGTACATAAAATATCAAAAAGGACAGTAAATATATTTCATATATTGTACATATAATACTAACTAAAACTACACCAAATACATTTTACATACTGTAAATAAAATATCAAAAATTACAGTATGTATATATTATCTACTGTACATAAAATATCAAAAAGTACGCCAAATATGTGTTATATATACTGTAAATAAACTATCAAAATCTTCAGTAACTATATTTAATATAGTGTTCATAAAATATCAAAAATTACACCAAATGTGTATTATACAGTCTAAATAAAATATCAAAAAGGACAGTAAATATATATTACACTCTATGTAAAATATCAAAAACTGCACCAAATATATACTATATAATTTACATAAAATATCAAAAGTACACCAAATATATATTATATACTGTACATAAAATATCAAAAAGTACAGTAAATATATTTCATATATTGTACATATAATATTAACTAAAACTACACCAAATACATTTTACATACTGTAAATAAAATATCAAAAATTACAGTAAGTATATATTATCTACTGTACATAAAATATCAAAAAGTACACCAAAGATGTGTTATATATACTGTAAATAAACTATCAAAATCTTCAGTAATTATATTTAATATACTGTACATAAAATATCAAAAATTACACCAAATGTACATTATACACTCTAAATAAAATATCAAAAAGGACAGTAAATATATATTACACTCTATGTAAAATATCAAAAACTACACCAAATATATATTATATAATTTACATAAAATATCAAAAGTACACCAAATATATATTATATACTGTTCATAAAATGTCAAAAAGTACAGTAAATATATTTCATATATTGTACATATAATATTAACTAAAAGTACACCAAATACATTTTACATACTGTAAATAAAATATCAAAAATTACAGTAAGTATATATTATCTACTGTACATAAAATATCAAAAAGTACACCAAATATGTGTTATATATACTGTAAATAAACTATCAAAATCTTCAGTAATTATATTTAATATACTGTATATAAAATATCAAAAATTACACCAAATGTATATTATACACTCTAAATAAAATATCAAAAAGGACAGTAAATATATATTACACTCTATGTAAAATATCAAAAACTACACAAAATATATATTATATAATTTACATAAAATATCAAAAGTACACCAAAAATATATTATATACTGTACATAAAATGTCAAAAAGTACAGTAAATATATTTCATATATTGTTCATATAATATTAACTAAAAGTTCACCAAATACATTTTACATACTGTAAAAAAAATATCAAAACTTACAGTAAGTATATATTATCTACTGTACATAAAATATCAAAAAGTACACCAAATATGTGTTATGTATACTCTAAATAAACTATCAAAATCTTCAGTAATTATATTTAATATACTGTTCATAAAATATCAAAAATTACACCAAATGTATATTATACACTCTAAGTAAAATATCAAAAAGGACAGTAAATATATATTACACTCTATGTAAAATATCAAAAACTACACCAAATATATATTATATAATTTAGATAAAATATCAAAAGTACACCAAATATATATTATATAATGTACATAAAATATCAAAAAGTACAGTAAATATATTTCATATATTGTACATATAATATTAACTAAAAGTACACCAAATACATTTTACATACGGTAAATAAAATATCAAAAATTACAGTAAGTATATATTATCTACTGTACATAAAATATCAAAAAGTACACCAAAGATGTGTTATATATACTGTAAATAAACTATCAAAATCTTCAGTAATTATATTTAATATACTGTACATAAAATATCAAAAATTACACCAAATGTATATTATACACTCTAAATAAAATATCAAAAAGGACAGTAAATATATATTACACCCTATGTAAAATATCAAAAACTACACAAAATATATATTATATAATTTACATAAAATGTCAAAAGTACACCAACTATATATTATATACTGTACATAAAATATCAAAATGTACAGTAAATATATTTCATATATTGTACATATAATACTAACTAAAACTACACCAAATACATTTTACATACCGTAAATAAAATATCAAAAATTACAGAATATATATATTATCTACTGTACATAAAATATCAAATAGTACGCCAAATATGTGTTATATATACTGTAAATAAACTATCAAAATCTTCAGTAATTATATTTAATATACTGTTCATAAAATATCAAAAATTACACCAAATGTATATTATACACTCTAAATAAAATATCAAAAAGGACAGTAAATATATATTACACTCTATGTAAAATATCAAAAACTACACCAAATATATATTATATAATTTACATAAAATATCAAAAGTACACCAAATATATAGTATAAACTGTACATAAAATATCAAAAAGTACAGTAAATATATTTCATATATTGTACATATAATATTAACTAAAACTACACCAAATACATTTTACATACTGTAAATAAAATATCAAAAATTACAGTAAGTATATATTATCTACTGTACATAAAATATCAAAAAGTACACCAAAGATGTGTTATATATACTGTAAATAAACTATCAAAATCTTCAGTAATTATATTTAATATACTGTACATTAAATTTAAATATTTCACCAAATGTATATTATACACTCTAAATAAAATATCAAAATGGACAGTAAATATATATTACACTCTATGTAAAATATCAAAAACTACACCAAATATATATTATATAATTTACATAAAATATCAAAAGTACACCAAATATATATTATATACTGTACATAAAATATCAAAAAGTACAGTAAATGTATTTCATATATTGTACATATAATATTAAATAAAAGTACACCAAATACATTTTACATACTGTAAATAAAATATCAAAAATTACAGTAAGTATATATTATCTACTGTACATAAAATATCAAAAAGTACACCAAAGATGTGTTACATATACTGAAAATAAACTATCAAAATCTTCAGTAATTATATTTAATATACTGTACATTAAATATAAAAATTACACCAAATGTATATTATACACTCTAAATAAAATATCAAAAAGGACAGTAAATATATATTACACTCTATGTAAAATATCAAAAACTACACCAAATATATAATATATAATTTACATAAAATATCAAAATACACCAAATATATATTATATACTGTACATAAAATATCAAAAAGTACAGTAAATGTATTTCATATATTTTACATATAATATTAACTAAAAGTACACCAAATACATTTTACATACTGTAAATAACATATCAAAAATTACAGTAAGTATATGTTATCTACTGTACATAAAATATCAAAAAGTACACCAAATATGTGTTATATATACAGTAAATAAACTATCAAAATCTTCAGTAATTATATTTAATATACTGTTCATAAAATAACAAAAATTACACCAAATGTATATTATACCCTCTAAATAAAATATCAAAAAGGATAGTAAATATATATTACACTCTATGTAAAATATCAAAAACTACACCAAATATATATTATATAATTTACATAAAATATCAAAAGTACACCAAATATATATTATATAGTGTACATAAAATATCAAAAAGTACAGTAAATATATTTCACATATTGTACATATAATATTAAATAAAAGTACACCAAATAGATTTTACATACTGTAAATAAAATATCAAAAATTACAGTAAGTGTATATTATCTACTGTACATAAAATATCAAAAAGTACACCAAATATGTGTTATGTATACTCTAAATAAACTATCGAAATTTTCAGTAATTATATTTAATATACTGTACATAAAATATCAAAAATTACACCAAATGTATATTATACACTCTAAATAAAATATCAAAAAGCACAGTAAATATATATTACACTCTATGTAAAATATCAAATACTACACCAAATATATATTATATAATTTACATAAAATATCAAAAGTACACCAAGTATATATTATATACTGTACATAAAATATCAAAAAGTACAGTAAATATATTTCATATATTGTACATATAATATTAACTAAAACTACACCAAATACATTTTACATACTGTAAATAAAATATCAAAAATTACAGTAAGTATATATTATCTACTGTACATAAAGTATCAAAAAGTACACCAAAGATGTGTTATATATACTGTAAATAAACTATCAAAATCTTCAGTAATTATATTTAATATACTGCACGTAAATTATCAAAAATTACACCAAATGTATATTATACACTCTAAATAAAATATCGAAAAGGACAGTAAATATATATTACACTCTATGTAAAATATCAAAAACTACACCAAATATATATAATATAATTTTCATAAAATATCAAAATTACACCAAATATATATTATATACTGTACATAAAATATCAAAAAGTACAGTAAATATATTTCATATATTGTACATATAATATTAACTAAAACTACACCAAATACATTTTACATACTGTAAATAAAATATCAAAAATTACAGTAAGTATATATTATCTACTGTACATAAAATATCAAAATGTACACCAAATATGTGTTATATATACTGTAAATAAACTATCAAAATCTTCAGTAATTATATTTAATATACTGTACATAAAATATCAAAAATTACAACAAATGTATATTATACACTCTAAATAAAATATCAAAAATGACAGTAAAGATATATTACACTCTATGTAAAATATCAAAAACTACACCAAATATATATTATAAAATTTACATAAAATATCAAAGGTACACCAAATATATATTATATAATTTACATAAAATATCCAAAGTACACCAAATATATATTATATACTGTACATAAAATAACAAACAGTACAGTAAATATATTTCATATATTGTACATATAATATTAACTAAAATTACACCAAATATATTTTACATACTGTAAATAAAATATCAAAAATTACAGTAAGTATATATTATCTACTGTAAATAAAATATCAAATAGTACACCAAATATGTGTTATATATACTGTAAATAAACTATCAAAATCTTCAGTAATTATATTTAATATACTGTTCATAATATATCAAAAATTACACACAATGTATATTATACACTCTAAATAAAATATCAAAAAGGACAGTAAATATATATTACACTCTATGAAAAATATCAAAAACTACACCAAATATGTATTATATAATTTACATAAAATAACAAAAGTACACCAAATATATATTATACACTGTACATAAAATATCAAAAAGTACAGTAAATATATTTCATATATAGTACATATAATATTAACTAAAAGTACACTAAATACATTTTACATACTGTTAATAAAATATCAAAAATTACAGTAAGTATATATTATCTACTGTACATAAAATATCAAAAAGTACACCAAATATGTGTTATATATACTGTAAATAAACTATCAAAATCTTCAGTAATTATATTTAATATACTGTTCATAAAATATCAAAAATTACACCAAATGAATATTATACACTCTAAATAAAATATCAAAAAGGACAGTAAATATATATTACACTCTATGTAATATATCAAAAACTACACCAAATATATATTATATAACTTACATAAAATATCAAAAGTACACCAAATATATATTATATACTGTACATAAAATATCAAAAAGTACAGTAAATATATTTCATATATTGTACATATAATATTAACTAAAAGTACACCAAATACATTTTACATACTGTAAATAATATATCAAAAATTACAGTAAGTACATATTATCTACTGTACATAAATTACCAAAAAGTACAGTAAATATATTTCATATATTGTACATATAATAATAACTAAAAGTACACTAAATACGTTTTACATACTGTAAATAATATATCAAAAATTACAGTAAGTATATATTATCTACTGTACATATAATATCAAAAAGTACACCAAATATGTGTTATATATACTGTAAATAAACTATCAAAATCTTCAGAAATTATATTTAATATACTGTACATAAAATATCAAAAATTACACCAAATGTACATTATACACTCTAAATAAAATATCAAAAATGACAGTAAATATATATTACACTCTATGTAAAATATCAAAAATTACACCAAATATATATTATATAATTTACATAAAATAGCAAAAGTACACCAAATATATATTATATACTGTACATAAAATATCAAAAAGTACAGTATATATATTTCATATATTGTACATATAATATTAACTAACATTACACCAAATACATTTTACATACTGTAAATAAAATATCAAAAATTACAGTAAGTATATTTTATCTACTGTACATAAAATATCAAAAAGTACACCAAATATGTGTTATATATACTGTAAATAAACTATGAAAATCCTCAGTAATAATATTTAATATACTGTTCATAAAATATCAAAAATTACACCTAATGTATATTATACACTCTAAATGAAATATCAAAAAGACAGTAAATATATATTACACTCTATGTAAAACATCAAAAACTACACCAAATATATATTATATAATTTACATAAAATATCAAAAGTACACCAAATATATATTATATACTGTACGTAAAATATCAAAAAGTACAGTAAATATATTTCATATACTGTACATATAATATTAATTAAAAGTCCACCAAATACATTTTACATACTGTAAATAAAATATCAAAAATTACAGTCAGTATATATTATCTACTGTACATAAAATATCAAATAGTACAGTAAATGTATTTCATATATTGTACATATAATATTAACTAAAAGTACACCAAATACATTTTACATACTGTAAATAAAATATAAAATTTACAGTAAGTATATATTATCTACTGTACATAAAATATCAAAAAGTACACCAAATATGTGTTATATATACTGTAAATAAACTATCAAAATCTTCAGTAATTATATTTAATATACTGTACATAAAATATCAAATATTACACCAAATGTATATTATACACTCTAAATAAAATATCAAAAAGACAGTAAATATATATTACACACTATGTAAAATATCAAAAACTACACCAAATATATATTATATAATTTACATAAAATATCAAAAGTACACCAAGTATATATTATATACTGTACATAAAATATCAAAAAGTACAGTAAATATATTTCATATATTGTACATATAATATTAACTAAAAGTACACCAAATACATTTTACATACTGTAAATAAATTATCAAAAATTACAGTAAGTATATATTATCTACTGTACATAAAATATCAAAAAGTACCCCAAATATGTGTTATATATACTGTAAATAAACTATCAAAATCTTCAGTAATTATATTTAATATACTGTTCATAAAATATCAAAAATTACACCAAATGTATATTATACACTCTAAATAAAATATCAAAAATGACAGTAAATATATATTACACTCTATGTAAAATATCAAAAATTACACCAAATATATATTATATAAATTACATAAAATATCAAAAGTACACCAAATATATATTATATAATGTACATAAAATATCAAAAAGTACAGTAAATATATTTCATATATTGTACATATAATATTAACTAAAAGTACACCAAATACATTTTACATACTCTAAATAAAATATCAAAAATTACAGTAATTATATATTATCTACTGTACATTAAATATCAAAAAGTACACCAAATATGTGTTATATATACTGTAAATAAACTCTCAAAATCTTCAGTAATTATATTTAATATACTGTACATAAAATATCAAAAATTACACCAAATGTATATTATACACTCTAAATAAAATATCAAAAAGGACAGTAAATATATATTACACTCTATGTAAAATATCAAAAACTACACCAAATATATATTATATAATTTACATAAAATATCAAAAGTACCCCAAATATATATTATATACTGTACATAAAATATCAAGAAGTACAGTAAATATATTTCATATATTGTACATATAATATTACCGAAAAGTACAACAAATACATTTTACATACTGTAAATAAAATACAAAAAATTACAGTAAGTATATACTATCTACTGTACATAAACTATAAAAAAGTACACCAAATATGTGTTATATATACTGTAAATAAACTATCAAAACCTTCAGTAATTATATTTAATGTACTGTTCATAAAATATCAAAAATTACACCAAATGTATATTATACACTCTAAACAAAATATCAAAAATGACAGTAAATATATATTACACTCTATGTAAAATATCAAAAACTACACCAAATATATATTATATAATTTACATAAAATATCAAAAGTACACCAAATATATATTATATACTGTACATAAAATATCAAAAAGTACAGTAAATATATTTCATATATTGTACATATAATATTAACTAAAAGTACACCAAATACATTTTACATACTGTAAATAAAATATCAAAAATTACAGTAAGTATATATTATCTACTGTACATAAATTATCAAAAAGTACAGTAAATATATTTCATATATTGTACATATAATATTATCTAAAAGTACACCAAATACATTTTACATACTGTAAATAAAATATCAAAAATTACAGTAAGTGTATATTATCTACTGTACATATAATATCAAAATGTACACCAAATATGTGTCATATATACTCTAAATAAACTATCAAAATCTTCAGTAATAATATTTAATATACTGTACATAAAATATCAAAAATTACACCAAATGTACATTATACACTCTAAATAAAATATCAAAAATGACAGTAAATATATATTACACTCTATGTAAAATTTCAAAAACTACACCAAATATATAATATATAATTTACATAAAATATCAAATGTACACCAAATATATATTATATACTGTACATAAAATATCAAAAAGTACAGTAAATATATTTCATATACTGTACATATAATATTAATTAAAAGTCCACCAAATACATTTTACATACTGTAAATAAAATATCAAAAATTACAGTAAGTATATATTATCTATTGTACATAAAATATCAAATAGTACAGTAAATATATTTCATATATTGTACATATAATATTAACTAAAAGTACACCAAATACATTTTACATACTGTAAATAAAATATAAGAATTACAGTAAGTATATATTATCTACTGTACATAAAATATCAAAAAGTACACCAAATATCTGTTATATATACTGTAAATAAACTATGAAAATCTTCAGTAATTATATTTAATATACTGTTCATAAAATATCAAAAATTACACCAAATGTATATTATACACTCTAAATAAAGTATCAAAAAGGACAGTAAATATATATTACACTCTATGTAAAATATCAAATATTACACCAAATATATATTATATAATTTACATAAAATATCAAAAGTACACCAAATATATATTATATACTGTACATAAAATATCAAAAAGTACAGTAAATATATTTCATATATTGTACATATAATATTAACTAAAATTACAACAAATACATTTTACATACTGTAAATAAAATATCAAAAATTACAGTAAGTATATATTATCTACTGTAAATAAAATATCAAATAGTACACCAAATATGTGTTATATATACTGTAAATAAACTATCAAAATCTTCAGTAATTATATTTAATATACAGTTCATAATATATCAAAAATTACACACAATGTATATTATACACTCTAAATAAAATATCAAAAAGGACAGTAAATATATATTACACTCTATGAAAAATATCAAAAACTACACCAAATATGTATTATATAATTTACATAAAATAACAAAAGTACACCAAATATATATTATATACTGTACATAAAATATCAAAAAGTACAGTAAATATATTTCATATATAGTACATATAATATTAACTAAAAGTACACCAAATACATTTTACATACTGTAAATAAAATATCAAAAATTACAGTAAGTATATATTATCTACTGTACATAAAATATCAAAAAGTACACCAAATATGTGTTATATATACTGTAAATAATCTATCAAAATCTTCAGTAATTATATTTAATATACGGTTCATAAAATATCAAAAATTACACCAAATGTATATTATACACTCTAAATAAAATATCAAAAAGGAAAGTAAATATATATTACACTCTATGTAAAATATCAAAAACTACACCAAATATATATTATATAACTTACATAAAATATCAAAAGTACACCAAATATATATTATATACTGTACATAAAATACCAAAAAGTACAGTAAATATATTTCATATATTGTACATATAATATTAACTAAAAGTACACCAAATACATTTTAAATACTGTAAATAAAATATAAATAATTACAGTAAGTATATATTATCTACTGTACATAAAATACCAAAAAGTACACCAAATATGTGTTATATATACTGTAAATAAACTATCAAAATCTTCAGTAATTATATTTAATATACTGTTCATAAAATATCAAAAATTACACCAAATGTATATTATACACTCTAAATAAAATATCAAAAAGGACAGAAAGTATATATTACACTCTATGTAAAATATCAAAAACTACACCAAATATATATTATATAATTTTCATAAAATATCAAAAGTACACCAAATACATATTATATACAGTACATAAAATATCAAAAAGTACAGTAAATATATTTCATATATTGTACATATAATATTAACTAAAAGTACACCAAATACATTTTACATACTGTAAATAAAATATAAAAAATTACAGAATGTATATATTATATACTGTACATAAAATATCAAAAAGTACACCAAATATGTGTTATATATACTGTAAATAAACTATTAAAATCTTCAGTATTATATTTAATATACTGTTCATAAAATATCAACAATTACACCAAATGTATATTATACACTCTAAATAAAATATCAAAAAGGACAGTAAATATATATTACACTCTATGTAAAATATCAAAAACTACACCAAATATATATTATATAATTTACATAAAATATCAAAAGTACACCAAATATATATTATATACTCTACATAAAATATCAAAAAGTACAGTAAATGTATTTCATATATTGTACATATAATATTAACTAAAAGTACACCAAATACATTTTACATACTCTAAATAAAATATCAAAAATTACAGTAGGTATATATTATCTACTGTACATAAATTATCAAAAAGTACACCAAATATGTGTTATATATACTGTAAATAAACTATCAAAATCTTCAGTAATTATATTTTATATACTGTTCATAAAATATCAAAAATTACACCAAATGTATATTATACACTCTAAATAAAATATCAAAAAGGACAGTAAATATATATTACACTCTATGTAAAATATCAAAAACTACACCAAATATATATTATATAACTTACATAAAATATCAAAAGTACACCAAATATATATTATATACTTTACATAAAATATCAAAAAGTACAGTAAATATATTTCATATATTGTACATATAATATTAACTAAAAGTACACCAAATACATTTTACATACTGTAAATAAAATATAAAAAATTACAGTAAGTATATATTATCTACTGTACATAAAATATCAAAAAGTACACCAAATATGTGTTATATATACTGTAAATAAACTATCAAAATCTTCAGTATTTATATTTAATATACTGTGCATAAAATACCAAAAATTACACCAAATGTATATTATACACTCTAAATAAAATATCAAAAAGACAGTAAATATATATTACACTCTATGTAAAATATCAAAAACTACACCAAGTATATATTATATAATTTACATAAAATATCAAAAGTACACCAAATATATATTATACACTGTACATAAAATATCAAAAATTTCAGTAAATATATTTCATATATTGTACATATAATAATAACTAAAATACACCAAATACATTTTACATACTGTAAATAAAATATCAAAAATTACAGTAAGTACATATAATCTACTGTACATAAAATATCAAAAGTACACCAAATATGTGTTATATATACTGTAAATAAACTATCAAAATCTTCAGTAATTATATTTAATATACTGTTCATAAAATATCAAAAATTACACCAAATGTATATTATACACTGTAAATAAAATATCAAATAGGACAGTAAATATATATTACACTCTATGTAAAATATCAAAAACTACACCAAATATATATTATATAATTTTCATAAAATATCAAAAGTACACCAAATACATATTATATACTGTACATAAAATATCAAAAAGTACAGTAAATATATTTCATATATTGTACATATAATATTAACTAAAAGTACACCAAATACATTTTACATACTGTAAATAAAATATCAAAAATTACAGTAAGTATATATTATTTACTGTACATAAAATATCAAAAAGTACACCAAATATGTGTTATATACACTGTAAATAAACTATTAAAATCTTCAGTATTATATTTAATATACTGTTCATAAAATATCAAAAATTACACCAAATGTATATTATACACTCTAAATAAAATATCAAAAAGGACAGTAAATATATATTACACTCTATGTAAAATATCAAAAACTACACCAAATATATATTATATAATTTACATAAAATATCTAAAGTACACCAAATACATATTATATACTGTATATAAAGTATCAAAAAGTACAGTAAATATATTTCTTATATTGTACATATAATATTAACTAAAAGTACAACAAATACATTTTACATACTGTAAATAACATATAAAAAATTACAGTAAGTATATATTATCTACTGTACATAAAATATGAAAAAGTACACCAAATATGTGTTATATATACTGTAAATAAACTATCAAAATCTTCAGTAATTATATTTAATATACTGTTCATAAAATATCAAAAATTACACAAAATGTATATTATACACTCTAAATAAAATATCAAAAAGGACAGTAAATATATATTACACTCTATGTAAAATATCAAAAACTACACCAAATATATATTATATAATTTACATAAAATATCAAAAGTACACCAAATATATATTATATACTGTACATAAAATATCAAAAAGTACAGTAAATATATTTCACATATTGTACATATAATATTAACTAAAAGTACACCAAATACATTTTACAGACTGTAAATAAAATATTAAAAATTACAGTAAGTATATCTTATCTACTGTACATAAAATATCAAAAAGTACACCAAATATGTGTTATATATACTGTAAATAAACTATCAAAATCTTCAGTAATTATATTTAATATACTGTTCATAAAATACCAAAAATTACACCAAATATATATTATACACTCTAAATAAAATATCAAAAAGACAGTAAATATATATTACACACTATGTAAAATATCAAAAACTACACAAAGTATATATTATATAATTTACATAAAATATCAAAAGTACACCAAATATATATTATATAATGTACATAAAATTTCAAAAAGTACAGTAAATATATTTCATATATTGTACATATAGTAATAACTAAAAGTACACCAAAAGCATTTTACATACTGTAAATAAAATATCAAAAATTACATTAAGTATATATAATCTACTGTACATAAAATATCAAAAAGTACACCAAATATGTGTTATATATACTGTAAATAAACTATCAAAATCTTCAGTAATTATATTTAATATACTGTTCATAAAATATCAAAAATTACACCAAATGTATATTATACACTCTAAATAAAATATCAAAAAGGACAGTAAATATATATTACACTCTATGTAAAATATCAAAAACTACACCAAATATATATTTTATAATTTACATAAAATATCAAAAGTACACCAAATATATATTATATATTGTACATAAAATATCAAAAAGTACAGTAAATATATTTCATATATTGTACATATAATATTAACTAAAAGTACACCAAATACATTTTACATACTGTAAATAAAATATAAAACATTACAGTAAGTATATATTATCTACTGTACAAAAAATATGAAAAAGTACACCAAATATGTGTTATATATACTTTAAATAAACTATCAAAATCTTCTGTACTTATATTTAATATACTGTTCATAAAATATCAAAAATTACACCAAATGTATATTATACACTCTAAATTAAATATCAAAAAGGACAGTAAATATATATTACACTCTATGTAAAATATCAAAACCTAAACCAAGTATATATTATATAATTTACATAAAATATCAAAAGTACACCAAATATATATTATATACTGTACAAAATATATCAAAAATTACAGTAAATATATTTCATATGTTGTACATATAATATTAACTAAAAGTACAACAAATACATTTCACATACTGTAAATAAAATATAAAAAATTACAGTAAGTTTATATTATCTACTGTACATAAAATATCAAAAATTACAGTAAATATATTTCACATATTTTACATATAATATTAACTAAAAGTACACCAAATACATTTTACAGACTGTAAATAAAATATAAATAATTACAGTAAGTATATATTATCTACTGTACATAAAATATCAAAAAGTACACCAAATATGTGTTATATATACTGTAAATAAACTATCAAAATCTTCAGTAATTATATTTAATATACTGTTCATAAAATATCAAATATTACACCAAATGTATATTATACACTCTAAATAAAATAACAAAAAGACAGTAAATATATATTACACTCTATGAAAAATATCAAAAACTACACCAAATATGTATTATATAATTTACATAAAATATCAAAAGGACACCAAATATATATTATATACTGTACATAAAATATCAAAAAGTACATTAAATATATTTCATATATAGTACATATAATATTAACTAAAAGTACAACAAATACATTTTACATACTGTAAATAAAATATCAAAAATTACAGTAAGTATATATTATCTACTGTACATAAAATATCAAAAAGTACACCAAATATGTGTTATATATACTGTAAATAAACTATCAAAATCTTCAGTAATTATATTTTATATACTGTTCATAAAATATCAAAAATTACACCAAATGTATATTATACACTCTAAATAAAATATCAAAAAGGACAGTAAATATATATTACACTCTATGTAAAATATCAAAAACTACACCAAATATATATTATGTAACTTACATAAAATATCAAAAGTACACCAAATATATATTATATACTGTACATAAAATATCAAAAAGTACAGTATATATATTTCATATATTGTACATGTAATATTAACTAAAAGTACACCAAATATATTTTACAGACTGTAAATAAAATATAAAAAATTACAGTAAGTATATATTATCTACTGTACATAAAATATCAAAAAGTACACCAAATATGTGTTATATATACTGTAAATAAACTATCAAAATCTTCAGTAATTATGTTTAATATACTGTGCATAAAATATCAAAAATTACACCAAATGTATATTATACACTCTAAATAAAATATCAAAAATACAGTACACCAAATACATTTTACATACGGTAAATAAAATATCAAAAATTACAGTAAGTATATATTATCTACTGTACTTAAAATATCAAAAAGTACACCAAAGATGTGTTATATATACTGTAAATAAACTATCAAAATCTTCAGTAATTATATTTAATATACTGTACATAAAATATCAAAAATTACACCAAATGTATATTATACACTCTAAATAAAATATCAAAAAGGACAGTAAATATATATTACACTCTATGTAAAATATCAAAAACTACACCAAATATATATTATATAATTTACATAAAATATCAAAAGTACACAAAATATATATTATATACTGTACATAAAATATCAAAAAGTACAGTAAATATATTCCATATATTGTACATATAATACTAACTAAAACTACACCAAATACATTTTACATACTGTAAAAAAAATATCAAAAATTACAGTAAGTATATATTATCTACTGTACATAAAATATCAAAAAGTACGCCAAATATTTGTTATATATACTGTAAATAAACTATCAAAACCTTCAGTAATTATATTTAATATACTGTAAATAAATTATCAAAAATTACAGTAAGTATATATTATCTACTGTACATAAAATATCAAAAAGTACACCAAAGATGTGTTATATATACTGTAAATAAACTATCAAAATCTTCAGTAATTATATTTAATATACTGTACATAAAATATCAAAAATTACACCAAATTTATATTATACATTCTAAATAAAATAACAAAAAGGACAGTAAATATATATTACACTGTATGTAAAATATCAAAAACTACACCAAATATATATTATATAATTTACATAAAATATCAAAAGTACACCAAATATATATTATATACTGTACATAAAATATCAAAAAGTTCAGTAAATGTATTTCATATATTGAACATATAATATTAACTAAAAGTACACCAAATACATTTTACATACTCTAAATAAAATATCAAAAATTACAGTAGGTATATATTATCTACTGTACATAAATTATCAAAAAGTACACCAAATATGTGTTATATATACTGTAAATAAACTATCAAATTCTTAAGTAATTATATTTAATATACTGTACATAAAATATCAAAAATTACACCAAATGTATATTATACACTCTAAATTAAATATCAAAAAGGACAGTAAATATATATTACACTCTATGTAAAATATCAAAAACTACACCAAATATATATTATATAATTTACATAAAATATCAAAAGTACAACAAATATATATTATATAATGTACATAAAATATCAAAAAGCACAGTAAATATATTTCATATAATGTACATATAATATTAATTAAAACTACACCAAATGCATTTTATATACTGTAAATAAAATATCAAAAACTACAGTAAGTATATATTATCTACTGTAAATAAAACGTCAAAAAGTACACCAAATATGTGTTATATATACTGTAAATAAACTATCAAAATCTTCAGTAATTATATTTAATGTACTGTACATAAAATATCAAAAATTACACCAAATGTATATTATACACCCTAAATAAAATATCAAAAAAGGACAGTATATATATATTACACTCTATGTAAAATATCAAAATCTACACCAAATATATATTATATAATTTACATAAAATATCAAAAGTACACCAAATATATATTATATACTGTACATAAAATATCAAAAAGTACAGTAAATATATTTCATATATTGTACATATAATATTAACTAAAAGTACACCAAATACATTTTACATACTGTAAATAAAATATAAAAAATTACAGTAAGTATATATTATCTACTGTACATAAAATATCAAAAAGTACACCAAATATGTGTTATATATACTGTAAATAAACTATCAAAATCTTCAGTAATTATATTTAATATACTGTACATAAAATATCAATAATTACACCAAATGTATATTATACACTCTAAATAAAATATCAAAAAGCACAGTAAATATATATTACACTCTATGTAAAATATCAAAAACTACACCGTATACATTATATAATTTACATAAAATATCAAAAGTACACCAAATATATATTATATACTGTACATAAAATATCAAAAAGTAAAGTAAATATATTTCATATTTTGTACATATACTATTAACTAAAACTACACCAAATACATTTTACATACCGTAAATAAAATATCAAAAATTACAATAAGTATATATTATCTACTGAACATAAAATATCAAAAAGTACACAAAATATGTGTTATATATACTGTAAATAAACTATCAAAATCTTCAGTAATTATATTTAATATACTGTACATAAAATATCAAAAATTACACCAAATGTATATTATACACACTAAATAAAATATCAAAAAGGACAGTAAATATATATTACACTCTATGTAAAATATCAAAAACTACACCAAATATATATTATATAATTTACATAAAATATCAAAAGTACACCAAATATATATTATATACTGTACATAAAATATCAAAAAGTACAGTAAATATATTTCATATATTGTACATATAATATTAACTAAAACTACACCAAATACATTTTACATACTGTAAATAAAATATCAAAAATTACAGTAAGTATATATTATCTACTGTACATAAAATATCAAAAAGTACGCCAAATATGTGTTATATATACTGTAAATAAACTATCAAAATCTTCAGTAAGTATATTTAATATACTGTACATAAAATATCAAAAATTACACCAAATGTATATTCTACACTCTAAATAAAATATCAAAAAGGACAGTAAATATATATTACACTCTATGTAAAATATCAAAAACTACACCAAATATACAGTATATAATTTATATAAAATATCAAAAGTACACCAAATATATATTATATACTGTACATAAAATATCAAAAAGTACAGTAAATATATTTCTTATATTGTACATATAATATTAACTAAAACTACACCAAATACATTTTACATACTGTAAATAAAATATCAAAAATTACAGTAAGTATATATTATCTACTGTACATAAAATATCAAAAAGTACACCAAATATGTTTTATATATAGTGTAAATATACTATCAAATTATTCAGTAATTATATTTAATATACTGTTCATAAAATATCAAAAATTACACCAAATGTATATTATACACTCTAGATAAAATATCATAAAGGACAGTAAATATATATTACACTCTATGTAAAATATCAAAAACTACACCAAATATATATTATTTAATTTACATAAAATATCAAAAGTACACCAAATATATATTATATACTGTACATAAAATATCAAAAAGTACAGTAAATATATTTCATATATTGTACATATAATATTAACTAAAACTACACCAAATATATTTTACATACTGTAAATAAAATATCAAAAATTACAGTAAGTATATATTATCTACTGTAAATAAAATATCAAAAAGTACACCAAATATGTGTTATATATACTGTAAATAAACTATCAAAATCTTCAGTAATTATATTTAATATACTGTTCATAAAATATCAAAAATTACACCAAATGTATATTATACACTCTAAATAAAATATCAAAAAGGACAGTAAATATATATTACACTCTATGTAAAATATCAAAAACTACACCAAATATATATTATATAACTTACATAAAATATCAAAAGTACACCAAATATATATTATATACTGTACATAAAATATCAAAAAGTACAGTAAATATATTTCATATATTGTACATATAATATTAACTAAAAGTACACCAAATACATTTTACATACTGTAAATAAAATATCAAAAATTACAGTAAGTACATATTATCTACTGTACATAAATTATCAAAAAGTACAGTAAATATATTTCATATATTGTACATATAATAATAACTAAAAGTACACTAAATACGTTTTACATACTGTAAATAATATATCAAAAATTACAGTAAGTATATATTATCTACTGTACATATAATATCAAAAAGTACACCAAATATGTGTTATATATACTGTAAATAAACTATCAAAATCTTCAGTAATTATATTTAATATACTGTACATAAAATATCAAAAATTACACCAAATGTACATTATACACTCTAAATAAAATATCAAAAATGACAGTAAATATATATTACACTCTATGTAAAATATCAAAAATTACACCAAATATATATTATATAATTTACATAAAATATCAAAAGTACACCAAATATATATTATATACTGTACATAAAATATCAAAAAGTACAGTAAATATATTTCATATATTGTACATATAATATTAACTAAAATTACACCAAATACATTTTACATACTGTAAATAAAATATCAAAAATTACAGTAAGTATATATTATCTACTGTACATAAAATATCAAAAAGTACACCAAATATGTGTTATATATACTGTAAATATACTATGAAAATCCTCAGTAATAATATTTAATATACTGTTCATAAAATATCAAAAATTACACCTAATGTATATTATACACTCTAAATAAAATATCAAAAAGACAGTAAATATATATTACACTCTATGTAAAATATCAAAAACTACACCAAATATATATTGTATAATTTACATAAAATATCAAAAGTACACCAAATATATATTATATACTGTACGTAAAATATCAAAAAGTACAGTAAATATATTTCATATACTGTACATATAATATTAATTAAAAGTCCACCAAATACATTTTACATACTGTAAATAAAATATCAAAAATTACAGTCAGTATATATTATCTACTGTACATAAAATATCAAATAGTACAGTAAATATATTTCATATATTGTACATATAATATTAACTAAAAGTACACCAAATACATTTTACATACTGTAAATAAAATATAAAAATTACAGTAAGTATATATTATCTACTGTACATAAAATATCAAAAATTACACCAAATATGTGTTATATATACTGTAAATGAACTATGAAAATCCTCAGTAATTATATTTAATATACTGTTCATAAAATATCAAAAATTACACCAAATGTATATTATACACTCTAAATAAAATATCAAAAAGGACAGTAAATATATATTACACTCTATGTAAAATATGAAAAATTACACCAAATATATATTATATAATTTACATAAAATATCAAAAGTACACCAAATATATATTATATACTGTACATAAAATATCAAAAAGTACAGTAAATATATTTCATATATTGTACATATAATATTAACTAAAATTACACCAAATACATTTTACATACTGTAAATAAAATATCAAAAATTACAGTAAGTATATATTATCTACTGTACATAAAACACCAAAAGTACACCAAATATGTGTTATATATACTGTAAATAAACTATGAAAATCCTCAGTAATTATATTTAATATACTGTTCATAAAATATCAAAAATTACACCAAATGTATATTTTACACTCTAAATAAAATATCAAAAAGACAGTAAAGATATATTACACTCTATGTAAAATATCAAAAACTACACCAAATATATATTATATAATTTACATAAAATATCAAAAGTACACCAAATATATATTATATACTGTACATAAAATATCAAAAAGTACAGTAAATATATTTCATATATTGTACATATAATATTAACTAAAACTACACAAAATACATTTTACATACTGTAAATAAAATATCAAAAATTACAGTAAGTATATATTATCTACTGTACATAAAGTATCAAAAAGTACACCAAATATTTGTTATATATAGTGTAAATAAACTATCAAAATATTCAGTAATTATATTTAATATACTGTTCATAAAATATCAAAAATTACACCAAATGTATATTATACACTCTAAATAAAATATCAAAAAGGACAGTAAATATATATTACACTCTATGTAAAATATCAAAAACTACACCAAATATATATTATTTAATTTACATAAAATATCAAAAGTACACCAAATATATATTATATACTGTACATAAAATATCAAAAAGTACAGTAAATATATTTCATATATTGTACATATAATATTAACTAAAACTACACCAAATACATTTTACATACTGTAAATAAAATATAAAATTTACAGTAAGTATATATTATCTACTGTACATAAAATATCAAAAAGTACACCAAATATGTGTTATATATACTGTAAATAAACTATCAAAATCTTCAGTAATTATATTTAATATACTGTACATAAAATATCAAAAATTACACCAAATGTATATTATACACTCTAAATAAAATATCAAAAAGACAGTAAATATATATTACACACTATGTAAAATATCAAAAACTACACCAAATATATATTATATAATTTACATAAAATATCAAAAGTACACCAAGTATATATTATATACTGTACATAAAATATCAAAAAGTACAGTAAATATATTTCATATATTGTACATATAATACTAACTAAAAGTACACCAAATACATTTTACATACTGTAAATAAAATATCAAAAATTACAGTAAGTATATATTATCTACTGTACATAAAATATCAAAAAGTACCCCAAATATGTGTTATATATACTGTAAATAAACTATCAAAATCTTCAGTAATTATATTTAATATACTGTTCATAAAATATCAAAAATTACACCAAATGTATATTATACACTCTAAATAAAATATCAAAAATGACAGTAAATATATATTACACTCTATGTAAAATATCAAAAACTACACCAAATATATATTATATAATTTACATAAAATATCAAAAGTACACCAAATATATATTATATAGTGTACATAAAATATCAAAAAGTACAGTAAATATATTTCATATATTGTACATATAATATTAACTAAAAGTACACCAAATACATTTTACATACTCTAAATAAAATATCAAAAATTACAGTAATTATATATTATCTACTGTACATTAAATATCAAAAAGTACACCAAATATGTGTTATATATACTGTAAATAAACTCTCAAAATCTTCAGTAATTATATTTAATATACTGTACATAAAATATCAAAAATTACACCAAATGTATATTATACACTCTAAATAAAATATCAAAAAGGACAGTAAATATATATTACACTCTATGTAAAATATCAAAAACTACACCAAATATATATTATATAATTTACATAAAATATCAAAAGTACCCCAAATATATATTATATACTGTACATAAAATATCAAGAAGTACAGTAAATATATTTCATATATTGTACATATAATATTACCGAAAAGTACAACAAATACATTTTACATACTGTAAATAAAATACAAAAAATTACAGTAAGTACATATTATCTACTGTACATAAATTACCAAAAAGTACAGTAAATATATTTCATATATTGTACATATAATAATAACTAAAAGTACACTAAATACGTTTTACATACTGTAAATAATATATCAAAAATTACAGTAAGTATATATTATCTACTGTACATATAATATCAAAAAGTACACCAAATATGTGTTATATATACTGTAAATAAACTATCAAAATCTTCAGTAATTATATTTAATATACTGTACATAAAATATCAAAAATTACACCAAATGTACATTATACACTCTAAATAAAATATCAAAAATGACAGTAAATATATATTACACTCTATGTAAAATATCAAAAATTACACCAAATATATATTATATAATTTACATAAAATATCAAAAGTACACCAAATATATATTATATACTGTACATAAAATATCAAAAAGTACAGTATATATATTTCATATATTGTACATATAATATTAACTAACATTACACCAAATACATTTTACATACTGTAAATAAAATATCAAAAATTACAGTAAGTATATTTTATCTACTGTACATAAAATATCAAAAAGTACACCAAATATGTGTTATATATACTGTAAATAAACTATGAAAATCCTCAGTAATAATATTTAATATACTGTTCATAAAATATCAAAAATTACACCTAATGTATATTATACACTCTAAATAAAATATCAAAAAGACAGTAAATATATATTACACTCTATGTAAAACATCAAAAACTACACCAAATATATATTATATAATTTACATAAAATATCAAAAGTACACCAAATATATATTATATACTGTACGTAAAATATCAAAAAGTACAGTAAATATATTTCATATACTGTACATATAATATTAATTAAAAGTCCACCAAATACATTTTACATACTGTAAATAAAATATCAAAAATTACAGTCAGTATATATTATCTACTGTACATAAAATATCAAATAGTACAGTAAATGTATTTCATATATTGTACATATAATATTAACTAAAAGTACACCAAATACATTTTACATACTGTAAATAAAATATAAAATTTACAGTAAGTATATATTATCTACTGTACATAAAATATCAAAAAGTACACCAAATATGTGTTATATATACTGTAAATAAACTATCAAAATCTTCAGTAATTATATTTAATATACTGTACATAAAATATCAAATATTACACCAAATGTATATTATACACTCTAAATAAAATATCAAAAAGACAGTAAATATATATTACACACTATGTAAAATATCAAAAACTACACCAAATATATATTATATAATTTACATAAAATATCAAAAGTACACCAAGTATATATTATATACTGTACATAAAATATCAAAAAGTACAGTAAATATATTTCATATATTGTACATATAATATTAACTAAAAGTACACCAAATACATTTTACATACTGTAAATAAATTATCAAAAATTACAGTAAGTATATATTATCTACTGTACATAAAATATCAAAAAGTACCCCAAATATGTGTTATATATACTGTAAATAAACTATCAAAATCTTCAGTAATTATATTTAATATACTGTTCATAAAATATCAAAAATTACACCAAATGTATATTATACACTCTAAATAAAATATCAAAAATGACAGTAAATATATATTACACTCTATGTAAAATATCAAAAATTACGCCAAATATATATTATATAAATTACATAAAATATCAAAAGTACACCAAATATATATTATATAATGTACATAAAATATCAAAAAGTACAGTAAATATATTTCATATATTGTACATATAATATTAACTAAAAGTACACCAAATACATTTTACATACTCTAAATAAAATATCAAAAATTACAGTAATTATATATTATCTACTGTACATTAAATATCAAAAAGTACACCAAATATGTGTTATATATACTGTAAATAAACTCTCAAAATCTTCAGTAATTATATTTAATATACCGTACATAAAATATCAAAAATTACACCAAATGTATATTATACACTCTAAATAAAATATCAAAAAGGACAGTAAATATATATTACACTCTATGTAAAATATCAAAAACTACACCAAATATATATTATATAATTTACATAAAATATCAAAAGTACCCCAAATATATATTATATACTGTACATAAAATATCAAGAAGTACAGTAAATATATTTCATATATTGTACATATAATATTACCGAAAAGTACAACAAATACATTTTACATACTGTAAATAAAATACAAAAAATTACAGTAAGTATATACTATCTACTGTACATAAACTATAAAAAAGTACACCAAATATGTGTTATATATACTGTAAATAAACTATCAAAACCTTCAGTAATTATATTTAATGTACTGCTCATAAAATATCAAAAATTACACCAAATGTATATTATACACTCTAAACAAAATATCAAAAATGACAGTAAATATATATTACACTCTATGTAAAATATCAAAAACTACACCAAATATATATTATATAATTTACATAAAATATCAAAAGTACACCAAATATATATTATATACTGTACATAAAATATCAAAAAGTACAGTAAATATATTTCATATATAGTACATATAATATTAACTAAAAGTACACCAAATACATTTTACATACTGTAAATAAAATATCAAAAATTACAGTAAGTATATATTATCTACTGTACATAAAATATCAAAAAGTACACCAAATATGTGTTATATATACTGTAAATAATCTATCAAAATCTTCAGTAATTATATTTAATATACGGTTCATAAAATATCAAAAATTACACCAAATGTATATTATACACTCTAAATAAAATATCAAAAAGGAAAGTAAATATATATTACACTCTATGTAAAATATCAAAAACTACACCAAATATATATTATATAACTTACATAAAATATCAAAAGTACACCAAATATATATTATATACTGTACATAAAATACCAAAAAGTACAGTAAATATATTTCATATATTGTACATATAATATTAACTAAAAGTACACCAAATACATTTTAAATACTGTAAATAAAATATAAATAATTACAGTAAGTATATATTATCTACTGTACATAAAATACCAAAAAGTACACCAAATATGTGTTATATATACTGTAAATAAACTATCAAAATCTTCAGTAATTATATTTAATATACTGTTCATAAAATATCAAAAATTACACCAAATGTATATTATACACTCTAAATAAAATATCAAAAAGGACAGAAAGTATATATTACACTCTATGTAAAATATCAAAAACTACACCAAATATATATTATATAATTTTCATAAAATATCAAAAGTACACCAAATACATATTATATACAGTACATAAAATATCAAAAAGTACAGTAAATATATTTCATATATTGTACATATAATATTAACTAAAAGTACACCAAATACATTTTACATACTGTAAATAAAATATAAAAAATTACAGAATGTATATATTATATACTGTACATAAAATATCAAAAAGTACACCAAATATGTGTTATATATACTGTAAATAAACTATTAAAATCTTCAGTATTATATTTAATATACTGTTCATAAAATATCAACAATTACACCAAATGTATATTATACACTCTAAATAAAATATCAAAAAGGACAGTAAATATATATTACACTCTATGTAAAATATCAAAAACTACACCAAATATATATTATATAATTTACATAAAATATCAAAAGTACACCAAATATATATTATATACTCTACATAAAATATCAAAAAGTACAGTAAATGTATTTCATATATTGTACATATAATATTAACTAAAAGTACACCAAATACATTTTACATACTCTAAATAAAATATCAAAAATTACAGTAGGTATATATTATCTACTGTACATAAATTATCAAAAAGTACACCAAATATGTGTTATATATACTGTAAATAAACTATCAAAATCTTCAGTAATTATATTTTATATACTGTTCATAAAATATCAAAAATTACACCAAATGTATATTATACACTCTAAATAAAATATCAAAAAGGACAGTAAATATATATTACACTCTATGTAAAATATCAAAAACTACACCAAATATATATTATATAACTTACATAAAATATCAAAAGTACACCAAATATATATTATATACTTTACGTAAAATATCAAAAAGTACAGTAAATATATTTCATATATTGTACATATAATATTAACTAAAAGTACACCAAATACATTTTACATACTGTAAATAAAATATAAAAAATTACAGTAAGTATATATTATCTACTGTACATAAAATATCAAAAAGTACACCAAATATGTGTTATATATACTGTAAATAAACTATCAAAATCTTCAGTATTTATATTTAATATACTGTGCATAAAATACCAAAAATTACACCAAATGTATATTATACACTCTAAATAAAATATCAAAAAGACAGTAAATATATATTACACTCTATGTAAAATATCAAAAACTACACCAAGTATATATTATATAATTTACATAAAATATCAAAAGTACACCAAATATATATTATACACTGTACATAAAATATCAAAAATTTCAGTAAATATATTTCATATATTGTACATATAATAATAACTAAAATACACCAAATACATTTTACATACTGTAAATAAAATATCAAAAATTACAGTAAGTACATATAATCTACTGTACATAAAATATCAAAAGTACACCAAATATGTGTTATATATACTGTAAATAAACTATCAAAATCTTCAGTAATTATATTTAATATACTGTTCATAAAATATCAAAAATTACACCAAATGTATATTATACACTGTAAATAAAATATCAAATAGGACAGTAAATATATATTACACTCTATGTAAAATATCAAAAACTACACCAAATATATATTATATAATTTTCATAAAATATCAAAAGTACACCAAATACATATTATATACTGTACATAAAATATCAAAAAGTACAGTAAATATATTTCATATATTGTACATATAATATTAACTAAAAGTACACCAAATACATTTTACATACTGTAAATAAAATATCAAAAATTACAGTAAGTATATATTATTTACTGTACATAAAATATCAAAAAGTACACCAAATATGTGTTATATACACTGTAAATAAACTATTAAAATCTTCAGTATTATATTTAATATACTGTTCATAAAATATCAAAAATTACACCAAATGTATATTATACACTCTAAATAAAATATCAAAAAGGACAGTAAATATATATTACACTCTATGTAAAATATCAAAAACTACACCAAATATATATTATATAATTTACATAAAATATCTAAAGTACACCAAATACATATTATATACTGTATATAAAGTATCAAAAAGTACAGTAAATATATTTCTTATATTGTACATATAATATTAACTAAAAGTACAACAAATACATTTTACATACTGTAAATAACATATAAAAAATTACAGTAAGTATATATTATCTACTGTACATAAAATATGAAAAAGTACACCAAATATGTGTTATATATACTGTAAATAAACTATCAAAATCTTCAGTAATTATATTTAATATACTGTTCATAAAATATCAAAAATTACACAAAATGTATATTATACACTCTAAATAAAATATCAAAAAGGACAGTAAATATATATTACACTCTATGTAAAATATCAAAAACTACACCAAATATATATTATATAATTTACATAAAATATCAAAAGTACACCAAATATATATTATATACTGTACATAAAATATCAAAAAGTACAGTAAATATATTTCACATATTGTACATATAATATTAACTAAAAGTACACCAAATACATTTTACAGACTGTAAATAAAATATTAAAAATTACAGTAAGTATATCTTATCTACTGTACATAAAATATCAAAAAGTACACCAAATATGTGTTATATATACTGTAAATAAACTATCAAAATCTTCAGTAATTATATTTAATATACTGTTCATAAAATACCAAAAATTACACCAAATATATATTATACACTCTAAATAAAATATCAAAAAGACAGTAAATATATATTACACACTATGTAAAATATCAAAAACTACACAAAGTATATATTATATAATTTACATAAAATATCAAAAGTACACCAAATATATATTATATAATGTACATAAAATTTCAAAAAGTACAGTAAATATATTTCATATATTGTACATATAGTAATAACTAAAAGTACACCAAAAGCATTTTACATACTGTAAATAAAATATCAAAAATTACATTAAGTATATATAATCTACTGTACATAAAATATCAAAAAGTACACCAAATATGTGTTATATATACTGTAAATAAACTATCAAAATCTTCAGTAATTATATTTAATATACTGTTCATAAAATATCAAAAATTACACCAAATGTATATTATACACTCTAAATAAAATATCAAAAAGGACAGTAAATATATATTACACTCTATGTAAAATATCAAAAACTACACCAAATATATATTTTATAATTTGCATAAAATATCAAAAGTACACCAAATATATATTATATATTGTACATAAAATATCAAAAAGTACAGTAAATATATTTCATATATTGTACATATAATATTAACTAAAAGTACACCAAATACATTTTACATACTGTAAATAAAATATAAAACATTACAGTAAGTATATATTATCTACTGTACAAAAAATATGAAAAAGTACACCAAATATGTGTTATATATACTTTAAATAAACTATCAAAATCTTCTGTACTTATATTTAATATACTGTTCATAAAATATCAAAAATTACACCAAATGTATATTATACACTCTAAATTAAATATCAAAAAGGACAGTAAATATATATTACACTCTATGTAAAATATCAAAACCTAAACCAAGTATATATTATATAATTTACATAAAATATCAAAAGTACACCAAATATATATTATATACTGTACAAAATATATCAAAAATTACAGTAAATATATTTCATATGTTGTACATATAATATTAACTAAAAGTACAACAAATACATTTCACATACTGTAAATAAAATATAAAAAATTACAGTAAGTTTATATTATCTACTGTATATAAAATATCAAAAATTACAGTAAATATATTTCACATATTTTACATATAATATTAACTAAAAGTACACCAAATACATTTTACAGACTGTAAATAAAATATAAATAATTACAGTAAGTATATATTATCTACTGTACATAAAATATCAAAAAGTACACCAAATATGTGTTATATATACTGTAAATAAACTATCAAAATCTTCAGTAATTATATTTAATATACTGTTCATAAAATATCAAAAATTACACCAAATGTATATTATACACTCTAAATAAAATAACAAAAAGACAGTAAATATATATTACACTCTATGAAAAATATCAAAAACTACACCAAATATGTATTATATAATTTACATAAAATATCAAAAGGACACCAAATATATATTATATACTGTACATAAAATATCAAAAAGTACATTAAATATATTTCATATATAGTACATATAATATTAACTAAAAGTACAACAAATACATTTTACATACTGTAAATAAAATATCAAAAATTACAGTAAGTATATATTATCTACTGTACATAAAATATCAAAAAGTACACCAAATATGTGTTATATATACTGTAAATAAACTATCAAAATCTTCAGTAATTATATTTTATATACTGTTCATAAAATATCAAAAATTACACCAAATGTATATTATACACTCTAAATAAAATATCAAAAAGGACAGTAAATATATATTACACTCTATGTAAAATATCAAAAACTACACCAAATATATATTATGTAACTTACATAAAATATCAAAAGTACACCAAATATATATTATATACTGTACATAAAATATCAAAAAGTACAGTATATATATTTCATATATTGTACATGTAATATTAACTAAAAGTACACCAAATATATTTTACAGACTGTAAATAAAATATAAAAAATTACAGTAAGTATATATTATCTACTGTACATAAAATATCAAAAAGTACACCAAATATGTGTTATATATACTGTAAATAAACTATCAAAATCTTCAGTAATTATGTTTAATATACTGTGCATAAAATATCAAAAATTACACCAAATGTATATTATACACTCTAAATAAAATATCAAAAATACAGTACACCAAATACATTTTACATACGGTAAATAAAATATCAAAAATTACAGTAAGTATATATTATCTACTGTACTTAAAATATCAAAAAGTACACCAAAGATGTGTTATATATACTGTAAATAAACTATCAAAATCTTCAGTAATTATATTTAATATACTGTACATAAAATATCAAAAATTACACCAAATGTATATTATACACTCTAAATAAAATATCAAAAAGGACAGTAAATATATATTACACTCTATGTAAAATATCAAAAACTACACCAAATATATATTATATAATTTACATAAAATATCAAAAGTACACAAAATATATATTATATACTGTACATAAAATATCAAAAAGTACAGTAAATATATTCCATATATTGTACATATAATACTAACTAAAACTACACCAAATACATTTTACATACTGTAAAAAAAATATCAAAAATTACAGTAAGTATATATTATCTACTGTACATAAAATATCAAAAAGTACGCCAAATATTTGTTATATATACTGTAAATAAACTATCAAAACCTTCAGTAATTATATTTAATATACTGTAAATAAATTATCAAAAATTACAGTAAGTATATATTATCTACTGTACATAAAATATCAAAAAGTACACCAAAGATGTGTTATATATACTGTAAATAAACTATCAAAATCTTCAGTAATTATATTTAATATACTGTACATAAAATATCAAAAATTACACCAAATTTATATTATACATTCTAAATAAAATAACAAAAAGGACAGTAAATATATATTACACTGTATGTAAAATATCAAAAACTACACCAAATATATATTATATAATTTACATAAAATATCAAAAGTACACCAAATATATATTATATACTGTACATAAAATATCAAAAAGTTCAGTAAATGTATTTCATATATTGAACATATAATATTAACTAAAAGTACACCAAATACATTTTACATACTCTAAATAAAATATCAAAAATTACAGTAGGTATATATTATCTACTGTACATAAATTATCAAAAAGTACACCAAATATGTGTTATATATACTGTAAATAAACTATCAAATTCTTAAGTAATTATATTTAATATACTGTACATAAAATATCAAAAATTACACCAAATGTATATTATACACTCTAAATTAAATATCAAAAAGGACAGTAAATATATATTACACTCTATGTAAAATATCAAAAACTACACCAAATATATATTATATAATTTACATAAAATATCAAAAGTACAACAAATATATATTATATAATGTACATAAAATATCAAAAAGCACAGTAAATATATTTCACATAATGTACATATAATATTAATTAAAACTACACCAAATGCATTTTATATACTGTAAATAAAATATCAAAAACTACAGTAAGTATATATTATCTACTGTAAATAAAACGTCAAAAAGTACACCAAATATGTGTTATATATACTGTAAATAAACTATCAAAATCTTCAGTAATTATATTTAATGTACTGTACATAAAATATCAAAAATTACACCAAATGTATATTATACACCCTAAATAAAATATCAAAAAAGGACAGTATATATATATTACACTCTATGTAAAATATCAAAATCTACACCAAATATATATTATATAATTTACATAAAATATCAAAAGTACACCAAATATATATTATATACTGTACATAAAATATCAAAAAGTACAGTAAATATATTTCATATATTGTACATATAATATTAACTAAAAGTACACCAAATACATTTTACATACTGTAAATAAAATATAAAAAATTACAGTAAGTATATATTATCTACTGTACATAAAATATCAAAAAGTACACCAAATATGTGTTATATATACTGTAAATAAACTATCAAAATCTTCAGTAATTATATTTAATATACTGTACATAAAATATCAATAATTACACCAAATGTATATTATACACTCTAAATAAAATATCAAAAAGGACAGTAAATATATATTACACTCTATGTAAAATATCAAAAACTACACCGTATACATTATATAATTTACATAAAATATCAAAAGTACACCAAATATATATTATATACTGTACATAAAATATCAAAAAGTAAAGTAAATATATTTCATATTTTGTACATATACTATTAACTAAAACTACACCAAATACATTTTACATACCGTAAATAAAATATCAAAAATTACAATAAGTATATATTATCTACTGAACATAAAATATCAAAAAGTACACAAAATATGTGTTATATATACTGTAAATAAACTATCAAAATCTTCAGTAATTATATTTAATATACTGTACATAAAATATCAAAAATTACACCAAATGTATATTATACACACTAAATAAAATATCAAAAAGGACAGTAAATATATATTACACTCTATGTAAAATATCAAAAACTACACCAAATATATATTATATAATTTACATAAAATATCAAAAGTACACCAAATATATATTATATACTGTACATAAAATATCAAAAAGTACAGTAAATATATTTCATATATTGTACATATAATATTAACTAAAACTACACCAAATACATTTTACATACTGTAAATAAAATATCAAAAATTACAGTAAGTATATATTATCTACTGTACATAAAATATCAAAAAGTACGCCAAATATGTGTTATATATACTGTAAATAAACTATCAAAATCTTCAGTAAGTATATTTAATATACTGTACATAAAATATCAAAAATTACACCAAATGTATATTCTACACTCTAAATAAAATATCAAAAAGGACAGTAAATATATATTACACTCTATGTAAAATATCAAAAACTACACCAAATATACAGTATATAATTTATATAAAATATCAAAAGTACACCAAATATATATTATATACTGTACATAAAATATCAAAAAGTACAGTAAATATATTTCTTATATTGTACATATAATATTAACTAAAACTACACCAAATACATTTTACATACTGTAAATAAAATATCAAAAATTACAGTAAGTATATATTATCTACTGTACATAAAATATCAAAAAGTACACCAAATATGTTTTATATATAGTGTAAATATACTATCAAATTATTCAGTAATTATATTTAATATACTGTTCATAAAATATCAAAAATTACACCAAATGTATATTATACACTCTAGATAAAATATCATAAAGGACAGTAAATATATATTACACTCTATGTAAAATATCAAAAACTACACCAAATATATATTATTTAATTTACATAAAATATCAAAAGTACACCAATTATATATTATATACTGTACATAAAATATCAAAAAGTACAGTAAATATATTTCATATATTGTACATATAATATTAACTAAAACTACACCAAATATATTTTACATACTGTAAATAAAATATCAAAAATTACAGTAAGTATATATTATCTACTGTAAATAAAATATCAAAAAGTACACCAAATATGTGTTATATATACTGTAAATAAACTATCAAAATCTTCAGTAATTATATTTAATATACTGTTCATAAAATATCAAAAATTACACCAAATGTATATTATACACTCTAAATAAAATATCAAAAAGGACAGTAAATATATATTACACTCTATGTAAAATATCAAAAACTACACCAAATATATATTATATAACTTACATAAAATATCAAAAGTACACCAAATATATATTATATACTGTACATAAAATATCAAAAAGTACAGTAAATATATTTCATATATTGTACATATAATATTAACTAAAAGTACACCAAATACATTTTACATACTGTAAATAAAATATCAAAAATTACAGTAAGTACATATTATCTACTGTACATAAATTATCAAAAAGTACAGTAAATATATTTCATATATTGTACATATAATAATAACTAAAAGTATACTAAATACGTTTTACATACTGTAAATAATATATCAAAAATTACAGTAAGTATATATTATCTACTGTACATATAATATCAAAAAGTACACCAAATATGTGTTATATATACTGTAAATAAACTATCAAAATCTTCAGTAATTATATTTAATATACTGTACATAAAATATCAAAAATTACACCAAATGTACATTATACACTCTAAATAAAATATCAAAAATGACAGTAAATATATATTACACTCTATGTAAAATATCAAAAATTACACCAAATATATATTATATAATTTACATAAAATATCAAAAGTACACCAAATATATATTATATACTGTACATAAAATATCAAAAAGTACAGTAAATATATTTCATATATTGTACATTTAATATTAACTAAAATTACACCAAATACATTTTACATACTGTAAATAAAATATCAAAAATTACAGTAAGTATATATTATCTACTGTACATAAAATATCAAAAAGTACACCAAATATGTGTTATATATACTGTAAATATACTATGAAAATCCTCAGTAATAATATTTAATATACTGTTCATAAAATATCAAAAATTACACCTAATGTATATTATACACTCTAAATAAAATATCAAAAAGACAGTAAATATATATTACACTCTATGTAAAATATCAAAAACTACACCAAATATATATTGTATAATTTACATAAAATATCAAAAGTACACCAAATATATATTATATACTGTACGTAAAATATCAAAAAGTACAGTAAATATATTTCATATACTGTACATATAATATTAATTAAAAGTCCACCAAATACATTTTACATACTGTAAATAAAATATCAAAAATTACAGTCAGTATATATTATCTACTGTACATAAAATATCAAATAGTACAGTAAATATATTTCATATATTGTACATATAATATTAACTAAAAGTACACCAAATACATTTTACATACTGTAAATAAAATATAAAAATTACAGTAAGTATATATTATCTACTGTACATAAAATATCAAAAATTACACCAAATATGTGTTATATATACTGTAAATGAACTATGAAAATCCTCAGTAATTATATTTAATATACTGTTCATAAAATATCAAAAATTACACCAAATGTATATTATACACTCTAAATAAAATATCAAAAAGGACAGTAAATATATATTACACTCTATGTAAAATATGAAAAATTACACCAAATATATATTATATAATTTACATAAAATATCAAAAGTACACCAAATATATATTATATACTGTACATAAAATATCAAAAAGTACAGTAAATATATTTCATATATTGTACATATAATATTAACTAAAATTACACCAAATACATTTTACATACTGTAAATAAAATATCAAAAATTACAGTAAGTATATATTATCTACTGTACATAAAACACCAAAAGTACACCAAATATGTGTTATATATGCTGTAAATAAACTATGAAAATCCTCAGTAATTATATTTAATATACTGTTCATAAAATATCAAAAATTACACCAAATGTATATTTTACACTCTAAATAAAATATCAAAAAGACAGTAAAGATATATTACACTCTATGTAAAATATCAAAAACTACACCAAATATATATTATATAATTTACATAAAATATCAAAAGTACACCAAATATATATTATATACTGTACATAAAATATCAAAAAGTACAGTAAATATATTTCATATATTGTACATATAATATTAACTAAAACTACACAAAATACATTTTACATACTGTAAATAAAATATCAAAAATTACAGTAAGTATATATTATCTACTGTACATAAAGTATCAAAAAGTACACCAAATATTTGTTATATATAGTGTAAATAAACTATCAAAATATTCAGTAATTATATTTAATATACTGTTCATAAAATATCAAAAATTACACCAAATGTATATTATACACTCTAAATAAAATATCAAAAAGGACAGTAAATATATATTACACTCTATGTAAAATATCAAAAACTACACCAAATATATATTATTTAATTTACATAAAATATCAAAAGTACACCAAATATATATTATATACTGTACATAAAATATCAAAAAGTACAGTAAATATATTTCATATATTGTACATATAATATTAACTAAAACTACACCAAATACATTTTACATACTGTAAATAAAATATAAAATTTACAGTAAGTATATATTATCTACTGTACATAAAATATCAAAAAGTACACCAAATATGTGTTATATATACTGTAAATAAACTATCAAAATCTTCAGTAATTATATTTAATATACTGTACATAAAATATCAAAAATTACAACAAATGTATATTATACACTCTAAATAAAATATCAAAAAGACAGTAAATATATATTACACACTATGTAAAATATCAAAAACTACACCAAATATATATTATATAATTTACATAAAATATCAAAAGTACACCAAGTATATATTATATACTGTACATAAAATATCAAAAAGTACAGTAAATATATTTCATATATTGTACATATAATACTAACTAAAAGTACACCAAATACATTTTACATACTGTAAATAAAATATCAAAAATTACAGTAAGTATATATTATCTACTGTACATAAAATATCAAAAAGTACCCCAAATATGTGTTATATATACTGTAAATAAACTATCAAAATCTTCAGTAATTATATTTAATATACTGTTCATAAAATATCAAAAATTACACCAAATGTATATTATACACTCTAAATAAAATATCAAAAATGACAGTAAATATATATTACACTCTATGTAAAATATCAAAAACTACACCAAATATATATTATATAATTTACATAAAATATCAAAAGTACACCAAATATATATTATATAGTGTACATAAAATATCAAAAAGTACAGTAAATATATTTCATATATTGTACATATAATATTAACTAAAAGTACACCAAATACATTTTACATACTCTAAATAAAATATCAAAAATTACAGTAATTATATATTATCTACTGTACATTAAATATCAAAAAGTACACCAAATATGTGTTATATATACTGTAAATAAACTCTCAAAATCTTCAGTAATTATATTTAATATACTGTACATAAAATATCAAAAATTACACCAAATGTATATTATACACTCTAAATAAAATATCAAAAAGGACAGTAAATATATATTACACTCTATGTAAAATATCAAAAACTACACCAAATATATATTATATAATTTACATAAAATATCAAAAGTACCCCAAATATATATTATATACTGTACATAAAATATCAAGAAGTACAGTAAATATATTTCATATATTGTACATATAATATTACCGAAAAGTACAACAAATACATTTTACATACTGTAAATAAAATACAAAAAATTACAGTAAGTACATATTATCTACTGTACATAAATTACCAAAAAGTACAGTAAATATATTTCATATATTGTACATATAATAATAACTAAAAGTACACTAAATACGTTTTACATACTGTAAATAATATATCAAAAATTACAGTAAGTATATATTATCTACTGTACATATAATATCAAAAAGTACACCAAATATGTGTTATATATACTGTAAATAAACTATCAAAATCTTCAGTAATTATATTTAATATACTGTACATAAAATATCAAAAATTACACCAAATGTACATTATACACTCTAAATAAAATATCAAAAATGACAGTAAATATATATTACACTCTATGTAAAATATCAAAAATTACACCAAATATATATTATATAATTTACATAAAATATCAAAAGTACACCAAATATATATTATATACTGTACATAAAATATCAAAAAGTACAGTATATATATTTCATATATTGTACATATAATATTAACTAACATTACACCAAATACATTTTACATACTGTAAATAAAATATCAAAAATTACAGTAAGTATATTTTATCTACTGTACATAAAATATCAAAAAGTACACCAAATATGTGTTATATATACTGTAAATAAACTATGAAAATCCTCAGTAATAATATTTAATATACTGTTCATAAAATATCAAAAATTACACCTAATGTATATTATACACTCTAAATAAAATATCAAAAAGACAGTAAATATATATTACACTCTATGTAAAACATCAAAAACTACACCAAATATATATTATATAATTTACATAAAATATCAAAAGTACACCAAATATATATTATATACTGTACGTAAAATATCAAAAAGTACAGTAAATATATTTCATATACTGTACATATAATATTAATTAAAAGTCCACCAAATACATTTTACATACTGTAAATAAAATATCAAAAATTACAGTCAGTATATATTATCTACTGTACATAAAATATCAAATAGTACAGTAAATGTATTTCATATATTGTACATATAATATTAACTAAAAGTACACCAAATACATTTTACATACTGTAAATAAAATATAAAATTTACAGTAAGTATATATTATCTACTGTACATAAAATATCAAAAAGTACACCAAATATGTGTTATATATACTGTAAATAAACTATCAAAATCTTCAGTAATTATATTTAATATACTGTACATAAAATATCAAATATTACACCAAATGTATATTATACACTCTAAATAAAATATCAAAAAGACAGTAAATATATATTACACACTATGTAAAATATCAAAAACTACACCAAATATATATTATATAATTTACATAAAATATCAAAAGTACACCAAGTATATATTATATACTGTACATAAAATATCAAAAAGTACAGTAAATATATTTCATATATTGTACATATAATATTAACTAAAAGTACACCAAATACATTTTACATACTGTAAATAAATTATCAAAAATTACAGTAAGTATATATTATCTACTGTACATTAAATATCAAAAAGTACACCAAATATGTGTTATATATACTGTAAATAAACTCTCAAAATCTTCAGTAATTATATTTAATATACTGTACATAAAATATCAAAAATTACACCAAATGTATATTATACACTCTAAATAAAATATCAAAAAGGACAGTAAATATATATTACACTCTATGTAAAATATCAAAAACTACACCAAATATATATTATATAATTTACATAAAATATCAAAAGTACCCCAAATATATATTATATACTGTACATAAAATATCAAGAAGTACAGTAAATATATTTCATATATTGTACATATAATATTACCGAAAAGTACAACAAATACATTTTACATACTGTAAATAAAATACAAAAAATTACAGTAAGTATATACTATCTACTGTACATAAACTATAAAAAAGTACACCAAATATGTGTTATATATACTGTAAATAAACTATCAAAACCTTCAGTAATTATATTTAATGTACTGTTCATAAAATATCAAAAATTACACCAAATGTATATTATACACTCTAAACAAAATATCAAAAATGACAGTAAATATATATTACACTCTATGTAAAATATCAAAAACTACACCAAATATATATTATATAATTTACATAAAATATCAAAAGTACACCAAATATATATTATATACTGTACATAAAATATCAAAAAGTACAGTAAATATATTTCATATATTGTACATATAATATTAACTAAAAGTACACCAAATACATTTTACATACTGTAAATAAAATATCAAAAATTACAGTAAGTATATATTATCTACTGTACATAAATTATCAAAAAGTACAGTAAATATATTTCATATATTGTACATATAATATTATCTAAAAGTACACCAAATACATTTTACATACTGTAAATAAAATATCAAAAATTACAGTAAGTGTATATTATCTACTGTACATATAATATCAAAAAGTACACCAAATATGTGTTATATATACTCTAAATAAACTATCAAAATCTTCAGTAATAATATTTAATATACTGTACATAAAATATCAAAAATTACACCAAATGTACATTATACACTCTAAATAAAATATCAAAAATGACAGTAAATATATATTACACTCTATGTAAAATTTCAAAAACTACACCAAATATATAATATATAATTTACATAAAATATCAAATGTACACCAAATATATATTATATACTGTACATAAAATATCAAAAAGTACAGTAAATATATTTCATATACTGTACATATAATATTAATTAAAAGTCCACCAAATACATTTTACATACTGTAAATAAAATATCAAAAATTACAGTAAGTATATATTATCTATTGTACATAAAATATCAAATAGTACAGTAAATATATTTCATATATTGTACATATAATATTAACTAAAAGTACACCAAATACATTTTACATACTGTAAATAAAATATAAGAATTACAGTAAGTATATATTATCTACTGTACATAAAATATCAAAAAGTACACCAAATATCTGTTATATATACTGTAAATAAACTATGAAAATCTTCAGTAATTATATTTAATATACTGTTCATAAAATATCAAAAATTACACCAAATGTATATTATACACTCTAAATAAAGTATCAAAAAGGACAGTAAATATATATTACACTCTATGTAAAATATCAAATATTACACCAAATATATATTATATAATTTACATAAAATATCAAAAGTACACCAAATATATATTATATACTGTACATAAAATATCAAAAAGTACAGTAAATATATTTCATATATTGTACATATAATATTAACTAAAATTACAACAAATACATTTTACATACTGTAAATAAAATATCAAAAATTACAGTAAGTATATATTATCTACTGTAAATAAAATATCAAATAGTACACCAAATATGTGTTATATATACTGTAAATAAACTATCAAAATCTTCAGTAATTATATTTAATATACAGTTCATAATATATCAAAAATTACACACAATGTATATTATACACTCTAAATAAAATATCAAAAAGGACAGTAAATATATATTACACTCTATGAAAAATATCAAAAACTACACCAAATATGTATTATATAATTTACATAAAATAACAAAAGTACACCAAATATATATTATATACTGTACATAAAATATCAAAAAGTACAGTAAATATATTTCATATATAGTACATATAATATTAACTAAAAGTACACCAAATACATTTTACATACTGTAAATAAAATATCAAAAATTACAGTAAGTATATATTATCTACTGTACATAAAATATCAAAAAGTACACCAAATATGTGTTATATATACTGTAAATAATCTATCAAAATCTTCAGTAATTATATTTAATATACGGTTCATAAAATATCAAAAATTACACCAAATGTATATTATACACTCTAAATAAAATATCAAAAAGGAAAGTAAATATATATTACACTCTATGTAAAATATCAAAAACTACACCAAATATATATTATATAACTTACATAAAATATCAAAAGTACACCAAATATATATTATATACTGTACATAAAATACCAAAAAGTACAGTAAATATATTTCATATATTGTACATATAATATTAACTAAAAGTACACCAAATACATTTTAAATACTGTAAATAAAATATAAATAATTACAGTAAGTATATATTATCTACTGTACATAAAATACCAAAAAGTACACCAAATATGTGTTATATATACTGTAAATAAACTATCAAAATCTTCAGTAATTATATTTAATATACTGTTCATAAAATATCAAAAATTACACCAAATGTATATTATACACTCTAAATAAAATATCAAAAAGGACAGAAAGTATATATTACACTCTATGTAAAATATCAAAAACTACACCAAATATATATTATATAATTTTCATAAAATATCAAAAGTACACCAAATACATATTATATACAGTACATAAAATATCAAAAAGTACAGTAAATATATTTCATATATTGTACATATAATATTAACTAAAAGTACACCAAATACATTTTACATACTGTAAATAAAATATAAAAAATTACAGAATGTATATATTATATACTGTACATAAAATATCAAAAAGTACACCAAATATGTGTTATATATACTGTAAATAAACTATTAAAATCTTCAGTATTATATTTAATATACTGTTCATAAAATATCAACAATTACACCAAATGTATATTATACACTCTAAATAAAATATCAAAAAGGACAGTAAATATATATTACACTCTATGTAAAATATCAAAAACTACACCAAATATATATTATATAATTTACATAAAATATCAAAAGTACACCAAATATATATTATATACTCTACATAAAATATCAAAAAGTACAGTAAATGTATTTCATATATTGTACATATAATATTAACTAAAAGTACACCAAATACATTTTACATACTCTAAATAAAATATCAAAAATTACAGTAGGTATATATTATCTACTGTACATAAATTATCAAAAAGTACACCAAATATGTGTTATATATACTGTAAATAAACTATCAAAATCTTCAGTAATTATATTTTATATACTGTTCATAAAATATCAAAAATTACACCAAATGTATATTATACACTCTAAATAAAATATCAAAAAGGACAGTAAATATATATTACACTCTATGTAAAATATCAAAAACTACACCAAATATATATTATATAACTTACATAAAATATCAAAAGTACACCAAATATATATTATATACTTTACATAAAATATCAAAAAGTACAGTAAATATATTTCATATATTGTACATATAATATTAACTAAAAGTACACCAAATACATTTTACATACTGTAAATAAAATATAAAAAATTACAGTAAGTATATATTATCTACTGTACATAAAATATCAAAAAGTACACCAAATATGTGTTATATATACTGTAAATAAACTATCAAAATCTTCAGTATTTATATTTAATATACTGTGCATAAAATACCAAAAATTACACCAAATGTATATTATACACTCTAAATAAAATATCAAAAAGACAGTAAATATATATTACACTCTATGTAAAATATCAAAAACTACACCAAGTATATATTATAAAATTTACATAAAATATCAAAAGTACACCAAATATATATTATACACTGTACATAAAATATCAAAAAGTTCAGTAAATATATTTCATATATTGTACATATAATAATAACTAAAATACACCAAATACATTTTACATACTGTAAATAAAATATCAAAAATTACAGTAAGTACATATAATCTACTGTACATAAAATATCAAAAGTACACCAAATATGTGTTATATATACTGTAAATAAACTATCAAAATCTTCAGTAATTATATTTAATATACTGTTCATAAAATATCAAAAATTACACCAAATGTATATTATACACTGTAAATAAAATATCAAATAGGACAGTAAATATATATTACACTCTATGTAAAATATCAAAAACTACACCAAATATATATTATATAATTTTCATAAAATATCAAAAGTACACCAAATACATATTATATACTGTACATAAAATATCAAAAAGTACAGTAAATATATTTCATATATTGTACATATAATATTAACTAAAAGTACACCAAATACATTTTACATACTGTAAATAAAATATCAAAAATTACAGTAAGTATATATTATTTACTGTACATAAAATATCAAAAAGTACACCAAATATGTGTTATATACACTGTAAATAAACTATTAAAATCTTCAGTATTATATTTAATATACTGTTCATAAAATATCAAAAATTACACCAAATGTATATTATACACTCTAAATAAAATATCAAAAAGGACAGTAAATATATATTACACTCTATGTAAAATATCAAAAACTACACCAAATATATATTATATAATTTACATAAAATATCTAAAGTACACCAAATACATATTATATACTGTATATAAAGTATCAAAAAGTACAGTAAATATATTTCTTATATTGTACATATAATATTAACTAAAAGTACAACAAATACATTTTACATACTGTAAATAACATATAAAAAATTACAGTAAGTATATATTATCTACTGTACATAAAATATGAAAAAGTACACCAAATATGTGTTATATATACTGTAAATAAACTATCAAAATCTTCAGTAATTATATTTAATATACTGTTCATAAAATATCAAAAATTACACAAAATGTATATTATACACTCTAAATAAAATATCAAAAAGGACAGTAAATATATATTACACTCTATGTAAAATATCAAAAACTACACCAAATATATATTATATAATTTACATAAAATATCAAAAGTACACCAAATATATATTATATACTGTACATAAAATATCAAAAAGTACAGTAAATATATTTCACATATTGTACATATAATATTAACTAAAAGTACACCAAATACATTTTACAGACTGTAAATAAAATATTAAAAATTACAGTAAGTATATCTTATCTACTGTACATAAAATATCAAAAAGTACACCAAATATGTGTTATATATACTGTAAATAAACTATCAAAATCTTCAGTAATTATATTTAATATACTGTTCATAAAATACCAAAAATTACACCAAATATATATTATACACTCTAAATAAAATATCAAAAAGACAGTAAATATATATTACACACTATGTAAAATATCAAAAACTACACAAAGTATATATTATATAATTTACATAAAATATCAAAAGTACACCAAATATATATTATATAATGTACATAAAATTTCAAAAAGTACAGTAAATATATTTCATATATTGTACATATAGTAATAACTAAAAGTACACCAAAAGCATTTTACATACTGTAAATAAAATATCAAAAATTACATTAAGTATATATAATCTACTGTACATAAAATATCAAAAAGTACACCAAATATGTGTTATATATACTGTAAATAAACTATCAAAATCTTCAGTAATTATATTTAATATACTGTTCATAAAATATCAAAAATTACACCAAATGTATATTATACACTCTAAATAAAATATCAAAAAGGACAGTAAATATATATTACACTCTATGTAAAATATCAAAAACTACACCAAATATATATTTTATAATTTACATAAAATATCAAAAGTACACCAAATATATATTATATATTGTACATAAAATATCAAAAAGTACAGTAAATATATTTCATATATTGTACATATAATATTAACTAAAAGTACACCAAATACATTTTACATACTGTAAATAAAATATAAAACATTACAGTAAGTATATATTATCTACTGTACAAAAAATATGAAAAAGTACACCAAATATGTGTTATATATACTTTAAATAAACTATCAAAATCTTCTGTACTTATATTTAATATACTGTTCATAAAATATCAAAAATTACACCAAATGTATATTATACACTCTAAATTAAATATCAAAAAGGACAGTAAATATATATTACACTCTATGTAAAATATCAAAACCTAAACCAAGTATATATTATATAATTTACATAAAATATCAAAAGTACACCAAATATATATTATATACTGTACAAAATATATCAAAAATTACAGTAAATATATTTCATATGTTGTACATATAATATTAACTAAAAGTACAACAAATACATTTCACATACTGTAAATAAAATATAAAAAATTACAGTAAGTTTATATTATCTACTGTACATAAAATATCAAAAATTACAGTAAATATATTTCACATATTTTACATATAATATTAACTAAAAGTACACCAAATACATTTTACAGACTGTAAATAAAATATAAATAATTACAGTAAGTATATATTATCTACTGTACATAAAATATCAAAAAGTACACCAAATATGTGTTATATATACTGTAAATAAACTATCAAAATCTTCAGTAATTATATTTAATATACTGTTCATAAAATATCAAAAATTACACCAAATGTATATTATACACTCTAAATAAAATAACAAAAAGACAGTAAATATATATTACACTCTATGAAAAATATCAAAAACTACACCAAATATGTATTATATAATTTACATAAAATATCAAAAGGACACCAAATATATATTATATACTGTACATAAAATATCAAAAAGTACATTAAATATATTTCATATATAGTACATATAATATTAACTAAAAGTACAACAAATACATTTTACAGACTGTAAATAAAATATCAAAAATTACAGTAAGTATATATTATCTACTGTACATAAAATATCAAAAAGTACACCAAATATGTGTTATATATACTGTAAATAAACTATCAAAATCTTCAGTAATTATGTTTAATATACTGTGCATAAAATATCAAAAATTACACCAAATGTATATTATACACTCTAAATAAAATATCAAAAATACAGTACACCAAATACATTTTACATACGGTAAATAAAATATCAAAAATTACAGTAAGTATATATTATCTACTGTACTTAAAATATCAAAAAGTACACCAAAGATGTGTTATATATACTGTAAATAAACTATCAAAATCTTCAGTAATTATATTTAATATACTGTACATAAAATATCAAAAATTACACCAAATGTATATTATACACTCTAAATAAAATATCAAAAAGGACAGTAAATATATATTACACTCTATGTAAAATATCAAAAACTACACCAAATATATATTATATAATTTACATAAAATATCAAAAGTACACAAAATATATATTATATACTGTACATAAAATATCAAAAAGTACAGTAAATATATTCCATATATTGTACATATAATACTAACTAAAACTACACCAAATACATTTTACATACTGTAAAAAAAATATCAAAAATTACAGTAAGTATATATTATCTACTGTACATAAAATATCAAAAAGTACGCCAAATATTTGTTATATATACTGTAAATAAACTATCAAAACCTTCAGTAATTATATTTAATATACTGTAAATAAATTATCAAAAATTACAGTAAGTATATATTATCTACTGTACATAAAATATCAAAAAGTACACCAAAGATGTGTTATATATACTGTAAATAAACTATCAAAATCTTCAGTAATTATATTTAATATACTGTACATAAAATATCAAAAATTACACCAAATTTATATTATACATTCTAAATAAAATAACAAAAAGGACAGTAAATATATATTACACTGTATGTAAAATATCAAAAACTACACCAAATATATATTATATAATTTACATAAAATATCAAAAGTACACCAAATATATATTATATACTGTACATAAAATATCAAAAAGTTCAGTAAATGTATTTCATATATTGAACATATAATATTAACTAAAAGTACACCAAATACATTTTACATACTCTAAATAAAATATCAAAAATTACAGTAGGTATATATTATCTACTGTACATAAATTATCAAAAAGTACACCAAATATGTGTTATATATACTGTAAATAAACTATCAAATTCTTAAGTAATTATATTTAATATACTGTACATAAAATATCAAAAATTACACCAAATGTATATTATACACTCTAAATTAAATATCAAAAAGGACAGTAAATATATATTACACTCTATGTAAAATATCAAAAACTACACCAAATATATATTATATAATTTACATAAAATATCAAAAGTACAACAAATATATATTATATAATGTACATAAAATATCAAAAAGCACAGTAAATATATTTCATATAATGTACATATAATATTAATTAAAACTACACCAAATGCATTTTATATACTGTAAATAAAATATCAAAAACTACAGTAAGTATATATTATCTACTGTAAATAAAACGTCAAAAAGTACACCAAATATGTGTTATATATACTGTAAATAAACTATCAAAATCTTCAGTAATTATATTTAATGTACTGTACATAAAATATCAAAAATTACACCAAATGTATATTATACACCCTAAATAAAATATCAAAAAAGGACAGTATATATATATTACACTCTATGTAAAATATCAAAATCTACACCAAATATATATTATATAATTTACATAAAATATCAAAAGTACACCAAATATATATTATATACTGTACATAAAATATCAAAAAGTACAGTAAATATATTTCATATATTGTACATATAATATTAACTAAAAGTACACCAAATAAATTTTACATACTGTAAATAAAATATAAAAAATTACAGTAAGTATATATTATCTACTGTACATAAAATATCAAAAAGTACACCAAATATGTGTTATATATACTGTAAATAAACTATCAAAATCTTCAGTAATTATATTTAATATACTGTACATAAAATATCAATAATTACACCAAATGTATATTATACACTCTAAATAAAATATCAAAAAGGACAGTAAATATATATTACACTCTATGTAAAATATCAAAAACTACACCGTATACATTATATAATTTACATAAAATATCAAAAGTACACCAAATATATATTATATACTGTACATAAAATATCAAAAAGTAAAGTAAATATATTTCATATTTTGTACATATACTATTAACTAAAACTACACCAAATACATTTTACATACCGTAAATAAAATATCAAAAATTACAATAAGTATATATTATCTACTGAACATAAAATATCAAAAAGTACACAAAATATGTGTTATATATACTGTAAATAAACTATCAAAATCTTCAGTAATTATATTTAATATACTGTACATAAAATATCAAAAATTACACCAAATGTATATTATACACACTAAATAAAATATCAAAAAGGACAGTAAATATATATTACACTCTATGTAAAATATCAAAAACTACACCAAATATATATTATATAATTTACATAAAATATCAAAAGTACACCAAATATATATTATATACTGTACATAAAATATCAAAAAGTACAGTAAATATATTTCATATATTGTACATATAATATTGACTAAAACTACACCAAATACATTTTACATACTGTAAATAAAATATCAAAAATTACAGTAAGTATATATTATCTACTGTACATAAAATATCAAAAAGTACGCCAAATATGTGTTATATATACTGTAAATAAACTATCAAAATCTTCAGTAAGTATATTTAATATACTGTACATAAAATATCAAAAATTACACCAAATGTATATTCTACACTCTAAATAAAATATCAAAAAGGACAGTAAATATATATTACACTCTATGTAAAATATCAAAAACTACACCAAATATACAGTATATAATTTATATAAAATATCAAAAGTACACCAAATATATATTATATACTGTACATAAAATATCAAAAAGTACAGTAAATATATTTCTTATATTGTACATATAATATTAACTAAAACTACACCAAATACATTTTACATACTGTAAATAAAATATCAAAAATTACAGTAAGTATATATTATCTACTGTACATAAAATATCAAAAAGTACACCAAATATGTTTTATATATAATGTAAATATACTATCAAATTATTCAGTAATTATATTTAATATACTGTTCATAAAATATCAAAAATTACACCAAATGTATATTATACACTCTAGATAAAATATCATAAAGGACAGTAAATATATATTACACTCTATGTAAAATATCAAAAACTACACCAAATATATATTATTTAATTTACATAAAATATCAAAAGTACACCAAATATATATTATATACTGTACATAAAATATCAAAAAGTACAGTAAATATATTTCATATATTGTACATATAATATTAACTAAAACTACACCAAATATATTTTACATACTGTAAATAAAATATCAAAAATTACAGTAAGTATATATTATCTACTGTAAATAAAATATCAAAAAGTACACCAAATATGTGTTATATATACTGTAAATAAACTATCAAAATCTTCAGTAATTATATTTAATATACTGTTCATAAAATATCAAAAATTACACCAAATGTATATTATACACTCTAAATAAAATATCAAAAAGGACAGTAAATATATATTACACTCTATGTAAAATATCAAAAACTACACCAAATATATATTATATAACTTACATAAAATATCAAAAGTACACCAAATATATATTATATACTGTACATAAAATATCAAAAAGTACAGTAAATATATTTCATATATTGTACATATAATATTAACTAAAAGTACACCAAATACATTTTACATACTGTAAATAAAATATCAAAAATTACAGTAAGTACATATTATCTACTCTACATAAATTATCAAAAAGTACAGTAAATATATTTCATATATTGTACATATAATAATAACTAAAAGTACACTAAATACGTTTTACATACTGTAAATAATATATCAAAAATTACAGTAAGTATATATTATCTACTGTACATATAATATCAAAAAGTACACCAAATATGTGTTATATATACTGTAAATAAACTATCAAAATCTTCAGTAATTATATTTAATATACTGTACATAAAATATCAAAAATTACACCAAATGTACATTATACACTCTAAATAAAATATCAAAAATGACAGTAAATATATATTACACTCTATGTAAAATATCAAAAATTACACCAAATATATATTATATAATTTACATAAAATATCAAAAGTACACCAAATATATATTATATACTGTACATAAAATATCAAAAAGTACAGTAAATATATTTCATATATTGTACATATAATATTAACTAAAATTACACCAAATACATTTTACATACTGTAAATAAAATATCAAAAATTACAGTAAGTATATATTATCTACTGTACATAAAATATCAAAAAGTACACCAAATATGTGTTATATATACTGTAAATAAACTATGAAAATCCTCAGTAATAATATTTAATATACTGTTCATAAAATATCAAAAATTACACCTAATGTATATTATACACTCTAAATAAAATATCAAAAAGACAGTAAATATATATTACACTCTATGTAAAATATCAAAAACTACACCAAATATATATTGTATAATTTACATAAAATATCAAAAGTACACCAAATATATATTATATACTGTACGTAAAATATCAAAAAGTACAGTAAATATATTTCATATACTGTACATATAATATTAATTAAAAGTCCACCAAATACATTTTACATACTGTAAATAAAATATCAAAAATTACAGTCAGTATATATTATCTACTGTACATAAAATATCAAATAGTACAGTAAATATATTTCATATATTGTACATATAATATTAACTAAAAGTACACCAAATACATTTTACATACTGTAAATAAAATATAAAAATTACAGTAAGTATATATTATCTACTGTACATAAAATATCAAAAATTACACCAAATATGTGTTATATATACTGTAAATGAACTATGAAAATCCTCAGTAATTATATTTAATATACTGTTCATAAAATATCAAAAATTACACCAAATGTATATTATACACTCTAAATAAAATATCAAAAAGGACAGTAAATATATATTACACTCTATGTAAAATATGAAAAATTACACCAAATATATATTATATAATTTACATAAAATATCAAAAGTACACCAAATATATATTATATACTGTACATAAAATATCAAAAAGTACAGTAAATATATTTCATATATTGTACATATAATATTAACTAAAATTACACCAAATACATTTTACATACTGTAAATAAAATATCAAAAATTACAGTAAGTATATATTATCTACTGTACATAAAACACCAAAAGTACACCAAATATGTGTTATATATACTGTAAATAAACTATGAAAATCCTCAGTAATTATATTTAATATACTGTTCATAAAATATCAAAAATTACACCAAATGTATATTTTACACTCTAAATAAAATATCAAAAAGACAGTAAAGATATATTACACTCTATGTAAAATATCAAAAACTACACCAAATATATATTATATAATTTACATAAAATATCAAAAGTACACCAAATATATATTATATACTGTACATAAAATATCAAAAAGTACAGTAAATATATTTCATATATTGTACATATAATATTAACTAAAACTACACAAAATACATTTTACATACTGTAAATAAAATATCAAAAATTACAGTAAGTATATATTATCTACTGTACATAAAGTATCAAAAAGTACACCAAATATTTGTTATATATAGTGTAAATAAACTATCAAAATATTCAGTAATTATATTTAATATACTGTTCATAAAATATCAAAAATTACACCAAATGTATATTATACACTCTAAATAAAATATCAAAAAGGACAGTAAATATATATTACACTCTATGTAAAATATCAAAAACTACACCAAATATATATTATTTAATTTACATAAAATATCAAAAGTACACCAAATATATATTATATACTGTACATAAAATATCAAAAAGTACAGTAAATATATTTCATATATTGTACATATAATATTAACTAAAACTACACCAAATACATTTTACGTACTGTAAATAAAATATAAAATTTACAGTAAGTATATATTATCTACTGTACATAAAATATCAAAAAGTACACCAAATATGTGTTATATATACTGTAAATAAACTATCAAAATCTTCAGTAATTATATTTAATATACTGTACATAAAATATCAAAAATTACACCAAATGTATATTATACACTCTAAATAAAATATCAAAAAGACAGTAAATATATATTACACACTATGTAAAATATCAAAAACTACACCAAATATATATTATATAATTTACATAAAATATCAAAAGTACACCAAGTATATATTATATACTGTACATAAAATATCAAAAAGTACAGTAAATATATTTCATATATTGTACATATAATACTAACTAAAAGTACACCAAATACATTTTACATACTGTAAATAAAATATCAAAAATTACAGTAAGTATATATTATCTACTGTACATAAAATATCAAAAAGTACCCCAAATATGTGTTATATATACTGTAAATAAACTATCAAAATCTTCAGTAATTATATTTAATATACTGTTCATAAAATATCAAAAATTACACCAAATGTATATTATACACTCTAAATAAAATATCAAAAATGACAGTAAATATATATTACACTCTATGTAAAATATCAAAAACTACACCAAATATATATTATATAATTTACATAAAATATCAAAAGTACACCAAATATATATTATATAGTGTACATAAAATATCAAAAAGTACAGTAAATATATTTCATATATTGTACATATAATATTAACTAAAAGTACACCAAATACATTTTACATACTCTAAATAAAATATCAAAAATTACAGTAATTATATATTATCTACTGTACATTAAATATCAAAAAGTACACCAAATATGTGTTATATATACTGTAAATAAACTCTCAAAATCTTCAGTAATTATATTTAATATACTGTACATAAAATATCAAAAATTACACCAAATGTATATTATACACTCTAAATAAAATATCAAAAAGGACAGTAAATATATATTACACTCTATGTAAAATATCAAAAACTACACCAAATATATATTATATAATTTACATAAAATATCAAAAGTACCCCAAATATATATTATATACTGTACATAAAATATCAAGAAGTACAGTAAATATATTTCATATATTGTACATATAATATTACCGAAAAGTACAACAAATACATTTTACATACTGTAAATAAAATACAAAAAATTACAGTAAGTATATATTATCTACTGTACATAAACTATAAAAAAGTACACCAAATATGTGTTATATATACTGTAAATAAACTATCAAAACCTTCAGTAATTATATTTAATGTACTGTTCATAAAATATCAAAAATTACACCAAATGTATATTATACACTCTAAACAAAATATCAAAAATGACAGTATATATATATTACACTCTATGTAAAATATCAAAAACTACACCAAATATATATTATATAATTTACATAAAATATCAAAAGTACACCAAATATATATTATATACTGTACATAAAATATCAAAAAGTACAGTAAATATATTTCATATATTGTACGTATAATATTAACTAAAAGTACACCAAATACATTTTACATACTGTAAATAAAATATCAAAAATTACAGTAAGTATATATTATCTACTGTACATAAATTATCAAAAAGTACAGTAAATATATTTCATCTATTGTACATATAATATTATCTAAAAGTACACCAAATACATTTTACATACTGTAAATAAAATATCAAAAATTACAGTAAGTATATATTATCTACTGTACATATAATATCAAAAAGTACACCAAATATGTGTTATATATACTGTAAATAAACTATCAAAATCTTCAGTAATAATATTTAATATACTGTACATAAAATATCAAAAATTACACCAAATGTACATTATACACTCTAAATAAAATATCAAAAATGACAGTAAATATATATTACACTCTATGTAAAATTTCAAAAACTACACCAAATATATAATATATAATTTACATAAAATATCAAATGTACACCAAATATATATTATATACTGTACATAAAATATCAAAAAGTACAGTAAATATATTTCATATACTGTACATATAATATTAATTAAAAGTCCACCAAATACATTTTACATACTGTAAATAAAATATCAAAAATTACAGTAAGTATATATTATCTACTGTACATAAAATATCAAATAGTACACTAAATATATTTCATATATTGTACATATAATATTAACTAAAAGTACACCAAATACATTTTACATACTGTAAATAAAATATAAAAATTACAGTAAGTATATATTATCTACTGTACATAAAATATCAAAAAGTACACGAAATATCTGTTATATATACTGTAAATAAACTATGAAAATCTTCAGTAATTATATTTAATATACTGTTCATAAAATATCAAAAATTACACCAAATGTATATTATACACTCAAAATATCAAAAAGGACAGTAAATATATATTACACTCTATGTAAAATATCAAAAATTACACCAAATATATATTATATAATTTACATAAAATATCAAAAGTACACCAAATATATATTATATACTGTACATAAAATATCAAAAAGTACAGTAAATATATTTCATATATTGTACATATAATATTAACTAAAATTACAACAAATACATTTTACATACTGTAAATAAAATATCAAAAATTACAGTAAGTATATATTATCTACTGTAAATAAAATATCAAATAGTACACCAAATATGTGTTATATATACTGTAAATAAACTATCAAAATCTTCAATAATTATATTTAATATACAGTTCATAATATATCAAAAATTACACACAATGTATATTATACACTCTAAATAAAATATCAAAAAGGACAGTAAATATATATTACACTCTATGAAAAGTATCAAAAACTACACCAAATATGTATTATATAATTTACATAAAATAACAAAAGTACACCAAATATATATTATATACTGTACATAAAATATCAAAAAGTACAGTAAATATATTTCATATATAGTACATATAATATTAACTAAAAGTACACCAAATACATTTTACATACTGTAAATAAAATATCAAAAATTACAGTAAGTATATATTATCTACTGTACATAAAATATCAAAAAGTACACCAAATATGTGTTATATATACTGTAAATAAACTATCAAAATCTTCAGTAATTATATTTAATATACGGTTCATAAAATATCAAAAATTACACCAAATGTATATTATACACTCTAAATAAAATATCAAAAAGGACAGAAAATATATATTACACTCTATGTAAAATATCAAAAACTACACCAAATATATATTATATAATTTTCATAAAATATCAAAAGTACACCAAATACATATTATATGCAGTACATAAAATATCAAAAAGTACAGTAAATATATTTCATATATTGTACATATAAAATTAACTAAAAGTACACCAAATACATTTTACATACTGTAAATAAAATATAAAAAATTACAGAATGTCTATATTATATACTGTACATAAAATATCAAAAAGTACACCAAATATGTGTTATATATACTGTAAATAAACTATTAAAATCTTCAGTATTATATTTAATATACTGTTCATAAAATATCAAAAATTACACCAAATGTATATTATACACTCTAAATAAAACATCAAAAAGGACAGTAAATATATATTACACTCTATGTAAAACATCAAAAACTACACCAAATATATATTATATAATTTACATAAAATATCAAAAGTACACCAAATATATATTATATACTGTACATAAAATATCAAAAAGTACAGTAAATGTATTTCATATATTGTACATATAATATTAACTAAAAGTACACCAAATACATTTTACATACTCTAAATAAAATATCAAAAATTACAGTAGGTATATATTATCTACTGTACATAAATTATCAAAAAGTACACCAAATATGTGTTATATATACTGTAAATAAACTATCAAAATCTTCAGTAATTATATTTTATATACTGTTCATAAAATATCAAAAATTACACCAAATGTATATTATACACTCTAAATAAAATATCAAAAAGGACAGTAAATATATATTACACTCTATGTAAAATATCAAAAACTACACCAAATATATATTATATAATTTACATAAAATATCAAAAGTACACCAAATATATATTATATACTGTACATAAAATATCAAAAAGTACAGTAAATATATTTCATATATTGTACATATAATATTAACTAAAACTACACCAAATACATTTTACATACTGTAAATAAAACATCAAATATTTCAGTAAGTATATATAATCTACTGTACATAAAATATCAAAAAGTACACAAAATATGTGTTATATATAGTGTAAATAAACTATCAAAATCTTCAGTAATTATATTTAATATACTGTACATAAAATATCAAAAATTACAACAAATGTATATTATACACTCTAAATAAAATATCAAAAAGGACAGTAAATATATATTACACTCTATGTAAAATATCAAAAACTACACCAAATATATATTATATAATTTATATAAAATATCAAAAGTAAACCAAATATATAATATACTGTTCATTAAATATCAAAAAGTACAGTAAATATATTTCATATATTGTACATATAATATTAACTAAAAGTACACGAAATACATTTTACATACTGTAAATAAAATATCAAAATTTACAGTAAGTATATATTATCTACTGTACATAAAATATCAAAAAGTACACCAAATATGTGTTATATATACTGTAAATAAACTATCAAAATCTTCAGTAATTATATTTAATATACTGTACATAAAATATCAAAAATTACACCAAATGTATATTATACACTCTAAATAAAATATCAAAAAGGACAGTAAATATATATTACACTCTATGTAAAATATCAAAAACTACACCAAATATATATTATAGAATTTACATAAAATATCAAAAGTACACCAAAGATATATTATATGCTGTACATAAAATATCAAAAAGTGCAGTAAATATATTTCATATATTGTACATATAATATTAACTAAAAGTACACCAAATATATTTTACATACGGTAAATAAAATATCAAAAATTACAGTAAGTATATATTATCTACTGTACATAAAATATCAAAAAGTACACCAAAGATGTGTTATATATACTGTAAATAAACTATCAAAATCTTCAGTAATTATATTTAATATACTGTATATAAAATATCCAAAATTACACCAAAAGTATATTATACACTCTAAATAAAATATCAAAAAGGACAGTAAATATATATTACACTCTATGTAAAATATCAAAAACTACACCAAATATATATTATATAATTTACATAAAATATCAAATGTACACCAAATATATATTATATACTGTACATAAAATATCAAAAAGTACAGTAAATATATTCCATATATTGTACATATAATACTAACTAAAACTACACCAAATACATTTTACATACTGTAAATAAAATATCAAAAATTACAGTAAGTATATATTATCTACTGTACATAAAATATCAAAAAGTACGCCAAATATGTGTTATATATACTGTAAATAAACTATCAAAATCTTCAGTAATTATATTTAATATACTGTTCATAAAATATCAAAAATTACACCAAATGTATATTATACACTCTAAATAAAATGTCAAAGAGGACAGTAAATATATATTACACTCTATGTAAAATTTGAAAAACTACAACAAATATATATATTATAATTTACATAAAATATCAAAAGTACACCAAATATATATTATAAACTGTACATAAAATATCAAAAAGTACAGTAAATATATTTCATATATTGTACATATAATATTAACTAAAAGTACACCAAATACATTTTACATACTCTAAATAAAATATCAAAAATTACAGTAGGTATATATTATCTACTGTACATAAATTATCAAAATGTACACCAAATATGTGTTATATATACTGTAAATAAACTATCAAAATCTTCAGTAATTATATTTAATATACTGTACATAAAATATCAATAATTATACCAAATGTATATTATACACTCTAAATAAAATATCAAAAAGGACAGTAAATATATATTACACTCTATGTAAAATATCAAAAACTACACCGTATATATTATATAATTTACATAAAATATCAAAAGTACACCAAATATATATTATATACTGTACATAAAATATCAAAAAGTACAGTAAATATATTTCATATATTGTACAAATAATATTAACTAAAAGTACACCAAATACATTTTACATACTGTAAATAAAATATAAAAAATTACAGTAAGTATATATTATCTACTGTACATAAAATATCAAAAAGTACACCAAATATCTGTTATATATACTGTAAATAAACTATCAAAATCTTCAGTAATTATATTTAATATACTGTACATAAAATATCAATAATTACACCAAATGTATATTATACACTCTAAATAAAATATCAAAAAGGACAGTAAATATATATTACACTCTATGTAAAATATCAAAAACTACACCGTATACATTATATAATTTACATAAAATATCAAAAGTACACCAAATATATATTATATACTGTACATAAAATATCAAAAAGTACAGTAAATAAATTTCATATTTTGTACATATACTATTAACTAAAACTACACCAAATACATTTTACATACCGTAAATAAAATATCAAAAATTACAGTAAGTATATATTATCTACTGAATATAAAATATCAAAAAGTACACCAAATATGTGTTATATATACTGTAAATAAACTATCAAAATCTTCAGTAATTATATTTAATATACTGTACATAAAATATCAAAAATTACACCAAATGTATATTATACACACTAAATAAAATATCAAAAAGGACAGTAAATATATATTACACTCTATGTAAAATATCAAAAACTACACCAAATATATATTATATAATTTACATAAAATATCAAAAGTACACCAAATATATATTATATACTGTACATAAAATATCAAAAAGTACAGTAAATATATTTAATATATTGTACATATAATATGAACTAAAAGTACACCAAATACATTTTACATACTGTAAATAAAATATCAAACATTACAGTAAGTATATATTATCTACTGTACATAAAATATCAAAAAGTACGCCAAATATGTGTTATATATACTGTAAATAAACTATCAAAATCTTCAGTAAGTATATTTAATATACTGTACATAAAATATCAAAAATTACACCAAATGTATATTCTACACTCTAAATAAAATATCAAAAAGGACAGTAAATATATATTACACTCTATGTAAAATATCAAAAACTACACCAAATATATATTATATAATTTACATAAAATATCAAAAGTACACCAAATATATATTATATACTGTACATAAAATATCAAAAAGTACAGTAAATATATTTAATATATTGTACATATAATATTAACTAAAACTACACCAAATACATTTTACATACTGTAAATAAAATATCAAACATTACAGTAAGTATATATTATCTACTGTACATAAAATATCAAAAAGTACGCCAAATATGTGTTATATATACTGTAAATAAACTATCAAAATCTTCAGTAAGTATATTTAATATACTGTACATAAAATATCAAAAATTACACCAAATGTATATTCTACACTCTAAATAAAATATCAAAAAGGACAGTAAATATATATTACACTCTATGTAAAATATCAAAAACTACACCAAATATACAGTATATAATTTACATAAAATATCAAAAGTACACCAAATATATATTATATACTGTACATAAAATATCAAAAAGTACAGTAAATATATTTCTTATATTGTACATATAATATTAACTAAAAGTACACCAAATACATTTTACATACTCTAAATAAAATATCAAAAATTACAGTAGGTATATATTATCTACTGTACATAAATTATCAAAATGTACACCAAATATGTGTTATATATACTGTAAATAAACTATCAAAATCTTCAGTAATTATATTTAATATACTGTACATAAAATATCAATAATTATACCAAATGTATATTATACACTCTAAATAAAATATCAAAAAGGACAGTAAATATATATTACACTCTAAGTAAAATATCAAAAACTACACCGTATATATTATATAATTTACATAAAATATCAAAAGTACACCAAATATATATTATATACTGTACATAAAATATCAAAAAGTACAGTAAATATATTTCATATTTTGTACATATACTATTAACTAAAACTACACCAAATACATTTTACATACTGTAAATAAAATATCAAAAATTATAGTAAGTATATATTATCTACTGAACATAAAATATCAAAAAGTACACCAAATATGTGTTATATATACTGTAAATAAACTATCAAAATCTTCAGTAATTATATTTAATATACTGTACATAAAATATCAAAAATTACACCAAATGTATACTATACACTCTAAATAAAATATCAAAAAGGACAGTAAATATATATTACACTCTATGTAAAATATCAAAAACTACACCAAATATATATTATATAATTTACATAAAATATCAAATGTACACCAAATATATATTACATACTGTACATAAAATATCAAAAAGTACAGTAAATATATTTCATATATTGTACATATAATATTAACTAAAAGTACACCAAATACATTTTACATACTGTAAATAAAATATCAAAAATTACAGTAAGTATATATTATCTACTGTACATAAAATATCAAAAAGTACACCAAATATGTGTTATGTATACTCTAAATAAACTATCAAAATCTTCAGTAATTATATTAAATATACTGTTCATAAAATATCAAAAATTACACCAAATGTATATTATACACTCTAAGTAAAATATCAAAAAGGACAGTAAATATATATTACACTCTATGTAAAATATCAAAAACTACACCAAATATATATTATATAATTTACATAAAATATCAAAAGTACACCAAATATATATTATATACTGTACATAAAATATCAAAAAGTACAGTAAATATATTGCATATATTGTACATATAATATTAACTAAAAGTACACCAAGTACATTTTACATACGGTAACTAAAATATCAAAAATTACAGTAAGTATATATTATCTACTGTACATAAAATATCAAAAAGTACACCAAATATGTGTTATATATACTGTAAATAAACTATCAGAATCTTCATTAATTATATTTAATATACTGTACATAAAATATCAAAAATTACACCAAATGTATATTATACACTCTAAATAAAATATCAAAAAGGACAGTAAATATATATTACACTCTATGTAAAATATCAAAAACTACACCAAATATATATTATATAATTTACATAAAATATCAAATGTACACCAAATATATATTACATACTGTACATAAAATATCAAAAAGTACAGTAAATATATTTCATATATTGTACATATAATATTAACTAAAAGTACACCAAATACATTTTACATACTGTAAATAAAATATCAAAAATTACAGTAAGTATATATTATCTACTGTACATAAAATATCAAAAAGTACACCAAATATGTGTTATGTATACTCTAAATAAACTATCAAAATCTTCAGTAATTATATTAAATATACTGTTCATAAAATATCAAAAATTACACCAAATGTATATTATACACTCTAAGTAAAATATCAAAAAGGACAGTAAATATATATTACACTCTATGTAAAATATCAAAAACTACACCAAATATATATTATATAATTTACATAAAATATCAAAAGTACACCAAATATATATTATATACTGTACATAAAATATCAAAAAGTACAGTAAATATATTGCATATATTGTACATATAATATTAACTAAAAGTACACCAAGTACATTTTACATACGGTAACTAAAATATCAAAAATTACAGTAAGTATATATTATCTACTGTACATAAAATATCAAAAAGTACACCAAATATGTGTTATATATACTGTAAATAAACTATCAGAATCTTCATTAATTATATTTAATATACTGTACATAAAATATCAAAAATTACACCAAATGTATATTATACACTCTAAATAAAATATCAAAAAGGACAGTAAATATATATTACACTCTATGTAAAATATCAAAAACTACACCAAATATATATTATATAATTTACATAAAATATCAAAAGTACACCAAATATATATTATATACTGTACATAAAATATCAAAAAGTACAGTAAATATATTCCATATATTGTACATATAATACTAACTAAAACTACACCAAATACATTTTACATACTGTAAATAAAATATCAAAAATTACAGTAAGTATATACTATCTACTGTACATAAAATATCAAAAAGTACGCCAAATATGTGTTATATATACTGTAAATAAACTATCAAAATCTTCAGTAATTATATTTAATATACTGTACAAAAAATATCAAAAATTACACCAAATGTATATTATACACTCTAAATAAAATATCAAAAAGGACAGTATATATATATTACACTCTATGTAAAATATCAAAAACTACACCAAGTATATATTTTATAATTTACATAAAATATCAAAAGTACACCAAATATATATTATATATTGTACATAAAATATCAAAAAGTACAGTAAATATATTTCATATATTGTACATATAATATTAACTAAAAGTACACCAAATACATTTTACATACTGTAAATAAATTATAAAAAATTACAGTAAGTATATATTATCTACTGTACAAAAAATATGAAAAAGTACACCAAATATGTGTTATATATACTGTAAATAAACTATCAAAATCTTCAGTACTTATATTTAATATACTGTTCATAAAATATCAAAAATTACACCAAATGTATATTATACACTCTAAATTAAATATCAAAAAGGACAGTAAATATATATTACACTCTATGTAAAATATCAAAACCTAAACCAAGTATATATTATATAATTTACATAAAATATCAAAAGTACACCAAATATATATTATGTACTGTATAAAATATATCAAAAACTACAGTAAATATATTTCATATGTTGTACATATAATATTAACTAAAAGTACACCAAATGCATTTTACATACTGTAAATAAAATATAAAAAATTACGGTAAGTTTATATTATCTTCTGTACATAAAATATCAAAAATTACAGTAAATATATTTCACATATTTTACATATAATATTAACTAAAAGTACACCAAATACATTTTACAGACTGTAAATAAAATATAAATAATTACAGTAAGTATATATTATCTACTGTACATAAAATACCAAAAAGTACACCAATTATGTGTTATATATACTGTAAATAAACTATCAAAATCTTCAGTAATTATATTTAATATACTGTACATAAAATATCAAAAATTACACCAAATGTATATTATACACTCTAAATAAAATATCAAAAACGACAGTAAATATATATTACACTCTAGGTAAAATATCAAAAACTACACCAAATATATATTATATAACTTACATAAAATATCAAAAGTACACCAAATATATATTATATACTGTACATAAAATATCAAAAAGTACAGTATATATATTTCATATATTGTACATATAATATTAACTAAAAGTACACCAAATACATTTTACAGACTGTAAATAAAATATAAAAAATCACAGTAAGTATATATTATCTACTGTACATAAAATATCAAAAAGTACACCAAATATGTGTTATATATACTGTAAATAAACTATCAAAATCTTCAGTAATTATATTTAATATACTGTGCATAAAATATCAAAAATTACACCAAATGTATATTATACACTCTAAATAAAATATCAAAAAGACAGTAAATATATATTACACACTATGTAAAATATCAAAAACTACACCAAGTATATATTATATAATTTACATAAAATATCAAAAGTACACCAAATATATATTATACACTATATATAAAATATCAAAAAGTACAGTAAATATATTTCATATATTGTACATATAATAATAACTAAAATACACCAAATACATTTTACATACCGTAAATAAAATATCAAAAATTACAGTAAGTACATATAATCTACTGTACATAAAATATCAAAAAGTACACCAAATATGTGTTATATATACTGTAAATAAACTATCAAAATCTTCAGTAATTATATTTAATATACTGTTCATAAAATATCAAGAATTACACCAAATGTATATTATACACTCTAAATAAAATATCAAATAGGACAGTAAATATATATTACACACTATGTAAAATATCAAAAACTACACCAAATATATATTATATAATTTACATAAAATATCAAAAGTACACCAAATATATATTATAAATTGTATATAAAATATCAAAAAGTACAGTAAATATATTTCATATATTGTACATATAATATTAACTAAAAGTACACCAAATACATTTTACATACGGTAAATAAAATATCAAAAATTACAGTAAGTATATATTATCTACTGTACATAAAATATCAAAAAGTACACCAAATATGTGTTATATATACTGTAAATAAACTATCAAAATCTTCAGTAATTATATTTAATGTACTGTACATAAAATATCAAAAATTACACCAAATGTATATTATACACCCTAAATAAAATATCAAAAAAGGACAGTATATATATATTACATTCTATGTAAAATATCAAAATCTACACCAAATATATATTATATAATTTACATAAAATATCAAAAGTACACCAAATATATATTATATACTGTACATAAAATATCAAAAAGTACAGTAAATATATTTCATATATTGTACATATAATATTAACTAAAAGTACACCAAATACATTTTACATACTGTAAATAAAATATAAAAAATTACAGTAAGTATATATTATCTACTGTACATAAAATATCAAAAAGTACACCAAATATGTGTTATATATACTGTAAATAAACTATCAAAATCTTCAGTAATTATATTTAATATACTGTACATAAAATATCAATAATTACATCAAATGTATATTATACACTCTAAATAAAATATCAAAAATGACAGTAAATATATATTACACTCTATGTAAAATATCAAAAACTACACCGTATATATTATATAATTAACATAAAATATCAAATGTACACCAAATATATATTATATACTGTACATAAAATATCAAATAGTACAGTAAATATATTTCATATATTGAACATATAATATTAACTAAAACTACACCAAATACATTTTACATACTGTAAATAAAACATCAAAAATTTCAGTAAGTATATATTATCCACTGTACCTAAAATATCAAAAAGTACACAAAATATGTGTTATATATAGTGTAAATAAACTATCAAAATCTTCAGTAATTATATTTAATATACTGTACATAAAATATCAAAAATTACAACAAATGTATATTATACACTCTAAATAAAATATCAAAAATGACAGTAAATATATATTACACTCTATGTAAAATATCAAAAACTACACCAAATATATATTATATAATTTACATAAAATATCAAAAGTAAACCAAATATATATTATATACTGTTCATTAAATATCAGAAAGTACAGTAAATATATTTCATATATTGTACATATAATATTAACTTAAAGTACACGAAATACATTTTACATACTGTAAATAAAGTATCAAAATTTACAGTAAGTATATATTATCTACTGTACATAAAATATCAAAAAGTACACCAAATATGTGTTATATATACTGTAAATAAACTATCAAAATCTTCAGTAATTATATTTAATATACTGTACATAAAATATCAAAAATTACACCAAATGTATATTATACACTCTAAATAAAATATCAAAAAGGACAGTAAATATATATTACACTCTATGTAAAATATCAAAAACTACACCAAATATATATTATAGAATTTACATAAAATATCAAAAGTACACCAAAGATATATTATATACTGTACATAAAATATCAAAAAGTACAGTAAATATATTTCATATATTGTACATATAATATTAACTAAAAGTACACCAAATATATTTTACATATGGTAAATAAAGTATCAAAAATTACAGTAAGTATATATTATCTACTGTACATAAAATATCAAAAAGTACACCAAAGATGTGTTATATATACTGTAAATAAACTATCAAAATCTTCAGTAATTATATTTAATATACTGTATATAAAATATCAAAAATTACACCAAATGTATATTATACACTCTAAATAAAATATCAAATAGGACAGTAAATATATATTACACTCTATGTAAAATATCAAAAACTACACCAAATATATATTATATAATTTACATAAAATATCAAATGTACACCAAATATATATTATATACTGTACATAAAATATCAAAAAGTACAGTAAATATATTCCATATATTGTACATATAATACTAACTAAAACTACACCAAATACATTTTACATACTGTAAATAAAATATCAAAAATTACAGTAAGTATATATTATCTACTGTACATAAAATATCAAAAAGTACGCCAAATATGTGTTATATATACTGTAAAAAAACTATCAAAACCTTCAGTAATTATATTTAATATACTGTTCATAAAATATCAAAAATTACACCAAATGTATATTATACACTCTAAATAAAATATCAAAAAGGACAGTAAATATATATTACACTCTATGTAAAATTTGAAAAACTACACCAAATATATATTATATAATTTATATAAAATATCAAAAGTGCACCAAATATATATTATAAACTGTACATAAAATATCAAAAAGTACAGTAAATATATTTCATATATTGTACATATAATAATAACTAAAAGTACACCAAATACATTTTACATACTCTAAATAAAATATCAAAAATAACAGTAGGAATATATTATCTACTGTACATAAATTATCAAAAAGTACACCAAATATGTGTTATATATACTGTAAATAAACTATCAAATTCTTAAATAATTATATTAATATACTGTACATAAAATATCAAAAATTACACCAAATGTATATTATACACTCTAAATAAAATATCAAAAAAGGACAGTATATATATATTACACTCTATGTAAAATATCAAAATCTACACCAAATATATATTATGTAATTTACATAAAATATCAAAAGTACACTAAATATATATTATATACTGTACATAAAATATCAAAAAGTACAGTAAATATATTTCATATATTGTACATATAATATTAACTAAAAGTACACCAAATACATTTTACATACTGTAAATAAAATATAAAAAATTACAGTAAGTATATATTATCTACTGTACATAAAATATCAAAAAGTACACCAAATATGTGTTATATAAACTGTAAATAAACTATCAAAATCTTCAGTAATTATATTTAATATACTGTACATAAAATATCAATAATTACACCAAATGTATATTATACACTCTAAATAAAATATCAAAAAGGACAGTAAATATATATTACACTCTATGTAAAATATCAAAAACTACACCGTATATATTATATAATTTACATAAAATATCAAAAGTACAGCAAATATATATTATATACTGTACATAAAATATCAAAAAGTACAGTAAATATATTTCATATTTTGTACATATACTATTAACTAAAACTACACCAAATACATTTTACATACTGTAAATAAAATATCAAAAATTAGAGTAAGTATATATTATCTACTGAACATAAAATATCAAAAAGTACACCAAATATGTGTTTTATATACTGTAAATAAACTATCAAAACCTTCAGTAATTATATTTAATATACTGTACATAAAATATCAAAAATTACACCAAATGTATATTATACACTCTAAATAAAATATCAAAAAGGACAGTAAATATACATTACACACTATGTAAAATATCAAAAACTACACCAAATATATATTATATAATTTACATAAAATATCAAAAGTACACCAAATATATATTACATACTGTACATAAAATATCAAAAAGTACAGTAAATATATTTCATATATTGTACATATAATATTAACTAAAAGTACACCAAATACATTTTACATATTGTAAATAAAATATCAAAAATTACAGTAAGTATATATTATCTACTGTACATAAAATATCAAAAAGTACACCAAATATGTGTTATATATACTGTAAATAAACTATCAAAATCTTCAGTAATTATATTTAATATACTGTACATAAAATATCAAAAATTACACCAAATGTATATTATACACTCTAAATAAAATATCAAAAAGGACAGTAAATATATATTACACACAATGTACAATATCAAAAACTACACCAAGTATATATTATATAATTTACATAAAATATCAAAAGTACACCAAATATATATTATATACTGTACATAAAATGTCAAAAAGTACAGTAAATATATTTCATATATTGTTCATATAATATTAACTAAAAGTACACCAAATACATTTTACATACTGTAAATAAAATATCAAAAATTACAGTAAGTATATATTATCTACTGTACATAAAATATCAAAAAGTACACCAAATATGTGTTATGTATACTGTAAATAAACTATCAAAACCTTCAGTAATTATATTTAATATACTGTTCATAAAATATCAAAAATTACACCAAATGTATATTATACACTCTAAGTAAAATATCAAAAAGGACAGTAAATATATATTACACTCTATGTAAAATATCAAAAACTACACCAAATATATATTATATAATTTACATAAAATATCAAAAGTACACCAAATATATATTATATACTGTACATAAAATATCAAAAAGTACAGTAAATATATTGCATATATTGTACATATAATATTAACTAAAAGTACACCAAATACATTTTACATACGGTAAATAAAATATCAAAAATTACAGTAAGTATATATTATCTACTGTACATAAAATATCAAAAAGTACACCAAAGATGTGTTATATATACTGTAAATAAACTATCAGAATCTTCAGTAATTATATTTAATATGATGTACATAAAATATCAAAAATTACAGCAAATGTATATTATACACTCTAAATAAAATATCAAAAAGGACAGTAAATATATATTACACTCTATGTAAAATATCAAAAACTACACCAAATATATATTATATAATTTACATAAAATATCAAAAGTACACCAAATATATATTATATACTGTACATAAAATATCAAAAAGTACAGTAAATATATTCCATATATTGTACATATAATACTAACTAAAACTACACCAAATACATTTTACATACTGTAAATAAAATATCAAAAATTACAGTAAGTATATATTATCTACTGTACATAAAATATCAAAAAGTACGCCAAATATGTGTTATATATACTGTAAATAAACTATCAAAATCTTCAGTAATTATATTTAATGTACTGTACATAAAATATCAAAAATTACACCAAATGTATATTATACACTCTAAATAAAATATCAAAAAAAGACAGTATATATATATTACACTCTATGTAAAATATCAAAATCTACACCAAATATATATTATATAATTTACATAAAATATCAAAAGTACACCAAATATATATTATATACTGTACATAAAATATCAAAAAGTACAGTAAATATATTTCATATATTGTACATATAATATTAACTAAAAGTACACCAAATACATTTTACATACTGTAAATAAAATATCAAAAATTACAGTAAGTATATATTATCTACTGTACATAAAATATCAAAAAGTACACCAAATATGTGTTATATATACTTTAAATAAACTATCAAAATCTTCAGTAATTATATTTAATATACTGTACATAAAATATCAATAATTACACCAAATGTATATTATACACTCTAAATAATATATCAAAAAGGACAGTAAATATATATTACACTCTATGTAAAATATCAAAAACTACACCGTATATATTATATAATTTACATAAAATATCAAAAGTACACCAAATATATATTATATTCTGTACATAAAATATCAAAAAGTACAGTAAATATATTTCATATTTTGTACATATACTATTAACTAAAACTACACCAAATACATTTTACATAGTGTAAATAAAATATCAAAAATTACAGTAAGTATATATTATCTACTGAACATAAAATATCAAAAAGTACACCAAATATGTGTTATATATACTGTAAATAAACTATCAAAATCTTCAGTAATTATATTTAATATACTGTACATAAAATATCAAAAATTACACCAAATGTATATTATACACTCTAAATAAAATATCAAAAAGGACAGTAAATATATATTACACTCTATGTAAAATATCAAAAACTACACCAAATATATATTATATAATTTACATAAAATATCAAAAGTACACCAAATATATATTACATACTGTAAATAAAATATCAAAAAGTACAGTAAATATATTTCATATATTGTTCATATAATATTAACTAAAAGTACACCAAATACATTTTACATACTGTAAATAAAATATCAAAAATTACAGTAAATATATATTATCTACTGTACATAAAATATCAAAAAGTACACCAAATATGTGTTATATATACTGTAAATAAACTATCAAAATCTTCAGTAATTATATTTAATATACTGTACATAAAATATCAAAAATTACACCAAATGTATATTATACACTCTAAATAAAATATCAAAAAGGACAGTAAATATATATTACACTCTATGTAAAATATCAAAAACTACACCAAGTATATATTATTTAATTTACATAAAATATCAAAAGTACACCAAATATATATTATATACTGTACATAAAATGTCAAAAAGTACAGTAAATATATTTCATATATTGTTCATATAATATTAACTAAAAGTACACCAAATACATTTTACATACTGTAAATAAAATATCAAAAATTACAGTAAGTATATATTATCTACTGTACATAAAATATCAAAAAGTACAACAAATATGTGTTATGTATACTCTAAATAAACTATCAAAATCTTCAGTAATTATATTTAATATACTGTTCATAAAATATCAAAAATTACAGCAAATGTATATTATACACTCTAAGTAAAATATCAAAAAGGACAGTAAATATATATTACACTCTATGTAAAATATCAAAAACTACACCAAATATATATTATATAATTTACATAAAATATCAAAAGTACACCAAATATATATTATATATACTGTACATAAAATATCAAAAAGTACAGTAAATATATTTCATATATTGTACATATAATATTAACTAAAAGTACACCAAATACATTTTACATACGGTAAATAAAATATCAAAAATTACAGTAAGTATATATTATCTACTGTACATAAAATATCAAAAAGTACACCAAAGATGTGTTATATATACTGTAAATAAACTATCAGAATCTTCAGTAATTATATTTAATATACTGTACATAAAATATCAAAAATTACAACAAATGTATATTATACACTCTAAATAAAATATCAAAAAGGACAGTAAATATATATTACACTCTATGTAAAATATCAAAAACTACACCAAATATATATTATATAATTTACATAGAATATCAAAAGTACACCAAATATATATTATATACTGTACATAAAATATCAAAAAGTACAGTAAATATATTCCATATATTGTACATATAATACTAACTAAAACTACACCAAATACATTTTACATACTGTAAATAAAATATCAAAAATTACAGTAAGTATATATTATCTACTGTACATAAAATATCAAAAAGTACGCCAAATATGTGTTATATATACTGTAAATAAACTATCAAAATCTTCAGTAATTATATTTAATGTACTGTACATAAAATATCAAAAATTACACCAAATGTATATTATACACTCTAAATAATATATCAAAAAAGGACAGTATATATATTACACTCTATGTAAAATATCAAAATCTACACCAAATATATATTATATAATTTACATAAAATATCAAAAGTACACCAAATATATATTATATACTGTACATAAAATATCAAAAAGTACAGTAAATATATTTCATATATTGTACATATAATATTAACTAAAAGTACACCAAATACATTTTACATACTGTAAATAAAATATCAAAAATTACAGTAAGTATATATTATCTACTGTACATAAAATATCAAAAAGTACACCAAATATGTGTTATATATACTGTAAATAAACTATCAAAATCTTCAGTAATTATATTTAATATACTGTACATAAAATATCAAAAATTACACAAAATGTATATTATACACTCAAAATAAAATATCAAAAATGACAGTAAATATATATAACACACTATGTAAAATATCAAAAACTACACCAAATATATAGTATATAATTTACATAAAATATCAAAAGTACACCAAATATATATTATATACTGTACATAAAATATCAAAAAGTACAATAAATATATTTCATATATTGTACATATAATATTAACTAAAACTACACCAAATACATTTTATATACTGTAAATAAAATATCAAAAATTACAGTAAGTATATATTATCTACTGTACATAAAATATCAAAAAGTACACCAAATATGTGTTATATATACTGTAAATACACTATCAAAATCTTCAGTAATTATATTTAATATACTGTACATAAAATATCAAAAATTACAACAAATGTATATTATACACTCTAAATAAAATATCAAAAAGGACAGTAAATATATATTACGCTCTATGTAAAATATCAAAAACTACACCAAATATATATTATATAATTTACATAAAATATCAAAAGTACACCAAATATATATGATATACTCTACATAAAATATCAAAAAGTACAGTAAATATATTTCATATATTGTACATATAATATTAACTAACAGTACACGAAATACATTTTACATACTGTAAATAAAATATCAAAAATTACAGTAAGTATACATTATCTACTGTACATAAAATATCAAAAAGTACACCAAATATGTGTTATATATACTGTAAATAAACTATCAAAATTTTCAGTAATTATATTTAATATACTGTACATAAAATATCAAAAATTACACCAAATGTATATTATACACTCTAAATAAAATATCAAAAAGGACAGTAAATATATATTACACTCTATGTAAAATATCAAAAACTACACCAAATATATATTATATAATTTACATAAAATATCAAAAGTACACCAAATATTTATTATATACTGTACATAAAATATCAAAAAGTACAGTAAACATATTTCATATATTGTACATATAATATTAACTTACAGTACACGAAATACATTTTACATACTGTAAATAAAATATCAAAAATTACAGTAAGTATATATTATCTACTGTACATAAAATATCAAAAAGTAAACCAAATATGTGTAATATATACTGTAAATTATCAAAACCTTCAGTAATTGTATTTAATATACTGTACATAAAATATCAATAATTACACCAAAGGTATATTATACACTCTAAATAAAATATCAAAAATGACAGTAAATATATATTACACTCCATGTAAAATATCAAAAACTACACCAAATATATATTCTATAATTTACATAAAATATCAAAAGTACACCAAATATATATGATATACTCTACATAAAATATCAAAAAGTACAGTAAATATATTTCATATATTGTACATATAATATTAACTAAAACTACACCAAATGCATTTTATATACTGTAAATAAAATATCAAAAACTACAGTAAGTATATATTATCTACTGTAAATAAAATGTCAAAAAGTACACCAAATATGTGTTTTATATACTGTAAATAAACTATCAAAATCTTCAGTAATTATATTTAATATACTGTACATAAAATATCAAAAATTACACCAAATGTATACTATACACTCTAAATAAAATATCAAAAAGGACAGTATATATATATTACACTCTATGTAAAATATCAAAAACTACACCAAATATATATTATATAATTTACATAAAATATTAAAAGTACACCAAATATATATTATATACTGTACATAAAATATCAAAAAGAACAGTAAATATATTTCATATATTGTACATATAATATTAACTAAAACTACACCAAATACATTTTACATACTGTAAATAAAATATCAAAAATTACAGTAAGTATATATTATCTACTGTACATAAAATATCAAAAAGTACACCAAATATGTGTTATATATACTGTAAATAAACTATCAATACCTTCAGTAATTATATTTTATATACTGTACATAAAATATCAAAAATTACACCAAATGTATATTATACACTCTAAATAAAATATCAAAAAGGACAGTAAATATATATTACACTCTATGTAAAATATCAAAAACTACACCAAATATACAGTATATAATTTACATAAAATATCAAAAGTACACCAAATATATATTATATACTGTACATAAAATATCAAAAAGTACAGTAAATATATTTCATATATTGTACATATAATATTAACTAAAACTACACCAAATACATTTTACATACTGTAAATAAAATACCAAAAATTACAGTAAGTATATATTATCTACTGTACGTAAAATATCAAAAAGTACACCAAATATGTGTTATATATAGTGTAAATAAACTATCAAAATATTCAATAATTATATTTAATATACTGTTCATAAAATATCAAAAATTACACCAAATGTATATTATACACTCTAAATAAAATATCATAAAGGACAGTAAATATATATTACACTCTATGTAAAATATCAAAAACTACACCAAATATATATTATTTAATTTACATAAAATATCAAAAGTACACCAAATATATATTATATACTGTACATAAAATATCAAAATGTACAATAAATATATTTCATATATTGTACATATAATATTAACTAAAACTACACCAAATACATTTTACATACTGTAAATAAAATATCAAAAGTTACAGTAAGTATATATTATCTACTGTACATAAAATATCAAAAAGTTCACCAAATATATGTTATATATACTGTAAATAAACTATCAAAATCTTCAGTAATTATATTTAATATCCTGCACATAAAATATCAAAAATTACACCAAATGTATATTATACACTCTAAATAAAATATCAAAAAGGACAGTAAATATATATTACACTCTATGTAAAATATCAAAAACTACACCCAATATATATTATATAATTTACATAAAATATCAAAAGTACACCAAATATATATTATATACTGTACATAAAATATCAAAAATACAGTAAATATATTTCATATATTGTACATATAATATTAACTAAAACTACACCAAATGCATTTTACATACTGTTAATAAAATATCAAAAATTACAGTAAGTATATATTATCTACTGTACATAAAATATCAAAAAGTACACCAAATATGTGTTATATATACTGTAAATAAACTATCAAAATCTTCAGTAATTATATTTAATATACTGTACATAAAATATCAAAAATTACAACAAATGTATACTATACACTCTAAATAAAATATCAAAAATGACAGTAAATATATATTACACTCTATGTAAAATATCAAAAACTACACCAAATATATATTATATAATTTACATAAAATATCAAAAGTACACCAAATATATATTATATACTGTTCATTAAATATCAAAAAGTACAGTAAATATATTTCATATATTGTACATATAATATTAACTAAAAGTACACGAAATACATTTTACATACTGTAAAAAAAATATCAAAAATTACAGTAAGTATACATTATCTACTGTACATAAAATAACAAAAAGTACACCAAATATGTGTTATATATCCTGTAAATAAACTATCAAATTTTCAGTAATTATATTTAATATACTGTACATAAAATATCAAAAATTACACCAAATGTATATTATACACTCTAAATAAAATATCAAATAGGACAGTAAATATATATTACACTCTATGTAAAATATCAAAAACTACACCAAATATATATTATATAATTTACATAAAATATCAAAAGTACACCAAATATTTATTATATACTGTACATAAAATATCAAAAAGTACAGTAAATATATTTCATCTATTGTACATATAATATTAACTAAAAGTACACGAAATACATTTTACATACTGTAAATAAAATATCAAAAATTACAGTAAGTATATATTATCTACTGTACATAAAATATCAAAAAGTACACCAAATATGTGTAATATATACTGTAAATTATCAAAACCTTCAGTAATTATATTTAATATACTGTACATAAAATATCAATAATTACACCAAAGGTATATTATACACTCTAAATAAAATATCAAAAATGACAGTAAATATATATTACACTCCATGTAAAATATCAAAAACTACACCAAATATATATTCTATAATTTACATAAAATATCAAAAGTACACCAAATATATATTATATACTGTACATAAAATATCAAAAAGTACAGTAAATATATTACATATATTGTACATATAATATTAACTAAAGGTACACCAAATACATTTTATATACTGTAAATAAAATATCAAAAATTACAGTAAGTATATCGTATCTACTGTACATAAAATATCAAAAAGTACACCAAATATGTGTTATATATACTGTAAATAAACTATCAAAATCTTCAGTAATTATATTTAATATACTGTACATAAAATATCAAAAATTACACCAAATGTATATTATACACTCTAAATAAAATATCAAAAACTACAGTAAATATATATTACGCTCTATGTAAAATATCAAAAACTACACCAAATATATATTATATAATTTACATAAAATATCAAAAGTACACCAAATATATATGATATACTCTACATAAAATATCAAAAAGTACAGTAAATATATTTCATATATTGTACATATAATATTAACTAAAACTACACCAAATACATTTTACATACTGTAAATAAAATATCAAAAATTACAGTAAGTATATATTATCTACTGTACATAAAATATCAAAAAGTACACCAAATATGTGTTATATATAGTGTAAATAAACTATCAAAATATTTAATAATTATATTTAATATACTGTTCATAAAATATCAAAAATTACACCAAATGTATATTATACACTCTAAATAAAATATCATAAAGGACAGTAAATATATATTACAATCTATGTAAAATATCAAAAACTACACCAAATATATATTATTTAATTTACATAAAATATCAAAAGTACACCAAATATATATTATATACTGTTCATTAAATATCAAAAAGTACAGTAAATATATTTCATATATTGTACATATAATATTAACTAAAACTACACCAAATACATTTTACATACTGTAAATAAAATATCAAAAGTTACAGTATGTATATATTATCTACTGTACATAAAATATCAAAAAGTTCACCAAATATGTGTTATATATACTGTAAATAAACTATCAAAATCTTCAGTAATTATATTTAATATCCTGCACATAAAATATCAAAAATTACACCAAATGTATATTATACACTCTAAATAAAATATCAAAAAGGACAGTAAATATATATTACACTCTATGTAAAATATCAAAAACTACACCAAATATATATTTTATAATTTACATAAAATATCAAAAGTACACCAAATATTTATTATATACTGTACATAAAATATCAAAATGTACAGTAAATATATTTCATATATTGTACATATAATATTAACTAAAAGCACACCAAATACATTTTACATACTGTAAATAATATATCAAAAATTACAGTAAGTATATATTATCTACTGTACATAAAATATCAAAAAGTACACCAAAGATGTGTTATATATACTGTAAATAATCTATCAAAATTTTCAGTAATTATATTTAATATACTGTACATAAAATATCAAAAATTACACCAAATGTATATTATACACTCTAAATAAAATATCAAAAACGACAGTAAATATATATTACACTCTATGTAAAATATCAAAAACTACACCAAATATATATTATATAATTTACATAAAATATCAAAAGTACACCAAATATATATTATATACTGTACATAAAATATCAAAAATACAGTAAATATATTTCATATATTGTACATATAATATTAAATAAAAGTACACCAAATACATTTTACATACTGTAAATAAAATATCAAAAATTACAGTAAGCATATATTATCTACTGTACATAAAATATCAAAAAGTACACCAAATATGTGTTATATATACTGTAAATAAACTATCAATAACTTCAGTAATTATATTTTATATACTGTACATAAAATATCAAAAATTACACCAAATGTATATTATACACTCTAAATAAAATATCAAAAAGACAGTAAATATATATTACACTCTATGTAAAATATCAAAAACTACACCAAATATATATTATATAATTTACATAAAATATCAAAAGTACACCAAATATATATTATATACTGTACATAAAATATCAAAAATACAGTAAATATATTTCATATATTGTATATATAATATTAACTAAAACTACACCAAATACATTTTACATACTGTAAATAAAATATCAAAAATTACAGTAAGTATATATTATCTACTGTACATAAAATATCAAAAAGTACACCAAATATGTGTTATATATACTGTAAATAAACTGTCAAAATCTTCAGTAATTATATTTAATATACTGTACATAAAATATCAAAAATTACAACAAATGTATATTATACACTCTAAATAAAATATCAAAAATGACAGTAAATATATATTACACTCTATGTAAAATATCAAAAACTACACCAAATATATATTATATAATTTACATAAAATATCAAAAGTACACCAAATATATATTATATACTATTCATTAAATATCAAAAAGTACAGTAAATATATTTCATATATTGTACATATAATATTAACTAAAAGTACACGAAATACATTTTACATACTGTAAATAAAATATCAAAAATTACAGTAAGTATACATTATCTACTGTACATAAAATATCAAAAAGTACACCAAATATGTGTTATATATACTGTAAATAAACTATCAAAATCTTCAGTAATTATATTTAATATCCTGTTCATAAAATATCAAAAATTACACCAAATGTATATTATACACTCTAAATAAAATATCAAAAAGGACAGTAAATATATATTACACTCTATGTAAAATATCAAAAACTACACCAAATATATATTATATAATTTACATAAAATATCAAAAGTACACCAAATATTTATTATATACTGTACATAAAATATCAAAAAGTACAGTAAATATATTTCATATATTGTACATATAATATTAACTAACAGTACACGAAATACATTTTACATACTGTAAATAAAATATCAAAAATTACAGTAAGTATATATTATCTACTGTACATAAAATATCAAAAAGTAAACCAAATATGTGTAATATATACTGTAAATTATCAAAACCTTCAGTAATTGTATTTAATATACTGTACATAAAATATCAATAATTACACCAAAGGTATATTATACACTCTAAATAAAATATCAAAAATGACAGTAAATATATATTACACTCCATGTAAAATATCAAAAACTACACCAAATATATATTCTATAATTTACATAAAATATCAAAAGTACACCAAATATATATGATATACTCTACATAAAATATCAAAAAGTACAGTAAATATATTTCATATATTGTACATATAATATTAACTAAAACTACACCAAATGCATTTTATATACTGTAAATAAAATATCAAAAACTACAGTAAGTATATATTATCTACTGTAAATAAAATGTCAAAAAGTACACCAAATATGTGTTATATATACTGTAAATAAACTATCAAAATCTTCAGTAATTATATTTAATATACTGTACATAAAATATCAAAAATTACACCAAATGTATACTATACACTCTAAATAAAATATCAAAAAGGACAGTATATATATATTACACTCTATGTAAAATATCAAAAACTACACCAAATATATATTATATAATTTACATAAAATATCAGAAGTAAACCAAATATATATTATATACTGTACATAAAATATCAAAAAGAACAGTAAATATATTTCATATATTGTACATATAATATTAACTAAAACTACACCAAATACATTTTACATACTGTAAATAAAATATCAAAAATTACAGTAAGTATATATTATCTACTGTACATAAAATATCAAAAAGTACACCAAATATGTGTTATATATACTGTAAATAAACTATCAATACCTTCAGTAATTATATATTATATACTGTACATAAAATATCAAAAATTACACCAAATGTATATTATACACTCTAAATAAAATATCAAAAAGGACAGTAAATATATATTACACTCTATGTAAAATATCAAAAACTACACCAAATATACAGTATATAATTTACATAAAATATCAAAAGTACACCAAATATATATTATATACTGTACATAAAATATCAAAAAGTACAGTAAATATATTTCATATATTGTACATATAATATTAACTAAAACTACACCAAATACATTTTACATACTGTAAATAAAATATCAAAAATTACAGTAAGTATATATTATCTACTGTACATAAAATATCAAAAAGTACACCAAATATGTGTTATATATAGTGTAAATAAACTATCAAAATATTCAATAATTATATTTAATATACTGTTCATAAAATATCAAAAATTACACCAAATGTATATTATACACTCTAAATAAAATATCATAAAGGACAGTAAATATATATTACACTCTATGTAAAATATCAAAAACTACACCAAATATATATTATTTAATTTACATAAAATATCAAAAGTACACCAAATATATATTATATACTGTACATAAAATATCAAAATGTACAATAAATATATTTCATATATTGTACATATAATATTAACTAAAACTACACCAAATACATTTTACATACTGTAAATAAAATATCAAAAGTTACAGTAAGTATATATTATCTACTGTACATAAAATATCAAAAAGTTCACCAAATATATGTTATATATACTGTAAATAAACTATCAAAATCTTCAGTAATTATATTTAATATCCTGCACATAAAATATCAAAAATTACACCAAATGTATATTATACACTCTAAATAAAATATCAAAAAGGACAGTAAATATATATTACACTCTATGTAAAATATCAAAAACTACACCCAATATATATTATATAATTTACATAAAATATCAAAAGTACACCAAATATATATTATATACTGTACATAAAATATCAAAAATACAGTAAATATATTTCATATATTGTACATATAATATTAACTAAAACTACACCAAATGCATTTTACATACTGTAAATAAAATATCAAAAATTACAGTAAGTATATATTATCTACTGTACATAAAATATCAAAAAGTACACCAAATATGTGTTATATATACTGTAAATAAACTATCAAAATCTTCAGTTATTATATTTAATATACTGTACATAAAATATCAAAAATTACAACAAATGTATACTATACACTCTAAATAAAATATCAAAAATGACAGTAAATATATATTACACTCTATGTAAAATATCAAAAACTACACCAAATATATATTATATAATTTACATAAAATATCAAAAGTACACCAAATATATATTATATACTGTTCATTAAATATCAAAAAGTACAGTAAATATATTTCATATATTGTACATATAATATTAACTAAAAGTACACGAAATACATTTTACATACTGTAAAAAAAATATCAAAAATTACAGTAAGTATACATTATCTACTGTACATAAAATAACAAAAAGTACACCAAATATGTGTTATATATCCTGTAAATAAACTATCAAATTTTCAGTAATTATATTTAATATACTGTACATAAAATATCAAAAATTACACCAAATGTATATTATACACTCTAAATAAAATATCAAAAAGGACAGTAAATATATATTACACTCTATGTAAAATATCAAAAACTACACCAAATATATATTATATAATTTACATAAAATATCAAAAGTACACCAAATATTTATTATATACTGTACATAAAATATCAAAAAGTACAGTAAATATATTTCATCTATTGTACATATAATATTAACTAAAAGTACACGAAATACATTTTACATACTGTAAATAAAATATCAAAAATTACAGTAAGTATATATTATCTACTGTACATAAAATATCAAAAAGTACACCAAATATGTGTAATATATACTGTAAATTATCAAAACCTTCAGTAATTATATTTAATATACTGTACATAAAATATCAATAATTACACCAAAGGTATATTATACACTCTAAATAAAATATCAAAAATGACAGTAAATATATATTACACTCCATGTAAAATATCAAAAACTACACCAAATATATATTCTATAATTTACATAAAATATCAAAAGTACACCAAATATATATTATATACTGTACATAAAATATCAAAAAGTACAGTAAATATATTACATATATTGTACATATAATATTAACTAAAGGTACACCAAATACATTTTATATACTGTAAATAAAATATCAAAAATTACAGTAAGTATATCGTATCTACTGTACATAAAATATCAAAAAGTACACCAAATATGTGTTATATATACTGTAAATAAACTATCAAAATCTTCAGTAATTATATTTAATATACTGTACATAAAATATCAAAAATTACACCAAATGTATATTATACACTCTAAATAAAATATCAAAAACTACAGTAAATATATATTACGCTCTATGTAAAATATCAAAAACTACACCAAATATATATTATATAATTTACATAAAATATCAAAAGTACACCAAATATATATGATATACTCTACATAAAATATCAAAAAGTACAGTAAATATATTTCATATATTGTACATATAATATTAACTAAAAGTACACCAAATACATTTTACATACTGTAAATAAAATATCAAAAATTACAGTAAGTATATATTATCTACTGTACATAAAATATCAAAAAGTACACCAAATATGTGTTATATATAGTGTAAATAAACTATCAAAATATTTAATAATTATATTTAATATACTGTTCATAAAATATCAAAAATTACACCAAATGTATATTATACACTCTAAATAAAATATCATAAAGGACAGTAAATATATATTACAATCTATGTAAAATATCAAAAACTACACCAAATATATATTATTTAATTTACATAAAATATCAAAAGTACACCAAATATATATTATATACTGTTCATTAAATATCAAAAAGTACAGTAAATATATTTCATATATTGTACATATAATATTAACTAAAACTACACCAAATACATTTTACATACTGTAAATAAAATATCAAAAGTTACAGTATGTATATATTATCTACTGTACATAAAATATCAAAAAGTTCACCAAATATGTGTTATATATACTGTAAATAAACTATCAAAATCTTCAGTAATTATATTTAATATCCTGCACATAAAATATCAAAAATTACACCAAATGTATATTATACACTCTAAATAAAATATCAAAAAGGACAGTAAATATATATTACACTCTATGTAAAATATCAAAAACTACACCAAATATATATTTTATAATTTACATAAAATATCAAAAGTACACCAAATATTTATTATATACTGTACATAAAATATCAAAATGTACAGTAAATATATTTCATATATTGTACATATAATATTAACTAAAAGCACACCAAATACATTTTACATACTGTAAATAATATATCAAAAATTACAGTAAGTATATATTATCTACTGTACATAAAATATCAAAAAGTACACCAAAGATGTGTTATATATACTGTAAATAAACTATCAAAATTTTCAGTAATTATATTTAATATACTGTACATAAAATATCAAAAATTACACCAAATGTATATTATACACTCTAAATAAAATATCAAAAACGACAGTAAATATATATTACACTCTATGTAAAATATCAAAAACTACACCAAATATATATTATATAATTTACATAAAATATCAAAAGTACACCAAATATATATTATATACTGTACATAAAATATCAAAAATACAGTAAATATATTTCATATATTGTACATATAATATTAAATAAAAGTACACCAAATACATTTTACATACTGTAAATAAAATATCAAAAATTACAGTAAGCATATATTATCTACTGTACATAAAATATCAAATAGTACACCAAATATGTGTTATATATACTGTAAATAAACTATCAATAACTTCAGTAATTATATTTTATATACTGTACATAAAATATCAAAAATTACACCAAATGTATATTATACACTCTAAATAAAATATCAAAAAGACAGTAAATATATATTACACTCTATGTAAAATATCAAAAACTACACCCAATATATATTATATAATTTACATAAAATATCAAAAGTACACCAAATATATATTATATACTGTACATAAAATATCAAAAATACAGTAAATATATTTCATATATTGTATATATAATATTAACTAAAACTACACCAAATACATTTTACATACTGTAAATAAAATATCAAAAATTACAGTAAGTATATATTATCTACTGTACATAAAATATCAAAAAGTACACCAAATATGTGTTATATATACTGTAAATAAACTGTCAAAATCTTCAGTAATTATATTTAATATACTGTACATAAAATATCAAAAATTACAACAAATGTATATTATACACTCTAAATAAAATATCAAAAATGACAGTAAATATATATTACACTCTATGTAAAATATCAAAAACTACACCAAATATATATTATATAATTTACATAAAATATCAAAAGTACACCAAATATATATTATATACTATTCATTAAATATCAAAAAGTACAGTAAATATATTTCATATATTGTACATATAATATTAACTAAAAGTACACGAAATACATTTTACATACTGTAAATAAAATATCAAAAATTACAGTAAGTATACATTATCTACTGTACATAAAATATCAAAAAGTACACCAAATATGTGTTATATATACTGTAAATAAACTATCAAAATCTTCAGTAATTATATTTAATATCCTGTTCATAAAATATCAAAAATTACACCAAATGTATATTATACACTCTAAATAAAATATCAAAAAGGACAGTAAATATATATTACACTCTATGTAAAATATCAAAAACTACACCAAATATATATTATATAATTTACATAAAATATCAAAAGTACACCAAATATTTATTATATACTGTACATAAAATATCAAAAAGTACAGTAAATATATTTCATATATTGTACATATAATATTAACTAACAGTACACGAAATACATTTTACATACTGTAAATAAAATATCAAAAATTACAGTAAGTATATATTATCTACTGTATATAAAATATCAAAAAGTAAACCAAATATGTGTAATATATACTGTAAATTATCAAAACCTTCAGTAATTGTATTTAATATACTGTACATAAAATATCAATAATTACACCAAAGGTATATTATACACTCTAAATAAAATATCAAAAATGACAGTAAATATATATTACACTCCATGTAAAATATCAAAAACTACACCAAATATATATTCTATAATTTACATAAAATATCAAAAGTACACCAAATATATATGATATACTCTACATAAAATATCAAAAAGTACAGTAAATATATTTCATATATTGTACATATAATATTAACTAAAACTACACCAAATGCATTTTATATACTGTAAATAAAATATCAAAAACTACAGTAAGTATATATTATCTACTGTAAATAAAATGTCAAAAAGTACACCAAATATGTGTTATATATACTGTAAATAAACTATCAAAATCTTCAGTAATTATATTTAATATACTGTACATAAAATATCAAAAATTACACCAAATGTATACTATACACTCTAAATAAAATATCAAAAAGGACAGTATATATATATTACACTCTATGTAAAATATCAAAAACTACACCAAATATATATTATATAATTTACATAAAATATCAAAAGTAAACCAAATATATATTATATACTGTACATAAAATATCAAAAAGAACAGTAAATATATTTCATATATTGTACATATAATATTAACTAAAACTACACCAAATACATTTTACATACTGTAAATAAAATATCAAAAATTACAGTAAGTATATATTATCTACTGTACATAAAATATCAAAAAGTACACCAAATATGTGTTATATATACTGTAAATAAACTATCAATACCTTCAGTAATTATATATTATATACTGTACATAAAATATCAAAAATTACACCAAATGTATATTATACACTCTAAATAAAATATCAAAAAGGACAGTAAATATATATTACACTCTATGTAAAATATCAAAAACTACACCAAATATACAGTATATAATTTACATAAAATATCAAAAGTACACCAAATATATATTATATACTGTACATAAAATATCAAAAAGTACAGTAAATATATTTCATATATTGTACATATAATATTAACTAAAACTACACCAAATACATTTTACATACTGTAAATAAAATATCAAAAATTACAGTAAGTATATATTATCTACTGTACATAAAATATCAAAAAGTACACCAAATATGTGTTATATATAGTGTAAATAAACTATCAAAATATTCAATAATTATATTTAATATACTGTTCATAAAATATCAAAAATTACACCAAATGTATATTATACACTCTAAATAAAATATCATAAAGGACAGTAAATATATATTACACTCTATGTAAAATATCAAAAACTACACCAAATATATATTATTTAATTTACATAAAATATCAAAAGTACACCAAATATATATTATATACTGTACATAAAATATCAAAATGTACAATAAATATATTTCATATATTGTACATATAATATTAACTAAAACTACACCAAATACATTTTACATACTGTAAATAAAATATCAAAAGTTACAGTAAGTATATATTATCTACTGTACATAAAATATCAAAAAGTTCACCAAATATATGTTATATATACTGTAAATAAACTATGAAAATCTTCAGTAATTATATTTAATATCCTGCACATAAAATATCAAAAATTACACCAAATGTATATTATACACTCTAAATAAAATATCAAAAAGGACAGTAAATATATATTACACTCTATGTAAAATATCAAAAACTACACCCAATATATATTATATAATTTACATAAAATATCAAAAGTACACCAAATATATATTATATACTGTACATAAAATATCAAAAATACAGTAAATATATTTCATATATTGTACATATAATATTAACTAAAACTACACCAAATGCATTTTACATACTGTAAATAAAATATCAAAAATTACAGTAAGTATATATTATCTACTGTACATAAAATATCAAAAAGTACACCAAATATGTGTTATATATACTGTAAATAAACTATCAAAATCTTCAGTAATTATATTTAATATACTGTACATAAAATATCAAAAATTACAACAAATGTATACTATACACTCTAAATAAAATATCAAAAATGACAGTAAATATATATTACACTCTATGTAAAATATCAAAAACTACACCAAATATATATTATATAATTTACATAAAATATCAAAAGTACACCAAATATATATTATATACTGTTCATTAAATATCAAAAAGTACAGTAAATATATTTCATATATTGTACATATAATATTAACTAAAAGTACACGAAATACATTTTACATACTGTAAAAAAAAATCAAAAATTACAGTAAGTATACATTATCTACTGTACATAAAATAACAAAAAGTACACCAAATATGTGTTATATATCCTGTAAATAAACTATCAAATTTTCAGTAATTATATTTAATATACTGTACATAAAATATCAAAAATTACACCAAATGTATATTATACACTCTAAATAAAATATCAAAAAGGACAGTAAATATATATTACACTCTATGTAAAATATCAAAAACTACACCAAATATATATTATATAATTTACATAAAATATCAAAAGTACACCGAATATTTATTATATACTGTACATAAAATATCAAAAAGTACAGTAAATATATTTCATCTATTGTACATATAATATTAACTAAAAGTACACGAAATACATTTTACATACTGTAAATAAAATATCAAAAATTACAGTAAGTATATATTATCTACTGTACATAAAATATCAAAAAGTACACCAAATATGTGTAATATATACTGTAAATTATCAAAACCTTCAGTAATTATATTTAATATACTGTACATAAAATATCAATAATTACACCAAAGGTATATTATACACTCTAAATAAAATATCAAAAATGACAGTAAATATATATTACACTCCATGTAAAATATCAAAAACTACACCAAATATATATTCTATAATTTACATAAAATATCAAAAGTACACCAAATATATATTATATACTGTACATAAAATATCAAAAAGTACAGTAAATATATTACATATATTGTACATATAATATTAACTAAAGGTACACCAAATACATTTTATATACTGTAAATAAAATATCAAAAATTACAGTAAGTATATCGTATCTACTGTACATAAAATATCAAAAAGTACACCAAATATGTGTTATATATACTGTAAATAAACTATCAAAATCTTCAGTAATTATATTTAATATACTGTACATAAAATATCAAAAATTACACCAAATGTATATTATACACTCTAAATAAAATATCAAAAACTACAGTAAATATATATTACGCTCTATGTAAAATATCAAAAACTACACCAAATATATATTATATAATTTACATAAAATATCAAAAGTACACCAAATATATATGATATACTCTACATAAAATATCAAAAAGTACAGTAAATATATTTCATATATTGTACATATAATATTAACTAAAACTACACCAAATACATTTTACATACTGTAAATAAAATATCAAAAATTACAGTAAGTATATATTATCTACTGTACATAAAATATCAAAAAGTACACCAAATATGTGTTATATATAGTGTAAATAAACTATCAAAATATTTAATAATTATATTTAATATACTGTTCATAAAATATCAAAAATTACACCAAATGTATATTATACACTCTAAATAAAATATCATAAAGGACAGTAAATATATATTACAATCTATGTAAAATATCAAAAACTACACCAAATATATATTATTTAATTTACATAAAATATCAAAAGTACACCAAATATATATTATATACTGTTCATTAAATATCAAAAAGTACAGTAAATATATTTCATATATTGTACATATAATATTAACTAAAACTACACCAAATACATTTTACATACTGTAAATAAAATATCAAAAGTTACAGTATGTATATATTATCTACTGTACATAAAATATCAAAAAGTTCACCAAATATGTGTTATATATACTGTAAATAAACTATCAATATCTTCAGTAATTATATTTAATATCCTGCACATAAAATATCAAAAATTACACCAAATGTATATTATACACTCTAAATAAAATATCAAAAAGGACAGTAAATATATATTACACTCTATGTAAAATATCAAAAACTACACCAAATATATATTTTATAATTTACATAAAATATCAAAATACACCAAATATTTATTATATACTGTACATAAAATATCAAAATGTACAGTAAATATATTTCATATATTGTATATATAATATTAACTAAAAGTACACCAAATACATTTTACATACTGTAAATAATATATCAAAAATTACAGTAAGTATATATTATCTACTGTACATAAAATATCAAAAAGTACACCAAAGATGTGTTATATATACTGTAAATAAACTATCAAAATTTTCAGTAATTATATTTAATATACTGTACATAAAATATCAAAAATTACACCAAATGTATATTATACACTCTAAATAAAATATCAAAAACGACAGTAAATATATATTACACTCTATGTAAAATATCAAAAACTACACCAAATATATATTATATAATTTACATAAAATATCAAAAGTACACCAAATATATATTATATACTGTACATAAAATATCAAAAATACAGTAAATATATTTCATATATTGTACATATAATATTAAATAAAAGTACACCAAATACATTTTACATACTGTAAATAAAATATCAAAAATTACAGTAAGCATATATTATCTACTGTACATAAAATATCAAAAAGTACACCAAATATGTGTTATATATACTGTAAATAAACTATCAATAACTTCAGTAATTTTATTTTATATACTGTACATAAAATATCAAAAATTACACCAAATGTATATTATACACTCTAAATAAAATATCAAAAAGGACAGTAAATATATATTACACTCTATGTAAAATATCAAAAACTACACCAAATATATATTATATAATTTACATAAAATATCAAAAGTACACCAAATATATATTATATACTGTACATAAAATATCAAAAATACAGTAAATATATTTCATCTATTGTACATATAATATTAACTAAAAGTACACGAAATACACTTTACATACTGTAAATAAAATATCAAAAATTACAGTAAGTATATATTATCTACTGTACATAAAATATCAAAAAGTAAACCAAATATGTGTAATATATACTGTAAATTATCAAAACCTTCAGTAATTGTATTTAATATACTGTACATAAAATATCAATAATTACACCAAAGGTATATTATACACTCTAAATAAAATATCAAAAATGACAGTAAATATATATTACACTCCATGTAAAATATCAAAAACTACACCAAATATATATTCTATAATTTACATAAAATATCAAAAGTACACCAAATATATATGATATACTCTACATAAAATATCAAAAAGTACAGTAAATATATTTCATATATTGTACATATAATATTAACTAAAACTACACCAAATGCATTTTATATACTGTAAATAAAATATCAAAAACTACAGTAAGTATATATTATCTACTGTAAATAAAATGTCAAAAAGTACACCAAATATGTGTTATATATACTGTAAATAAACTATCAAAATCTTCATTAATTATATTTAATATACTGTACATAAAATATCAAAAATTACACCAAATGTATACTATACACTCTAAATAAAATATCAAAAAGGACAGTATATATATATTACACTCTATGTATAATATCAAAAACTACACCAAATATATATTATATAATTTACATAAAATATCAAAAGTAAACCAAATATATATTATATACTGTACATAAAATATCAAAAAGAACAGTAAATATATTTCATATATTGTACATATAATATTAACTAAAACTACACCAAATACATTTTACATACTGTAAATAAAATATCAAAAATTACAGTAAGTATATATTATCTACTGTACATAAAATATCAAAAAGTACACCAAATATGTGTTATATATACTGTAAATAAACTATCAATACCTTCAGTAATTATATATTATATACTGTACATAAAATATCAAAAATTACACCAAATGTATATTATACACTCTAAATAAAATATCAAAAAGGACAGTAAATATATATTACACTCTATGTAAAATATCAAAAACTACACCAAATATACAGTATATAATTTACATAAAATATCAAAAGTACACCAAATATATATTATATACTGTACATAAAATATCAAAAAGTACAGTAAATATATTTCATATATTGTACATATAATATTAACTAAAACTACACCAAATACATTTTACATACTGTAAATAAAATATCAAAAATTACAGTAAGTATATATTATCTACTGTACATAAAATATCAAAAAGTACACCAAATATGTGTTATATATAGTGTAAATAAACTATCAAAATATTCAATAATTATATTTAATATACTGTTCATAAAATATCAAAAATTACACCAAATGTATATTATACACTCTAAATAAAATATCATAAAGGACAGTAAATATATATTACACTCTATGTAAAATATCAAAAACTACACCAAATATATATTATTTAATTTACATAAAATATCAAAAGTACACCAAATATATATTATATACTGTACATAAAATATCAAAATGTACAATAAATATATTTCATATATTGTACATATAATATTAACTAAAACTACACCAAATACATTTTACATACTGTAAATAAAATATCAAAAGTTACAGTAAGTATATATTATCTACTGTACATAAAATATCAAAAAGTTCACCAAATATATGTTATATATACTGTAAATAAACTATCAAAATCTTCAGTAATTATATTTAATATCCTGCACATAAAATATCAAAAATTACACCAAATGTATATTATACACTCTAAATAAAATATCAAAAAGGACAGTAAATATATATTACACTCTATGTAAAATATCAAAAACTACACCCAATATATATTATATAATTTACATAAAATATCAAAAGTACACCAAATATATATTATATACTGTACATAAAATATCAAAAATACAGTAAATATATTTCATATATTGTACATATAATATTAACTAAAACTACACCAAATGCATTTTACATACTGTAAATAAAATATCAAAAATTACAGTAAGTATATATTATCTACTGTACATAAAATATCAAAAAGTACACCAAATATGTGTTATATATACTGTAAATAAACTATCAAAATCTTCAGTAATTATATTTAATATACTGTACATAAAATATCAAAAATTACAACAAATGTATACTATACACTCTAAATAAAATATCAAAAATGACAGTAAATATATATTACACTCTATGTAAAATATCAAAAACTACACCAAATATATATTATATAATTTACATAAAATATCAAAAGTACACCAAATATATATTATATACTGTTCATTAAATATCAAAAAGTACAGTAAATATATTTCATATATTGTACATATAATATTAACTAAAAGTACACGAAATACATTTTACATACTGTAAAAAAAATATCAAAAATTACAGTAAGTATACATTATCTACTGTACATAAAATAACAAAAAGTACACCAAATATGTGTTATATATCCTGTAAATAAACTATCAAATTTTCAGTAATTATATTTAATATACTGTACATAAAATATCAAAAATTACACCAAATGTATATTATACACTCTAAATAAAATATCAAAAAGGACAGTAAATATATATTACACTCTATGTAAAATATCAAAAACTACACCAAATATATATTATATAATTTACATAAAATATCAAAAGTACACCAAATATTTATTATATACTGTACATAAAATATCAAAAAGTACAGTAAATATATTTCATCTATTGTACATATAATATTAACTAAAAGTACACGAAATACATTTTACATACTGTAAATAAAATATCAAAAATTACAGTAAGTATATATTATCTACTGTACATAAAATATCAAAAAGTACACCAAATATGTGTAATATATACTGTAAATTATCAAAACCTTCAGTAATTATATTTAATATACTGTACATAAAATATCAATAATTACACCAAAGGTATATTATACACTCTAAATAAAATATCAAAAATGACAGTAAATATATATTACACTCCATGTAAAATATCAAAAACTACACCAAATATATATTCTATAATTTACATAAAATATCAAAAGTACACCAAATATATATTATATACTGTACATAAAATATCAAAAAGTACAGTAAATATATTACATATATTGTACATATAATATTAACTAAAGGTACACCAAATACATTTTATATACTGTAAATAAAATATCAAAAATTACAGTAAGTATATCGTATCTACTGTACATAAAATATCAAAAAGTACACCAAATATGTGTTATATATACTGTAAATAAACTATCAAAATCTTCAGTAATTATATTTAATATACTGTACATAAAATATCAAAAATTACACCAAATGTATATTATACACTCTAAATAAAATATCAAAAACTACAGTAAATATATATTACGCTCTATGTAAAATATCAAAAACTACACCAAATATATATTATATAATTTACATAAAATATCAAAAGTAAACCAAATATATATGATATACTCTACATAAAATATCAAAAAGTACAGTAAATATATTTCATATATTGTACATATAATATTAACTAAAACTACACCAAATACATTTTACATACTGTAAATAAAATATCAAAAATTACAGTAAGTATATATTATCTACTGTACATAAAATATCAAAAAGTACACCAAATATGTGTTATATATAGTGTAAATAAACTATCAAAATATTTAATAATTATATTTAATATACTGTTCATAAAATATCAAAAATTACACCAAATGTATATTATACACTCTAAATAAAATATCATAAAGGACAGTAAATATATATTACAATCTATGTAAAATATCAAAAACTACACCAAATATATATTATTTAATTTACATAAAATATCAAAAGTACACCAAATATATATTATATACTGTTCATTAAATATCAAAAAGTACAGTAAATATATTTCATATATTGTACATATAATATTAACTAAAACTACACCAAATACATTTTACATACTGTAAATAAAATATCAAAAGTTACAGTATGTATATATTATCTACTGTACATAAAATATCAAAAAGTTCACCAAATATGTGTTATATATACTGTAAATAAACTATCAATATCTTCAGTAATTATATTTAATATCCTGCACATAAAATATCAAAAATTACACCAAATGTATATTATACACTCTAAATAAAATATCAAAAAGGACAGTAAATATATATTACACTCTATGTAAAATATCAAAAACTACACCAAATATATATTTTATAATTTACATAAAATATCAAAAGTACACCAAATATTTATTATATACTGTACATAAAATATCAAAATGTACAGTAAATATATTTCATATATTGTACATATAATATTAACTAAAAGTACACCAAATACATTTTACATACTGTAAATAATATATCAAAAATTACAGTAAGTATATATTATCTACTGTACATAAAATATCAAAAAGTACACCAAAGATGTGTTATATATACTGTAAATAAACTATCAAAATTTTCAGTAATTATATTTAATATACTGTACATAAAATATCAAAAATTACACCAAATGTATATTATACACTCTAAATAAAATATCAAAAACGACAGTAAATATATATTACACTCTATGTAAAATATCAAAAACTACACCAAATATATATTATATAATTTACATAAAATATCAAAAGTACACCAAATATATATTATATACTGTACATAAAATATCAAAAATACAGTAAATATATTTCATATATTGTACATATAATATTAAATAAAAGTACACCAAATACATTTTACATACTGTAAATAAAATATCAAAAATTACAGTAAGCATATATTATCTACTGTACATAAAATATCAAAAAGTACACCAAATATGTGTTATATATACTGTAAATAAACTATCAATAACTTCAGTAATTATATTTTATATACTGTACATAAAATATCAAAAATTACACCAAATGTATATTATACACTCTAAATAAAATATCAAAAAGGACAGTAAATATATATTACACTCTATGTAAAATATCAAAAACTACACCAAATATATATTATATAATTTACATAAAATATCAAAAGTACACCAAATATATATTATATACTGTACATAAAATATCAAAAATACAGTAAATATATTTCATATATTGTATATATAATATTAACTAAAAGTACACCAAATACATTTTACATACTGTAAATAAAATATCAAAAATTACAGTAAGTATATATTATCTACTGTACATAAAATATCAAAAAGTACACCAAATATGTGTTATATAAACTGTAAATAAACTGTCAAAATCTTCAGTAATTATATTTAATATACTGTACATAAAATATCAAAAATTACAACAAATGTATATTATACACTCTAAATAAAATATCAAAAATGACAGTAAATATATATTACACTCTATGTAAAATATCAAAAACTACACCAAATATATATTATATAATTTACATAAAATATCAAAAGTACACCAAATATATATTATATACTATTCATTAAATATCAAAAAGTACAGTAAATATATTTCATATATTGTACATATAATATTAACTAAAAGTACACGAAATACATTTTACATACTGTAAATAAAATATCAAAAATTACAGTAAGTATACATTATCTACTGTACATAAAATATCAAAAAGTACACCAAATATGTGTTATATATACTGTAAATAAACTATCAAAATCTTCAGTAATTATATTTAATATCCTGTTCATAAAATATCAAAAATTACACCAAATGTATATTATACACTCTATATAAAATATCAAAAAGGACAGTAAATATATATTACACTCTATGTAAAATATCAAATACTACAACAAATATATATTATATAATTTACATAAAATATCAAAAGTACACCAAATATATATTATATAGTGTACATAAAATATCAAAAAGTACAGTAAATATATTTCATATATTGTACATATAATATTAAATAAAAGTACACCAAATACATTTTACATACTGTAAATAAAATATCAAAAATTACAGTAAGTATATATTATCTACTGTACATAAAATATCAAAAAGTACACCAAATATGTGTTATATATACTGTAAATAAACTATCAAAATTTTCAGTAATTATATTTAATATACTGTACATAAAATATCAAAAATTACACCAAATGTATATTATACACTCTAAATAAAATATCAAAAACGACAGTAAATATATATTACACTCTATGTAAAATATCAAAAACTACACCAAATATATATAATATAATTTACATAAAATATCAAAAGTACACCAAATATTTATTATATACTGTATATAAAATATCAAAAAGTACAGTAAATATATTTCATATATTGTACATATAATATTAACTAAAACTACACCAAATACATTTTACATACTGTAAATAAAATATCAAAAATTACAGTAAGTATATATTATCTACTGTACATAAAATATCAAAAAGTACACCAAAGATGTGTTATATATACTGTAAATAAACTATCAAAATCTTCAGTAATTATATTTAATATACTGTACATAAAATATCAAATATTACACCAAATGTATATTATACACTCTAAATAAAATATCAAAAAGGACAGTAAATATATATTACACTCTATGTAAAATATCAAAAACTACATCAAATATATATTATATAATTTACATAAAATATCAAAAGTACACCAAATATATATTATATACTGTACATAAAATATCAAAAAGTACAGTAAATATATTTCATATATTGTACATATAATATTAACTAAAAGTACACCAAATATATTTTACATACGGTAAATAAAATATCAAAAATTACAGTAAGTATATATTATCTACTGTACATAAAATATCAAAAAGTACACAAAAGATGTGTTATATATACTGTAAATAAACTATCAAAATCTTCAGTAATTATATATAATATACTGTACATAAAATATCAAAAATTACACCAAATGTATATTATACACTCTAAATAAAATATCAAAAAGGACAGTAAATATATATTACACTCTATGTAAAATATCAAAAACTACACCAAATATATATTATATAATTTACATAAAATATCAAAAGTACACCAAATATATATTATATACTGTACATAAAATATCAAAAAGTACAGTAAATATATTTCATATATTGTACATATAATACTAACTAAAACTACACCAAATACATTTTACATACTGTAAATAAAATATCAAAAATTACAGTAAGTATATATTATCTACTGTACATAAAGTATCAAAAAGTACGCCAAATATGTGTTATATATACTGTAAATAAACTATCAAAATCTTCAGTAATTATATTTAATATACTGTTCATAAAATATCAAAAATTACACCAAATGTATATTATACACTCTAAATAAAATATCAAAAAGGACAGTAAATATATATTACACTCTATGTAAAATATCAAAAACTACACCAAATATATATTATATAATTTACATAAAATATCAAAAGTACACCAAATATATATTATATACTGTACATAAAATATCAAAAAGAAGAGTAAATATATTTCATATATTGTACATATAATATTAACTAAAACTACACCAAATACATTTTACATACTGTAAATAAAATATCAAAAATTACAGTAAGTATATATTATCTACTGTACATAAAATATCAAAAAGTACACCAAATATGTGTTATATATACTGTAAATAAACTATCAAAACCTTCAGTAATTATATTTAATATCCTGTTCATAAAATATCAAAAATTACACCAAATGTATATTATACACTCTATATGAAATATCAAAAAGGACAGTAAATATATATTACACTCTATGTAAAATATCAAAAACTACAACAAATATATATTATATAATTTACATAAAATATCAAAAGTACACCAAATATATATTATATAGTGTACATAAAATATCAAAAAGTACAGTAAATATATTTCATATATTGTACATATAATATTAAATAAAAGTACACCAAATACATTTTACATACAGTAAATAAAATATCAAAAATTACAGTAAGTATATATTATCTACTGTACATAAAATATCAAAAAGTACACCAAATATGTGTTATATATACTGTAAATAAACTATCAAAATGTTCAGTAATTATATTTAATATACTGTACATAAAATATCAAAAATTACACCAAATGTATTATACACTCTAAATAAAATATCAAAAACGACAGTAAATATATATTACACTCTATGTAAAATATCAAAAACTACACCAAATATATATTATATAATTTACATAAAATATCAAAAGTACACCAAATATATATTATATACTGTACATAAAATATCAAAAAGTACAGTAAATATATTTCATATATTGTACATATAATACTAACTAAAACTACACCAAATACATTTTACATACTGTAAATAAAATATCAAAAATTACAGTAAGTATATATTATCTACTGTACATAAAGTATCAAAAAGTACGCCAAATGTGTGTTATATATACTCTAAATAAACTATCAAAATCTTCAGTAATTATATGTAATATACTGTTCATGAAATATCAAAAATTACACCAAATGTATATTATACACTCTATATAAAATATCAAAAAGGACAGTAAATATATATTACACTCTATGTAAAATATCAAAAACTACAACAAATATATATTATATAATTTACATAAAATATCAAAAGTACACCAAATATATATTATATAGTGTACATAAAATATCAAAAAGTACAGTAAATATATTTCATATATTGTACATATAATATTAAATAAAAGTACACCAAATACATTTTACATACTGTAAATAAAATATCAAAAATTACAGTAAGTATATATTATCTACTGTACATAAAATATCAAAAAGTACACCAAATATGTGTTATATATACTGTAAATAAACTATCAAAATTTTCAGTAATTATATTTAATATACTGTACATAAAATATCAAAAATTACACCAAATGTATATTATACACTCTAAATAAAATATCAAAAACGACAGTAAATATATATTACACTCTATGTAAAATATCAAAAACTACACCAAATATATATAATATAATTTACATAAAATATCAAAAGTACACCAAATATTTATTATATATTGTACATAAAATATCAAAAAGTACAGTAAATATATTTCATATATTGTACATATAATATTAACTAAAAGTACACCAAATACATTTTACATACTGTAAATAAAATATCAAAAATTACAGTAAGTATATATTATCTACTGTACATAAAGTATCAAAAAGTACTCCAAATGTGTGTTATATATACTGTAAATAAACTATCAAAATCTTCAGTAATTATATTTAATATCCTGTTCATAAAATATCAAAAATTACACCAAATGTATATTATACACTCTAAATAAAATATCAAAAAGGACAGTAAATATATATTACACTCTATGTAAAATATCAAAAACTACACCAAATATATATTATATAATTTACATAAAATATCAAAAGTACACCAAATATATATTATATACTGTACATAAAATATCAAAAATACAGTAAATATATTTCATATATTGTATATATAATATTAACTAAAACTACACCAAATACATTTTACATACTGTAAATAAAATATCAAAAATTACAGTAAGTATATATTATCTACTGTACATAAAATATCAAAAAGTACACCAAATATGTGTTATATATACTGTAAATAAACTGTCAAAACCTTCAGCAATTATATTTAATATACTGTACATAAAATATCAAAAATTACAACAAATGTATATTATACACTCTAAATAAAATATCAAAAATGACAGTAAATATATATTACACTCTATGTAAAATATCAAAAACTACACCAAATATATATTATATAATTTACATAAAATATCAAAAGTACACCAAATATATATTATATACTGTTCATTAAATATCAAAAAGTACAGTAAATATATTTCATATATTGTACATATAATATTAACTAAAAGTACACGAAATACATTTTACATACTGTAAATAAAATATCAAAAATTACAGTAAGTGTACATTATCTACTGTACATAAAATATCAAAAAGTACACCAAATATGTGTTATATATACTGTAAATAAACTATCAAAATCTTCAGTAATTATATTTAATATCCTGTTCATAAAATATCAAAAATTACACCAAATGTATATTATACACTCTATATTAAATATCAAAAAGTACAGTAAATATATATTACACACTATGTAAAATATCAAAAACTACACCAAATATATATTATATAATTTACATAAAATATCAAAAGTACACCAAATTTATATTATATAGTGTACATAAAATATCAAAAAGTACAGTAAATATATTTCATATATTGTACATATAATATTAAATAAAAGTACACCAAATACATTTAACATACTGTAAATAAAATATCAAAAATTACAGTAAGTATATATTATCTACTGTACATAAAATATCAAAAAGTACACCAAATATGTGTTATATGTACTGTAAATAAACTATCAAAATTTTCAGTAATTATATTTAATATACTGTACATAAAATATCAAAAATTACACCAAATGTATATTATACACTCTAAATAAAATATCAAAAACGACAGTAAATATATATTACACTCTATGTAAAATATCAAAAACTACACCAAATATATATTATATAATTTACATAAAATATCAAAAGTACACCAAATATATATTATACACTGTACATAAAATATCAAAAATACAGTAAATATATTTCATATATTGTACATATAATATTAAATAAAGTACACCAAATACATTTTACATACTGTAAATAAAATATCAAAAATTACAGTAAGTATATATTATCTACTGTACATAAAATATCAAAAAGTACACCAAATATGTGTTATATATACTGTAAATATACTATCAAAATTTTCAGTAATTATATTTAATATACTGTACATAAAATATCAAAAATTACACCAAATGTATACTATACACTCTAAATAAAATATCAAAAAGGACAGTAAATATATATTACACTCTATGTAAAATATCAAAAACTACACCAAATATATATTATATAATTTACATAAAATATCAAAAGTACACCAAATATATATTATATACTGTACATAAAATATCAAAAATACAGTAAATATATTTCATATATTGTATATATAATATTAACTAAAACTACACCAAATACATTTTACATACTGTAAATAAAATATCAAAAATTACAGTAAGTATATATTATCTACTGTACATAAAATATCAAAAAGTACACCAAATATGTGTTATATATACTGTAAATAAACTGTCAAAATCTTCAGTAATTATATTTAATATACTGTACATAAAATATCAAAAATTACAACAAATGTATATTATACACTCTAAATAAAATATCAAAAATGACAGTAAATATATATTACACTCTATGTAAAATATCAAAAACTACACCAAATATATATTATATAATTTACATAAAATATCAAAAGTACACCAAATATATATTATATACTGTTCATTAAATATCAAAAAGTACAGTAAATATATTTCATATATTGTACATATAATATTAACTAAAAGTACACGAAATACATTTTACATACTGTAAATAAAATATCAAAAATTACAGTAAGTATACATTATCTACTGTACATAAAATATCAAAAAGTACACCAAATATGTGTTATATATACTGTAAATAAACTATCAAAATCTTCAGTAATTATATTTAATATCCTGTTCATAAAATATCAAAAATTACACCAAATGTATATTATACACTCTATATAAAATATCAAAAAGGACAGTAAATATATATTACACTCTATGTAAAATATCAAAAACTACACCAAATATATATTATATAATTTACATAAAATATCAAAAGGACACCAAATATATATTATATAGTGTACATAAAATATCAAAAAGTACAGTAAATATATTTCATATATTGTACATATAATATTAAATAAAAGTACACCAAATACATTTTACATACTGTAAATAAAATATCAAAAATTACAGTAAGTATATATTATCTACTGTACATAAAATATCAAAAAGTACACCAAATATGTGTTATATATACTGTAAATAAACTATCAAAATGTTCAGTAATTATATTTAATATACTGTACATAAAATATCAAAAATTACACCAAATGTATATTATACACTCTAAATAAAATATCAAAAATGACAGTAAATATATATTACACTCTATGTAAAATATCAAAAACTACACCAAATATATATAATATAATTTACATAAAATATCAAAAGTACACCAAATATTTATTATATACTGTACATAAAATATCAAAAAGTACAGTAAATATATTTCATATATTGTACATATAATATTAACTAAAAGTACACCAAATACATTTTAAATACTGTAAATAAAATATCAAAAATTACAGTAAGTGTAAATTATCTACTGTACATAAAATATCAAAAAGTACACCAAAGATGTGTTATATATACTGTAAATAAACTATCAAAACCTTCAGTAATTATATTTAATATACTGTACATAAAATATCAAATATTACACCAAATGTATATTATACACTCTAAATAAAATATCAAAAAGGACAGTAAATATATATTACACTCTATGTAAAATATCAAAAACTACACCAAATATATATTATATAATTTACATAAAATATCAAAAGTACACCAAATATATATTATATACTGTACATAAAATATCAAAAAGTACAGTAAATATATTTCATATATTGTACATATAATAATAACTAAAAGTACACCAAATACATTTTACATACGGTAAATAAAATATCAAAAATTACAGTAAGTATATATTATCTACTGTACATAAAATATCAAAAAGTACACAAAAGATGTGTTATATATACTGTAAATAAACTATCAAAATCTTCAGTAATTATATATAATATACTGTACATAAAATATCAAAAATTACACCAAATGTATATTATACACTCTAAATAAAATATCAAAAAGGACAGTAAATATATATTACACTCTATGTAAAATATCAAAATCTACACCAAATATATAATATATAAATTACATAAAATATCAAAAGTACACCAAATATATATTATATACTGTACATAAAATATCAAAAAGTACAGTAAATATATTTCATATATTGTACATATAATATTAACTAAAAGTACACCAAATACATTTTACATACTGTAAATAAAATATCAAAAATTACAGTAAGTATATATTATCTACTGTACATAAAATATCAAAAAGTACACCAAATATGTGTTATATATACTGTAAATAAACTATCAAAATCTTCAGTAATTATATTTAATATACTGTACATAAAATATCAAAAATTACACAAAATGTATATTATACACTCAAAATAAAATATCAAAAATGACAGTAAATATATATAACACACTATGTAAAATATCAAAAACTACACCAAATATATAGTATATAATTTACATAAAATATCAAAAGTACACCAAATATATATTATATACTGTACATAAAATATCAAAAAGTACAATAAATATATTTCATATATTGTACATATAATATTAACTAAAACTACACCAAATACATTTTATATACTGTAAATAAAATATCAAAAATTACAGTAAGTATATATTATCTACTGTACATAAAATATCAAAAAGTACACCAAATATGTGTTATATATACTGTAAATACACTATCAAAATCTTCAGTAATTATATTTAATATACTGTACATAAAATATCAAAAATTACAACAAATGTATATTATACATTCTAAATAAAATATCAAAAAGGACAGTAAATATATATTACGCTCTATGTAAAATATCAAAAACTACACCAAATATATATTATATAATTTACATAAAATATCAAAAGTACACCAAATATATATGATATACTCTACATAAAATATCAAAAAGTACAGTAAATATATTTCATATATTGTACATATAATATTAACTAAAACTACACCAAATGCATTTTATATACTGTAAATAAAATATCAAAAACTACAGTAAGTATATATTATCTACTGTAAATAAAATGTCAAAAAGTACACCAAATATGTGTTATATATATTGTAAATAAACTATCAAAATCTTCAGTAATTATATTTAATATACTGTACATAAAATATCAAAAATTACAACAAATGTATATTATACACTCTAAATAAAATATCAAAAATGACAGTAAATATATATTACACTCTATGTAAAATATCAAAAACTACACCAAATATATATTATATAATTTACATAAAATATCAAAAGTACACCAAATATATATTATATACTTTTCATTAAATATCAAAAAGTACAGTAAATATATTTCATATATTGTACATATAATATTAACTAAAAGTACACGAAATACATTTTACATACTGTAAAAAAAATATCAAAAATTACAGTAAGTATACATTATCTACTGTACATAAAATATCAAAAAGTACACCAAATATGTGTTATATATACTGTAAATAAACTATCAAAATTTTCAGTAATTATATTTAATATACTGTACATAAAATATCAAAAATTACACCAAATGTATATTATACACTCTAAATAAAATATCAAAAAGGACAGTAAATATATATTACACTCTATGTAAAATATCAAAAACTACACCAAATATATATTATATAATTTACATAAAATATCAAAAGTACACCAAATATTTATTATATACTGTACATAAAATATCAAAAAGTACAGTAAATATATTTCATATATTGTACATATAATATTAACTAACAGTACACGAAATACATTTTACATACTGTAAATAAAATATCAAAAATTACAGTAAGTATATATTATCTACTGTACATAAAATATCAAAAAGTAAACCAAATATGTGTAATATATACTGTAAATTATCAAAACCTTCAGTAATTGTATTTAATATACTGTACATAAAATATCAATAATTACACCAAAGGTATATTATACACTCTAAATAAAATATCAAAAATGACAGTAAATATATATTACACTCCATGTAAAATATCAAAAACTACACCAAATATATATTCTATAATTTACATAAAATATCAAAAGTACACCAAATATATATGATATACTCTACATAAAATATCAAAAAGTACAGTAAATATATTTCATATATTGTACATATAATATTAACTAAAACTACACCAAATGCATTTTATATACTGTAAATAAAATATCAAAAACTACAGTAAGTATATATTATCTACTGTAAATAAAATGTCAAAAAGTACACCAAATATGTGTTATATATACTGTAAATAAACTATCAAAATCTTCAGTAATTATATTTAATATACTGTACATAAAATATCAAAAATTACACCAAATGTATACTATACACTCTAAATAAAATATCAAAAAGGACAGTATATATATATTACACTCTATGTAAAATATCAAAAACTACACCAAATATATATTATATAATTTACATAAAATATCAAAAGTACACCAAATATATATTATATACTGTACATAAAATATCAAAAAGAACAGTAAATATATTTCATATATTGTACATATAATATTAACTAAAACTACACCAAATACATTTTACATACTGTAAATAAAATATCAAAAATTACAGTAAGTATATATTATCTACTGTACATAAAATATCAAAAAGTACACCAAATATGTGTTATATATACTGTAAATAAACTATCAATACCTTCAGTAATTATATTTTATATACTGTACATAAAATATCAAAAATTACACCAAATGTATATTATACACTCTAAATAAAATATCAAAAAGGACAGTAAATATATATTACACTCTATGTAAAATATCAAAAACTACACCAAATATACAGTATATAATTTACATAAAATATCAAAAGTACACCAAATATATATTATATACTGTACATAAAATATCAAAAAGTACAGTAAATATATTTCATATATTGTACATATAATATTAACTAAAACTACACCAAATACATTTTACATACTGTAAATAAAATATCAAAAATTACAGTAAGTATATATTATCTACTGTACATAAAGTATCAAAAAGTACACCAAATATGTGTTATATATAGTGTAAATAAACTATCAAAATATTCAATAATTATATTTAATATACTGTTCATAAAATATCAAAAATTACACCAAATGTATATTATACACTCTAAATAAAATATCATAAAGGACAGTAAATATATATTACACTCTATGTAAAATATCAAAAACTACACCAAATATATATTATTTAATTTACATAAAATATCAAAAGTACACCAAATATATATTATATACTGTACATAAAATATCAAAATGTACAATAAATATATTTCATATATTGTACATATAATATTAACTAAAACTACACCAAATACATTTTACATACTGTAAATAAAATATCAAAAGTTACAGTAAGTATATATTATCTACTGTACATAAAATATCAAAAAGTTCACCAAATATATGTTATATATACTGTAAATAAACTATCAAAATCTTCAGTAATTATATTTAATATCCTGCACATAAAATATCAAAAATTACACCAAATGTATATTATACACTCTAAATAAAATATCAAAAAGGACAGTAAATATATATTACACTCTATGTAAAATATCAAAAACTACACCCAATATATATTATATAATTTACATAAAATATCAAAAGTACACCAAATATATATTATATACTGTACATAAAATATCAAAAATACAGTAAATATATTTCATATATTGTACATATAATATTAACTAAAACTACACCAAATGCATTTTACATACTGTAAATAAAATATCAAAAATTACAGTAAGTATATATTATCTACTGTACATAAAATATCAAAAAGTACACCAAATATGTGTTATATATACTGTAAATAAACTATCAAAATCTTCAGTAATTATATTTAATATACTGTACATAAAATATCAAAAATTACAACAAATGTATACTATACACTCTAAATAAAATATCAAAAATGACAGTAAATATATATTACACTCTATGTAAAATATCAAAAACTACACCAAATATATATTATATAATTTACATAAAATATCAAAAGTACACCAAATATATATTATATACTGTTCATTAAATATCAAAAAGTACAGTAAATATATTTCATATATTGTACATATAATATTAACTAAAAGTACACGAAATACATTTTACATACTGTAAAAAAAATATCAAAAATTACAGTAAGTATACATTATCTACTGTACATAAAATAACAAAAAGTACACCAAATATGTGTTATATATCCTGTAAATAAACTATCATATTTTCAGTAATTATATTTAATATACTGTACATAAAATATCAAAAATTACACCAAATGTATATTATACACTCTAAATAAAATATCAAAAAGGACAGTAAATATATATTACACTCTATGTAAAATATCAAAAACTACACCAAATATATATTATATAATTTACATAAAATATCAAAAGTACACCAAATATTTATTATATACTGTACATAAAATATCAAAAAGTACAGTAAATATATTTCATCTATTGTACATATAATATTAACTAAAAGTACACGAAATACATTTTACATACTGTAAATAAAATATCAAAAATTACAGTAAGTATATATTATCTACTGTACATAAAATATCAAAAAGTACACCAAATATGTGTAATATATACTGTAAATTATCAAAACCTTCAGTAATTATATTTAATATACTGTACATAAAATATCAATAATTACACCAAAGGTATATTATACACTCTAAATAAAATATCAAAAATGACAGTAAATATATATTACACTCCATGTAAAATATCAAAAACTACACCAAATATATATTCTATAATTTACATAAAATATCAAAAGTACACCAAATATATATTATATACTGTACATAAAATATCAAAAAGTACAGTAAATATATTACATATATTGTACATATAATATTAACTAAAGGTACACCAAATACATTTTATATACTGTAAATAAAATATCAAAAATTACAGTAAGTATATCGTATCTACTGTACATAAAATATCAAAAAGTACACCAAATATGTGTTATATATACTGTAAATAAACTATCAAAATCTTCAGTAATTATATTTAATATACTGTACATAAAATATCAAAAATTACACCAAATGTATATTATACACTCTAAATAAAATATCAAAAACTACAGTAAATATATATTACGCTCTATGTAAAATATCAAAAACTACACCAAATATATATTATATAATTTACATAAAATATCAAAAGTACACCAAATATATATGATATACTCTACATAAAATATCAAAAAGTACAGTAAATATATTTCATATATTGTACATATAATATTAACTAAAACTACACCAAATACATTTTACATACTGTAAATAAAATATCAAAAATTACAGTAAGTATATATTATCTACTGTACATAAAATATCAAAAAGTACACCAAATATGTGTTATATATAGTGTAAATAAACTATCAAAATATTTAATAATTATATTTAATATACTGTTCATAAAATATCAAAAATTACACCAAATGTATATTATACACTCTAAAAAAATATCATAAAGGACAGTAAATATATATTACAATCTATGTAAAATATCAAAAACTACACCAAATATATATTATTTAATTTACATAAAATATCAAAAGTACACCAAATATATATTATATACTGTTCATTAAATATCAAAAAGTACAGTAAATATATTTCATATATTGTACATATAATATTAACTAAAACTACACCAAATACATTTTACATACTGTAAATAAAATATCAAAAGTTACAGTATGTATATATTATCTACTGTACATAAAATATCAAAAAGTTCACCAAATATGTGTTATATATACTGTAAATAAACTATCAATATCTTCAGTAATTATATTTAATATCCTGCACATAAAATATCAAAAATTACACCAAATGTATATTATACACTCTAAATAAAATATCAAAAAGGACAGTAAATATATATTACACTCTATGTAAAATATCAAAAACTACACCAAATATATATTTTATAATTTACATAAAATATCAAAAGTACACCAAATATTTATTATATACTGTACATAAAATATCAAAATGTACAGTAAATATATTTCATATATTGTACATATAATATTAACTAAAAGTACACCAAATACATTTTACATACTGTAAATAATATATCAAAAATTACAGTAAGTATATATTATCTACTGTACATAAAATATCAAAAAGTACACCAAAGATGTGTTATATATACTGTAAATAAACTATCAAAATTTTCAGTAATTATATTTAATATACTGTACATAAAATATCAAAAATTACACCAAATGTATATTATACACTCTAAATAAAATATCAAAAACGACAGTAAATATATATTACACTCTATGTAAAATATCAAAAACTACACCAAATATATATTATATAATTTACATAAAATATCAAAAGTACACCAAATATATATTATATACTGTACATAAAATATCAAAAATACAGTAAATATATTTCATATATTGTACATATAATATTAAATAAAAGTACACCAAATACATTTTACATACTGTAAATAAAATATCAAAAATTACAGTAAGCATATATTATCTACTGTACATAAAATATCAAAAAGTACACCAAATATGTGTTATATATACTGTAAATAAACTATCAATAACTTCAGTAATTATATTTTATATACTGTACATAAAATATCAAAAATTACACCAAATGTATATTATACACTCTAAATAAAATATCAAAAAGGACAGTAAATATATATTACACTCTATGTAAAATATCAAAAACTACACCAAATATATATTATATAATTTACATAAAATATCAAAAGTACACCAAATATATATTATATACTGTACATAAAATATCAAAAATACAGTAAATATATTTCATATATTGTATATATAATATTAACTAAAAGTACACCAAATACATTTTACATACTGTAAATAAAATATCAAAAATTACAGTAAGTATATATTATCTACTGTACATAAAATATCAAAAAGTACACCAAATATGTGTTATATAAACTGTAAATAAACTGTCAAAATCTTCAGTAATTATATTTAATATACTGTACATAAAATATCAAAAATTACAACAAATGTATATTATACACTCTAAATAAAATATCAAAAATGACAGTAAATATATATTACACTCTATGTAAAATATCAAAAACTACACCAAATATATATTATATAATTTACATAAAATATCAAAAGTACACCAAATATATATTATATACTATTCATTAAATATCAAAAAGTACAGTAAATATATTTCATATATTGTACATATAATATTAACTAAAAGTACACGAAATACATTTTACATACTGTAAATAAAATATCAAAAATTACAGTAAGTATACATTATCTACTGTACATAAAATATCAAAAAGTACACCAAATATGTGTTATATATACTGTAAATAAACTATCAAAATCTTCAGTAATTATATTTAATATCCTGTTCATAAAATATCAAAAATTACACCAAATGTATATTATACACTCTATATAAAATATCAAAAAGGACAGTAAATATATATTACACTCTATGTAAAATATCAAATACTACAACAAATATATATTATATAATTTACATAAAATATCAAAAGTACACCAAATATATATTATATAGTGTACATAAAATATCAAAAAGTACAGTAAATATATTTCATATATTGTACATATAATATTAAATAAAAGTACACCAAATACATTTTACATACTGTAAATAAAATATCAAAAATTACAGTAAGTATATATTATCTACTGTACATAAAATATCAAAAAGTACACCAAATATGTGTTATATATACTGTAAATAAACTATCAAAATTTTCAGTAATTATATTTAATATACTGTACATAAAATATCAAAAATTACACCAAATGTATATTATACACTCTAAATAAAATATCAAAAACGACAGTAAATATATATTACACTCTATGTAAAATATCAAAAACTACACCAAATATATATAATATAATTTACATAAAATATCAAAAGTACACCAAATATTTATTATATACTGTATATAAAATATCAAAAAGTACAGTAAATATATTTCATATATTGTACATATAATATTAACTAAAAGTACACCAAATACATTTTACATACTGTAAATAAAATATCAAAAATTACAGTAAGTATATATTATCTACTGTACATAAAATATCAAAAAGTACACCAAAGATGTGTTATATATACTGTAAATAAACTATCAAAATCTTCAGTAATTATATTTAATATACTGTACATAAAATATCAAATATTACACCAAATGTATATTATACACTCTAAATAAAATATCAAAAAGGACAGTAAATATATATTACACTCTATGTAAAATATCAAAAACTACACCAAATATATATTATATAATTTACATAAAATATCAAAAGTACACCAAATATATATTATATACTGTACATAAAATATCAAAAAGTACAGTAAGTATATTTCATATATTGTACATATAATATTAACTAAAAGTACACCAAATATATTTTACATACGGTAAATAAAATATCAAAAATTACAGTAAGTATATATTATCTACTGTACATAAAATATCAAAAAGTACACAAAAGATGTGTTATATATACTGTAAATAAACTATCAAAATCTTCAGTAATTATATATAATATACTGTACATAAAATATCAAAAATTACACCAAATGTATATTATACACTCTAAATAAAATATCAAAAAGGACAGTAAATATATATTACACTCTATGTAAAATATCAAAAACTACACCAAATATATATTATATAATTTACATAAAATATCAAAAGTACACCAAATATATATTATATACTGTACATAAAATATCAAAAAGTACAGTAAATATATTTCATATATTGTACATATAATACTAACTAAAACTACACCAAATACATTTTACATACTGTAAATAAAATATCAAAAATTACAGTAAGTATATATTATCTACTGTACATAAAGTATCAAAAAGTACGCCAAATATGTGTTATATATACTGTAAATAAACTATCAAAATCTTCAGTAATTATATTTAATATACTGTTCATAAAATATCAAAAATTACACCAAATGTATATTATACACTCTAAATAAAATATCAAAAAGGACAGTAAATATATATTACACTCTATGTAAAATATCAAAAACTACACCAAATATATATTATATAATTTACATAAAATATCAAAAGTACACCAAATATATATTATATACTGTACATAAAATATCAAAAAGAAGAGTAAATATATTTCATATATTGTACATATAATATTAACTAAAACTACACCAAATACATTTTACATACTGTAAATAAAATATCAAAAATTACAGTAAGTATATATTATCTACTGTACATAAAATATCAAAAAGTACACCAAATATGTGTTATATATACTGTAAATAAACTATCAAAACCTTCAGTAATTATATTTAATATCCTGTTCATAAAATATCAAAAATTACACCAAATGTATATTATACACTCTATATGAAATATCAAAAAGGACAGTAAATATATATTACACTCTATGTAAAATATCAAAAACTACAACAAATATATATTATATAATTTACATAAAATATCAAAAGTACACCAAATATATATTATATAGTGTACATAAAATATCAAAAAGTACAGTAAATATATTTCATATATTGTACATATAATATTAAATAAAAGTACACCAAATACATTTTACATACAGTAAATAAAATATCAAAAATTACAGTAAGTATATATTATCTACTGTACATAAAATATCAAAAAGTACACCAAATATGTGTTATATATACTGTAAATAAACTATCAAAATGTTCAGTAATTATATTTAATATACTGTACATAAAATATCAAAAATTACACCAAATGTATTATACACTCTAAATAAAATATCAAAAACGACAGTAAATATATATTACACTCTATGTAAAATATCAAAAACTACACCAAATATATATAATATAATTTACATAAAATATCAAAAGTACACCAAATATTTATTATATACTGTACATAAAATATCAAAAAGTACAGTAAATATATTTCATATATTGTACATCTAATATTAACTAAAAGTACACCAAATACATTTTACATACTGTAAATAAAATATCAAAAATTACAGTAAGTATAAATTATCTACTGTACATAAAATATCAAAAAGTACACCAAAGATGTGTTATATATACTGTAAATAAACTATCAAAATCTTCAGTAATTATATTTAATATACTGTACATAAAATATCAAATATTACACCAAATGTATATTATACACTCTAAATAAAATATCAAAAAGGACAGTAAATATATATTACACTCTATGTAAAATATCAAAAACTACACCAAATATATATTATATAATTTACATAAAATATCAAAAGTACACCAAATATATATTATATACTGTACATAAAATATCAAAAAGTACAGTAAATATATTTCATATATTGTACATATAATATTAACTAAAAGTACACCAAATACATTTTACATACGGTAAATAAAATATCAAAAATTACAGTAAGTATATATTATCTACTGTACATAAAATATCAAAAAGTACACAAAAGATGTGTTATATATACTGTAAATAAACTATCAAAATCTTCAGTAATTATATATAATATACTGTACATAAAATATCAAAAATTACACCAAATATATATTATACACTCTAAACAAAATATCAAAAAGGACAGTAAATATATATTACACTCTATGTAAAATATCAAAAACTACACCAAATATATATTATATAATTTACATAAAATATCAAAAGTACACCAAATATATATTATATACTGTACATAAAATATCAAAAAGTACAGTAAATATATTTCATATATTGTACATATAATACTAACTAAAACTACACCAAATACATTTTACATACTGTAAATAAAATATCAAAAATTACAGTAAGTATATATTATCTACTGTACATAAAGTATCAAAAAGTACGCCAAATGTTTGTTATATATACTGTAAATAAACTATCAAAATCTTCAGTAATCATATTTAATATACTGTTCATAAAATATCAAAAATTACACCAAATGTATATTATACACTCTAAATAAAATATCAAAAAGGACAGTAAATATATATTACACTCTATGTAAAATATCAAAAACTACACCAAATATATATTATATAATTTACATAAAATATCAAAAGTACACCAAATATATATTATATAATGTACATAATATATCAAAAACTACAGTAAATATATTTCATATATTGTACATATAATATTACTTAAAACTACACCAAATGCATTTTATATACTGTAAATAAAATATCAAAAACTACAGTAAGTATATATTATCTACTGTAAATAAAATGTCAAAAAGTACACCAAATATGTGTTATATATACTGTAAATAAACTACCAAAATCTTCAGTAATTATATTTAATGTACTGTACATAAAATATCAAAAATTACACCAAATGTATATTATACACTCTAAATAAAATATCAAAAAAGGACAGTATATATATATTACACTCTATGTAAAATGTCAAAAACTACACCAAATATATATTATATAATTTACATAAATTATCAAAAGTACACCAAATATATATTATATACTGTACATAAAATATCAAAAAGTACAGTAAATATATTTCATATATTGTACATATAATATTAACTAAAACTACACCAAATACATTTTACATACTGTAAATAAAATATCAAAAATTACAGTAAGTATATATTATCTACTGAACATAAAATATAAAAAAGTACACCAAATATGTGTTATATAGACTGTAAATAAACCATCAAAATCTTCAGTAATTATATTTAATATACTGTTCATAAAATATCAATAATTACACCAAATGTGTATTATACACTCTAAATAAAATATCAAAAAGGACAGTAAATATATATTACACTCTATGTAAAATATCAAAAACTACACCAAATATATATTATATAATTTACATAAAATATCAAAAGTACACAAAATATATATTATATACTGTACATAAAATATCAAAAAGTACAGTAAATATATTTCATATATTGTACATATAATATTAACTAAAAGTACACCAAATACATTTTACATACGGTAAATAAAATATCAAAAATTACAGTAAGTATATATTATCTACTGTACATAAAATATCAAAAAGTACACAAAAGATGTGTTATATATACTGTAAATAAACTATCAAAATCTTCAGTAATTATATATAATATACTGTACATAAAATATCAAAAATTACACCAAATGTATATTATACACTCTAAATAAAATATCAAAAAGGACAGTAAATATATATTACACTCTATGTAAAATATCAAAATCTACACCAAATATATATTATATAATTTACATAAAATATCAAAAGTACACCAAATATATATTATATACTGTACATAAAATATCAAAAAGTACAGTAAATATATTTCATATATTGTACATATAATACTAACTAAAATTACACCAAATACATTTTACATACTGTAAATAAAATATCAAAAATTACAGTAAGTATATATTATCTACTGTACATAAAGTATCAAAAAGTACTCCAAATGTGTGTTATATATACTGTAAATAAACTATCAAAATCTTCAGTAATTATATTTAATATCCTGTTCATAAAATATCAAAAATTACACCAAATGTATATTATACACTCTATATAAAATATCAAAAAGGACAGTAAATATATATTACACTCTATGTAAAATATCAAAAACTACACCAAATATATATTATATAATTTACATAAAATATCAAAAGTACACCAAATATATATTATATAGTGTACATAAAATATCAAAAAGTACAGTAAATATATTTCATATATTGTACATATAATATTAAATAAAAGTACACCAAATACATTTTACATACTGTAAATAAAATATCAAAAATTACAGTAAGTATATATTATCTACTGTACATAAAATATCAAATAGTACATCAAATATGTGTTATATATACTGTAAATAAACTATCAATATTTTCAGTAATTATATTTAATATACTGTACATAAAATATCAAATATTACACCAAATGTATATTATACACTCTAAATAAAATATCAAAAAGGACAGTAAATATATATTACACTCTATGTAAAATATCAAAAACTACACCAAATATATATTATATAATTTACATAAAATATCAAAAGTACACCAAATATATATTATATACTGTACATAAAATATCAAAAAGTACAGTAAATATATTTCATATATTGTACATATAATATTAACTAAAAGTACACCAAATACATTTTACATACGGTAAATAAAATATCAAAAATTACAGTAAGTATATATTATCTACTGTACATAAAATATCAAAAAGTACACAAAAGATGTGTTATATATACTGTAAATAAACTATCAAAATCTTCAGTAATTATATATAATATACTGTACATAAAATATCAAAAATTACACCAAATGTATATTATACACTCTAAATAAAATATCAAAAAGGACAGTAAATATATATTACACTCTATGTAAAATATCAAAAACTACACCAAATATATATTATATAATTTACATAAAATATCAAAAGTACACCAAATATATATTATATACTGTACATAAAATATCAAAAAGTACAGTAAATATATTTCATATATTGTACATATAATACTAACTAAAACTACACCAAATACATTTTACATACTGTAAATAAAATATCAAAAATTACAGTAAGTATATATTATCTACTGTACATAAAGTATCAAAAAGTACGCCAAATGTGTGTTATATATACTCTAAATAAACTATCAAAATCTTCAGTAATTATATGTAATATACTGTTCATGAAATATCAAAAATTACACCAAATGTATATTATACACTCTATATAAAATATCAAAAAGGACAGTAAATATATATTACACTCTATGTAAAATATCAAAAACTACAACAAATATATATTATATAATTTACATAAAATATCAAAAGTACACCAAATATATATTATATAGTGTACATAAAATATCAAAAAGTACAGTAAATATATTTCATATATTGTACATATAATATTAAATAAAAGTACACCAAATACATTTTACATACTGTAAATAAAATATCAAAAATTACAGTAAGTATATATTATCTACTGTACATAAAATATCAAAAAGTACACCAAATATGTGTTATATATACTGTAAATAAACTATCAAAATTTTCAGTAATTATATTTAATATACTGTACATAAAATATCAAAAATTACACCAAATGTATATTATACACTCTAAATAAAATATCAAAAACGACAGTAAATATATATTACACTCTATGTAAAATATCAAAAACTACACCAAATATATATAATATAATTTACATAAAATATCAAAAGTACACCAAATATTTATTATATATTGTACATAAAATATCAAAAAGTACAGTAAATATATTTCATATATTGTACATATAATATTAACTAAAAGTACACCAAATACATTTTACATACTGTAAATAATATATCAAAAATTACAGTAAGTATATATTATCTACTGTACATAAAGTATCAAAAAGTACTCCAAATGTGTGTTATATATACTGTAAATAAACTATCAAAATCTTCAGTAATTATATTTAATATCCTGTTCATAAAATATCAAAAATTACACCAAATGTATATTATACACTCTAAATAAAATATCAAAAAGGACAGTAAATATATATTACACTCTATGTAAAATATCAAAAACTACACCAAATATATATTATATAATTTACATAAAATATCAAAAGTACACCAAATATATATTATATACTGTACATAAAATATCAAAAATACAGTAAATATATTTCATATATTGTATATATAATATTAACTAAAACTACACCAAATACATTTTACATACTGTAAATAAAATATCAAAAATTACAGTAAGTATATATTATCTACTGTACATAAAATATCAAAAAGTACACCAAATATGTGTTATATATACTGTAAATAAACTGTCAAAATCTTCAGCAATTATATTTAATATACTGTACATAAAATATCAAAAATTACAACAAATGTATATTATACACTCTAAATAAAATATCAAAAATGACAGTAAATATATATTACACTCTATGTAAAATATCAAAAACTACACCAAATATATATTATATAATTTACATAAAATATCAAAAGTACACCAAATATATATTATATACTGTTCATTAAATATCAAAAAGTACAGTAAATATATTTCATATATTGTACATATAATATTAACTAAAAGTACACGAAATACATTTTACATACTGTAAATAAAATATCAAAAATTACAGTAAGTGTACATTATCTACTGTACATAAAATATCAAAAAGTACACCAAATATGTGTTATATATACTGTAAATAAACTATCAAAATCTTCAGTAATTATATTTAATATCCTGTTCATAAAATATCAAAAATTACACCAAATGTATATTATACACTCTATATTAAATATCAAAAAGTACAGTAAATATATATTACACTCTATGTAAAATATCAAAAACTACACCAAATATATATTATATAATTTACATAAAATATCAAAAGTACACCAAATTTATATTATATAGTGTACATAAAATATCAAAAAGTACAGTAAATATATTTCATATATTGTACATATAATATTAAATAAAAGTACACCAAATACATTTAACATACTGTAAATAAAATATCAAAAATTACAGTAAGTATATATTATCTACTGTACATAAAATATCAAAAAGTACACCAAATATGTGTTATATGTACTGTAAATAAACTATCAAAATTTTCAGTAATTATATTTAATATACTGTACATAAAATATCAAAAATTACACCAAATGTATATTATACACTCTAAATAAAATATCAAAAACGACAGTAAATATATATTACACTCTATGTAAAATATCAAAAACTACACCAAATATATATTATATAATTTACATAAAATATCAAAAGTACACCAAATATTTATTATATACTGTAAATAAAATATCAAAAAGTACAGTAAATATATTTCATATATTGTACATATAATATTAACTAAAAGTACACCAAATACATTTTACATACTGTAAATAAAATATCAAAAATTACAGTAAGTATATATTATCTACTGTACATAAAATATCAAAAAGTACACCAAAGATGTGTTATATATACTGTAAATAAACTATCAAAATTTTCAGTAATTATATTTAATATACTGTACATAAAATATCAAAAATTACACCAAATGTATATTATACACTCTACATAAAATATCAAAAACGACAGTAAATATATATTACACTCTATGTAAAATATCAAAAACTACACCAAATATATATTATATAATTTACATAAAATATCAAAAGTACACCAAATATATATTATACACTGTACATAAAATATCAAAAATACAGTAAATATATTTCATATATTGTACATATAATATTAAATAAAGTACACCAAATACATTTTACATACTGTAAATAAAATATCAAAAATTACAGTAAGTATATATTATCTACTGTACATAAAATATCAAAAAGTACACCAAATATGTGTTATATATACTGTAAATATACTATCAAAATTTTCAGTAATTATATTTAATATACTGTACATAAAATATCAAAAATTACACCAAATGTATACTATACACTCTAAATAAAATATCAAAAAGGACAGTAAATATATATTACACTCTATGTAAAATATCAAAAACTACACCAAATATATATTATATAATTTACATAAAATATCAAAAGTACACCAAATATATATTATATACTGTACATAAAATATCAAAAATACAGTAAATATATTTCATATATTGTATATATAATATTAACTAAAACTACACCAAATACATTTTACATACTGTAAATAAAATATCAAAAATTACAGTAAGTATATATTATCTACTGTACATAAAATATCAAAAAGTACACCAAATATGTGTTATATATACTGTAAATAAACTGTCAAAATCTTCAGTAATTATATTTAATATACTGTACATAAAATATCAAAAATTACAACAAATGTATATTATACACTCTAAATAAAATATCAAAAATGACAGTAAATATATATTACACTCTATGTAAAATATCAAAAACTACACCAAATATATATTATATAATTTACATAAAATATCAAAAGTACACCAAATATATATTATATAGTGTTCATTAAATATCAAAAAGTACAGTAAATATATTTCATATATTGTACATATAATATTAACTAAAAGTACACGAAATACATTTTACATACTGTAAATAAAATATCAAAAATTACAGTAAGTATACATTATCTACTGTACATAAAATATCAAAAAGTACACCAAATATGTGTTATATATACTGTAAATAAACTATCAAAATCTTCAGTAATTATATTTAATATCCTGTTCATAAAATATCAAAAATTACACCAAATGTATATTATACACTCTATATAAAATATCAAAAAGGACAGTAAATATATATTACACTCTATGTAAAATATCAAAAACTACACCAAATATATATTATATAATTTACATAAAATATCAAAAGGACACCAAATATATATTATATAGTGTACATAAAATATCAAAAAGTACAGTAAATATATTTCATATATTGTACATATAATATTAAATAAAAGTACACCAAATACATTTTACATACTGTAAATAAAATATCAAAAATTTCAGTAAGTATATATTATCTACTGTACATAAAATATCAAAAAGTACACCAAATATGTGTTATATATACTGTAAATAAACTATCAAAATGTTCAGTAATTATATTTAATATACTGTACATAAAATATCAAAAATTACACCAAATGTATATTATACACTCTAAATAAAATATCAAAAATGACAGAAAATATATATTACACTCTATGTAAAATATCAAAAACTACACCAAATATATATAATATAATTTACATAAAATATCAAAAGTACACCAAATATTTATTATATACTGTACATAAAATATCAAAAAGTACAGTAAATATATTTCATATATTGTACATATAATATTAACTAAAAGTACACCAAATACATTTTAAATACTGTAAATAAAATATCAAAAATTACAGTAAGTGTAAATTATCTACTATACATAAAATATCAAAAAGTACACCAAAGATGTGTTATATATACTGTAAATAAACTATCAAAACCTTCAGTAATTATATTTAATATACTGTACATAAAATATCAAATATTACACCAAATGTATATTATACACTCTAAATAAAATATCAAAAAGGACAGTAAATATATATTACACTCTATGTAAAATATCAAAAACTACACCAAATATATATTATATAATTTACATAAAATATCAAAAGTACACCAAATATATATTATATACTGTACATAAAATATCAAAAAGTACAGTAAATATATTTCATATATTGTACATATAATATTAACTAAAAGTACACCAAATACATTTTACATACGGTAAATAAAATATCAAAAATTACAGTAAGTATATATTATCTACTGTACATAAAATATCAAAAAGTACAAAAAAGATGTGTTATATATACTGTAAATAAACTATCAAAATATTCAGTAATTATATATAATATACTGTACATAAAATATCAAAAATTACACCAAATGTATATTATACACTCTATATAAAATATCAAAAAGGACAGTAAATATATATTACACTCTATGTAAAATATCAAAATCTACACCAAATATATAATATATAAATTACATAAAATATCAAAAGTACACCAAATATATATTATATACTGTACATAAAATATCAAAAAGTACAGTAAATATATTTCATATATTGTACATATAATACTAACTAAAACTACACCAAATACATTTTACATACTGTAAATAAAATATCAAAAATTACAGTAAGTATATATTATCTACTGTACATAAAGTATCAAAAAGTACGGCAAATGTGTGTTATATATACTGTAAATAAACTATCAAAATCTTCAGTAATTATATTTAATATACTGTTCATAAAATATCAAAAATTACACCAAATGTATATTACACACTCTAAATAAAATATCAAAAAGGACAGTAAATATATATTACACTCTATGTAAAATATCAAAAATTACACCAAATATATATTATATAATTTACATAAAATATCAAAAGTACACCAAATATATATTATATACTGTATATAAAATATCAAAAAGAACAGTAAATATATTTCATATATTGTACATATAATATTAACTAAAACTACACCAAATACATTTTACATACTGTAAATAAAATATCAAAAATTACAGTAAGTATATATTATCTACTGTACATAAAATATCAAAAATTACACCAAATATGTGTTATATATACTGTAAATAAACTATCAATACCTTCAGTAATTATATTTTATATACTGTACATAAAATATCAAAAATTACACCAAATGTATATTATACACTCTAAATAAAATATCAAAAAGGACAGTAAATATATATTACACTCTATGTAAAATATCAAAAACTACACCAAATATACAGTATATAATTTACATAAAATATCAAAAGTACACCAAATATATATTATATACTGTACATAAAATATCAAAAAGTACAGTAAATATATTTCATATATTGTACATATAATATTAACTAAAACTACACCAAATACATTTTACATACTGTAAATAAAATATCAATAATTACAGTAAGTATATATTATCTAGTGTACATAAAATATCAAAAAGTACACCAAATATGTGTTATATATAGTGTAAATAAACTATCAAAATATTCAATAATTATATTTAATATACTGTTCATAAAATATCAAAAATTACACCAAATGTATATTATACACTCTAAATAAAATATCATAAAGGACAGTAAATATATATTACACTCTATGTAAAATATCAAAAACTACACCAAATATATATTATTTAATTTACATAAAATATCAAAAGTACACCAAATATATATTATATACTGTACATAAAATATCAAAAAGTACAGTAAATATATTTCATATATTGTACATATAATATTAACTAAAACTACACCAAATACATTTTACATACTGTAAATAAAATATCAAAAGTTACAGTAAGTATATATTATCTACTGTACATAAAATATCAAAAAGTTCACCAAATATGTGTTATGTATACTGTAAATAAACTATCAAAATCTTCAGTAATTATATTTAATATCCTGCACATAAAATATCAAAAATTACAGCAAATGTATATTATACACTCTAAATAAAATATCAAAAAGGACAGTAAATATATATTACACTCTATGTAAAATATCAAAAACTACACCAAATATATATTATAAAATTTACAGAAAATATCAAAAGTACACCAAATATATATTATATACTGTACATAAAATATCGAAAATACAGTAAATATATTTCATATATTGTACATATAATATTAACTAAAACTACACCAAATACATTTTACATACTGTAAATAAAATATCAAAAGTTACAGTAAGTATATATTATCTACTGTACATAAAATATCAAAAAGTACACCAAATATGTGTTATATATACTGTAAATAAACTATCAAAATCTTCAGTAATTATATTTAATATACTGTACATAAAATATCAAAAATTACAACAAATGTATATTATACACTCTAAATAAAATATCAAAAATGACAGTAAATATATATTACACTCTATGTAAAATATCAAAAACTACACCAAATATATATTATATAATTTACATAAAATATCAAAAGTACACCAAATATATATTATATACTGTTCATTAAATATCAAAAAGTACAGTAAATGTATTTCATATATTGTACATATAATATTAACTAAAAGTACACGAAATACATTTTACATACTGTAAATAAAATATCAAAAATTACAGTAACTATACATTATCTACTGTACATAAAATATCAAAAAGTACACCAAATATGTTTTATATATACTGTAAATAAACTATCAAAATCTTCAGTAATTATATTTAATATACTGTTCATAAAATATCAAAAATTACACCAAATGTATATTATACACTCTATATAAAATATCAAAAAGGACAGTAAATATATATTACACTCTATGTAAAATATCAAAAACTACACCAAATATATATTATATAATTTACATAAAATATCAAAAGTACACCAAATTTATATTATATAGTGTACATAAAATATCAAAAAGTACAGTAAATATATTTCATATATTGTACATATAATATTAAATAAAAGTACACCAAATACATTTTACATACTGTAAATAAAATATCAAAAATTACAGTAAGTATATATTATCTACTGTACATAAAATATCAAAAAGTACACCAAATATGTGTTATACATACTGTAAATAAACTATCAAAATTTTCAGTAATTATATTTAATATACTGTACATAAAATATCAAAAATTACACCAAATGTATATTATACACTATAAATAAAATATCAAAAACGACAGTAAATATATATTACACTCTATGTAAAATATCAAAAACTACACCAAATATATATTATATAATTTACATAAAACATCAAAAGTACACCAAATATTTATTATATACTGTACATAAAATATCAAAAAGTACAGTAAATATATTTCATATATTGTACATATAATATTAACTAAAAGTACACCAAATACATTTTACATACTGTAAATAAAATATCAAAAATTACAGTAAGTATATATTATCTACTGTACATAAAATATCAAAAAGTACACCAAAGATGTTTTATATATACTGTAAATAAACTATCAAAAAGTTCAGTAATTATATTTAATATACTGTACATAAAATATCAAAAATTACACCAAATGTATATTATACACTCTAAATAAAATATCAAAAACGACAGTAAATATATATTACACACTATGTAAAATATCAAAAACTACACCAAATATATATTATATAATTTACATAAAATATCAAAAGTACACCAAATATATATTATATACTGTACATAAAATATCAAAAATACAGTAAATATATTTCATATATTGTACATATAATATTAACTAAAAGTACACCAAATACATTTTAAATACTGTAAATAAAATATCAAAAATTACAGTAAGTGTAAATTATCTACTGTACATAAAATATCAAAAAGTACACCAAAGATGTGTTATATATACTGTAAATAAACTATCAAAACCTTCAGTAATTATATTTAATATACTGTACATAAAATATCAAATATTACACCAAATGTATATTATACACTCTAAATAAAATATCAAAAAGGACAGTAAATATATATTACACTCTATGTAAAATATCAAAAACTACACCAAATATATATTATATAATTTACATAAAATATCAAAAGTACACCAAATATATATTATATACTGTACATAAAATATCAAAAAGTACAGTAAATATATTTCATATATTGTACATATAATATTAACTAAAAGTACACCAAATACATTTTACATACGGTAAATAAAATATCAAAAATTACAGTAAGTATATATTATCTACTGTACATAAAATATCAAAAAGTACAAAAAAGATGTGTTATATATACTGTAAATAAACTATCAAAATCTTCAGTAATTATATATAATATACTGTACATAAAATATCAAAAATTACACCAAATGTATATTATACACTCTAAATAAAATATCAAAAAGGACAGTAAATATATATTACACTCTATGTAAAATATCAAAGTCTACACCAAATATATAATATATAAATTACATAAAATAACAAAAGTACACCAAATATATATTATATACTGTACATAAAATATCAAAAAGTACAGTAAATATATTTCATATATTGTACATATAATACTAACTAAAACTACACCAAATACATTTTACATACTGTAAATAAAACATCAAAAATTACAGTAAGTATATATTATCTACTGTACATAAAGTATCAAAAAGTACGGCAAATGTGTGTTATATATACTGTAAATAAACTATCAAAATCTTCAGTAATTATATTTAATATACTGTTCATAAAATATCAAAAATTACACCAAATGTATATTACACACTCTAAATAAAATATCAAAAAGGACAGTAAATATATATTACACTCTATGTAAAATATCAAAAACTACACCAAATATATATTATATAATTTACATAAAATATCAAAAGTACACCAAATATATATTATATACTGTATATAAAATATCAAAAAGAACAGTAAATATATTTCATATATTGTACATATAATATTAACTAAAACTACACCAAATACATTTTACATACTGTAAATAAAATATCAAAAATTACAGTAAGTATATATTATCTACTGTACATAAAATATCAAAAATTACACCAAATATGTGTTATATATACTGTAAATAAACTATCAATACCTTCAGTAATTATATTTTATATACTGTACATAAAATATCAAAAATTACACCAAATGTATATTATACACTCTAAATAAAATATCAAAAAGGACAGTAAATATATATTACACTCTATGTAAAATATCAAAAACTACACCAAATATACAGTATATAATTTACATAAAATATCAAAAGTACACCAAATATATATTATATACTGTACATAAAATATCAAAAAGTACAGTAAATATATTTCATATATTGTACATATAATATTAACTAAAACTACACCAAATACATTTTACATACTGTAAATAAAATATCAATAATTACAGTAAGTATATATTATCTAGTGTACATAAAATATCAAAAAGTACACCAAATATGTGTTATATATAGTGTAAATAAACTATCAAAATATTCAATAATTATATTTAATATACTGTTCATAAAATATCAAAAATTACACCAAATGTATATTATACACTCTAAATAAAATATCATAAAGGACAGTAAATATATATTACACTCTATGTAAAATATCAAAAACTACACCAAATATATATTATTTAATTTACATAAAATATCAAAAGTACACCAAATATATATTATATACTGTACATAAAATATCAAAAAGTACAGTAAATATATTTCATATATTGTACATATAATATTAACTAAAACTACACCAAATACATTTTACATACTGTAAATAAAATATCAAAAGTTACAGTAAGTATATATTATCTACTGTACATAAAATATCAAAAAGTTCACCAAATATGTGTTATATATACTGTAAATAAACTATCAAAATCTTCAGTAATTATATTTAATATCCTGCACATAAAATATCAAAAATTACAGCAAATGTATATTATACACTCTAAATAAAATATCAAAAAGGACAGTAAATATATATTACACTCTATGTAAAATATCAAAAACTACACCAAATATATATTATAAAATTTACAGAAAATATCAAAAGTACACCAAATATATATTATATACTGTACATAAAATATCGAAAATACAGTAAATATATTTCATATATTGTACATATAATATTAACTAAAACTACACCAAATACATTTTACATACTGTAAATAAAATATCAAAAGTTACAGTAAGTATATATTATCTACTGTACATAAAATATCAAAAAGTACACCAAATATGTGTTATATATACTGTAAATAAACTATCAAAATCTTCAGTAATTATATTTAATATACTGTACATAAAATATCAAAAATTACAACAAATGTATATTATACACTCTAAATAAAATATCAAAAATGACAGTAAATATATATTACACTCTATGTAAAATATCAAAAACTACACCAAATATATATTATATAATTTACATAAAATATCAAAAGTACACCAAATATATATTATATACTGTTCATTAAATATCAAAAAGTACAGTAAATGTATTTCATATATTGTACATATAATATTAACTAAAAGTACACGAAATACATTTTACATACTGTAAATAAAATATCAAAAATTACAGTAACTATACATTATCTACTGTACATAAAATATCAAAAAGTACACCAAATATGTTTTATATATACTGTAAATAAACTATCAAAATCTTCAGTAATTATATTTAATATACTGTTCATAAAATATCAAAAATTACACCAAATGTATATTATACACTCTATATAAAATATCAAAAAGGACAGTAAATATATATTACACTCTATGTAAAATATCAAAAACTACACCAAATATATATTATATAATTTACATAAAATATCAAAAGTACACCAAATTTATATTATATAGTGTACATAAAATATCAAAAAGTACAGTAAATATATTTCATATATTGTACATATAATATTAAATAAAAGTACACCAAATACATTTTACATACTGTAAATAAAATATCAAAAATTACAGTAAGTATATATTATCTACTGTACATAAAATATCAAAAAGTACACCAAATATGTGTTATACATACTGTAAATAAACTATCAAAATTTTCAGTAATTATATTTAATATACTGTACATAAAATATCAAAAATTACACCAAATGTATATTATACACTATAAATAAAATATCAAAAACGACAGTAAATATATATTACACTCTATGTAAAATATCAAAAACTACACCAAATATATATTATATAATTTACATAAAACATCAAAAGTACACCAAATATTTATTATATACTGTACATAAAATATCAAAAAGTACAGTAAATATATTTCATATATTGTACATATAATATTAACTAAAAGTACACCAAATACATTTTACATACTGTAAATAAAATATCAAAAATTACAGTAAGTATATATTATCTACTGTACATAAAATATCAAAAAGTACACCAAAGATGTGTTATATATACTGTAAATAAACTATCAAAAAGTTCAGTAATTATATTTAATATACTGTACATAAAATATCAAAAATTACACCAAATGTATATTATACACTCTAAATAAAATATCAAAAACGACAGTAAATATATATTACACTCTATGTAAAATATCAAAAACTACACCAAATATATATTATATAATTTACATAAAATATCAAAAGTACACCAAATATATATTATATACTGTACATAAAATATCAAAAATACAGTAAATATATTTCATATATTGTACATATAATATTAAATAAAAGTACACCAAATACATTTTACATACTGTAAATAAAATATCAAAAATTACAGTAAGTATATATTATCTACTGTACATAAAATATCAAAAAGTACACCAAATATGTGTTATATATACTGTAAATATACTATCAAAATTTTCAGTAATTATATTTAATATACTGTACATAAAATATCAAAAATTACACCAAATGTATATTATACACTCTAAATAATATATCAAAAAGGACAGTAAATATATATTACACACTATGTAAAATATCGAAAACTACACCAAATATATATTATATAATTTACATAAAATATCAAAAGTACACCAAATACATATTATATACTGTACATAAAATATCAAAAATAGAGTAAATATATTTCATATATTGTATATATAATATTAACTAAAACTACACCAAATACATTTTACATACTGTAAATAAAATATCAAAAATTACAGTAAGTATATATTATCTACTGTACATAAAATATCAAAAACTACACCAAATATGTGTTATATATACTGTAAATAAACTGTCAAAATCTTCAGTAATTATATTTAATATACTGTACATAAAATATCAAAAATTACAACAAATGTATATTATACACTCTAAATAAAATATCAAAAATGACAGTAAATATATATTACACTCTATGTAAAATATCAAAAACTACACCAAATATATATTATATAATTTACATAAAATATCAAAAGTACACCAAATATATATTATATACTGTTCATTAAATATCAAAAAGTACAGTAAATATATTTCATATATTGTACATATAATATTAACTAAAAGTACACGAAATACATTTTACATACTGTAAATAAAATATCAAAAATTACAGTAAGTATACATTATCTACTGTACATAAAATATCAAAAAGTACACCAAATATGTGTTATATATACTGTAAATAAACTATCAAAATCTTCAGTAATTATATTTAATATCCTGTTCATAAAATATCAAAAATTACACCAAATGTATATTATACACTCTATATAAAATATCAAAAAGGACAGTAAATATATATTACACTCTATGTAAAATATCAAAAACTACACCAAATATATATTATATAATTTACATAAAATATCAAAAGTACACCAAATATATATTATATAGTGTACATAAAATATCAAAAAGTACAGTAAATATATTTTATATATTGTACATATAATATTAAATAAAAGTACACCAAATACATTTTACATACTGTAAATAAAATATCAAAAATTACAGTAAGTATATATTATCTACTGTACATAAAATATCAAAAAGTACACCAAATATGTGTTATATATACTGTAAATAAACTATCAAAATTTTCAGTAATTATATTTAATATACTGTACATAAAATATCAAAAATTACACCAAATGTATATTATACACTCTAAATAATATATCAAAAACGACAGTAAATATATATTACACTCTATGTAAAATATCAAAAACTACACCAAATATATATAATATAATTTACATAAAATATCAAAAGTACACCAAATATTTATTATATACTGTACATAAAATATCAAAAAGTACAGTAAATATATTTCGTATATTGTACATATAATATTAACTAAAAGTACACCAAATACATTTTACATACTGTAAATAAAATATCAAAAATTACAGTAAGTATATATTATCTACTGAACTTAAAATATAAAAAAGTACACCAAAGATGTGTTATATAGACTGTAAATAAACCATCAAAATCTTCAGTAATTATATTTAATATACTGTTCATAAAATATCAATAATTACACCAAATGTATATTATACACTCTAAATAAAATATCAAAAAGGACAGTAAATATATATTACACTCTATGTAAAATATCAAAAACTACACCAAATATATATTATATAATTTACATAAAATATCAAAAGTACACCAAATATATATTATATACTGTACATAAAATATCAAAAAGTACAGTAAATATATTTCATATATTGTACATATAATATTAACTAAAACTACACGAAATACATTTTACATACTGTAAATAAAATATCAAAAATTACAGTAAGTATATATTATCTACTGTACATAAAATATCAAAAAGTACACCAAATATGTGTTATATATACTCTAAATAAACTATCAAAATCTTCAGTAATTATATTTAATATACTGTACATTAAATATCAAAAATTACAACAAATGTATATTATACACTCTAAATAAAATATCAAAAATGACAGTAAAGATATATTACACTCTATGTAAAATATCAAAACTACACCAAATATATATTATATAATTTACATAAAATATCAAAAGTACACCAAATATATATTATATACTGTTCATTAAATATCAAAAAGTACAGTAAATATATTTCATATATTGTACATATAATATTAACTAAAAGTACACGAAATACATTTTACATACTGTAAATAAAATATCAAAAATTACAGTAAGTATACATTATCTACTGTACATAAAATATCAAAAAGTACACCAAATATGTGTTATATATACTGTAAATAAACTATCAAAATCTTCAGTAATTATATTTAATATCCTGTTCATAAAATATCAAAAATTAAACCAAATGTATATTATACACTCTATATAAAATATCAAAAAGGACAGTAAATATATATTACACTCTATGTAAAATATCAAAAACTACACCAAATATATATTATATAATTTACATAGAATATCAAAAGTACACCAAATATATATTATATAGTGTACATAAAATATCAAAAAGTACAGTAAATATATTTCATATATTGTACATATAATATTAAATATAAGTACACCAAATACATTTTATACTGTAAATAAAATATCAAAAATTTCAGTAAGTATATATTATCTACTGAACATAAAATATCAAAAAGTACACCAAATATGTGTTATATATACTGTAAATAAACTATCAAAATTTTCAGTAATTATATTTAATATACTGTACATAAAATATCAAAAATTACACCAAATGTATGTTATACACTCTAAATAAAATATCAAAAACGACAGTAAATATATATTACACTCTATGTAAAATATCAAAAACTACACCAAATATATATAATATAATTTACATAAAATATCAAAAGTACACCAAATATTTCTTATATACTGTACATAAAATATCAAAAAGTACAGTAAATATATTTCATATATTGTACATATAATATTAACTAAAAGTACACCAAATACATTTTACATACTGTAAATAAAATATCAAATATTACAGTAAGTATATATTATCTACTGTACATAAAATATCAAAAAGTACACCAAAGATGTGTTATATATACTGTAAATAAACTATCAAAATCTTCAGTAATTATATTTAATATACTGTACATAAAATATCAAAAATTACACCAAATGTATATAATACACTCTAAATAAAATATCAAAAAGGACAGTAAATATATATTACACTCTATGTAAAATATCAAAAACTACACCAAATATATATTATATAATTTACATAAAATATCAAAAGTACACCAAGTATATATTATATACTGTACATAAAATATCAGAAAGTACAGTAAATATATTTAATATATTGCACATATAATATTAACTAAAACTACACCAAATACATTTTACATACTGTAAATAAAATATCAAAAATTACAGTAAGTATATATTATCTACTGTACATAAAATATCAAAAAGTACACCAAATATGTGTTATATATACTCTAAATAAACTATCAAAATCTTCAGTAATTATATTTAATATACTGTACATTAAATATCAAAAATTACAACAAATGTATATTATACACTCTAAATAAAATATCAAAAATGACAGTAAAGATATATTACACTCTATGTAAAATATCAAAAACTACACCAAATATATATTATATAATTTACATAAAATATCAAAAGTACACCAAATATATATTATATACTGTTCCTTAAATATCAAAAAGTACAGTAAATATATTTCATATATTGTACATATAATATTAACTAAAAGTACACGAAATACATTTTACATACTGTAAATAAAATATCAAAAATTACAGTAAGTATACATTATCTACTGTACATAAAATATCAAAAAGTACACCAAATATGTGTTATATATACTGTAAATAAACTATCAAAATCTTCAGTAATTATATTTAATATCCTGTTCATAAAATATCAAAAATTACACCAAATGTATATTATACACTCTATATAAAATATCAAAAAGGACAGTAAATATATATTACACTCTATGTAAAATATCAAAAACTACACCAAATATATATTATATAATTTACATAGAATATCAAAAGTACACCAAATATATATTATATAGTGTACATAAAATATCAAAAAGTACAGTAAATATATTTCATATATTGTACATATAATATTAAATAAAAGTACACCAAATACATTTTACATACTGTAAATAAAATATCAAAAATTTCAGTAAGTATATATTATCTACTGTACATAAAATATCAAAAAGTACACCAAATATGTGTTATATATACTGTAAATAAACTATCAAAATTTTCAGTAATTATATTTAATATACTGTACATAAAATATCAAAAATTACACCAAATGTATATTATACACTCTAAATAAAATATCAAAAACGACAGTAAATATATATTACACTCTATGTAAAATATCAAAAACTACACCAAATATATATAATATAATTTACATAAAATATCAAAAGTACACCAAATATTTATTATATACTGTACATAAAATATCAAAAAGTACAGTAAATATATTTCATATATTGTACATATAATATTAACTAAAAGTACACCAAATACATTTTACATACTGTAAATAAAATATCAAATATTACAGTAAGCATATATTATCTACTGTACATAAAATATCAAAAAGTACACCAAAGATGTGTTATATATACTGTAAATAAACTATCAAAATCTTCAGTAATTATATTTAATATACTGTACATAAAATATCAAAAATTACACCAAATGTATATTATACACTCTAAATAAAATATCAAAAAGGACCGTAAATATATATTACACTCTATGTAAAATATCAAAAACTACACCAAATAAATATTATATAATTTACATAAAATATCAAAAGTACACCAAATATATATTATATACTGTACATAAAATATCAAAAAGTACAGTAAATATATTTCATATATTGTACATATAATATTAACTAAAAGTACACCAAATACATTTTACATACGGTAAATAAAATATCAAAAATTACAGTAAGTATATATTATCTACCGTACATAAAATACCAAAAAGTACACAAAAGATGTGTTATATATACTGTAAATAAACTATCAAAATCTTCAGTAATTATATATAATATACTGTACATAAAATATCAAAAATTACACCAAATGTATATTATACACTCTAAATAAAATATCAAAAAGGACAGTAAATATGTATTACACTCTATGTAAAATATCAAAAACTACACCAAATATATAATATATAATTTACATAAAATATCAAAAGTACACCAAATATATATTATATACTGTACATAAAATATCAAAAAGTACAGTAAATATATTTCATATATTGTACATATAATACTAACTAAAACTACACCAAATACATTTTACATACTGTAAATAAAATATCAAAAATTACAGTAAGTATATATTATCTACTGTACATAAAGTATCAAAAAGTACGCCAAATATGTGTTATATATACTGTAAATAAACTATCAAAATCTTCAGTAATTATATTTAATATACTGTTCATAAAATATCAAAAATTACACCAAATGTATATTATACACTCTAAATAAAATATCAAAAAGGACAGTAAATATATATTACACTCTATGTAAAATATCAAAAACTACACCAAATATATATTATATAATTTACATAAAATAACAAAAGTACACCAAATATATATTATATACTGTACATAAAATATCAAAAAGTACAGTAAATATATTTCATATATTGTACATATAATATTAACTAAAACTACACCAAATACATTTTACATAGTGTAAATAAAATATCAAAAATTACAGTAAGTATATATTATCTACTGAACATAAAATATAAAAAAGTACACCAAATATGTGTTATATAGACTGTAAATAAACTATCAAAATCTTCAGTAATTATATTTAATATACTGTTCATAAAATATCAATAATTACACCAAATGTATATTATACACTCTAAATAAAATATCAAAAAGGACAGTAAATATATATTACACTCTATGTAAAATATCAAAAACTACACCAAATATATATTATATAATTTACATAAAATATCAAAATTACACCAAATATATATTATATACTGTATATAAAATATCAAAAAGTACAGTAAATATATTTCATATATTGTACATATAATATTAACTAAAACTACACCAAATACATTTTACATACTGTAAATAAAATATCAAAAATTACAGTAAGTATATATTATCTACTGTACATAAAATATCAAAAAGTACACCAAATATGTGTTATATATAGTGTAAATAAACTATCAAAATTTTCAGTAATTATATTTAATATACTGTTCATAAAATATCAAAAATTACACCAAATGTATATTATACACTCTAAATAAAATATCAAAAAGGACAGTAAAGATATATTACACTCTATGTAAAATATCAAAAACTACACCAAATATATATTATATAATTTACATAAAATATCAAAAGTACACCAAATATATATTATATACTGTTCATTAAATATCAAAAAGTGCAGTAAATATATTTCATATATTGTACATATAATATTAACTAAAAGTACACGAAATACATTTTACATACTGTAAATAAAACATCAAAAATTACAGTAAGTATATATTATCTACTGTACATAAAATATCAAAAAGCACACCAAATATGTGTTATATATACTGTAAATAAACTATCAAAATCTTCAGTAATTATATTTAATATACTGTATATATAATATCAAAAATTACACAAAATGTATATTATACACTCTAAATAAAATATCAAAAAGGACAGTAAATATATATTACACTCTATGTAAAATATCAAAAACTACACCAAATATATATTATATAATTTACATAAAATATCAAAAGTACACCAAATATATATTATATACTGTACAGAAATTATCAAAAAGTACAGTAAATATATTTCATATATTGTACATATAATATTAACTAAAACTACACCAAATACATTTTACATACGGTAAATAAAATATCAAAAATTACAGTAAGTATATATTATCTACTGTACATAAAATATCAAAAAGTACACCAAAGATGTGTTATATATACTATAAATAAACTATGAAAATCTTCAGTAATTATATTTAATATACTGTACATAATATATCAAAAATTACACCAAATGTATATTATACACTCTAAATAAAATATCAAAAAGGACAGTAAATATATATTACACACTATGTAAAATATCAAAAGCTACACAAAATATATATTATATGATTTACATAAAATATCAAAAGTACACCAAATATATATTATATACTGTACATAAAATATCAAAAAGTACAGTAAATATATTTCATATTTTGTACATATACTAACTAAAACTACTCCAAATACATTTTACATACTGTAAATAAATTATCAAAAATTACAGGAAGTACATATTATCTACTGTACATAAAATATCAAAAAGTACACCAAATATGTGTTATATATACTGTAAATAAACTATCAAAATCTTCAGTAATTATATTTAATATACTGTACATAAAATATCAAAAATTACACCAAATGTATATTATACACTCTAAATAAAATATCAAAAAGGACAGTAAATATATATTACACACTATGTAAAATAGCAAAAACTACACCAAATATATATTATATAATTTACATAAAATATCAAAAGTACACCAAATATATATTACATACTGTCAATAAAATATCAAAAAGTACAGTAAATATATTTCATATATTGTACATATAATATTAACTAAAAGTACACCAAATACATTTTACATACAGTAAATAAAATATCAAAAATTACAGTAAGTATAAATTATCGACTGTACATAAAATATCAAAAAGTACACCAAATATGTGTTATATATACTGTAAATAAACTATCAAAATCTTCAGTAATTATATTTAATATACTGTACATAAAATATCAAAAATTACACCAAATGTATATTATACACTCTAAATAAAATATCAAAAATGACTGTAAATATATATTACACTCTATGTAAAATATCAAAAACTACACCAATTATATATTATATAATTTACATAAAATATCAAAAGTACACCAAATATATATTATATACTGTACATTAAATATCAAAAAGTACAGTAAATATATTTCATATATTGTACATATAATATTAACTAAAAGTACAACAAATACATTTTACATACTGTAAATAAATTATAAAAAATTACAGTAAGTATATATTATCTACTGTACATAAAATATCAAAAGGTACACCAAATATGTGTTATATATACTGTAAATAAACTATCAAAAGCTTCAGTAATTATATTTAATATACTGTTCACTAAATATCAAAAATTACACCAAATGTATATTATACACTCTAAATAAAATATCAAAAAGGACAGTAAATATATATTACACTCTATGTAAAATATCAAAAACTACACCAAGTATAAATTATATAATTTACATAAAATATCAAAAGTACACCAAATATATATTATATACTGTACATAAAATATCAAAAAGTACAGTAAATATATTTCAAATATTGTACATATAATATTAACTAAAAGTACACCAAATACATTTTACATACTGTAAATTAAATATCAAAAACTACAGTAAGTATATATTATCTACTGTACATAAAATATCAATAACTACACCAAATATGTGTTATATATACTGTAAATAAATTATCAAAATCTTCAGTAATTATATTTAATATACTGTACATAAAATATCAAAAATTACACCAAATGTATATTATACACTCTAAATAAAATATCAAAAAGGACAGTAAATATATATTACACTCAATGTAAAATATCAAAAACTACACCAAGTATATATTATATAATTTACATAAAATATCAAAAGTACACCAAATATATATTATATACTGTACATAAAATGTCAAAAAGTACAGTAAATATATTTCATATATTGTTCATATAATATTAACTAAAAGTACACCAAATACATTTTACATACAGTAAATAAAATATCAAAAATTACAGTAAGTATATATTATCTACTGTACATAAAATATCAAAAAGTACACCAAATATGTGTTATGTATACTCTAAATAAACTATCAAAATCTTCAGTAATTATATTTAGTATACTGTTCATAAAATATCAAAAATTACACCAAATGTATATTATACACTCTAAGTAAAATATCAAAAAGGACAGTAAATATATATTACACTCTATGTAAAATATCAAAAACTACACCAAATATATACTATATAATTTACATAAAATATCAAAAGTACACCAAATATATATTATATACTGTACATAAAATATCAAAAAGTACAGTAAATATATTGCATATATTGTACATATAATATTAACTAAAAGTACACCAAATACATTTTACATACGGTAACTAAAATATCAAAAATTACAGTAAGTTTATATTATCTTCTGTACATAAAATATCAAAAATTACAGTAAATATATTTCATATATTTTACATATAATATTAACTAAAAGTACACCAAATACATTTTACAGACTGTAAATAAAATATAAATAATTACAGTAAGTATATATTATCTACTGTACATAAAATATCAAAAAGTACACCAAATATGTGTTATATATACTGTAAATAAACTATCAAAATCTTCAGTAATTATATTTAATATACTGTTCATAAAATATCAAAAATTACACCAAATGTATATTATACACTCTAAATAAAATAACAAAAAGGACAGTAAATATATATTACACTCTATGAAAAATATCATAAACTACACCAAATATGTATTATATAATTTACATAAAATATCAAAAGTACACCAAATATATATTATATACTGTACATAAAATGTCAAAAAGTACAGTAAATATATTTCATATATTGTACATATAATAATAACTAAAAGTACACCAAATACATTTTACATACTGTAAATAAAATATAAAAAATTACAGTAAGTATATATTATCTACTGTACAAAAAATATGAAAAAGTACACCAAATATGTGTTATATATACTTTAAATAAACTATCAAAATCTTCAGTACTTATATTTAATATACTGTTCATAAAATATCAAAAATTACACCAAATGGATATTATACACTCTAAATTAAATATCAAAAAGGACAGTAAATATATATTACACTCTATGTAAAATATCAAAACGTAAACCAAGTATATATTATATAATTTACATAAAATATCAAAAGTACACCAAATATATATTATGTACTGTACAAAATATATCAAAAACTACAGTAAATATATTTCATATGTTGTACATATAATATTAACTAAAAGTACACCAAATGCATTTTACATACTGTAAATAAAATATAAAAAATTACAGTAAGTTTATATTATCTTCTGTACATAAAATATCAAAAATTACAGTAAATATATTTCATATATTTTACATATAATATTAACTAAAAGTACACCAAATACATTTTACAGACTGTAAATAAAATATAAATAATTACAGTAAGTATATATTATCTACTGTACATAAAATATCAAAAAGTACACCAAATATGTGTTATATATACTGTAAATAAACTATCAAAATCTTCAGTAATTATATTTAATATACTGTTCATAAAATATCAAAAATTACACCAAATGTATATTATACACTCTAAATAAAATAACAAAAAGGACAGTAAATATATATTACACTCTATGAAATATATCATAAACTACACCAAATATGTATTATATAATTTACATAAAATATCAAAAGTACACCAAATATATATTATATACTGTACATAAAATATCAAAAAGTACAGTAAATATATTTCATATATAGTACATATAATATTAACTAAAAGTACAACAAATACATTTTACATACTGTAAATAAAATATCAAAAATTACAGTAAGTATATATTATCTACTGTACATAAAATATCAAAAAGTACACCAAATATGTGTTATATATACTGTAAATAAACTATCAAAATCTTCAGTAATTATATTTTATATACTGTTCATAATATATCAAAAATTACACACAATGTATATTATACACTCTAAATAAAATATCAAAAAGGACAGTAAATATATATTACACTCTATGAAAAATATCAAAAACTACACCAAATATGTATTATATAATTTACATAAAATAACAAAAGTACACCAAATATATATTATACACTGTACATAAAATATCAAAAAGTACAGTAAATATATTTCATATATAGTACATATAATATTAACTAAAAGTACACTAAATACATTTTACATACTGTAAATAAAATATCAAAAATTACAGTAAGTATATATTATCTACTGTACATAAAATATCAAAAAGTACACCAAATATGTGTTATATATACTGTAAATAAACTATCAAAATCTTCAGTAATTATAGTTAATATACTGTTCATAAAATATCAAAAATTACACCAAATGTATATTATACACTCTAAATAAAATATCAAAAAGGACAGTAAATATATATTACACTCTATGTAAAATATCAAAAACTACACCAAATATATATTATATAACTTACATAAAATATCAAAAGTACACCAAATATATATTATATACTGTACATAAAATATCAAAAAGTACAGTAAATATATTTCATATATTGTACATATAATATTAACTAAAAGTACACCAAATACATTTTACATACTGTAAATAAAATATCAAAAATTACAGTAAGTACATATTATCTACTGTACATAAATTATCAAAAAGTACAGTAAATATATTTCATATATTGTACATATAATAATAACTAAAAGTACACTAAATACGTTTTACATACTGTAAATAATATATCAAAAATTACAGTAAGTATATATTATCTACTGTACATATAATATCAAAAAGTACACCAAATATGTGTTATATATACTGTAAATAAACTATCAAAATCTTCAGTAATTATATTTAATATACTGTACATAAAATATCAAAAATTACACCAAATGTACATTATACACTCTAAATAAAATATCAAAAATGACAGTAAATATATATTACACTCTATGTAAAATATCAAAAATTACACCAAATATATATTATATAATTTACATAAAATATCAAAAGTACACCAAATATATATTACATACTGTACATAAAATATCAAAAAGTACAGTAAATATATTTCATATATTGTACATATAATATTAACTAAAATTACACCAAATACATTTTACATACTGTAAATAAAATATCAAAAATTACAGTAAGTATATATTATCTACTGTACATAAAACATCAAAAAGTACACCAAATATGTGTTATATATACTGTAAATAAACTATGAAAATCCTCAGTAATTATATTTAATATACTGTTCATAAAATATCAAAAATTACACCAAATGTATATTATACACTCTAAATAAAATATCAAAAAGACAGTAAAGATATATTACACTCTATGTAAAATATCAAAAACTACACCAAATATATATTATATAATTTACATAAAATATCAAAAGTACACCAAATATATATTATATACTGTACATAAAATATCAAAAAGTACAGTAAATATATTTCATATATTGTACATATAATATTATCTAAAACTACACCAAATACATTTTACATACTGTAAATAAAATATCAAAAATTACAGTAAGTATATATTATCTACTGTACATAAAGTATCAAAAAGTACACCAAACATTTGTTATATATAGTGTAAATAAACTATCAAAATATTCAGTAATTATATTTAATATACTGTTCATAAAATATCAAAAATTACACCAAATGTATATTATACACTCTAAATAAAATATCAAAAAGGACAGTAAATATTTATTACACTCTATGTAAAATATCAAAAACTACACCAAATATATATTATTTAATTTACATAAAATATCAAAAGTACACCAAATATATATTATATACTGTACATAAAATATCAAAAAGTACAGTAAATATATTTCATATATTGTACATATAATATTAACTAAAACTACACCAAATACATTTTACATACTGTAAATAAAATATAAAATTTACAGTAAGTATATATTATCTACTGTACATAAAATATCAAAAAGTACACCAAATATGTGTTATATATAGTGTAAATAAACTATCAAAATTTTCAGTAATTATATTTAATATACTGTTCATAAAATATCAAAAATTACACCAAATGTATATTATACACTCTAAATAAAATATCAAAAAGGACAGTAAAGATATATTACACTCTATGTAAAATATCAAAAACTACACCAAATATATATTATATAATTTACATAAAATATCAAAAGTACACCAAATATATATTATATACTGTTCATTAAATATCAAAAAGTGCAGTAAATATATTTCATATATTGTACATATAATATTAACTAAAAGTACACGAAATACATTTTACATACTGTAAATAAAACATCAAAAATTACAGTAAGTATATATTATCTACTGTACATAAAATATCAAAAAGCACACCAAATATGTGTTATATATACTGTAAATAAACTATCAAAATCTTCAGTAATTATATTTAATATACTGTACATAAAATATCAAAAATTACACCAAATGTATATTATACACTCTAAATAAAATATCAAAAAGGACCGTAAATATATATTACACACTATGTAAAATAGCAAAAACTACACCAAATATATATTATATAATTTACATAAAATATCAAAAGTACACCAAATATATATTACATACTGTCAATAAAATATCAAAAAGTACAGTAAATATATTTCATATATTGTACATATAATATTAACTAAAAGTACACCAAATACATTTTACATACAGTAAATAAAATATCAAAAATTACAGTAAGTATAAATTATCTACTGTACATAAAATATCAAAAAGTACACCAAATATGTGTTATATATACTGTAAATAAACTATCAAAATCTTCAGTAATTATATTTAATATACTGTACATAAAATATCAAAAATTACACCAAATGTATATTATACACTCTAAATAAAATATCAAAAAGGACAGTAAATATATATTACACTCAATGTAAAATATCAAAAACTACACCAAGTATATATTATATAATTTACATAAAATATCAAAAGTACACCAAATATATATTATATACTGTACATAAAATGTCAAAAAGTACAGTAAATATATTTCATATATTGTTCATATAATATTAACTAAAAGTACACCAAATACATTTTACATACAGTAAATAAAATATCAAAAATTACAGTAAGTATATATTATCTACTGTACATAAAATATCAAAAAGTACACCAAATATGTGTTATGTATACTTTAAATAAACTATCAAAATCTTCAGTAATTATATTTAATATACTGTTCATAAAATATCAAAAATTACACCAAATGGATATTATACACTCTAAATTAAATATCAAAAAGGACAGTAAATATATATTACACTCTATGTAAAATATCAAAACCTAAACCAAGTATATATTATATAATTTACATAAAATATCAAAAGTACACCAAATATATATTATGTACTGTACAAAATATATCAAAAACTACAGTAAATATATTTCATATGTTGTACATATAATATTAACTAAAAGTACACCAAATGCATTTTACATACTGTAAATAAAATATAAAAAATTACAGTAAGTTTATATTATCTTCTGTACATAAAATATCAAAAATTACAGTAAATATATTTCATATATTTTACATATAATATTAACTAAAAGTACACCAAATACATTTTACAGACAGTAAATAAAATATAAATAATTACAGTAAGTATATATTATCTACTGTACATAAAATATCAAAAAGTACACCAAATATGTGTTATATATACTGTAAATAAACTATCAAAATCTTCAGTAATTATATTTAATATACTGTTCATAAAATATCAAAAATTACACCAAATGTATATTATACACTCTAAATAAAATAACAAAAAGGACAGTAAATATATATTACACTCTATGAAATATATCATAAACTACACCAAATATGTATTATATAATTTACATAAAATATCAAAAGTACACCAAATATATATTATATACTGTACATAAAATATCAAAAAGTACACTAAATATATTTCATATATAGTACATATAATATTAACTAAAAGTACAACAAATACATTTTACATACTGTAAATAAAATATCAAAAATTACAGTAAGTATATATTATCTACTGTACATAAAATATCAAAAAGTACACCAAATATGTGTTATATATACTGTAAATAAACTATCAAAATCTTCAGTAATTATATTTTATATACTGTTCATAATATATCAAAAATTACACACAATGTATATTATACACTCTAAATAAAATATCAAAAAGGACAGTAAATATATATTACACTCTATGAAAAATATCAAAAACTACACCAAATATGTATTATATAATTTACATAAAATAACAAAAGTACACCAAATATATATTATACACTGTACATAAAATATCAAAAAGTATAGTAAATATATTTCATATATAGTACATATAATATTAACTAAAAGTACACTAAATACATTTTACATACTGTAAATAAAATATCAAAAATTACAGTAAGTATATATTATCTACTGTACATAAAATATCAAAAAGTACACCAAATATGTGTTATATATACTGTAAATAAACTATCAAAATCTTCAGTAATTATAGTTAATATACTGTTCATAAAATATCAAAAATTACACCAAATGTATATTATACACTCTAAATAAAATATCAAAAAGGACAGTAAATATATATTACACTCTATGTAAAATGTCAAAAACTACACCAAATATATATTATATAACTTACATAAAATATCAAAAGTACACCAAATATATATTATATACTGCACATAAAATATCAAAAAGTACAGTAAATATATTTCATATATTGTACATATAATATTAACTAAAAGTACACCAAATACATTTTACATACTGTAAATAAAATATCAAAAATTACAGTAAGTACATATTATCTACTGTACATAAATTATCAAAAAGTACAGTAAATATATTTCATATATTGTACATATAATAATAACTAAAAGTACACTAAATACGTTTTACATACTGTAAATAATATATCAAAAATTACAGTAAGTATATATTATCTACTGTACATATAATATCAAAAAGTACACCAAATATGTGTTATATATACTGTAAATAAACTATCAAAATCTTCAGTAATTATATTTAATATACTGTACATAAAATATCAAAAATTACACCAAATGTACATTATACACTCTAAATAAAATATCAAAAATGACAGTAAATATATATTACACTCTATGTAAAATATCAAAAATTACACCAAATATATATTATATAATTTACATAAAATATCAAAAGTACACCAAATATATATTATATACTGTACATAAAATATCAAAAAGTACAGTAAATATATTTCATATATTGTACATATAATATTAACTAAAATTACACCAAATACATTTTACATACTGTAAATAAAATATCAAAAATTACAGTAAGTATATATTATCTACTGTACATAAAATATCAAAAAGTACACCAAATATGTGTTATATATACTGTAAATAAACTATGAAAATCCTCAGTAATAATATTTAATATACTGTTCATAAAATATCAAAAATTACACCTAATGTATATTATACACTCTATATAAAATATCAAAAAGACAGTAAATATATATTACACTCTATGTAAAATATCAAAAACTACACCAAATATATATTATATAATTTACATAAAATATCAAAAGTACACCAAATATATATTACATACTGTACGTAAAATATCAAAAAGCACAGTAAAAATATTTCATATACTGTACATATAATATTAATTAAAAGTCCACCAAATACATTTTACATACTGTAAATAAAATATCAAAAATTACAGTCAGTATATATTATCTACTGTACATAAAATATCAAATAGTACAGTAAATATATTTCATATATTGTACATATAATATTAACTAAAATTACACCAAATACATTTTACATACTGTAAATAAAATATAAAAATTACAGTAAGTATATATTATCTACTGTACATAAAATATCAAAAATTACACCAAATATGTGTTATATATACTGTAAATGAACTATGAAAATCCTCAGTAATTATATTTAATATACTGTTCATAAAATATCAAAAATTACACCAAATCTATATTATACACTCTAAATAAAATATCAAAAAGGACAGTAAATATATATTACACTCTATGTAAAATATCAAAAATTACACCAAATATATATTATATAATTTACATAAAATATCAAAAGTACACCAAATATATATTATATACTGTACATAAAATATCAAAAAGTACAGTAAATATATTTCATATATTGTACATATAATATTAACTAAAATTACACCAAATACATTTTACATACTGTAAATAAAATATCAAAAATTACAGTAAGTATATATTATCTACTGTACATAAAACATCAAAAAGTACACCAAATATGTGTTATATATACTGTAAATAAACTATGAAAATCCTCAGTAATTATATTTAATATACTGTTCATAAAATATCAAAAATTACACCAAATGTATATTATACACTCTAAATAAAATATCAAAAAGACAGTAAAGATATATTACACTCTATGTAAAATATCAAAAACTACACCAAATATATATTATATAATTTACATAAAATATCAAAAGTACACCAAATATATATTATATACTGTACATAAAATATCAAAAAGTACAGTAAATATATTTCATATATTGTACATATAATATTAACTAAAACTACACCAAATACATTTTACATACTGTAAATAAAATATCAAAAATTACAGTAAGTATATATTATCTACTGTACATAAAGTATCAAAAAGTACACCAAATATTTGTTATATATAGTGTAAATAAACTATCAAAATATTCAGTAATTATATTTAATATACTGTTCATAAAATATCAAAAATTACACCAAATGTATATTATACACTCTAAATAAAATATCAAAAAGGACAGTAAATATATATTACACTCTATGTAAAATATCAAAAACTACACCAAATATATATTATTTAATTTACATAAAATATCAAAAGTACACCAAATATATATTATATACTGTACATAAAATATCAAAAAGTACAGTAAATATATTTCATATATTGTACATATAATATTAACTAAAACTACACCAAATACATTTTACATACTGTAAATAAAATATAAAATTTACAGTAAGTATATATTATCTACTGTACATAAAATATCAAAAAGTACACCAAATATGTGTTATATATACTGTAAATAAACGATCAAAATCTTCAGTAATTATATTTAATATACTGTACATAAAATATCAAAAATTACACCAAATGTATATTATACACTCTAAATAAAATATCAAAAATGACAGTAAGTATATATTACACTCTATGTAAAATATCAAAAACTACACCAAATATATATTATATAATTTACATAAAATATCAAAAGTACCCCAAATATATATTATATACTGTACATAAAATATCAAGAGGTACAGTAAATATATTTCATATATTGTACATATAATATTACCGAAAAGTACAACAAATACATTTTACATACTGTATATAAAATACAAAAAATTACAGTAAGTATATATTATCTACTGTACATAAACTATAAAAAAGTACACCAAATATGTGTTATATATACTGTAAATAAACTATCAAAACCTTCAGTAATTATATTTAATGTACTGTTCATAAAATATCAAAAATTACAACAAATGTATATTATACACTCTAAACAAAATATCAAAAATGACAGTAAATATATATTACACTCTATGTAAAATATCAAAAACTACACCAAATATATATTATATAATTTACATAAAATATCAAAAGTACACCAAATATATATTATATACTGTACATAAAATATCAAAAAGTACAGTAAATATATTTCATATATTGTACATATAATATTAACTAAAAGTACACCAAATACATTTTACATACTGTAAATAAAATATCAAAAATTACAGTAAGTATATATTATCTACTGTACATAAATTATCAAAAAGTACAGTAAATATATTTCATATATTGTACATATAATATTATCTGAAAGTACACCAAATACATTTTACATACTGTAAATAAAATATCAAAAATTACAGTAAGTATATATTATCTACTGTACATATAATATCAAAAAGTACACCAAATATGTGTTATATATACTGTAAATAAACTATCAAAATCTTCAGTAATTATATTTAATATACTGTACATAAAATATCAAAAATTACACCAAATGTACATTATACACTCCAAATAAAATATCAAAAATGACAGTAAATATATATTACACTCTATGTAAAATTTCAAAAACTACACCAAATATATAATATATAATTTACATAAAATATCAAAAGTACACCAAATATATATTATATAATGTACATAAAATATCAAAAAGTACAGTAAATATATTTCATATACTGTACATATAATATTAATTAAAAGTCCACCAAATACATTTTACATACTGTAAATAAAATATCAAAAATTACAGTAAGTATATATTATCTACTGTACATAAAATATCAAATAGTACAGTAAATATATTTCATATATTGTACATATAATATTAACTAAAAGTACACCAAATACATTTTACATACTGTAAATAAAATATAAAAATTACAGTAAGTATATATTATCTACTGTACATAAAATATCAAAAAGTACACCAAATATCTGTTATATATACTGTAAATAAACTATGAAAATCTTCAGTAATTATATTTAATATACTGTTCATAAAATATCAAAAATTACACCAAATGTATATTATACACTCTAAATAAAATATCAAAAAGGACAGTAAATATATATTACACGCTATGTAAAATATCAAATACTACACCAAATATATATTATATAACTTACATAAAATATCAAAAGTAAACCAAGTATATATTATATACTTTACATAAAATATCAAAAAGTACAGTAAATATATTTCATATATTGTACATATAATATTAACTAAAAGTACACCAAATACATTTTACAGACTGTAAATAAAATATAAAAAATTACAGTAAGTATATATTATCTACTGTACATAAAATATCAAAAAGTACACCAAATATGTGTTATATATACTGTAAATAAACTATCAAAATCTTCAGTATTTATATTTAATATACTGTGCATTAAATACCAAAAATTACACCAAATGTATATTATACACTCTAAATAAAATATCAAAAAGACAGTAAATATATATTACACTCTATGTAAAATATCAAAAACTACACCAAGTATATATTATATAATTTACATAAAATATCAAAAGTACACCAAATATATATTATACACTGTACATAAAATATCAAAAAGTACAGTAAATATATTTCATATATTGTACATATAATAATAACTAAAATACACCAAATACATTTTACATACTGTAAATAAAATATCAAAAATTACAGTAAGTACATATAATCTACTGTACATAAAATATCAGTACACCAAATATGTGTTATATATACTGTAAATAATCTATCAAAACCTTCAGTAATTATATTTAATATACTGTTCATAAAATATCAAAAATTACACCAAATGTATATTATACACTCTAAATAAAATATCAAATAGGACAGTAAATATATATTACACTCTATGTAAAATATCAAAAACTACACCAAATATATATTATATAATTTTCATAAAATATCAAAAGTACACCAAATACATATTATATAATGTACATAAAATATCAAAAAGTACAGTAAATATATTTCATATATTGTACATATAATATTAACTAAAAGTACACCAAATACATTTTACATACTGTAAATAAAATATAAAAAATTACAGTAAGTATATATTATCTACTGTACATAAAATATCAAAAAGTACACCAAATATGTGTTATATATACTGTAAATAAACTATTAAAATCTTCAGTATTATATTTAATATACTGTTCATAAAATATCAAAAATTACACCAAATGTATATTATACACTCTAAATAAAATATCAAAAAGTACAGTAAATATATATTACACTCTATGTAAAATATCAAAAACTACATCAAATATATATTATATAATTTACATAAAATATCAAAAGTACACCAAATACATATTATATACTGTATATAAAGTATCAAAAAGTACAGTAAATATATTTCTTATATTGTACATATAATATTAACTAAAAGTACAACAAATACATTTTACATACTGTAAATAACATATAAAAAATTACAGTAAGTATATATTATCTACTGTACATAAAATATGAAAAAGTACACCAAATATGTGTTATATATACTGTAAATAAACTATCAAAATCTTCAGTAATTATATTTAATATACTGTTCATAAAATATCAAAAATTACACCAAATGTATATTATACACTCTAAATAAAATATCAAAAACGACAGTAAATATATATTACACTCTATGTAAAATATCAAAAGCTACACCAAATATATATTATATAATTTACATAAAATATCAAAAGTACACCAAATATATATTATATACTGTACATAAAATATCAAAAAGTACAGTAAATATATTTCATATGTTGTACATATAATATTAACTAAAAGTACACCAAATACAATTACATACGGTTAATAACATATAAAAAATTACAGTAAGTTTATATTATCTACTGTACATAAAATATCAAAAAGTACAGTAAATATATTTCACATATTGTACATATAATATTAACTAAAAGTACACCAAATACATTTTACAGACTGTAAATAAAATATTAAAAATTACAGTAAGTATATATTATCTACTGTACATAAAATATCAAAAAGTACACCAAATATGTGTTATATATACTGTAAATAAACTATCAAAACCTTCAGTAATTATATTTAATATACTGTTCATAAAATACCAAAAACTACACCAAATGTATATTATACACTCTAAATAAAATATCAAAAAGACAGTAAATATATATTACACACTATGTAAAATATCAAAAACTACACAAAGTATATATTATATAATTTACATAAAATATCAAAAGTACACCAAATATATATTATATAATGTACATAAAATATCAAAAAGTACAGTAAATATATTTCATATATTGTACATATAGTAACAACTAAAAGTACACCAAAAGAATTTTACATACTGTAAATAAAATATCAAAAATTACATTAAGTATATATAATCTACTGTACATAAAATATCAAAAAGTACACCAAATATGTGTTATATATACTGTAAATAAACTATCAAAATCTTCAGTAATTATATTTAATATACTGTTCATAAAATATCAAAAATTACACCAAATGTATATTATACACTCTAAATAAAATATCAAAAAGGACAGTAAATATATATTACACTCTATGTAAAATATCAAAAACTACACCAAATATATATTTTATAATTTACATAAAATATCAAAAGTACACCAAATATATATTATATACTGTACATAAAATATCAAAAAGTACATTAAATATATTTCATATATAGTACATATAATATTAACTAAAAGTACAACAAATACATTTTACATACTGTAAATAAAATATCAAAAATTACAGTAAGTATATATTATCTACTGTACATAAAATATCAAAAAGTACACCAAATATGTGTTATATATACTGTAAATAAACTATCAAAATCTTCAGTAATTATATTTTATATACTGTTCATAAAATATCAAAAATTACACCAAATGTATATTATACACACTAAATAAAATATCAAAAAGGACAGTAAATATATATTACACTCTATGTAAAATATCAAAAACTACACCAAATATATATTATATAACTTACATAAAATATCAAAAGTACACCAAATATATATTATATACTGTACATAAAATATCAAAAAGTACAGTATATATATTTCATATATTGTACATATAATATTAACTAAAAGTACACCAAATATATTTTACAGACTGTAAATAAAATATAAAAAATTACAGTAAGTATATATTATCTACTGTACATAAAATATCAAAAAGTACACCAAATATGTGTTATATATACTGTAAATAAACTATCAAAATCTTCAGTAATTATATTTAATATACTGTGCATAAAATATCAAAAATTACACCAAATGTATATTATACACTCTAAATAAAATATCAAAAAGACAGTACACCAAATACATTTTACATACGGTAAATAAAATATCAAAAATTACAGTAAGTATATATTATCTACTGTACTTAAAATATCAAAAAGTACACCAAAGATGTGTTATATATACTGTAAATAAACTATCAAAATCTTCAGTAATTATATTTAATATACTGTACATAAAATATCAAAAATTACACCAAATGTATATTATACACTCTAAATAAAATATCAAAAAGGACAGTAAATATATATTACACTCTATGTAAAATATCAAAAACTACACCAAATATATATTATATAATTTACATAAAATATCAAAAGTACACCAAATATATATTATATACTGTACATAAAATATCAAAAAGTACAGTAAATATATTCCATATATTGTACATATAATACTAACTAAAACTACACCAAATACATTTTATATACTGTAAATAAAATATCAAAAATTGCAGTAAGTATATATTATCTACTGTACATAAAATATCAAAAAGTACGCCAAATATGTGTTATATATACTGTAAATAAAATATCAAAATCTTCAGTAATTATATTTAATATACTGTAAATAAATTATCAAAAATTAAAGTAAGTATATATTATCTACTGTACATAAAATATCAAAAAGTACACCAAATGTGTGTTATATATACTGTAAATAAACTATCAAAATCTTCAGTAATTATATTTAATATACTGTTCATAAAATATCAAAAATTACACCAAATTTATATTATACATTCTAAATAAAATAACAAAAAGGACAGTAAATATATATTACACTGTATGTAAAATATCAAAAACTACACCAAATATATATTATATAATTTACATAAAATATCAAAAGTACACCAAATATATATTATATACTGTACATAAAATATCAAAAAGTTCAGTAAATGTATTTCATATATTGTACATATAATATTAACTAAAAGTACACCAAATACATTTTACATACTCTAAATAAAATATCAAAAATTACAGTAGGTATATATTATCTACTGTACATAAATTATCAAAAAGTACACCAAATATGTGTTATATATACTGTAAATAAACTATCAAAATCTTAAGTAATTATATTTAATATACTGTACATAAAATATCAAAAATTACACCAAATGTATATTATACACTCTAAATTAAATATCAAAAAGGACAGTAAATATATATTACAGTCTATGTAAAATATCAAAAACTACACCAAATATATATTATATAATTTACATAAAATATCAAAAGTACACCAAATATATATTATATAATGTACATAAAATATCAAAAAGCACAGTAAATATATTTAATATATTGTACATATAATATTAATTAAAACTACACCAAATGCATTTTATATACTGTAAATAAAATATCAAAAACTACAGTAAGTATATATTATCTACTGTAAATAAAACGTCAAAAAGTACACCAAATATGTGTTATATATACTGTAAATAAACTATCAAAATCTTCAGTAATTATATTTAATGTACTGTACATAAAATATCAAAAATTACACCAAATGTATATTATACACCCTAAATAAAATATCAAAAAAGGACAGTATATATATATTACACTCTATGTAAAATATCAAAATCTACACCAAATATATATTATATAATTTACATAAAATATCAAAAGTACACCAAATATATATTATATACTGTACATAAAATATCAAAAAGTACAGTAAATATATTTCATATATTGTACATATAATATTAACTAAAAGTACACCAAATACATTTTACATACTGTAAATAAAATATAAAAAATTACAGTAAGTATATATTATCTACTGTACATAAAATATCAAAAAGTACACCAAATATGTGTTATATATACTGTAAATCAACTATCAAAATCTTCAGTAATTATATTTAATATACTGTACATAAAATATCAATAATTACACCAAATGTATATTATACACTCTAAATAAAATATCAAAAAGGACAGTAAATATATATTACACTCTATGTAAAATATCAAAAACTACACCGTATACATTATATAATTTACATAAAATATCAAAGGTACAACAAATATATATTATATACTGTACATAAAATATCAAAAAGTACAGTAAATATATTTCATATTTTGTACATATACTATTAACTAAAACTACACCAAATACATTTTACATACCGTAAATTAAATATCAAAAATTACAGTAAGTATATATTATCTACTGAACATAAAATATCAAAAAGTACACCAAATATGTGTTATATATACTGTAAATAAACTATCAAAATCTTCAGTAATTATATTTAATATACTGTACATAAAATATCAAAAATTACACCAAATGTATATTATACACACTAAATAAAATATCAAAAAGGACAGTAAATATATATTACACTCTATGTAAAATATCAAAAACTACACCAAATATATATTATATAATTTACATAAAATATCAAAAGTACACCAAATATATATTATATACTGTACATAAAATATCAAAAAGTACAGTAAATATATTTAATATATTGTACATATAATATTAACTAAAACTACACCAAATACATTTTACATACTCTAAATAAAATATCAAAAATTACAGTAAGTATATATTATCTACTGTACATAAAATATCAAAAAGTACGCCAAATATGTGTTATATATACTGTAAATAAACTATCAAAATCTTCAGTAAGTATATTTAATATACTGTACATAAAATATCAAAAATTACACCAAATGTATATTCTACACTCTAAATAAAATATCAAAAAGGACAGTAAATATATATTACACTCTACGTAAAATATCAAAAACTACACCAAATATACAGTATATAATTTACATAAAATATCAAAAGTACACCTAATATATATTATATACTGTACATAAAATATCAAAAAGTACAGTAAATATATTTCTTATATTGTACATATAATATTAACTAAAACTACACCAAATACATTTTACATACTGTAAATAAAATATCAAAAATTACAGTAAGTATATATTATCTACTGTACATAAAATATCAAAAAGTACACCAAATATGTGTTATATATACTGTAAATATACTATCAAAATATTCAGTAATTATATTTAATATACTGTTCATAAAATATCAAAAATTACACCAAATGTATATTATACACTCTAGATAAAATATCATAAAGGACAGTAAATATATATTACACTCTATGTAAAATATAAAAAACTACACCAAATATATATTATTTAATTTACATAAAATATCAAAAGTACACCAAATATATATTATATAGTGTACAAAAAATATCAAAAAGTACAGTAAATATATTTCATATATTCTACATATAATATTAACTAAAACTACACCAAATACATTTTACATACTGTAAATAAAATATCAAAATTACAGTGAGTATATATTATCTACTGTACATAAACTATCAAAAAGAACACAAAATATGTGTTATATATACTGTAAATAAACTATCAAAATCTTCAGTAATTATATTTAATATACTGCACATTAAATATCAAAAATTACACCAAATGTATATTATACACTCTAAATAAAATATCAAAAAGGACAGTAAATATATATTTCAATCTATGTAAAATATCAAAAACTACACCAAATATATATTATATAATTTACATAAAATATCAAAAGTACACCAAATATATATTATATACTGTACATAAAATATCAAAAAGTATAGTAAACATATTTCATATATTGTACATATAATATTAACTAAAACTACACCAAATACATTTTACATACTGTAAATAAAACATCAAAAATTTCAGTAAGTATATATTATCTACTGTACATAAAATATCAAAAAGTACACAAAATATGTGTTATATATAGTGTAAATAAACTATCAAAATCTTCAGTAATTATATTTAATATACTGTACATAAAATATCAAAAATTACAACAAATGTATATTATACACTCTAAATAAAATATCAAAAATGACAGTAAATATATATTACACTCTATGTAAAATATCAAAAACTACACCAAATATATATTATATAATTTACATAAAATATCAAAAGTAAACCAAATATATATTATATACTGTTCATTAAATATCAAAAAGTACAGTAAATATATTTCATATATTGTACATATAATATTAACTAAAAGTACACGAAATACATTTTACATACTGTAAATAAAATATCAAAATTTACAGTAAGTATATATTATCTACTGTACATAAAATATCAAAAAGTACACCAAATATGTGTTATATATACTGTAAATAAACTATCAAAATCTTCAGTAATTATATTTAATATACTGTACATAAAATATCAAAAATTACACCAAATGTATATTATACACTCTAAATAAAATATCAAAAAGGACAGTAAATATATATTACACTCTATGTAAAATATCAAAAACTACACCAAATATACAGTATATAATTTACATAAAATATCAAAAGTACACCAAATATATATTATATACTGTACATAAAATATCAAAAAGTACAGTAAATATATTTCTTATATTGTACATATAATATTAACTAAAACTACACCAAATACATTTTACATACTGTAAATAAAATATCAAAAATTACAGTAAGTATATATTATCTACTGTACATAAAATATCAAAAAGTACACCAAATATGTTTTATATATAGTGTAAATATACTATCAAAATATTCAGTAATTATATTTAATATACTGTTCATAAAATATCAAAAATTACACCAAATGTATATTATACACTCTAGATAAAATATCATAAAGGACAGTAAATATATATTACACTCTATGTAAAATATCAAAAACTACACCAAATATATATTATTTAATTTACATAAAATATCAAAAGTACACCAAATATATATTATATAGTGTACATAAAATATCAAAAAGTACAGTAAATATATTTCATATATTGTACATATAATATTAACTAAAACTACACCAAATACATTTTACATACTGTAAATAAAATATCAAAATTACAGTAAGTATATATTATCTACTGTACATAAAATATCAAAAAGAACACAAAATATGTGTTATATATACTGTAAATAAACTATCAAAATCTTCAGTAATTATATTTAATATACTGCACATTAAATATCAAAAATTACACCAAATGTATATTATACACTCTAAATAAAATATCAAAAAGGACAGTAAATATATATTACAATCTATGTAAAATATCAAAAACTACACCAAATATATATTATATAATTTACATAAAATATCAAAAGTACACCAAATATATATTATATACTGTACATAAAATATCAAAAAGTACAGTAAATATATTTCATATATTGTACATATAATATTAACTAAAACTACACCAAATACATTTTACATACTGTAAATAAAACATCAAAAATTTCAGTAAGTATATATTATCTACTGTACATAAAATATCAAAAAGTACACAAAATATGTGTTATATATAGTGTAAATAAACTATCAAAATCTTCAGTAATTATATTTAATATACTGTACATAAAATATCAAAAATTACAACAAATGTATATTATACAGTCTAAATAAAATATCAAAAAGGACAGTAAATATATATTACACTCTATGTAAAATATCAAAACTACACCAAATATACAGTATATAATTTACATAAAATATCAAAAGTACACCAAATATATATTATATACTGTACATAAAATATCAAAAAGTACAGTAAATATATTTCTTATATTGTACATATAATATTAACTAAAACTACACCAAATATATTTTACATACTGTAAATAAAATATCAAAAATTACAGTAAGTATATATTATCTACTGTACATAAAATATCAAAAAGTACACCAAATATGTTTTATATATAGTGTATATATACTATCAAAATATTCAGTAATTATATTTAATATACTGTTCATAAAATATCAAAAATTACACCAAATGTATATTATACACTCTAGATAAAATATCATAAAGGACAGTAAATATATATTACACTCTATGTAAAATATCAAAAACTACACCAAATATATATTATTTAATTTACATAAAATATCAAAAGTACACCAAATATATATTATATAGTGTACATAAAATATCAAAAAGTACAGTAAATATATTTCATATATTGTACATATAATATTAACTAAAACTACACCAAATACATTTTACATACTGTAAATAAAATATCAAAATTACAGTAAGTATATATTATCTACTGTACATAAACTATCAAAAAGAACACAAAATATGTGTTATATATACTGTAAATAAACTATCAAAACCTTCAGTAATTATATTTAATATACTGCACATTAAATATCAAAAATTACACCAAATGTATATTATACACTCTAAATAAAATATCAAAAAGGACAGTAAATATATATTACAATCTATGTAAAATATCAAAAACTACACCAAATATATATTATATAATTTACATAAAATATCAAAAGTACACCAAATATATATTATATACTGTACATAAAATATCAAAAAGTACAGTAAATATATTTCATATATTGTACATATAATATTAACTAAAACTACACCAAATACATTTTACATACTGTAAATAAAACATCAAAAATTTCAGTAAGTATATATTATCTACTGTACATAAAATATCAAAAAGTACACAAAATATGTGTTATATATAGTGTAAATAAACTATCAAAATCTTCAGTAATTATATTTAATATACTGTACATAAAATATCAAAAATTACAACAAATGTATATTATACACTCTAAATAAAATATCAAAAATGACAGTAAATATATATTACACTCTATGTAAAATATCAAAAACTACACCAAATATATATTATATAATTTACATAAAATATCAAAAGTAAACCAAATATATATTATATACTGTTCATTAAATATCAAACAGTACAGTAAATATATTTCATATATTGTACATATAATATTAACTAAAAGTACACGAAATACATTTTACATACTGTAAATAAATTATCAAAATTTACAGTAAGTATATATTATCTACTGTACATAAAATATCAAAAAGTACACCAAATATGTGTTATATATACTGTAAATAAACTATCAAAATCTTCAGTAATTATATTTAATATACTGTACATAAAATATCAAAAATTACACCAAATGTATATTATACACTCTAAATAAAATATCAAAAAGGACAGTAAATATATATTACACTCTATGTAAAATATCAAAAACTACACCAAATATACAGTATATAATTTACATAAAATATCAAAAGTACACCAAATATATATTATATACTGTACATAAAATATCAAAAAGTACAGTAAATATATTTCTTATATTGTACATATAATATTAACTAAAACTACACCAAATACATTCTACATACTGTAAATAAAATATCAAAAATTACAGTAAGTATATATTATCTACTGTACATAAAATATCAAAAAGTACACCAAATATGTTTTATATATAGTGTAAATATACTATCAAAATATTCAGTAATTATATTTAATACACTGTTCATAAAATATCAAAAATTACACCAAATGTATATTATACACTCTAGATAAAATATCATAAAGGACAGTAAATATATATTACACTCTATGTAAAATATCAAAAACTACACCAAATATATATTATTTAATTTACATAAAATATCAAAAGTACACCAAATATATATTATATAGTGTACATAAAATATCAAAAAGTACAGTAAATATATTTCATATATTGTACATATAATATTAACTAAAACTACACCAAATACATTTTACATACTGTAAATAAAATATCAAAATTACAGTAAGTATATATTATCTACTGTACATAAAATATCAAAAAGAACACTAAATATGTGTTATATATACTGTAAATAAACTATCAAAATCTTCAGTAATTATATTTAATATACTGCACATTAAATATCAAAAATTACACCAAATGTATATTATACACTCTAAATAAAATATCAAAAAGGACAGTAAATATATATTACAATCTATGTAAAATATCAAAAACTACACCAAATATATATTATATAATTTACATAAAATATAAAAAGTACACCAAATATATATTATATACTGTACATAAAATATCAAAAAGTACAGTAAATATATTTCATATATTGTACATATAATATTAACTAAAACTACACCAAATACATTTTACATACTGTAAATAAAACATCAAAAATTTCAGTAAGTATATATTATCTACTGTACATAAAATATCAAAAAGTACACAAAATATGTGTTATATATAGTGTAAATAAACTATCAAAACCTTCAGTAATTATATTTAATATACTGTACATAAAATATCAAAAATTACAACAAATGTATATTATACACTCTAAATAAAATATCAAAAATGACAGTAAATATATATTACACTCTATGTAAAATATCAAAAACTACACCAAATATATATTATATAATTTACATAAAATATCAAAAGTAAACCAAATATATATTATATACTGTTCATTAAATATCAAAAAGTACAGTAAATATATTTCATATATTGTACATATAATATTAACTAAAAGTACACGAAATACATTTTACATACTGTAAATAAAATATCAAAATTTACAGTAAGTATATATTATCTACTGTACATAAAATATCAAAAAGTACACCAAATATGTGTTATATATACTGTAAATAAACTATCAAAATCTTCAGTAATTATATTTAATATTCTGTACATAAAATATCAAAAATTACACCAAATGTATATTATACACTCTAAATAAAATATCAAAAAGGTCAGTAAATATATATTACACTCTATGTAAAATATCAAAAACTACACCAAATATATATTATAGAATTTACATAAAATATCAAAAGTACACCAAAGATATATTATATGCTGTACATAAAATATCAAAAAGTACAGTAAATATATTTCATATATTGTACATATAATATTAACTAAAAGTACACCAAATATATTTTACATAGGGTAAATAAAATATCAAAAATTACAGTAAGTATATATTATCTACTGTACATAAAATATCAAAAAGTACATCAAAGATGTGTTATATATACTGTAAATAAACTATCAAAATCTTCAGTAATTATATTTAATATACTGTATATAAAATATCAAAAATTACACCAAAAGTATATTATACACTCTAAATAAAATATCAAAAAGGATAGTAAATATATATTACACTCTATGTAAAATATCAAAAACTACACCAAATATATATTATATAATTTACATAAAATATCAAATGTACACCAAATATATATTATATACTGTACATAAAATATCAAAAAGTACAGTAAATATATTCCATATATTGTACATATAATACTAACTAAAACTACACCAAATACATTTTACATACTGTAAATAAAATATCAAAAATTACAGTAAGTATATATTATCTACTGTACATAAAATATCAAAAAGTACGCCAAATATGTGTTATATATACTGTAAATAAACTATCAAAATCTTCAGTAATTATATTTAATATACTGTTCATAAAATATCAAAAATTACACCAAATGTATATTATACACTCTAAATAAAATGTCAAAGAGGACAGTAAATATATATTACACTCTATGTAAAATTTGAAAAACTACACCAAATATATATATTATAATTTACATAAAATATCAAAAGTACACCAAATATATATTATAAACTGTACATAAAATATCAAAAAGTACAGTAAATATATTTCATATATTGTACATATAATATTAACTAAAAGTACACCAAATACATTTTACATACTCTAAATAAAATATCAAAAATTACAGTAGGTATATATTATCTACTGTACATAAATTATCAAAATGTACACCAAATATGTGTTATATATACTGTAAATAAATTATCAAAATCTTCAGTAATTATATTTAATATACTGTACATAAAATATCAATAATTATACCAAATGTATATTATACACTCTAAATAAAATATCAAAAAGACAGTAAATATATATTACATTCTATGTAAAATATCAAAAACTACACCGTATATATTATATAATTTACATAAAATATCAAAAGTACACCAAATATATATTATATACTGTACATAAAATATCAAAAAGTACAGTAAATATATTTCATATTTTGTACATATACTATTAACTAAAACTACACCAAATACATTTTACATACTGTAAATAAAATATCAAAAATTATAGTAAGTATATATTATCTACTGAACATAAAATATCAAAAAGTACACCAAATATGTGTTATATATACTGTAAATAAACTATCAAAATCTTCAGTAATTATATTTAATATACTGTACATAAAATATCAAAAATTACACCAAATGTATATTATACACACTAAATAATATATCAAAAAGGACAGTAAATATATATTACACTCTATGTAAAATATCAAAAACTACACCAAATATATATTATATAATTTACATAAAATATCAAAAGTACACCAAATATATATTATATACTGTACATAAAATATCAAAAAGTACAGTAAATATATTTCATATATTGTACATATAATATTAACTAAAACTACACCAAATACATTTTACATACTGTAAATAAAATATCAAAAATTACAATAAGTATATATTATCTACTGTACATAAAATATCAAAAAGTACACCAAATATGTGTTATATATACTGTAAATAAACTATCAAAATCTTCAGTAATTATATTTAATATACTGTACATAAAATATCAAAAATTACACCAAATGTATATTCTACACTCTAAATAAAATATCAAAAAGGACAGTAAATATATATTACACTCTATGTAAAATATCAAAAACTACAGCAAATATATATTATTTAATTTACATAAAATATCAAAAGTACACCAAATATATATTATATACTGTACATAAAATATCAAAAAGTACAGTAAATATATTTCTTATATTGTACATATAATATTAACTAAAACTACACCAAATATATTTTACATACTGTAAATAAAATATCAAAAATTACAGTAAGTATATATTATCTACTGTACATAAAATATCAAAAAGTACACCAAATATGTTTTATATATAGTGTATATATACTATCAAAATATTCAGTAATTATATTTAATATAATGTTCATAAAATATCAAAAATTACACCAAATGTATATTATACACTCTAGATAAAATATCATAAAGGACAGTAAATATATATTACACTCTATGTAAAATATCAAAAACTACAGCAAATATATATTATTTAATTTACATAAAATATCAAAAGTACACCAAATATATATTATATACTGTACATAAAATATCAAAAAGTACAGTAAATATATTTCATATATTGTACATATAATATTAACTAAAACTACACCAAATACATTTTACATACTGTAAATAAAATATCAAAATTACAGTAAGTATATATTATCTACTGTACATAAAATATCAAAAAGAACACAAAATATGTGTTATATATACTGTAAATAAACTATCAAAATCTTCAGTAATTATATTTAATATACTGCACATTAAATATCAAAAATTACACCAAATGTATATTATACACTCTAAATAAAATATCAAAAAGGACAGTAAATATATATTACAATCTATGTAAAATATCAAAAACTACACCAAATATATATAATATAATTTACATAAAATATCAAAAGTACACCAAATATATATTATATACTGTACATAAAATATCAAAAAGTACAGTAAATATATTTCATATATTGTACATATAATATTAACTAAAACTACACCAAATACATTTTACATACTGTAAATAAAACATCAAAAATTTCAGTAAGTATATATTATCTACTGTACATAAAATATCAAAAAGTACACAAAATATGTGTTATATATAGTGTAAATAAACTATCAAAATCTTCAGTAATTATATTTAATATACTGTACATAAAATATCAAAAATTACAACAAATGTATATTATACACTCTAAATAAAATATCAAAAATGACAGTAAATATATATTACACTCTACGTAAAATATCAAAAACTACACCAAATATATATTATATAATTTACATAAAATATCAAAAGTAAACCAAATATATATTATATACTGTTCATTAAATATCAAACAGTACAGTAAATATATTTCATATATTGTACATATAATATTAACTAAAAGTACACGAAATACATTTTACATACTGTAAATAAAATATCAAAATTTACAGTAAGTATATATTATCTACTGTACATAAAATATCAAAAAGTACACCAAATATGTGTTATATATACTGTAAATAAACTATCAAAATCTTCAGTAATTATATTTAATATACTGTACATAAAATATCAAAAATTACACCAAATGTATATTATACACTCTAAATAAAATATCAAAAAAGGACAGTATATATATATTACACTCTATGTAAAATATCAAAAACTACACCAAGTATATATTTTATAATTTACATAAAATATCAAAAGTACACCAAATATATATTATATATTGTACATAAAATATCAAAAAGTACAGTAAATATATTTCATATATTGTACATATAATATTAACTAAAAGTACACCAAATACATTTTACATACTGTAAATAAAATATAAAAAATTACAGTAAGTATATATTATCTACTGTACAAAAAATATGAAAAAGTACACCAAATATGTGTTATATATACTGTAAATAAACTATCAAAATCTTCAGTACTTATATTTAATATACTGTTCATAAAATATCAAAAATTACACCAAATGTATATCATACACTCTAAATTAAATATCAAAAAGGACAGTAAATATATATTACACTCTATGTAAAATATCAAAACCTAAACCAAGTATATATTATATAATTTACATAAAATATCAAAAGTACACCAAATATATATTATGTACTGTACAAAATATATCAAAAACTACAGTAAATATATTTCATATGTTGTACATATAATATTAACTAAAAGTACACCAAATGCATTTTACATACTGTAAATAAAATATAAAAAATTACAGTAAGTTTATATTATCTTCTGTACATAAAATATCAAAAATTACAGTAAATATATTTCACATATTTTACATATAATATTAACTAAAATTACACCAAATACATTTTACAGACTGTAAATAAAATATAAATAATTACAGTAAGTATATATTATCTACTGTACATAAAATATCAAAAAGTACACCAAATATGTGTTATATATACTGTAAATAAACTATCAAAATCTTCAGTAATTATATTTAATATACTGTTCATAAAATATCAAAAATTACACCAAATGGATATTATACACTCTAAATAAAATAACAAAAAGGACAGTAAATATATATTACACTCTATGAAAAATATCATAAACTACACCAAATATGTATTATATAATTTACATAAAATATCAAAAGTACACCAAATATATATTATATACTGTACATAAAATATCAAAAAGTACAGTAAATATATTTCATATATAGTACATATAATATTAACTAAAAGTACAACAAATACATTTTACATACAGTAAATAAAATATCAAAAATTACAGTAAGTATATATTATCTACTGTACATAAAATATCAAAAAGTACACCAAATATGTGTTATATATACTGTAAATAAACTATCAAAATCTTCAGTAATTATATTTTATATACTGTTCATAAAATATCAAAAATTACACCAAATGTATATTATACACTCTAAATAAAATATCAAAAAGGACAGTAAATATATATTTCACTCTATGTAAAATATCAAAAACTACACCAAATATATATTATATAACTTACATAAAATATCAAAAGTACACCAAATATATATTATATACTGTACATAAAATATCAAAAAGTACAGTATATATATTTCATATATTGTACATATAATATTAACTAAAAGTACACCAAATACATTTTACAGACTGTAAATAAAATATAAAAAATTACAGTAAGTATATATTATCTACTGTACATAAAATATCAAAAAGTACACCAAATATGTGTTATATATACTGTAAATAAACTATCAAAATCTTCAGTAATTATATTTAATATACTGTGCATAAAATATCAAAAATTACACCAAATGTATATTATACACTCTAAATAAAATATCAAAAAGAGAGTAAATATATATTACACACTATGTAAAATATCAAAAACTACACCAAGTATATATTATATAATTTACATAAAATATCAAAAGTACACCAAATATATAATACACTGTATATAAAATATCAAAAAGTACAGTAAATATATTTCATATATTGTACATATAATAATAACTAAAATACACCAAATACATTTTACATACCGTAAATAAAATATCAAAAATTACAGTAAGTACATATAATCTACTGTACATAAAATATCAAAAAGTACACCAAATAAGTGTTATATATACTGTAAATAAACTATCAAAATCTTCAGTAATTATATTTAATATACTGTTCATAAAATATCAAGAATTACACCAAATGTATATTATACACTCTAAATAAAATATCAAATAGGACAGTAAATATATATTACACTCAATGTAAAATATGAAAAACTACACCAAATATATATTATATAATTTACATAAAATATCAAAAGTACACCAAATATATATTATAAAATGTACATAAAATATCAAAAAGTACAGTAAATATATTTCATATATTGTACATATAATATTAACTAAAAGTAAACCAAATACATTTTACATACGGTAAATAAAATATCAAAAATTACAGTAAGTATATATTATCTACTGTACTTAAAATATCAAAAAGTACACCAAAGATGTGTTATATATACTGTAAATAAACTATCAAAATCTTCAGTAATTATATTTAATATACTGTACATAAAATATCAAAAATTACACCAAATGTATATTATACACTCTAAATAAAATATCAAAAAGGACAGTAAATATATATTACACTCTATGTAAAATATCAAAAACTACACCAAATACATATTATATAATTTACATAAAATATCAAAAGTACACCAAATATATATTATATACTGTACATAAAATATCAAAAAGTACAGTAAATATATTCCATATATTGTACATATAATACTAACTAAAACTACACCAAATACATTTTACATACTGTAAATAAAATATCAAAAATTACAGTAAGTATATATTATCTACTGTACATAAAATATCAAAAAGTACGCCAAATATGTGTTATATATACTGTAAATAAACTATCAAAATCTTCAGTAATTATATTTAATATACAGTAAATATATTATCAAAAATTACAGTAAGTATATATTATCTACTGTACATAAAATATCAAAAAGTACACCAAATATGTGTTATATATACTGTAAATAAACTATCAAGATCTTCAGTAATTATATTTAATATACTGTACATAAAATATCAAAAATTACACCAAATGTATATTATACATTCTAAATAAAATAACAAAAAGGACAGTAAATATATATTACACTCTATGTAAAATATCAAAAACTACACCAAATATATATTATATAATTTACATAAAATATCAAAAGTACACCAAATATATATTATATACTGTACATAAAATATCAAAAAGTACAGTAAATGTATTTCATATATTGTACATATAATATTAACTAAAAGTACACCAAATACATTTTACATACTCTAAATAAAATATCAAAAATTTCAGTAGGTATATATTATCTACTGTACATAAATTATCAAAAAGTACACCAAATATGTGTTATATATACTGTAAATAAACTATCAAATTCTTAAGTAATTATATTTAATATACTGTACATAAAATATCAAAAATTACACCAAATGTATATTATACACTCTAAATAAAATATCAAAAAGGACAGTAAATATATATTACACTCTATGTAAAATATCAAAAACTACACCAAATATATATTATATAATTTACATAAAATATCAAAAGTACACCAAATATATATTATATAATGTACATAAAATATCAAAAAGTACAGTAAATATATTTCATATATTGTACATATAGTATTAATTAAAACTACACCAAATGCGTTTTATATACTGTAAATAAAATATCAAAAACTACAGTAAGTATATATTATCTACTGTAAATAAAATGTCAAAAAGTACACCAAATATGTGTTATATATACTGTAAATAAACTATCAAAATCTTCACTAATTATATTTAATGTACTGTACATAAAATATCAAAAATTACACCAAATGTATATTATACACCCTAAATAAAATATCAAAAAAGGACAGTATATATATGTTACACTCTATGTAAAATATCAAAATCTACACCAAATATATATTATATAATTTACATAAAATATCAAAAGTACACCAAATATATATTATATACTGTACATAAAATATCAAAAAGTACAGTAAATATATTTCATATATTGTACATATAATATTAACTAAAAGTACACCAAATACATTTTACATACTGTAAATAAAATATCAAAAATTACAGTAAGTATATATTATCTACTGTACATAAAATATCAAAAAGTACACCAAATATGTGTTATATATACTGTAAATAAACTATCAAAATCTTCAGTAATTATATTTAATATACTGTACATAAAATATCAAAAATTACAACAAATGTATATTATACACTCTAAACAAAATATCAAAAATGACAGTAAATATATATTACACTCTATGTAAAATATCAAAAACTACACCGTATATATTATATAATTTACATAAAATATCAAATGTACACCAAATATATATTATATACTGTACATAAAATATCAAAAAGTACAGTAAATATATTTTATATATTGTACATATAATATTAACTAAAACTACACCAAATACATTTTACATACTGTAAATAAAACATCAAAAATTTCAGTAAGTATATATTATCCACTGTACCTAAAATATCAAAAAGTACACAAAACATGTGTTATATATAGTGTAAATAAACTATCAAAATCTTCAGTAATTATATTTAATATACTGTACATAAAATATCAAAAATTACAACAAATGTATATTATACACTCTAAATAAAATATCAAAAATGACAGTAAATATATATTACACTCTATGTAAAATATCAAAAACTACACCAAATATATATTATATAATTTACATAAAATATCAAAAGTAAACCAAATATATATTATATACTGTTCATTAAATATCAAAAATTACAGTAAATATATTTCATATATTGTACATATAATATTAACAAAAAGTACACGAAATACATTTTACATACTGTAAATAAAGTATCAAAATTTACAGTAAGTATATATTATCTACTGTACATAAAATATCAAAAAGTACACCAAATATGTGTTATATATACTGTAAATAAACTATCAAAATCTTCAGTAATTATATTTAATATACTGTACATAAAATATCAAAAATTACACCAAATGTATATTATACACTCTAAATAAAATATCAAAAAGGACAGTAAATATATATTACACTCTATGTAAAATATCAAAAACTACACCAAATATATATTATAGAATTTACATAAAATATCAAAAGTACACCAAAGATATATTATATACTGTACATAAAATATCAAAAAGTACAGTAAATATATTGCATATATTGTACATATAATATTAACTAAAAGTACACCAAATACATTTTACATACTGTAAATAAAATATCAAAAATTACAGTAAGTATATATTATCTACTGTACATAAAATATCAAAAAGTACACCAAAGATGTGTTATATATACTGTAAATAAACTATCAGAATCTTCAGTAATTATATTTAATATACTGTATATAAAATATCAAAAATTACACCAAATGTATATTATACACTCTAAATAAAATATCAAAAAGGACAGTAAATATATATTACACTCTATGTAAAATATCAAAAACTACACCAAATATATATTATATAATTTACATAAAATATCAAAAGTACACCAAATATATATTATATACTGTACATAAAATATCAAAAAGTACAGTAAATATATTCCATATATTGTACATATAATACTAACTAAAACTACACCAAATACATTTTACATACTGTAAATAAAATATCAAAAATTACAGTAAGTATATATTATCTACTGTACATAAAATATCAAAAAGTACGCCAAATATGTGTTATATATACTGTAAATAAACTATCAAAATCTTCAGTAATTATATTTAATATACTGTTCATAAAATATCAAAAATTACACCAAATGTATATTATACACTCTAAATAAAATATCAAAAAGGACAGTAAATATATATTACACTCTATGTAAAATTTGAAAAACTACACCAAATATATATTATATAATTTATATAAAATATCAAAAGTACACCAAATATATATTATAAACTGTACATAAAATATCAAAAAGTACAGTAAATATATTTCATATATTGTACATATAATAATAACTAAAAGTACACCAAATACATTTTACATACCCTAAATAAAATATCAAAAATTACAGTAGGTATATATTATCTACTGTACATAAATTATCAAAAAGTACACCAAATATGTGTTATATATACTGTAAATAAACTATCAAATTCTTAAGTAATTATATTAATATACTGTACATAAAATATCAAAAATTACACCAAATGTATATTATACACTCTAAATAAAATATCAAAAAAGGACAGTATATATATATTACACTCTATGTAAAATATCAAAATCTACACCAAATATATATTATATAATTTACATAAAATATCAAAAGTACACCAAATATATATTATATACTGTACATAAAATATCAAAAAGTACAGTAAATATATTTCATATATTGTACATATAATATTAACTAAAAGTACACCAAATACATTTTACATACTGTAAATAAAATATAAAAAATTACAGTAAGTATATATTATCTACTGTACATAAAATATCAAAAAGTACACCAAATATGTGTTATATAAACGGTAAATAAACTATCAAAACCTTCAGCAATTATATTTAATATACTGTACATAAAATATCAATAATTACACCAAATGTATATTATACACTCTAAATAAAATATCAAAAAGGACAGTAAATATATATTACACTCTATGTAAAATATCAAAAACTACACCGTATATATTATATAATTTACATAAAATATCAAAAGTACAGCAAATATATATTATATACTGTACATAAAATGTCAAATAGTACAGTAAATATATTTCATATTTTGTACATATACTATTAACTAAAACTACACCAAATACATTTTACATACTGTAAATAAAATATCAAAAATTACAGTAAGTATATATTATCTACTGAACATAAAATATCAAAAAGTACACCAAATATGTGTTATATATACTGTAAATAAACTATCAAAACCTTCAGTAATTATATTTAATATACTGTACATAAAATATCAAAAATTACACCAAATGTATATTATACACTCTAAATAAAATATCAAAAAGGACAGTAAATATATATTACACTCTATGTAAAATATCAAAAACTACACCAAATATATATTATATAATTTACATAAAATATCAAAAGTACACCAAATATATATTACATACTGTATATAAAATATCAAAAAGTACAGTAAATATATTTCATATATTGTACATATAATATTAACTAAAAGTACACCAAATACATTTTACATACTGTAAATAAAATATCAAAAATTACAGTAAGTATATATTATCTACTGTACATAAAATATCAAAAAGTACACCAAATATGTGTTATATATACTGTAAATAAACTATCAAAATCTTCAGTAATTATATTTAATATACTGTAAATAAAATATCAAAAATTACACCAAATGTATATTATACACTCTAAATAAAATATCAAAAAGGACAGTAAATATATATTACACTCAATGTACAATATCAAAAACTACACCAACTATATATTATATAATTTACATAAAATATCAAAAGTACACCAAATATATATTACATACTGTACATAAAATATCAAAAAGTACAGTAAATATATTTCATATATTGTACATATAATATTAACTAAAAGTACACCAAATACATTTTACATACTGTAAATAAAATATCAAAAATTACAGTAAGTATATATTATCTACTGTACATAAAATATCAAAAAGTACACCAAATATGTGTTATATATACTGTAAATAAACTATCAAAATCTTCAGTAATTATATTTAATATACTGTAAATAAAATATCAAAAATTACACCAAATGTATATTATACACTCTAAATAAAATATCAAAAAGGACAGTAAATATATATTACACTCAATGTACAATATCAAAAACTACACCAACTATATATTATATAATTTACATAAAATATCGAAAGTACACCAAATATATATTATATACTGTACATAAAATGTCAAAAAGTACAGTAAATATATTTCATATATTGTTCATATTATATTAACTAAAAGTACACCAAATACATTTTTCATACTGTAAATAAAATATCAAAAATTACAGTAAGTATATATTATCTACTGTACATAAAATATCAAAAAGTACACCAAATATGTGTTATGTATACTGCAAATAAACTATCAAAACCTTCAGTAATTATATTTAATATACTGTTCATAAAATATCAAAAATTACACCAAATGTATATTATACACTCTAAGTAAAATATGAAAAAGGACAGTAAATATATATTACACTCTATGTAAAATATCAAAAACTACACCAAATATATATTATATAATTTACATAAAATATCAAAAGTACACCAAATATATATTATATACTGTACATAAAATATCAAAAAGTATAGTAAATATATTGCATATATTGTACATATAATATTAACTAAAAGTACACCAAATACATTTTACATACTGTAAATAAAATATCAAAAATTACAGTAAGTATATATTATCTACTGTACATAAAATATCAAAAAGTACACCAAAGATGTGTTATATATACTGTAAATAAACTATCAGAATCTTCAGTAATTATATTTAATATGCTGTACATAAAATATCAAAAATTACAGCAAATGTATATTATACACTCTAAATAAAATATCAAAAAGGACAGTAAATATATATTACACTCTATGTAAAATATCAAAAACTACACCAAATATATATTATATAATTTACATAAAATATCAAAAGTACACCAAATATATATTATATACTGTACATAAAATATCAAAAAGTACAGTAAATATATTCCATATATTGTACATATAATACTAACTAAAACTACACCAAATACATTTTACATACTGTAAATAAAATATCAAAAATTACAGTAAGTATATATTATCTACTGTACATAAAATATCAAAAAGTACGCCAAATATGTGTTATATATACTGTAAATAAACTATCAAAATCTTCAGTAATTATATTTAATATACTGTACATAAAATATCAAAAATTACACCAAATGTATATTATACACTCTAAATAAAATATCAAAAAAAGACAGTATATATATATTACACTCTATGTAAAATATCAAAATCTACACCAAATATATATTATATAATTTACATAAAATATCAAAAGTACACCAAATATATGTTATATACTGTACATAAAATATCAAAAAGTACAGTAAATATATTTCATATATTGTACATATAATATTAACTAAAAGTACACCAAATACATTTTACATACTGTAAATAAAATATCAAAAATTACAGTAAGTATATATTATCTACTGTACATAAAATATCAAAAAGTATACCAAATAAGTCTTATATATACTGTAAATAAACTATCAAAATCTTCAGTAATTATATTTAATATACTGTACATAAAATATCAATAATTACACCAAATGTATATTATACACTCTAAATAATATATCAAAAAGGACAGTAAATATATATTACACTCTATGTAAAATATCAAAAACTACACCGTATATATTATATAATTTACATAAAATATCAAAAGTACACCAAATATATATTATATTCTGTACATAAAATATCAAAAAGTACAGTAAATATATTTCATATTTTGTACATATACTATTAACTAAAACTACACCAAATACATTTTACATACTGTAAATAAAATATCAAAAATTAGAGTAAGTATATATTATCTACTGAACATAAAATATCAAAAAGTACACCAAATATGTGTTATATATACTGTAAATAAACTATCAAAATCTTCAGTAATTATATTTAATATACTGTACATAAAATATCAAAAATTACACCAAATGTATATTATACACTCTAAATAAAATATCAAAAAGGACAGTAAATATATATTACACTCTATGTAAAATATCAAAAACTACACCAAATATATATTATATAATTTACATAAAATATCAAAAGTACACCAAATATATATTACATACTGTAAATAAAATATCAAAAAGTACAGTAAATATATTTCATATATTGTACATATAATATTAACTAAAAGTACACCAAATACATTTTACATACTGTAAATAAAATATGAAAAATTACAGTAAGTATATATTATCTACTGTACATAAAATATCAAAAAGTACACCAAATATGTGTTATATATACTGTAAATACACTATCAAAAACTTCAGTAATTATATTTAATATACTTTACATAAAATATCAAAAATTACACCAAATGTATATTATACACTCTAAATAAAATATCAAAAAGGACAGTAAATATATCTTTCACTCTATGTAAAATATCAAAAACTACACCAAATATATATTATATAATTTACATAAAATATCAAAAGTACACCAAATATATATTATATACTGTACATAAAATATCAAAAAGTACAGTAAATATATTTCATATATTGTACATATAATATTAACTAAAACTACACCAAATACATTTTACATACTGTAAATAAAATATCAAAAATTACAGTAAGTATATATTATCTACTGTACATAAAATATCAAAAAGTACACCAAATATGTGTTATATATACTGTAAATAAACTGTCAAAATCTTCAGTAATTATATTTAATATACTGTACATAAAATATCAAAAATTACAACAAATGTATATTATACACTCTAAATAAAATATCAAAAATGACAGTAAATATATATTACACTCTATGTAAAATATCAAAAACTACACCAAATATATATTATATAATTTACATAAAATATCAAAAGTACACCAAATATATGTTATATACTATTCATTAAATATCAAAAAGTACAGTAAATATATTTCATATATTGTACATATAATATTAACTAAAAGTACACGAAATACATTTTACATACTGTAAATAAAATATCAAAAATTACAGTAAGTATACATTATCTACTGTACATAAAATATCAAAAAGCACACCAAATATGTGTTATATATACTGTAAATAAACTATCAAAATCTTCAGTAATTATATTTAATATCCTGTTCATAAAATATCAAAAATTACACCAAATGTATATTATACACTCTATATAAAATATCAAAAAGGACAGTAAATATATATTACACTCTATGTAAAATATCAAAAAGTACAACAAATATATATTATATAATTTACATAAAATATCAAAAGTACACCAAATATATATTATATACTGTACATAAAATATCAAAAAGTACAGTAAATATATTTCATATATTGTACATATAATATTAAATAAAAGTACACCAAATACATTTTACATACTGTAAATAAAATATCAAAAATTACAGTAAGTATATATTATCTACTGTACATAAAATATCAAAAAGTACACCAAATATGTGTTATATATACTGTAAATGAACTATCAAAATTTTCAGTAATTATATTTAATATACTGTACATAAAATATCAAAAATTACACCAAATGTATATTATACACTCTAAATAAAATATCAAAAACGACAGTAAATATATATTACACTCTATGTAAAATATCAAAAACTACATCAAATATATATAATATAATTTACATAAAATATCAAAAGTACACCAAATATTTATTATATACTGTACATAATATATCAAAAAGTACAGTAAATATATTTCATATATTGTACATATAATATTAACTAAAAGTACAACAAATACATTTTACATACTGTAAATAAAATATCAAAAATTACAGTAAGTATATATTATCTACTGTACATAAAATATCAAAAAGTACACCAAAGATGTGTTATATATACTGTAAATAAACTATCAAAATCTTCAGTAATTATATTTAATATACTGTACATAAAATATCAAATATTACACCAAATGTATATTATACACTCTAAATAAAATATCAAAAAGGACAGTAAATATATATTACACTCTATGTAAAATATCAAAAACTACACCAAATATATATTATATAATTTACATAAAATATCAAAAGTACACCAAATATATATTATATACTGTACATAAAATATCAAAAAGTACAGTAAATATATTTCATATATTGTACATATAATACTAACTAAAACTACACCAAATACATTTTACATACTGTAAATAAAATATCAAAAATTTCAGTAAGTATATATTATCTACTGTACATAAAGTATCAAAAAGTACGCCAAATATGTGTTATATATACTGTAAATAAACTATCAAAATCTTCAGTAATTATATTTAATATACTTTTCATAAAATATCAAAAATTACACCAAATATATATTATACACTCTAAATAAAATATCAAAAAGGACAGTAAATATATATTACACTCTATGTAAAATATCAAAAACTACACCAAATATATATTATATAATTTACATAAAATATCAAAAGTACACCAAATATATATTATATACTGTACATAAAATATCAAAAAGAACAGTAAATATATTTCATATATTTTACATATAATATTAACTAAAACTACACCAAATACATTTTACATACTGTAAATAAAATATCAAAAATTACAGTAAGTATATATTATCTACTGTACATAAAATATCAAAAAGTACACCAAATATGTGTTATATATACTGTAAATAAACTATCAATACCTTCAGTAATTATATTTTATATACTGTACATAAAATATCAAAAATTACACCAAATGTATATTATACACTCTAAATAAAATATCAAAAAGGACAGTAAATATATATTACACTCAATGTACAATATCAAAAACTACACCAACTATATATTATATAATTTACATAAAATATCAAAAGTACACCAAATATATATTACATACTGTACATAAAATATCAAAAAGTACAGTAAATATATTTCATATATTGTACATATAATATTAACTAAAAGTACACCAAATACATTTTACATACTGTAAATAAAATATCAAAAATTTCAGTAAGTATATATTATCTACTGTACATAAAATATCAAAAAGTACACCAAATATGTGTTATATATACTGTAAATAAACTATCAAAATCTTCAGTAATTATATTTAATATACTGTAAATAAAATATCAAAAATTACACCAAATGTATATTATACACTCTAAATAAAATATCAAAAAGGACAGTAAATATATATTACACTCAATGTACAATATCAAAAACTACACAAACTATATATTATATAATTTACATAAAATATCGAAAGTACACCAAATATATATTATATACTGTACATAAAATGTCAAAAAGTACAGTAAATATATTTCATATATTGTTCATATTATATTAACTAAAAGTACACCAAATACATTTTTCATACTGTAAATAAAATATCAAAAATTACAGTAAGTATATATTATCTACTGTACATAAAATATCAAAAAGTACACCAAATATGTGTTATGTATACTGCAAATAAACTATCAAAACCTTCAGTAATTATATTTAATATACTGTTCATAAAATATCAAAAATTACACCAAATGTATATTATACACTCTAAGTAAAATATCAAAAAGGACAGTAAATATATATTACACTCTATGTAAAATATCAAAAACTACACCAAATATATATTATATAATTTACATAAAATATCAAAAGTACACCAAATATATATTATATACTGTACATAAAATATCAAAAAGTACAGTAAATATATTGCATATATTGTACATATAATATTAACTAAAAGTACACCAAATACATTTTACATACTGTAAATAAAATATCAAAAATTACAGTAAGTATATATTATCTACTGTACATAAAATACCAAAAGTACACCAAAGATGTGTTATATATACTGTAAATACACTATCAAAAACTTCAGTAATTATATTTAATATACTTTACATAAAATATCAAAAATTACACCAAATGTATATTATACACTCTAAATAAAATATCAAAAAGGACAGTAAATATATCTTTCACTCTATGTAAAATATCAAAAACTACACCAAATATATATTATATAATTTACATAAAATATCAAAAGTACACCAAATATATATTATATACTGTACATAAAATATCAAAAAGTACAGTAAATATATTTCATATATTGTACATATAATATTAACTAAAACTACACCAAATACATTTTACATACTGTAAATAAAATATCAAAAATTACAGTAAGTATATATTATCTACTGTACATAAAATATCAAAAAGTACACCAAATATGTGTTATATATACTGTAAATAAACTGTCAAAATCTTCAGTAATTATATTTAATATACTGTACATAAAATATCAAAAATTACAACAAATGTATATTATACACTCTAAATAAAATATCAAAAATGACAGTAAATATATATTACACTCTATGTAAAATATCAAAAACTACACCAAATATATATTATATAATTTACATAAAATATCAAAAGTACACCAAATATATGTTATATACTATTCATTAAATATCAAAAAGTACAGTAAATATATTTCATATATTGTACATATAATATTAACTAAAAGTACACGAAATACATTTTACATACTGTAAATAAAATATCAAAAATTACAGTAAGTATACATTATCTACTGTACATAAAATATCAAAAAGCACACCAAATATGTGTTATATATACTGTAAATAAACTATCAAAATCTTCAGTAATTATATTTAATATCCTGTTCATAAAATATCAAAAATTACACCAAATGTATATTATACACTCTATATAAAATATCAAAAAGGACAGTAAATATATATTACACTCTATGTAAAATATCAAAAAGTACAACAAATATATATTATATAATTTACATAAAATATCAAAAGTACACCAAATATATATTATATACTGTACATAAAATATCAAAAAGTACAGTAAATATATTTCATATATTGTACATATAATATTAAATAAAAGTACACCAAATACATTTTACATACTGTAAATAAAATATCAAAAATTACAGTAAGTATATATTATCTACTGTACATAAAATATCAAAAAGTACACCAAATATGTGTTATATATACTGTAAATGAACTATCAAAATTTTCAGTAATTATATTTAATATACTGTACATAAAATATCAAAAATTACACCAAATGTATATTATACACTCTAAATAAAATATCAAAAACGACAGTAAATATATATTACACTCTATGTAAAATATCAAAAACTACATCAAATATATATAATATAATTTACATAAAATATCAAAAGTACACCAAATATTTATTATATACTGTACATAATATATCAAAAAGTACAGTAAATATATTTCATATATTGTACATATAATATTAACTAAAAGTACAACAAATACATTTTACATACTGTAAATAAAATATCAAAAATTACAGTAAGTATATATTATCTACTGTACATAAAATATCAAAAAGTACACCAAAGATGTGTTATATATACTGTAAATAAACTATCAAAATCTTCAGTAATTATATTTAATATACTGTACATAAAATATCAAATATTACACCAAATGTATATTATACACTCTAAATAAAATATCAAAAAGGACAGTAAATATATATTACACTCTATGTAAAATATCAAAAACTACACCAAATATATATTATATAATTTACATAAAATATCAAAAGTACACCAAATATATATTATATACTGTACATAAAATATCAAAAAGTACAGTAAATATATTTCATATATTGTACATATAATATTAACTAAAAGTACACCAAATATATTTTACATACGGTAAATAAAATATCAAAAATTACAGTAAGTATATATTATCTACTGTACATAAAATATCAAAAAGTACACAAAAGATGTGTTATATATACTGTAAATAAAGTATCAAAATCTTCAGTAATTATATATAATATACTGTACATAAAATATCAAAAATTACACCAAATGTATATTATACACTCTAAATAAAATATCAAAAAGGACAGTAAATATATATTACACTCTATGTAAAATATCAAAAACTACACCAAATATATATTATATAATTTACATAAAATATCAAAAGTACACCAAATATATATTATATACTGTACATAAAATATCAAAAAGTACAGTAAATATATTTCATATATTGTACATATAATACTAACTAAAACTACACCAAATACATTTTACATACTGTAAATAAAATATCAAAAATTTCAGTAAGTATATATTATCTACTGTACATAAAGTATCAAAAAGTACGCCAAATATGTGTTATATATACTGTAAATAAACTATCAAAATCTTCAGTAATTATATTTAATATACTTTTCATAAAATATCAAAAATTACACCAAATATATATTATACACTCTAAATAAAATATCAAAAAGGACAGTAAATATATATTACACTCTATGTAAAATATCAAAAACTACACCAAATATATATTATATAATTTACATAAAATATCAAAAGTACACCAAATATATATTATATACTGTACATAAAATATCAAAAAGAACAGTAAATATATTTCATATATTTTACATATAATATTAACTAAAACTACACCAAATACATTTTACATACTGTAAATAAAATATCAAAAATTACAGTAAGTATATATTATCTACTGTACATAAAATATCAAAAAGTACACCAAATATGTGTTATATATACTGTAAATAAACTATCAATACCTTCAGTAATTATATTTTATATACTGTACATAAAATATCAAAAATTACACCAAATGTATATTATACACTCTAAATAAAATATCAAAAAGGACAGTAAATATATATTACACTCAATGTACAATATCAAAAACTACACCAACTATATATTATATAATTTACATAAAATATCAAAAGTACACCAAATATATATTACATACTGTACATAAAATATCAAAAAGTACAGTAAATATATTTCATATATTGTACATATAATATTAACTAAAAGTACACCAAATACATTTTACATACTGTAAATAAAATATCAAAAATTTCAGTAAGTATATATTATCTACTGTACATAAAATATCAAAAAGTACACCAAATATGTGTTATATATACTGTAAATAAACTATCAAAATCTTCAGTAATTATATTTAATATACTGTAAATAAAATATCAAAAATTACACCAAATGTATATTATACACTCTAAATAAAATATCAAAAAGGACAGTAAATATATATTACACTCAATGTACAATATCAAAAACTACACAAACTATATATTATATAATTTACATAAAATATCGAAAGTACACCAAATATATATTATATACTGTACATAAAATGTCAAAAAGTACAGTAAATATATTTCATATATTGTTCATATTATATTAACTAAAAGTACACCAAATACATTTTTCATACTGTAAATAAAATATCAAAAATTACAGTAAGTATATATTATCTACTGTACATAAAATATCAAAAAGTACACCAAATATGTGTTATGTATACTGCAAATAAACTATCAAAACCTTCAGTAATTATATTTAATATACTGTTCATAAAATATCAAAAATTACACCAAATGTATATTATACACTCTAAGTAAAATATCAAAAAGGACAGTAAATATATATTACACTCTATGTAAAATATCAAAAACTACACCAAATATATATTATATAATTTACATAAAATATCAAAAGTACACCAAATATATATTATATACTGTACATAAAATATCAAAAAGTATAGTAAATATATTGCATATATTGTACATATAATATTAACTAAAAGTACACCAAATACATTTTACATACTGTAAATAAAATATCAAAAATTACAGTAAGTATATATTATCTACTGTACATAAAATACCAAAAGTACACCAAAGATGTGTTATATATACTGTAAATAAACTATCAGAATCTTCAGTAATTATATTTAATATGCTGTACATAAAATATCAAAAATTACAGAAAATGTATATTATACACTCTAAATAAAATATCAAAAAGGACAGTAAATATATATTACACTCTATGTAAAATATCAAAAACTACACCAAATATATATTATATAATTTACATAAAATATCAAAAGTACACCAAATATATATTATATACTGTACATAAAATATCAAAAAGTACAGTAAATATATTCCATATATTGTACATATAATACTAACTAAAACTACACCAAATACATTTTACATACTGTAAATAAAATATCAAAAATTACAGTAAGTATATATTATCTACTGTACATAAAATATCAAAAAGTACGCCAAATATGTGTTATATATACTGTAAATAAACTATCAAAATCTTCAGTAATTATATTTAATGTACTGTACATAAAATATCAAAAATTACACCAAATGTATATTATACACTCTAAATAAAATATCAAAAAAAGACAGTATATATATATTACACTCTATGTAAAATATCAAAATCTACACCAAATATATATTATATAATTTACATAAAATATCAAAAGTACACCAAATATATGTTATATACTGTACATAAAATATCAAAAAGTACAGTAAATATATTTCATATATTGTACATATAATATTAACTAAAAGTACACCAAATACATTTTACATACTGTAAATAAAATATAAAAAATTACAGTAAGTATATATTATCTACTGTACATAAAATATCAAAAAGTACACCAAATATGTGTTATATATACTGTAAATAAACTATCAAAATCTTCAGTAATTATATTTAATATACTGTACATAAAATATCAATAATTACACCAAATGTATATTATACACTCTAAATAATATATCAAAAAGGACAGTAAATATATATTACACTCTATGTAAAATATCAAAAACTACACCGTATATATTATATAATTTACATAAAATATCAAAAGTACACCAAATATATATTATATTCTGTACATAAAATATCAAAAAGTACAGTAAATATATTTCATATTTTGTACATATACTATTAACTAAAACTACACCAAATACATTTTACATACTGTAAATAAAATATCAAAAATTACAGTAAGTATATATTATCTACTGAACATAAAATATCAAAAAGTACACCAAATATGTGTTATATATACTGTAAATAAACTATCAAAATCTTCAGTAATTATATTTAATATACTGTACATAAAATATCAAAAATTACACCAAATGTATATTATACACTCTAAATAAAATATCAAAAAGGACAGTAAATATATATTACACTCTATGTAAAATATCAAAAACTACACCAAATATATATTATATAATTTACATAAAATATCAAAAGTACACCAAATATATATTACATACTGTAAATAAAATATCAAAAAGTACAGTAAATATATTTCATATATTGTTCATATAATATTAACTAAAAGTACACCAAATACATTTTACATACTGTAAATAAAATATCAAAAATTACAGTAAGTATATATTATCTACTGTACATAAAATATCAAAAAGTACACCAAATATGTGTTATATATACTGTAAATAAACTATCAAAACCTTCAGTAATTATATTTAATATACTGTACATAAAATATCAAAAATTACACCAAATGTATATTATACACTCTAAATAAAATATCAAAAAGGACAGTAAATATATATTACACTCTATGTAAAATATCAAAAACTACACCAAGTATATATTATATAATTTACATAAAATATCAAAAGTACACCAAATATATATTATATGCTGTACATAAAATGTCAAAAAGTACAGTAAATATATTTCATATATTTTTCATATAATATTAACTAAAAGTACACCAAATACATTTTACATACTGTAAATAAAATATCAAAAATTACAGTAAGTATATATTATCTACTGTACATAAAATATCAAAAAGTACACCAAATATGTGTTATATATACTGTAAATAAACTATCAAAACCTTCAGTAATTATATTTAATATACTGTACATAAAATATCAAAAATTACACCAAATGTATATTATACACTCTAAATAAAATATCAAAAAGGACAGTAAATATATATTACACTCTATGTAAAATATCAAAAACTACACCAAATATATATTATATAATTTACATAAAATATCAAAAGTACACCAAATATATATTACATACTGTAAATAAAATATCAAAAAGTACAGTAAATATATTTCATATATTGTTCATATAATATTAACTAAAAGTACACCAAATACATTTTACATACTGTAAATAAAATATCAAAAATTACAGTAAGTATATATTATCTACTGTACATAAAATATCAAAAAGTACACCAAATATGTGTTATGTATACTCTAAATAAACTATCAAAACCTTCAGTAATTATATTTAATATACTGTTCATAAAATATCAAAAATTACAGCAAATGTATATTATACACTCTAAGTAAAATATCAAAAAGGACAGTAAATATATATTACACTCTATGTAAAATATCAAAAACTACAAAAAATATATATTATATAATTTACATAAAATATCAAAAGTACACCAAATATATATTATATACTGTACATAAAATATCAAAAAGTACAGTAAATATATTTCATATATTGTACATATAATATTAACTAAAAGTACACCAAATACATTTTACATACGGTAAATAATATATCAAAAATTACAGTAAGTATATATTATCTACTGTACATAAAATATTAAAAAGTACACCAAATATGTGTTATATATACTGTAAATAAACTATCAAAATCTTCAGTAATTATATTTAATATACTGTACATAAAATATCAAAAATTACACCAAATATATATTATACACTCTAAATAAAATATCAAAAATGACAGTAAATATATATTACACTCTAGGTAAAATATCAAAAACTACACCAAATATATATTATATAATTTACATAAAATATCAAAAGTACACCAAATATATATTATATACTGTACATAAAATATCAAAAGGTACAGTATATATATTTCATATATTGTACATATAATATTAACTAAAAGTACACCAAATACCTTTTACATACTGTAAATAAAATATCAAAAATCACAGTAAGTATATATTATCTACTGTACATAAAATATCAAAAAGTACACCAAATATGTGTTATATATACTGTAAATAAACTATCAAAATATTCAGTAATTATATTTAATATACTGTACATAAAATATCAAAAATTACACCAAATGTATATTATACACTCTAAATAAAATATAAAAAAGGAGAATAAATATATATTACACACTATGTAAAATATCAAAAACTACACCAAATTTATATTATATAATTTACATAAAATATCAAAAGTACACCAAATATATATTATATACTGTACATAAAATATCACAAAGTTCAGTAAATATATTTCATATATTGTACATATAATATTAACTAAAAGTACAACAAATACATTTTACATACTGTAAATAAAATATAAAAAATTACAGTAAGTATATATTATCTACTGTACATTAAATTTCAAAAAGTACAGTAAATATATTTCATATATTGTACATATAATATTAACTAAAAGTACACCAAATACATTTTACATACTGTAAATAAAATATAAAAAATTCCAGTAAGTATATATAATCTACTGTACATAAAATATCAAAAAGTACACCAAATAGGTGTTATATATACTGTAAATGAACTATCAAAATCTTCAGTAATTATATTTAATATACTGTTCATAAAATATCAAAAATTACACCAAATGTATATTATACACTCTAAATAAAATATCAAAAAGACAGTAAATATATATTTCACTCTATGTAAAATGTCAAATACTACGCCAAATATATATTATATAATTTACATAAAATATCAAAAGTACACCAAATATATATTATATACTGTACATAAAATATCAAAGAGTACAGTAAATATATTTCATATATTGTACATATAATATTAACTAAAAGTACACCAAATACATTTTTCTTATACTAAATAAAATATCAAAAATTACAGTAAGTATATATTATCTACTGTATATAAAATATCAAAAAGTACACCAAATATGTGTTATATATACTGTAAATAAACTATCAAAATCTTCAGTAATTATATTTATTATACTGTACATAAAATATAAAAATTACACCAAATGTATATTATACACTCTAAATAAAATATCAAAATGACAGTAAATATATATTACACTCTATGTAAAATATCAAAAACTACACCAAATATATATTATTTAATTTACATAAAATATCAAAAGTACACCAAATATATATTATATATGGTACATAAAAAATCAAAAAGTACAGTAAATATATTTCATATATTGTACATATAATATTAACTAAAAGTACACCAAATACATTTTACATACTGTAAATAAAATATCAAAAATTACAGTAATTATATATTATCTACTGTACATAAAATATCAAAAAGTACACCAAATATGGGATATATATATATACTGTAAATAAACTATCAAAATCTTCAATAATTATATTTATATACTGTACATAAAATATCAAAAATTACACCAAATGTATATTATATACTCTAAATACAATATCAAAAAGGACAGTAAATATATATTACACTCTATGTAAAATATCAAAAACTACACCAAATATATATTATATAATTTACATAAAATATCAAAAGTACACCAAATATATATTATATAATGTACATAAAATATCAAAAAGTACAGTAAATATATTTCATATATTGTACATATAATATTAACTAAAAGTACACCAAATACATTTTACATACTGTAAATAAAATATGAAAAATTACAGTAAGTATATATTATCTACTGTACATAAAATATCAAAAAGTACCCCAAATATGTGTTATATATACTGTAAATACACTATCAAAAACTTCAGTAATTATATTTAATATACTTTACATAAAATATCAAAAATTACACCAAATGTATATTATACACTCTAAATAAAATATCAAAAAGGACAGTAAATATATCTTTCACTCTATGTAAAATATCAAAAACTACACCAAATATATATTATATAATTTACATAAAATAACAAATATACACCAAATATATATTATATACTGTACATAAAATATCAAAAAGTACAGTAAATATATTTCATATATTGTACATATAATATTAACTAAAACTACACCAAATACATTTTACATACTGTAAATAAAATATCAAAAATTACAGTAAGTATATATTATCTACTGTACATAAAATATCAAAAAGTACACCAAATATGTGTTATATATACTGTAAATAAACTGTCAAAATCTTCAGTAATTATATTTAATATACTGTACATAAAATATCAAAAATTACAACAAATGTATATTATACACTCTAAATAAAATATCAAAAATGACAGTAAATATATATTACACTCTATGTAAAATATCAAAAACTACACCAAATATATATTATATAATTTACATAAAATATCAAAAGTACACCAAATATATGTTATATACTATTCATTAAATATCAAAAAGTACAGTAAATATATTTCATATATTGTACATATAATATTAACTAAAAGTACACGAAATACATTTTACATACTGTAAATAAAATATCAAAAATTACAGTAAGTATACATTATCTACTGTACATAAAATATCAAAAAGTACACCAAATATGTGTTATATATACTGTAAATACACTATCAAAATCTTCAGTAATTATATTTAATATCCTGTTCATAAAATATCAAAAATTACACCAAATGTATATTATACACTCTATATAAAATATCAAAAAGGACAGTAAATATATATTACACTCTATGTAAAATATCAAAAAGTACAACAAATATATATTATATAATTTACATAAAATATCAAAACTACACCAAATATATATTATATACTGTACATAAAATATCAAAAAGTACAGTAAATATATTTCATATATTGTACATATAATATTAAATAAAAGTACACCAAATACATTTTACATACTGTAAATAAAATATCAAAAATTACAGTAAGTATATATTATCTACTGTACATAAAATATCAAAAAGTACACCAAATATGTGTTATATATACTGTAAATAAACTATCAAAATTTTCAGTAATTATATTTAATATACTGTACATAAAATATCAAAAATTACACCAAATGTATATTATACACTCTAAATAAAATATCAAAAACGACAGTAAATATATATTACACTCTATGTAAAATATCAAAAACTACATCAAATATATATAATATAATTTACATAAAATATCAAAAGTACACCAAATATTTATTATATACTGTACATAAAATATCAAAAAGTACAGTAAATATATTTCATATATTGTACATATAATATTAACTAAAAGTACAACAAATACATTTTACATACTGTAAATAAAATATCAAAAATTACAGTAAGTATATATTATCTACTGTACATAAAATATCAAAAAGTACACCAAAGATGTGTTATATATACTGTAAATAAACTATCAAAATCTTCAGTAATTATATTTAATATACTGTACATAAAATATCAAATATTACACCAAATGTATATTATACACTCTAAATAAAATATCAAAAAGGACAGTAAATATATATTACACTCTATGTAAAATATCAAAAACTACATCAAATATATATAATATAATTTACATAAAATATCAAAAGTACACCAAATATTTATTATATACTGTACATAAAATATCAAAAAGTACAGTAAATATATTTCATATATTGTACATATAATATTAACTAAAAGTACAACAAATACATTTTACATACTGTAAATAAAATATCAAAAATTACAGTAAGTATATATTATCTACTGTACATAAAATATCAAAAAGTACACCAAAGATGTGTTATATATACTGTAAATAAACTATCAAAATCTTCAGTAATTATATTTAATATACTGTACATAAAATATCAAATATTACACCAAATGTATATTATACACTCTAAATAAAATATCAAAAAGGACAGTATATATATATTACACTCTATGTAAAATATCAAAAACTACACCAAATATACAGTATATAATTTACATAAAATATCAAAAGTACACCAAATATATATTATATACTGTACATAAAATATCAAAAAGTACAGTAAATATATTTCATATATTGTACATATAATATTAACTAAAAGTACACCAAATATATTTTACATACGGTAAATAAAATATCAAAAATTACAGTAAGTATATATTATCTACTGTACATAAAATATCAAAAAGTACACAAAAGATGTGTTATATATACTGTAAATAAAGTATCAAAATCTTCAGTAATTATATATAATATACTGTACATAAAATATCAAAAATTACACCAAATGTATATTATACACTCTAAATAAAATATCAAAAAGGACAGTAAATATATATTACACTCTATGTAAAATATCAAAAACTACACCAAATATATATTATATAATTTACATAAAATATCAAAAGTACACCAAATATATATTATATACTGTACATAAAATATCAAAAAGTACAGTAAATATATTTCATATATTGTACATATAATACTAACTAAAACTACACCAAATACATTTTACATACTGTAAATAAAATATCAAAAATTACAGTAAGTATATATTATCTACTGTACATAAAGTATCAAAAAGTACGCCAAATATGTGTTATATATACTGTAAATAAACTATCAAAATCTTCAGTAATTATATTTAATATACTTTTCATAAAATATCAAAAATTACACCAAATATATATTATACACTCTAAATAAAATATCAAAAAGGACAGTAAATATATATTACACTCTATGTAAAATATCAAAAACTACACCAAATATATATTATATAATTTACATAAAATATCAAAAGTACACCAAATATATATTATATACTGTACATAAAATATCAAAAAGAACAGTAAATATATTTCATATATTTTACATATAATATTAACTAAAACTACACCAAATACATTTTACATACTGTAAATAAAATATCAAAAATTACAGTAAGTATATATTATCTACTGTACATAAAATATCAAAAAGTACACCAAATATGTGTTATATATACTGTAAATAAACTATCAATACCTTCAGTAATTATATTTTATATACTGTACATAAAATATCAAAAATTACACCAAATGTATATTATACACTCTAAATAAAATATCAAAAAGGACAGTAAATATATATTACACTCTATGTAAAATATCAAAAACTACACCAAATATATATTATATAATTTACATAAAATATCAAAAGTACACCAAATATATATTATATAGTGTACATAAAATATCAAAAAGTACAGTAAATATATTTCATATATTGTACATATAATATTAAATAAAAGTACACCAAATACATTTTACATACTGTAAATAAAATATCAAAAATTACAGTAAGTATATATTATCTACTGTACATAAAATATCAAAAAGTACACCAAATATGTGTTATATATACTGTAAATAAACTATCAAAATGTTCAGTAATTATATTTAATATACTGTACATAAAATATCAAAAATTACACCAAATGTATATTATACACTCTAAATAAAATATCAAAAACGACAGTAAATATATATTACACTCTATGTAAAATATCAAAAACTACACCAAATATATGTTATATAATTTACATAAAATATCAAAAGTACACCAAATATTTATTATATACTGTACATAAAATATCAAAAAGTACAGTAAATATATTTCATATATTGTACATATAATATTAACTAAAAGTACACCAAATACATTTTACATACTGTAAATAAAATATCAAAAATTACAGTAAGTATATATTATCTACTGTACATAAAATATCAAAAAGTACACCAAAGATGTGTTATATATACTGTAAATAAACTATCAAAATCTTCAGTAATTATATTTAATATACTGTACATAAAATATCAAAAATTACACCAAATGTATATTATACACTCTAAATAAAATATCAAAAACGACAGTAAATATATATTACACTCTATGTAAAATATCAAAAACTACACCAAATATATATTATATAATTTACGTAAAATATCAAAAGTACACCAAATATATATTATATACTGTACATAAAATATCAAAAATACAGTAAATATATTTCATATATTGTACATATAATATTAAATAAAAGTACACCAAATACATTTTACATACTGTAAATAAAATATCAAAAATTAAAGTAAGTATATATTATCTACTGTACATAAAATATCAAAAAGTACACCAAATATGTGTTATATATACTGTAAATATACTATCAAAATTTTCAGTAATTATATTTAATATACTGTACATAAAATATCAAAAATTACACCAAATGTATATTATACACTCTAAATAAAATATCAAAAAGGACAGTAAATATATATTACACTCTATGTAAAATATCAAAAACTACACCAAATATATATTATATAATTTACATAAAATATCAAAAGTACACCAAATATATATTATATACTGTACATAAAATATCAAAAATACAGTAAATATATTTCATATATTGTATATATAATATTAACTAAAACTACACCAAATACATTTTACATACTGTAAATAAAATATCAAAAATTACAGTAAGTATATATTATCTACTGTACATAAAATATCAAAAAGTACACCAAATATGTGTTATATATACTGTAAATAAACTGTCAAAATCTTCAGTATTTATATTTAATATACTGTACATAAAATATCAGAAATTACAACAAATGTATATTATACACTCTAAATAAAATATCAAAAATGACAGTAAATATATATTACACTCTATGTAAAATATCAAAAACTACACCAAATATATATTATATAATTTACATAAAATATCAAAAGTACACCAAATATATATTATATACTGTTCATTAAATATCAAAAAGTACATTAAATATATTTCATATATTGTACATATAATATTAACTAAAAGCACACGAAATACATTTTACATACTGTAAATAAAATACCAAAAATTACAGTAAGTGTACATTATCTACTGTACATAAAATATCAAAAAGTACACCAAATATGTGTTATATATACTGTAAATTAACTATCAAAATCTTCAGAAATTATATTTAATATCCTGGTCATAAAATATCAAAAATTACACCAAATGTATATTATACACTCTATATAAAATATCAAAAAGGACAGTAAATATATATTACACTCTATGTAAAATATCAAAAACTACACCAAATATATATTATATAATTTACATAAAATATCAAAAGTACACCAAATATATATTATATAGTGTACATAAAATATCAAAAAGTACAGTAAATATATTTCATATATTGTACATATAATATTAAGTAAAAGTACACCAAATACATTTTACATACTGTAAATAAAATATCAAAAATTACAGTAAGTATATATTATCTACTGTACATAAAATATCAAAAAGTACACCAAATATGTGTTATATATACTGTAAATAAACTATCAAAATGTTCAGTAATTATATTTAATATACTGTACATAAAATATCAAAAATTACACCAAATGTATATTATACACTCTAAATAAAATATCAAAAACGACAGTAAATATATATTACACTCTATGTAAAATATCAAAAACTACACCAAATATATATAATATAATTTACATAAAATATCAAAAGTACACCAAATATTTATTATATACTGTACATAAAATATCAAAAAGTACAGTAAATATATTTCATATATTGTACATATAATATTAACTAAAAGTACACCAAATACATTTTACATACTGTAAATAAAATATCAAAAATTACAGTAAATATAAATTATCTACTGTACATAAAATATCAAAAAGTACACCAAAGATGTGTTATATATACTGTAAATAAACTATCAAAATCTTCAGTAATTATATTTAATATACTGTACATAAAATATCAAATATTACACCAAATGTATATTATACACTCTAAATAAAATATCAAAAAGGACAGTAAATATATATTACACTCTATGTAAAATATCAAAAACTACACCAAATATATATTTTATAATTTACATAAAATATCAAAAGTACACCAAATATATATTATATACTGTACATAAAATATCAAAAATTCAGTAAATATATTTCATATATTGTATATATAATATTAACTAAAACTACACCAAATACATTTTACATACTGTAAATAAAATATCAAAAATTACAGTAAGTATATATTATCTACTGAACATAAAATATAAAAAAGTACACCAAATATGTGTTATATATACTGTAAATAAACTGTCAAAATCTTCAGTATTTATATTTAATATACTGTACATAAAATATCAAAAATTACAACAAATGTATATTATACACTCTAAATAAAATATCAAAAATGACAGTAAATATATATTACACTCTATGTAAAATATCAAAAACTACACCAAATATATATTATATAATTTACATAAAATATCAAAAGTACACCAAATATATATTATATACTCTTCATTAAATATCAAAAAGTACAGTAAATATATTTCATATATTGTACATATAATATTAACTAAAAGTACACGAAATACATTTTACATACTGTAAATAAAATACCAAAAATTACAGTAAGTGTACATTATCTACTGTACATAAAATATCAAAAAGTACACCAAATATGTGTTATATATACTGTAAATAAACTATCAAAATCTTCAGAAATTATATTTAATATCCTGGTCATAAAATATCAAAAATTACACCAAATGTATATTATACACTCTATATAAAATATCAAAAAGGACAGTAAATATATATTACACTCTATGTAAAATATCAAAAACTACACCAAATATATATTATATAATTTACATAAAATATCAAAAGTACACCAAATATATATTATATAGTGTACATAAAATATCAAAAAGTACAGTAAATATATTTCATATATTGTACATATAATATTAAATAAAAGTACACCAAATACATTTTACATACTGTAAATAAAATATCAAAAATTACAGTAAGTATATATTATCTACTGTACATAAAATATCAAAAAGTACACCAAATATGTGTTATATAGACTGTAAATAAACTATCAAAATGTTCAGTAATTATATTTAATATACTGTACATAAAATATCAAAAATTACACCAAATGTATATTATACACTCTAAATAAAATATCAAAAACGACAGTAAATATATATTACACTCTATGTAAAATATCAAAAACTACACCAAATATATATAATATAATTTACATAAAATATCAAAAGTACACCAAATATTTATTATATACTGTACATAAAATATCAAAAAGTACAGTAAATATATTTCATATATTGTACATATAATATTAACTAAAAGTACACCAAATACATTTTACATACTGTAAATAAAATATCAAAAATTACAGTAAATATAAATTATCTACTGTACATAAAATATCAAAAAGTACACCAAAGATGTGTTATATATACTGTAAATAAACTATCAAAATCTTCAGTAATTATATTTAATATACTGTACATAAAATATCAAATATTACACCAAATGTATATTATACACTCTAAATAAAATATCAAAAAGGACAGTAAATATATATTACACTCTATGTAAAATATCAAAAACTACACCAAATATATATTTTATAATTTACATAAAATATCAAAAGTACACCAAATATATATTATATACTGTACATAAAATATCAAAAATACAGTAAATATATTTCATATATTGTATATATAATATTAACTAAAACTACACCAAATACATTTTACATACTGTAAATAAAATATCAAAAATTACAGTAAGTATATATTATCTACTGTACATAAAATATCAAAAAGTACACCAAATATGTGTTATATATACTGTAAATAAACTGTCAAAATCTTCAGTATTTATATTTAATATACTGTACATAAAATATCAAAAATTACAACAAATGTATATTATACACTCTAAATAAAATATCAAAAATGACAGTAAATATATATTACACTCTATGTAAAATATCAAAAACTACACCAAATATATATTATATAATTTACATAAAATATCAAAAGTACACCAAATATATATTATATACTGTTCATTAAATATCAAAAATACAGTAAATATATTTCATATATTGTACACATAATATTAACTAAAAGTACACGAAATACATTTTACATACTGTAAATAAAATACCAAAAATTACAGTAAGTGTACATTATCTACTGTACATAAAATATCAAAAAGTACACCAAATATGTGTTATATATACTGTAAATAAACTATCAAAATCTTCAGAAATTATATTTAATATCCTGGTCATAAAATATCAAAAATTACACCAAATGTATATTATACACTCTATATAAAATATCAAAAAGGACAGTAAATATATATTACACTCTATGTAAAATATCAAAAACTACACCAAATATATATTATATAATTTACATAAAATATCAAAAGTACACCAAATATATATTATATAGTGTACATAAAATATCAAAAAGTACAGTAAATATATTTCATATATTGTACATATAATATTAAATAAAAGTACACCAAATACATTTTACATACTGTAAATAAAATATCAAAAATTACAGTAAGTATATATTATCTACTGTACATAAAATATCAAAAAGTACACCAAATATGTGTTATATAGACTGTAAATAAACTATCAAAATGTTCAGTAATTATATTTAATATACTGTACATAAAATATCAAAAATTACACCAAATGTATATTATACACTCTAAATAAAATATCAAAAACGACAGTAAATATATATTACACTCTATGTAAAATATCAAAAACTACACCAAATATATATAATATAATTTACATAAAATATCAAAAGTACACCAAATATTTATTATATACTGTACATAAAATATCAAAAAGTACAGTAAATATATTTCATATATTGTACATATAATATTAACTAAAAGTACACCAAATACATTTTACATACTGTAAATAAAATATCAAAAATTACAGTAAATATAAATTATCTACTGTACATAAAATATCAAAAAGTACACCAAAGATGTGTTATATATACTGTAAATAAACTATCAAAATCTTCAGTAATTATATTTAATATACTGTACATAAAATATCAAATATTACACCAAATGTATATTATACACTCTAAATAAAATATCAAAAAGGACAGTAAATATATATTACACTCTATGTAAAATATCAAAAACTACACCAAATATATATTTTATAATTTACATAAAATATCAAAAGTACACCAAATATATATTATATACTGTACATAAAATATCAAAAATACAGTAAATATATTTCATATATTGTATATATAATATTAACTAAAACTACACCAAATACATTTTACATACTGTAAATAAAATATCAAAAATTACAGTAAGTATATATTATCTACTGTACATAAAATATCAAAAAGTACACCAAATATGTGTTATATATACTGTAAATAAACTGTCAAAATCTTCAGTATTTATATTTAATATACTGTACATAAAATATCAAAAATTACAACAAATGTATATTATACACTCTAAATAAAATATCAAAAATGACAGTAAATATATATTACACTCTATGTAAAATATCAAAAACTACACCAAATATATATTATATAATTTACATAAAATATCAAAAGTACACCAAATATATATTATATACTGTTCATTAAATATCAAAAAGTACAGTAAATATATTTCATATATTGTACATATAATATTAACTAAAAGTACACGAAATACATTTTACATACTGTAAATAAAATACCAAAAATTACAGTAAGTGTACATTATCTACTGTACATAAAATATCAAAAAGTACACCAAATATGTGTTATATATACTGTAAATAAACTATCAAAATCTTCAGAAATTATATTTAATATCCTGGTCATAAAATATCAAAAATTACACCAAATGTATATTATACACTCTATATAAAATATCAAAAAGGAAAGTAAATATATATTACACTCTATGTAAAATATCAAAAACTACACCAAATATATATTATATAATTTACATAAAATATCAAAAGTACACCAAATATATATTATATAGTGTACATAAAATATCAAAAAGTACAGTAAATATATTTCATATATTGTACATATAATATTAAATAAAAGTACACCAAATACATTTTACATACTGTAAATAAAATATCAAAAATTACAGTAAGTATATATTATCTACTGTACATAAAATATCAAAAAGTACACCAAATATGTGTTATATAGACTGTAAATAAACTATCAAAATGTTCAGTAATTATATTTAATATACTGTACATAAAATATCAAAAATTACACCAAATGTATATTATACACTCTAAATAAAATATCAAAAACGACAGTAAATATATATTACACTCTATGTAAAATATCAAAAACTACACCAAATATATATAATATAATTTACATAAAATATCAAAAGTACACCAAATATTTATTATATACTGTACATAAAATATCAAAAAGTACAGTAAATATATTTCATATATTGTACATATAATATTAACTAAAAGTACACCAAATACATTTTACATACTGTAAATAAAATATCAAAAATTACAGTAAATATAAATTATCTACTGTACATAAAATATCAAAAAGTACACCAAAGATGTGTTATATATACTGTAAATAAACTATCAAAATCTTCAGTAATTATATTTAATATACTGTACATAAAATATCAAATATTACACCAAATGTATATTATACACTCTAAATAAAATATCAAAAAGGACAGTAAATATATATTACACTCTATGTAAAATATCAAAAACTACACCAAATATATATTTTATAATTTACATAAAATATCAAAAGTACACCAAATATATATTATATACTGTACATAAAATATCAAAAATACAGTAAATATATTTCATATATTGTATATATAATATTAACTAAAACTACACCAAATACATTTTACATACTGTAAATAAAATATCAAAAATTACAGTAAGTATATATTATCTACTGTACATAAAATATCAAAAAGTACACCAAATATGTGTTATATATACTGTAAATAAACTGTCAAAATCTTCAGTATTTATATTTAATATACTGTACATAAAATATCAAAAATTACAACAAATGTATATTATACACTCTAAATAAAATATCAAAAATGACAGTAAATATATATTACACTCTATGTAAAATATCAAAAACTACACCAAATATATATTATATAATTTACATAAAATATCAAAAGTACACCAAATATATATTATATACTGTTCATTAAATATCAAAAAGTACAGTAAATATATTTCATATATTGTACATATAATATTAACTAAAAGTACACGAAATACATTTTACATACTGTAAATAAAATACCAAAAATTACAGTAAGTGTACATTATCTACTGTACATAAAATATCAAAAAGTACACCAAATATGTGTTATATATACTGTAAATAAACTATCAAAATCTTCTGAAATTATATTTAATATCCTGGTCATAAAATATCAAAAATTACACCAAATGTATATTATACACTCTATATAAAATATCAAAAAGGACAGTAAATATATATTACACTCTATGTAAAATATCAAAAACTACACCAAATATATATTATATAATTTACATAAAATATCAAAAGTACACCAAATATATATTATATAGTGTACATAAAATATCAAAAAGTACAGTAAATATATTTCATATATTGTACATATAATATTAAATAAAAGTACACCAAATACATTTTACATACTGTAAATAAAATATCAAAAATTACAGTAAGTATATATTATCTACTGTACATAAAATATCAAAAAGTACACCAAATATGTGTTATATATACTGTAAATAAACTATCAAAATATTCAGTAATTATATTTAATATACTGTACATAAAATATCAAAAATTACACCAAATGTATATTATACACTCTAAATAAAATATCAAAAACGACAGTAAATATATATTACACTCTATGTAAAATATCAAAAACTACACCAAATATATATAATATAATTTACATAAAATATCAAAAGTACACCAAATATTTATTATATACTGTACATAAAATATCAAAAAGTACAGTAAATATATTTCATATATTGTACATATAATATTAACTAAAAGTACACCAAATACATTTTACATACTGTAAATAAAATATCAAAAATTACAGTAAATATAAATTATCTACTGTACATAAAATATCAAAAAGTACACCAAAGATGTGTTATATATACTGTAAATAAACTATCAAAATCTTCAGTAATTATATATAATATACTGTACATAAAATATCAAAAATTACACCAAATATATATTATGCACTCTAAATAAAATATCAAAAAGGACAGTAAATATATATTACACTCTATGTAAAATATCAAAAACTACACCAAATATATATTATATAATTTACATAAAATATCAAAAGTACACCAAATATATATTATATACTGTACATAAAATATCAAAAAGTACAGTAAATATATTTCATATATTGTACATATAATATTAACTAAAACTACACCAAATACATTTTACATACTGTAAATAAAATATCAAAAATTACAGTAAGTATATATTATCTACTGTACATAAAATATCAAAAAGTACACCAAATATGTGTTATATATACTGTAAATAAACTATCAAAATGTTCAGTAATTATATTTAATATACTGTACATAAAATATCAAAAATTACACCAAATGTATATTATACACTCTAAATAAAATATCAAAAACGACAGTAAATATATATTACACTCTATGTAAAATATCAAAAACTACACCAAATATATATAATATAATTTACATAAAATATCAAAAGTACACCAAATATTTATTATATACTGTACATAAAATATCAAAAAGTACAGTAAATATATTTCATATATTGTACATATAATATTAACTAAAAGTACACCAAATACATTTTACATACTGTAAATAAAATATCAAAAATTACAGTAAATATAAATTATCTACTGTACATAAAATATCAAAAAGTACACCAAAGATGTGTTATATATACTGTAAATAAACTATCAAAATCTTCAGTAATTATATTTAATATACTGTACATAAAATATCAAATATTACACCAAATGTATATTATACACTCTAAATAAAATATCAAAAAGGACAGTAAATATATATTACACTCTATGTAAAATATCAAAAACTACACCAAATATATATTTTATAATTTACATAAAATATCAAAAGTACACCAAATATATATTATATACTGTACATAAAATATCAAAAATACAGTAAATATATTTCATATATTGTATATTTAATATTAACTAAAACTACACCAAATACATTTTACATACTGTAAATAAAATATCAAAAATTACAGTAAGTATATATTATCTACTGTACATAAAATATCAAAAAGTACACCAAATATGTGTTATATATACTGTAAATAAACTGTCAAAATCTTCAGTATTTATATTTAATATACTGTACATAAAATATCAAAAATTACAACAAATGTATATTATACACTCTAAATAAAATATCAAAAATGACAGTAAATATATATTACACTCTATGTAAAATATCAAAAACTACACCAAATATATATTATATAATTTACATAAAATATCAAAAGTACACCAAATATATATTATATACTGTTCATTAAATATCAAAAAGTACAGTAAATATATTTCATATATTGTACATATAATATTAACTAAAAGTACACGAAATACATTTTACATACTGTAAATAAAATACCAAAAATTACAGTAAGTGTACATTATCTACTGTACATAAAATATCAAAAAGTACACCAAATATGTGTTATATATACTGTAAATAAACTATCAAAATCTTCTGAAATTATATTTAATATCCTGGTCATAAAATATCAAAAATTACACCAAATGTATATTATACACTCTATATAAAATATCAAAAAGGACAGTAAATATATATTACACTCTATGTAAAATATCAAAAACTACACCAAATATATATTATATAATTTACATAAAATATCAAAAGTACACCAAATATATATTATATAGTGTACATAAAATATCAAAAAGTACAGTAAATATATTTCATATATTGTACATATAATATTAAATAAAAGTACACCAAATACATTTTACATACTGTAAATAAAATATCAAAAATTACAGTAAGTATATATTATCTACTGTACATAAAATATCAAAAAGTACACCAAAGATGTGTTATATATACTGTAAATAAACTATCAAAATCTTCAGTAATTATATTTAATATACTGTACATAAAATATCAAAAATTACACCAAATGTATATTATACACTCTAAATAAAATATCAAAAACGACAGTAAATATATATTACACTCTATGTAAAATATCAAAAACTACACCAAATATATATAATATAATTTACATAAAATATCAAAAGTACACCAAATATTTATTATATACTGTACATAAAATATCAAAAAGTACAGTAAATATATTTCATATATTGTACATATAATATTAACTAAAAGTACACCAAATACATTTTACATACTGTAAATAAAATATCAAAAATTACAGTAAATATAAATTATCTACTGTACATAAAATATCAAAAAGTACACCAAAGATGTGTTATATATACTGTAAATAAACTATCAAAATCTTCAGTAATTATATATAATATACTGTACATAAAATATCAAAAATTACACCAAATATATATTATGCACTCTAAATAAAATATCAAAAAGGACAGTAAATATATATTACACTCTATGTAAAATATCAAAAACTACACCAAATATATATTATATAATTTACATAAAATATCAAAAGTACACCAAATATATATTATATACTGTACATAAAATATCAAAAAGTACAGTAAATATATTTCATATATTGTACATATAATATTAACTAAAACTACACCAAATACATTTTACATACTGTAAATAAAATATCAAAAATTACAGTAAGTATATATTATCTACTGTACATAAAATATCAAAAAGTACACCAAATATGTGTTATATATACTCTAAATAAACTATCAAAATCTTCAGTAATTATATTTAATATACTGTACATAAAATATCAAAAATTACAACAAATGTATATTATACACTCTAAAAATATCAAAAATGACAGTAAAGATATATTACACTCTATGTAAAATATCAAAAACTACACCAAATATATATTATGTAATTTACATAAAATATCAAAAGTACACCAAATATATATTATATACTGTTCATTAAATATCAAAAAGTACAGTAAATATATTTCATATATTGTACATATAATATTAACTAAAAGTACACGAAATACATTTTACATACTCTAAATAAAATATCAAAAATTACAGTAAGTATACATTATCTACTGTACATAAAATATCAAAAAGTACACCAAATATGTGTTATATATACTGTAAATAAACTGTCAAAATCTTCAGTAATTATATTTAATATACTGTACATAAAATATCAAAAATTACATCAAATGTATATTATACACTCTAAATAAAATATCAAAAATGACAGTAAATATATATTACACTCTATGTAAAATATCAAAAACTACACCAAATATATATTATATAATTTACATAATATATCAAAAGTACACCAAATATATATTATATACTGTTCATTAAATATCAAAAAGTACAGTAAATATATTTCATATATTGTACATATAATATTAACTAAAAGTACACGAAATACATTTTACATACTGTAAATAAAATACCAAAAATTACAGTAAGTGTACATTATCTACTGTACATAAAATATCAAAAAGTACACCAAATATGTGTTATATATACTGTAAATAAACTATCAAAATCTTCTGAAATTATATTTAATATCCTGGTCATAAAATATCAAAAATTACACCAAATGTATATTATACACTCTATATAAAATATCAAAAAGGACAGTAAATATATATTACACTCTATGTAAAATATCAAAAACTACACCAAATATATATTATATAATTTACATAAAATATCAAAAGTACACCAAATATATATTATATAGTGTACATAAAATATCAAAAAGTACAGTAAATATATTTCATATATTGTACATATAATATTAAATAAAAGTACACCAAATACATTTTACATACTGTAAATAAAATATCAAAAATTACAGTAAGTATATATTATCTACTGTACATAAAATATCAAAAAGTACACCAAAGATGTGTTATATATACTGTAAATAAACTATCAAAATCTTCAGTAATTATATTTAATATACTGTACATAAAATATCAAAAATTACACCAAATGTATATTATACACTCTAAATAAAATATCAAAAACGACAGTAAATATATATTACACTCTATGTAAAATATCAAAAACTACACCAAATATATATAATATAATTTACATAAAATATCAAAAGTACACCAAATATTTATTATATACTGTACATAAAATATCAAAAAGTACAGTAAATATATTTCATATATTGTACATATAATATTAACTAAAAGTACACCAAATACATTTTACATACTGTAAATAAAATATCAAAAATTACAGTAAATATAAATTATCTACTGTACATAAAATATCAAAAAGTACACCAAAGATGTGTTATATATACTGTAAATAAACTATCAAAATCTTCAGTAATTATATATAATATACTGTACATAAAATATCAAAAATTACACCAAATATATATTATGCACTCTAAATAAAATATCAAAAAGGACAGTAAATATATATTACACTCTATGTAAAATATCAAAAACTACACCAAATATATATTATATAATTTACATAAAATATCAAAAGTACACCAAATATATATTATATACTGTACATAAAATATCAAAAAGTACAGTAAATATATTTCATATATTGTACATATAATATTAACTAAAACTACACCAAATACATTTTACATACTGTAAATAAAATATCAAAAATTACAGTAAGTATATATTATCTACTGTACATAAAATATCAAAAAGTACACCAAATATGTGTTATATATACTCTAAATAAACTATCAAAATCTTCAGTAATTATATTTAATATACTGTACATAAAATATCAAAAATTACAACAAATGTATATTATACACTCTAAAAATATCAAAAATGACAGTAAAGATATATTACACTCTATGTAAAATATCAAAAACTACACCAAATATATATTATGTAATTTACATAAAATATCAAAAGTACACCAAATATATATTATATACTGTTCATTAAATATCAAAAAGTACAGTAAATATATTTCATATATTGTACATATAATATTAACTAAAAGTACACGAAATACATTTTACATACTCTAAATAAAATATCAAAAATTACAGTAAGTATACATTATCTACTGTACATAAAATATCAAAAAGTACACCAAATATGTGTTATATATACTGTAAATAAACTGTCAAAATCTTCAGTAATTATATTTAATATACTGTACATAAAATATCAAAAATTACATCAAATGTATATTATACACTCTAAATAAAATATCAAAAATGACAGTAAATATATATTACACTCTATGTAAAATATCAAAAACTACACCAAATATATATTATATAATTTACATAATATATCAAAAGTACACCAAATATATATTATATACTGTTCATTAAATATCAAAAAGTACAGTAAATATATTTCATATATTGTACATATAATATTAACTAAAAGTACACGAAATACATTTTACATACTGTAAATAAAATATCAAAAATTACAGTAAGTATACATTATCTACTGTACATAAAATATCAAAAAGTACACCAAATATGTGTTATATATACTGTAAATAAACTATCAAAATCTTCAGTAATTATATTTAATATCCTGTTCATAAAATATCAAAAATTACACCAAATGTATATTATACACTCTATATAAAATATCAAAAAGGACAGTAAATATATATTACACTCTATGTAAAATATCAAAAACTACACCAAATATATATTATATAATTTACATAAAATATCAAAAGTACACCAAATATTTATTATATACTGTACATAAAATATCAAAAAGTACAGTAAATATATTTCATATATTGTACATATAATATTAACTAAAAGTACACCAAATACATTTTACATACTGTAAATAAAATATCAAAAATTACAGTAAGTATATATTACCTACTGTACATAAAATATCAAAAAGAACACCAAAGATGTGTTATATATACTGTAAATAAACTATCAAAACCTTCAGTAATTATATTTAATATACTGTACATAAAATATCAAATATTACACCAAATGTATATTATACACTCTAAATAAAATATCAAAAAGGACAGTAAATATATATTACACTCTATGTAAAATATCAAAAACTACACCAAATATATATTATATAATTTACATAAAATATCAAAAGTACACCAAATATATATTATATACTGTACATAAAATATCAAAAAGTACAGTAAATATATTTCATATATTGTACATATAATATTAACTAAAAGTACACCAAATACATTTTACATACGGTAAATAAAATATCAAAAATTACAGTAAGTATATATTATCTACTGTACATAAAGTATCAAAAAGTACGCCAAATGTGTGTTATATATACTGTAAATAAACTATCAAAATCTTCAGTAATTATATTTAATATACTGTTCATAAAATATCAAAAATTACACCAAATGTATATTATACACTCTAAATAAAATATCAAAAAGGACAGTAAATATATATTACACTCTATGTAAAATATCAAAAACTACACCAAATATACAGTATATAATTTACATAAAATATCAAAAGTACACCAAATATATATTATATACTGTACATAAAATATCAAAAAGTACAGTAAATATATTTCATATATTGTACATATAATATTAACTAAAACTACACCAAATACATTTTACATACTGTAAATAAAATATCAAAAATTACAGTAAGTATATATTATCTAGTGTACATAAAATATCAAAAAGTACACCAAATATGTGTTATATATAGTGTAAATAAACTATCAAAATATTCAATAATTATATTTAATATACTGTTCATAAAATATCAAAAATTACACCAAATGTATATTATACACTGTAAATAAAATATCATAAAGGACAGTAAATATATATTACACTCTATGTAAAATATCAAAAACTACACCAAATATATATTATTTAATTTACATAAAATATCAAAAGTACACCAAATATATATTATATACTGTACATAAAATATCAAAAATACAGTAAATATATTTCATATATTGTACATATAATATTAACTAAAACTACACCAAATACATTTTACATACTGTAAATAAAATATCAAAAATTACAGTAAGTATATATTATCTACTGTACATAAAATATCAAAAAGTTCACCAAATATGTGTTATATATACTGTAAATAAACTATCAAAATCTTCAGTAATCATATTTAATATCCTGCACATAAAATATCAAAAATTACACCAAATGTATATTATACACTCTAAATAAAATATCAAAAAGGACAGTAAATATATATTACACTCTATGTAAAATATCAAAAACTACACCAAATATATATTATAAAATTTACAGAAAATATCAAAAGTACACCAAATATATATTATATACTGTACATAAAATATCAAAAATACAGTAAATATATTTCATATATTGTACATATAATATTAACTAAAACTACACCAAATACATTTTACATACTGTAAATAAAATATCAAAAATTACAGTAAGTATATATTATCTACTGTACATAAAATATCAAAAAGTACACCAAATATGTTTTATATATACTGTAAATAAACTATCAAAATCTTCAGTAATTATATTTAATATACTGTACATAAAATATCAAAAATTACAACAAATGTATATTATACACTCTAAATAAAATATCAAAAATGACAGTAAATATGTATTATATATATTACACTCTATGTAAAATATCAAAAACTACACCAAATATATATTATATAATTTACATAAAATATCAAAAGTACACCAAATATATATTATATACTGTTCATTAAATATCAAAAAGTACAGTAAATATATTTCATATATTGTACATATAATATTAACTAAAAGTACACGAAATACATTTTACATACTGTAAATAAAATATCAAAAATTACAGTAAGTATACATTATCTACTGTACATAAAATATCAAAAAGTACACCAAATATGTGTTATATATACTGTAAATAAACTATCAAAATCTTCAGTAATTATATTTAATATACTGTTCATAAAATATCAAAAATTACACCAAATGTATATTATACACTCTATATAAAATATCAAAAAGGACAGTAAATATATATTACACTCTATGTAAAATATCAAAAACTACACCAAATATATATTATATAATTTACATAAAATATCAAAAGTACACCAAATATATGTTATATACTGTTCATCAAATATCAAAAAGTACAGTAAATATATTTCATATATTGTACATATAATATTAAATAAAAGTACACCAAATACATTTTACATACTGTAAATAAAATATCAAAAATTACAGTAAGTATATATTATCTACTGTACATAAAATATCAAAAAGTACACCAAATATGTGTTATATATACTGTAAATAAACTATCAAAATGTTCAGTAATTATATTTAATATACTGTACATAAAATATCAAAAATTACACCAAATGTATATTATACACTCTAAATAAAATATCAAAAACGACAGTAAATATATATTACACTCTATGTAAAATATCAAAAACTACACCAAATATATATTATATAATTTACATAAAATATCGAAAGTACACCAAATATTTATTATATACTGTACATAAAATATCAAAAAGTACAGTAAATATATTTCATATATTGTACATCTAATATTAACTAAAAGTACACCAAATACATTTTACATACTGTAAATAAAATATCAAAAATTACAGTAAGTATATATTATCTACTGTACATAAAATATCAAAAAGTACACCAAAGATGTGTTATATATACTGTAAATAAACTATCAAAATCTTCAGTAATTATATTTAATATACTGTACATAAAATATCAAAAATTACACCAAATGTATATTAAACACTCTAAATAAAATATCAAAAAGTACAGTAAATATATATTACACTCTATGTAAAACATCAAAAACTACACCAAATATATATTATATAATTTACATAAAATATCAAAAGTACACCAAATACATATTATATAGTGCACATAAAATATCAAAAAGTACAGTAAATATATTTCATATATTGTACATATAATATTAAATAAAAGTACACCAAATACATTTTACATACTGTAAATAAAATATCAAAAATTACAGTAAGTATATATTATCTACTGTACATAAAATATCAAAAAGTACACCAAATATGTGTTATATATACTGTAAATAAACTATCAAAATTTTCAGTAATTATATTTAATATACTGTACATAAAATATCAAAAATTACACCAAATGTATATAATACACTCTAAATAAAATATCAAAAACGACAGTAAATATATATTACACTCTATGTAAAATATCAAAAACTACACCAAATATATATTATATAATTTACATAAAATATCAAAAGTACACCAAATATTTATCATATACTGTACATAAAATATCAAAAAGTACAGTAAATATATTTCATATATTGTACATATAATATTAACTAAAAGTACACCAAATACATTTTACATACTGTAAATAAAATATCAAAAATTACAGTAAGTATATATAATCTACTGTACATAAAATATCAAAAAGTACACCAATGATGTGTTATATATACTGTAAATAAACTATCAAAATCTTCAGTAATTATATTTAATATACTGTACATAAAATATCAAAAATTACACCAAATGTATATTATACACTTTAAATAAAATATTAAAAAGGACAGTAAATATATATTACACTCTATGTAAAATATCAAAAACTACACCAAATATATATTATATAATTTACATAAAATATCAAAAGTACACCAAATATATATTATATACTGTACATAAAATATCAAAAAGTACAGTAAATATATTTCATATATTGTACATATAATATTAAATAAAAGTTCACCAAATACATTTTACATACTGTAAATAAATTATCAAAAATTACAGTAAGTATATATTATCTACTGTACATAAAATATCAAATAGTACACCAAATATGTGTTATATATACTGTAAATAAACTATCAATATTTTCAGTAATTATATTTAATATACTGTACATAAAATATCAAAAATTACACCAAATGTATATTATACACTCTAAATAAAATATCAAAAACGACAGCAAATATATATTACACTCTATGTAAAATATCAAAAACTACACCAAATATATATAATATAATTTACATAAAATATCAAAAGTACACCAAATATTTATTATATACTGTACATAAAATATCAAAAAGTACAGTAAATATATTTCATATATTGTACATATAATATTAACTAAAAGTACACCAAATACATTTTACATACTGTAAATAAAATATCAAAAATTACAGTAAGTATATATTACCTACTGTACATAAAATATCAAAAAGTACACCAAAGATGTGTTATATATACTGTAAATAAACTATCAAAACCTTCAGTAATTATATTTAATATACTGTACATAAAATATCAAATATTACACCAAATGTATATTATACACTCTAAATAAAATATCAAAAAGGACAGTAAATATATATTACACTCTATGTAAAATATCAAAAACTACACCAAATATATATTATATAATTTACATAAAATATCAAAAGTACACCAAATATATATTATATACTGTACATAAAATATCAAAAAGTACAGTAAATATATTTCATATATTGTACATATAATATTAACTAAAAGTACACCAAATACATTTTACATACGGTAAATAAAATATCAAAAATTACAGTAAGTATATATTATCTACTGTACATAAAGTATCAAAAAGTACGCCAAATGTGTGTTATATATACTGTAAATAAACTATCAAAATCTTCAGTAATTATATTTAATATACTGTTCATAAAATATCAAAAATTACACCAAATGTATATTATACACTCTAAATAAAATATCAAAAAGGACAGTAAATATATATTACACTCTATGTAAAATATCAAAAACTACACCAAATATACAGTATATAATTTACATAAAATATCAAAAGTACACCAAATATATATTATATACTGTACATAAAATATCAAAAAGTACAGTAAATATATTTCATATATTGTACATATAATATTAACTAAAACTACACCAAATACATTTTACATACTGTAAATAAAATATCAAAAATTACAGTAAGTATATATTATCTAGTGTACATAAAATATCAAAAAGTACACCAAATATGTGTTATATATAGTGTAAATAAACTATCAAAATATTCAATAATTATATTCAATATACTGTTCATAAAATATCAAAAATTACACCAAATGTATATTATACACTGTAAATAAAATATCATAAAGGACAGTAAATATATATTACACTCTATGTAAAATATCAAAAACTACACCAAATATATATTATTTAATTTACATAAAATATCAAAAGTACACCAAATATATATTATATACTGTACAAAAAATATCAAAAAGTACAGTAAATATATTTCATATATTGTACATATAATATTAACTAAAACTACACCAAATACATTTTACATACGGTAAATAAAATATCAAAAATTACAGTAAGTATATATTATCTACTGTACATAAAATATCAAAAAGTTCACCAAATATGTGTTATATATACTGTAAATAAACTATCAAAATCTTCAGTAATCATATTTAATATCCTGCACATAAAATATCAAAAATTACACCAAATGTATATTATACACTCTAAATAAAATATCAAAAAGGACAGTAAATATATATTACACTCTATGTAAAATATCAAAAACTACACCAAATATATATTATAAAATTTACAGAAAATATCAAAAGTACACCAAATATATATTATATACTGTACATAAAATATCAAAAATACAGTAAATATATTTCATATATTGTACATATAATATTAACTAAAACTACACCAAATACATTTTACATACTGTAAATAAAATATCAAAAATTACAGTAAGTATATATTATCTACTGTACATAAAATATCAAAAAGTACACCAAATATGTTTTATATATACTGTAAATAAACTATCAAAATCTTCAGTAATTATATTTAATATACTGTACATAAAATATCAAAAATTACAACAAATGTATATTATACACTCTAAATAAAATATCAAAAATGACAGTAAATATATATTATATATATTACACTCTATGTAAAATATCAAAAACTACACCAAATATATATTATATAATTTACATAAAATATCAAAAGTACACCAAATATATATTATATACTGTTCATTAAATATCAAAAAGTACAGTAAATATATTTCATATATTGTACATATAATATTAACTAAAAGTACACGAAATACATTTTACATACTGTAAATAAAATATCAAAAATTACAGTAAGTATACATTATCTACTCTACATAAAATATCAAAAAGTACACCAAATATGTGTTATATATACTGTAAATAAACTATCAAAATCTTCAGTAATTATATTTAATATACTGTTCATAAAATATCAAAAATTACACCAAATGTATATTATACACTCTATATAAAATATCAAAAAGGACAGTAAATATATATTACACTCTATGTAAAATATCAAAAACTACACCAAATATATATTATATAATTTACATAAAATATCAAAAGTACACCAAATATATGTTATATACTGTTCATCAAATATCAAAAAGTACAGTAAATATATTTCATATATTGTACATATAATATTAAATAAAAGTCCACCAAATACATTTTACATACTGTAAATAAAATATCAAAAATTACAGTAAGTATATATTATCTACTGTACATAAAATATCAAAAAGTACACCAAATATGTGTTATATATACTGTAAATAAACTATCAAAATGTTCAGTAATTATATTTAATATACTGTACATAAAATATCAAAAATTACACCAAATGTATATTATACACTCTAAATAAAATATCAAAAACGACAGTAAATATATATTACACTCTATGTAAAATATCAAAAACTACACCAAATATATATTATATAATTTACATAAAATATCGAAAGTACACCAAATATTTATTATATACTGTACATAAAATATCAAAAAGTACAGTAAATATATTTCATATATTGTACATCTAATATTAACTAAAAGTACACCAAATACATTTTACATACTGTAAATAAAATATCAAAAATTACAGTAAGTATATATTATCTACTGTACATAAAATATCAAAAAGTACACCAAAGATGTGTTATATATACTGTAAATAAACTATCAAAATCTTCAGTAATTATATTTAATATACTGTACATAAAATATCAAAAATTACACCAAATGTATATTAAACACTCTAAATAAAATATCAAAAAGTACAGTAAATATATATTACACTCTATGTAAAACATCAAAAACTACACCAAATATATATTATATAATTTACATAAAATATCAAAAGTACACCAAATATATATTATATAGTGCACATAAAATATCAAAAAGTACAGTAAATATATTTCATATATTGTACATAGAATATTAAATAAAAGTACACCAAATACATTTTACATACTGTAAATAAAATATCAAAAATTACAGTAAGTATATATTATCTACTGTACATAAAATATCAAAAAGTACACCAAATATGTGTTATATATACTGTAAATAAAGTATCAAAATTTTCAGTAATTATATTTAATATACTGTACATAAAATATCAAAAATTACACCAAATGTATATAATACACTCTAAATAAAATATGAAAAACGACAGTAAATATATATTACACTCTATGTAAAATATCAAAAACTACACCAAATATATATTATATAATTTACATAAAATATCAAAAGTACACCAAATATTTATTATATACTGTACATAAAATATCAAAAAGTACAGTAAATATATTTCATATATTGTACATATAATATTAACTAAAAGTACACCAAATACATTTTACATACTGTAAATAAAATATCAAAAATTACAGTAAGTATATATAATCTACTGTACATAAAATATCAAAAAGTACACCAAAGATGTGTTATATATACTGTAAATAAACTATCAAAATCTTCAGTAATTATATTTAATATACTGTACATAAAATATCAAAAATTACACCAAATGTATATTATACACTCTAAATAAAATATCAAAAAGGACAGTAAATATATATTACACTCTATGTAAAATATCAAAAACTACAACAAATATATATTATATAATTTACATAAAATATCAAAATTACACCAAATATATATTATATACTGTACATAAAATATCAAAAAGTACAGTAAATATATTTCATATATTGTACATATAATATTAACTAAAACTACACCAAATACATTTTACATACTGTAAATAAAATATCAAAAATTACAGTAAGTATATATTATCTACTGTACATAAAATATCAAAAAGTACACCAAATATGTGTTATATATACTCTAAATAAACTATCAAAATCTTCAGTAATTATATTTAATATACTGTACATAAAATATCAAAAATTACAACAAATGTATATTATACACTCTAAATAAAATATCAAAAATGACAGTAAAGATATATTACACTCTATGTAAAATATCAAAAACTACACCAAATATATATTATATAATTTACATAAAATATCAAAAGTACACCAAATATATATTATATACTGTTCATTAAATATCAAAAAGTACAGTAAATATATTTCATATATTGTACATATAATATTAACTAAAAGTACACGAAATACATTTTACATACTGTAAATAAAACATCAAAAATTACAGTAAGTATATATTATCTACTGTACATAAAGTATCAAAAAGTACGCCAAATATGTGTTATATATACTGTAAATAAACTATCAAAATCTTCAGTAATTATATTTAATATACTGTTCATAAAATATCAAAAATTACACCAAATGTATATTTTACACTCTAAATAAAATATCAAAAAGGACAGTAAATATATATTACACTCTATGTAAAATATGAAAAACTACACCAAATATATATTATATAATTTACATAAAATATCAAAAGTACACCAAATATATATTATAAACTGTACATAAAATATCAAAAAGTACCGTAAATATGTTTCATATATTGTACATATAATATTAACTAAAACTACACCAAATACATTTTACATACTGTAAATAAAATATCAAAAATTTCAGTAAGTATATATTATCTACTGTACATAAAATATCAAATAGTACACCAAATATGTGTTATATATACTGTAAATAAACTATCAAAACCTTCAGTAATTATATTTAATATACTGTACATAAAATATCAAAAATTACACCAAATGTATATTATACACTCTAAATAATATATCAAAAAGGACGGTAAATATATATTACACTCTATGTAAAATATCAAATACTAAACCAAATATATATTATATAATTTACATAAAATATCAAAAGTACACGAAATATATATTATATAATGTACATAAAATATCAAAAAGTACAGTAAATATATTTCATATATTGTACATATAATATTAATTAAAACTACACCAAATACATTTTATATACTGTAAATAAAATATCAAAAACTACAGTAAGTATATATTATCTACTGTAAATAAAATGTCAAAAAGTACACCAAATATGTGTTATATATACTGTAAATAAACTACCAAAATCTTCAGTAATTATATTTAATGTACTGTACTTAAAATATCAAAAATTACACCAAATGTATATTATACACTCTAAATAAAATATCAAAAAAGGACAGTATATATATATTACACTCTATGTAAAATGTCAAATACTACACCAAATATATAGTATATAATTTACATAAAATATCAAAAGTACACCAAATATATATTATATACTTTACAGAAAATATCAAAAAGTACTGTAAATATATTTCATATATTGTACATATAATATTAACTAAAACTACACCAAATACATTTTACATACTGTAAATAAAATATCAAAAATTACAGTAAGTATATATTATCTACTGAACATAAAATATAAAAAAGTACACCAAATATGTGTTATATAGACTGTAAATAAACTATCAAAAACTTCAGTAATTATATTTAATATACTGTTCATAAAATATCAATAATTACTCCAAATGTATATTATACACTCTAAATAAAATATCCAAAAGGACAGTAAATATATATTACACTGTAAAATATCAAAAACTACACCAAATATATATTATATAATTTACATAAAATATCAAAAGTACACCAAATATATATTATATACTGTACATAAAATATCAAAAATACAGTAAATATATTTCATATATTGTACATATAATATTAACTAAAACTACACCAAATACATTTTACATACTGTAAATAAAATATCTAAAATTTCAGTAAGTATATATTATCTACTGTACATAAAATATCAAAAACTACACCAAATATGTGTTATATATAGTGTAAATAAGCTATCAAAATATTCAGTAATTACATTTAATATACTGTTCATAAAATATCAAAAATTACACCAAATGTATATTATACACTCTAAATAAAATATCAAAAAGGACAGTAAATATATATTACACTCTATGTAAAATATCAAAAACTACACCAAATATATATTATTTAATTTACATAAAATATCAAAAGTACACCAAATATATATTATATACTGTACATAAAATATCAAAATACAGTAAATATATTTCATATATTGTACATATAATATTAACTAAAAGTATACCAAATACATTTTACATACTGTAAATAAAATATCAAAATTTACAGTAAATATATATTATTTACTGTACATAAAATATCAAAAAGTATACCAAATATGTGTTATATATACTGTAAATAAACTATCAAAATCTTCAGTAATTATATTTAATATACTGCACATAAAATATCAAAAATTACACCAAATGTATATTATACACTCTAAATAAAATATCAAAAAGGACAGTAAATATATATTACACTCTATGTAAAATATCAAAAACTACACCAAATATATATTATATAATTTACATAAAATATCAAAATTACACCAAATATATATTATATACTGTACATAAAATATCAAAAAGTACAGTAAATATATTTCATATATTGTACATATAATATTAACTAAAACTACACCAAATACATTTTACATACTGTAAATAAAATATCAAAAATTACAGTAAGTATATATTATCTACTGTACATAAAATATCAAAAAGTACACCAAATATGTGTTATATATACTCTAAATAAACTATCAAAATCTTCAGTAATTATATTTAATATACTGTACATAAAATATCAAAAATTACAACAAATGTATATTATACACTCTAAATAAAATATCAAAAATGACAGTAAAGATATATTACACTCTATGTAAAATATCAAAAACTACACCAAATATATATTATATAATTTACATAAAATATCAAAAGTACACCAAATATATATTATATACTGTTCATTAAATATCAAAAAGTACAGTAAATATATTTCATATATTGTACATATAATATTAACTAAAAGTACACGAAATACATTTTACATACTGTAAATAAAACATCAAAAATTACAGTAAGTATATATTATCTACTGTACATAAAATATCAAAAAGTACACCAAATATGTGTTATATATACTGTAAATAAACTATCAAAATCTTCAGTAATTATATTTAATATACTGTATATATAATATCAAAAATTACACCAAATGTATATTATACACTCTAAATAAAATATCAAAAAGGACAGTAAATATATATTACACTCTATGTAAAATATGAAAAACTACACCAAATATATATTATATAATTTACATAAAATATCAAAAGGTACACCAAATATATATTATATACTGTACAGAAATTATCAAAAAGTACAGTAAATGTATTTCATATATTGTACATATAATATTAACTAAGTACACCAAATACATTTTACATACGGTAAATAAAATATAAAAAAATTACAGTAAGTATATATTATCTACTGTACATAAAATATCAAAGTACACCAAAGATGTGTTGTATATACTGTAAATAAACTATCAAAATCTTCAGTAATTATATTTAATATACTGTACATAAAATATCAAAAATTACACCAAATGTATATTATACACTCTAAATAAAATATCAAAAAGGACAGTAAATATATATTACACTCTATGTAAAATATCAAAAACTACACCAAATATATATTATATAATTTACATAAAATATCAAAAGTACACCAAATATATATTATATACTGTACATAAAATATCAAAAAGTACAGTAAATATATTTCATATATTGTACATATAATATTAACTAAAACTACGCCAAATACATTTTACATACTTTAAATAAAATATCAAAAATTACAGTAAGTATATATTATCTACTGTACATAAAATATCAAAAAGTACACCAAAGATGTGTTATATATACTATAAATAAACTATCAAAATCTTCAGTAATTATATTTAATATACTGTACATAAAATATCAAAAATTACACCAAATGTATATTATACACTCTAAATAAAATATCAAAAAGACAGTAAATATATATTACACTCTATGTAAAATATCAAAAACTACACCGTATATATTATATGATTTACATAAAATATCAAAAGTACACCAAATATATATTATATACTGTACATAAAATATCAAAAAGTACAGTAAATATATTTCATATTTTGTACATATACTAACTAAAACTACACCAAATTCATTTTACATACTGTAAATAAAATATCAAAAATTACAGGAAGTACATATTATCTACTGTACATAAAATATCAAAAAGTACACCAAATATGTGTTATATATACTGTAAATAAACTATCAAAATCTTCAGTAATTATATTTAATATACTGCACATAAAATATCAAAAATTACACCAAATGTATATTATACACTCTAAATAAAATATCAAAAAGGACAGTAAATATATATTACACTCTATGTAAAATATCAAAAACTACACCAAATATATATTATATAACTTACATAAAATATCAAAATTACACCAAATATATATTATATACTGTACATAAAATATCAAAAAGTACAGTAAATATATTTCATATATTGTACATATAATATTAACTAAAAGTACACGAAATACATTTTACATACTGTAAATAAAACATCAAAAATTACAGTAAGTATATATTATCTACTGTACATAAAATATCAAAAAGTACACCAAATATGTGTTATATATACTGTAAATAAACTATAAAAATCTTCAATAATTATATTTAATATACTGTATATATAATATCAAAAATTACACCAAATGTATATTATACACTCTAAATAAAATATCAAAAAGGACAGTAAATATATATTACACTCTATGTAAAATATGAAAAACTACACCAAATATATATTATATAATTTACATAAAATATCAAAAGGTACACCAAATATATATTATATACTGTACAGAAATTATCAAAAAGTACAGTAAATGTATTTCATATATTGTACATATAATATTAACTAAAAGTACACCAAATACATTTTACATACGGTAAATAATATATAAAAAAATTACAGTAAGTTTATATTATCTACTGTACATAAAATATCAAAAAGTACACCAAAGATGTGTTATATACACTGTAAATAAACTATCAAAATCTTCAGTAATTATATTTAATATACTGTACATAAAATATCAAAAATTACACCAAATGTATATTATACACTCTAAATAAAATATCAAAAAGGACAGTAAATATATATTACACTCTATGTAAAATATCAAAAACTACACCAAATATATATTATATAATTTACATAAAATATCAAAAGTACACCAAATATATATTATATACTGTACATAAAATATCAAAAAGTACAGTAAATATATTTCATATATTGTACATATAATATTAACTAAAACTACGCCAAATACATTTTACATATGGTAAATAAAATATCAAAAATTACAGTAAGTATATATTATCTACTGTACATAAAATATCAAAAAGTACACCAAAGATGTGTTATATATACTATAAATAAACTATCAAAATCTTCAGTAATTATATTTAATATACTGTACATAAAATATCAAAAATTACACCAAATGTATATTATACACTATAAATAAAATATCAAAAAGGACAGTAAATATATATTACACTCTATGTAAAATATCAAAAACTACACCGTATATATTATATGATTTACATAAAATATCAAAAGTACACCAAATATATATTATATAATGTACATAAAATATCAAATAGTACAGTAAATATATTTCATATTTTGTACATATACTAACTAAAACTACACCAAATACATTTTACATACTGTAAATAAAATATCAAAAATTACAGGAAGTACATATTATCTACTGTACATAAAATATCAAAAAGTACACCAAATATGTGTTATATATACTGTAAATAAACTATCAAAATCTTCAGTAATTATATTTAATATACTGTACATAAAATATCAAAAATTACACCAAATGTATATTATACACTCTAAATAAAATATGAAAAAGGACAGTAAATATATATTACACACTATGTAAAATAGCAAAAACTACACCAAATATATATTATATAATTTACATAAAATATCAAAATACACCAAATATATATTACATACTGTCCATATAATATCAAAAAGTACAGTAAATATATTTCATATATTGTACATATAATATTAACTAAAAGTACACCAAATACATTTTACATACAGTAAATAAAATATCAAAAATTACAGTAAGTATAAATTATCTACTGTACATAAAATATCAAATAGTACACCAAATATATGTTATATATACTGTAAATAAACTATCAAAATCTTCAGTAATTATATTTAATATACTGGACATAAAATATCAAAAATTACACCAAATGTATATTATACACTCTAAATAAAATATCAAAAATGACAGTAAATATATATTACACTCTATGTAAAATATCAAAAACTACACCAATTATATATTATATAATTTACATAAAATATCAAAAGTACACCAAATATATATTATATACTGTACATTAAATATCAAAAAGTACAGTAAATATATTTCATATATTGTACATATAATATTAACTAAAAGTACAACAAATACATTTTACATACTGTAAATAAATTATAAAAAATTACAGTAAGTATATATTATCTACTGTACATAAAATATCAAAAAGTACACCAAATATGTGTTATATATAGTGTAAATAAACTATCAAAATATTCAGTAATTATATTTAATATACTGTTCATAAATTATCAAAAATTACACCAAATGTATATTATACACTCTAAATAAAATATCAAAAAGGACAGTAAATATATATTACACTCTATGTAAAATATCAAAAACTACACCAAATATATATTATTTAATTTACATAAAATATCAAAAGTACACCAAATATATATTATATACTGTACATAAAATATCAAAAAGTACAGTAAATATATTTCATATATTGTACATATAATATTAACTAAAACTATACCAAATACATTTTATATACTGTAAATAAAATATCAAAAATTACAGTAAGTATATAGTATCTACTGTACATAAAATATCAAAAAGTACACCAAATATGTGTTATATATACTGTAAATAAACTATCAAAATCTTCAGTAATTATATTTAATATACTGTACATAAAATATCAAAAATTACACCAAATGTATATTATACACTCTAAATAAAATATCAAAAAGTACAGTAAATATATATTACACTCTATGTAAAATATCAAAAACTACACCAATTATATATTATATAATTTACATAAAATATCAAAAGTACACCAAATATATATGATATACTCTACATAAAATATCAAAAAGTACAGTAAATATATTTCATATATTGTACATATAATATTAACTAAAACTACATCAAATGCATTTTATATACTGTAAATAAAATATCAAAAACTACAGTAAGTATATATTATGTACTGTAAATAAAATGTCAAAAAGTACACCAAATATGTGTTATATATACTGTAAATAAACTATCAAAATCTTCAGTAATTATATTTAATATACTGTACATAAAATATCAAAAATTACACCAAATGTATATTATACACTCTAAATAAAATATCAAAAAGGACAGTATATATATATTACACACTATGAAAAATATCAAAAACTACACCAAATATATATTATATAATTTACATAAAATATCAAAAGTACACCAAATATATATTATATACTGTACATAAAATATCAAAAAGTACAGTAAATATATTTCATATATTGTACATATAATATTAACTAAAACTACACCAAATACATTTTACATACTGTAAATAAAACATCAAAAATTCCAGTAAGTATATATTATCTACTGTACATAAAATATCAAAAAGTACACCAAATATGTGTTATATATACTGTAAATAAACTATCAAAAACTTCAGTAATTATATTTAATATACTGTACATAAAATATCAAAAATTACACCAAATGTATATTATACACTCTAAATAAAATATCAAACATGACAGTAAATATATATTACACTCTATGTAAAATATCAAAAGCTACACCAAATATATATTATATAATTTACATAAAATATCAAAAGTACACCAAATATATATTATATACTGTACATAAAATATCAAAAAGTACAGTAAATATATTTCATATACTGTAGATATAATATTAACTAAAAGTACAACAAATACATATTACATACTGTAAATAAAATATCAAAAATTACAGTAAGTATATATTATCTACTGTACATAAAATATCAAAAAGTACACCAAATATGTGTTACATATACTGTAAAAAAACTATCAAAATCTTCAGTAATTATATTTAATATACTGTACATAAAATATCAAAAATTACACCAAATGTATATTATACACTCCAAATAAAATATGAAATAGGACAGTAAATATATATTACATTCTATGTAAAATATCAAAAACTACACCAAATATATATTATATAATTTACATAAAATATCAAAAGTACACCAAATATATATTATATACTGTAAATAAAATATCAAAAAGTACAGTAAATATGTTTCATATATTGTACATTTAATATTAACTAAAAGTACACCAAATACATTTTACATACTGTAAATAAAATATCAAAAATTACAGTAAGTATATATTATCTACTGTACATAAATTATCAAAAAGAACACCAAATATGTGTTATAAATACTGTAAATAAACTATCGAAAGCTTCAGTAATTATATTTAATATACTGTACATAAAATATCAAAAATTGCACCAAATGCATATTATACACTCTAAATAAAATATCAAAAAGGACAGTAAATATATATTACACTCTATGTAAAATATCAAAAACTACACCAAATATACAGTATATAATTTACATAAAATATCAAAAGTACACCAAATATATATTATATACTGTACATAAAATATCAAAAAGTACAGTAAATATATTTCATATATTGTACATATAATATTAACTAAAAGTACACCAAATACATTTTACATACGGTAAATAAAATATCAAAAATTACAGTAAGTATATATTATCTACTGTACATAAAATATCAAAAAGTACACCAAATATGTGTTATATATACTGTAAATAAACTATAAAAAACTTCAGTAATTATATTTAATATACTGTACATAAAATATCAAAAATTACACCAAATGTATATTATACACTCTAAATAAAATATCAAACATGACAGTAAATATATATTACACTCTATGTAAAATATCAAAAACTACACCAAATATATATTATATAATTTACATAAAATATCAAAAGTACACCAAATATATATTATATACTGTACATAAAATATCAAAAAGTACAGTAAATATATTTCATATACTGTAGATATAATATTAACTAAAAGTACAACAAATACATATTACATACTGTAAATAAAATATCAAAAATTACAGTAAGTATATATTATCTACTGTACATAAAATATCAAAAAGTACACCAAATATGTGTTACATATACTGTAAAAAAACTATCAAAATCTTCAGTAATTATATTTAATATACTGTACATAAAATATCAAAAATTACACCAAATGTATATTATACACTCCAAATAAAATATGAAAAAGGACAGTAAATATATATTACACTCTATGTAAAATATCAAAAACTACACCAAATATATATTATATAATTTACATAAAATATCAAAAGTACACCAAATATATATTATATACTGTAAATAAAATATCAAAAAGTACAGTAAATATGTTTCATATATTGTACATTTAATATTAACTAAAAGTACACCAAATACATTTTACATACTGTAAATAAAATATCAAAAATTACAGTAAGTATATATTATCTACTGTACATAAATTATCAAAAAGAACACCAAATATGTGTTATAAATACTGTAAATAAACTATCGAAAGCTTCAGTAATTATATTTAATATACTGTACATAAAATATCAAAAATTGCACCAAATGCATATTATACACTCTAAATAAAATATCAAAAACGACAGTAAATATATATTACACTCTATGTAAAATATCAAAAACTACACCAAATATATATTATATAATTTACATAAAATATCAAAAGGTCAGCAAATATATCTTATATATTGTACATAAAATATCAAAATGTACAGTAAATATATTTCATATATTGTATACTTAATAATAACTAAAAGTACACCAAATACATTTTATAAACTGTAAATAAAATATCAAAAAGAAAAGAAAATATATATTACATACTGTACATAAAATATCAAAAAGTACACCAAATATGTGTAATATATACCGTAAGTTTACTATCAAATACTACAGTAATTATATTTAATATACTGTACATAAAATATCAAAAATTACACCAAATGTATATTATATACTCTAAATAAAATATCAAAAAGGAAAGTAAATATATATTACACACCCTATGTGAAATATCAAAAACTACACCAAATATATATTATATAACTTACATAAAATATGAAAAGGACAGCAAATATATCTTATATACTGTACATAAAATATCAAAAAGTTCAGTAAATATATTTCATATATTGTACATATAATATTAACTAAAAGTACACCAAATACATTTTATATACTGTAAATAAAATATCAAAAATTACAGTAAATATATTTTACATACTGTACATAAAATATCAAAAAGTACACCAAATATGTGTTATATATACTGTAAATAAACTATAAAAACTACAGTAATTATATTTAATATACTGTACATAAAATATCAAAAATTACACCAAATGTATATTATATACTGTAAATAAAATATCAAAAAGTACATTAAATATATATTACACACCCTATGTAAAACCTCAAAAACTACACCTAATATATTATATAATTTACATAAAATGTCAAAAGGACAGCAAATATATCTTGTATACTGTACATAAAATATCAAAATGTACAGTAAATATATTTCATATATTGTATATATAATATTAACTAAAAGTACACAAAATACATATTATATACTGTAAATAAAATATCAAAAAGTACAGTAAATATATAATACATACTGTAGGTAAAATATCAAAAGTACACAAAATATTTATTATATACTGTACATAAAATATCAAAAAGTACAGTAACTTTATTTCATATATTGTACATATAATATTAACTAAAATTACACCAAATACATTTTATATACTGTAAATAATATATCAAAAAGTACAGTAAATATATATTACATAATGTACATAAAATATCAAAAATTACACCAAATGTGTATTATATACTGTAAAAAAAAATCAAAAAGTACAGTAAATATATATTACACACCCTATGTAAAATATCAAAAACTACACCAAATATATATTATATAATTTACATAATATATCAAAAGTACACCAAATATATATTATATACTGTACATAAAATATCAAAAAGTACAGTAAATATATTTCATATATTGTACATATAATATTAACTAAAAGTACACCAAATACATTTTACATACTGTAAATAAAATATGAAAAATTACACTAAGTATATATTATCTACTGCACATAAAATATCAAAATGTACACCAAATATGTGTTATATATACTGTAAATAAACTATCAAAATTTTCAGTAATTATATTTAATATACTGTACATAAAATATCAAAAATTACACCAAATGTATATTATACACTCTAAATAAAATATCAAAAAGGACAGTAAATATATATTACACTCTATGTAAAATATCAAAAACTACACCAAATATATATTATATAATTTACATAAAATATCAAAAGTACACCAAATATTTATTATATACTGTACATAAAATATCAAAAAGTACAGTAAATATATTTCATATATTGTACATATAATATTAACTAAAAGTACACCAAATACATTTTACATACTGTAAATAAAATATCAAAAATTACAGTAAGTATATATTATCTACTGTACATAAAATATCAAAAAGTACACCAAATATGTGTAATATATACTGTAAATTATCAAAACCTTCAGTAATTATATTTAATATACTGTACATAAAATATCAATAATTACACCAAAGGTATATTATACACTCTAAATAAAATATCAAAAAGGACAGTAAATATATATTACACTCCATGTAAAATATCAAAAACTACACCAAATATATATTCTATAATTTACATAAAATATCAAAAGTACACCAAATATATATTATATACTGTACATAAAATATCAAAAAGTACAGTAAATATATTACATATATTGTACATATAATATTAACTAAAGGTACACCAAATACATTTTATATACTGTAAATAAAATATCAAAAATTACAGTAAGTATATAGTATCTACTGTACATAAAATATCAAAAAGTACACCAAATATGTGTTATATATACTGTAAATAAACTATCAATATCTTCAGTAATTATATTTAATATACTGTACATAAAATATCAAAAATTACACCAAATGTATATTATACACTCTAAATAAAATATCAAAAACGACAGTAAATATATATTACACTCTATGTAAAATATCAAAAACTACACCAAATATACATTATATAATTTACATAAAATATCAAAAGTACACCAAATATATATTATATACTGTACATAAAATATCAAAAAGTACAGTAAATATATTTCATATATTGTACATATAATATTAACTAAAACTACACCAAATACATTTTACATACTGTAAATAAAATATCAAAAATTACAGTAAGTATATATTATCTACTGTACATAAAATATCAAAAAGTACACCAAATATGTGTTATATATAGTGTAAATAAACTATCAAAATATTCAATAATTATATTTAATATACTGTTCATAAAATATCAAAAATTACACCAAATGTATATTATACACTCTAAATAAAATATCATAAAAGACAGTAAATATGTATTACACTCTATGTAAAATATCAAAAACTACACCAAATATATATTATTTAATTTACATAAAATGTCAAAAGTACACCAAATATATATTATATACTGTACATAAAATATCAAAAAGTACAGTAAATATATTTCATATATTGTACATATAATATTAACTAAAACTACACCAAATACATTTTACATACTGTAAATAAAATATCAAAAGTTACAGTAAGTATATATTATCTACTGTACATAAAATATCAAAAAGTTCACCAAATATATGTTATATATACTGTAAATAAACTATCAAAATCTTCAGTAATTATATTTAATATCCTGCACATAAAATATCAAAAATTACACCAAATGTATATTATACACTCTAAATAAAATATCAAAAAGGACAGTAAATATATATTACACTCTATGTAAAATATCAAAAACTACACCAAATATATATTATAAAATTTACATAAAATATCAAAAGTACACCAAATATATATTATATACTGTACATAAAATATCAAAAATACAGTAAATATATTTCATATATTGTACATATAATATTAACTAAAACTACACCAAATACATTTTACATACTGTAAATAAAATATCAAAAATTACAGTAAGTATATATTATCTACTGTACATAAAATATCAAAAAGTACACCAAATATGTGTTATATATACTGTAAATAAACTATCAAAATCTTCAGTAATTATATTTAATATACTGTACATAAAATATCAAAAATTACAACAAATGTATATTATACACTCTAAATAAAATATCAAAAATGACAATAAATATATATTACACTCTATGTAAAATATCAAAAACTACACCAAATATATATTATATAATTTACATAAAATATCAAAAGTACACCAAATATATATTATATACTGTTCATTAAATATCAAAAAGTACAGTAAATATATTTCATATATTGTACATATAATATTAACTAAAAGTACACGAAATACATTTTACATACTGTAAAAAAAATATCAAAAATTACAGTAAGTATACATTATCTACTGTACATAAAATATCAAAAAGTACACCAAATATGTGTTATATATACTGTAAATAAACTATCAAAATTTTCAATAATTATATCTAATATACTGTACATAAAATATCAAAAATTACACCAAATGTATATTATACACTCTAAATAAAATATCAAAAAGGACAGTAAATATATATTACACTCTATGTAAAATATCAAAAACTACACCTAATATATATTATATAATTTACATAAAATATCAAAAGTACACCAAATATTTATTATATACTGTACATAAAATATCAAAAAGTACAGTAAATATATTTCATATATTGTACATATAATATTAAATAAAAGTACACGAAATACATTTTACATACTGTAAATAAAATATCAAAAATTACAGTAAGTATATATTATCTACTGTACATAAAATATCAAAAAGTACACCAAATATGTGTAATATATACTGTAAATTATCAAAACCTTCAGTAATTATATTTAATATACTGTACATAAAATATCAATAATTACACCAAAGGTATATTATACACTCTAAATAAAATATCAAAAATGACAGTAAATATATATTACACTCCATGTAAAATATCAAAAACTACACCAAATATATATTCTATAATTTACATAAAATATCAAAAGTACACCAAATATATATTATATACTGTACATAAAATATCAAAAGTACAGTAAATATATTACATATATTGTACATATAATATTAACTAAAGGTACACCAAATACATTTTATATACTGTAAATAAAATATCAAAAATTACAGTAAGTATATATTATCTACTGTACATAAAATATCAAAAAGTACACCAAATATGTGTTATATATACTGTAAATAAACTATCAAAATTTTCAGTAATTATATTTAATATACTGTACATAAAATATCAAATATTACACCAAATGTATATTATACACTCTAAATAAAATATCAAAAAGACAGTAAATATATATTACACTCTATGTAAAATATCAAAAACTACACCAAATATATATTATATAATTTACATAAAATATCAAAAGTACACCAAATATTTATTATATACTGTACATAAAATATCAAAAAGTACAGTAAATATATTTCATATATTGTACATATAATATTAACTAAAAGTACACCAAATACATTTTACATACTGTAAATAAAATATCAAAAATTACAGTAAGTATATATTATCTACTGTACATAAAATATCAAAAAGTACACCAAATATGTGTAATATATACTGTAAATTATCAAAACCTTCAGTAATTATATTTAATATACTGTACATAAAATATCAATAATTACACCAAAGGTATATTATACACTCTAAATAAAATATCAAAAATGACAGTAAATATATATTACACTCCATGTAAAATATCAAAAACTACACCAAATATATATCCTATAATTGACATAAAATAACAAAAGTACACCAAATATATATTATATACTGTACATAAAATATCAAAAAGTACAGTAAATATATTACATATATTGTACATATAATATTAACTAAAGGTACACCAAATACATTTTATATACTGTAAATAAAATATAAAAAATTACAGTAAGTATATAGTATCTACTGTTCATAAAATATCAAAAAGTACACCAAATATGTGTTATATATACTGTAAATAAACTATCAAAATCTTCAGTAATTATATTTAATATACTGTACATAAAATATCAAAAATTACACCAAATGTATATTATACACTCTAAATAAAATATCAAAAAGGACAGTAAATATATATTACGCTCTATGTAAAATATCAAAAACTACACCAAATATATATTATATAATTTACATAAAATATCAAAAGTACACCAAATATATATGATATACTCTACATAAAATATCAAAAAGTACAGTAACTATATTTCATATATTGTACATATAATATTAACTAAAACTACACCAAATGCATTTTATATACTGTAAATAAAATATCAAAAACTACAGTAAGTATATATTATCTACTGTAAATAAAATGTCAAAAAGTACACCAAATATGTGTTATATATACTGTAAATAAACTATCAAAATCTTCAGTAATTATATTTAATATACTGTACATAAAATATCAAAAATTACACCAAATGTATATTATACACTCTAAATAAAATATCAAAAAGGACAGTATATATATATTACACTCTATGTAAAATATCAAAAACTACACAAAATATATATTATATAATTTACATAAAATATCAAAAGTACACCAAATATATATTATATACTGTACATAAAATATCAAAAAGAACAGTAAATATATTTCATATATTGTACATATAATATTAACTAAAACTACACCAAATACATTTTACATACTGTAAATAAAATATCAAAAATTACAGTAAGTATATATTATCTACTGTACATAAAATATCAAAAAGTACACCAAATATGTGTTATATATACTGTAAATAAACTATCAATACCTTCAGTAATTATATTTTATATACTGTACATAAAATATCAAAAATTACACCAAATGTATATTATACACTCTAAATAAAATATCAAAAAGTACAGTAAATATATATTACACTCTATGTAAAACATCAAAAACTACACCAAATATACAGTATATAATTTACATAAAATATCAAAAGTACACCAAATATTTATTATATACTGTACATAAAATATCAAAAAGTACAGTGAATATATTTCATATATTGTACATATAATATTAACTAAAACTACACCAAATACATTTTACATACTGTAAATAAAATATCAAATATTACAGTAAGTATATATTATCTACTGTACATAAAATATCAAAAAGTACACCAAATATGTGTTATATATAGTGTAAATAAACTATCAAAATATTCAATAATTATATTTAATATACTGTTCATAAAATATCAAAAATTACACCAAATGTATATTATACACTCTAAATAAAATATCATAAAGGACAGTAAATATATATTACACTCTATGTAAAATATCAAAGTCTACACCAAATATATATTATTTAATTTACATAAAATATCAAAAGTACACCAAATATATATTATATACTCTACATAAAATATCAAAATGTACAGTAAATATATTTCATATATTGTACATATAATATTAACTAAAACTACACCAAATACATTTTACATACTGTAAATAAAATATCAAAAATTACAGTAAGTATATATTATCTACTGTACATAAAATATCAAAAAGTTCACCAAATATATGTTATATATACTGTAAATAAACTATCAAAATCTTCAGTAATTATATTTAATATCCTGCACATAAAATATCAAAAATTACACCAAATGTATATTATACACTCTAAATAAAATATCAAAAAGGACAGTAAATATATATTACACTCTATGTAAAATATCAAAAACTACACAAATATATATTATATAATTTACATAAAATATCAAAAGTACACCAAATATATATTATATACTGTACATAAAATATCAAAAATACAGTAAATATATTTCATATATTGTACATATAATATTAACTAAAACTACACCAAATACATTTTACATACTGTAAATAAAATATCAAAAATTACAGTAAGTATATATTATCTACTGTACATAAAATATCAAAAAGTACTCCAAATATGTGTTATATATACTGTAAATAAACTATCAAAATCTTCAGTAATTATATTTAATATACTGTACATAAAATATCAAAAATTACAACAAATGTATATTATACACTCTAAATAAAATATCAAAAATGACAGTAAATATATATTACACTCTATGTAAAATATCAAAAACTACACCAAATATATATTATATAATTTACATAAAATATCAAAAGTACACCAAATATATATTATATACTGTTCATTAAATATCAAAAAGTACAGTAAATATATTTCATATATTGTACATATAATATTAACTAAAAGTACACGAAATACATTTTACATACTGTAAAAAAAATATCAAAAATTACCGTAAGTATACATTATCTACTGTACATAAAATATCAAAAAGTACACCAAATATGTGTTATATATACTGTAAATAAACTATCAAAATTTTCAGTAATTATATTTAATATACTGTACATAAAATATCAAAAATTACACCAAATGTATATTATACACTCTAAATAAAATATCAAAAAGGACAGTAAATATATATTTCACTCTATGTAAAATATCAAAAACTACACCAAATATATATTATATAATTTACATATAATATCAAAAGTACACCAAATATTTATTATATACTGTACATAAAATATCAAAAAGTACAGTAAATATATTTCATATATTGTACATATAATATTAACTAAAAGTACACGAAATACATTTTACATACTGTAAATAAAATATCAAAAATTACAGTAAGTATATATTATCTACTGTACATAAAATATCAAAAAGTACACCAAATATGTGTAATATATACTGTAAATTATCAAAACCTTCAGTAATTATATTTAATATACTGTACATAAAATATCAATAATTACACCAAAGGTATATTATACACTCTAAATAAAATATCAAAAATGACAGTAAATATATATTACACTCCATGTAAAATATCAAAAACTACACCAAATATATATCCTATAATTGACATAAAATAACAAAAGTACACCAAATATATATTATATACTGTACATAAAATATCAAAAAGTGCAGTAAATATATTACATATATTGTACATATAATATTAACTAAAGGTACACCAAATACATTTTATATACTGTAAATAAAATATAAAAAATTACAGTAAGTATATAGTATCTACTGTTCATAAAATATCAAAAAGTACACCAAATATGTGTTATATATACTGTAAATAAACTATCAAAATCTTCAGTAATTATATTTAATATACTGTACATAAAATATCAAAAATTACACCAAATGTATATTATACACTCTAAATAAAATATCAAAAAGGACAGTAAATATATATTACGCTCTATGTAAAATATCAAAAACTACACCAAATATATATTATATAATTTACATAAAATATCAAAAGTACACCAAATATATATGATATACTCTACATAAAATATCAAAAAGTAGAGTAACTATATTTCATATATTGTACATATAATATTAACTAAAACTACACCAAATGCATTTTATATACTGTAAATAAAATATCAAAAACTACAGTAAGTATATATTATCTACTGTAAATAAAATGTCAAAAAGTACACCAAATATGTGTTATATATACTGTAAATAAACTATCAAAATCTTCAGTAATTATATTTAATATACTGTACATAAAATATCAAAAATTACACCAAATGTATATTATACACTCTAAATAAAATATCAAAAAGGACAGTATATATATATTACACTCTATGTAAAATATCAAAAACTACACAAAATATATATTATATAATTTACATAAAATATCAAAAGTACACCAAATATATATTATATACTGTACAAAAAATATCAAAAAGAACAGTAAATATATTTCATATATTGTACATATAATATTAACTAAAACTACACCAAATACATTTTACATACTGTAAATAAAATATCAAAAATTACAGTAAGTATATATTATCTACTGTACATAAAATATCAAAAAGTACACCAAATATGTGTTATATATACTGTAAATAAACTATCAATACCTTCAGTAATTATATTTTATATACTGTACATAAAATATCAAAAATTACACCAAATGTATACTATACACTCTAAATAAAATATCAAAAAGTACAGTAAATATATATTACACTCTATGTAAAACATCAAAAACTACACCAAATATACAGTATATAATTTACATAAAATATCAAAAGTACACCAAATATTTATTATATACTGTACATAAAATATCAAAAAGTACAGTAAATATATTTCATATATTGTACATATAATATTAACTAAAACTACACCAAATACATTTTACATACTGTAAATAAAATATCAAAAATTACAGTAAGTATATATTATCTACTGTACATAAAATATCAAAAAGTACACCAAATATGTGTTATATATAGTGTAAATAAACTATCAAAATATTCAATAATTATATTTAATATACTGTTCATAAAATATCAAAAATTACACCAAATGTATATTATACACTCTAAATAAAATATCATAAAGGACAGTAAATATATATTACACTCTATGTAAAATATCAAAATCTACACCAAATATATATTATTTAATTTACATAAAATATCAAAAGTACACCAAATATATATTATATACTCTACATAAAATATCAAAATGTACAGTAAATATATTTCATATATTGTACATATAATATTAACTAAAACTACACCAAATACATTTTACATACTGTAAATAAAATATCAAAAATTACAGTAAGTATATATTATCTACTGTACATAAAATATCAAAAAGTTCACCAAATATATGTTATATATACTGTAAATAAACTATCAAAATCTTCAGTAATTATATTTAATATCCTGCACATAAAATATCAAAAATTACACCAAATGTATATTATACACTCTAAATAAAATATCAAAAAGGACAGTAAATATATATTACACTCTATGTAAAATATCAAAAACTACACAAATATATATTATATAATTTACATAAAATATCAAAAGTACACCAAATATATATTATATACTGTACATAAAATATCAAAAATACAGTAAATATATTTCATATATTGTACATATAATATTAACTAAAACTACACCAAATACATTTTACATACTGTAAATAAAATATCAAAAATTACAGTAAGTATATATTATCTACTGTACATAAAATATCAAAAAGTACACCAAATATGTGTTATATATACTGTAAATAAACTATCAAAATCTTCAGTAATTATATTTAATATACTGTACATAAAATATCAAAAATTACAACAAATGTATATTATACACTCTAAATAAAATATCAAAAATGACAGTAAATATATATTACACTCTATGTAAAATATCAAAACTACACCAAATATATATTATATAATTTACATAAAATATCAAAAGTACACCAAATATATATTATATACTGTTCATTAAATATCAAAAAGTACACTAAATATATTTCATATATTGTACATATAATATTAACTAAAAGTACACGAAATACATTTTACATACTGTAAAAAAAATATCAAAAATTACCGTAAGTATACATTATCTACTGTACATAAAATATCAAAAAGTACACCAAATATGTGTTATATATACTGTAAATAAACTATCAAAATTTTCAGTAATTATATTTAATATACTGTACATAAAATATCAAAAATTACACCAAATGTATATTATACACTCTAAATAAAATATCAAAAAGGACAGTAAATATATATTACACTCTATGTAAAATATCAAAAACTACACCAAATATATATTATATAATTTACATATAATATCAAAAGTACACCAAATATTTATTATATACTGTACATAAAATATCAAAAAGTACAGTAAATATATTTCATATATTGTACATATAATATTAACTAAAAGTACACGAAATACATTTTACATACTGTAAATAAAATATCAAAAATTACAGTAAGTATATATTATTTACTGTACATAAAATATCAAAAAGTACACCAAATATGTGTAATATATACTGTAAATTATCAAAATCTTCAGTAATTATATTTAATATACTGTACATAAAATATCAATAATTACACCAAAGGTATATTATACACTCTAAATAAAATATCAAAAATGACAGTAAATATATATTACACTCCATGTAAAATATCAAAAACTACACCAAATATATATTCTATAATTTACATAAAATATCAAAAGTACACCAAATATATATTATATACTGTACATAAAATATCAAAAAGTACAGTAAATATATTACATATATTGTACATATAATATTAACTAAAGGTACACCAAATACATTTTATATACTGTAAATAAAATATCAAAAATTACAGTAAGTATATCGTATCTACTGTACATAAAATATCAAAAAGTACACCAAATATGTGTTATATATACTGTAAATAAACTATCAACATCTTCAGTAATTATATTTAATATACTGTACATAAAATATCAAAAATTACACCAAATGTATATTATACACTCTAAATAAAATATCAAAAAGGACAGTAAATATATATTACGCTCTATGTAAAATATCAAAAACTACACCAAATATATATTATATAATTTACATAAAATATCAAAAGTACACCAAATATATATGATATACTCTACATAAAATATCAAAAATTACAGTAAATATATTTCATATATTGTACATTTAATATTAACTAAAACTACACCAAATACATTTTACATACTGTAAATAAAATATCAAAAATTACAGTAAGTATATATTATCTACTGTACATAAAATAACAAAAAGTACACCAAATATGTGTTATATATAGTGTAAATAAACTATCAAAATATTCAATAATTATATTTAATATACTGTTCATAAAATATCAAAAAATACACCAAATGTATATTATACACTCTAAATAAAATATCATAAAGGACAGTAAATATATATTACACACTATGTAAAATATCAAAAACTACACCAAATATATATTATTTAATTTACATAAAATATCAAAAGTACACCAAATATATATTATATACCGTACATAAAATATCAAAAAGTACAGTAAATATATTTCATATATTGTCCATATAATATTAACTAAAACTACACCAAATACATTTTACATACTGTAAATAAAACATCAAAAGTTACAGTAAGTATATATTATCTACTGTACATAAAATATCAAAAAGTTCACCAAATATGTGTTATATATACTGTAAATAAACTATCAAAATCTTCAGTAATTTTATTTAATATTCTGCACATAAAATATCAAAAATTACACCAAATGTATATTATACACTCTAAATAAAATATCAAAAAGGACAGTAAATATATATTACACTGTATGTAAAATATCAAAAACTACACCAAATATATATTATATAATTTACATAAAATATCAAAAGTACACCAAATATATATTATATAATGTACATAAAATATCAAAAATACAGTAAATATATTTCATATATTGTACATATAATATTAACTAAAACTACACCAAATACATTTTACATACTGTTAATAAAATATCAAAAATTACAGAAAGTATATATTATCTACTGTACATAAAATATCAAAAAGTACACCAAATATGTGTTGTATATACTGTAAATAAACTGTCAAAATCTTCAGTAATTATATTTAATATACTGTACATAAAATATCAAAAATTACATCAAATGTATATTATACACTCTAAATAAAATATCAAAAATGACAGTAAATATATATTACACTCTATGTAAAATATCAAAAACTACACCAAATATATATTATATAATTTACATAAAATATCAAAAGTACACCAAATATATATTATATACTATTCATTAAATATCAAAAAGTTCAGTAAATATATTTCATATATTGTACATATAATATTAACTAAAAGTACACGAAATACATTTTACATACTGTAAATAAAATATCAAAAATTACAGTAAGTATACATCATCTACTGTACATAAAATATCAAAAAGTACACCAAATATGTGTTATATATACTGTAAATAAACTATCAAAATCTTCAGTAATTATATTTAATATACTGTACATAAAATATCAAAAATTACACCAAATGTATATTATACACTCTAAATAAAATATCAAAAACGACAGTAAATATATATTACACTCTATGTAAAATATCAAAAACTACACCAAATATATATTATATAATTTACATAAAATATCAAAAGTACACCAAATATTTATTATATACTGTACATAAAATATCAAAAAGTACAGTAAATATATTTCATATATTGTAAATATAATATTAACTAAAAGTACACCAAATATATTTTACATACTGTAAATAAAATATCAAAAATTACAGTAAGTTTATATTATCTACTGTACATAAAATATCAAAAAGTACACCAAAGATGTGTTATATATACTGTAAATAAACTATCAAAATTTTCAGTAATTATATTTAATATACTGTACATAAAATATCAAAAATTACACCAAATGTATATTATACACTCTAAATAAAATATCAAAAAGGACAGTGAATATATATTACACTCTATGTAAAATATCAAAAACTACACCAAATATATATTATATAATTTACATAAAATATCAAAAGTACACCAAATATATATTATATACTGTACATAAAATATCAAAAATACAGTAAATATATTTCATATATTGTACATATAATATTAACTAAAACTACATCAAATACATTTTACATACTGTAAATAAAATATCAAAAATTACAGTAAGTATATATTATCTACTGTACATAAAATATCAAAAAGTACACCAAATATGTGTTATATATACTGTAAATAAAGTATCAAAATCTTCAGTAATTATATTTAATATACTGTACATAAAATATCAAAAATTACAACAAATGTATATTATACACTCTAAATAAAATATCAAAAATGACAGTAAATATATATTACACTCTATGTAAAATATCAAAAACTACACCAAATATATATTATATAATTTACATAAAATATCAAAAGTACACCAAATATATATTATATACTGTTCATTAAATATCAAAAAGTACAGTAAATATATTTCATATATTGTACATATAATATTAACTAAAAGTACACGAAATACATTTTACATACTGTAAATAAAATATCAAAAATTACAGTAAGTATATATTATCTAATGTACATAAAATATCAAAAAGTACACCAAATATGTGTTGTATATACTGTAAATAAACTGTCAAAATCTTCAGTAATTTTATTTAATATACTGTACATAAAATATCAAAAATTACAACAAATGTATATTATACACTCTAAATAAAATATCAAAAATGACAGTAAATATATATTACACTCTATGTAAAATATCAAAAACTACACCAAATATATATTATATAATTTACATAAAATATCAAAAGTACACCAAATATATATTATATACTGTTCATTAAATATCAAAAAGTACAGTAAATATATTTCATATATTGTACATATAACATTAACTAAAAGTACACGAAATACATTTTACATACTGTAAATAAAATATCAAAAATTACAGTGAGTATACATTATCTACTGAACATAAAATATCAAAAAGTACACCAAATATGTGTTATATATACTGTAAATAAACTATCAAAATCTTCAGTAATTATATTTAATATCCTGTTCATAAAATATCAAAAATTACACCAAATGTATATTATACACTCTATATAAAATATCAAAAAGGACAGTAAATATATATTACACTCTATGTAAAATATCAAAAACTACACCAAATATATATTATATAATTTACATAAAATATCAAAAGTACACCAAATATATATTATATAGTGTACATAAAATATCAAAAAGTACAGTAAATATATTTCATATATTGTACATATAATATTAAATAAAAGTACACCAAATACATTTTACATACTGTAAATAAAATATCAAAAATTACAGTAAGTATATATTATCTAATGTACATAAAATATCAAAAAGTACACCAAATATGTGTTGTATATACTGTAAATAAACTGTCAAAATCTTCAGTAATTATATTTAATATACTGTACATAAAATATCAAAAATTACAACAAATGTATATTATACACTCTAAATAAAATATCAAAAATGACAGTAAATATATATTACACTCTATGTAAAATATCAAAAACTACACCAAATATATATTATATAATTTACATAAAATATCAAAAGTACACCAAATATATATTATATACTGTTCATTAAATATCAAAAAGTACAGTAAATATATTTCATATATTGTACATATAATATTAACTAAAAGTACACGAAATACATTTTACATACTGTAAATAAAATATCAAAAATTACAGTAAGTATACATTATCTACTGTACATAAAATATCAAAAAGTACACCAAATATGTGTTATATATACTGTAAATAAACTATCAAAATCTTCAGTAATTATATTTAATATCCTGTTCATAAAATATCAAAAATTACACCAAATGTATATTATACACTCTATATAAAATATCAAAAAGGACAGTAAATATATATTACACTCTATGTAAAATATCAAAAACTACACCAAATATATATTATATAATTTACATAAAATATCAAAAGTACACCAAATATATATTATATAGTGTACATAAAATATCAAAAAGTACAGTAAATATATTTCATATATTGTACATATAATATTAAATAAAAGTACACCAAATACATTTTACATACTGTAAATAAAATATCAAAAATTACAGTAAGTATATATTATCTACTGTACATAAAATATCAAAAAGTACACCAAATATGTGTTATATACACTGTAAATAAACTATCAAAATCTTCAGTAATTATATTTAATACACTGTACATAAAATATCAAATATTACACCAAATGTATATTATCCACTCTAAATAAAATATCAAAAAGGACAGTAAATATATATTACACTCTATGTAAAATATCAAAAACTACACCAAATATATATTATATAATTTACATAAAATATCAAAAGTACACCAAATATATATTATATACTGTACATAAAATATCAAAAAGTACAGTACATATATTTCATATATTGTACATATAATATTAACTAAAACTACACCAAATACATTTTACATACGGTAAATAAAATATCAAAAATTACAGTAAGTATATATTATCTACTGTACATAAAATATCAAAAAGTACACAAAAGATGTGTTATATATAGTAAATAAACTATCAAAATCTTCAGTAATTATATATAATATACTGTACATAAAATATCAAAAATTACACCAAATGTATATTATACACTCTAAATAAAATATCAAAAAGGACAGTAAATATATATTACACTCTATGTAAAATATCAAAAACTACACCAAATATATATTATATAATTTACATAAAATATCAAAAGTACACCAAATATATATTATATACTGTACAAAAAATATCAAAAAGTACAGTAAATATATTTCATATATTGTACATATAATACTAACTAAAACTACACTAAATACATTTTACATACTGTAAATAAAATATCAAAAATTACAGTAAGTATATATTATCTACTGTACATAAAGTATCAAAAAGTACGCCAAATGTGTGTTATATATACTGTAAATAAACTATCAAAATCTTCAGTAATTATGTTTAATATACTGTTCATAAAATATCAAAAATTACACCAAATGTATATTATACACTCTAAATAAAATATCAAAAAGGACAGTAAATATATATTACAATCTATGTAAAATATCAAAAACTACACCAAATATATATTATATAATTTACATAAAATATCAAAAGTACACCAAATATATATTATATACTGCACATAAAATATCAAAAAGAACAGTAAATATATTTCATATATTGTACATATATTAACTAAAACTACACCAAATACATTTTACATACTGTAAATAAATTATCAAAAATTACAGTAAGTATATATTATCTACTGTACATAAAATATCAAAAAGTACACCAAATATGTGTTATATATACTGTAAATAAACTATCAATACCTTCAGTAATTATATTTTATATACTGTACATAAAATATCAAAAATTACACCAAATGTATATTATACACTCCAAATAAAATATCAAAAAGGACAGTAAATATATATTACACTCTATGTAAAATATCAAAAACTACACCAAATATACAGTATATAATTTACATAAAATATCAAAAGTACACCAAATATATATTATATACTGTACATAAAATATCAAAAAGTACAGTAAATATATTTCATATATTGTACATATAATATTAACTAAAACTACACCAAATACATTTTACATACTGTAAATAAAATATCAAAAATTACAGTAAGTATATATTATCTACTGTACATAAAATATCATAAAGTACACCAAAGATGTGTTATATATACTCTAAATAAACTATCAACATCTTCAGTAATTATATTTAATATACTGTACATAAAATATCAAAAATTACACAAAATGTATATTATACACTCTAAATAAAATATCAAAAAGGACTGTAAATATATATTACACTCTATGTAAAATATCAAAAACTACACCAAATATATATTATATAATTTACATAAAATATCAAAAGTACACCAAATATATATTATATAATGTACATAAAATATCAAAACTTACAGTAAATATATTTCATATATTGTACATATAATATTAATTAAAACTACACCAAATGCATTTTATATACTGTAAATAAAATATCAAAATCTACAGTAAGTATATATTATCTACTGTAAATAAAATGTCAAAAAGTACACCAAATATGTGTTATATATACTGTAAATAAACTACCAAAATCTTCAGTAATTATATTTAATGTACTGTTCATAAAATATCAAAAATTACACCAAATGTATATTATACACTCTAAATAAAATATCAAAAAAGGACAGTATATATATATTACACTCTATGAAAAATGTCAAAAACTACACCAAATATATAGTATATAATTTACATAAAATATCAAAAGTACACCAAATATATATTATATACTGTACATAAAATATCAAAAAGTACAGTAAATATATTTCATATATTGTACATATAATATTAACTAAAACTACACCAAATACATTTTACATACTGTAAATAAAATATCAAAAATTACAGTAAGTATATATTATCTACTGAACATAAAATATAAAAAAGTACACCAAATATGTGTTATATAGACTGTAAATAAACCATCAAAACCTTCAGTAATTATATTTAATATACTGTTCATAAAATATCAATAATTACACCAAATGTATATTATACACTCTAAATAAAATATCAAAAAGGACAGTAAATATATATTACACTCTATGTAAAATATCAAAAACTACACCAAATATATATTATATAATTTACATAAAATATCAAAAGTACACCAAATATATATTATATACTGTATATAAAATATCAAAAAGTACAGTAAATATATTTCATATATTGTACATATAATATTAACTAAAACTACACCAAATACATTTTACATACTGTAAATAAAATATCAAAAATTACAGTAAGTATATATTATCTACTGTACATAAAATATTAAAAAGTACACCAAATATGTGTTATATATACTCTAAATAAACTATCAAAATCTTCAGTAATTATATTTAATATACTGTACATAAAATATCAAAACTTACAACAAATGTATATTATACACTCTAAATAAAATATCAAAAATGACAGTAAAGATATATTACACTCTATGTAAAATATCAAAAACTACACCAAATATATATTATATAATTTACATAAAATATCAAAAGTACACCAGATATATATTATATACTGTTCATTAAATATCAAAAAGTACAGTAAATATATTTCATATATTGTACATATAATATTAACTAAAAGTACACGAAATACATTTTACATACTGTAAATAAATTATCAAAAATTACAGTAAGTATACATTATCTACTGTACATAAAATATCAAAAAGTACACCAAATATGTGTTATATATACTGTAAATAAACTGTCAAAAACTTCAGTAATTATATTTAATATACTGTACATAAAATATCAAAAATTACAACAAATGTATATTATACACTCTAAATAAAATATCAAAAATGACAGTAAATATATATTACACTCTATGTAAAATATCAAAAACTACACCAAATATATATTATATAATTTACATAAAATATCAAAAGTACACCAAATATATATTATATACTGTTCATTAAATATCAAAAAGTACAGTAAATATATTTCATATATTGTACATATAATATTAACTAAAAGTACACGAAATACATTTTACATACTGTAAATAAAATATCAAAAATTACAGTAAGTATACATTATCTACTGTACATAAAATATCAAAAAGTACACCAAATATGTGTTATATATACTGTAAATAAACTATCAAAATCTTCAGTAATTATATTTAATATCCTGTTCATAAAATATCAAAAATTACACCAAATGTATATTATACACTCTATATAAAATATCAAAAAGGACAGTAAATATATATTACACTCTATGTAAAATATCAAAAACTACACCAAATATATATTATATAATCTACATAAAATATCAAAAGTACACCAAATATATATTATATAGTATACATAAAATATCAAAAAGTACAGTAAATATATTTCATATATTGTACATATAATATTAAAGAAAAGTACACCAAATACATTTTACATACTGTAAATAAAATATCAAAAATTACAGTAAGTATATATTATCTACTGTACATAAAATATCAAAAAGTACACCAAATATGTGTTATATATACTGTAAATAAACTATCAAAATTTTCAGTAATTATATTTAATATACTGTACATAAAATATCAAAAATTACACCAAATGTATATTATACACTCTAAATAAAATATCAAAAACGACAGTAAATATATATTACACTCTATGTAAAATATCAAAAACTACACCAAATATATATAATATAATTTACATAAAATATCAAAAGTACACCAAATATTTATTATATACTGTACATAAAATATCAAAAAGTACAGTAAATATATTTCATATATTGTACATATAATATTAACTAAAAGTACACCAAATACATTTTACATACTGTAAATAAAATATCAAAAATTACAGTAAGTATATATTATCTACTGTACATAAAATATCAAAAAGTACACCAAACATGTGTTATATATACTGTAAATAAACTATCAAAATCTTCAGTAATTATATTTAATATACTGTACATAAAATATCAAATATTACACCAAATGTATATTATACACTCTAAATAAAATATCAAAAAGGACAGTAAATATATATTACACTCTATGTAAAATATCAAAAACTACACCAAATATATATTATATAATTTACATAAAATATCAAAAGTACACCAAATATATATTATATACTGTACATAAAAAATCAAAAAGTACAGTACATATATTTCATATATTGTACATATAATATTAACTAAAAGTACACCAAATACATTTTACATACGGTAAATAAAATATCAAAAATTACAGAAAGAATATATTATCTACTGTACATAAAATATCAAAAAGTACACAAAAGATGTGTTATATATACTGTAAATAAACTATCAAAATCTTCAGTAATTATATATAATATACTGTACATAAAATATCAAAAATTACACCAAATGTATATTATACACTCTAAATAAAATATCAAAAATGACAGTAAATATATATTACACTCTATGTAAAATATCAAAAACTACACCAAATATATATTATATAATTTACATAAAATATCAAAAGTACACCAAATATATATTATATACTGTACATAAAATATCAAAAAGTACAGTAAATATATTTCATATATTGTACATATAATACTAACTAAAACTACACCAAATACATTTTACATACTGTAAATAAAATATCAAAAATTACAGTAAGTATATATAATCTACTGTACATAAAGTATCAAAAAGTACGCCAAATGTGTGTTATATATACTGTAAATAAACTATCAAAATCTTCAGTAATTATATTTAATATACTGTTCATAAAATATCAAAAATTACACCAAATGTATATTATACACTCTAAAAATATCAAAAAGGACAGTAAATATATATTACACTCTATGTAAAATATCAAAAACTACACCAAATATATATTATATAATTTACATAAAATATCAAAAGTACACCAAATATATATTATATACTGTACATAAAATATCAAAAAGAACAGTAAATATATTTCATATATTGTACATATAATATTAACTAAAACTACACCAAATACATTTTACATACTGTAAATAAAATATCAAAAATTACAGTAAGTATATATTATCTACTGTACATAAAATATCAAAAAGTACACCAAATATGTGTTATATATAGTGTAAATAAACTATCAATATATTCAATAATTATATTTAATATACTGTTCATAAAATATCAAAAATTACACCAAATGTATATTATACACTCTAAATAAAATATCATAAAGGACAGTAAATATATATTACACTCTATGTAAAATATCAAAAACTACACCAAATATATATTATTTAATTTACATAAAATATCAAAAGTACACCAAATATATATTATATACTGTACATAAAATATCAAAAAGTACAGTAAATATATTTCATATATTGTACATATAATATTAACTGAAACTACACCAAATACATTTTACATACTGTAAATAAAATATCAAATGTTACAGTAAGTATATATTATCTACTGTACATAAAATATCAAAAAGTTCACCAAATATGTGTTATATATACTGTAAATAAACTATCAAAATCTTCAGTAATTATATTTAATATCCTGCACATAAAATATCAAAAATTACACCAAATGTATATTATACACTCTAAATAAAATATCAAAAAGGACAGTAAATATATATTACACTCTATGTAAAATATCAAAAACTACACCAAATATATATTATAAAATTTACAGAAAATATCAAAAGTACACCAAATATATATTATATAGTGTACATAAAATATCAAAAAGTACAGTAAATATATTTCATATATTGTACATATAATATTAAATAAAAGTACACCAAATACATTTTACATACTGTAAATAAAATATCAAAAATTACAGTAAGTATATATTATCTAATGTACATAAAATATCAAAAAGTACACCAAATATGTGTTGTATATACTGTAAATAAACTGTCAAAATCTTCAGTAATTATATTTAATATACTGTACATAAAATATCAAAAATTACAACAAATGTATATTATACACTCTAAATAAAATATCAAAAATGACAGTAAATATATATTACACTCTATGTAAAATATCAAAAACTACACCAAATATATATTATATAATTTACATAAAATATCAAAAGTACACCAAATATATATTATATACTGTTCATTAAATATCAAAAAGTACAGTAAATATATTTCATATATTGTACATATAATATTAACTAAAAGTACACGAAATACATTTTACATACTGTAAATAAAATATCAAAAATTACAGTAACTATACATTATCTACTGTACATAAAATATCAAAAAGTACACCAAATATGTGTTATATATACTGTAAATAAACTATCAAAATCTTCAGTAATTATATTTAATATCCTGTTCATAAAATATCAAAAATTACACCAAATGTATATTATACACTCTATATAAAATATCAAAAAGGACAGTAAATATATATTACACTCTATGTAAAATATCAAAAACTACACCAAATATATATTATATAATTTACATAAAATATCAAAAGTACACCAAATATATATTATATAGTGTACATAAAATATCAAAAAGTACAGTAAATATATTTCATATATTGTACATATAATATTAAATAAAAGTACACCAAATACATTTTACATACTGTAAATAAAATATCAAAAATTACAGTAAGTATATATTATCTACTGTACATAAAATATCAAAAAGTACACCAAATATGTGTTATATATACTGTAAATAAACTATCAAAATCTTCAGTAATTATATTTAATACGCTGTACATAAAATATCAAATATTACACCAAATGTATATTATACACTCTAAATAAAATATCAAAAAGGACAGTAAATATATATTACACTCTATGTAAAATATCAAAAACTACACCAAATATATATTATATAATTTACATAAAATATCAAAAGTACACCAAATATATATTATATACTGTACATAAAATATCAAAAAGTACAGTAAATATATTTCATATATTGTACATATAATATTAACTAAAAGTACACCAAATACATTTTACATACGGTAAATAAAATATCAAAAATTACAGTAAGTATATATTATCTACTGTACATAAAATATCAAAAAGTACACAAAAGATGTGTTATATATACTGTAAATAAACTATCAAAATCTTCAGTAATTATATATAATATACTGTACATAAAATATCAAAAATTACACCAAATGTATATTATACACTCTATATAAAATATCAAAAAGGACAGTAAATATATATTACACTCTATGTAAAATATCAAAAACTACACCAAATATATATTATATAATCTACATAAAATATCAAAAGTACACCAAGTATATATTATATAGTATACATAAAATATCAAAAAGTACAGTAAATATATTTCATATATTGTACATATAATATTAAACAAAAGTACACCAAATACATTTTACATACTGTAAATAAAATATCAAAAATTACAGTAAGTATATATTATCTACTGTACATAAAATATCAAAAAGTACACCAAATATGTGTTATATATACTGTAAATAAACTATCAAAATTTTCAGTAATTATATTTAATATACTGTACATAAAATATCAAAAATTACACCAAATGTATATTATACACTCTAAATAAAATATCAAAAACGACAGTAAATATATATTACACTCTATGTAAAATATCAAAAACTACACCAAATATATATAATATAATTTACATAAAATATCAAAAGTACACCAAATATTTATTATATACTGTACATAAAATATCAAAAAGTACAGTAAATATATTTCATATATTGTACATATAATATTAACTAAAAGTACACCAAATACATTTTACATACTGTAAATAAAATATCAAAAATTACAGTAAGTATATATTATCTACTGTACATAAAATATCAAAAAGTACACCAAACATGTGTTATATATACTGTAAATAAACTATCAAAATCTTCAGTAATTATATTTAATATACTGTACATAAAATATCAAATATTACACCAAATGTATATTATACACTCTAAATAAAATATCAAAAAGGACAGTAAATATATATTACACTCTATGTAAAATATCAAAAACTACACCAAATATATATTATATAATTTACATAAAATATCAAAAGTACACCAAATATATATTATATACTGTACATAAAAAATCAAAAAGTACAGTACATATATTTCATATATTGTACATATAATATTAACTAAAAGTACACCAAATACATTTTACATACGGTAAATAAAATATCAAAAATTACAGAAAGAATATATTATCTACTGTACATAAAATATCAAAAAGTACACAAAAGATGTGTTATATATACTGTAAATAAACTATCAAAATCTTCAGTAATTATATATAATATACTGTACATAAAATATCAAAAATTACACCAAATGTATATTATACACTCTAAATAAAATATCAAAAATGACAGTAAATATATATTACACTCTATGTAAAATATCAAAAACTACACCAAATATATATTATATAATTTACATAAAATATCAAAAGTACACCAAATATATATTATATACTGTACATAAAATATCAAAAAGTACAGTAAATATATTTCATATATTGTACATATAATACTAACTAAAACTACACCAAATACATTTTACATACTGTAAATAAAATATCAAAAATTACAGTAAGTATATATTATCTACTGTACATAAAGTATCAAAAAGTACGCCAAATGTGTGTTATATATACTGTAAATAAACTATCAAAATCTTCAGTAATTATATTTAATACACTGTTCATAAAATATCAAAAATTACACCAAATGTATATTATACACTCTAAAAATATCAAAAAGGACAGTAAATATATATTACACTCTATGTAAAATATCAAAAACTACACCAAATATATATTATATAATTTACATAAAATATCAAAAGTACACCAAATATATATTATATACTGTACATAAAATATCAAAAAGAACAGTAAATATATTTCATATATTGTACATATAATATTAACTAAAACTACACCAAATACATTTTACATACTGTAAATAAAATATCAAAAATTACAGTAAGTATATATTATCTACTGTACATAAAATATCAAAAAGTACACCAAATATGTGTTATATATACTGTAAATAAACTATCAATACCTTCAGTAATTATATTTTATATACTGTACATAAAATATCAAAAATTACACCAAGTGTATATTATACACTCTAAATAAAATATCAAAAAGGACAGTAAATATATATTACACTCTATGTAAAATATCAAAAACTACACCAAATATACAGTATATAATTTACATAAAATATCAAAAGTACACCAAATATATATTATATACTGTACATAAAATATCAAAAAGTACAGTAAATATATTTCATATATTGTACATATAATATTAACTAAAACTACACCAAATACATTTTACATACTGTAAATAAAATATCAAAAATTACAGTAAGTATATATTATCTACTGTACATAAAATATCAAAAAGTACACCAAATATGTGTTATATATAGTGTAAATAAACTATCAAAATATTCAATAATTATATTTAATATACTGTTCATAAAATATCAAAAATTACACCAAATGTATATTATACACTCTAAATAAAATATCATAAAGGACAGTAAATATATATTACACTCTATGTAAAATATCAAAAACTACACCAAATATATATTATTTAATTTACATAAAATATCAAAAGTACACCAAATATATATTATATACTGTACATAAAATATCAAAAAGTACAGTAAATATATTTCATATATTGTACATATAATATTAACTGAAACTACACCAAATACATTTTACATACTGTAAATAAAATATCAAATGTTACAGTAAGTATATATTATCTACTGTACATAAAATATCAAAAAGTTCACCAAATATGTGTTATATATACTGTAAATAAACTATCAAAATCTTCAGTAATTATATTTAATATCCTGCACATAAAATATCAAAAATTACACCAAATGTATATTATACACTCTAAATAAAATATCAAAAAGGACAGTAAATATATATTACACTCTATGTAAAATATCAAAAACTACACCAAATATATATTATAAAATTTACAGAAAATATCAAAAGTACACCAAATATATATTATATAGTGTACATAAAATATCAAAAAGTACAGTAAATATATTTCATATATTGTACATATAATATTAAATAAAAGTACACCAAATACATTTTACATACTGTAAATAAAATATCAAAAATTACAGTAAGTATATATTATCTAATGTACATAAAATATCAAAAAGTACACCAAATATGTGTTGTATATACTGTAAATAAACTGTCAAAATCTTCAGTAATTATATTTAATATACTGTACATAAAATATCAAAAATTACAACAAATGTATATTATACACTCTAAATAAAATATCAAAAATGACAGTAAATATATATTACACTCTATGTAAAATATCAAAAACTACACCAAATATATATTATATAATTTACATAAAATATCAAAAGTACACCAAATATATATTATATACTGTTCATTAAATATCAAAAAGTACAGTAAATATATTTCATATATTGTACATATAATATTAACTAAAAGTACACGAAATACATTTTACATACTGTAAATAAAATATCAAAAATTACAGTAACTATACATTATCTACTGTACATAAAATATCAAAAAGTACACCAAATATGTGTTATATATACTGTAAATAAACTATCAAAATCTTCAGTAATTATATTTAATATCCTGTTCATAAAATATCAAAAATTACACCAAATGTATATTATACACTCTATATAAAATATCAAAAAGGACAGTAAATATATATTACACTCTATGTAAAATATCAAAAACTACACCAAATATATATTATATAATTTACATAAAATATCAAAAGTACACCAAATATATATTATATAGTGTACATAAAATATCAAAAAGTACAGTAAATATATTTCATATATTGTACATATAATATTAAATAAAAGTACACCAAATACATTTTACATACTGTAAATAAAATATCAAAAATTACAGTAAGTATATATTATCTACTGTACATAAAATATCAAAAAGTACACCAAATATGTGTTATATATACTGTAAATAAACTATCAAAATCTTCAGTAATTATATTTAATACGCTGTACATAAAATATCAAATATTACACCAAATGTATATTATACACTCTAAATAAAATATCAAAAAGGACAGTAAATATATATTACACTCTATGTAAAATATCAAAAACTACACCAAATATATATTATATAATTTACATAAAATATCAAAAGTACACCAAATATATATTATATACTGTACATAAAATATCAAAAAGTACAGTAAATATATTTCATATATTGTACATATAATATTAACTAAAAGTACACCAAATACATTTTACATACGGTAAATAAAATATCAAAAATTACAGTAAGTATATATTATCTACTGTACATAAAATATCAAAAAGTACACAAAAGATGTGTTATATATACTGTAAATAAACTATCAAAATCTTCAGTAATTATATATAATATACTGTACATAAAATATCAAAAATTACACCAAATGTATATTATACACTCTAAATAAAATATCAAAAAGGACAGTAAATATATATTACACTCTATGTAAAATATCAAAAACTACACCAAATATATATTATATAATTTACATAAAATATCAAAAGTACACCAAATATATATTATATACTGTACAAAAAATATCAAAAAGTACAGTAAATATATTTCATAAATTGTACATATAATACTAACTAAAACTACACCAAATACATTTTACATACTGTAAATAAAATATCAAAAATTACAGTAAGTATATATTATCTACTGTACATAAAGTATCAAAAAGTACGCCAAATGTGTGTTATATATACTGTAAATAAACTATCAAAATCTTCAGTAATTATGTTTAATATACTGTTCATAAAATATCAAAAATTACACCAAATGTATATTATACACTCTAAATAAAATATCAAAAAGGACAGTAAATATATATTACACTCTATGTAAAATATCAAAAACTACACCAAATATATATTATATAATTTACATAAAATATCAAATGTACACCAAATATATATTATATACTGCACATAAAATATCAAAAAGAACAGTAAATATATTTCATATATTGTACATATATTAACTAAAACTACACCAAATACATTTTACATACTGTAAATAAAATATCAAAAATTACAGTAAGTATATATTATCTACTGTACATAAAATATCAAAAAGTACACCAAATATGTGTTATATATACTGTAAATAAACTATCAATAACTTCAGTAATTATATTTTATATACTGTACATAAAATATCAAAAATTACACCAAATGTATATTATACACTCTAAATAAAATATCAAAAAGGACAGTAAATATATATTACACTCTATGTAAAATATCAAAAACTACACCAAATATACAGTATATAATTTACATAAAATATCAAAAGTACACCAAATATATATTATATACTGTACATAAAATATCAAAAAGTACAGTAAATATATTTCATATATTGTACATATAATATTAACTAAAACTACACCAAATACATTTTACATACTGTAAATAAAATATCAAAAATTACAGTAAGTATATATTATCTACTGTACATAAAATATCAAAAAGTACACCAAATATGTGTTATATATACTCTAAATAAACTATCAACATCTTCAGTAATTATATTTAATATACTGTACATAAAATATCAAAAATTACACAAAATGTATATTATACACTCTAAATAAAATATCAAAAAGGACTGTAAATATATATTACACTCTATGTAAAATATCAAAAACTACACCAAATATATATTATATAATTTACATAAAATATCAAAAGTACACCAAATATATATTATATAATGTACATAAAATATCAAAAACTACAGTAAATATATTTCATATATTGTACATATAATATTAATTAAAACTACACCAAATGCATTTTATATACTGTAAATAAAATATCAAAATCTACAGTAAGTATATATTATCTACTGTAAATAAAATGTCAAAAAGTACACCAAATATGTGTTATATATACTGTAAATAAACTACCAAAATCTTCAGTAATTATATTTAATGTACTGTTCATAAAATATCAAAAATTACACCAAATGTATATTATACACTCTAAATAAAATATCAAAAAAGGACAGTATATATATATTACACTCTATGAAAAATGTCAAAAACTACACCAAATATATAGTATATAATTTACATAAAATATCAAAAGTACACCAAATATATATTATATACTGTACATAAAATATCAAAAAGTACAGTAAATATATTTCATATATTGTACATATAATATTAAGTAAAACTACACCAAATACATTTTACATACTGTAAATAAAATATCAAAAATTACAGTAAGTATATATTATCTACTGAACATAAAATATAAAAAAGTACACCAAATATGTGTTATATATAGTGTAAATAAACTATCAAAATATTCAGTAATTATATTTAATATACTGTTCATAAAATATCAAAAATTACACCAAATGTATATTATACACTCTAAATAAAATATCAAAAAGGACAGTAAATATATATTACACTCTATGTAAAATATCAAAAACTACACCAAATATATATTATTTAAATTACATAAAATATCAAAAGTACACCAAATATATATTATATACTGTACATAAAATATCAAAAAGTACAGTAAATATATTTCATATATTGTACATATAATATTAACTAAAACTATACCAAATACATTTTACATACTGTAAATAAAATATCAGAATTTACAGTAAGTATATATTATTTACTGTACATAAAATATCAAAAAGTACACCAAATATGTGTTATATATACTGTAAATAAACTATCAAAATCTTCAGTAATTATATTTAATATACTGCACATAAAATATCAAAAATTACACCAAATATATATTATACACTCTAAATAAAATATCAAAAAGGACAGTAAATATATATTACACTCTATGTAAAATATCAAAAACTACACCAAATATATATTATATAATTTACATAAAATATCAAAAGTACACCAAATATATATTATATACTGTACATAAAATATCAAAAAGTACAGTAAATATATTTCATATATTGTACATATAATATTAACTAAAACTACACCAAATACATTTTACATACTGTAAATAAAATATCAAAAATTACAGTAAGTATATATTATCTACTGTACATAAAATATCAAAAAGTACACCAAATATGTGTTATATATACTGTAAATAAACTATCAAAATCTTCAGTAATTATATATAATATACTGTACATAAAATATCAAAAATTACAACAAATGTATATTATACACTCTAAATAAAATATCAAAAATGACAGTAAAGATATATTAGACTCTATGTAAAATATCAAAAACTACACCAAATATATATTATATAATTTACATAAAATATCAAAAGTACACCAAATATATATTATATACTGTTCATTAAATATCAAAAAGTACAGTAAATATATTTCATATATTGTACATATAATATTAACTAAAAGTACACGAAATACATTTTACATACTGTAAATAAAACATCAAAAATTACAGTAAGTATATATTATCTACTGTACATAAAATATCAAAAAGTACACCAAATATGTGTTATATATACTGTAAATAAACTATCAAAATCTTCAGTAATTATATTTAATATACTGTATATATAATATCAAAAATTACACCAAATGTATATTATACACTCTAAATAAAATATCAAAAAGGACAGTAAATATATATTACACTCTATGTAAAATATCAAAAACTACACCAAATATATATTATATAATTTACATAAAATATCAAAAGTACACCAAATATATATTATATACTGTACAGAAATTATCAAAAAGTACAGTAAATGTATTTCATATATTGTACATTTAATATTAACTAAAAGTACACCAAATACATTTTACATACGGTAAATAAAATATAAAAAAATTACAGTAAGTATATATTATCTACTGTACATAAAATATCAAAAAGTACACGAAAGATGTGTTATATATACTGTAAATAAACTATCAATATCTTCAGTAATTATATTTAATATACTGTACATAAAATATCAAAAATTACACCAAATGTATATTATACACTCTAAATAAAATATCAAAAAGGACAGCAAATATATATTACACTCTATGTAAAATATCAAAAACTACACCAAATATATATTATATAATTTACATAAAATATCAAAAATACACCAAATATATAATATATACTGTACATAAAATATCAAAAAGTACAGTAAATATATTTCATATATTGTACATATAATATTAACTAAAACTACACCAAATACATTTTACATACGGTAAATAAAATATCAAAAATTACAGTAAGTATATATTATCTACTGTACATAAAATATCAAAAAGTACACCAAAGATGTGTTATATATACTATAAATAAACTATCAAAATCTTCAGTAATTATATTTAATATACTGTACATAAAATATCAAAAATTACACCAAATGTATATTATACACTCTAAATAAAATATCAAAAAGGACAGTAAATATGTATTACACTCTATGTAAAATATCAAAAACTACACTGTATATATTATATGATTTACATAAAATATCAAACGTACACCAAATATATATTATATACTGTACATAAAATATCAAAAAGTACAGTAAATATATTTCATATTTTGTACATATAATAACTAAAACTACACCAAATACATTTTACATACTGTAAATAAAATATCAAAAATTACAGGAAGTACATATTATCTACTGTACATAAAATATCAAAAAGTACACCAAATATGTGTTATATATACTGTAAATAAACTATCAAAATCTTCAGTAATTATATTTAATATACTGTACATAAAATATCAAAAATTACACCAAATGTATATTATACACTCTAAATAAAATATCAAAAAGGACAGTAAATATATATTACACACTATGTAAAATAGCAAAAACTACACCAAATATATATTATATAATTTACATAAAATATCAAAAGCACACCAAATATATATTACATACTGTCCATAAAATATCAAAAAGTACAGTAAATATATTTCATATATTGTACATATAATATTAACTAAAAGTACACCAAATACATTTTACATACAGTAAATAAAATATCAATAATTACAGTAAGTATAAATTATCTACTGTACATAAAATATCAAATAGTACACCAAATATGTGTTATATATACTGTAAATAAACTATCAAAATCTTCAGTAATTATATTTAATATACTGTACATAAAATATCAAAAATTACACCAAATGTATATTATACACTCTAAATAAAATATCAAAAATGACAGTAAATATATATTACACTCTATGTAAAATATCAAAAACTACACCAATTATATATTATATAATTTACATAAAATATCAAAAGTACACCAAATATATATTATATACTGTACATTAAATATCAAAAAGTACAGTAAATATATTTCATATATTGTACATATAATATTAACTAAAACTACACCAAATACATTTTACATACTGTAAATAAATTATAAAAAATTACAGTAAGTATATATTATCTACTGTACATAAAATATCAAAAAGTACACCAAATATGTGTTATATATAGTGTAAATAAACTATCAAAATATTCAGTAATTATATTTAATATACTGTTCATAAAATATCAAAAATTACACCAAATGTATATTATACACTCTAAATAAAATATCAAAAAGGACAGTAAATATATATTACACTCTATGTAAAATATCAAAAACTACACCAAATATATATTATTTAATTTACATAAAATATCAAAAGTACACCAAATATATATTATATACTGTACATAAAATATCAAAAAGTACAGTAAATATATTTCATATATTGTACATATAATATTAACTAAAACTATACCAAATACATTTTACATACTGTAAAAAAAATATCAAAATTTACAGTAAGTATATATTATTTACTGTACATAAAATATCAAAAAGTACACCAAATATGTGTTATATATACTGTAAATAAACTATCAAAATCTTCAGTAATTATATTTAATATACTGCACATAAAATATCAAAAATTACACCAAATGTATATTATACACTCTAAATAAAATATCAAAAAGGACAGTAAATATATATTACACTCTATGTAAAATATCAAAAACTGCACCAAATATATATTATATAATTTACATAAAATATCAAAAGTACACCAAACATATATTATATACTGTACATAAAATATCAAAAAGTAGAGTAAATATATTTCATATATTGTACATATAATATTAACTAAAACTACACCAAATACATTTTACATACTCTAAATAAAATATCAAAAATTACAGTAAGTATATATTATCTACTGTACATAAAATATCAAAAAGTACACCAAATATGTGTTATATATACTGTAAATAAACTATCAAAATCTTCAGTAATTATATTTAATATACTGTACATAAAATATCAAAAATTACAACAAATGTATATTATACACTCTAAATAAAATATCAAAAATGACAGTAAAGATATATTGCACTCTATGTAAAATATCAAAAACTACACCAAATATATATTATATAATTTACATAAAATATCAAAAGTACACCAAATATATATTATATACTGTTCATTAAATATCAAATAGTACAGTAAATATATTTCATATATTGTACATATAATATTAACTAAAAGTACACGAAATACATTTTACATACTGTAAATAAAACATCAAAAATTACAGTAAGTATATATTATCTACTGTACATAAAATATCAAAAAGTACACCAAATATGTGTTATATATACTGTAAATAAACTATCAAAATCTTCAGTAATTATATTTAATATACTGTATATATAATATCAAAAATTACACCAAATGTTTATTATACACTCTAAATAAAATATCAAAAAGGACAGTAAATATATATTACACTCTATGTAAAATATCAAAAACTACACCAAATATATATTATATAATTTACATAAAATATCAAAAGTACACCAAATATATATTATATACTGTACAGAAATTATCAAAAAGTACAGTAAATGTATTTCATATATTGTACATATAATATTAATTAAAGGACACCAAATACATTTTACATACGGTAAATAAAATATAAAAAAATTACAGTAAGTATATATTATCTACTGTACATAAAATATCAAAAAGTACACCAAAGATGTGTTATATATACTGTAAATAAACTATCAAAATCTTCAGTAATTATATTTAATATACTGTACATAAAATATCAAAAATTACACCAAATGTATATTATACACTCTAAATAAAATATCAAAAAGGACAGTAAATATATATTACACTCTATGTAAAATATCAAAAACTACACCAAATATATATTATATAATTTAAATAAAATATCAAAAGTACACCAAATATATATTATATACTGTACATAAAATATCAAAAAGTACAGTAAATATATTTCATATTTTGTACATATACTAACTAAAACTACACCAAATACATTTTACATACTGTAAATAAAATATCAAAAATTACAGGAAGTACATATTATCTACTGTACATAAAATATCAAAAAGTACACCAAATATGTGTTATATATACTGTAAATAAACTATCAAAATCTTCAGTAATTATATTTAATATACTGTACATAAAATATCAAAAATTACAGGAAGTACATATTATCTACTGTACATAAAATATCAAAAAGTACACGAAATATGTGTTATATATACTGTAAATAAACTATCAAAATCTTCAGTAATTATATTTAATATACTGTACATAAAATATCAAAAATTACACCAAATGTATATTATACACTCTAAATAAAATATCAAAAAGGACAGTAAATATATATTACACACTATGTAAAATAGCAAAAACTACACCAAATATATATTATATAATTTACATAAAATATCAAAAGTACACCAAATATATATTACATACTGTCCATAAAATATCAAAAAGTACAGTAAATATATTTCATATATTGTACATATAATATTAACTAAAAGTACACCAAATACATTTTACATACAGTAAATAAAATATCAAAAATTACAGTAAGTATAAATTATCTACTGTACATAAAATATCAAAAAGTACACCAAATATGTGTTATATATACTGTAAATAAACTGTCAAAATCTTCAGTAATTATATTTAATATACTGTACATAAAATATCAAAAATTACACCAAATGTATATTATACACTCTAAATAAAATATCAAAAATGACAGTAAATATATATTACACTCTATGTAAAATATCAAAAACTACACCAATTATATATTATATAATTTACATAAAATATCAAAAGTACACCAAATATATATTATATACTGTACATTAAATATCAAAAAGTACAGTAAATATATTTCATATATTGTACATATAATATTAACTAAAAGTACAACAAATACATTTTACATATTGTAAATAAATTATAAAAAATTACAGTAAGTATATATTATCTACTGTACATAAAATATCAAAAAGTACACCAAATATGTGTTATATATACTGTAAATAAACTATCAAAAGCTTCAGTAATTATATTTAATATACTGTTCACTAAATATCAAAAATTACACCAAATGTATATTATACACTCTAAATAAAATATCAAAAAGGACAGTAAATATATATTACACTCTATGTAAAATATCAAAAACTACACCAAGTATAAATTATATAATTTACATAAAATATCAAAGGACACCAAATATATATTATATACTGTACATAAAATATCAAAAAGTACAGTAAATATATTTCATATATTGTACATATAATATTAACTAAAAGTACACCAAATACATTTTACATACTGTAAATAAAATATCAAAAACTACAGTAAGTATATATTATCTACTGTACATAAAATATCAAAAACTACACCAAATATGTGTTATATATGCTGTAAATAATCAAAATCTTCAGTAATTATATTTAATATACTGTACATAAAATAACAAAAATTACACCAAATGTATATTATACACTCAAAATAAAATATCAGAAATGACAGTGAATATATATTACACTCTATGTAAAATATCAAAAACTACACCAAATATATATTATATAATTTACATAAAATATCAAAAATACACCAAATATATATTATATACTGTACTTAAAATATCAAAAATTACAGTAAATATATTTCATATATTGTACATATAATATTAACTAAAAGTACACCAAATGCATTTTACATACTGTAAATAAAATATAAAAATTACAGTAAGTATATATTATCTACTGTACATAAAATATCAAAAAGTACACCAAATATGTGTTATATATACTGTAAATAAACTATCAAAATCTTCAGTAATTATATTTAATATACTGTTCATAAAATATCAAAAATTACACCAAATGTATATTATACACTGTAAATAAAATATCAAAAATGACAGTAAATATATATTACTCTCTATGTAAAATATGAAAAACTACACCAAATATATATTATATAATTTACATAAAATATCAAAAGTACACCAAATATATATTATATACTGTACATAAAGTATCAAAAAGTACAGTAAATATATTTCATATATTGTACATATAATATTAACTAAAAGTACACCAAATACATTTTACATACTGTAAATAAAATATCAAAAATTACTGTAAGTATATATTATCTACTGTACATAAAATATCAAAAAGTACAATAAATATATTTCATATATTGTACATATAATATTAACTAAAAGTACACCAAATGCATTTTACATACTGTAAATAAAATATCAAAATTACAGTAAGTATATATTATCTACTGTACATAAAATATCAAAAAGTACACCAAATATGTGTTATATATACTGTAAATAAACTATCAAAATCTTCAGTAATTATATTTAATATACTGTTCATAAAATATCAAAAATTACACCAAATGTATATTATACACTCTAAATAAAATATCAAAAAGGACAGTAAATATATATTACACTCTATGTAAAATATCAAAAACTACACCAAATATATATTATATAACTTACATAAAATATCAAAAGTACACCAAATATATATTATATACTGTACATAATATATAAAAAATTACAGTAAATATATTTCATATATTGGACATATAATATTAACTAAAAGTACACCAAATACATTTTACATACTGTAAATAGAATATCAAAAATTACAGTAAGTATATATTATCTCCTGTACATAAAATATCAAAAAGTACACCAAATATGTGTTATATATACAGTAAATAAACTATCAAAATCTTCAGTAATTATATTTAATATACTGTACATAAAATATCAAAAATTACACCAAATGTATATTATACACTCTAAATAAAATATCAAAAAGGACAGTAAATATATATTACACTCTATGTAAAATATCAAAAACTACACAAAATATATATTATATAATTTACATAAAATATCAAAACTACACCAAATATATATTATATACTGTACATAAAATGTCAAAAAGTACAGTAAATATATTTCATATATTGTTCATATAATATTAACTAAAAGTACACCAAATACATTTTACATACGGTAAATAAATTATCAAAAATTACAGTAAGTATATATTATCTACTGTACATAAAATATCAATAAGTACACCAAATATGTGTTATATATACTGTAAATAAACTATCAAAATCTTCAGTAATTATATTTAATATACTGTTCATAAAATATCAAAAATTACACCAAATGTATATTATACACTCTAAGTAAAATATCAAAAAGGACAGTAAATATATATTACACTCTATGTAAAATATCAAAAACTACACCAAATATATATTATATAATTTACATAAAATATGAAAAGTACACCAAATATATATTATATACTGTACATAAAATATCAAAAAGTACAGTAAATATATTTCATATATTGTACATATAATATTAGCTAAAACTACACCAAATACATTTTACATACTGTAAATAAAATATAAAAAATTACAGTAAGTATATATTATCTACTGTACATAAAATACCAAAAAGTACACCAAATACGTGTTATATATACTGTAAATAAACTATCAAAATCTTCAGTAATTATATTTAATATGCTGTTCATAAAATATCAAAAATTACACCAAATGTATATTATACACTCTAAATAAAATATCAAAAAGGACAGAAAATATATATTACACTCTATGTAAAATATCAAAAACTACACAAAATATATATTATATAATTTTCATAAAATATCAAAAGTACACCAAATACATATTATATGCTGTACATAAAATATCAAAAAGTACAGTAAATATATTTCATATATTGTACATATAATATTAACTAAAGGTACACCAAATACATTTTACATACTGTAAATAAAATATAAAAAATTTCAGTAAGTATATATTATCTACTGTACATAAAATATCAAAAAGTACACCAAATATGTGTTATATATACTGTAAATAAACTATCAAAATCTTCAGTATTATATTTAATATACTGTTCATAAAATATCAAAAATTACACCAAATGTATATTATACACTCTAAATAAAATATCAAACAGGACAGTAAATATATATTACACTCTATGTAAAATATCAAAAACTACACCAAATATATATTATATAATTTACATAAAATATCAAAAGTACACCAAATACATATTATATACTGTATATAAAATATCAAAAAGTACAGTAAATATATTTCATATTTTGTACATATACTATTAACTAAAACTACACCAAATACATTTTACATACTGTAAATAAAACATCAAAAATTCAGTATGTATATATTATCTACTGTACATAAAATATCAAAAAGTACACCAAATATGTGTTATTTATACTGTGAATAAAATATCAAAATCTTCAGTAATTATATTTAATATACTGTACATTAAATATCAAAAATTACACCAAATGTATATTATACATTCTAAATAAAATATCAAAAAGGACAGTAAATATATATTACACTCTATTTAAAATATCAAAAACTACACCAAATATATATTATATAATTTACATAAAATATCAAAAGTACACCAAATATATATTACATACTGTACATAAAATATCAAAAAGTACAGTATATATATTTCATATATTGTACATATAATATTAACTAAAAGTACACCAAATACATTTTACATACTGTAAATAGAATATCAAAAATTACAGTAAGTATATATTATCTACTGTACATAAAATATCAAAAAGTACACCAAATATGTGTTATATATACAGTAAATAAACTATCAAAATCTTCAGTAATTATATTTAATATACTGTACATAAAATATCAAAAATTACACCAAATGTATATTATACACTCTAAATAAAATATCAAAAAGGACAGTAAATATATATTACACTCTATGTAAAATATCAAAAACTACACAAAATATATATTATATAATTTACATAAAATATCAAAGCTACACCAAATATATATTATATACTGTACATAAAATGTCAAAAAGTACAGTAAATATATTTCATATATTGTTCATATAATATTAACTAAAGTACACCAAATACATTTTACATACTGTAAATAAATTATCAAAAATTACAGTAAGTATATATTATCTACTGTACATAAAATATGAAAAAGTACACCAAATATGTGTTATATATACTGTAAATAAACTATCGAAATCTTCAGTAATTATATTAATATACTGTTCATAAAATATCAAAAATTACACCAAATGTAAATTATACACTCTAAGTAAAATATCAAAAAGGACAGTAAATATATATTACACTCTATGTAAAATTTCAAAAACTACACCAAATATATATTATATAATTTACATAAAATATCAAAAGTACACCAAATATATATTATAAACTGTACATAAAATATCAAAAAGTACAGTAAATATATTTCATATATTGTACATATAATATTAGCTAAAACTACACCAAATACATTTTACATACTGTAAATAAAATATTAAAAATTACAGTAAGTATATATTATCTACTGTACATAAAATATCAAAAAGTACACCAAATATGTGTTATATATACTGTAAATAAACTATCAAAACCTTCAGTAATTATATTTAATATACTGTACATAAAATATCAAAAATTACACCAAATGTATATTATACACTCTAAATAAAATATCAAAAAGGACAGTAAATATATATTACACTCTATGTAAAATATCAAAAACTACACCAAATATACAGTGTATAATTTACATAAAATATCAAAAGTACACCAAATATATATTATATACTGTACATAAAATATCAAAAAGCACAGTAAATATATTTCATATATTGTACATATAATATTAACTAAAACTACACCAAATACATTTTACATACTGTAAATAAAATATCAAAAATTACAGTAAGTATATATTATCTACTGTACATAAAATATCAAAAAGTACACCAAATATGTGTTATATATAGTGTAAATAAACTATCAAAATATTCAATAATTATATTTAATATACTGTTCATAAAATATCAAAAATTACACCAAATGTATATTATACACTCTAAATAAAATATCATAAAGGACAGTAAATATATATTACACTCTATGTAAAATATCAAAAACTACACCAAATATATATTATTTAATTTACATAAAATATCAAAAGTACACCAAATATATATTATATACTGTACATAAAATATCAAAAAGCACAGTAAATATATTTCATATATTGTACATATAATATTAACTAAAACTACACCAAATACATTTTACATACTGTAAATAAAATATCAAAAGTTACAGTAAGTATATATTATCTACTGTACATAAAATATCAAAAAGTTCACGAAATATGTGTTATATATACTGTAAATAAACTATCAAAATCTTCAGTAATTATATTTAATATCCTGCACATAAAATATCAAAAATTACACCAAATGTATATTATACACTCTAAATAAAATATCAAAAAGGACAGTAAATATATATTACACCCTATGTAAAATATCAAAAACTACACCAAATATATATTATATAATTTACATAAAATATCAAAAGTACACCAAATATATATTATGTACTGTACATAAAATATCAAAAATACAGTAAATATAGTTCATATATTGTACATATAATATTAACTAAAACTATACCAAATACATTTTACATACTGTAAATAAAATATCAAAATTTACAGTAAGTATATATTATTTACTGTACATAAAATATCAAAAAGTACACCAAATATGTGTTATATATACTGTAAATAAACTATCAAAATCTTCAGTAATTATATTTAATATACTCTACATAAAATATCAAAAATTACACCAAATGTATATTATACACTCTAAATAAAATATCAAAAAGGACAGTAAATATATATTACACACTATGTAAAATTGCAAAAACTACACCAAATATATATTATATAATTTATATAAAATATCAAAAGTACACCAAATATATATTACATACTGTCCATAAAATATCAAAAAGTACAGTAAATATATTTCATATATTGTACATATAATATTAACTAAAAGTACACCAAATACATTTTACATACAGTAAATAAAATATCAAAAATTACAGTAAGTATACATTATCTACTGTACATAAAATATCAAATAGTACACCAAATATGTGTTATATATACTCTAAATAAACTATCAAAATCTTCAGTAATTATATTTAATATACTGTACATAAAATATCAAAAATTACACCAAATGTATATTATACACTCTAAATAAAATATCAAAAATGACAGTAAATATATATTACACTCTATGTAAAATATCAAAAACTACACCAATTATATATTATATAATTTACATAAAATATCAAAAGTACACCAAATATATATTATATACTGTACATTAAATATCAAAAAGTACAGTAAATATATTTCATATATTGTACATATAATATTAACTAAAACTACACCAAATACATTTTACATACTGTAAATAAATTATAAAAAATTACAGTAAGTATATATTATCTACTGTACATAAAATATCAAAAAGTACACCAAATATGTGTTATATATAGTGTAAATAAACTATCAAAATATTCAGTAATTATATTTAATATACTGTTCATAAAATATCAAAAATTACACCAAATGTATATTATACACTCTAAATAAAATATCAAAAAGGACAGTAAATATATATTACACTCTCTTTAAAATATCAAAAACTACACCAAATATATATCATTTAATTTACATAAAATATCAAAAGTACACCAAATATATATTATATACTGTACATAAAATATCAAAAAGTACAGTAAATATATTTCATATATTGTACATATAATATTAACTAAAACTATACCAAATACATTTTACATACTGTAAAAAAAATATCAAAATTTACAGTAAGTATATATTATTTACTGTACATAAAATATCAAAAAGTACACCAAATATGTGTTATATATACTGTAAATAAACTATCAAAATCTTCAGTAATTATATTTAATATACTGCACATAAAATATCAAAAATTACACCAAATGTATATTATACACTCTAAATAAAATATCAAAAAGGACAGTAAATATATATTACACTCTATGTAAAATATCAAAAACTACACCAAATATATATTATATAATTTACATAAAATATCAAAATTACACCAAACATATATTATATACTGTACATAAAATATCAAAAAGTACAGTAAATATATTTCATATATTGTACATATAATATTAACTAAAACTACACCAAATACGTTTTACATACTGTAAATAAAATATCAAAAATTACAGTAAGTATATATTATCTACTGTACATAAAATATCAAAAAGTACACCAAATATGTGTTATATATACTCTAAATAAACTATCAAAATCTTCAGTAATTATATTTAATATACTGTACATAAAATATCAAAAATTACAACAAATGTATATTATACACTCTAAATAAAATATCAAAAATGACAGTAAAGATATATTGCACTCTATGTAAAATATCAAAAACTACACCAAATATATATTATATAATTTACATAAAATATCAAAAGTACACCAAATATATATTATATACTGTTCATTAAATATCAAAAAGTACAGTAAATATATTTCATATATTGTACATATAATATTAACTAAAAGTACACGAAATACATTTTACATACTGTAAATAAAACATCAAAAATTACAGTAAGTATATATTATCTACTGTACATAAAATATCAAAAAGTACACCAAATATGTGTTATATATACTGTAAATAAACTATCAAAATCTTCAGTAATTATATTTAATATACTGTATATATAATATCAAAAATTACACCAAATGTTTATTATACACTCTAAATAAAATATCAAAAAGGACAGTAAATATATATTACACTCTATGTAAAATATCAAAAACTACACCAAATATATATTATATAATTTACATAAAATATCAATAGTACACCAAATATATATTATATACTGTACATAAATTATCAAAAAGTACAGTAAATGTATTTCATATATTGTACATATAATATTAACTAAAAGTACACCAAATACATTTTACATACGGTAAATAAAATATAAAAAAATTACAGTAAGTATATATTATCTACTGTACATAAAATATCAAAAAGTACACCAAATATGTGTTATATATACTGTAAATAAACTATCAAATTCTTCAGTAATTATATTTAATATACTGTACATAAAATATCAAAAATTACACCAAATGTATATTATACACTCTAAATAAAATATCAAAAAGGACAGTAAATATATATTACACTCTATGTAAAATATCAAAAACTACACCAAATATATATTATATAATTTACATAAAATATCAAAAGTACACCAAATATATAATATATACTGTACATAAAATATCAAAAAGTACAGTAAATATATTTCATATATTGTACATATAATATTAACTAAAACTACACCAAATACATTTTACATACGGTAAATAAAATATCAAAAATTACAGTAAGTATATATTATCTACTGTACATAAAATATCAAAAAGTACACCAAAGATGTGTTATATATACTATAAATAAACTATCAAAACCTTCAGTAATTATATTTAATATACTGTACATAAAATATCAGAAATTACACCAAATGTATATTATACACTCTAAATAAAATATCAAAAATGACAGTAAATATATATTACACTCTATGTAAAATATCAAAAACTACACCGTATATATTATATGATTTACATAAAATATCAAAAGTACACCAAATATATATTATATACTGTACATAAAATATCAAAAAGTACAGTAAATATATTTCATATTTTGTACATATACTAACTAAAACTACACCAAATACATTTTACATACTGTAAATAAAATATCAAAAATTATAGGAAGTACATATTATCTACTGTACATAAAATATCAAAAAGTACACCAAATATGTGTTATATATACTGTAAATAAACTATCAAAATCTTCAGTAATTATATTTAATATACTGTACATAAAATTTCAAAAATTACAGGAAGTACATATTATCTACTGTACATAAAATATCAAAAAGTACACCAAATATGTGTTATATATACTGTAAATAAACTATCAAAATCTTCAGTAATTATATTTAATATACTGTTCATAAAATATCAAAAATTACACCAAATGTATATTATACACTCTAAGTAAAATATCAAAAAGGACAGTAAATATATATTACACTCTATGTAAAATATCAAAAACTACACCAAATATATATTATATAATTTACATAAAATATGAAAAGTACACCAAATATATATTATATACTGTACATAAAATATCAAAAAGTACAGTAAATATATTTCATATATTGTACATATAATATTAGCTAAAACTACACCAAATACATTTTACATACTGTAAATAAAATATTAAAAATTACAGTAAGTATATATTATCTACTGTACATAAAATATCAAAAAGTACACCAAATATGTGTTATATATACTCTAAATAAACTATCAAAACCTTCAGTAATTATATTTAATATACTGTTCATAAAATATCAAAAATTACACCAAATGTATATTATACACTCTAAATAAAATATCAAAAAGGACAGTAAATATATATTACACTCTATGTAAAATATCAAAAACTACACCAAGTATATATTATATAACTTACATAAAATATCAAAAGTACACCAAATATATATTATATACTGTACATAATATATAAAAAATTACAGTAAATATATTTCATATATTGGACATATAATATTAACTAAAAGTACACCAAATACATTTTACATACTGTAAATAAAATATAAAAAATTACAGTAAGTATATATTATCTACTGTACATAAAATACCAAAGAGTACACCAAATATGTGTTATATATACTGTAAATAAACTATCAAAACTTCAGTAATTATATTTAATATGCTGTTCATAAAATATCAAAAATTACACCAAATGTATATTATACACTCTAAATAAAATATCAAAAAGGACAGAAAATATATATTACACTCTATGTAAAATATCAAAAACTACACCAAATATATATTATATAATTTACATAAAATATCAAAAGTACACCAAATACATATTATATACTGTATATAAAATATCAAAAAGTACAGTAAATATATTTCATATTTTGTACATATACTATTAACTAAAACTACACCAAATACATTTTACATACTGTAAATAAAACATCAAAAATTCAGTATGTATATATTATCTACTGTACATAAAATATCAAAAAGTACACCAAATATGTGTTATTTATACTGTTAATAAAATATCAAAATCTTCAGTAATTATATTTAATATACTGTACATTAAATATCAAAAACTACACCAAATGTATATTATACATTCTAAATAAAATATCAAAAAGGACAGTAAATATATATTACACTCTATGTAAAATATCAAAAACTACACCAAATATATATTATATAATTTACATAAAATATCAAAAGTACACCAAATATATATTACATACTGTACATAAAATATCAAAAAGTACAGTAAATGTATTTCATATATTGTACATATAATATTAACTAAAAGTACACCAAATACATTTTACATACTGTAAATAGAATATCAAAAATTACAGTAAGTATATATTATCTACTGTACATAAAATATCGAAAAGTACACCAAATATGTGTTATATATACAGTAAATAAACTATCAAAATCTTCAGTAATTATATTTAATATACTGTACATAAAATATCAAAAATTACACCAAATGTATATTATACACTCTAAATAAAATATCAAAAAGGACAGTAAATATATATTACACTCTATGTAAAATATCAAAAACTACACAAATTATATATTATATAATTTACATAAAATATCAAAGCTACACCAAATATATATTATATACTGTACATAAAATATCAAAAAGTACAGTAAATATATTTCATATATTGTACATATAATATTAGCTAAAACTACACCAAATACATTTTACATACTGTAAATAAAATATTAAAAATTACAGTAAGTATATATTATCTACTGTACATAAAATATAAAAAGTACACCAAATATGTGTTATATATACTGTAAATAAACTATCAAAACCTTCAGTAATTATATTTAATATACTGTACATAAAATATCAAAAATTACACCAAATGTATATTATACACTCTAAATAAAATATCAAAAATGACAGTAAATATATATTACACTCTATGTAAAATATCAAAAACTTCACCAAATATATATTATATAATTTACATAAAATATCAAAAGTACACCAAATATATATTATATACTGTACATAAAATATCAAAAAGCACAGTAAATATATTTCATATATTGTACATATAATATTAACTAAAACTACACCAAATACATTTTACATACCTTAAATAAAATATCAAAAGTTACAGTAAGTATATATTATCTACTGTACATAAAATATCAAAAAGTTCACCAAATATGTGTTATATATACTGTAAATAAACTATCAAAATCTTCAGTAATTATATTTAATATCCTGCACAAAAAATATCAAAAATTACACCAAATGTATATTATACACTCTAAATAAAATATCAAAAAGGACAGTAAATATATATTACACCCTATGTAAAATATCAAAAACTACACCAAATATATATTATATAATTTACATAAAATATCAAAAGTACACCAAATATATATTATATACTGTACATAAAATATCAAAAATACAGTAAATATAGTTCATATATTGTACATATAATATTAACTAAAACTACACCAAATACATTTTACATACTGTAAATAAAATATCAAAAATTACAGTAAGTATATATTATCTACTGTACATAAAATATCAAAAAGTACACCAAATATGTGTTATATATACTGTAAATAAACTATCAAAATCTTCAGTAATTATATTTAATATACTGTACATAAAATATCAAAAATTACAACAAATGTATATTATACACTCTAAATAAAATATGAAAAATGACAGTAAATATATATTAAACTCTTTGTAAAATATCAAAAACTACACCAAATATATATTATATAATTTACATAAAATATCAAAATTACACCAAATATATATTATATACTGTTCATTAAATATCAAAAAGTACAGTAAATATATTTCATATATTGTACATATAATATTAACTAAAAGTACACGAAATACATTTTACATACTGTAAATAAAATATCAAAAATTACAGTAAGTATACATTATCTACTGTACAGAAAATATCAAAAACTACACCAAATATGTGTTATATATACTGTAAATAAACTATGAAAATCTTCAGTAATTATATTTAATATACTGTTCATAAAATATCAAAAATTACACCAAATGTATATTATACACTCTATATAAAATATCAAAAAGGACAGTAAATATATATTACACTCTATGTTAAATATCAAAAACTACACCAAATATATATTATAAAATTTACATAAAATATCAAAAGTACACCAAATATATATTATATAGTGTACATAAAATATCAAAAAGTACAGTAAACATATTTCATATATTGTACATATAATATTAAATAAAAGTACACCAAATACATTTTACATACTGTAAATAAAATATCAAAAATTTCAGTAAGTATATATTATCTACTGTACATAAAATATCAAAAAGTACACCAAATATGTGTTATATATACTGTAAATAAACTATCAAAATTTTCAGTAATTATATTTAATATACTGTACATAAAATATCAAAAATTACACCAAATGTATATTATACACTCTAAATAAAATATCAAAAACGACAGTAAATATATATTACACTCTATGTAAAATATCAAAAACTACACCAAATATATATTATATAATTTACATAAAATATCAAAAGTACACCAAATATATATTATATAATGTACATAAAATATCAAAAAGCACAGTAAATATATTTCATATATTGTACATATAATATTAACTAAAACTACACCAAATACATTTTATATACTGTAAATAAAATATCAAAAACTACAGTAAGTATATATTATCTACTGTAAATAAAATGTCAAAAAGTACACCAAATATGTGTTATATATACTGTAAATAAACTACCAAAATCTTCAGTAATTATATTTAATGTACTGTACATAAAATATCAAAAATTACACCAAATGTATATTATACACTATAAATAAAATATCAAAAAAGGACAGTATATATATATTACACACTATGTAAAATGTCAAAAACTACACCAAATATATATTATATAATTTACATAAAATATCAAAAGTACACCAAATATATATTATATACTGTACATAAAATATCAAAAAGTACAGTAAATATATTTCATATATTGTACATATAATATTTACTAAAACTACACCAAATACATTTTACATACAGTAAATAATATATCAAAAATTACAGTAAGTATATATTATCTACTGAACACAAAATATAAAAAAGTACACCAAATATGTGTTATATAGACTGTAAATAAACTATCAAAATCTTCAGTAATTATATTTAATATACTGTTCATAAAATATCAATAATTACACCAAATGTATATTATACACTCTAAATAAAATATCAAAAAGGACAGTAAATATATATTACACTCTATTTAAAATATCAAAAACTACACCAAATATATATTATATAATTTACATAAAATATCAAAAGTACACCAAATATATACTATATACTGTACATAAAATATCAAAAAGTACAGTAAATATATTTCATATATTGTACATATAATATTAACTAAAACTACACCAAATACATTTTACATACTGTAAATAAAATATCAAAAATTACAGTAAGTATATATTATCTACTGTACATAAATTATCAAAAAGTACACCAAATATGTGTTATATATAGTGTAAATAAACTATCAAAATCTTCAGTAATTATATTTAATATACTGTTCATAAAATATCAAAAATTACACCAAATGTATATTATACACTCTAAATAAAATATCAAAAAGGACAGTAAATATATATTACACTCTATGTAAAATATCAAAAACTACACCAAATATATATTATTTAATTTACATAAAATATCAAAAGTACACCAAATATATATTATATACTGTACATAAAATATCAAAAAGTACAGTAAATATATTTCATATATTGTACATATAATATTAACTAAAACTCTACCAAATACATTTTACATACTGTAAATAAAATATCAAAATTTACAGTAAGTATATATTATTTACTGTACATAAAATATGAAAAAGTACACCAAATATGTGTTATATATACTGTAAATAAACTATCAAAACCTTCAGTAATTATATTTAATATACCGCACATAAAATATCAAAAATTACACCAAATGTATATTATACACTCTAAATAAAATATCAAAAAGGACAGTAAATATATATTATACTCTATGTAATATATGAAAAACTACACCAAATATATATTATATAATTTACATAAAATATCAAAATTACACCAAATATATATTATATACTGTACATAAAATATCAAAAAGTACAGTATATATATTTCATATATTGTACATATAATATTAACTAAAACTACACCAAATACATTTTACATACTGTAAATAAAATACCAAAAATTACAGTAAGTATATATTATCTACTGTACATAAAATATCAAAAAGTACACCAAATATGTGTTATATATACTCTAAATAAACTATGAAAATCTTCAGTAATTATATTTAATATACTGTACATAAAATATCAAAAATTACAACAAATGTATATTATACACACTAAATAAAATATCAAAAATGACAGTAAAGATATATTACACTCTATGTAAAATATCAAAAACTACACCAAATATATATTATATAATTTACATAAAATATCAAAAGTACACCAAATATATATTATATACTGTTCATTAAATATCAAAAAGTACAGTAAATATATTTCATATATTGTACATATAATATTAACTAAAAGTACACGAAATACATTTTACATACTGTAAATAAAACATCAAAAATTACAGTAAGTATATATTATCTACTGTACATAAAATATCAAAAAGTACACCAAATATGTGTTATATATACTGTAAATAAACTATCAAAATCTTCAGTAATTATATTTAATATACTGTATATATAATATCAAAAATTACACCAAATGTATATTGTACACTCTAAATAAAATATCAAAAAGGACAGTAAATATATATTACACTCTATGTAAAATATCAAAAACTACACCAAATATATATTATATAATTTACATAAAATATCAAAAGTACACCAAATATATATTATATACTGTACAGAAATTATCAAAAAGTACAGTAAATGTATTTCATATATTGTACATATAATATTAACTAAAAGTACACCAAATACATTTTACATACGGTAAATAAAATAAAAAAAAATTACAGTAAGTATATATTATCTACTGTACATAAAATATCAAAAAGTACACCAAAGATGTGCTATATATACTGTAAATAAACTATCAAAATCTTCAGTAATTATATTTAATATACTGTACATAAAATATCAAAAATTACACCAAATGTATATTATACACTCTAAATAAAATATCAAAAAGGACAGTAAATATATATTACACCCTATGTAAAATATCAAAAACTACACCAAATATATATTATATAATTTACATAAAATATCAAAAGTACACCAAATATATATTATATACTGTACATAAAATATCAAAAAGTACAGTAAATATATTTCATATATTGTACATATAATAATAACTAAAACTACACCAAATACATTTTACATACGGTAAATAAAATATCAAAAATTACAGTAAGTATATATTATCTACTGTACATAAAATATCAAAAAGTACACCAAATATGTGTTATATATACTGTAAAGAAACTATCAATATCTTCAGTAATTATATTTAATATACTGTACATAAAATATCAAAAATTACACCAAATGTATATTATACACTCTAAATAAAATATCAAAAATGACAGTAAATATATATTACACTCTATGTAAAATATCAAAAACTACACCAATTATATATTATATAATTTACATAAAATATCAAAAGTACACCAAATATATATTATATACTGTACATTAAATATCAAAAAGTACAGTAAATATATTTCATATATTGTACATATAATATTAACAAAAAGTACACCAAATACATTTTACATACTCTAAATAAAATATCAAAAATTACAGTAATTATATATTATCTAATGTACATTAAATATCAAAAAGTACACCAAATGTGTTGTATATACTGTAAATAAACTCTCAAAATCTTCAGTAATTATATTTAATATACTGTACATAAAATATCAAAAATTACACCAAATGTATATTATACACTCTAAATAAAATATCAAAAGGACAGTAAATATATATTACACTCTATGTAAAATATCAAAAACTACACCAAATATATATTATATAATTTACATAAAATATCAAAAGTACCCCAAATATATATTATATACTGTACTTAAAATATCAAGAAGTACAGTAAATATATTTCATATATTGTACATATAATATTACCGAAAAGTACAACAAATACATTTTACATACTGTAAATAAAATACAAAAAATTACAGTAAGTATATATTATCTACTGTACATAAACTATAAAAAAGTACACCATATATGTGTTATACATACTGTAAATAAACTATCAAAATCTTCAGTAATTATATTTAATGTACTGTTCATAAAATATCAAAAATTACACCAAATGTATATTATACACTCTAAATAAAATATCAAATATGACAGTAAATATATATTACACTCTATGTAAAATATCAAAAACTACACCAAATATATATTATATAATTTAAATAAAATATCAAAAGTACACCAAATATATATTATATACTGTACATAAAATATCAAAAAGTACAGTAAATATATTTCATATATTGTACATATAATATTAACTAAAAGTACACCAAATACATTTTACATACTGTAAATAAAATATCAAAAATTACAGTAAGTATATATTATCTACTGTACATAAATTATCAAAAAGTACAGTAAATATATTTCATATATTGTACATATAATATTATCTAAAAGTACACCAAATACATTTTACATACTGTAAATAAAATATCAAAAATTACAGTAAGTATATATTATCTACTGTACATATAATATCAGAAAGTACACCAAATATGTGTTATATATACTGTAAATAAACTATCAAAATCTTCAGTAATTATATTTAATATACTGTACATAAAATATCAAAAATTACACCAAATGTACATTATACACTCTAAATAAAATATCAAAAATGACAGTAAATATATATTACACTCTATGTAAAATTTCAAAAACTACACCAAATATATAATATATAATTTACATAAAATATCAAAAGTACACCAAATATATATTATATACTGTACATAAAATATCAAAAAGTACAGTAAATATATTTCATATACTGTACATATAATATTAATTAAAAGTCCACCAAATACATTTTACATACTGTAAATAAAATATCAAAAATTACAGTAAGTATATATTATCTACTGTACATAAAATATCAAATACTACAGTAAATGTATTTCATATATTGTACATATAATATTAACTAAAAGTACACCAAATACATTTTACATACAGTAAATAAAATATAAAAATTACAGTAAGTATATATTATCTACTGTACATAAAATATCAAAAAGTACACCAAATATCTGTTATATATACTGTAAATAAACTATGAAAATCCTCAGTAATTATATTTAATATACTGTTCATAAAATATCAAAAATTACACCAAATGTATATTATACACTCTAAATAAAATATCAAAAAGGACAGTAAATATATATTACACTCTATGTAAAATATCAAAAATTACACCAAATATATATTATATAATTTACATAAAATATCAAAAGTACACCAAATATATATTATATACTGTACATAAAATATCAAAAAGTACAGTAAATATATTTCATATATTGTACATATAATATTAACTAAAATTACAACAAATACATTTTACATACTGTAAATAAAATATCAAAAATTACAGTAAGTATATATTATCTACTGTAAATAAAATATCAAATAGTACACCAAATATGTGTTATATATACTGTAAATAAACTATCAAAATCTTCAGTAATTATATTTAATATACTGTTCATAATATATCAAAAATTACACACAATGTATATTATACACTCTAAATAAAATATCAAAAAGGACAGTAAATATATATTACACTCTATGAAAAATATCAAAAACTACACCAAATATGTATTATATAATTTACATAAAATAACAAAAGTACACCAAATATATATTATCTACTGTACATAAAATATCAAAAAGTACAGTAAATATATTTCATATATAGTACATATAATATTAACTAAAAGTACACCAAATACATTTTACATACTGTAAATAAAATATCAAAAATTACAGTAAGTATATATTATCTACTGTACATAAAATATCAAAAAGTACACCAAATATGTGTTATATATACTGTAAATAAACTATCAAAATCTTCAGTAATTATATTTAATATACTGTTCATAAAATATCAAAAATTACACCAAATGTATATTATACACTCTAAATAAAATATCAAAAAGGACAGTAAATATATATTACACTCTATGAAAAATATCAAAAACTACACCAAATATGTATTATATAATTTACATAACATAACAAAAGTACACCAAATATATATTATCTACTGTACATAAAATATCAAAAAGTACAGTAAATATATTTCATATATTGTACATATAATATTAACTAAAACTACACCAAATACATTTTACATACTGTAAATAAAATATAAAAAATTACAGTAAGTATATATTATCTACTGTACATAAAATACCAAAAAGTACACCAAATATGTGTTATATATACTGTAAATAAACTATCAAAATCTTCAGTAATTATATTTAATATACTGTTCATAAAATATCAAAAATTACACCAAATGTATATTATACACTCTAAATAAAATATCAAAAAGGACAGAAAATATATATTACACTCTATGTAAAATATCAAAAACTACACCAAATATATATTATATAATTTTCATAAAATATCAAAAGTACACCAAATACATATTATATACAGTACATAAAATATCAAAAAGTACAGTAAATATATTTCATATATTGTACATATAATATTAACTAAAAGTACACCAAATACATTTTCATACTGTAAATAAAATATAAAAAATTACAGAATGTATATATTATATACTGTACATAAAATATCAAAAAGTACACCAAATATGTGTTATATATACTGTAAATAAACTATTAAAATCTTCAGTATTATATTTAATATACTGTTCATAATATATCAAAAATTACACCAAATGTATATTATACACTCTAAATAAAATATCAAAAAGGACAGTAAATATATATTACACTCTATGTAAAATATCAAAAACTACACCAAATATATATTATATAATTTACATAAAATATCAAAAGTACACCAAATATATATTAAATACTGTACATAAAATATCAAAAAGTACAGTAAATGTATTTCATATATTGTACATATAATATTAACTAAAAGTACACCAAATACATTTTACAGACTGTAAATAAAATATAAAAAATTACAGTAAGTAAATATTATCTACTGTACATAAAATATCAAAAAGTACACCAAATATGTGTTATATATACTGTAAATAAACTATCAAAATCTTCAGTATTTATATTTAATATACTGTGCATAAAATACCAAAAATTACACCAAATGTATATTATACACTCTAAATAAAATATCAAAAAGACAGTAAATATATATTACACTCTATGTAAAACATCAAAAACTACACCAAGTATATATTATATAATTTACATAAAATATCAAAAGTACACCAAATATATATTATACACTGTACATAAAATATCAAAAAGTACAGTAAATATATTTCATATATTGTACATATAATAATAACTAAAATACACCAAATACATTTTACATACTGTAAATAAAATATCAAAAATTACAGTAAGTACATATAATCTACTGTACATAAAATATCAAAAGTACACCAAATATGTGTTATATATACTGTAAATAAACTATCAAAATCTTCAGTAATTATATTTAATATACTGTTCATAAAATATCAAAAATTACACCAAATGTATATTATACACTCTAAATAAAATATCAAATAGGACAGTAAATATATATTACACTCTATGTAAAATATCAAAAACTACACCAAATATATATTATATAATTTACATAAAATATCAAAAGTACACCAAATATATATTATATACTGTACATAAAATATCAAAAAGTACAGTAAATATATTTCATATGTTGTACATATAATATTAACTAAAAGTACACCAAATACATTTTACATACGGTTAATAACATATAAAAAATTACAGTAAGTTTATATTATCTACTGTACATAAAATATCAAAAAGTACAGTAAGTATATTTCACATATTGTACATATAATATTAACTAAAAGTACACCAAATACATTTTACAGACTGTAAATAAAATATTAAAAATTACAGTAAGTATATATTATCTACTGTACATAAAATATCAAAAAGTACAGTAAATATATTTCATATATTGTACATATAGTAATATCTAAAAGTACACCAAAAGCATTTTACATACTGTAAATAAAATATCAAAAATTACATTAAGTATATATAATCTACTGTACATAAAATATCAAAAAGTACACCAAATATGTGTTATATATACTGTAAATAAACTATCAAAATCTTCAGTAATTATATTTAATATACTGTTCATAAAATATCAAAAATTACACCAAATGTATATTATACACTCTAAATAAAATATCAAAAAGGACAGTAAATATATATTACACTCTATGTAAAATATCAAAAACTACACCAAATATATATTTTTTAATTTACATAAAATATCAAAAGTACACCAAATATATATTATATACTGTACATAAAATATCAAAAAGTACAGGAAATATATTTCATATATTGTACATATAATATTAACTAAAAGTACAACAAATACATTTTATATACTGTAAATAAAATATCAAAAATTACAGTAAATATATATTACATACTGTAACTAAAATATCAAAAAGTACACCAAATATGTGTTATATATACTGTAAATAATCTATCAAAAACTACAGTAATTATATTTAATATACTGTAGATAAAATATCAAAAATTACACCAAATGTATATTATTTAATGTAAATAAAATATCAAAAAGTACAGTAAATATATTTTACACACCATATGTAAAATATCACAATCTTCACCAAATATATATAATATAATTTACATAAAATATCAAAAGGACACCAAATATATGTTATATACTGTACATAAAATATCAAAATGTACAGTAAATATATTTCATATATTGTACATATAATATTAACAAAAAGTACAACAAATACATTTTATATAGTGTAAATAAAATATCAAAAACTACAGTAAATTGGTATTACATACTGTACATGAAATATCAAAAAGTACACCAAATATGTGTTATATATACTGTAAATAAACTATAAAAAACTACAGTAATTATATTTAATATACTGTACATAAAATATCAAAAATTACACCAAATGTATATTATATACTGTAAATAAATATCAATAAGGACAGTGAATATATATCACACTCTATGTAAAATATCAAAAACTGCAAATATATTATATAATTTACATAAAATATCAAAAGGACACCAAATATATCTTATATCCTGTACATAAAATATCAAAAGTACAGTAAATATATTTCATGTATTCTATATATAATATTAACTAAAAGTACACCAAATACATTTTATATAGTGTAAATAAAATATCAAAAAGCACAGTAAATATATATTACACACCATATGTAAAATATCACAATCTACACCAAATATATATTATATAATTTACATAAAATATCAAAGGGACACCAAATATATCTTATATACTGTACATAAAATATCAAAAAGTACAGTAAATATATTTCATATATTGTACATATAATATTAACTAAAAGTACACCAAATACATTTTATATAGTGTAAATAAATTATCAAAAATTACAGTGAATCTAAATTACATACTGTACATAAAATATCAAAAAGTACACCAAATATGTGTTATATATACTGTAAATAAACTATCAAAAACTACAGTAATTATATTAATATACTGTACATAAAATATCAAAAATTACACCAAATGTATATTATTTACTGTAAATAAAATATCAGAAAATACAGTACATATATATTACACACCATATGTAAAATATCACAATCTACACCAAATATGTATTATATAATTTACATAAAATATCAAAAGGACACCAAATATATCTTATATACTGTACATAAAATATCAAAATGTACAGTAAATATATTTCATATATTGTACATATAATATTAACTAAAAGTACACCAAATACATTTTATATAGTGTAAATAAAATATCAAAAAGTACAGTAAATATGTATTACACACCCTATGTAAAATATCACAATCTACACCAAATATATATTTTATAATTTACATAAAATATCAAAAGGACACCAAATATATCTTATATACTGTACATAACATATCAAAAATTACAGTAAATATATTTCATATATTGTACATATAATATTAACTAAAAGTACACCAAATACATTTTATATAGTGTAAATTAAATATCAAAAAGTACAGTAAATATGTATTATATACTGTACATAAAATACCAAAACGTACACCAAATATGTGTTATATATACTGTAAATAAACTATCAAAACTACAGTAATTATATTTAATATACTGTACATAAAATATCAAAAATTACCCCAAATGTATATTATTGACTGTAAATAAAATATCAAAAAGTATAGTAAATATATATTACACACCATATGTAAAATATCACAATCTACACCAAATATATATCCTATAATTTACATAAAATATCAAAAGGACACCAAATATATCTTATATACTGTACATAAAATATCAAAAATTTCAGTAAATTTATTTCATACCTTCTACATATAATAGTACCTAAAAGTACACCAAATACATTTTATATAGTGTAAATAAAATATCAAAAAGTACAGTAAATATGTATTATATACTGTACATGCAATATCAAAATTTCACCAAATATATGTTATATATACTCTAAATAAACTATGAAATCTACATTAATTATATTTAATATACTGTACATAAATTATCAAAAATTACACCAAATTTCTCTTATATACTCTAAATAAAATATGAAAAAGGACAGTAAATATATATTACGCAACCTATGTAAAATATCACAAACTACACCAACTATATATTATATAAATTACATAAAATATCAAAAGTACAGCAAATATATATTATATACTGTACCTAAAATATCAAAAAGTACAGTAAATATAATTCATATATTGTACATATATTATTAACTAAATGTACACCAAATACATTTTATATACTGTAAATAAAATATCAAAAATACAGTAAATATATATTACATACAGTACCTGAAATACCAAAAAGTACACCAAATATGTGTTATATATACTGTAAATAAACTATAAAAAACTACAGTAATTATATTTAATATACTCTACATAAAATATCAAAAATTACACCAAATGTATATTATTTAATGTAAATAAAATATCAAAAATACAGTAAATATATTTTACACACCACATGTAAAATATCACAATCTACACCAAATATATGTTATATAATTTACATAAAATATCAAAAGGACACCAAATATATCTTATATACTGTACATAAAATATCAAATGTACAGTAAATATATTTCATATATTGTACATATCATATTAACTTAAAGTACACCAAATACATTTTATATAGTGTAAATAAAATATCAAAAAGTACAGTAAATAGGTATTACATACTGTACATGAAATATCAAAAAGTACACCAAATATGTGTTATATATACTGTAAATAAACTATCAAAAACTACAGTAATTATATTAATATACTGTACACAAAATATCAAAAATTACACCAAATATATAATATTTACTGTAAATAAAATACCAAAAAGTACAGTAAATATATATTACACACCCTATGTAAAATATCACAAACTACACCAAATATATATTATATAATTTACATAAAATATCAAAAGGACACGAAATATACCTTAAATACTGTAGATAAAACATCAAAAAGTACAGTAAATATTTTTCATATATTGTACATATAATATTAACTAAAAGTACACCAAATACATTTTATATAGTGTAAATAAAATATCAAAAAGTACAGTAAATATATATTACACACCATATGTAAAATATCACAATCTACACCAAATATATATTATATAATTTACGAAAAATATCAAAAGGACACCAAATATATCTTATATACTGTACGTAAAAATATCAAAAGGTACAGTAAATATATTTCTAATATTGTACATATAATATTAACTAAAAGTACACCAAATACATTTTATATAGTGAAAATTAAATATCAAAAAGTAGAGTAAATATGTATTATATACTGTACATAATATATCAAAACGTACACCAAATATGTGTTATATATACTGTAAATAAACTATAAAATCTACACTAATTATATTTAATATACTGTACATGAAATATCAAAAATTACTCCAAATGTATATTATGTACTGTAAATAAGATATCCAAAATTACAATAAATATATTTCACACACCCTATGTAAAATATCAAAAGCTACACCAAATATATATTATATAATTTACATAAAATATCATAAGGACACCAAATATATCTTATATAGTGTACATAAAATATCAAAAAGTACAGTAAATATGTTTCATATATTGTACATATAATATTAACTAAAAGTACTGCAAATACATTTTATATACCGTAAATAAAATTTCAAAAAGTTCCGTAAATATATATTACATACTGTACATAAAATATCAAAAAGTACAAGAAACATGTGTTATATATACCGTAAATAAACTATCAAAAACTACAGTAATTATATTTAATATACTGTACATAAAATATCAAAAATTACACCAAATGTATATTATATACTCTAAATAAAATATGGAAGGGACAGTAAATATATATTACACTCTATGTAAATTATCAAAAACTACACCAAATATATATTATATACTTTACATAAAATAATAAAAGGACACCAAATATATCTTAAATACTGTAGATAAAATATCAAAAAGTACAGTATATATATTTCATATATTGTACATATATTATTAACTAAAAGTACACCAAATACATTTTGTATACTGTAAATAAAATATCAAAAAGTACAGTAAATATATATTACATACTGTACATAAAATATCAAACAGTACACCAAATATGTGTCATATATACTGTAAATAAACAATCAAAAACTACAGTAATTATATTTAATATACTGTACATAAAATATGAAAAATTACACCAATATATATTATACACTGTAAATAAAATATCAAAAATTACTGTAAATATATATTACACACCCTATGTAAAATATCACAAACTACACCCAATATATATTATATAATTTACATAAAATATCAAAAGGACACCAAATATATCTTCTATGTCGTACATAAAATATCAAAAAGTACAGTACATATATTTCATATATTGTATATATAATATTAACTAAAAGTACACCAAATACATTTTGTATACTGTAAATAAAATATCCAAAATACAGTAAATATGTATTACATACTGTACATAAAATATCAAAAAGTACACCAAATATGTGTTATATATACTGTAAATCAGCTATCAAAAACTACAGTAATTATATTTATTATGCTGTACATAAAATATCAAAAATTACACCATATGTATATTATATACAGTAAATAAAATATCAAAAAGTACAGTAAATATATATGACACACACTATGTAAAATATCAAAAACTACTCCAAATATATATTATAAAATTTACGTAAAATATCAAAAGGACACCAAATATATATTATATACTGTACATAAAATATCAAAAAGTACAGTAAATATGTTTCATATATTGTATATATAATATTAACTAAAAGTACAGCAATTACATTTTATATACTGTAAATAAAATATCAAAAAGTAGAGTAAATATATATTACATACTGTACATAAAATATCAAAAACTACACCAAATATGTGTTATATATACTGTAAATAATCTATGAAAAACTACAGTAATTATATTTAATATACTGTATATAAAATATCAAAAATTACACCAAATGAATATTATATACAGTAAATAAAATATCAAAAAGACCAGTAAATATATATTACATAAGCTATGTAAAATATAAAAAACTACACCATATATATATTATATAATTTACATAAAATATCAAAAAGCCACCAAGTATATCTTATATACTGTACATAAAATACCAAAAAGTACAGTAAATAGGTTTCATATATTTTACATATAATATTAAGTAAAAGTACAACAAATAGATTTTATATACTGTTAATAATATTTCAAAAAGTACAGTAAATATATATTACATATTGTACACTAAATATCAAAAAGTACACCAAATATGTGTTATATATACTGTAAATAAACTATCAAAAACTACAGTAATTATATTTAATATACTGTACATAAAATATCAAAAATTAAACCAAATGTATATTATACAATATAAATAAAATATGAAAAAGGACAGTAAATAGGTGTTACACACCCTATGTAAAATATCAAAAACTACACCAAATAAATATTATATAATTTACATAAAATATCAAAAGGACACCAAATATATATTATATACAGTACATAATATATCAAAAATACTGGAAATATGTTTGATATATTCTGCATATAATATTAACTAAAAGTACACCAAATACATTTTATATACTGTAAATTAAATATCAAAAAGTACAGTAAATATATATTATATTCTGTACATAAAATCTCAAAAAGTACACCAAATATGTGTTATATATACTGTAAATAAAATGTCAAAACCTACAGTAATTATATTAAATATACTGTACATAAAATACCAAAAATTACACCATATGTATAATATATACTGTAAATAAAATATCAAAAAGGACACTACATATATACTACACACCCTATGTAAAATATCAAAAACTACACCAAATATATATCATATAATTTACATAAAATACCAAAAGGACACCAAATATATCTCATATAGTGTACATAAAATATCAAAATGTACAGTATATTTTTCATATATTGTATATATAATATTATCTAAAAGTACACCAAACACATTTTATACACTGTAAATAAACTATCAAAACGTACAGTAAATATATTTTACATACTGTACTTAAAATATCAAAAAGTACACTAAATATGTGTTATATATACTATAAATAAACTATCAAAAACTATAGTAATTATATTTAATATATTGTACATAAAATATCAAAAATTACACCAAATGTATATTATATACGGTGAATAAAATATCAAACAGGACAGTAAATATATATGACACACACTATGTAAAATATCAAAAACTACACCAAATATATATTATATAATTTACATAAAATATCAAAAGGACACCAATTATATCCCATATACTGTACATAAAATATCAAAAATTAGAGTAAATGTATTTCATATATTGTACATACAATATTAACTAAAAGTACAACAAATACATTTTATATACTGTAAATAAAATATCAAAAAGTACAGTAAATATACATTACATACTGTACATAATATATAAAAAGTACACCAAATATGTGTTATATATACTGTAAATAAACTATGAAAAAATACAGTAATTATGTTTAATATACTGTACATTAAATATCAAAAATTACACCAAATGTATATTATATACTGTAAATAAAATATGAAAAAGTACACTAAATATATATTACACTCTATGTAAAATATCAAAAACTACACCAAATATATATTATATAATTTACATAAAATATCAAAAAGACACCAATTATATCCCATATACTGTACATAAAATATCAAAAAGTACAGTAAATATATTTTATATATTGTACATATAATATTAACTAAAAGTATACCAAATACATTTTATATACTGTAAATAAAATATCAAAAAGTACAGTAAATATATATTACATACTGTACATAAAATATCACAAAGTACACCAAATATGTGTTATATATACTGTAAATAAACTATCAAAATCTACAGTAATTATATTAAATATACTGTACATAAAATACCAAAAATTACAGCAAATGTATATTATATACTGTAAATAAAATATCAATAATTACAGTAAATATATATGACACACACTATGTAAAATATCAAAAACTACACCAAATATATATTATATAATTTACATAAAATATCAAAAGGACACCAAACATATTTTATATACTGTACATAAAGTATCAAAAAGTACAGTAAATATATTTCGTATATTGTACAAATAATATTAACTAAAAGTACACCAAATACATTTTATATACTGTAAATTAAATATCAAAAAGTACAGTAAATATATATTACATACGGTTCATAAAATATCAAAAAGTACACCAAATATGTGTTATATATACTGTAAATAAACTATCAAAATATACAGTAATTATATTTAATAAACTGTACATAAAATACCAAAAATTACACCAAATGTATAATATATACTGCAAATAAAATATCAAAAAGACAGTAAATATATACTACACACCCTATGTAAAATATCAAAAACTACACCAAATATATATTATATAATTTACATAAAATATCAAAAGGACACCAAATATATCTTATATACTGTACATAAAATACAAAAGGTACAGTAAATATATTTCATATATTGTACATATAATATTAACTAAAAGTACACCAAATACATTTTATATACTGTAAATAAAATATCAAAATGTACAGTAAATATATATTACATACTGTACATAAAATATCAAAAAGTACACCAAATATGTGTTATATATACTGTAAATAAACTATCAAAAACTACAGTAATTATATTTAATATACTGTACATAAAATATCAAAAATTACAGCAAATGTATATTATATACTGTAAATAAAATATCAAACAGGACAGTAAATATATATGACACACACAATGTAAAATATCAAAAACTACAACAAATATATATTATATAATTTACATAAAATATCAAAAGGACACCAAATATATCTTATATACTGTACATAAAATATAAAATGTACAGTAAATATATTTCATATATTGTACATATAATATTAACTAAAAGTACACCAAATACATTTTATATACTGTAAATAAAATATCAAAATGTACAGTAAATATATATTACACACCATATGTAAAATATCACAATCTACACCAAATATATATTATATAGTTTACATAAAATATCGAAAGGACCCCAAAGATATCTTATATACTGTACATAAATTATCAAAATGTACAGTAAATATATTTCATATATTGTACATATAATATTAACTAAAAGTACACCAAATACATTTTATATAGTGTAAAGAAAATATCAAAAAATACAGTAAATATATATTACACACCATATGTAAAATATCACAATCTACACCAAATATATATTATATAATTTACATAAAATATCAAAAGGACACCAAATATATCTTATATACTGTACATAAAATATCAAAAACTACATTAAATATATTTCATATATTGTACATATAATATTAACGAAAAGTACACCAAATATATTTTACATAGTGTAAATAAAATATCAAAAATTACAGTGAATATATATTACATACTGTACATAAAATATCAAAAAGTACACCCAATATGTGTTATATATACTGTTAATAAACTGCCAAAAACTACAGTAATTATATTTAATATACTGTACATAAAATATCAAAAATTACACAAAATGTATATTATTTACTGTAAATAAAATACCAAAAAGTACAGTAAATATATATTACACACCCTATGTAAAATATCACAAACTACACCAAATATATCTTATATAATTTACATAAAATATCAAAAGGACACCAATTATACCATATATACTGTACATATAATATCAAAATTTACAGTAAATATATTTCAAATATTGTACATATAATATTAACTAAAAGTACACCAAATACCTTTTATATACTGTAAGTAAAATATCAAAAATTACAGTAAATATATATTACATACTGTACATAAAATCTCAAAAAGTACACCAAATATGTGTTATATATACTGTAAATAAACTATCAAAAACTACAGTAATTATGTTTAATATACTGTACATAAAATATCAAAAATTACACCAAATGTATATTATTTACTGTAAATAAAATATCAAAATGTACAGTAAATATATATTACACACCATATGTAAAATACTACAATCTACACCAAATATATATTATATAATTTACATAAAATATCAAAAGGACACCAAATATATCTTATATACTGTACATAAAATATCAAAAAGTACAGTAAATATATTTCATATATTGTATATATAATATTAACTAAAAGTACACGAAATATATTTTATATAGTGTAAATAAAATATCAAAAAGTACAGTAAATATGTATTATATACTGTACATAAAATATCAAAACGTACGCCAAATATGTGTTATATATACTCTAAATAAACTTTAAAATCTACAGTAATTATATTTAATATACTGTACATAAAATATCAAAAATTACACCAAATGTATATTATACACTGTAAATAACATATCAAAAAGGACAGTAAATATATATTACACTCTATGTAAAATATCAAAAACTACAAATATATATTATATAATTTACATTAAATATCAAAAGTACACAAAATATATCTTATATACTTTTCATAAAATATCAAAAAGTACAGTAAATGTATTTCATATATTGTGCATATAATATTAACTAAAAGTACTCCAAATACATTTTATGTACTGCAAATAAAATATCAAAAAGTACAGTAAATATATATTACATACTGTACATAAAATATCAAAAAGTACACCAAATATGTGTTATATATACTGTAAATAAACTATCAAAAACTACAATAATTATATTTAATATACTGTACATAAAATATAAAAAATTACACCAAATGTATAATATACTGTAAATAAAATATCAAAAAGTACAGTAAATATATATTACACACCCTATGTAAAATATCACAAACTACACCAAATATATATTATATAATTTACATAAAATATCAAAAGGACACCAAATATATCTTATATACTGTACATAAAATATTAAAATGTACACTAAAGGTATTTCATATATTGCACATATAATATTAACTAAAAGTACACCGAATACATTTTATATACTGTAAATAAAATATCAAAAATTACAGTAAATATATATTACATACTGTACATAAAATATCAAAAAGTACACCAAATATGTTTTATATATACTGTAAATAAACTATCAAAAGCTACAGTAATTATATTCAATATAATGTAAATAAAATATCAAAAATTACACCAAATGTATATCATTTACTGTAAATAAAATATCAAAAAGTACAGTAAATATATATTACACACCCTATGTAAAATATCACAAACTACACCAAATATATATTATATAATTTACATAAAATAACAAAAGGACACCAAATATACCTTATATACTGTACTTAAAATATCAAAATGTACAGTAAATATACTTCATATATTGTATATATAATATTAACTAAATCTACACCAAATACATTTTTTATACTGTAAATAAAATATCAAAAATTACAGTAAATATATATTACATACTGTACATAAAATATCAAAAGTACACCAAATATGTGTTTCATATACTGTAAATTAACTATCAAAAACTACAGTAATTATATTTAATATACTGTACATAAAATATCAAAAATTACACCAAATGTATATTAATTACTGTAAATAAAATATCAAAAATACAGTAAATATATATTATACACCATATGTAAAATATCACAATCTACACCAAATATATATTATATAATTTACATAAAATATCAAAAGGACACCAAATATATCTTATATACTGTACATGAAACATCAAAAAGTACAGTAAATATATTTCATATATTGTACATATAATATTAACTAAAAGTACACCAAATATATTTTATATACTGTAAATAAAATATCAAATATTACAGTAAATATATATTACATACTGTACATAAAACATCAAAAAGTACACCAAATATGTGTAATATATACTCTAAATAAACTATCAAAAACTACAGTAATTATATTTAATATACTGTACATGAAATATCAAAAATTACACCAAATGTACGTTATTTACTGTAAATAAAATATCAAAAAGTACAGTAAATATATATTACACACAATATGTAAAATATCACAATCTACACCAAATATATTTTATATAATTTACATAAAATATCAAAAGGACACCAAACATATCTTATATACTGTACATAAAATATCAAAAATACAGTAAATATATTTCATATATTGTACATATAATATTAACTAAAAGTACACCAAATACATTGTATATACTGTAAATTAAATATCAAAAAGTACAGTAAATATATATTACATACTGTACATAAAATATCAAAAAGTACACCAAATATGTGTTATATATACTGTAAATAAACTATCAAAAGCTACAGTAATTATATTTAATATAATGTAAATAAAACATCAAAAATTACACCAAATGTATATTATTTACTGTAAATAAAATATCAAGTACAGTAAATATATATTACACACCCTATGTAAAATATCACAAACTACACCAAATATATATTATATAATTTAAAGAAAATAACAAAAGGACACCAAATATACCTTATATACTGTACATAAAATATCAAAATGTACAGTAAATATATTTCATATATTGTATATATAATATTAACTAAATGTACACCAAATACATTTTTTATATTGTAAATAAAATATAAAAAATTTCAGTAAATATATATTACATACTGTACATAAAATATCAAAAAGTACACCAAATATGAGTTATATATACTGTAAATAAACTATCAAAAACTGCAGTAATTATATTTAATATACTGTATATAAAAGATCAAAAATTACACCATATGTATATTATTTACTTTAAATAAAATATAAAAAAGGACAGTAAATATATATTACACACCCTATGTAAAATATCACAAACTACACCAAATATATAATATATAAATTACATAAAATATCAAAAGGACACCAAATATCCCTTATATACTGTACATAAAATATCAAAATGTACAGTAAATATATTTCATATATTGTACATATAATATTAACTAAGAGTACACCAAATACATTTTATATACTGTAAATAAAAAATCAAAAATTACAGTAAATATATATTACATACTGTACCTAAAAAATGAAAAAGTACACCAAATATGTGTTATATATACTGTAAATAAACTCTCAAAATCTTCAGTAATTACATTTAATATACTGTACATAAAATATCAAAAATTACACCAAATGTATATTATATACGGTAAATAAGATATCAAAAAGTACAGTAAATATATATTACACACCCTATGTAAAATATCACAAACTACACCAAATATATATTATATAATTTACATAAAATATCAAAAGGACACCAAATATATCTTATATACTGTACATAAAATATCAAAAAGTACAGTAAATATATTTCATATATTGTACATATAATATTAACTAAAACTACACCAAATACATTTTATATACTGTAAATAAAATATCCAATAGTACAGTAAATATATATTACATACTGTACATAAAATATCAAATAGTACACCAAACATGTGTTATATTTACTGTAAATAAAGTATAAAAACTACAGTAATTACATTTATTATACTGTACATAAAATATGAAAAATTACACTAAATGCATATTATATACTGTAAATAAAATATCAAATAGTACAGTAAATATTTATTACACACTCTATGTAAAATATCAAAAACTACACCAAATATATGTTATATAATTTACATAAAATATCAAATGTACACCAAATATATATTATATTCTGTACATAAAATATCAAAACGCACAGTAAATCCATTTCATATATTGTACATATAATATTAACTGAAAGTACACCAAATACATTTTACATACTGTATATAAAATATCAAAAAGCACAGTACATATATATTACATACTGTAGAAAAAATATCCAAAGGTACACCAAATATGTGTTATATATACTGTAAATAAACAATCAAAAAATCAGTAATTATATTTAATATTCTGTACATAAAATATCAAAAATTACACGAAATATATACTATATACTGTAAAAAAAATCTAAAATTACATTAAATATATATTACACACTCTATGTAAAATATCAAAAACTACGCCAAATATATATTATATAAATTACAGAAAATATAAAAAGTACACCAAATATATATTATATACTGTACATAAAATATCAAAAAGTACAGTAAATATATTGCAAATATTGTACATATAATATTAACTAAAATTACAACAAATACATTTTATATACTGTAAATAAAATACCCAAAAGTACAGTAAATATATATTACAAACTGTACATAAAATATCAAAAAGTACACCAAATATGTGTTATATATACTGTAAATAAACTATAAAATCTACAGAAATAATATTTAATACACTGTACATAAATTATCGAAAATTACACAAAATGTATATTATATACTGTAAATAAAATATCAAAAATTACAGTAAATGTATATTACACATTCTATTTAAAATAGCAAAAACTACACCAAAAATATATTTTATAATTTACATAAAATATCAAAAGTACACTTAATATATTTTATATACTGTACATAAAATATGGAAATGTACAGTAAATATATTTCATATATTGTACATATATTAAATAAAGTACACCAAATACATTGCATATACTGTAAATAAAATATCCAAAACTACAGTAAATATATATTACATAATGTACATAAAATATCAAAATGTACACCAAATATGTTTTATATATACTGTAAATAAGCTATCAAATACTACAGTAATTATATTTAATATACTGTACATAAAATACATACTGTACATAAAATATCAAAAAGTACACCAAATATGTGTTATATATACTGCAAAAAAGCTATAAAATCTACAGTAATTATATTTAATATACTGTACATAAAATATCAAAAATTACACTAAATGCATATTATATACTGTAAATAAAATATCAAATAGTTCAGTAAATATTTATTACACACTCTACGTAAAATATCAAAACTACATCAAATATGTGTTATATATACTGTAAATAATCAAAAATTACAGTAATTATATTTAACATACTGTACATAAAATATCAAAAATTACACGAAATGTATACTATATACTGTAAAAAAAATCTAAAATTACAGTAAATATATATTACACACTCTATGTAAAATATCAAAAACTACACCAAATATATATTACATAATTTACATAAAATATCAAAAGTACCCCAAATATATATTATATACTGTACATGAAATATCAAAAAGTACAGAAAATATATTTCATATATTATACATATAATATTAACTGAAAGTACACCAAATACATTTTGTATACTGTTAATTAAATACCCAAATTTCAGTAAATATATATTACATACTGTACATAAAATATCAAATACTACACCAAATATGTGTTGTATATACTGTAAATAGACTACCAAAAACTAAAGTAATTACATTTAACATACTGTACATAAAATCAAAAATTACACGAAATATATATTATATACACTAAATAAAATATCAAAAAGTACAGTAAATATTTATTACACACTCTATGTAAAATATCAAAAACTACACCAAATATATATTATATAATTTACATAAAATATCAAACGTACACCAAATATATATTATATACTTTACATAAAATATCAAAATGCACAGTAAATATATTTCATATATTGTACATATAATATTAAGTAAAAGTATACCAAATACATTCTACATACTGTAAATTAAATATCCAAAAGTACAGTAAATATATATTACATACTGAACATAAAAAATCAATAGTACACCAAATATGTGTTATATATACTGTATATAAGCTATCAAAAACTACAGTAATTATATTTAACATAATGTACATAAAATATCAAAAATTACACTAAATGCATATTATATACTGTAAATAAAATATCAAATAGTACAGTAAATATTTCTTACACACTATGTAAAATATCAAAAACTACACCAAACATATGTTATATAATTTACATAAAATATCAAAAGTACACCAAATATATAATATATACTGTACATAAAATATCAAAATGCACAGTAATTCTATTTCATATATTGTACATATAATATTAACTGAAAGTACACCATATACATTTTATATACTGTAAATAAAATATCCAAAAGCACAGTAAATATATATTACATACTGTACATAAAGTATCAAAAAGTACACGAAATATGTGTTATGTGTACTGTAAATAAACAATCAAAAAATAGAGTAATTATATTTAATATACTGTACATAAAATATCAAAAATTACCCGAAATGTATACTATATACCGTAAAAAAATGTCTAAAATTTCAGTAAATATATATTACACACTCTATGGAAAATATCAAAAACTACGCCAAATATATATTATATAATTTACATAAAATATCAAAAGTACACCAAATAGATATTATATACTGTACATAATGTATCAAAAAGTACAGTAAATATATTTCATATATTGCACATATAATATTAACTAAAAGTACACCAAATACATTTTATATACTGTATATAAAATATCCAATAGTACAGTAAATATATATTACATACTGTACATAAAATATCAAAAAGTACTCCAAATATGTGTTATATATACTATAAATAAATTATAAAAACAACAGTAATTATATTTAATATACTGTACATAAAATAGGAAAAATTACACCAAATGCATATTATATACTGTAAATAAAATATCAAAAAGTACAGTAAATATTTATTACACACTCTATGTAAAATATAAAAAACTACACCAAATATATGTTATATAATTTACATAAAATATCAAAAGTAGACCAAATATATATTATATACTGTACATAAAATATCAAAAATTACATGAAATGTATACTATATACTGTAAAAAAAATCTAAAATTACAGAAAATATATATTACACACTCTATGTAAAATATCAAAAACTACACCTAATATATAATATAATTTACATAAAATATCAAAAGTACACCAAATATATATTATATACTGTACATAAAATACCAAAATGTACAGTAAATATATTGCAAATATTGTACATATAATATTAACTAAAAGTACACCAAATACATTTCATATACTGTAAATAAAATATCCAAAAGTACAGTAAATATATATTACATACTGTACATAATATATCAAAAACTTCACCAAATATGTGTTATTTATACTGTAAATAAACTATAAAAACTACAGTAATTATATTTAATATACTGTACATAAAATATCAAATTTACAAAAAATGTATATTATATAGTTTATATAAAATATCAAAAATTACAGTAAATATATATTACACATTCTATTTAAAATATCAAAAACTACACCAAAAATATATTTTATACTTTACATAAAATATCAAAAGTACACTTAATATATTTTATATACCGTACATAAAATATGAAAATGTACAGTAAATATATTTCATATAGTGTACATATAATATTAAATAAAGTACACCAAATACATTTTATGTACTGTAAATAAAATATCCAAAAGTACAGTAAATATATATTACATATTGTACATAAAATATCAAAAAGTACACCAAATATGTGTTATATATACTGTAAATAAACTATAAAAAACTACAGTAATTATATTTAATATACTGTAAAAAAATATCAAAAATTACATCAAATGTATATTATTTACCGTAAATAAAATATCAAATAGTACAGTAAATATATATTACACACCATATGTAAAATATCACAATCTACACCAAATATATATTATATAATTTACATAAAATATCAAAAGGACACCAAATATATCTTATATACTGTTCATAAAATATCAAAAATTACAGTAAATATATATTACATACTGTACAGAAAATATCAAAAAGAACACCAAATATGTGTTAGATATACTGTAAACTATCAAAAACTGCAGTAATTATATTTAAGATACTGTATATAAAATATCAAAAATTACACCAAATGTATATTATTTACTGTAAATAAAATATCAAAAAGTACACTAAATATATCTTACACACCATATGTAAAATATCACAATGTACCCCAAATATATATTATATAATTTACATAAAATATCAAAATGACACCAAATATATCTTATATACTGTACATAAAACATCAAAAAGTACAGTAAATATATTTCATATAATGATCATATATTATTAACTAAAAGTACACCAAATACATTTTATGTACTGTGAATAAAATATCAAAAAGTAAAGTAAATATATATTACATACTGTACATAAAATATCGAAAAGTACACCAAATACGTGTTATATATACTGTAAATGAACTATCAAAAACTACACTAATTAAATTTAATATACTGTAAATAAAATATAAAAAATTACACCAAATATATAATATACTGTAAATAAAATATCAAAAAGTGCAGTAAATATATATTACACACCCTATGTAAAATATCAACTACACCAAATATATATTACATAATTTATATAAAATATCAAAACGACACAAAATATACCTTATATACTGTACATAAAATATCAAAATGTACAGTAAATATATTTCATATATTGTACATATAATATTAACTAAAAGTACACCAAATACATTTTATATACTGTAAATAAAATATCAAAAATTACAGTAAATATATATTACATAGTGTTCATAAAATATCAAAAAGTACACCAAATATGTGTTATATATACTGTAAATAAACTATCAAAACTACAGTAATTATATTTAATATACTGTACATAAATTATCAAAAATTACACGAAATGTATATTATATACTGAAAATAAGATATCAAAAATGCAGTAAATATATCTTACACACCCTATGTAAAATATCACAAACTACAACAAATATATATTATATAATTTACATAAAATATCAAAGGACACCAAATATATCTTATATACTGTACGTAAAATATCAAAAAGTACAGTAAATATATTTCATATATTGTACGTATAATATTAACTAAAAGTACACCAACTACATTTTATAAACTGTAAATAAAATATCAAAAATTACAGTAAATATATAATACATTCTGTACATAAAATATCAAAAAGTACACCAAATATGTGTTATATATACTGTAAACTATCAAAAACTACAGTAATTATATTTAATATACTGTACATAAAATATCAAAAATCACAGCAACTGTATATTATATACCGTAAATAAAATATCAAAAAGGACAGTGAATATATATGACACACACTATGTAAAATATCAAAAACTACACCAAATATATATTATATAATTTACAATAAATATCAAAAGGACACCAAATATATCTTATATACTGTACATAAAATATCAAAAAGTACAGTAAATATATTTCATATATTGCACATATAATATTAACTAAAATTACACCAAACGCATTTTATATACTGTAAATAAATTATCAAAAAGTACAGTAAATTTATATTACATACTGTACATGAAATATCAAAAAGTACATCAAATATGTGTTATATATACTGTAAATAAACTATCAAAAACTACAGTAATTATATTCAATATACTGTATATAAATTATCAAAAATTACTCTAAATGTACATTATATGGTTTAAATAAAATATCGAAAATACAGTAAATATATATTACACACCCCATGTAAAATATCCAAATTTACACCAAATATATATTATATAATTTACAAAAAATATCAGAAGGACACCAAATATATCTTATATACTGTTCGTAAAATATCAAAAACTACAGTAAATATATTACATATATTGTACATATAATATTAACTAAAAGTACAGCAAATACATTTTATATACTGTAAATAAAATATCAAAAATTACAGTAAATATATATTACATACTGTACATAAAATATCAAAAAGTACACCAAATATGTGTTATATATACTGTAAACTATCAATAACTTCAGTAATTATATATAATATACTGTACATAAAATATCAAAAATCAAACCAAGTGTATATTATATACTGTAAATAAAATATCAAAAAGGACAGTGAATATATATGACACATACTATGTAAAATATCAAAAACTACACCAAATATATATTTTATAATTTACATAAAATATCAAAAGGACACCAAATATATATTATATACTGTATATAAAATATCAAAAAGTACAGTATATATATTTCATATATTGTACATATATTATTAACTAAAAGTACACCAAATATATTTGATATACTGTAAATATAATACCAAATATTACAGTAAATATATATTACATACTGTACATAAAATATCAAAAAGTACACCAAATATGTGTTATATATACTGTAAACTATCAAAAACTACAGTAATTATATTTAATATACTGTACATAAAATATCAAAAATCACACCAAATGTATATTATATACTGTAAATAAAATATCAAAAAGGACAATGAATATATATGACACACACTATGTAAAATATCAAAAACTACACCAAATATATATTATATAATTTACAATAAATATCAAAAGGACACCAAATATATCTTATATACTGTACATAAAATATCAAAAAGTACAGTAAATATATTTCATATATTGTACATATAATATTAACTAAAAGTACACCAAATACATTTTATATACTGTAAATAAAATATCAAAAAGTACAGTAAGTATATATTACATACTGTACATAAAATATCAAAAAGTACACCAAATATGTGTTATATATACTGTAAATAAACTATCAAAAACTACAGTAATTATATTTAATATACTGTACATAAAATGTCAAAAATTACTTCAAATGTACATTATATAGAATAAATAATATATCCAAAATTCAGTAAATATATATTACACACCCTATGTAAAATATAAAAAATTACACCAAATGTATATTATATAATTTACAAAAAATATCGGAAGGACACCAAATATATCCTATATACTGTACGTAAAATATCAAAATCTACAGTAAATATATTTCATATATTGTACATATAATATTAACTAATAGTACACCAAATACATTTTATATACTGTAAACAAAATATCAAAAAGTACAGTAAATATATATTACATACTGTACATAAAATATCAAAAAGTACACCAAATATGTGTTATATATACTGTAAATAAACTATCAAAAACTACAGTAATTATATTCAATATACTGTACATAAAATATCAAAAATTACTCCAAATGTACATTATATGGTGTAAATAAAATATCCAAAATACAGTAAATATATATTACACACCCTATGTAAAATATCCAAATTTACACCAAATATATATTATATAATTTACAAAAAATATCGGAAGGACACCAAATATATCTTATATACTGTACGTAAAATATCAAAAACTACAGTAAATATATTTCATATATTGTACATATAATATTAACTAAAAGTACAGCAAATACATTTTATATACTGTAAATAAAATATCAAAAATTACAGTAAATATATATTACATACTGTACATAAAATATCAAAAAGTACACCAAATACTGTACATAAAATATCAAAAAGTACAGTATATATATTTCATATATTGTACATATATTATTAACTAAAAGTACACCAAATACATTTGATATACTGTAAATAAAATATCAAAAATTACACTAAATATATATTACATACTGTACATAAAATATCAAAATGTACTCCAAATATGTGTTATATATACTGTAAATAAACTATCAAAACTACAGTAATTATATTTAACATACAGTACATAAAATATCAAAAATTACACCAAATGTATATTATATACTGTAAATAAGATATCAAAAATACAGTAAATATATATTACACACCCAATGTAAAATATCACAAACTACACCAAATATATATTTCATAATTTACATAAAATATCAAAAGGACACCAAATATATCTTATATACTGTACATAAAATATCAAAAAGTACAGTAAATATATTTGATATATTGTACATATAATATTAACTAAAAGTACACCAAATACATTTTATGTAGGGTAAATAAAATATCAAAAATTACAGTAAATATATATTACATACTGTACATAAAATATCAAAAAGTACACCAAATATGTGTTATATATACTGTAAACTATCAAAAACTACAGTAATTATATTTAATTTACTGTACATAAAATATCAAAAATCACACCAAATGTATATTTTATACCGTAAATAAAATATCAAAAAGGACAGTGAATATATATGACACACACTATGTAAGATACCAAAAACTACACGAAATATATATTATATAACTTACAATAAATATCAGAAGGACACCAAATATATCTTATATACTGTACATAAAATATCAAAAAGTACAGTAAATATATTTCATATATTGTACATATAATATTAACTAAAAGTACACCAAATACATTTTATATACTGTAAATAAAATATCAAAAAGTACAGTAAATATATATTACATACAGTACATAAAATATAAAAAAGTACACCAAATATGTGTTATATATACTGTAAATAAGCTATGAAAAACTACAGAAATTATATTCAATATACTATACATAAAATATCAAAAATTACTCCAAATGTACATTATATAGTGTAAATAATATATCCAAAATACAGTAAATATATATTACACACCCTATGTAAAATATCAAAAATTACACCAAATATATATTATATTATTTACAAAAAATATCGGAAGGACACCAAATATATCTTATATACTGTACGTAAAATATCAAAAACTACAGTAAATATATTTCATATATTGTACATATAATATTAACTAAAAGTACACCAAATACATTTTATATACTGTAAATAAAATATCAAAAATTACAGTAAATACATATTACATACTGTACATAAAATATCAAAAAGTACACCAAATATGTGTTATATATACTGTAATTATCAAAAACTACAGTAATTATATTTAATATACTGTACATAAAATATCAAATATTCCACCAAATATATATTATATACCGTTAATAAAATATCAAAAAGGACAGTAAATATATATTACACCCTATGTAAAATATCAAAAACTACGTCAAATATATATTATATAATTTACAAAAAATATTAAAAGTACACAAAATATATCTTATATACTCTACATAAAATATCAAAAAGTACAGTAAGTATATTTCATATATTGTACATATAATATTAAGTAAAAGTACACCAAATATATTTTATATACTGTAAATAAATTATCAAAAAGTACAGTAAATATATATTACATACTGTACATAAAATATCAAAAAGTACACCAAATATGTGTTATATATACTGTAAAGAAACTATCAAAATCTACAGTAATTACATTTATTATACTGTATGTAAAATATCAAAAATTACACCAAATGTATATCATATACTCTAAATAAAATATGAAAAAGGACAGTAAATCTATATTACGCACCCTAAGTAAAATATCATAAACTACACCAAATATATATTATGTAATTTACATAAAATATCAAATGGACACCAAATATATCTTAAATACTGTACATGAAATATCAAAATGTACAGTAAATATATTTCATATATTGTACATATAATATTAACTAAAAGTACACGAAATACATTTTATATACTGTAAATAAAATATCAAAATGTACAGTAAATATATTACATACTGTACATAAAATATCAAAAAGTACACCAAATATGTGTTATATATACTGTAAATAACTATCAAATACTACAGTAATTATATTCAATATACTGTACATAAAATATCAAAAATTACACCAAATGTATATTATATACTGTAAATAAAATATCCAAAATACAGTAAATATAAATTACACACCATATGTAAAATATCCAAATTTACACCAAATATATATTATATAATTTACAAAAAATATCGGATGGACACCAAATATATCTTATATACTGTACGTAAAATAAAAAAAACTACAGTAAATATATTTCATATATTGTACATATAATATTAACTAAAAGTACACCAAATACATTTTATATACTGTAAATAAAATATCAAAAATTACAGTAAATATATATTACATACTGTACATAAAATATCAAACAGTACACCAAATATGTGTTATATATACTGTAATTATCAAAAACTACAGTAATTATATTCAATGTACGCTATATAAATTATCAAAAATTACACCAACTGTAAATTATATACTGTAAATAAAATATCAAAAAGGACAGTAAATATATACTACACACACTATGTAAAATATCAGAAACTACACCAAATATATATTATATAATTTACATAAAGTATCAAAAGGACACCAAATATATCTTATATACTCTATATAAAATATCAAAAAGTACAGTAAATATATTTCATATATTGTATATATAATATTAACTAAAAGTACACCAAATACATTTTATATACTGTAAATAAAATATCAAAAAGTACAGTAAATATATATTACATACTGTACATAAAATATCAAAAAGTACAGTAAATATATTTCATATATTGTAATTATAATATTAACTAAAAATACACCAAATACATTTTATATACTGTAAATAAAATATCAAAAAGTACAGTAAATATATATTACATACTGTACATAAAATATCAAAAAGTACACCAAATATGTGTTATATATACTGTAAATAAACTATCAAAAACTACAGTAATTATATTTAATATACTGTACATAAAATATCAAAAATTACTCCAAATGTACATTATGTAGTGTAAATAATATATCCAAAATACAGTAAATATATATTACACACCCTATGTAAAATATCAAAAATTACACCAAATATATATAATATAATTTACAAAAAATATCGGAAGGACAAAAATATATCCTATATACAGTACGTAAAATATCAAAAACTACAGTAAATATGTTTCATATATTGTACATATAATATTAACTAAAAGTACAGCAAATACATTTTATATACTGTAGATAAAATATCAAAAAGTACAGTAAATATATATTACACACCCTATGTAAAATATCCAAATTTACACCAAATATATATTATATAATTTACAAAAAATATCGGAAGGACTACAAATATACCTTATATAATGTACGTAAAATATCAAAAACTACAGTAAATATATTTCATATATTGTACATATAATATTAACTAAAAGTACACCAAATACATTTTATATACTGTAAATAAATTATCAAAAATTACAGTAAATATATATTACATACTGTACATAAAATATCAAAAAGTACACCAAATATGTGTTATATATACTGTAAACTATCAAAAACTACAGTAATTATGTTTAATATACTGTACATAAAATATCAAAAATTACACCAAATGTATATTATGTACCCTAAATAAAATATGAAAAAGGACAGTAAATATATATTACACACCCTATGTAAAATATCAAAAACTACACCAAATATATATAATATAATTTACATAAAATATCAAAAGGACACCAAATATATATTATGTACTGTACATAAAATATCAAAAATTACAGTAAATATATTTCATATATTCTGCATATAATATTAACTAAAAGTACACCAAATACATTTTATATACTGTAAATAAAATATCAAAATGTACAGTAAATATATATTACATAATGTACATAAAATATCAAAAAGTACACCAAATATGTGTTATATATATTGTAAATAAACTATCAAAAACTACAGTACTTATATTTAATATACTGTACATAAAATATCGAAAATTACACCAAATGTATAATATATACTGTAAATAAAATATCAAAAAGTACATTAAATATATACTACACACCCTGTGTAAAATATCAAAAACTACACCAAATATATATTATATACTTTACATAAAATATCAAAAGGACACCAAATATATGTTATATACTGTACATAAATATCAAATTTACAGTAAATATATTTCATACATTGTACATATAATATTAACTAAAAGTACACCAAATACATTTTATATACTGTAAATAAAATATCAAAAATTACAGTAAATATATATTACATACTGTACATAAAATATCAAAAAGTACACCAAATATGTGTTACATATACTGTACATAAACTATCAAAAACTACAGTAATTATATTTAATATACTGTACATAAAATATCAAAAATTACACTAAATGTATATTATATACTGTAAATAAAATATCAAAAAGTACAGTAAATACATATTACACTCTATGTAAAAAATCAAAAACTACACCAAATATATATTATATAATTTAAATAAAATATATAAAGAACACCAAATATATCTTATATACTCTACATAAAATTTCAAAAAGTACAGTAAATATATTTCATATATTGTACATATAATATTAACTAAAAGTACACCAAATACATTTTATATACTGTAAATAAAATACAAAAATTACAGTAAACATATACTACATACTGTACATAAAATATCAAAAAGTACACCAAATATGTGTTATATATACTGTAAATCAACTATCAAAAACTACAGTAATTATATTTATTATGGTGTACATAAAATGTCAAAAACTATAACAAATGTATATTATATACTGTAAATAAAATATCAAAAAGGACAGTAAATATATATGACACACCCTATGTAAAATATCAAAAACTACACCAAATATATATTATATAATTTACGTAAAATATAAAAAGGACACCAATTATATATTATATACTGTACATAAAATATCAAAAAGTACAGTAAATATATTTCATATATTGTACATATAATATTAACTAAAAGTACACCAATTACATTTTATATACTGCAAATAAAATTTCAAAATTAGAGTAAATATATGTTACATACTGTACATAAAATATCAAAAAGTACCCCAAATATGTGTTATATGTAATGTAAATAAACTATGAAAAACTACAGTAAATATAATTAATATACTGTAAATAAAATATCAAAAATTACACCAAATGTATATTATATACTGTAAATAAAATATCAAAAATTACAGTAAATATATATTACACAAACTATGTAAAATATAAAAAACTACACCAAATATATATTATATAATTTACATAAAATATAAAAAGGCCACCAAATATATCTTATATACTGTACATAATATACCAAAAAGTACAGTAAATAGGTTTCATATATTGTACATATAATATTAACTACAAATACAACAAATACATTTCATATACTGTAAATAATATTTCAAAGAGTACAGGAAATATATATTACATACTGTACATAAATTATCAAAAAGTACACCAAATATGTGTTATATATACTGTAAATAAACTATCAAATACTACATTACTTATATTTAATATACTGTACATAAAATATCAAAAATTACACCAAATGTATAATATATACTGTAAATAAAATATCAAAAAGGACAGTAAATATATACTACACACCCTATGTAAAATATCAAAAATTACACCAAATGTATATTATATAATTTACATAAAATGTCAAAAGGACACCAAATATATCTTATATACTGTACATAAAATATCAAAAATACAGTAAATATATTTCATATATTGTACATATAATATTAACTAAAAGTACACCAAATACATTTTATATAGTGTAAATAAAATATCAAAAAGTACAGTAAATATGTATTATATACTGTACATAAAATATCAAAAAGTTCACCAAATATGTGTTATACATACTCTAAATAAACTATAAAATCTACAGTAATTATATTTAATATACTGTACATAAAATATCAAAAATTACACCAATTGTATATTATATACACTAATTAAAATATGAAAAAGGACAGTAAATATATATTACGCACACTATGTAAAATATCACAAACTACACAAAATATATATTATATAATTTACATAAAATATCAAAAGTACACCATATATATTATATACTGTACATTAAAATATCAAAAATTACAGAAAATATATTTCATATATTGTACATATAATGTTAACTAAAAGTACACCAAATATATTTTATATACTGTAAATAAAATATCAAAAACTACAGTAAATATATATTACTTACAATACATAAAATATAAAAATGTACACCAAATATGTGTTATATATACTGTAAATAAACTATCAAAAACTACAGTAATTATATTTAATATACTGTATATAAAATATCAAAATTACACCAAATGTATGTTATATACTGTATATAAAATATCGAAAAGGACAGTAAATATATACTGCACACCCTATGTAAAATATCAAAAACTACACCAAATATATATTATATAATTTACATAAAATATCAAAAGGACACCAAGTATATCTTATATACTGTACATAAATTATCAAAAAGTACAGTAAATATATTTCATATATTGTGCATATAATATTAACTAAAAGTACACCAAATACATTTTATGTAGTGTAAATAGAATATCTAAAGGTACAGTAAATATATATTACATACTGTACATAAAATATCAAAAAGTACACCAAATATGTGTTATATATACTCTAAATAAACTATAAAAAACTACAATAATTATATTTAATATACTGTACATAAAATATACAAAATTACCCCAAATGTATTCTATACAGTAAATAAAATATCAAAAAGTAGAGTAAATATATATTACACACCCTATGTAAAATATCAAAAACTACACCAAATATATATTATATAATATGCATAAAATATCAAAAGGACACCAAATATATCTTATATACTGTACATAAAATATCTAAATGTACAGTAAATATATTTCATATATTGTACATATAATATTAACTAAAAGTTCACCGAATACATTCTATATACTGTAAATAAAATACCAAAAATTACAGTAAATATATATTACATACTGTACATAAAACATCAAAAAGTACACCAAATATGCGTTATATATATTCTAAATAAACTATCGAAAACTACAGTAATCATATTTAATATACTATACATAAAATATCAAAAATTATACCAAATGTACATTATTTACTGTAAATAAAATATCAAAAAGTACAGTAAATATATATTACACACCATATGTAAAATATCACAGTCTACACCAAATATATATTATATAATTTACATAAAATATCATAAGGACATCAATTATATCTTATATACTGTACATAAAATATCAAAAAGTACAGTAAATATATTTCATATATTGTACACATAATATTAACTAAAAGTACACCAAATACATTTTATATACTGTAAATAAAATATCAAAAATTTCAGTGAATATATATTACATACTGTACATAAAATATCAAAAAGTACACCAAATATGTGTTATATATACTGTTAATAAACTATCAAAAACTACAGTAATTATATTTAATATACTGTACATAAAATATCAAAAATTACACCAAATGTATATTTTTTACTGTAAATAAAATACCAAAAAGTTCAGTAAATATTATTAAACAACTATGTACAATATCACAAACTACACCAAATATATATCATGTAAATTACATAAAATATCAAAAGGACACCAAATATACCTTTTATACTGTACATAAAATATCAAAATATACAGTAAATATATTTCATATATTGTACATATAATATTAACTAAAAGTACACCAAATACATTTTATATACTCCAAATAAAATATCAAAAATTACAGTAAATATATATTACATACTGTACATACAATATCAAAAAGTACACCAAATATGTGTTATATATAATCTAAATAAACTATCAAAAACTACAGTACTCATATTTAATATACTGTACATAAAATATCAAAAATACACCAAATGTATAATATATACTGTAAATAAAATATCAAAAAGTACAGTAAATATTTACTACACACCCTATGTAAAATATCAAAAACTACACCAAATATATATTATATAATTTACATAAAATATCAAAAGGACACCAAATATATGTTATATACTGTACATAATTATCAAAAAGTACAGTAAATATATTTCATCCATTGTACATATAATATTAACTAAAAGTACACCAAATACATTTTATATACTGTAAATAAAATATCAAAAAGTACAGTAAATATATATTACATACTGTACATAAAATATCAAAAAGTACCACAAATATGTGTTATATATACTCTAAATAAACTATGAAAAACTACAGTTATTATATTTAATATACTGTACATAAAATATCAAAAATTACAACAAATGACACTAAATATAACTTATATACTGTACATAAAATATCAAAATCTACAGTAAATATGTTTCATAGATTATACATCTTATATTAACTAAAAGTACAACAAATTCATTTTATATACTGTAAATAAAATTTCAAAAGTACAGTAAATATATATTACATACTGTATATAAAATGTCAAAAAGTACCCCAAATATGTGTTATATATACTGTAAATAAACTATGATAAACTACAGAAATTATATTTATTATACTGTACATAAAATATCAAAAATTACACCAAATGTATATTATATACACTAAATAAAATATGAAAAAGGACAGTAAATATATATTACACTCTATGTAAATTATCAAAAACTACACCAAATATATATTATATAATTTACATAAAATATCAAAAGGACACTAAATATATCTTATATACTGCACATAAAATACCAAAGTACAGTAAATATATTTCATATATTGTACATATAATATTAACTAACAGTACACCAAATACATTTTATATACTGTAAATAAAATATCCAATAGTACAGTAAATATATATTACATACAGTTCATAAAATATAAAAAAGTAAACCAAATATGTGTTATATATACTGTAAATAAACTATCAAAAACTACAGTAATTATATTTATTATACTGTATATAAAATATCAAAAATTACACCAAATGTATATTATATACTGTAAATAAAATATCAAAAAGGACAGTAAATATATACTACACACCCTATGTAAAATATAAAATACTACACCAAATATATATTATACAATTTACATAAAATATAAAAAGGAAAGCAAATATATCTTATATACTGTACATAAAATATCAAAATGTACAGGAAATATATTTCATATATTGTACATATAATAATAACTAAAAGTACACCAAATACATTTTATATACTGTAAATAAAATATCAAAAATACAGTAAATATATATTACATACTGTACATAAACTATCAAAAAGTACCCAAATATGTGTTATATATACTGTAAATAAACTATGAAAAACTGCACTAATTATATTTAATATACTCTACATAAAATATCAAAAATTACACCAAATATATATTATATACTGTGAATAAAATATCAAAAACTACAGTAAATATATATTACACACCATATGTAAAATATCACAATCTACACCAAATATATATTATATAATTTACATAAAATATCAAAAGTACACCAAATATATCTTATATACTGTACATAAAATATCAAAAAGTACACAAAATATATTTCATATATTGTGCATATAATATTAACTAAAATTACACCAAATACATTTTATATACTGTAAATAAAATATCAAATAGTACAGTAAATATATATTACATACTGAACATAAAATATCAAAAAGTAAACCAAATATGTGTTATATATACTGTAAATAAACTATCAAAAACTACAGTACTTATATTTAATATACTGACATAAAATATCAAAAATTACACCAAATGTATAATATATACTGTAAATAACATATAAGAAAGGACAGTAAATATATACTACACACCCTATGTAAAATATCAAAAACTACACCAAATATATATTATATAATTTACATAAAATATCAAAACGAAACCAAATACATGTCATATACTGTACATAAATATCAAAAAGTACAGTAAATATATTTCATACATTGTACATATAATATTAACTAAAAGTACGCCAAATACATTTTATGTACTGTAAATTCAAATATCAAAAAGTACAGTAAAGATATATTACATACTGTACATAAAATATCAAAAATACCCCAAATATGTGTTATATATACTGTAAATAAACTGTGAAAAACTACAGTAATTATATTTAATATACAGTACATAAAATATCAAAAATTACACCAAATGTATATAATATACTGTAAATAAAACATCAAAAATACAGTAAATATATATTACACACCCTATGTAAAATATCAAAAACTACACCAAATATATAATATAATTTACATAAAATATCAAAAGGACAACAAATATATCTTATATACTGTACATAAAATATCAAAAAGTACAGGAAATATATTTCATATATTGTATATATAATATTAACTAAAAGTACACAAAATACATTTTCTGTACTGTAAATAAAATATCAAAATGTACAGTAAATATATATTACATACTGTACATAAAATATCAAAAAGTACCCCAAATATGTGTTATATATACTGTAAATAAACTATGAAAAACTACAGTAATTATATTTAATATACTGTACATAAAATATCAAAAATTACACCAAATGTATATTATATACTGTAAATAAAATGTCAAAAATTACACTAAATATATATTACACACCATATGTAAAATATCACAATCTACACCAAATATATATTATATAATTTACATAAAATATGAAAATACACCAAATATATCTTATATACTGTACAAAAAATATCAAAAAGTAGAGTAAATATATTTCATATATTGTACATATAATATTAACTAACAGTACACCAAATACATTTTATATACAGTAAATAAAATATCAAATAGAACAGTAAATACATATTACATACAGTTCATAAAATATAAAAAAGTAAACCAAATATGTGTTATATATACTGTAAATAAACTATCAAAAACTACAGTAATTATATTTAATATACTGTATATAAAATATCAAAAATTACACCAAATGTATATTATCTACTGTAAATAAAATATCAAAAAGGACAGTAAATATATACTACACACCCTATGTAAAATATAAAAAACTACACCAAATATATACTATATAATTTACATAAAATATCAAAAGGACACAAAATAAATCTTATATACTGTACATAAATTATCAAAATGTACAGGAAATATATTTCATATATTGTACATATAATATTAACTAAAAGTTCACCAAATACATTTTATATAATGTAAATAAAATATCAAAATGTACAGTAAATATATATTACATACTGTACATAAAATATCAAAAAGTACCCCAAATATGTGTTATATATACTGCAAATAAACTATGAAAAACTACAGTAATTATATTTAGTATACTGTACATAAAATATCAAAAATTACACCAAATGTATATTATATACTGTAAATAAAATATCAAAAATACAGTAAATATATATTACACACACTATGTAAAATATCAAAAACTACACCAAATATATATTTTATAATTTATATAAAATATCAAAAGGACACTAAATATATCTTATATACTGTACATAATATATCAAAAAGTACAGTAAATGTATTTCATATATTAAACATATAATATTAAATAACAGTACACCAAATACATTTTATATACTGTAAATAAAATATCAATCAGTACAGTAAATATATATTACATACAGTTCATAAAATATCAAAAAGTACACCAAATATGTGTTATATATGCTGTAAATAATCTACCAAATACTACAATAATTATATTTAATATACTGTACATAAAATATCAAAAATTACACCAAACGTATATTATATACTGTAAATAAAATATCAAAAAGGACAGTAAATATATACTACACACACTATGTAAATTATCAAAAACTACACCAAATATATATTATATACTTTACATAAAATATCAAAACGACACCAAATATATGTTATATACTGTAGATAAATATCAAAAAGTACAGTAAACATATTTCATACATTGTAAATATAATATTGACTAAAAGTATGCCAAATACATGTTATATACTGTAAATAAAATATCAAAAAGTACAGTAAATATATATTACATACTGGACATAAAATATCAAAAAGTACACCAAATATGTGTCATATATACTGTACAAAAACTATCATAAACTACTGTAATTATATTTAATATACTGTACATAAAATATCAAAAATTACACCAAATCAATATTATATACTGTAAATAAAATATCAAAAAGTACAGTAAATATATATCAGACACCCTATGTAAAATATCAATAACTACACCAAATATATATTATATAATTTACATAAAATATCAAAAGGACAACAAATATATCTTATATACTGTACATAAAATATCAAAAATTACAGTAAATATATTTAATATATTGTACATATAATATTAACTAAAAGTACACAAAATACCTTTTATATACTGTAAATAAAATATCAAAAAGTACAGTAAATATGTATTACATACTGTACATAAAATATCAAAAAGTACACCAAATATGTGTTATATATACTGTAAATAAAGTATAAAATCTACATTAATTATATTTAATATACTCTACATAAAATATCAAAAATTACACCTAATGTATATGATATACTGTAAATAAAATATCAAAAAGTACAGTAAATATATATTACACACCATATGTAAAATATCACAATCTACACCAAATATATATTATATGATTTACATAAAGTATCAAAAGGACACTAAGTATATCTTATATACTGTACATAAAATATCAAAATGTACAGTAAATATATTTCATATATTGTACATATAATATTAACTAACAGTACACCAAATACATTTTATATACTGTAAATAAAATATCAAAAAGTACAGTAAATATATATTACATACAGTTCATAAAATACGAAAAAGTAAACCAAATATGTGTTATATATTCTGTATATAAACTATCAAAAACTACAGTAATTATATTGAATATACTGTATATAAAATATCAAAAATTACACCAAATGTATATTATATACTGTAAATAAACTATCAGGCAGTAAATATATACTACACACCCTATGTAAAATATCAAAAACTACACCAAATATATATTATATAATTTACATAAAATATCAAAAGGACACCAAGTATATCTTATGTACTGTACAGAAAATATCAAAATGTACAGGAAATATATTTCATACATTGTACATATAATATTAACTAAAAGTACACCAAATACATTTTATATACTGTAAATAAAATATCAAAATGTACAGTAATTATATATTACATACTGTACATAAAATATCAAAAAGTACCCCAAATATGTGTTATATATACTGTAAATAAACTATGAAAAACTACAGTAATTATATTTAATATACTGTACATAAAATATCAAAAATTGGACCAAATGTATATTATATACTGTAAATAATATATCAAAAAGTACAGTAAATATATATTACACACCATATGTAAAATATCAAAATCTACAACAAATATATATTATATAATTTACATAAAATATCAAAAGTACACCAAATATATCTTATATAGAGTACATAAAATATCAAAAAGTACAGTAAATATATTTCATATATTGTACATATAATATTAACTAACAGTACACCGAATACATTTTATATACTGTAAATAAAATATCAAATAGTACAGTAAATATATATTACATACAGTTCATAAAATAGAAAAAAGTATACCAAATATGTGTTATATATACAGTAAATAAACTATCAAAATCTACAGTAATTATATTAAATATACTGTATATAAAATATCAAAAATTACACCAAATGTATACTATATACTGTAAATAAAATATCAAAAAGGACAGTAAATATATACTACATACCCTATGTAAAATATAAAAAACTACACCAAATATATATTATAATTTACATATAATATGAAAAGGACACCAAATATATCTTATAAACTGTACATAAAATATCAAAATGTACAGGAAATATATTTTCTATATTGTACATATAATATTAACTAAAAGTACACCAAATACATTTTATATACTGTAAATAAAATATCAAAATTACAGTAAATATATATTACATACTGTACATAAAATATCAAAAAGTACACCAAATATGTGTTATATATACTGTAAATAAACTATCAAAAACAGCAGTAATTATATTTAATATACTGTACATAAAATATCAAAAATTACACCTAAGGTACATTTTTTACTGTAAATAATATACAAAAAGTACAGTAAACATATATTACACACCCTATGTAAAATATTACAAACTACACCAAATATATATTATATAATTTACATAAAATACCAAAAGGACACCAAATATACCTTATATAATGTACACAAAATATAAAAATATACAGTAGATATATTTCGTATTTTGTAAATATAATATTAACTAAAAGTACACCAAATAAATTTTATATACTGTAAATAAAATATCAAAAAGTACAGTAAATATATATTACATACTGTACATAATATATCACAAAGTACACCAAATATGTGTTATATATACTATAAATAAACTATCAAAAACTACAGTAATTACATTTACTATACTGTACATAAAATATCAAAAATTACACCAAATGTATATTATATACTCTAAATAAAATATGAAAAATGACAGTAAATATATATTACGCACTCTATGTAAAATATCACAATCTACACCAAATATATATTATATAATTTACATAAAATATCAAAAGGACACCAAATATATCTTATATAATGTACATAATATATCAAAATGTACAGTAAATATATTTCATCGATTGTACATATAATATTAACTAAAAGTACACCAAATACATTTTCTATACTGTAAATAAAGTATCAAAAAGTACAGTAAATTTGTATTACATACTGTACATAAAATATCAAAAAGTACACCAAATATGTGATATATATACCGTAAATAAACTATAAAATCTACAGTAATTATATTTAATATACTGAACATAAAATATCAAAAATTACACCAAATGTATATTATATACTCTAAATAAAATATGAAAAAGACAGTAAATATATATTACGCACCCTATGTAAAATAGCAAAAACTACACTAAATATATATTATATAATTTACATAACATATCAAAAGTACAACAAATATATATTATATACTGTACATAAACTATCAAAAATTACAGTTAATATATTTCATATATTGTACATATAATATTAACTAAAAGTACAACAAATACATTTTATATACTGTAAATAAAATATCAAAAAGCACAGTAAATATATATTACATACAGTACATAAAATATAAAAAAGTACACCAAATATGTGTTATATATACTGTAAATATACTATCAAAAACTACAGTAATTATATTTAATATACTGTATATAAAATATCAAATATTACACCAAATGTATATTATATACTGTAAATAAAATATCAAAAGAACAGTAAATATATAATACACACCCTATGTAAAATATCAAAAACTACACCAAAAGTATATTATTTACTCTAAATAAAGTATCAAAAGAACAGTAAATATATACTACACACCCTATGTAAAATATCAAAAACTACACCAAATATATATTATATAAATTACATAAAATATCAAAAAGACACGAAATATATATTATACACTGTACATAAAATATCAAAATTACAGTAAATATATTCCATATTTTGTACATATAATATTAACTAAAAGTATACCAAATACATTTCATATACTGTAAATAAAATATGAAAAACTACAGTAAATATATATTACATACTGTACATGAAATATCAAAAGGCCACCAAATATGTGTTATATATACTGTAAATAAACTATCAAAAACTACCATAATGATATTTAATATACTGTACATAAATTATCAAAAATTACTCCAAATGTACATTATATACTGTAAATAAAATATCAAAAATTCAGTAAATATATATTACACACCCTATGTAAAATATCAAAAACTACACCAAATATATATTATATAATTTACATAAAATATCAAAAGGACACCAAATATATCCCATATATTCTACATAAAATTTCAAAAATTACAGTAAATATATTTCATATATTGTACAGAGAATATTAATTAAAATTACACCAAGTACATTTTATATAGTGTAAATAAAATATCAAAAAGTACAGTAAAAATATATTACAAACCATATGTAAAATATCACAATCTACACCAAATATATATTATATAATATGCATAAAATATCAAAAGGACACCAAATATATCTTATATACTGTACAAAAAATAAATAGTACAGTAAATATATTTCATATATTGTACATATAATATTAACTAAAAGTACACCAAATACATTTTATATACTGTAAAAAAATTATCAAAAATTACAGTAAATATATATTACATACTGTACATAAAATATCAAAAAGTACACCAAATATGTGTTATATATACTGTAAATATCAAAAACTACAGTAATTATATTTAATATACTGTACATAAAATATCAAAAATCACACCAAATGTATATTATATACGGTAAATAAGATATCAAAAAGTACAGTAAATATATATTACACACCGTATGTAAAATATCACAAATTACACCAAATATATATTATATAATTTACATAAAATATCAAAAGGACACCAAATATATCTTATATACTGTACATAAAATATCAAAAAGTACAGTAAATATATTTCATATATTGTACATATAATATTAACTAAAAGTACACCAAATACATTTTACATACTGTAAATAAAATATAAAAAATTACAGTAAGTATATATTATCTACTGAACATAAAATATCAAAAAGTACACCAAATATGTGTTATATATACTGTAAATAATCTATCAAAATCTTCAGTAATTATATTTAATATACTGTACATAAAATATCAATAATTACACCAAATGTATATTATACACTCTAAATAAAATATCAAAAAGGACAGTAAATATATGTTACACTCTATGTAAAATATCAAAACTACACCAAATATATATTATATAATTTACATAAAATATCAAAAGTACACTAAATATATATTATGTACTGTACATAAAATATCAAAAAGTAGAGTAAATATATTTCATATATTGTACATATAATATTAACTAAAAGTACACGAAATACATTTTATATACTGTAAATAAAATATCAAAATACAGTAAATATATATTACATACTCTACATAAAATATCAAAAAGTACACCAAATATGTGTTATACTGTAAATAAACTATCATAAACGACAGTAATTATATTTAATATACTGTATATAAATTATCAAAAATTACACAAAATATTTATTATAAACAGTAAATAAAATATCAAAAAGACAGTAAATATATACTACACACCCTATGTAAAATATCAAAAACTACACCAAATATATATTATATAATTAATATAAAACATCAAAAGGTCACCAAATATATCTTATAAACCGTACATAAAGTATCAAAAAGTACAGTAAATATATTACATATATTGTACATATAATATTAAAGTACACCAAATACATTTTATATACTGTAAATGAAATATCAAAAATTACAGTAAATATATATTACATACAGCACATAAAATATCAAAAAGTACACCAAATATGTGTTATATATACTGTAAATAAACTACCAAAACTACAGTAATTATATTTCATATATTGTACATATAATATTAACTAAAAGTACACCAAACACATTTTATATACTGTAAATAAAATACCAAAAAGTACAGTAAATATATATTACATACACTACATAAAATGTCAAAAGTACACCAAATATGTGTTATATATACTGTAAATAAACTATCAAAAACTACAGTAATTATATTTAATATACTGTATATAAAATATCAAAAATTACACCAAATGTATATTTTATACTGTAAATAAAATATCAAAATGTACAGTAAATATATACTACACACCCTAAGTAAAATATCAAAAACTACACCAAATACATATTATATAATTTACATAAAATAACAAAAGGACACCAAGTATACATTATATACTGTACATAAAATATCGAAAAGTACAGTAAATATATCTCATATATTCTAAATGTAATATTAACTAAAAGTACACCAAATACATTTTATATACTGTAAATAAAATATCAAAAAGTACAGTAAATATATATTACATACTGTACATAAAATATCAAATAGTACACCAAATATGTGTTATATATACTGTAAATAAACTATCATAAAGTACAGTAATTATATTTAATATACTGTACAGAAAATATCAAAAATTACACCAAATGTATATTATATACTGTAAATAAAATATCAAAATGACAGTAAATATATACTACACACCCTATGTAAAATACCAAAAACTACACCAAATATATATTATATAATTTACATAAATTATCAAAAGGTCACCAAATATATCTTATACACCGCACATAAAATATCAAAAATTACAGTAAATATAATTCATATATTGTACGTATAATATTAAATAAAGTACACCAAATACATTTTATATACTGTAAATAAAATATCAAAAAGTACAGTAAGTATATATTACATACAGTACATAAAATATCAAGAAGTACACCAAATATGTGTTATATATATTGTAAATAAACTATCAAAAACTACAGTAATTATATTTCATATATTGTACATATAATATTAACTAAAAGTACACCAAATACATTTTATATACTGTAAATAAAATATCAAAATGTACAGTAAATATATATTACATACACTACATAAAATATCAAAAAGTACACCAAATATGTGTTATATATACTGTAAATAAACTATCAAAGACTACAGTAATTATATTTAATATACTGTACATAAAATATCAAAAATCACACCAAATGAATATTATATACTCTAAATAAAATATCAAAAAGTACACTAAATATATATTACACTCTATGTAAAATATCAAAACTACACCAAATATATATTGTATAATTTACATAAAATATCAAATGTACACCAAATATATATTATATACTGTACATAAAATATCAAAAAGTAGAGTAAATATATTTCATATATTGTACATATAATATTAACTAAAAGTACACCAAATACATTTTATATACTGTAAATAAAATATCAAAATACAGTAAATATATATTACATACTCTACATAAAATATCAAAAAGTACACCAAATATGTGTTATATATACTGTAAATAAACTATCATAAATGACAGTAATTATATTTAATATACTGTATATAAATTATCAAATATTACTCCAAATGTTTATTATATACAGTAATTAATATATCAAAAAAACAGTAAATATATACTACACACCCTATGTAAAATATCAAAAACTACACCAAATATATATTATATAATTAATATAAAATATCAAAAGGTCACCAAATATATCTTATACACCTTACATAAAATATCAAAAAGTACAGTAAATATATTTCATATATTGTACATATAATATTAAATAAAGTACCCCAAATACATTTTATATACTGTAAATGAAATATCAAAAATTACAGTAAATATATATTACATACAGTACATAAAATATCAAAAAGTACACCAAATATTGGTTATATATACTGTAAATAAACTATCAAAAACTACAGTAATTATATTTCATATATTGTACATATAATATTAACTAAAAGTACACCAAATACATTTTATATACTGTAAATAAAATATTAAAAAGTACAGTTAATATATATTACATACACTACATAAAATATCAAAAAGTACACCAAATATGTGTTATATATACTGTAAATAAACTATCAAAAACTACAGTAATTATATTTAATATACTGTACATAAAATATCAAAAATTACACCAAATGTGTATTATATACTGTAAATAAAATATCAAAAAGGACAGTAAATATATATTACACACCCTATGTAAAATATCAAAAACTACACCAAATATATATTATATAATTTACATAAAATATCAAAAGACCACCAAATATATCTTATATACTGTACATAAAATATCAAAAATTACAGTAAATATGTTTCATATATTGTACATATAATATTAACTAAAAGTACACCAATTACATTTTATATACTGTAAATAAATATGAAAAAGTACAGTAAATATATATTACATTCTGTACATAAAATTTCAAAAAGTACACCAAATATGTGTTATATATACTGTAAATAAACTATCAAAAACTACAGTAATTATATTTAATATACTGTACATAAAATATCAAAAATTACACCAAATGTATATTATATACTCTAAATAAAAGATGAAAAATGACAGTAAAAATATATTACACTGTGTGAAATATCAAAAACTACACCAATTATATACTATATAATTTACATAAAATATCAAAAGGACACCAAATATAGATTATATACTGTACATAAAATATCAAAAAGTACAGCAAATATATATCATATATTGTACATATAATATTAACTAAAAGTACACCAAATATATTTTATATAGTGTAAATAAAACATCAAAAATTACAGTAAATATATATTACATACTGTACATAATATATCAAAAAGTACACCAAATATGTGTTATATATACTGTAAATAAACTATCAAAAACTGCAGTAATTATATTTAATATAATGTACATAAAATATCAAAAATTACACCAAATGTATATTATACACTGTAAATAAAATATCAAAATTACAGTAAATATATATTACATAGTCTACATAAAATATCAAAAAGTACACCAAATATGTGTTATATATACTGTAAATAAAATATCAAAAACTACAGTAATTATATTTAATATACTCTACATAAAATATCTAAAATTACACCAAATATTTGTTATATATCCTGTAAATAAACTATCAAAAACTACAGTAATTATATTTAATATACTGTACATAAAATATAAAAAATTACACCAAATGTATATTATATACTGTAATTAAAATATCAAAAAGTACAGTAAATATATATTACACACCCTATTTAAAATATCAAAAACTACACCAAATATATATTATATAATTTACATAAAATATCAAAAGACCACCAAATATATCTTATGTACTGTACATAAAATATCAAAAACTACAGTAAATATGTTTCATATATTGTACATATAATATTAACTAAAAGTACACCAAATACATTTTATATACCGTAAATAAAATTTCAAAAAGTCCATTAAATATATATTACATACTGTATATAAAATATCAAAAAGTACACCAAATATCTGTTATATATACTGTAAATAAACTATGAAAAACGACAGTAATTATATTTAATATACTGTACATAAAATATCAAAAATTACACCAAATGTACATTATATACTGTAAATAAAATATTAAAAAGGACAGTAAATATATATGACACACCCTATGTAAAATATCAAAATCTACACCAAATATATGTTATATAATTTACATAAAATATCAAAAGTACACCAAATATATATTATATACTATACATAAAATATCAAAAAGTACAGTAAATATATTTCATATATTGTACATATAATATTATCTAAAATTACACAAAATACATCTTATATACTCTAAATAAAATATCAAAATACAGTAAATATATATTACATACTCTACATAAATTATCAAAAAGTACACCAAATATGTGTTATATATACTGTAAATAAAATATCATAAACTACAGTAATTATATTTAATATACTGTACATAAAATATCAAAAATTAAACCAAATGTATATTATAGACTGTAAATAAAATATCAAAATTACAGTAAATATATACTACACACCCTATGTAAAATATCAAAAACTGCACCAAATATATATTATATAATTTACATAAAATATGAAAAGGTCACCAAATATATCTTATACACCGTACATAAAATATCAAAAAGTTCAGTAAATATATTTCATATATTGTACGTATAATATTAAATAAAGTACACCAAATACATTTTATATACTGTAAATAAAATATCAAAAAGTACAGTAAATATATATTACATACTGTACATATAATATCAAATAGTACACCAAATATGTGTTATATATACTGTAAATAAACTATCATAAAGTACAGTAATTATATTTAATATACTGTACAGAAAATATCAAAAGTTACACCAAATGTATATTATATACTGTAAATAAAATATCAAAAAGGACAGTAAATATATACTACACACCCTATGCAAAATATCAAAAACTACACCAAATATATATTATATAATTTACATAAAATATCAAAAGGTCACCAAATATATATTATATACTGTACATAAAATATCAAAAAGTAGAGTAAATATATTTCATATATTTTACATATAATATTAACTAAAAGTACACCAAACACATTTTATATACTGTAAATAAAATATCAAAATACAGTAAATATATATTACATACTCTACATAAAATATCAAAAAGTACACCAAATATGTGTTATAAACACTGTAAATAAACTATAATAAACGACAGTAATTATATTTAATATACTGTATATAAATTATCAAAAATTACACAAAATGTTTATTATATACAGTAAAGAAAATATAAATAAGACAGTAAATATATACTACACACCCTATGTAAAATATCAAAAACTACACCAAATATATATTATATAATTAATATAAAATATCAAAAGGTCACCAAATATATCTTATACACCGTACATAAAATATCAAACAGTACAGTAAATATATTTCATATATTGTACATATAATATTAAATAAAGTACACCAAATACATTTTATATACTGTAAATGAAATATCAAAAATTACAGTAAATATATATTACATACAGTACATAAAATATCAAAAAGTGCACCAAATATGTGTTATATATACTGTAAATAAACTATCAAAAACTACAGTAATTATATTTCATATATTGTACATATAATATTAACTAAAAGTACACCAAACACATTTTATATACTGTAAATAAAATACCAAAAAGTACAGTAAATATATATTACATACACTACGTAAAATGTCAAAAGTACACCAAATATGTGTTATATATACTGTAAATAAACTATCAAAATCTACAGTAATTATATTTAATATACTGTACATAAAATATCAAAAATTACACCAAATGTATATTATATACTGTAAATAAAATATCAAAATGTACAGTAAATATATACTACACACCCTATGTAAAATATCAAAAACTACACCAAATACATATTATATAATTTACATAAAATAACAAAAGGACACCAAATATATATTATATACTGTACATAAAATATCGAAAAGTACAGTAAATATATTTCATATATTCAAAATGTAATATTAACTGAAAGTACACCAAATACATTTTATATACTGTAAATAAAATATCAAAAAGTACAGTATATATATATTACATACTGTACATAAAATATCAAGTAGTACACCAAATATGTGTTATATACTGTAAATAAACTATCATAAAGTACAGTAATTATATTTAATATACTGTACAGAAAATATCAAAAATTACACCAAATGTATATTATATACTGTAAATAAAATATCAAAATGACAGTAAATATATACTACACACCCTATGTAAAATACCAAAAACTACACCAAATATATATTATATAATTTACATAAATTATCAAAAGGTCACCAAATATATCTTATACACCGCACATAAAATATCAAAAAGTACAGTAAATATATTTCATATATTGTATGTATAATATTAAATAAAGTACACCAAATACATTTTATATACTGTAAATAAAATATCAAAAAGTACAGTAAATATATATTACATACAGTACATAAAATATCAAGAAGTACACCAAATATGTGTTATATATATTGTAAATAAACTATCAAAAACTACAGTAATTATATTTCATATATTGAAAATATAATATTAACTAAAAGTACACCAAATACATTTTATATACTGTAAATAAAATATCAAAAAGTACAGTAAATATATATTACATACACTACATAAAATATCAAAAAGTACACCAAATATGTGTTATATCTACTGTAAATAAACTATCAAAGACTACAGTAATTATATTTAATATACTGTATATAAAATATCAAAAATCACACCAAATGAATATTATATACTCTAAATAAAATATCAAAAAGTACACTAAATATATATTACACTCTATGTAAAATATCAAAACTACACCAAATATATATTATATAATTTACATAAAATATCAAATGTACACCAAATATATATTATATACTGTACATAAAATATCGAAAAGTAGAGTAAATATATTTCATATATTGTACATATAATATTAACTAAAAGTACACGAAATACATTTTATATACTGTAAATAAAATATCAAAATACAGTAAATATATATTACATACTCTACATAAAATATCAAAAAGTACAACAAATATGTGTTATATATACTGTAAATAAACTATCATAAATGACAGTAATTATATTTAATATACTGTATATTAATTATCAAAAATTACTCCAAATGTTTATTATATACAGTAATTAATATATCAAAAAAACAGTAAATATATACTACACACCCTATGTAAAATATCAAAAACTACACCAAATATATATTATATAATTAATATAAAATATCAAAAGGTCACCAAATATATCTTATACACCTTACATAAAATATCAAAAAGTACAGTAAATATATTTCATATATTGTACATATAATATTAAATAAAGTACACCAAATACATTTTATATACTGTAAATGAAATATCAAAAATTACAGTAAATATATATTACATACAGTACATAAAATATCAAAATGTACACCAAATATGTGTTATATATGCTGTAAATAAACTATCAAAAACTACAGTAATTATATTTCATATATTGTACATATAATATTAACTAAAAGTACACCAATTACATTTTATATACTGTAAATAAATATGAAAAAGTACAGTAAATATATATTACATTCTGTACATAAAATTTCAAAAAGTACACCAAATATGTGTTATATATACTGTAAATAAACTATCAAAAACTACAGTAATTATATTTAATATACTGTACATAAAATATCAAAAATTACACCAAATGTATATTATATACTCTAAATAAAAGATGAAAAATGACAGTAAAAATATATTACACTGTGTGAAATATCAAAAACTACACCAATTATATACTATATAATTTACATAAAATATCAAAAGGACACCAAATATAGATTATATACTGTACATAAAATATCAAAAAGTACAGCAAATATATTTCATATATTGTACATATAATATTAACTAAAAGTACACCAAATATATTTTATATAGTGTAAATAAAACATCAAAAATTACAGTAAATATATATTACATACTGTACATAATATATCAAAAAGTACACCAAATATGTGTTATATATACTGTAAATAAACTATCAAAAACTGCAGTAATTATATTTAATATAATGTACATAAAATATCAAAAATTACACCAAATGTATATTATACACTGTAAATAAAATATCAAAATTACAGTAAATATATATTACATAGTCTACATAAAATATCAAAAAGTACACCAAATATGTGTTATATATACTGTAAATAAAATATCAAAAACTACAGTAATTATATTTAATATACTCTACATAAAATATCAAAAATTACACCAAATATTTGTTATATATCCTGTAAATAAACTATCAAAAACTACAGTAATTATATTTAATATACTGTACATAAAATATAAAAAATTACACCAAATGTATATTATATACTGTAATTAAAATATCAAAAAGTACAGTAAATATATATTACACACCCTATTTAAAATATCAAAAACTACACCAAATATATATTATATAATTTACATAAAATATCAAAAGACCACCAAATATATCTTATGTACTGTACATAAAATATCAAAAACTACAGTAAATATGTTTCATATATTGTACATATAATATTAACTAAAAGTACACCAAATACATTTTATATACCGTAAATAAAATTTCAAAAATTCCATTAAATATATATTACATACTGTATATAAAATATCAAAAAGTACACCAAATATCTGTTATATATACTGTAAATAAAATATTAAAAAGGACAGTAAATATATATGACACACCCTATGTAAAATATCAAAATCTACACCAAATATATGTTATATAATTTACATAAAATATCAAAAGTACACCAAATATATATTATATACTATACATAAAATATCAAAAAGTACAGTAAATATATTTCATATATTGTACATATAATATTAACTAAAATTACACAAAATACATTTTATATACTCTAAATAAAATATCAAAATACAGTAAATATATATTACATACTCTACATAAATTATCAAAAAGTACACCAAATATGTGTTATATGTACTGTAAATAAAATATCATAAACTACAGTAATTATATTTAATATACTGTACATAAAATATCAAAAATTACACCAAATGTATATTATAGACTGTAAATAAAATATCAAAATTACAGTAAATATATACTACACACCCTATGTAAAATATCAAAAACTGCACCAAATATATATTATATAATTTACATAAAATATGAAAAGGTCACCAAATATATCTTATACACCGTACATAAAATATCAAAAAGTTCAGTAAATATATTTCATATATTGTACGTATAATATTAAATAAAGTACACCAAATACATTTTATATACTGTAAATAAAATATCAAAAAGTACAGTAAATATATATTACATACTGTACATATAATATCAAATAGTACACCAAATATGTGTTATATATACTGTAAATAAACTATCATAAAGTACAGTAATTATATTTAATATACTGTACAGAAAATATCAAAAGTTACACCAAATGTATATTATATACTGTAAATAAAATATCAAAAAGGACAGTTAATATATACTACACACCCTATGTAAAATATCAAAAACTACACCAAATATATATTATATAATTTACATAAAATATCAAAAGGTCACCAAATATATATTATATACTGTACATAAAATATCAAAAAGTAGAGTAAATATATTTCATATATTTTACATATAATATTAACTAAAAGTACACCAAACACATTTTATATACTGTAAATAAAATATCAAAATACAGTAAATATATATTACATACTCTACATAAAATATCAAAAAGTACACCAAATATGTGTTATAAACACTGTAAATAAACTATAATAAACGACAGTAATTATATTTAATATACTGTATATAAATTATCAAAAATTACACAAAATGTTTATTATATACAGTAAATAAAATATCAAAAAGACAGTAAATATATACTACACACCCTATGTAAAATATCAAAAACTACACCAAATATATATTATATAATTAATATAAAATATCAAAAGGTCACCAAATATATCTTATACACCGTACATAAAATATCAAACAGTACAGTAAATATATTTCATATATTGTACATATAATATTAAATAAAGTACACCAAATACATTTTATATACTGTAAATGAAATATCAAAAATTACAGTAAATATATATTACATACAGTACATAAAATATCAAATAGTGCACCAAATATGTGTTATATATACTGTAAATAAACTATCAAAAACTACAGTAATTATATTTCATATATTGTACATATAATATTAACTAAAAGTACACCAAACACATTTTATATACTGTAAATAAAATACCAAAAAGTACAGTAAATATATATTACATACACTACATAAAATGTCAAAAGTACACCAAATATGTGTTATATATACTGTAAATAAACTATCAAAATCTACAGTAATTATATTTAATATACTGTACATAAAATATCAAAAATTACACCAAATGTATATTATATACTGTAAATAAAATATCAAAATGTACAGTAAATATATACTACACACCCTATGTAAAATATCAAAAACTACACCAAATATATATTATATAATTTACATAAAATAACAAAAGGACACCAAATATATATTATATACTGTACATGAAATATCGAAAACTACAGTAAATATATTTCATATATTCTAAATGTAATATTAACTGAAAGTACACCAAATACATTTTATATACTGTAAATAAAATATCAAAAATTACAGTATATATATATTACATACTGTACATAAAATATCAAATAGTACACCAAATATGTGTTATATATACTGTAAATAAACTATCATAAAGTACAGTAATTATATTTAATATACTGTACAGAAAATATCAAATATTACACCAAATGTATATTATATACTGTAAATAAAATATCAAAATGACAGTAAATATATACTACACACCCTATGTAAAATACCAAAAACTACACCAAATATATATTATATAATTTTCATAAATTATCAAAAGGTCACCAAATATATCTTATACACCGCACATAAAATATCAAAAAGTACAGTAAATATATTTCATATATTGTACGTATAATATTAAATAAAGTACACCAAATACATTTTATATACTGTAAATAAAATATCAAAAAGTACAGTAAATATATATTACATACAGTACATAAAATATCAAGAAGTACACCAAATATGTGTTATATATATTGTAAATAAACTATCAAAAACTACAGTAATTATATTTCATATATTGAAAATATAATATTAACTAAAAGTACACCAAATACATTTTATATACTGTAAATAAAATATCAAAAAGTACAGTAAATATATATTACATACACTACATAAAATATCAAAAAGTACACCAAATATGTGTTATATCTACTGTAAATAAACTATCAAAGACTACAGTAATTATATTTAATATACTGTACATAAAATATCAAAAATCACACCAAATGAATATTATATACTCTAAATAAAATATCAAAAAGTACACTAAATATATATTACACTCTATGTAAAATATCAAAACTACACCAAATATATATTATATAATTTACATAAAATATCAAATGTACACCAAATATATATTATATACTGTACATAAAATATCAAAAAGTAGAGTAAATATATTTCATATATTGTACATATAATATTAACTAAAAGTACACGAAATACATTTTATATACTGTAAATAAAATATCAAAATACAGTAAATATATATTACATACTCTACATAAAATATCAAAAAGTACAACAAATATGTGTTATATATACTGTAAATAAACTATCATAAATGACAGTAATTATATTTAATATACTGTATATTAATTATCAAAAATTACTCCAAATGTTTATTATATACAGTAATTAATATATCAAAAAAACAGTAAATATATACTACACACCCTATGTAAAATATCAATAACTACACCAAATATATATTATATAATTAATATAAAATATCAAAAGGTCACCAAATATATCTTATACACCTTACATAAAATATCAAAAAGTACAGTAAATATATTTCATATATTGTACATATAATATTAAATAAAGTACACCAAATACATTTTATATACTGTAAATGAAATATCAAAAATTACAGTAAATATATATTACATACAGTACATAAAATATCAAAAAGTACACCAAATATGTGTTATATATACTGTAAATAAACTATCAAAAACTACAGTAATTATATTTCATATATTGTACATATAATATTAACTAAAAGTACACCAAATACATTTTATATACTGTTAATAAAATATTAAAAAGTACAGTAAATATATATTACATACACTACATAAAATATCAAAAAGTACACCAAATATGTGTTATATATACTGTAAATAAACTATCAAAAACTACAGTAATTATATTTAATATACTGTACATAAAATATCAAAAATTACACCAAATGTGTATTATATACTGTAAATAAAATATCAAAAAGGACAGTAAATATATATTACACACCCTATGTAAAATATCAAAAACTACACCAAATATATATTATATAATTTACATAAAATATCAAAAGACCACCAAATATATCTTATATACTGTACATAAAATATCAAAAATTACAGTAAATATGTTTCATATATTGTACATATAATATTAACTAAAAGTACACCAATTACATTTTATATACTGTAAATAAATATGAAAAAGTACAGTAAATATATATTACATACTGTACATAAAATTTCAAAAAGTACACCAAATATGTGTTATATATACTGTAAATCAATGATCAAAAACTACAGTAATTATATTTAATATACTGTACATAAAATATCAAAAATTACACCAAATGTATATTATATACTCTAAATAAAAGATGAAAAATGACAGTAAAAATATATTACACTGTGTGAAATATCAAAAACTACACCAATTATATACTATATAATTTACATAAAATATCAAAAGGACACCAAATATAGATTATATACTGTACATAAAATATCAAAAAGTACAGCAAATATATTTCATATATTGTACATATAATATTAACTAAAAGTACACCAAATATATTTTATATAGTGTAAATAAAACATCAAAAATTACAGTAAATATATATTACATACTGTACATAATATATCAAAAAGTACACCAAATATGTGTTATATATACTGTAAATAAACTATCAAAAACTGCAGTAATTATATTTAATATAATGTACATAAAATATCAAAAATTACACCAAATGTATATTATATACTGTAAATAAAATATCAAAATTACAGTAAATATATATTACATAGTCTACATAAAATATCAAAAAGTACACCAAATATGTGTTATATATACTGTAAATAAACTATCAAAAACTACAGTAATTATATTTAATATACTCTACATAAAATATCAAAAATTACACCAAATATTTGTTATATATCCTGTAAATAAACTATCAAAAACTACAGTAATTATATTTAATATACTGTACATAAAATATAAAAAATTACACCAAATGTATATTATATACTGTAATTAAAATATCAAAAAGTACAGTAAATATATATTACACACCCTATTTAAAATATCAAAAACTACACCAAATATATATTATATAATTTACATAAAATACCAAAGACCACCAAATATATCTTATGTACTGTACATAAAATATCAAAAACTACAGTAAATATGTTTCATATATTGTACATATAATATTAACTAAAAGTACACCAAATACATTTTATATACTGTAAATAAAACTTCAAAAAGTCCAGTAAATATATATTACATACTGTATATAAAATATCAAAAAGTACACCAAATATCTGTTATATATACTGTAAATAAACTATCAAAAACTACAGTAATTATATTTAATATAATGTACATAAAATATCAAAAATTACACCAAATGTACATTATATACTGTAAATAAAATATTAAAAAGGACAGTAAATATATATGACACACCCTATGTAAAATATCAAAATCTACACCAAATATATATTATATAATTTACATAAAATATCAAAAGTACACCAAATATATATTATATACTATACATAAAATATCAAAAATACAGTAAATATATTTCATATATTGTACATATAATATTAACTAAAATTACACAAAATACATTTTATATACTCTAAATAAAATATCAAAATACAGTAAATATATATTACATACTCTACATAAATTATCAAAAAGTACACCAAATATGTGTTATATATACTGTAAATAAAATATCATAAACTACAGTAATTCTATTTAATATACTGTACATAAAATATCAAAAATTAAACCAAATGTATATTATAGACTGTAAATAAAATATCAAAAACTACAGTAAATATATACTACACACCCTATGTAAAATATCAAAAACTGCACCAAATATATATTATATAATTTACATAAAATAGGAAAAGGTCACCAAATATATCTTATACACCGTACATAAAATATCAAAAAGTTCAGTAAATATATTTCATATATTGTACGTATAATATTAAATAAAGTACACCAAATACATTTTATATACTGTAAATAAAACATCAAAAAGTACAGTAAATATATATAACATACTGTACATATAATATCAAATAGTACACCAAATATGTGTTATATATACTGTAAATAAACTATCATAAAGTACAGTAATTATATTTAATATACTGTACAGAAAATATCAAAAATTACACCAAATGTATATTATATACTGTAAATAAAATATCAAAAACGACAGTAAATATATACTACACACACTATGTAAAATATCAAAAACTACACCAAATATATATTATATAATTTACATAAAATGTCAAAAGGTCACCAAATATATATTATATACTGTACATAAAATATCAAAAAGTAGAGTAAATATATTTCATATATTGTACATATAATATTAACGAAAAGTACACCAAATACATTTTATATACTGTAAATAAAATATCAAAATACAGTAAATATATATTACATACTCTACATAAAATATCAAAAAGTACACCAAATATGTGTTATAAACACTGTAAATAAACTATCATAAACGACAGTAATTATATTTAATATACTGTATATAAATTATCAAAAATTACACCAAATGTTTATTATATACAGTAAATAAAATATCAAAAAGACAGTAAATATATACTACACACCCTATGTAAAATATCAAAAACTACACCAAAGAAATATTATATAATTAATATTAAATATCAAAAGGTCACCAAATATATCTTATACACCGTAAATAAAATATCAAAAAGTACAGTAAATATATTTCATATATTGTACATATAATATTAAATGAAGTACACCAAATACATTTTATATACTGTAAATGAAATATCAAAAATTACAGTAAATATATATTACATACAGTACATAAAATATCAAAAAGTACACCAAATATGTGTTATATATACTGTAAATAAACTATCAAAAACTACAGTAATTATATTTCATATATTGTACATATAATATTGACTAAAAGTACACCAAATACATTTTATATACGGTAAATAAAATATTAAATAGTACAGTAAATATATATTACATACACTACATAAAATATCAAAAAGTACACCAAATATGTGTTATATATACTGTAAATAAAATGTCAAAAACTATAATAATTATATTTAATATACTGTACATAAAATATCAAAAATTACACCAAATCTATATTCTATACTGTAAATAAAATATCAAAAAGGACAGTAAATATATACTACACACCCTATGTAAAATATCAAAAACTACACCAAATATATATTGTATGATTTACATAAAATACAAAAAGGACACCAAATATATCTTATATACTGTACATAAAATATCAAAAAGTACAGTAAATATATGTCATATATTGTACATATAATATTAACTAAAAGTACACCAAATACATTTTATATACTGTAAAAAAATATCAAAAAATACAGTAAATATATATTACATACAGTACATAAAATATCAAAAAGTACACCAAATATGTGTTATATATACTGTAAATAAACTATCAAAAACTACAGAAATTATATTTAATATACTGTACATTAAATATCAAAAATTACGTCAAATATATATTATATACTGTAATTAAACTATCAAAAAGTACAGTAAATATATATTACACACCCTATGTAAAATATCAAAATCTACACCAAATATATATTATATAATTTACATAAATTATCAAAAGGCCACCAAATATATCTTATATACTGTACAAAATATATCAAAAAGTACAGTAAATATGTTTCATATATTGTACATATAATATTAACTAAAAGTACACGAAACACATTTTATATAGTGTAAATAAAATTTCAAATGTACAGTAAATATATATTACATACTGTACATAAAATATCAAGAAGTACACCAAATATGTGTTATATATACTGTAAATAAACTATCAAAAACTAGAGTAATTATATTTCATATATTGTACATATAATATTAAATAAAAGTACACCAAATACATTTTATATACTGTAAATAAAATATCAAAATGTACAGTAAATTTATATTACACTCTATGTAAATTATCAAAAACTACACCAAATATATATTATATAACTTATAGAAAATATCAAATGGACACCAAATATATATTAGAAACTATACATAAAGTATCAAAAAGATCACTAAATTTATTTCATATATTGTGAATATAATATTAACTCAAAGTACATCAAATACATTTTATAGACTGTAAATAAAATATCAAAAAGTACAGTAAATATATGTTACATACTGTACATAAAATATCAAGAAGTACACCAAATATGTGTTATATATGCTGTAAATAAACTATCATAAACTACAGTAATTATATTTAATATACTGTACATAAAATATCAAAAATTACAAGAAATGTATATTATATACTGTGAATAAAATATCAAAAAGGACAGTAAATATATCTTACACACCCTATGTAAAATATCAAAAACCACACCAAATATATATTATATAATTTACATAAAATATCAAAAGGACACCAAATATATCTTATATACTGTACATAAAATATCAAAAAGTACAGTAAATACATTTCATATGTTGTTAATATGATATTAACTAAAAGTACACCAAATACATTTTACATACTGTAAATAAAATATCAAAAAGTACAGTAAATAAATATTACATACTGTACATAATACATCAAAAAGGACACCAAATATGTGTTATATATACTGTAAATAAACTATCAAAATCTACAGTAGTTATATTTAATATACTGTACATAAAATATCAAAAATGACACCAAATGTATATTATATACTGTAAATAAAATATCAAAAAGGACAGTAAATATATATGACACACCCTATGTAAAATATCAAAAACTACACCAAATATATATCATATAATTTACATAAAATATCAAAAGGACACCAAATATATATTATATACTGTACATAAAATATCAAAAAGTACAGTAAATATATTTCATATATTGTACATATAATATTAACTAAAACTACACCAAATACATTTTACATACTGTAAATAAAATATCAAAAATTACAGTAAGTATATATTATCTACTGTACATAAAATATCAAAAAGTACACCAAATATGTGTTATACATACTGCAAATAAACTATCAAAATCTTCAGTAATTATATTTAATATAATGTACATAAAATATCAAAAATTACACCAAATGTATATTATACAATCTAAATAAAATATCAAAAAGGACAGTAAATATATATTACACTCTATGTAAAATATCAAAAACTACACCAAATATATATAATATAATTTACATAAAATATCAAAAGTACACCAAATATATATTATATACTGTACATAAAATGTCAAAAAGTACAGTAAATATATTTCATATATTGTACATATAATATTAACTAAAAGTACACCAAATACACTTTACATACTGTAAATAAAATATCAAAAATTACAGTAAGTATATATTATCTACTGTACATAAAATATGAAAAAGTACACCAAATATGTGTTATATATACTGTAAATAAACTATCAAAATCTTCAGTAATTATATTTAATATACTGTACATAATATATCAAAAATTACACCAAATGCATATTATACACTCTAAATAAAATATCAAAAAGGACAGTAAATATATATTACACTCTATGTAAAATATCAAAAACTACACAAAGTATATATTATATAATTTACATAAAATATCAAAAGTACACCAGATATATATTATATACTGTACATAAAATGTCAAAAAGTATAGTAAATATATTTCATATATTGTTCATATAATATTAACTAAAAGTACACCAAATACATTTTACATACTCTAAATAAAATATCAAAAATTACAGTAAGTATATATTATCTACTGTACATAAAATATCAAAAAGTACACCAAATATGTGTTATATATACTGTAAAAAAACTATCAAAGTCTTCAGTAATTATATTTAATATACTGTACATAAAATATCAAAAATTACACCAAATGTATATTATACACTCTAAATAAAATATCAAAAAGGACAGTAAATATATATTACACTCTATGTAAAATATCAAAAACTACACAAAATATATATTATATAATTTACATAAAATATCAAAAGTACACCAAATATATATTATATACTGTACATAAAATGTCAAAAAGTACAGTAAATATATTTCATATATTGTTCATATAATATTAACTAAAAGTACACCAAATACATTTTACATACTGTAAATAAAATATCAAAAGTTACAGTAAGTATATATTATCTACTGTACATAAAATATCAAAAAGTACACCAAATATGTGTTATGTATACTCTAAATAAACTATCAAAATCTTCAGTAATTATATTTAATATATTGTTCATAAAATATCAAAAATTACACCAAATGTATATTATACACTCTAAGTAAAATATCAAAAAGGACAGTAAATATATATTACACTCTATGTAAAATATCAAAAACTACACCAAATATATATTATATAATTTATATAAAATATCAAAAGTACACCAAATATATATTATATACTGTACATAAAATATCAAAAAGTACAGTAAATATATTTCATATATTGTACATATAATATTAACTAAAAGTACACCAAATACATTTTACATACGGTAAATAAAATATCAAAAATTACAGTATGTATATATTATCTACTGTACATAAAATATCAAAAAGTACACCAAAGATGTGTTATATATACTGTAAATAAACTATCAAAATCTTCAGTAATTATATTTAATATACTGTACATAAAATATCAAAAATTACACCAAATGTATATTATACACTCTAAATAAAATATCAAAAAGGACAGTAAATATATATTACACTCTATGTAAAATATAAAAAACTACACCAAATATATATTATATAATTTACATAAAATATCAAAAGTACACCAAATATATATTATATACTGTACATAAAATGTCAAAAAGTACAGTAAATATATTTCATATATTGTACATATAATATTAAGTAAAAGTACACCAAATACATTTTACATACTGTAAATAAAATATCAAAAATTACACTAAGTATATATTATCTACTGTACATAAAATATCAAAAAGTACACCAAATATGTGTTATATATACTGTAAATAAACTATCAAAATCTTCAGTAATTATATTTAATATACTGTACATAATATATCAAAAATTACACCAAATGTATATTATACACTCTAAATAAAATATCAAAAAGGACAGTAAATATATATTACACTCTATGTAAAATATCAAATACTACAGAAAATATATATTATATAATTTACATAAAATATCAAAAGTACACCAGATATATATTATATACTGTACATAAAATGTCAAAAAGTACAGTAAATATATTTCATATATTGTTCATATAATATTAACTAAAAGTACACCAAATACATTTTACATACTGTAAATAAAATATCAAAAATTACAGTAAGTATATATTATCTACTGTACATAAAATATCAAAAAGTACACCATATATGTGTTATATATACTGTAAATAAACTATCAAAACCTTCAGTAATTATATTTAATATACTGTACATAAAATATCAAAAATTACACCAAATGTATATTATACATTCTAAATAATATATCAAAAAGGACAGTAAATATATATTACACTCTATGTAAAATATGAAAAACTACACAAAATATATATTATATAATTTACATAAAATATCAAAAGTACACAAAATATATATTATATACTGTACATAAAATGTCAAAAAGTACAGTAAATATATTTCATATATTGTTCATATAATATTAACTAAAAGTACACCAAATACGTTTTACATACTGTAAATAAAATATCAAAAATTACAGTAAGTATATATTATCTACTGTATATAAAATATCAAAAAGTACACCAAAGATGTGTTATATATACTGTAAATAAACTATCAAAATCTTCAGTAATTATATTTAATATACTGTACATAAAATATCAAAAATTACACCAAATGTATATTATATACTCTAAATAAAATATCAAATAGACAGTAAATATATATTACACCCTATGTAAAATATCAAAAACTACACAAAATATATATTATATAATTTAAATAAAATATCAAAACTACACCAACTATACATTATATACTGTACATAAAATATCAAAAAGTACAGTAAATATATTTCATATATTGTACATATAATATTAACTAAAACTACACCAAATACATTTTACATACTGTAAATAAAATATCAAAAATTACAGTAAGTATATATTATCTACTGTACATAAAATATCAAAAAGTACACCAAAGATGTGTTATATATACTGTAAATAAACTATCAAAATCTTCACTAATTATATTTAATATACTGTACATTAAATTTAAAAATTTCACCAAATGTATATTATACACTCTAAATAAAATATCAAAAAGGACAGTAAATATATATTACACTCTATGTAAAATATCAAAATCTACACCAAATATATATTATATAATTTACATAAAATATCAAAAGTACACCAAATATATATTATATACTGTACATAAAATATCAAAAAGTACAGTAAATGTATTTCATATATTGTACATATAATATTAACTAAAAGTACACCAAATACATTTTACATACTGTAAATAAAATATCAAAAATTACAGTAAGTATATATTATCTACTGTACATAAAATGTCAAAAAGTACACCAAATATGTGTTATATATACTGTAAATAAACTATCAAAATTTTCGGTAATTATATTTAATATACTGTACATAAAATATCAAAAATTACACCAAATGTATATTATACACTCTAAATAAAATATCAAAAAGGACAGTAAATATATACTAAACTCTATGTAAAATATCAAAAACTACACCAAATACATATAATATAATTTACATAAAATATCAAAAGTACACCAAATATATATTATATACTGTACATAAAATATCAAAAGTACAGTAAATATATTTCATATATTGTACATATAATATTAAATTAAAGTACACCAAATACATTTTACATACTGTAAATAAAATATCAAAAATTACAGTAAGTATATATTATCTACTGTACATAAAATATCAAAAAGTACACCAAAGATGTGTTATATATACTGTAAATAAACTATCAAAATCTTCAGTAATTATATTTAATATACTGTACATTAAATATAAAAATTACACCAAATGTATATTATACACTCTAAATAAAATATCAAAAGGACAGTAAATATATATTACACTCTATGTAAAATATCAAAAACTACACCAAATATATATTATATAATTTACATAAAATATCAAAAGTACACCAAATATATATTATATACTGTACATAAAATATCAAAAAGTACAGTAAATATATTTCATATATTGTACATATAATATTAAATTAAAGTACACCAAATACATTTTACATACTGTAAATAAAATATCAAAAATTACAGTAAGTATATATTATCTACTTTACATAAAATACCAAAAAGTACACCAAATATGTGTTATATATACTGTAAATAAACTATCAAAATCTTCAGTAATTATATTTAATAGACTGTTCATAAAATATCAAAAACTACACCAAATGTATATTATACACTCTAAATAAAATATCAAAAAGGACAGTAAATATATATTACACTCTATGTAAAATATCAAAAACTACACCAAATATATATTATATAATTTACATAAAATATCAAAAGTACACCAAATATATATTATATAGTGTACATAAAATATCAAAAAGTACAGTAAATATATTTCATATATTGTACATATAATATTAAATAAAAGTACACCAAATACATTTTACATACTGTAAATAAAATATCAAAAATTACAGTAAGTATATATTATCTACTGTACATAAAATATCCAAAAGTACACCAAATATGTGTTATATATACTGTAAATAAACTATCAAAATCTTCAGTAATTATATTTAATATACTGTTCATAAAATATCAAAAATTACACCAAATGTATATTATACACTCTAAATAAAATATCAAAAAGGACAGTAAATATATATTACACTCAATGTAAAATATGAAAAACTACACCAAATATATATTATATAATTTACATAAAATATCAAAAGTACACCAAATATATATTGTAAAATGTACATAAAATATCAAAAAGTACAATAAATATATTTCATATATTGTACATATAATATTAACTAAAACTACACCAAATACATTTTACATACTGTAAATAAAATATCAAAAATTACAGTAAGTATATATTATCTACTGTACATAAAATAGCAGAAAGTACACCACATATGTGTTATATATACTGTAAATAAACTTTCAAAATCTTAAGTAATTATATTTAATATACTGTACATAAAATATCAAAAATTACACCAAATGTATATTATACACTCTAAATAAAATATCAAAAAGGACAGTAAATATATATTACACTCTACGTAAAATATCAAAATCTACACCAAATATATATTATATAATTTACATAAAATATGAAAAGTACACCAAATATATATTATATACTGTACATAAAATATCAAAAAGTACAGTAAATATATTTCATATATTGTACATATAATATTAACTAAAAGTACACCAAATACATTTTACATACTGTAAATAATATATCAAAAATTACAGTAAGTATATATTATCTACTATACATAAAATATCAAAAAGTACACCAAAGATGTGTTATATATACTGTAAATAAACTATCAAAACCTTCAGTAATTATATTTAATATACTGTACATAAAATATCAAAAATTACACCAAATGTATATTATACACTCTAAATAAAATATCAAAAAGGACAGTAAATATATATTACACTCTATGTAAAATATCAAAAACTACACCAAATATATATTATATAATTTACATAAAATATCAAAAGTACACCAAACATATATTATATACTGTACATAAAATATCAAAAAGTACAGTAAATATATTTCATATATTGTACATATAATATTAACTAAAAGTACACCAAGTACATTTTACATACGGTAAATAAAATATCAAAAATTACAGTAAGTATATATTATCTACTGTACATAAAATATCAAAAAGTACACCAAAGATGTGTTATATATACTGTAAATAAACTATCAAAATCTTAAGTAATTATATTTAATATACTGTACCTAAAATATCAAAAATTACACCAAATGTATATTATACACTCTAAATAAAATATCAAAAAGGACAGTAAATATATATTACACTCTATGTAAAATATCAAAAACTACACCAAATATATATTATATAATTTACATAAAATATCAAAAGTACACCAAATATATATTTTAAACTGTACATAAAATATCAAAAAGTACAGTAAATATATTTCATATATTGTACATATAATATTAACTAAAACTACACCAAATACATTTTACATACTGTAAATAAAATATCAAAATTACAGTAAGTATATATTATCTACTGTACATAAAATATCAGAAAGTACACCAAATATGTGTTATATATACTGTAAATAAACTATCAAAATCTTCAGTAATTATATTTAATATACTATACATAAAATATCAAAAATTACACCAAATGTATATTATACACTCTAAATAAAATATCAAAAAGGACAGTAAATATATATTACACTCTATGTAAAATATCAAAAACTACACCAAATATATATTATATAATTTACATAAAATATCAAAAGTACACCAAATATATATTATATACTGTACATAAAATATCAAAAAGTACAGTAAATATATTTCATATATTGTACATATTATATTAATTAAACTACACCAAATACATTTTATATACTGTAAATAAAATATCAAAAATTACAGTAAGTATATATTATCTACTGTACATAAAATATCAAAAAGTACACCAAATATGTGTTATATATACTTTAAATAACCTATCAAAATCTTCAGTAATTATATTTAATATACTGTACATAAAATATCAATAATTACACCAAATGTATATTATACACTCTAAATAAAATATCAAAAAGGACAGTAAATATATATTACACTCTATGTAAAATATCAAAAACTACACCGTATATATTATATAATTTACATAAAATATCAAAAGTACACCAAATATATATTATATACTGTACATAAAATATCAAAAAGTACAGTAAATATATTTCATATATTGTACATATAATATTAACTAAAAGTACACCAAATACATTTTACAGACTGTAAATAAAATATAAATAATTACAGTAAATATATATTATCTACTGTACATAAATTATCAAAAAGTACACCAAATATGTGTTATATATAGTGTAAATAAACTATCAAAATCTTCAGTAATTATATTTAATATACTGTACATTAAATATCAATAATTACACCAAATGTATATTATACACTCTAAATAAAATATCAAAAAAGGACAGTAAATATATATTACACTCTATGTAAAATATCAAAAACAACACCGTATATATTATATAATTTACATAAAATATCAAAAGTACACCAAATATATATTATATGCTGTAAATAAAATATCAAAAAGTACAGTAAATATATTTCATATACTGTACATATAATATTAACTAAAAGTACACCAAATACATTTTACATACTCTAAATAAAATACCAAAATTACAGTAAATATATATTATCTACTGTACATAAATTATCAAAAAGTAGACCAAATATGTGTTATATATACTGTAAATAAACTATCAAAATCTTAAGTAATTATATTTAATATACTGTACATAAAATATCAAAAATTACACCAAATATATATTATACACTCTAAATAAATATCAAAAAATGACAGTATATATATATTACACTCTATGTAAAATATCAAAAACTACACCAAATATATATTATATAATTTACATAAAATATCAAAAGTACACCAAATATATATTATATACTGTACATAAAATATCAAAAAGTACAGTAAATATATTTCATATATTGTACATATAATATTAACTAAAAGTACACCAAATACATTTTACATACTGTAAATAAAATATAAAAAATTACAGTAAGTATATATTATCTACTGTACATAAAATATCAAAAAGTACACCAAATATGTGTTATATATACTGTAAATAAACTATCAAAATCTTCAGTAATTATATTTAATATACTGTACATAAAATATCAATAATTACACCAAATGTATATTATACACTCTAAATTAAATATCAAAAAGGACAGTAAATATATATTACACTCTATGTAAAATATCAAAAACTACACCATATATATTATATAATTTACATAAAATATCAAAAGTACACAAAATATATATTATATACTGTACATAAAATATCAAATAGGACAGTAAATATATTTCATATTTTGTACATATACTATTAACTAAAAGTACACCAAATAAATTTACATACCGTAAATAAAATATCAAAAATTACAGTAAGTATATATTATCTACTGAACATAAAATATCAAAAAGTACACCAAATATGTGTTACATATACTGTAAATAAACTATCAAAATCTTCAGTAATTATATTTAATATACTGTACAGAAAATAACAAAAATTACACCAAATGTATATTATACACTCTAAATAAAATATCAAAAAGGACAGTAAATATATATTACACTCTATGTAAAATATCAAAAACTACACCAAATATATATTATATAATTTACATAAAATATCAAAAGTACACCAAATATATATTACATACTGTACATAAAATATCAAACAGTACAGTAAATATATTTCATATATTGTACATATTATATTAACTAAAAGTACACCAAATACATTTTACATAATGTAAATAAAATATGAAAAATTACAGTAAGTATATATTATCTACTGTACATAAAATATCAAAAAGTACACCAAATATGTGTTATATATACTGTAAATAAACTATCAAAATCTTCAGTAATTATATTTAATATACTGTACATAAAATATCAAAAATTACACCAAATGTATATTATACACTCTAAATAAAATATCAAAAAGGACAGTAAATATATATTACACTCTATGTAAAATATCAAAATCTACACAAAATATATATTATATAATTTACATAAAATATCAAAAGTACACCAAATATATATTATATACTGTACATAAAATGTCAAAAAGTAGAGTAAATATATTTCATATATTGTTCATATAATATTAACAAAAAGTACACCAAATACATTTTACATACTGTAAATAAAATATCAAAACTTACAGTAAGTACATATTATCTACTGTACATAAAATATCAAAAAGTACACCACATATGTGTTATGTATACTCTAAATAAACTATCAAAAACTTCAGTAATTATATTTAATATACTGTTCATAAAATATCAAAAATTACACCAAATGTATTTTATACACTCTAAGTAAAATATCAAAAAGTACAGTAAATATATATTACACTCTGTGTAAAATATCAAAAACTACACCAAATATATATTATATAATTTACATAAAATATCAAAAGTACACCAAATATATATTATATACTGTACATAAAATATCAAAAAGTACAGTAAATATATTTCATATATTGTACATATAATATTAACTAAAAGTACACCAAATACATTTTACATACGGTAAATAAAATATCAAAAATTACAGTAAGTATATATTATCTACTGTACATAAAATATCAAAAAGTACACCAAATATGTGTTATATATACTGTAAATAAACTATCAAAATCTTCAGTAATTATATTTAATATACTGTACATAAAATATCAATAATTACACCAAATGTATATTATACACTCTAAATAAAATATGAAAAATGACAGTAAATATATATTACACTCTATGTAAAATATCAAAAAATACACCGTATATATTATATAAATTACATAAAATATCAAATGTACACCAAATATATATTATATACTGTACATAAAATATCAAAAAGTACAGTAAATATATTTCATATATTGTACATATAATATTAACTAAAAGTACACCAAATACATTTTACATACTCTAAATAAAATATCAAAAATTAGAGTAAATATATATTATCTACTGTACATAAATTATCAAAAAGTACACCAAATATGTGTTATATATAGTGTAAATAAACTATCAAAATCTTCAGTAATTATATTTAATATACTGTACAGAAAATATCAAAAATTACACCAAATGTATATTATACACTCTAAATAAAATATCAAAAAGGACAGTAAATATATATTACACTCTATGTAAAATATCAAAAACTACACCGTATATATTAAATAATTTACATAAAATATCAAAAGTACACCAAATATATATTATATACTGTACATAAAATATCAAAAAGTACAGTAAATATATTTCATATATTGTACATATATTATTAACTAAAAGTACACCAAATACATTTTACATACTCTAAATAAAATACCAAAATTACAGTAAATATATATTATCTACTGTACATAAATTATCAAAAAGTACACCAAATATGTGTTATATATACTGTAAATAAACTATCAAAATCTTAAGTAATTATATGTAATGTACTGTACATAAAATATCAAAAATTACACCAAATGTATATTATACACTCTAAATAAAATATCAAAAAGGACAGTAAATATATATTACACTCTATGTAAAATATTAAAAACTACACCAAATATATATTATATAATTTACATAAAATATCAAAAGTACACCAAATATATATTATATACTGTACATAAAATGTCAAAAAGTAGAGTAAATATATTTCATATATTGTTCATATAATATTAACAAAAAGTACACCAAATACATTTTCATACTGTAAATAAAATATCAAAACTTACAGTAAGTATATATTATCTACTGTACATAAAATATCAAAAAGTACACCACATATGTGTTATGTATACTCTAAATAAACTATCAAAAACTTCAGTAATTATATTTAATATACTGTTCATAAAATATCAAAAATTACACCAAATGTATATTATACACTCTAAGTAAAATATCAAAAAGGACAGTAAATATATATTACACTCTATGTAAAATATCAAAAACTACACCAAATATATATTATATAATTTACATAAAATATCAAAAGTACACCAAATATATATTATATACTGTACATAAAATATCCAAAAGTACAGTAAATATATTTCATATATTGTACATATAATATTAACTAAAAGTACACCAAATACATTTTACATACTGTAAATAAAATATCAAAAATTACAGTAAGTATATATTATCTGCTGTACATAAAATATCAAAAAGTACACCAAATATGTGTTATATATACTGTAAATAAACTATCAAAATCTTCAGTAATTATATTTAATATACTGTACATAAAATATCAAAAATTACACCAAATGTATATTATACACTCTAAATAAAATATCAAAAAGGACAGTAAATATATATTGCACTCTATGTAAAATATCAAAAACTACACAAAATATATATTATATAATTTACATAAAATATCATAAGTACACCAAATATATATTATATACTGTACATAAAATGTCAAAAAGTACAGCAAATATATTTCATATATTGTTCATATAATATTAACAAAAAGTACACCAAATACATTTTACACACTGTAAATAAAATATCAAAACTTACAGTAAGTATATATTATCTACTGTACATAAAATATCAAAAAGTACACCACATATGTGTTATGTATACTCTAAATAAACTATCAAAAACTTCAGTAATTATATTTAATATACTGTTCATAAAATATCAAAAATTACACCAAATGTACATTATACACTCTAAGTAAAATATCAAAAAGGACAGTAAATATATATTACACTCTATGTAAAATATCAAAAACTACACCAAATATATATTATATAATTTACATAAAATATCAAAAGTACACCAAATATATATTATATACTGTACATAAAATATCAAAAAGTACAGTAAATATATTTCATATATTGTACATATAATATTAACTAAAATTACACCAAATACATTTTACATACTGTAAATAAAATATCAAAAATTACAGTAAGTATATATTATCTACTGTACATAAAATATCAAAAAGTACACCAAATATGTGTTATATATACTGTAAATAAACTATCAAAATCTTAAGTAATTATATTTAATATACTGTACATAAAATATCAAAAATTACATCAAATGTATATTATACACTCTAAATAAAATATCAAAAAGGACAGTAAATATATATTACACCCTATGTAAAATATCAAAAACTACACAAAATATATATTATATAATTTACATAAAATATCAAAAGTACACCAAATATATATTATGTACTGTACATAAAATGTCAAAAAGTACAGTAAATATATTTCATATATTGTTCATATAATACTAACTAAAAGTACACCAAATACATTTTACATACTGTAAATAAAATATCAAAATTACAGTAAGAATATATTATCTACTGTACATAAAATATCAAAAAGTACACCAAATATGTGTTATGTATACTCTAAATAAACTATCAAAATCTTCACTAATTATATTTAATATACTGTACATTAAATTTAAAAATTTCACCAAATGTATATTATACACTCTAAATAAAATATCAAAAAGGACAGTAAATATATATTACACTCTATGTAAAATATCAAAATCTACACCAAATATATATTATATAATTTACATAAAATATCAAAAGTACACCAAATATATATTATATACTGTACATAAAATATCAAAATGTACAGTAAATGTATTTCATATATTGTACATATAATATTAACTAAAAGTACACCAAATACATTTTACATACTGTAAATAAAATATCAAAAATTACAGTAAGTATATATTATCTACTGTACATAAAATGTCAAAAAGTACACCAAATATGTGTTATATATACTGTAAATAAACTATCAAAATTTTCGGTAATTATATTTAATATACTGTACATAAAATATCAAAAATTACACCAAATGTATATTATACACTCTAAATAAAATATCAAAAAGGACAGTAAATATATACTAAACTCTATGTAAAATATCAAAAACTACACCAAATACATATAATATAATTTACATAAAATATCAAAAGTACACCAAATATATATTATATACTGTACATAAAATATCAAAAGTACAGTAAATATATTTCATATATTGTACATATAATATTAAATTAAAGTACACCAAATACATTTTACATACTGTAAATAAAATATCAAAAATTACAGTAAGTATATATTATCTACTGTACATAAAATATCAAAAAGTACACCAAAGATGTGTTATATATACTGTAAATAAACTATCAAAATCTTCAGTAATTATATTTAATATACTGTACATTAAATATAAAAATTACACCAAATGTATATTATACACTCTAAATAAAATATCAAAAGGACAGTAAATATATATTACACTCTATGTAAAATATCAAAAACTACACCAAATATATATTATATAATTTACATAAAATATCAAAAGTACACCAAATATATATTATATACTGTACATAATATATCAAAAAGTACAGTAAATGTATTTCATATATTGTACATATAATATTAACTAAAACTACACCAAATACATTTTACATACTGTAAATAAAATATCAAAAATTACAGTAAGTATATATTATCTACTTTACATAAAATACCAAAAAGTACACCAAATATGTGTTATATATACTGTAAATAAACTATCAAAATCTTCAGTAATTATATTTAATAGACTGTTCATAAAATATCAAAAACTACACCAAATGTATATTATACACTCTAAATAAAATATCAAAAAGGACAGTAAATATATATTACACTCTATGTAAAATATCAAAAACTACACCAAATATATATTATATAATTTACATAAAATATCAAAAGTACACCAAATATATATTATATAGTGTACATAAAATATCAAAAAGTACAGTAAATATATTTCATATATTGTACATATAATATTAAATAAAAGTACACCAAATACATTTTACATACTGTAAATAAAATATCAAAAATTACAGTAAGTATATATTATCTACTGTACATAAAATATCCAAAAGTACACCAAATATGTGTTATATATACTGTAAATAAACTATCAAAATCTTCAGTAATTATATTTAATATACTGTTCATAAAATATCAAAAATTACACCAAATGTATATTATACACTCTAAATAAAATATCAAAAAGGACAGTAAATATATATTACACTCAATGTAAAATATGAAAAACTACACCAAATATATATTATATAATTTACATAAAATATCAAAAGTACACCAAATATATATTGTAAAATGTACATAAAATATCAAAAAGTACAATAAATATATTTCATATATTGTACATATAATATTAACTAAAACTACACCAAATACATTTTACATACTGTAAATAAAATATCAAAAATTACAGTAAGTATATATTATCTACTGTACATAAAATAGCAGAAAGTACACCACATATGTGTTATATATACTGTAAATAAACTTTCAAAATCTTAAGTAATTATATTTAATATACTGTACATAAAATATCAAAAATTACACCAAATGTATATTATACACTCTAAATAAAATATCAAAAAGGACACTAAATATATATTACACTCTACGTAAAATATCAAAATCTACACCAAATATATATTATATAATTTACATAAAATATGAAAAGTACACCAAATATATATTATATACTGTACATAAAATATCAAAAAGTACAGTAAATATATTTCATATATTGTACATATAATATTAACTAAAAGTACACCAAATACATTTTACATACTGTAAATAATATATCAAAAATTACAGTAAGTATATATTATCTACTATACATAAAATATCAAAAAGTACACCAAAGATGTGTTATATATACTGTAAATAAACTATCAAAACCTTCAGTAATTATATTTAATATACTGTACATAAAATATCAAAAATTACACCAAATGTATATTATACACTCTAAATAAAATATCAAAAAGGACAGTAAATATATATTACACTCTATGTAAAATATCAAAAACTACACCAAATATATATTATATAATTTACATAAAATATCAAAAGTACACCAAACATATATTATATACTGTACATAAAATATCAAAAAGTACAGTAAATATATTTCATATATTGTACATATAATATTAACTAAAAGTACACCAAGTACATTTTACATACGGTAAATAAAATATCAAAAATTACAGTAAGTATATATTATCTACTGTACATAAAATATCAAAAAGTACACCAAAGATGTGTTATATATACTGTAAATAAACTATCAAAATCTTCAGTAATTATATTTAATATACTGTACCTAAAATATCAAAAATTACACCAAATGTATATTATACACTCTAAATAAAATATCAAAAAGGACAGTAAATATATATTACACTCTATGTAAAATATCAAAAACTACACCAAATATATATTATATAATTTACATAAAATATCAAAAGTACACCAAATATATATTATAAACTGTACATAAAATATCAAAAAGTACAGTAAATATATTTCATATATTGTACATATAATATTAACTAAAACTACACCAAATACATTTTACATACTGTAAATAAAATATCAAAATTACAGTAAGTATATATTATCTACTGTACATAAAATATCAGAAAGTACACCAAATATGTGTTATATATACTGTAAATAAACTATCAAAATCTTCAGTAATTATATTTAATATACTATACATAAAATATCAAAAATTACACCAAATGTATATTATACACTCTAAATAAAATATCAAAAAGGACAGTAAATATATATTACACTCTATGTAAAATATCAAAAACTACACCAAATATATATTATATAATTTACATAAAATATCAAAAGTACACCAAATATATATTATATACTGTACATAAAATATCAAAAAGTACAGTAAATATATTTCATATATTGTACATATTATATTAATTAAACTACACCAAATACATTTTATATACTGTAAATAAAATATCAAAAATTACAGTAAGTATATATTATCTACTGTACATAAAATATCAAAAAGTACACCAAATATGTGTTATATATACTTTAAATAACCTATCAAAATCTTCAGTAATTATATTTAATATACTGTACATAAAATATCAATAATTACACCAAATGTATATTATACACTCTAAATAAAATATCAAAAAGGACAGTAAATATATATTACACTCTATGTAAAATATCAAAAACTATACCGTATATATTATATAATTTACATAAAATATCAAAAGTACACCAAATATATATTATATACTGTACATAAAATATCAAAAAGTACAGTAAATATATTTCATATATTGTACATATAATATTAACTAAAAGTACACCAAATACATTTTACAGACTGTAAATAAAATATAAATAATTACAGTAAATATATATTATCTACTGTACATAAATTATCAAAAAGTACACCAAATATGTGTTATATATAGTGTAAATAAACTATCAAAATCTTCAGTAATTATATTTAATATACTGTACATTAAATATCAATAATTACACCAAATGTATATTATACACTCTAAATAAAATATCAAAAAAGGACAGTAAATATATATTACACTCTATGTAAAATATCAAAAACAACACCGTATATATTATATAATTTACATAAAATATCAAAAGTACACCAAATATATATTATATGCTGTAAATAAAATATCAAAAAGTACAGTAAATATATTTCATATACTGTACATATAATATTAACTAAAAGTACACCAAATACATTTTACATACTCTAAATAAAATACCAAAATTACAGTAAATATATATTATCTACTGTACATAAATTATCAAAAAGTAGACCAAATATGTGTTATATATACTGTAAATAAACTATCAAAATCTTAAGTAATTATATTTAATATACTGTACATAAAATATCAAAAATTACACCAAATATATATTATACACTCTAAATAAATATCAAAAAATGACAGTATATATATATTACACTCTATGTAAAATATCAAAAACTACACCAAATATATATTATATAATTTACATAAAATATCAAAAGTACACCAAATATATATTATATACTGTACATAAAATATCAAAAAGTACAGTAAATATATTTCATATATTGTACATATAATATTAACTAAAAGTACACCAAATACATTTTACATACTGTAAATAAAATATAAAAAATTACAGTAAGTATATATTATCTACTGTACATAAAATATCAAAAAGTACACCAAATATGTGTTATATATACTGTAAATAAACTATCAAAATCTTCAGTAATTATATTTAATATACTGTACATAAAATATCAATAATTACACCAAATGTATATTATACACTCTAAATTAAATATCAAAAAGGACAGTAAATATATATTACACTCTATGTAAAATATCAAAAACTACACCATATATATTATATAATTTACATAAAATATCAAAAGTACACAAAATATATATTATATACTGTACATAAAATATCAAATAGGACAGTAAATATATTTCATATTTTGTACATATACTATTAACTAAAAGTACACCAAATAAATTTACATACCGTAAATAAAATATCAAAAATTACAGTAAGTATATATTATCTACTGAACATAAAATATCAAAAAGTACACCAAATATGTGTTACATATACTGTAAATAAACTATCAAAATCTTCAGTAATTATATTTAATATACTGTACAGAAAATAACAAAAATTACACCAAATGTATATTATACACTCTAAATAAAATATCAAAAAGGACAGTAAATATATATTACACTCTATGTAAAATATCAAAAACTACACCAAATATATATTATATAATTTACATAAAATATCAAAAGTACACCAAATATATATTACATACTGTACATAAAATATCAAACAGTACAGTAAATATATTTCATATATTGTACATATTATATTAACTAAAAGTACACCAAATACATTTTACATAATGTAAATAAAATATGAAAAATTACAGTAAGTATATATTATCTACTGTACATAAAATATCAAAAAGTACACCAAATATGTGTTATATATACTGTAAATAAACTATCAAAATCTTCAGTAATTATATTTAATATACTGTACATAAAATATCAAAAATTACACCAAATGTATATTATACACTCTAAATAAAATATCAAAAAGGACAGTAAATATATATTACACTCTATGTAAAATATCAAAATCTACACAAAATATATATTATATAATTTACATAAAATATCAAAAGTACACCAAATATATATTATATACTGTACATAAAATGTCAAAAAGTAGAGTAAATATATTTCATATATTGTTCATATAATATTAACAAAAAGTACACCAAATACATTTTACATACTGTAAATAAAATATCAAAACTTACAGTAAGTACATATTATCTACTGTACATAAAATATCAAAAAGTACACCACATATGTGTTATGTATACTCTAAATAAACTATCAAAAACTTCAGTAATTATATTTAATATACTGTTCATAAAATATCAAAAATTACACCAAATGTATTTTATACACACTAAGTAAAATATCAAAAAGTACAGTAAATATATATTACACTCTGTGTAAAATATCAAAAACTACACCAAATATATATTATATAATTTACATAAAATATCAAAAGTACACCAAATATATATTATATACTGTACATAAAATATCAAAAAGTACAGTAAATATATTTCATATATTGTACATATAATATTAACTAAAAGTACACCAAATACATTTTACATACGGTAAATAAAATATCAAAAATTACAGTAAGTATATATTATCTACTGTACATAAAATATCAAAAAGTACACCAAATATGTGTTATATATACTGTAAATAAACTATCAAAATCTTCAGTAATTATATTTAATATACTGTACATAAAATATCAATAATTACACCAAATGTATATTATACACTCTAAATAAAATATGAAAAATGACAGTAAATATATATTACACTCTATGTAAAATATCAAAAAATACACCGTATATATTATATAAATTACATAAAATATCAAAAGTACACCAAATATATATTATATACTGTACATAAAATATCAAAAAGTACAGTAAATATATTTCATATATTGTACATATAATATTAACTAAAAGTACACCAAATACATTTTACATACTCTAAATAAAATATCAAAAATTAGAGTAAATATACATTATCTACTGTACATAAATTATAAAAAAGTACACCAAATATGTGTTATATATAGTGTAAATAAACTATCAAAATCTTCAGTAATTATATTTAATATACTGTACAGAAAATATCAAAAATTACACCAAATGTATATTATACACTCTAAATAAAATATCAAAAAGGACAGTAAATATATATTACACTCTATGTAAAATATCAAAAACTACACCGTATATATTAAATAATTTACATAAAATATCAAAAGTACACCAAATATATATTATATACTGTACATAAAATATCAAAAAGTACAGTAAATATATTTCATATATTGTACATATATTATTAACTAAAAGTACACCAAATACATTTTACATACTCTAAATAAAATACCAAAATTACAGTAAATATATATTATCTACTGTACATAAATTATCAAAAAGTACACCAAATATGTGTTATATATACTGTAAATAAACTATCAAAATCTTAAGTAATTATATGTAATGTACTGTACATAAAATATCAAAAATTACACCAAATGTATATTATACACTCTAAATAAAATATCAAAAAGGACAGTAAATATATATTACACTCTATGTAAAATATTAAAAACTACACCAAATATATATTATATAATTTACATAAAATATCAAAAGTACACCAAATATATATTATATACTGTACATAAAATGTCAAAAAGTAGAGTAAATATATTTCATATATTGTTCATATAATATTAACAAAAAGTACACCAAATACATTTTCATACTGTAAATAAAATATCAAAACTTACAGTAAGTATATATTATCTACTGTACATAAAATATCAAAAAGTACACCACATATGTGTTATGTATACTCTAAATAAACTATCAAAAACTTCAGTAATTATATTTAATATACTGTTCATAAAATATCAAAAATTACACCAAATGTATATTATACACTCTAAGTAAAATATCAAAAAGGACAGTAAATATATATTACACTCTATGTAAAATATCAAAAACTACACCAAATATATATTATATAATTTACATAAAATATCAAAAGTACACCAAATATATATTATATACTGTACATAAAATATCCAAAAGTACAGTAAATATATTTCATATATTGTACATATAATATTAACTAAAAGTACACCAAATACATTTTACATACTGTAAATAAAATATCAAAAATTACAGTAAGTATATATTATCTGCTGTACATAAAATATCAAAAAGTACACCAAATATGTGTTATATATACTGTAAATAAACTATCAAAATCTTCAGTAATTATATTTAATATACTGTACATAAAATATCAAAAATTACACCAAATGTATATTATACACTCTAAATAAAATATCAAAAAGGACAGTAAATATATATTGCACTCTATGTAAAATATCAAAAACTACACAAAATATATATTATATAATTTACATAAAATATCATAAGTACACCAAATATATATTATATACTGTACATAAAATGTCAAAAAGTACAGCAAATATATTTCATATATTGTTCATATAATATTAACAAAAAGTACACCAAATACATTTTACACACTGTAAATAAAATATCAAAACTTACAGTAAGTATATATTATCTACTGTACATAAAATATCAAAAAGTACACCACATATGTGTTATGTATACTCTAAATAAACTATCAAAAACTTCAGTAATTATATTTAATATACTGTTCATAAAATATCAAAAATTACACCAAATGTATATTATACACTCTAAGTAAAATATCAAAAAGGACAGTAAATATATATTACACTCTATGTAAAATATCAAAAACTACACCAAATATATATTATATAATTTACATAAAATATCAAAAGTACACCAAATATATATTATATACTGTACATAAAATATCAAAAAGTACAGTAAATATATTTCATATATTGTACATATAATATTAACTAAAATTACACCAAATACATTTTACATACTGTAAATAAAATATCAAAAATTACAGTAAGTATATATTATCTACTGTACATAAAATATCAAAAAGTACACCAAATATGTGTTATATATACTGTAAATAAACTATCAAAATCTTAAGTAATTATATTTAATATACTGTACATAAAATATCAAAAATTACATCAAATGTATATTATACACTCTAAATAAAATATCAAAAAGGACAGTAAATATATATTACACCCTATGTAAAATATCAAAAACTACACAAAATATATATTATATAATTTACATAAAATATCAAAAGTACACCAAATATATATTATGTACTGTACATAAAATGTCAAAAAGTACAGTAAATATATTTCATATATTGTTCATATAATACTAACTAAAAGTACACCAAATACATTTTACATACTGTAAATAAAATATCAAAATTACAGTAAGAATATATTATCTACTGTACATAAAATATCAAAAAGTACACCAAATATGTGTTATGTATACTCTAAATAAACTATCAAAATCTTCAGTAATTATATTTAATATACTGTTCATAAAATATCAAAAATTACACCAAATGTATATTATACACTCTAAGTAAAATATCAAAAAGGACAGTAAATATATATTACACTCTATGTAAAATATCAAAAACTACACCGTATATATTATATAATTTACATAAAATATCAAAGGTACACCAAATATATATTACATACTGTACATAAAATATCAAAAAGTACAGTAAATATATTTCATATATTGTACATATTATATTAACTAAAAGTACACCAAATACATTTTACATACTCTAAATAAAATATCAATAATTACAGTAAATATATATTATCTACTGTACATAAATTATCAAAAAGTACACCAAATATGTGTTATATATAGTGTAAATAAACTATCAAAAGCTTCAGTAATTATATTTAATATACTGTACATAAAATATCAAAAATTACACCAAATGTATATTATACACTCTAAATAAAATATCAAAAAGGACAGTAAATATATATTACACTCTATGTAAAATATCAAAAACTACACCGTATATATTATATAATTTACATAAAATATCAAAAGTACACCAAATATATATTATATACTGTACATAAAATATCAAAAAGTACAGTAAATATATTTCATATATTGTACATATAATATTAACAAAAAGTACACCAAATACATTTTACATACTGTAAATAAAATATCAAAACTTACAGTAAGTATATATTATCTACTGAACATAAATTATCATAAAGTACACCAAATATGTGTTATATATACTGTAAATAAACTATCAAAATCTTAAGTAATTATATTTAATATACTGTACATAAAATATCAAAAATTACACCAAATGTATATTATACACTCTAAATAAAATATCAAAAAAGGACAGTAGATATATATTACACTCTATGTAAAATATCAAAAACTACACCAAATATATATTATATAATTTACATAAAATATCAAAAGTACACCAAATATATATTATATACTGTACATAAAATATCAAAAAGTACAGTAAATATATTTCATATATTGTACATATTATATTAACTAAAACTACACCAAATACATTTTATATACTGTAAATAAAATATCAAAAATTACAGTAAGTATATATTATCTACTGTACATAAAATATCAAAAAGTACACCAAATATGTGTTATATATACTGTAAATAAACTATCAAAATCTTCAGTAATTATATTTAATATACTGTACATAAAATATCAATAATTACACCAAATGTATATTATACACTCTAAATAAAATATCAAAAAGGACAGTAAATATATATTACACTCTATGTAAAATATCAAAAACTACACCGTATATATTATATAATTTACATAAAATATCAAATGTACACCAAATATATATTATATACTGTACATAAAATATCAAAAAGTACAGTAAATATATTTCATATTTTGTACATATACTATTAACTAAAACTACACCAAATACATTTTACATACTGTAAATAAAATATCAAAAATTCAGTATGTATATATTATCTACTGTACATAAAATATCAAAAAGTACACCAAATATGTGTTATTTATACTGTTAATAAACTATCAAAATCTTCAGTAATTATATTTAATATACTGTACATAAAATATCAAAAATTACACCAAATGTATATTATACACTCTAAATAAAATAACAAAAAGGACAGTAAATATATATTACACTCTATGTAAAATATCAAAAACTACACCAAATATATATTATATAATTTACATAAAATATCAAAAGGGCACCAAATATATATTACATACTGTACATAAAATATCAAAAAGTACAGTAAATATATTTCATATATTTTACACATAATATTAACTAAAAGTACACCAAATACATTTTACATACTGTAAATAAAATATCAAAAATTACAGTAAGTATATATTATCTACTGTATATAAAATATCAAAGAGTACACCAAATATGTGTTATATATACTGTAAATAAACTATCAAAATCTTAAGTAATTATATTTAATATACTGTACATAAAATATCAAAAATTACACCAAATGTACATTATACACTCTAAATAAAATATCAAAAAGGACAGTAAATATATATTACACCCTATGTAAAATATCAAAAACTACACAAAATATATATTATATAATTTACATAAAATATCAAAAGTACACCAACTATATATTATATACTGTACATAAAATATCAAAAAGTACAGTAAATATATTTCATATATTGTACATATAATACTAACTAAAACTACACCAAATACATTTTACATACTGTAAATAAAATATCAATAATTACAGAATGTATATATTATCTACTGTACATAAAATATCAAATAGTACGCCAAATATGTGTTATATATACTGTAAATAAACTATCAAAATCTTCAGTAATTATATTTAATATACTGTTCATAAAATATCAAAAATTACACCAAATGTATATTATACACTCTAAATAAAATATCAAAAAGGACAGTAAATATATATTACACTCTATGTAAAATATCAAAAACTACACCAAATATATATTATATAATTTACATAAAATATCAAAAGTACACCAAATATATAGTATAAACTGTACATAAAATATCAAAAAGTACAGTAAATATATTTCATATATTGTACCTATAATATTAACTAAAACTACACCAAATACATTTTACATACTGTAAATAAAATATCAAAAATTATAGTAAGTATATATTATCTTCTGTACATAAAATATCAAAAAGTACACCAAAGATGTGTTATATATACTGTAAATAAACTATCAAAATCTTCAGTAATTATAATTAATATACTGTACATTAAATTTAAAAATTTCACCAAATGTATATTATACACTCTAAATAAAATATCAAAAAGGACAGTAAATATATATTACACTCTATGTAAAATATCAAAAACTACACCAAATATATATTATATAATTTACATAAAATATCAAAAGTACACCAAATATATATTATATACTGTACATAAAATATCAAAAAGTACAGTAAATGTATTTCATATATTGTACATATAATATTAAATAAAAGTACACCAAATACATTTTACATACTGTAAATAAATTATCAAAAATTACAGTAAGTATATATTATCTACTGTACATAAAATATCAAAAAGTACACCAAAGATGTGTTATATATACTGTAAATAAACTATCAAAATCTTCAGTAATTATATTTAATATACTGTACATTAAATATAAAAATTACACCAAATGTATATTATACACTCTAAATAAAATATCAAAACGGACAGTAAATATATATTACACTCTATGTAAAATATCAAAAACTACACCAAATATATATTATATAATTTACATAAAATATCAAAAGTACACCAAATATATATTATATACTGTACATAAAATATCAAAAAGTACAGTAAATGTATTTCATATATTGTACATATAATATTAACTAAAAGTACACCAAATACATTTTACATACTATAAATAACATATCAAAAATTACAGTAAGTATATGTTATCTACTGTACATAAAATATCAAAAAGTACACCAAAGATGTGTTATATATACTGTAAATATACTATCAAAATCTTCAGTAATTATATTTAATATACTGTTCATAAAATATCAAAAATTACACCAAATGTATATTATACACTCTAAATAAATATCAAAACGGACAGTAAATATATATTACACTCTATGTAAAATATCAAAAACTACACCAAATATCTATTATATAATTTACATAAAATATCAAAAGTACACCAAATATATATTATATACTGTACATAAAATATCAAAAAGTACAGTAAATATATTTCATATATTGTACATATAATATTAAATAAATTACACCAAATACATTTTACATACTGTAAATAAAATATCAAAAATTACAGTAAGTATATATTATCTACTGTACATAAAATATCAAAAAGTACACCAAATATGTGTTATATATACTGTAAATAAACTATCAAAATTTTCAGTAATTATATTTAATATACTGTACATAAAATATCAAAAATTACACCAAATGTATATTATACACTCTAAATAAAATATCAAAAAGGACAGTAAATATATATTACACTCTATGTAAATTATCAAATACTACACCAAATATATATTATATAATTTACATAAAATATCAAAAGTACACCAAATATATATTATATACTGTACATAAAATATCAAAAAGGACAGTAAATATATTTCATATTTTGTACATATACTATTAACTAAAACTACACCAAATACATTTTACATACTGTAAATAAAATATAAAAAATTACAGTAAGTATATATTATCTACTGAACATAAAATATCAAAAAGTACACCAAATATGTGTTATATATACTGTAAATAAACTATCAAAATCTTCAGTAATTATATTTAATATACTGTACAGAAAATATCAAAAATTACACCAAATGTATATTATACACTCTAAATAAAATATCAAAAAGGACAGTAAATATATATTACACTCAATGTAAAATATGAAAAACTACACCAAATATATATTATATAATTTACATAAAATATCAAAAGTACACCAAATATATATTATAAACTGTACATAAAATATCAAAAAGTACAGTAAATATATTTCATATATTGTACATATAATACTAACTAAAACTACACCAAATACATTTTACATACTGTAAATAAAATATCAAAAATTACAGTAAGTATATATTATCTACTGTACATAAAATATCAAAAAGTACAACAAATATGTGTTATATATACTGTAAATAAACTATCAAAATCTTCAGTAATTATATTTAATATACTGTACATAAAATATCAAAAATTACACCAAATGTATATTATACACTCTAAATAAAATATCAAAAAGGACAGTAAATATATATTACACTCTATGTAAAATATCAAAAACTACACCAAATGTATATTATATAATTTACATAAAATATCAAAAGTACACCAAATATATATTATATACTGTACATGAAATATCAAAAAGTACAGTAAATATATTTCATGTATTGTACATATAATACTAACTAAAACTACACCAAATACATTTTACATACTGTAAATAAAATATCAAAAATTACAGTAAGTATATATTATCTACTGTACATAAAATATCAAAAAGTATGCCAAATACGTGTTATATAAACTGTAAATAAACTATCAAAATCTTCAGTAATTATATTTAATATACTGTTCATAAAATATCAAAAATTACACCAAATGTATATTATACACTCTAAATAAAATATCAAAAAGGACAGTAAATATATGTTACACTCAATGTAAAATATGAAAAACTACACCAAATATATATTATATAATTTACATAAAATATCAAAAGTACACCAAATATATATTATAAACTGTACATAAAATATCAAAAAGTACAGTAAATATATTTCATATATTGTACATATAATATTAACTAAGACTACACCAAATACATTTTACATACTGTAAATAAAATATCAAAAATTACAGTAAGTATATATTATCTACTGTACATAAAATATCAGAAAGTACACCAAATATGTGTTATATATACTGTAAATGAACTATCAAAATTTTCAGTAGTTATATTTAATATACTGTACATAAAATATCAAAAATTACACCAAATGTATATTATACACTCTAAATAAAATAGCAAAAAGGACAGTAAATATATATTACACCCTATGTAAAATATCAAAAACTACACAAAATATATATTGTATAATTTACATAAAATATCAAAAGTACACCAACTATATATTATATACTGTACATAAAATATCAAAAAGTACAGTAAATATATTTCATATACTGTACATATAATACTAACTAAAACTACACCAAATACATTTTACATACTGTAAATAAAATATCAAAAATTACAGAATGTATATATTATCTACTGTACATAAAATATCAAATAGTACGCCAAATATGTGTTATATATACTGTAAATAAACTATCAAAATCTTCAGTAATTATATTTAATATACTGTTCATAAAATATCAAAAATTACACCAAATGTATATTATACACTCTAAATAAAATATCAAAAAGGACAGTAAATATATATTACACTCTATGTAAAATATCAAAAACTACACCAAATACATATAATATAATTTACATAAAATATCAAAAGTACACCAAATATAAATTATATACTGTACATAAAATATCAAAAAGTACAGTAAATATATTTCATATATTGTACATATAATATTAAATAAAAGTACACCAAATACATTTTACATACTGTAAATAAAATATCAAAAATTACAGTAAGTATATATTATCTACTGTACATAAAATATCAAAAAGTACACCAAAGATGTGTTATATATACTGTAAATAAACTATCAAAATCTTCAGTAATTATATTTAATATACTGTACATTAAATATAAAAATTACACCAAATGTATATTATACACTCTAAATAAAATATCAAAAAGGACAATAAATATATATTACACTCTATGTAAAATATCAAAAACTACACCAAATATATATTATATAATTTACATAAAATATCAAAAGTACACCAAATATATATTATATACTGTACATAAAATATCAAAAAGTACACTAAATGTATTTCATATATTGTATATATTATATTAACTAAAAGTACACCAAATAAATTTTACATACTGTAAATAACATATCAAAAATTACAGTAAGTATATGTTATCTACTGTACATAAAATATCAAAAAGTACACCAAATATGTGTTATATATACTGTAAATAAACTATCAAAATCTTCAGTAATTATATTTAATATACTGTTCATAAAATATCAAAAATTACACCAAATGTATATTATACACTCTAAATAAAATATCAAAAAGGACAGTAAATATATATTACACTCTATGTAAAATATCAAAAACTACACCAAATATATATTATATAATTTACATAAAATATCAAAAGTACACCAAATATATATTATATACTGTACATAAAATATCAAAAAGTACAGTAAATATATTTCATATATTTTACATATAATAATAACTAAAAGTACACCAAATACATTTTACATACCGTAAATAAAATATCAAATATTACAGTAAGTATATATTATCTACTGAACATAAATTATCATAAAGTACACCAAATATGTGTTATATATACTGTAAATAAACTATCAAAATCTTAAGTAATTATATTTAATATACTGTACATAAAATATCAAAAATTACACCAAATGTATATTATACACTCTAAATAAAATATCAAAAAGGACAGTAAATATATATTACACTCTATGTAAAATATCAAAAACTACACCAAATATATATTATATAATTTACATAAAATATCAAAAGTACACCAAATATATATTAAATACTCTACATAAAATATCAAAAAGTACAGTAAATATATTTCATATATTGTATATATTATATTAACTAAAACTACACCAAATACATTTTATATACCGTAAATAAAATATCAATAATTACAGTAAGAATATATTATCTACTGTACATAAAATATCAAAAACTACACCAAATATGTGTTATATATACTGTAAATAAACTATCAAAATCTTCAGTAATTATATTTAATATACTGTACATAAAATATCAATAATTACACCAAATGTATATTATACACTCTAAATAAAATATCAAAAAGGACAGTGAATATATATTACACTCTATGTAAAATATCAAAAACTACACCGTATATATTATATAATTTACATAAAATATCAAAAGTACACCAAATATATATTATATACTGTACATAAAATATCAAAAAGTACAGTAAATATATTTCATATTTTGTACATATACTATTAAATAAACTACACCAAATACATTTTACATACTGTAAATAAAATATCAAAAATTCAGTATGTATATATTATCTACTGTACATAAAATATCAAAAAGTACACCAAATATGTGTTATTTATACTGTTAATAAACTATCAAAATCTTCAGTAATTATATTTAATATACTGTACATAAAATATCAAAAATTACACCAAATGTATATTATACACGCTAAATAAAATAACAAAAAGGACAGTAAATATATATTACACTCTATGTAAAATATCAAAAACTACACCAAATATATATTATATAATTTACATAAAATATCAAAAGTGCACCAAATATATATTATATACTGTACATAAAATATCAAAAAGTACAGTAAATATATTTCATATTTTGTACATATACTATTAACTAAAACTACACCAAATACATTTTACATACGGTAAATAAAATATCAAAAATTACAGTAAGTATATATTATCTACTGTACATAAAATATCAAAAAGTACACCAAAGATGTGTTATATATACTGTAAATAAACTATGAAAACCTTCAGTAATTATATTTAATATACTGTACATAAAATATCAAAAATTACACCAAATGTACATTATACACTCTAAATAAAATATCAAAAATACAGTAAATATATATTACACTCTATGTAAAATATCAAAAACTACACCAAATATATATTACATAATTTACATAAAATATCAAAAGTACACCAGATATATATTATATACTGTACATAAAATATCAAAAAGTACAGTAAATATATTTCATATATTGTACATATAATATTAACTAAAAGTACACCAAGTACATTTTACATACGGTAAATAAAATATCAAAAATTACAGTAAGAATATATTATCTACTGTACATAAAATATCAAAAAGTACACCAAAGATGTGTTATATATACTGTAAATAAACTATGAAAATCTTCAGTAATTATATTTAATATACTGTACATAAAATATCAAAAATTACACCAAATGTATATTATACACTCTAAAGAAAATATCAAAAAGACAGTAAATATATATTACACTCTATGTAAAATATCAAAAACTACACCAAATATGTATTACATAATTTACATAAAATATCAAAAGTACACCATATATATATTATATACTGTACATAAAATATCAAAAAGTACAGTAAATATATTTCATATATTGTACATGTTATATTAACTAAAAGTACACCAAGTACATTTTACATACGGTAAATAAAATATCAAAAATTACAGTAAGTATATATTATCTACTGTACATAAAATATCAAAAAGTACACCAAATATGTGTTATATATACTGTAAATAAACTATCAAAATCTTCAGTAATTATATTTAATATACTGTACATAAAATATCAAAAATTACACCAAATGTATATTATACACCCTAAATAAAATATCAAAAAGGACAGTAAATATATATTACACTCTATGTAAAATATCAAAGCTACACCAAATATATATTATATAATTTACATAAAATATCAAAAGTACACCAAATATATATTAAATACTCTACATAAAATATCAAAAAGTACAGTAAATATATTTCATATATTGTATATATTATATTAACTAAAACTACACCAAATACATTTTATATACTGTAAATAAAATATCAATAATTACAGTAAGTATATATTATCTACTGTACATAAAATATCAAAAACTACACCAAATATGTGTTATATATACTGTAAATAAACTATCAAAATCTTCAGTAATTATATTTAATATACTGTACATAAAATATCAATAATTACACCAAATGTATATTATACACTCTAAATAAAATATCAAAAAGGACAGTGAATATATATTACACTCTATGTAAAATATCAAAAACTACACCGTATATATTATATAATTTACATAAAATATCAAAAGTACACCAAATATATATTATATACTGTACATAAAATATCAAAAAGTACAGTAAATATATTTCATATTTTGTACATATACTATTAAATAAACTACACCAAATACATTTTACATACTGTAAATAAAATATCAAAAATTCAGTATGTATATATTATCTACTGTACATAAAATATCAAAAAGTACACCAAATATGTGTTATTTATACTGTTAATAAACTATCAAAATCTTCAGTAATTATATTTAATATACTGTACATAAAATATCAAAAATTACACCAAATGTATATTATACACGCTAAATAAAATAACAAAAAGGACAATAAATATATATTACACTCTATGTAAAATATCAAAAACTACACCAAATATATATTATATAATTTACATAAAATATCAAAAGTGCACCAAATATATATTATATACTGTACATAAAATATCAAAAAGTACAGTAAATATATTTCATATTTTGTACATATACTATTAACTAAAACTACACCAAATACATTTTACATACGGTAAATAAAATATCAAAAATTACAGTAAGTATATATTATCTACTGTACATAAAATATCAAAAAGTACACCAAAGATGTGTTATATATACTGTAAATAAACTATGAAAACCTTCAGTAATTATATTTAATATACTGTACATAAAATATCAAAAATTACACCAAATGTACATTATACACTCTAAATAAAATATCAAAAATACAGTAAATATATATTACACTCTATGTAAAATATCAAAAACTACACCAAATATATATTACATAATTTACATAAAATATCAAAAGTACACCAGATATATATTATATACTGTACATAAAATATCAAAAAGTACAGTAAATATATTTCATATATTGTACATATAATATTAACTAAAAGTACACCAAGTACATTTTACATACGGTAAATAAAATATCAAAAATTACAGTAAGTATATATTATCTACTGTACATAAAATATCAAAAAGTACACCAAAGATGTGTTATATATACTGTAAATAAACTATGAAAATCTTCAGTAATTATATTTAATATACTGCACATAAAATATCAAAAATTACACCAAATGTATATTATACACTCTAAAGAAAATATCAAAAAGACAGTAAATATATATTACACTCTATGTAAAATATCAAAAACTACACCAAATATGTATTACATAATTTACATAAAATATGAAAAGTACACCATATATATATTATATACTGTACATAAAATATCAAAAAGTACAGTAAATATATTTCATATATTGTACATGTTATATTAACTAAAAGTACACCAAGTACATTTTACATACGGTAAATAAAATATCAAAAATTACAGTAAGTATATATTATCTACTGTTCATAAAATATCAAAAAGTACACCAAATATGTGTTATATATACTGTAAATAAACTATCAAAATCTTCAGTAATTATATTTAATATACTGTACATAAAATATCAAAAATTACACCAAATGTATATTATACACCCTAAATAAAATATCAAAAAGGACAGTAAATATATATTACACTCTATGTAAAATATCAAAGCTACACCAAATATATATTATATAATTTACATAAAATATCAAAAGTACACCAAATATATATTATATACTGTACATAAAATATCAAAAAGTACAGTAAATATATTTCATATATTGTACATATAATACTAACTAAAACTACACCAAATACATTTTACATACTGTAAATAAAATATAAAAAATTACAGTAACTATATATTATCTACTGTACATAAAATATCAAAAAGTACACAAAATATGTGTTATATATACTGTAAATAAACTATCAAAATCTTCAGTAATTATATTTAATATACTGTTCATAAAATATCAAAAATTACACCAAATGTATATTATACACTCTAAATAAAATATCAAAAAGGACAGTAAATATATATTACACTCTATGTAAAATATCAAAAACTACACCAAATATATATTATATAATTTACATAAAATATCAAAAGTACACCAAATATATATTATATACTGTACATAAAATGTCAAAAAGTACAGTAAATATATTTCATATATTGATCATATAATATTAACTAAAAGTACACCAAATACATTTTACATACTGTAAATAAAATATCAAAAATTACAGTAAGTATATATTATCTACTGTACATAAAATATCAAAAAGTACACCAAATATGTGTTATATATACTGTAAATAAACTATCAAAATCTTCAGTAATTATATTTAATATACTGTACATAAAATATCAAAAATTACACCAAATGTATATTATACACTCTAAATAAAATATCAAAAAGGACAGTAAATATATATTACACTCTATGTAAAATATCAAAAACTACACCAAATACATATAATATAATTTACATAAAATATCAAAAGTACACCAAATATAAATTATATACTGTACATAAAATATCAAAAAGTACAGTAAATATATTTCATATATTGTACATATAATACTAACTAAAACTACACCAAATACATTTTACATACTGTAAATAAAATATCAATAATTTCAGAATGTATATATTATCTACTGTACATAAAATATCAAATAGTATGCCAAATATGTGTTATATATACTGTAAATAAACTATCAAAATCTTCAGTAATTATATTTAATATACTGTTCATAAAATATCAAAAATTACACCAAATGTATATTATACACTCTAAATAAAATATCAAAAAGGACAGTAAATATATATTACACTCTATGTAAAATATCAAAAACTACACCAAATATATATTATATAATTTACATAAAATATCAAAAGTACACCAAATATATAGTATAAACTGTACATAAAATATCAAAAAGTACAGTAAATATATTTCATATATTGTACATATAATATTAACTAAAACTACACCAAATACATTTTACATACTGTAAATAAAATATCAAAAATTATAGTAAGTATATATTATCTTCTGTACATAAAATATCAAAAAGTACACCAAAGATGTGTTACATATACTGTAAATAAACTATCAAAATCTTCAGTAATTATAATTAATATACTGTACATTAAATTTAAAAATTTCACCAAATGTGTATTATACACTCTAAATAAAATATCAAAAAGGACAGTAAATATATATTACACTCTATGTAAAATATCAAAAACTACACCAAATATATATTATATAATTTACATAAAATATCAAAAGTACACCAAATATATATTATATACTGTACATAAAATATCAAAAAGTACAGTAAATGTATTTCATATATTGTACATATAATATTAAATAAAAGTACACCAAATACATTTTACATACTGTAAATAAAATATCAAAAATTACAGTAAGTATATATTATCTACTGTATATAAAATATCAAAAAGTACACCAAAGATGTGTTATATATACTGTAAATATACTATCAAAATCTTCAGTAATTATATTTAATATACTGTTCATAAAATATCAAAAATTACACCAAATGTATATTATACACTCTAAATAAATATCAAAAAGGACAGTAAATATATATTACACTCTATGTAAAATATCAAAAACTACACCAAATATCTATTATATAATTTACATAAAATATCAAAAGTACACCAAATATATATTATATACTGTACATAAAATATCAAAAAGGACAGTAAATATATTTCATATTTTGTACATATACTATTAACTAAAACTACACCAAATACATTTTACATACTGTAAATAAAATATCAAAAATTACAGTAAGTATATAGTATCTACTGTACATAAAATATCAAAAAGTACACCAAATATGTGTTATATATACTGTAAATAAACTATCAAAATCTTCAGTAATTATATTTAATATACTGTACATAAAATATCAAAAATTACACCAAATGTATATTATACACTCTAAATAAAATATCAAAAAGGACAGTAAATATATATTACACTCTATGTAAAATATCAAAAACTACACCAAATATATATTATATAATTTACATAAAATATCAAAAGTACACGAAATATATATTATATACTGTACATGAAATATCAAAAAGTACAGTAAATATATTTCATGTATTGTACATATAATACTAACTAAAACTACACCAAATACATTTTACATACTGTAAATAAAATATCAAAAATTACAGTAAGTATATATTATCTACTGTACATAAAATATCAAAAAGTACGCCAAATATGTGTTATATAAACTGTAAATAAACTATCAAAATCTTCAGTAATTATATTTAATATACTGTTCATAAAATATCAAAAATTACACCAAATGTATATTATACACTCTAAATAAAATACCAAAAAGGACAGTAAATATATATTACACTCAATGTAAAATATGAAAAACTACACCAAATATATATTATATAATTTACATAAAATATCAAAAGTACACCAAATATATATTATAAACTGTACATAAAATATCAAAAAGTACAGTAAATATATTTCATATATTGTACATATAATATTAACTAAAACTACACCAAATACATTTTACATACTGTAAATAAAATATCAAAAATTACAGTAAGTATATATTATCTACTGTACATAAAATATCAGAAAGTACACCAAATATGTGTTATATATACTGTAAATGAACTATCAAAATTTTCAGTAGTTATATTTAATATAGTGTACATAAAATATCAAAAATTACACCAAATGTATATTATACACTCTAAATAAAATATCAAAAAGGACAGTAAATATATATTACACCCTATGTAAAATATCAAAAACTACACAAAATATATATTGTATAATTTACATAAAATATCAAAAGTACACCAACTATATATTATATACTGTACATAAAATATCAAAAAGTACAGTAAATATATTTCATATATTGTACATATAATACTAACTAAAACTACACCAAATACATTTTACATACTGTAAATAAAATATCAAAAATTACAGAATGTATATATTATCTACTGTACATAAAATATCAAATAGTACGCCAAATATGTGTTATATATACTGTAAATAAACTATCAAAATCTTCAGTAATTATATTTAATATACTGTTCATAAAATATCAAAAATTACACCAAATGTATATTATACACTCTAAATAAAATATCAAAAAGGACAGTAAATATATATTACACTCTATGTAAAATATCAAAAACTACACCAAATACATATAATATAATTTATATAAAATATCAAAAGTACACCAAATATAAATTATATACTGTACATAAAATATCAAAAAGTATAGTAAATATATTTCATATATTGTACATATAATATTAAATAAAAGTACACCAAATACATTTTACATACTGTAAATAAAATATCAAAAATTACACTAAGTATATATTATCTACTGTACATAAAATATCAAAAAGTACACCAAAGATGTGTTATATATACTGTAAATAAACTATCAAAATCTTCAGTAATTATATTTAATATACTGTACATTAAATATAAAAATTACACCAAATGTATATTATACACTCTAAATAAAATATCAAAAAGGACAGTAAATATATATTACACTCTATGTAAAATATCAAAAACTACACCAAATATATATTATATAATTTACATAAAATATCAAAAGTACACCAAATATATATTATATACTGTACATAAAATATCAAAAAGTACAGTAAATGTATTTCATATATTGTACATATAATATTAACTAAAAGTACACCAAATACATTTTACATACTGTAAATAATATATCAAAAATTACAGTAAGTATATGTTATCTACTGTACATAAAATATCAAAAAGTACACCAAATATGTGTTATATATACTGTAAATAAACTATCAAAATCTTCAGTAATTATATTTAATATACTGTTCATAAAATATCAAAAATTACACCAAATGTATATTATACACTCTAAATAAAATATCAAAAAGGACAGTAAATATATATTACACTCTATGTAAAATATCAAATACTACACCAAATATATATTATATAATTTACATAAAATATCAAAAGTACACCAAATATATATTATATACTGTACATAAAATATCAAAAAGTACAGTAAATATATTTCATATATTGTACATATAATAGTAACTAAAACTACACCAAATACATTTTACAGACTGTAAATAAAATATAAAAAATTACAGTAAGTATATAGTATCTACTGTACATAAAATATCAAAAAGTACACCAAATATGTGTTATATATACTGTAAATAAACTATCAAAATCTTCAGTAATTATATTTAATATACTGTACATAAAATATGAAAAATTACACCAAATGTATATTATACACTCTAAATAAAATATCAAAAAGGACAGTAAATATATATTACACTCTATGTAAAATATCAAAAACTACACCAAATATACAGTATATAATTTACATAAAATATCAAAAGTACACTAAATATATATTATATACTGTACATGAAATATCAAAAAGTACAGTAAATATATTTCATATATTGTACATATAATACTAACTAAAACTACACCAAATACATTTTACATACTGTAAATAAAATATCAAAAATTACAGTAAGTATATATTATCTACTGTACATAAAATATCAAAAAGTACACCAAATATGTGTTATATATAGTGTAAATAAACTATCAAAATATTCAGTAATTATATTTAATATACTGTACATAAAATATCAAAAATTACACCAAATGTATATTATACACTCTAAATAAAATATCAAAAAGGACAGTAAATATATATTACACTCTATGTAAAATATCAAAAACTACACCAAATGTATATTATATAATTTACATAAAATATCAAAAGTACACCAAATATATATTATATACTGTACATGAAATATCAAAAAGTACAATAAATATATTTCATGTATTGTACATATAATACTAACTAAAACTACACCAAATACATTTTACATACTGTAAATAAAATATCAAAAATTACAGTAAGTATATATTATCTACTGTACATAAAATATCAAAAAGTATGCCAAATATGTGTTATATAAACTGTAAATAAACTATCAAAACCTTCAGTAATTATATTTAATATACTGTTCATAAAATATCAAAAATTACACCAAATGTATATTATACACTCTAAATAAAATATCAAAAAGGACAGTAAATATATGTTACACTCAATGTAAAATATGAAAAACTACACCAAATATATATTATATAATTTACATAAAATATCAAAAGTACACCAAATATATATTATAAACTGTACATAAAATATCAAAAAGTACAGTAAATATATTTCATATATTGTACATATAATATTAACTAAAACTACACCAAATACATTTTACATACTGTAAATAAAATATCAAAAATTACAGTAAGTATATATTATCTACTGTACATAAAATATCAGAAAGTACACCAAATATGTGTTATATATACTGTAAATGAACTATCAAAATTTTCAGTAGTTATATTTAATATACTGTACATAAAATATCAAAAATTACACCAAATGTATATTATACACTCTAAATAAAATATCAAAAAGGACAGTAAATATATATTACACCCTATGTAAAATATCAAAAACTACACAAAATATATATTGTATAATTTACATAAAATATCAAAAGTACACCAACTATATATTATATACTCTACATAAAATATCAAAAAGTACAGTAAATATATTTCATATACTGTACATATAATACTAACTAAAACTACACCAAATACATTTTACATACTGTAAATAAAATATCAAAAATTACAGAATGTATATATTATCTACTGTACATAAAATATCAAATAGTACGCCAAATATGTGTTATATATACTGTAAATAAACTATCAAAATCTTCAGTAATTATATTTAATATACTGTTCATAAAATATCAAAAATTACACCAAATGTATATTATACACTCTAAATAAAATATCAAAAAGGACAGTAAATATATATTACACTCTATGTAAAATATCAAAAACTACACCAAATACATATAATATAATTTACATAAAATATCAAAAGTACACCAAATATAAATTATATACTGTACATAAAATATCAAAAAGTACAGTAAATATATTTCATATATTGTACATATAATATTAAATAAAAGTATACCAAATACATTTTACATACTGTAAATAAAATATCAAAAATTACAGTAAGTATATATTATCTACTGTACATAAAATATCAAAAAGTACACCAAAGATGTGTTATATATACTGTAAATAAACTATCAAAATCTTCAGTAATTATATTTAATATACTGTACATTAAATATAAAAATTACACCAAATGTATATTATACACTCTAAATAAAATATCAAAAAGGACAATAAATATATATTACACTCTATGTAAAATATCAAAAACTACACCAAATATATATTATATAATTTACATAAAATATCAAAAGTACACCAAATATATATTATATACTGTACATAAAATATCAAAAAGTACACTAAATGTATTTCATATATTGTATATATTATATTAACTAAAAGTACACCAAATACATTTTACATACTGTAAATAACATATCAAAAATTACAGTAAGTATATGTTATCTACTGTACATAAAATATCAAAAAGTACACCAAATATGTGTTATATATACTGTAAATAAACTATCAAAATCTTCAGTAATTATATTTAATATACTGTTCATAAAATATCAAAAATTACACCAAATGTATATTATACACTCTAAATAAAATATCAAAAAGGACAGTAAATATATATTACACTCTATGTAAAATATCAAAAACTACACCAAATATATATTATATAATTTACATAAAATATCAAAAGTACACCAAATATATATTATATACTGTACATAAAATATCAAAAAGTACAGTAAATATATTGCATATATTTTACATATAATAATAACTAAAAGTACACCAAATACATTTTACATACCGTAAATAAAATATCAAATATTACAGTAAGTATATATTATCTACTGAACATAAATTATCATAAAGTACACCAAATATGTGTTATATATACTGTAAATAAACTATCAAAATCTTAAGTAATTATATTTAATATACTGTACATAAAATATCAAAAATTACACCAAATGTATATTATACACTCTAAATAAAATATCAAAAAGGACAGTAAATATATATTACACTCTATGTAAAATATCAAAAACTACACCAAATATATATTATATAATTTACATAAAATATCAAAAGTACACCAAATATATATTAAATACTCTACATAAAATATCAAAAAGTACAGTAAATATATTTCATATATTGTATATATTATATTAACTAAAACTACACCAAATACATTTTATATACTGTAAATAAAATATCAATAATTACAGTAAGTATATATTATCTACTGTACATAAAATATCAAAAACTACACCAAATATGTGTTATATATACTGTAAATAAACTATCAAAATCTTCAGTAATTATATTTAATATACTGTACATAAAATATCAATAATTACACCAAATGTATATTATACACTCTAAATAAAATATCAAAAAGGACAGTGAATATATATTACACTCTATGTAAAATATCAAAAACTACACCGTATATATTATATAATTTACATAAAATATCAAAAGTACACCAAATATATATTATATACTGTACATAAAATATCAAAAAGTACAGTAAATATATTTCATATTTTGTACATATACTATTAACTAAAACTACACCAAATACATTTTACATACTGTAAATAAAATATCAAAAATTCAGTATGTATATATTATCTACTGTACATAAAATATCAAAAAGTACACCAAATATGTGTTATTTATACTGTTAATAAACTATCAAAATCTTCAGTAATTATATTTAATATACTGTACATAAAATATCAAAAATTACACCAAATGTATATTATACACGCTAAATAAAATAACAGAAAGGACAGTAAATATATATTACACTCTATGTAAAATATCAAAAACTACACCAAATATATATTATATAATTTACATAAAATATCAAAAGTGCACCAAATATATATTATATACTGTACATAAAATATCAAAAAGTACAGTAAATATATTTCATATTTTGTACATATACTATTAACTAAAACTACACCAAATACATTTTACATACGGTAAATAAAATATCAAAAATTACAGTAAGTATATATTATCTACTGTACATAAAATATCAAAAAGTACACCAAAGATGTGTTATATATACTGTAAATAAACTATGAAAACCTTCAGTAATTATATTTAATATACTGTACATAAAATATCAAAAATTACACCAAATGTACATTATACACTCTAAATAAAATATCAAAAATACAGTAAATATATATTACACTCTATGTAAAATATCAAAAACTACAAAAATATATATATCATAATTTACATAAAATATCAAAAGTACACCAGATATATATTATATACTGTACATAAAATATCAAAAAGTACAGTAAATATATTTCATATATTGTACATATAATATTAACTAAAAGTACACCAAGTACATTTTACATACGGTAAATAAAATATCAAAAATTACAGTAAGTATATATTATCTACTGTACATAAAATATCAAAAAGTACACCAAAGATGTGTTATATATCCTGTAAATAAACTATGAAAATCTTCAGTAATTATATTTAATATACTGTACATAAAATATCAAAAATTACACCAAATGTATATTATACACTCTAAAGAAAATATCAAAAAGACAGTAAATATATATTACACTCTATGTAAAATATCAAAAACTACACCAAATATGTATTACATAATTTACATAAAATATCAAAAGTACACCATATATATATTATATACTGTACATAAAATATCAAAAAGTACAGTAAATATATTTCATATATTGTACATGTTATATTAACTAAAAGTACACCAAGTACATTTTACATACGGTAAATAAAATATCAAAAATTACAGTAAGTATATATTATCTACTGTACATAAAATATCAAAAAGTACACCAAATATGTGTTATATATACTGTAAATAAACTATCAAAATCTTCAGTAATTATATTTAATATACTGTACATAAAATATCAAAAATTACACCAAATGTATATTATACACCCTAAATAAAATATCAAAAAGGACAGTAAATATATATTACACTCTATGTAAAATATCAAAGCTACACCAAATATATATTATATAATTTACATAAAATATCAAAAGTACTCCAAATATATATTATATACTGTACATAAAATATCAAAAAGTACAGTAAATATATTTCATATATTGTACATATAATACTAACTAAAACTACACCAAATACATTTTACATACTGTAAATAAAATATAAAAAATTACAGTAAGTATATATTATCTACTGTACATAAAATATCAAAAAGTACACAAAATATGTGTTATATATACTGTAGATAAACTATCAAAATCTTCAGTAATTATATTTAATATACTGTTCATAAAATATCAAAAATTACACCAAATGTATATTATACACTCTAAATAAAATATCAAAAAGGACAGTAAATATATATTACACTCTATGTAAAATATCAAAAACTACACCAAATATATATTATATAATTTACATAAAATATCAAAAGTACACCAAATATATATTATATACTGTACATAAAATGTCAAAAAGTACAGTAAATATATTTCATATATTGATCATATAATATTAACTAAAAGTACACCAAATACATTTTACATACTGTAAATAAAATATCAAAAATTACAGTAAGTATATATTATCTACTGTACATAAAATATCAAAAAGTACACCAAATATGTGTTATATATACTGTAAATAAACTATCAAAATCTTCAGTAATTATATTTAATATACTGTACATAAAATATCAAAAATTACACCAAATGTATATTATACACTCTAAATAAAATATCAAAAAGGACAGTAAATATATATTACACTCTATGTAAAATATCAAAAACTACACCAAATACATATAATATAATTTACATAAAATATCAAAAGTACACCAAATATAAATTATATACTGTACATAAAATATCAAAAAGTACAGTAAATATATTTCATATATTGTACATATAATACTAACTAAAACTACACCAAATACATTTTACATACTGTAAATAAAATATCAATAATTACAGAATGTATATATTATCTACTGTACATAAAATATCAAATAGTATGCCAAATATGTGTTATATATACTGTAAATAAACTATCAAAATCTTCAGTAATTATATTTAATATACTGTTCATAAAATATCAAAAATTACACCAAATGTATATTATACACTCTAAATAAAATATCAAAAAGGACAGTAAATATATATTACACTCTATGTAAAATATCAAAAACTACACCAAATATATATTATATAATTTACATAAAATATCAAAAGTACACCAAATATATAGTATAAACTGTACATAAAATATCAAAAAGTACAGTAAATATATTTCATATATTGTACATATAATATTAACTAAAACTACACCAAATACATTTTACATACTGTAAATAAAATATCAAAAATTATAGTAAGTATATATTATCTTCTGTACATCAAATATCAAAAAGTACACCAAAGATGTGTTATATATACTGTAAATAAACTATCAAAATCTTCAGTAATTATAATTAATATACAGTACATTAAATTTAAAAATTTCACCAAATGTGTATTATACACTCTAAATAAAATATCAAAAAGGACAGTAAATATATATTACACTCTATGTAAAATATCAAAAACTACACCAAATATATATTATATAATTTACATAAAATATCAAAAGTACACCAAATATATATTATATACTGTACATAAAATATCAAAAAGTACAGTAAATGTATTTCATATATTGTACATATAATATTAACTAAAAGTACACCAAATACATTTTACATACTGTAAATAACATATCAAAAATTACAGTAAGTATATGTTATCTACTGTACATAAAATATCAAAAAGTACACCAAAGATGTGTTATATATACTGTAAATATACTATCAAAATCTTCAGTAATTATATTTAATATACTGTTCATAAAATATCAAAAATTACACCAAATGTATATTATACACTCTAAATAAATATCAAAAAGGACAGTAAATATATATTACACTCTATGTAAAATATCAAAAACTACACCAAATATCTATTATATAATTTACATAAAATATCAAAAGTACACCAAATATATATTATATACTGTACATAAAATATCAAAAAGGACAGTAAATATATTTCATATTTTGTACATATACTATTAACTAAAACTACACCAAATACATTTTACATACTGTAAATAAAATATCAAAAATTACAGTAAGTATATAGTATCTACTGTACATAAAATATCAAAAAGTACACCAAATATGTGTTATATATACTGTAAATAAACTATCAAAATCTTCAGTAATTATATTTAATATACTGTACATAAAATATCAAAAATTACACCAAATGTATATTATACACTCTAAATAAAATATCAAAAAGGACAGTAAATATATATTACACTCTATGTAAAATATCAAAAACTACACCAAATATATATTATATAATTTACATAAAATATCAAAAGTACACGAAATATATATTATATACTGTACATGAAATATCAAAAAGTACAGTAAATATATTTCATGTATTGTACATATAATACTAACTAAAACTACACCAAATACATTTTACATACTGTAAATAAAATATCAAAAATTACAGTAAGTATATATTATCTACTGTACATAAAATATCAAAAAGTACGCCAAATATGTGTTATATAAACTGTAAATAAACTATCAAAATCTTCAGTAATTATATTTAATATACTGTTCATAAAATATCAAAAATTACACCAAATGTATATTATACACTCTAAATAAAATACCAAAAAGGACAGTAAATATATATTACACTCAATGTAAAATATGAAAAACTACACCAAATATATATTATATAATTTACATAAAATATCAAAAGTACACCAAATATATATTATAAACTGTACATAAAATATCAAAAAGTACAGTAAATATATTTCATATATTGTACATATAATATTAACTAAAACTACACCAAATACATTTTACATACTGTAAATAAAATATCAAAAATTACAGTAAGTATATATTATCTACTGTACATAAAATATCAGAAAGTACACCAAATATGTGTTATATATACTGTAAAAGAACTATCAAAATTTTCAGTAGTTATATTTAATATAGTGTACATAAAATATCAAAAATTACACCAAATGTATATTATACACTCTAAATAAAATATCAAAAAGGACAGTAAATATATATTACACCCTATGTAAAATATCAAAAACTACACAAAATATATATTGTATAATTTACATAAAATATCAAAAGTACACCAACTATATATTATATACTGTACATAAAATATCAAAAAGTACAGTAAATATATTTCATATATTGTACATATAATACTAACTAAAACTACACCAAATACATTTTACATACTGTAAATAAAATATCAAAAATTACAGAATGTATATATTATCTACTGTACATAAAATATCAAATAGTACGCCAAATATGTGTTATATATACTGTAAATAAACTATCAAAATCTTCAGTAATTATATTTAATATACTGTTCATAAAATATCAAAAATTACACCAAATGTATATTATACACTCTAAATAAAATATCAGAAAGGACAGTAAATATATATTACACTCTATGTAAAATATCAAAAACTACACCAAATACATATAATATAATTTATATAAAATATCAAAAGTACACCAAATATAAATTATATACTCTACATAAAATATCAAAAAGTATAGTAAATATATTTCATATATTGTACATATAATATTAAATAAAAGTACACCAAATACATTTTACATACTGTAAATAAAATATCAAAAATTACAGTAAGTATATATTATCTACTGTACATAAAATATCAAAAAGTACACCAAAGATGTGTTATATATACTGTAAATAAACTATCAAAATCTTCAGTAATTATATTTAATATACTGTACATTAAATATAAAAATTACACCAAATGTATATTATACACTCTAAATAAAATATCAAAAAGGACAGTAAATATATATTACACTCTATGTAAAATATCAAAAACTACACCAAATATATATTATATAATTTACATAAAATATCAAAAGTACACCAAATATATATTATATACTGTACATAAAATATCAAAAAGTACAGTAAATGTATTTCATATATTGTACATATAATATTAACTAAAAGTACACCAAATACATTTTACATACTGTAAATAACATATCAAAAATTACAGTAAGTATATGTTATCTACTGTACATAAAATATCAAAAAGTACACCAAATATGTGTTATATATACTGTAAATAAACTATCAAAATCTTCAGTAATTATATTTAATATACTGTTCATAAAATATCAAAAATTACACCAAATGTATATTATACACTCTAAATAAAATATCAAAAAGGACAGTAAATATATATTACACTCTATGTAAAATATCAAATACTACACCAAATATATATTATATAATTTACATAAAATATCAAAAGTACACCAAATATATATTATATACTGTACATAAAATATCAAAAAGTACAGTAAATATATTTCATATATTGTACATATAATAGTAACTAAAAGTACACCAAATACATTTTACAGACAGTAAATAAAATATAAAAAATTACAGTAAGTATATAGTATCTACTGTACATAAAATATCAAAAAGTACACCAAATATGTGTTATATATACTGTAAATAAACTATCAAAATCTTCAGTAATTATATTTAATATACTGTACATAAAATATGAAAAATTACACCAAATGTATATTATACACTCTAAAAAAAATATCAAAAAGGACAGTAAATATATATTACACTCTATGTAAAATATCAAAAACTACACCAAATATACAGTATATAATTTACATAAAATATCAAAAGTACACCAAATATATATTATATACTGTACATGAAATATCAAAAAGTACAGTAAATATATTTCATATATTGTACATATCATATTAACTAAAATTACACCAAATACATTTTACATACTGTAAATAAAATATCAAAAATTACAGTAAGTATATATTATCTACTGTACATAAAATATCAAAAAGTACACCAAATATGTGTTATATATAGTGTAAATAAACTATCAAAATATTCAGTAATTATATTTAATATACTGTACCTAAAATATCAAAAATTACACCAAATGTATATTATACACTCTAAATAAAATATCAAAAAGGACAGTAAATATATATTACACTCTATGTAAAATATCAAAAACTACACCAAATATATATTATATAATTTACATAAAATATCAAAAGTACACCAAATATAAATTATAAACTGTACATAAAATATCAAAAAGTACAGTAAATATATTTCATATATTGTACATATAATATTAACTAAAACTACACCAAATACATTTTACATACTGTAAATAATATATCAAAATTACAGTAAGTATATATTATCTACTGTACATAAAATATCAGAAAGTACACCAAATATGTGTTATATATACTGTAAATAAACTATCAAAATCTTCAGTAATTATATTTAATATACTGTACATAAAATATCAAAAATTACATCAAATGTATATTATACACTCTAAATAAAATATCAAAAAGGACAGTAAATATATATTACACTCTATGTAAAATATCAAAAACTACACCAAATATATATTATATAATTTACATAAAATATCAAAAGTACACCAAATATATATTATATACTGTACATAAAATATCAAAAAGTACAGTAAATGTATTTCATATATTGTACATATAATATTAACTAAAAGTACACCAAATACATTTTACATACCGTAAATAAAATATCAAATATTACAGTAAGTATATATTATCTACTGAACATAAATTATCATAAAGTACACCAAATATGTGTTATATATACTGTAAATAAACTATCAAAATCTTAAGTAATTATATTTAATATACTGTACATAAAATATCAAAAATTACACCAAATGTATATTATACACTCTAAATAAAATATCAAAAATACAGTAAATATATATTACACTCTATGTAAAATATCAAAAACTACACCAAATATATATTACATAATTTACATAAAATATCAAAAGTACACCAAATATATATTATATACTGTACATAAAATATCAAAAAGTACAGTAAATATATTTCATATATTGTACATATAATATTAACTAAAAGTACACCAAGTACATTTTACATACGGTAAATAAAATATCAAAAATTACAGTAAGTATATATTATCTACTGTACATAAAATATCAAAAAGTACACCAAAGATGTGTTATATATACTGTAAATAAACTATGAAAATCTTCAGTAATTATATTTAATATACTGTACATAAAATATCAAAAATTACACCATATGTATATTATACACTCTAAAGAAAATATCAAAAAGTCAGTAAATATATATTACACTCTATGAAAAATATCAAAAACTACACCAAATATGTATTACATTATTTACATAAAATATCAAAAGTACACCAAATATATATTATATACTGTACATAAAATATCAAAAAGTACAGTAAATATATTTCATATATTGTACATGTTATATTAACTAAAAGTACACCAAGTACATTTTACATACGGTAAATAAAATATCAAAAATTACAGTAAGTATATATTATCTACTGTACATAAAATATCAAAAAGTACACCAAATATGTGTTATATATACTGTAAATAAACTATCAAAATCTTCAGTAATTATATTTAATATACTGTACATAAAATATCAAAAATTACACCAAATGTATATTATACACTCTAAATAAAATATCAAAAAGGACAGTAAATATATATTACACTCTATGTAAAATATCAAAGCTACACCAAATATATATTATATAATTTACATAAAATATCAAAAGTACACCAAATATATATTATATACTGTACATAAAATATCAAAAAGTACAGTAAATATATTTCATATATTGTACATATAATACTAACTAAAACTACACCAAATACATTTTACATACTGTAAATAAAATATCAAAAATTACAGTAAGTATATATTATCTACTGTACATAAAATATCAAAAAGTACACCAAATATGTGTTATATATACTGTAAATAAACTATCAAAATCTTCAGTAATTATATTTAATATACTGTTCATAAAATATCAAAAATTACACCAAATGTATATTATACACTCTAAGTAAAATATCAAAAAGGACAGTAAATATATATTACACTCTATGTAAAATATCAAAAACTACACCAAATATATATTATATAATTTACATAAAATATCAAAAGTACACCAAATATATATTATATACTGTACATAAAATATCAAAAAGTACAGTAAATATATTTCATATATTGATCATATAATATTAAATAAAAGTACACCAAATACATTTTACATACTGTAAATAAAATATCAAAAATTACAGTAAGTATATATTATCTACTGTACATAAAATATCAAAAAGTACACCAAATATGTGTTATATATACTGTAAATAAACTATCAAAATCTTCAGTAATTATATTTAATATACTGTACATAAAATATCAAAAATTACACCAAATGTATATTATACACTCTAAATAAAATATCAAAAAGGACAGTAAATATATATTACACTCTATGTAAAATATCAAAAACTACACCAAATATATATTATATAATTTACACAAAATATCAAAAGTACACCAAATATATATTACATACTGTACATAAAATGTCAAAAAGTACAGTAAATATATTTCATATATTGTACATATAATACTAACTAAAACTACACCAAATACATTTTACATACTGTAAATAAAATATCAAAAATTACAGTAAGTATATATTATCTACTGTACATAAAATATCAAAAAGTACACCAAATATGTGTTATATATACTGTAAATAAACTATCAAAATCTTCAGTAATTATATTTAATATACTGTTCATAAAATATCAAAAATTACACCAAATGTATATTATACACTCTAAGTAAAATATCAAAAAGGACAGTAAATATATATTACACTCTATGTAAAATATCAAAAACTACACCAAATATATATTATATAAATTACATAAAATATCAAAAGTACACCAAATATATATTATATACTGTACATAAAATATCAAAAAGTACAGAAAATGTATTTCATATATTGTACATATAATATTAATTAAAGTACACCAAATACATTTTACAAACTGTAAATAAAATATCAAAAATTACAGTAAGTATATATTATCTACTGTACATAAAATATCAAAAAGTACACCAAATATGTGTTATATATACTGTAAATAAACTATCAAAATCTTCAGTAATTATATTTAATATACTGTACATAAAATATCAAAATTACACCAAATGTATATTATACACTCTAAATAAAATATCAAAAAGGACAGTAAATATATATTACACTCTATGTAAAATATCAAAAACTACACCAAATATATATTATATAATTTACATAAAATATCAAAAGTACACCAAATATATATTATATACTGTACATAAAATATCAAAAAGTACAGTAAATATATTTCATATATTGTACATATAATATTAACTAAAACTACACCAAATACATTTTACAGACTGTAAATAACATATAAAAAATTACAGTAAGTATATAGTATCTACTGTACATAAAATATCAAAAAGTACACCAAATATGTGTTATATATACTGTAAATAAACTATCAAAATCTTCAGTAATTATATTTAATATACTGTACATAAATTATCAAAAATTACACCAAATGTATATTATACACTCTAAATAAATATCAAAAAGGACAGTAAATATATATTACACTCTATGTAAAATATCAAAAACTACACCAAATATATATTATATAATTTACATAAAATATCAAAAGTACACCAAATATATATTATATACTGTACATAAAATATCAAAAAGTACAGTAAATATATTTCATATATTGTACATATAATATTAACTAAAAGTACACCAAGTACATTTTACATACTGTAAATAAAATATCAAAAATTCAGTATGTATATATTATCTACTGTACATAAAATATCACAAAGTACACCAAAGATGTGTTATATATACTGTAAATAAACTATGAAAATCTTCAGTAATTATATTTAATATACTGTACATAAAATATCAAAAATTACACCAAATGTATATTATACATTCTAAATAAAATATCAAAAAAGGACAGTAAATATATATTACACTCTATGTAAAATATCAAAAACTACACCAAATATATATTACATAATTTACATAAAATATCAAAAGTACACCAAATATATATTATATACTGTACATAAAATATCAAAAAGTACAGTAAATATATTTCATATATTGTACATATAATATTAACTAAAAGTACACCAAGTACATTTTACATACTGTAAATAAAATATCAAAAATTACAGTAAGTATATATTATCTACTGTACATAAAATATCAAAGAGTACACCAAAGATGTGTTATATATACTGTAAATAAACTATCAAAATCTTCAGTAATTATATTTAATATACTGTACATAAAATATCAAAAATTACACCAAATGTATATTATACACTCTAAGTAAAATATCAAAAAGGACAGTAAATATATATTACACTCTATGTAAAATATCAAAAACTACACCAAATATATATTATATAATTTACATAAAATATCAAAAGTACACCAAATATATATTATATACTGTACATAAAATATCAAAAAGTACAGTAAATATATTTCATACATTGTACATATAATATTAAGTAAAAGTATACCAAATACATTTTACATACTGTAAATAAAATATCAATTATTACAGTAAGTATATATTATCTACTGTACATAAAATATCAAAAAGTACACCAAAGATGTGTTATATATACTGTAAATAAACTATGAATACCTTCAGTAATTATATTTAATATACTGTACATAAAATATCAAAAATTACACCAAATGTATATTATACACTCTAAGTAAAATATCAAAAAGGACAGTAAATATATATTACACTCTATGTAAAATATCAAAAACTACACCAAATATATATTACATAATTTACATAAAATATCAAAAGTACACCAAATATATATTATATACTGTACATAAAATATCAAAAAGTACAGTAAATATATTTCATATATTGTACATATAATATTAACTAAAAGTACACCAAATACATTTTACATACTGTAAATAAAACATAAAAAATTACAGTAAGTATATATTATCTACTGTACATAAAATATCAAAAAGTACACCAAATATGTGTTATATATACTGTAAATACACTATCAAAATCTTCAGTAATTATATTTAATATACTGTACATAAAATATCAAAAATTACACCAAATGTATATTATACACTCTAAATAAAATATCAAAAAGGACAGTAAATATATATTACACTCTATGTAAAATATCAAAAACTACACCAAATATGTATTACATAATTTACATAAAATATCAAAAGTACACCAAATATATATTATATACTGTACATAAAATATCAAAAAGTACAGTAAATATATTTCATATATTGTACATGTTATATTAACTAAAAGTACACCAAGTACATTTTACATACGGTAAATAAAATATCAAAAATTACAGTAAGTATATATTATCTACTGTACATAAAATATCAAAAAGTACACCAAATATGTGTTATATATACTGTAAATAAACTATCAAAATCTTCAGTAATTATATTTAATATACTGTACATAAAATATCAAAAATTACACCAAATGTATATTATACACTCTAAATAATATATCAAAAAGGACAGTAAATATATATTACACTCTATGTAAAATATCAAAGCTACACCAAATATATATTATATAATTTACATAAAATATCAAAAGTACACCAAATATATATTATATACTGTACATAAAATATCAAAAAGTACAGTAAATATATTTCATATATTGTACATATAATACTAACTAAAACTACACCAAATACATTTTACATACTGTAAATAAAATATCAAAAATTACAGTAAGTATATATTATCTACTGTACATAAAATATCAAAAAGTACACCAAATATGTTTTATATATACTGTAAATAAACTATCAAAATCTTCAGTAATTATATTTAATATACTGTTCATAAAATATCAAAAATTACACCAAATGTATATTATACACTCTAAATAAAATATCAAAAAGGACAGTAAATATATATTACAGTCTATGTAAAATATCAAAAACTACACCAAATATATATTATATAATTTACATAAAATATCAAAAGTACACCAAATATATATTATATACTGTACATAAAATGTCAAAAAGTACAGTAAATATATTTCATATATTGATAATATAATATTAACTAAAAGTACACCAAATACATTTTACATACTGTAAATAAAATATCAAAAATTATAGTAAGTATATATTATCTACTGTACATAAAATATCAAAAAGTACACCAAATATGTGTTATATATACTGTAAATAAACTATCAAAATCTTCAGTAATTATATTTAATATACTGTACATAAAATATCAAAAATTACACCAAATGTATATTATACACTCTAAATAAAATATCAAAAAGGACAGTAAATATATATTACACTCTATGTAAAATATCAAAAACTACACCAAATATATGTTATATAATTTACATAAAATATCAAAAGTACACCAAATATATATTACATACTGTACATAAAATGTCAAAAAGTACAGTAAATATATTTCATATATTGTTCATATAATATTAACTAAAAGTACACCAAATACATTTTACATACTGTAAATAAAATATCAAAAATTACAGTAAGTATATATTATCTACTGTACATAAAATATCAAAAAGTACACCAAATATGTGTTATGTATACTCTAAATAAACTATCAAAATCTTCAGTAATTATATTTAATATACTGTTCATAAAATATCAAAAATTACACCAAATGTATATTATACACTCTAAGTAAATTATCAAAAAGGACAGTAAATATATATTACACTCTATGTAAAATATCAAAAACTACACCAAATATATATTATATAAATTACATAAAATATCAAAAGTACACCAAATATATATTATATACTGTACATAAAATATCAAAAAGTACAGAAAATGTATTTCATATATTGTACATATAATATTAATTAAAGTACACCAAATACATTTTACAAACTGTAAATAAAATATCAAAAATTACAGTAAGTATATATTATCTACTGTACATAAAATATCAAAAAGTACACCAAATATGTGTTATATATACTGTAAATAAACTATCAAAATCTTCAGTAATTATATTTAATATACTGTACATAAAATATCAAAATTACACCAAATGTATATTATACACTCTACATAAAATATCAAAAAGGACAGTAAATATATATTATACTCTATGTAAAATATCAAAAACTACACCAAATATATATTATATAATTTACATAAAATATCAAAAGTACACCAAATGTATATTATATACTGTACATAAAATATCAAAAAGTACAGTAAATATATTTCATATATTGTACATATAATATTAACTAAAACTACACCAAATACATTTTACAGACTGTAAATAACTTATAAAAAATTACAGTAAGTATATAGTATCTACTGTACATAAAATATCAAAAAGTACACCAAATATGTGTTATATATACTGTAAATAAACTATCAAAATCTTCAGTAATTATATTTAATATACTGTACATAAATTATCAAAAATTACACCAAATGTATATTATACACTCTAAATAAAATATCAAAAAGGACAGTAAATATATATTACACTCTATGTAAAATATCAAAAACTACACCAAATATATATTATATAATTTACATAAAATATCAAAAGTACACCAAATATATATTATATACTGTACATAAAATATCAAAAAGTACAGTAAATATATTTCATATATTGTACATACAATATTAACTAAAAGTACACCAAGCACATTTTACATACTGTAAATAAAATATCAAAAATTCAGTATGTATATATTATCTACTGTACATAAAATATCAAAAAGTACACCAAAGATGTGTTATATATACTGTAAATAAACTATGAAAATCTTCAGTAATTATATTTAATATACTGTACATAAAATATCAAAAATTACACCAAATGTATATTATACACTCTAAATAAAATATCAAAAAAGGACAGTAAATATATATTACACTCTATGTAAAATATCAAAAACTACACCAAATATATATTACATAATTTACATAAAATATCAAAAGTACACCAAATATATATTATATACTGTACATAAAATATCAAAAAGTACAGTAAATATATTTCATATATTGTACATATAATACTAACTAAAAGTACACCAAGTACATTTTACATACGGTAAATAAAATATCAAAAATTACAGTAAGTATATATTATCTACTGTACATAAAATATCAAAAAGTACACCAAAGATGTGTTATATATACTGTAAATAAACTATCAAAATCTTCAGTAATTATATTTAATATACTGTATATAAAATATCAAAAATTACACCAAATGTATATTATACACTCTAAGTAAAATATCAAAAAGGACAGTAAATATATATTACACTCTATGTAAAATATCAAAAACTACACCAAATATATATTATATAATTTACATAAAATATCAAAAGTACACCAAATATATATTATATACTGTACATAAAATATCAAAAAGTACAGTAAATATATTTCATATATTGTACATATAATATTAACTAAAAGTACACCAAGTACATTTTACATACGGTAAATAAAATATCAAAAATTACAGTAAGTATATATTATCTACTGTACATAAAATATCAAAAAGTACACCAAAGATGTGTTATATATACTGTAAATAAACTATGAAAATCTTCAGTAATTATATTTAATATACTGTACATAAAATATCAAAAATTACACCAAATGTATATTATACACTCTAAAGAAAATATCAAAAAGACAGTAAATATATATTACACTCTATGTAAAATATCAAAAACTACACCAAATATGTATTACATAATTTACATAAAATATCAAAAGTACACCAAATATATATTATATACTGTACATAAAATATCAAAAAGTACAGTAAATATATTTCATATATTGTACATGTTATATTAACTAAAAGTACACCAAGTACATTTTACATACGGTAAATAAAATATCAAAAATTACAGTAAGTATATATTATCTACTGTACATAAAATATCAAAAAGTACACCAAATATGTGTTATATATACTGTAAATAAACTATCAAAATCTTCAGTAATTATATTTAATATACTGTACATAAAATATCAAAAATTACACCAAATGTATATTATACACTCTAAATAATATATCAAAAAGGACAGTAAATATATATTACACTCTATGTAAAATATCAAAGCTACACCAAATATATATTATATAATTTACATAAAATATCAAAAGTACACCAAATATATATTATATACTGTACATAAAATATCAAAAAGTACAGTAAATATATTTCATATATTGTACATATAATACTAACTAAAACTACACCAAATACATTTTACATACTGTAAATAAAATATCAAAAATTACAGTAAGTATATATTATCTACTGTACATAAAATATCAAAAAGTACACCAAATATGTGTTATATATACTGTAAATAAACTATCAAAATCTTCAGTAATTATATTTAATATACTGTTCATAAAATATCAAAAATTACACCAAATGTATATTATACACTCTAAATAAAATATCAAAAAGGACAGTAAATATATATTACACTCTATGTAAAATATCAAAAACTACACCAAATATATATTATATAATTTACATAAAATATCAAAAGTACACCAAATATATATTATATACTGTACATAAAATGTCAAAAAGTACAGTAAATATATTTCATATATTGATAATATAATATTAACTAAAAGTACACCAAATACATTTTACATACTGTAAATAAAATATCAAAAATTACAGTAAGTATATATTATCTACTGTACATAAAATATCAAAAAGTACACCAAATATGTGTTATATATACTGTAAATAAACTATCAAAATCTTCAGTAATTATATTTAATATACTGTACATAAAATATCAAAAATTACACCAAATGTATATTATACACTCTAAATAAAATATCAAAAAGGACAGTAAATATATATTACACTCTATGTAAAATATCAAAAACTACACCAAATATATATTATATAATTTACATAAAATATCAAAAGTACACCAAATATATATTACATACTGTACATAAAATGTCAAAAAGTACAGTAAATATATTTCATATATTGTTCATATAATATTAACTAAAAGTACACCAAATACATTTTACATACTGTAAATAAAATATCAAAAATTACAGTAAGTATATATTATCTACTGTACATAAAATATCAAAAAGTACACCAAATATGTGTTATGTATACTCTAAATAAACTATCAAAATCTTCAGTAATTATATTTAATATACTGTTCATAAAATATCAAAAATTACACCAAATGTATATTATACACTCTAAGTAAATTATCAAAAAGGACAGTAAATATATATTACACTCTATGTAAAATATCAAAAACTACACCAAATATATATTATATAAATTACATAAAATATCAAAAGTACACCAAATATATATTATATACTGTACATAAAATATCAAAAAGTACAGAAAATGTATTTCATATATTGTACATATAATATTAATTAAAGTACACCAAATACATTTTACAAACTGTAAATAAAATATCAAAAATTACAGTAAGTATATATTATCTACTGTACATAAAATATCAAAAAGTACACCAAATATGTGTTATATATACTGTAAATAAACTATCAAAATCTTCAGTAATTATATTTAATATACTGTACATAAAATATCAAAATTACACCAAATGTATATTATACACTCTAAATAAAATACCAAAAGGACAGTAAATATATATTACACTCTATGTAAAATATCAAAAACTACACCAAATATATATTATATAATTTACATAAAATATCAAAAGTACACCAAATATATATTATATACTGTACATAAAATATCAAAAAGTACAGTAAATATATTTCATATATTGTACATATAATATTAACTAAAACTACACCAAATACATTTTACAGACTGTAAATAACATATAAAAAATTACAGTAAGTATATAGTATCTACTGTACATAAAATATCAAAAAGTACACCAAATATGTGTTATATATACTGTAAATAAACTATCAAAATCTTCAGTAATTATATTTAATATACTGTACATAAATTATCAAAAATTACACCAAATGTATACTATACACTCTAAATAAAATATCAAAAAGGACAGTAAATATATATTACACTCTATGTAAAATATCAAAAACTACACCAAATATATATTATATAATTTACATAAAATATCAAAATACACCAAATATATATTATATACTGTACATAAAATATCAAAAAGTACAGTAAATATATTTCATATATTGTACATACAATATTAACTAAAAGTACACCAAGCACATTTTACATACTGTAAATAAAATATCAAAAATTCAGTATGTATATATTATCTACTGTACATAAAATATCAAAAAGTACACCAAAGATGTGTTATATATACTGTAAATAAACTATGAAAATCTTCAGTAATTATATTTAATATACTGTACATAAAATATCAAAAATTACACCAAATGTATATTATACACTCTAAATAAAATATCAAAAAAGGACAGTAAATATATATTACACTCTATGTAAAATATCAAAAACTACACCAAATATATATTACATAATTTACATAAAATATCAAAAGTACACCAAATATATATTATATACTGTACATAAAATATCAAAAAGTACAGTAAATATATTTCATATATTGTACATATAATACTAACTAAAAGTACACCAAGTACATTTTACATACGGTAAATAAAATATCAAAAATTACAGTAAGTATATATTATCTACTGTACATAAAATATCAAAAAGTACACCAAAGATGTGTTATATATACTGTAAATAAACTATCAAAATCTTCAGTAATTATATTTAATATACTGTACATAAAATATCAAAAATTACACCAAATGTATATTATACACTCTAAGTAAAATATCAAAAAGGACAGTAAATATATATTACACTCTATGTAAAATATCAAAAACTACACCAAATATATATTATATAATTTACATAAAATATCAAAAGTACACCAAATATATATTATATACTGTACATAAAATATCAAAAAGTACAGTAAATATATTTCATATATTGTACATATAATATTAACTAAAAGTACACCAAGTACATTTTACATACGGTAAATAAAATATCAAAAATTACAGTAAGTATATATTATCTACTGTACATAAAATATCAAAAAGTACACCAAAGATGTGTTATATATACTGTAAATAAACTATGAAAATCTTCAGTAATTATATTTAATATACTGTACATAAAATATCAAAAATTACACCAAATGTATATTATACACTCTAAAGAACATATCAAAAAGACAGTAAATATATATTACACTCTATGTAAAATATCAAAAACTACACCAAATATGTATTACATAATTTACATAAAATATCAAAAGTACACCAAATATATATTATATACTGTACATAAAATATCAAAAAGTACAGTAAATATATTTCATATATTGTACATGTTATATTAACTAAAAGTACACCAAGTACATTTTACATACGGTAAATAAAATATCAAAAATTACAGTAAGTATATATTATCTACTGTACATAAAATATCAAAAAGTACACCAAATATGTGTTATATATACTGTAAATAAACTATCAAAATCTTCAGTAATTATATTTAATATACTGTACATAAAATATCAAAAATTACACCAAATGTATATTATACACTCTAAATAATATATCAAAAAGGACAGTAAATATATATTACACTCTATGTAAAATATCAAAGCTACACCAAATATATATTATATAATTTACATAAAATATCAAAAGTACACCAAATATATATTATATACTGTACATAAAATATCAAAAAGTACAGTAAATATATTTCATATATTGTACATATAATACTAACTAAAACTACACCAAATACATTTTACATACTGTAAATAAAATATCAAAAATTACAGTAAGTATATATTATCTACTGTACATAAAATATCAAAAAGTACACCAAATATGTGTTATATATACTGTAAATAAACTATCAAAATCTTCAGTAATTATATTTAATATACTGTTCATAAAATATCAAAAATTACACCAAATGTATATTATACACTCTAAATAAAATATCAAAAAGGACAGTAAATATATATTACACTCTATGTAAAATATCAAAAACTACACCAAATATATATTATATAATTTACATAAAATATCAAAAGTACACCAAATATATATTATATACTGTACATAAAATGTCAAAAAGTACAGTAAATATATTTCATATATTGATAATATAATATTAACTAAAAGTACACCAAATACATTTTACATACTGTAAATAAAATATCAAAAATTACAGTAAGTATATATTATCTACTGTACATAAAATATCAAAAAGTACACCAAATATGTGTTATATATACTGTAAATAAACTATCAAAATCTTCAGTAATTATATTTAATATACTGTACATAAAATATCAAAAATTACACCAAATGTATATTATACACTCTAAATAAAATATCAAAAAGGACAGTAAATATATATTACACTCTATGTAAAATATCAAAAACTACACCAAATATATATTATATAATTTACATAAAATATCAAAAGTACACCAAATATATATTACATACTGTACATAAAATGTCAAAAAGTACAGTAAATATATTTCATATATTGTTCATATAATATTAACTAAAAGTACACCAAATACATTTTACATACTGTAAATAAAATATCAAAAATTACAGTAAGTATATATTATCTACTGTACATAAAATATCAAAAAGTACACCAAATATGTGTTATGTATACTCTAAATAAACTATCAAAATCTTCAGTAATTATATTTAATATACTGTTCATAAAATATCAAAAATTACACCAAATGTATATTATACACTCTAAGTAAATTATCAAAAAAGGACAGTAAATATATATTACACTCTATGTAAAATATCAAAAACTACACCAAATATATATTATATAAATTACATAAAATATCAAAAGTACACCAAATATATATTATATACTGTACATAAAATATCAAAAAGTACAGAAAATGTATTTCATATATTGTACATATAATATTAATTAAAGTACACCAAATACATTTTACAAACTGTAAATAAAATATCAAAAATTACAGTAAGTATATATTATCTACTGTACATAAAATATCAAAAAGTACACCAAATATGTGTTATATATACTGTAAATAAACTATCAAAATCTTCAGTAATTATATTTAATATACTGTACATAAAATATCAAAATTACCCCAAATGTATATTATACACTCTAAATAAAATATCAAAAAGGACAGTAAATATATATTACACTCTATGTAAAATATCAAAAACTACACCAAATATATATTATATAATTTACATAAAATATCAAAAGTACACCAAATATATATTATATACTGTACATAAAATATCAAAAAGTACAGTAAATATATTTCATATATTGTACATATAATATTAACTAAAACTACACCAAATACATTTTACAGACTGTAAATAACATATAAAAAATTACAGTAAGTATATAGTATCTACTGTACATAAAATATCAAAAAGTACACCAAATATGTGTTATATATACTGTAAATAAACTATCAAAATCTTCAGTAATTATATTTAATATACTGTACATAAATTATCAAAAAGTACACCAAATGTATATTATACACTCTAAATAAAATATCAAAAAGGACAGTAAATATATATTACACTCTATGTAAAATATCAAAAACTACACCAAATATATATTATATAATTTACATAAAATATCAAAAGTACACCAAATATATATTATATACTGTACATAAAATATCAAAAAGTACAGTAAATATATTTCATATATTGTACATATAATATTAACTAAAAGTACACCAAGTACATTTTACATACTGTAAATAAAATATCAAAAATTCAGTATGTATATATTATCTACTGTACATAAAATATCAAAAAGTACACCAAAGATGTGTTATATATACTGTAAATAAACTATGAAAATCTTCAGTAATTATATTTAATATACTGTACATAAAATATCAAAAATTACACCAAATGTATATTATACACTCTAAATAAAATATCAAAAAAGGACAGTAAATATATATTACACTCTATGTAAAATATCAAAAACTACACCAAATATATATTACATAATTTACATAAAATATCAAAAGTACACCAAATATATATTATATACTGTACATAAAATATCAAAAAGTACAGTAAATATATTTCATATATTGTACATATAATACTAACTAAAAGTACACCAAGTACATTTTACATACGGTAAATAAAATATCAAATTTACAGTAAGTATATATTATCTACTGTACATAAAATATCAAAAAGTACACCAAAGATGTGTTATATATACTGTAAATAAACTATCAAAATCTTCAGTAATTATATTTAATATACTGTACATAAAATATCAAAAATTACACCAAATGTATATTATACACTCTAAGTAAAATATCAAAAAGGACAGTAAATATATATTACACTCTATGTAAAATATCAAAAACTACACCAAATATATATTATATAATTTACATAAAATATCAAAAGTACACCAAATATATATTATATACTGTACATAAAATATCAAAAAGTACAGTAAATATATTTCATATATTGTACATATAATATTAAGTAAAAGTACACCAAATACATTTTACATACTGTAAATAAAATATCAAATATTACAGTAAGTATATATTATCTACTGTACATAAAATATCAAAAAGTACACCAAAGATGTGTTTTATATACTGTAAATAAACTATGAAAATCTTCAGTAATTATATTTAATATACTGTACATAAAATATCAAAAATTACACCAAATGTATATTATACACTCTAAGTAAAATATCAAAAAGGACAGTAAATATATATTACACTCTATGTAAAATATCAAAAACTACACCAAATATATATTACATAATTTATATAAAATATCAAAAGTACACCAAATATATATTATATACTGTACATAAAATATCAAAAAGTACAGTAAATATATTTCATATATTGTACATATAATATTAACTAAAAGTACACCAAATACATTTTACATACTGTAAATAAAACATAAAAAATTACAGTAAGTATATATTATCTACTGTACATAAAATATCAAAAAGTACACCAAATATGTGTTATATATACTGTAAATAAACTATCAAAATCTTCAGTAATTATATTTAATATACTGTACATAAAATATCAAAAATTACACCAAATGTATATTATACACTCTAAATAAAATATCAAAAAGGACAGTAAATATATATTACACTCTATTTAAAATATCAAAAACTACACCAAATATATATTATATAATTTACATAAAATATCAAAAGTACACCAAATATATATTATATACTGTACATAAAATATCAAAAAGTACAGTAAATATATTTCATATATTGTACATATAATATTAACTAAAAGTACACCAAATACATTTTATATACTGTAAATAATATATCAACAACTACAGTAAATGTATATTACACACTGTACATAAAATATCAAAAAGTACACCAAATATGTGTTATATATACTGTAAATAAACTATCAAAAACTACAGTACTTATATTTAATATACTGTACATAAAATATCAAATATTACACCAAATGTATATTATATACTGTAAATAAAATATCAAAAAGCCTGGAAATATATACTACACACCCTATGTAAAATATCAAAAACTACACCAAATATATATTATATAATTTACATAAAATATCAAAAGGAAACCAAATATATCTTATATATTGTACATAAAATATCAAAAATTACAGGAAATATATTTCATATATAGCACATATAATATTAACTAAAAGTACACCAAATACATTTTACATACTGTAAATAAAATATCAAAGAGTACAGTAAATATATATTACACACCATATGTAAAATATCACAATCTACACCAAATATATATTATATAATTTACATGAAATAGCAAAAGGACACCAAATATATCTTATATACTGTACATAAAATATCAAAAAGTACGGTAAATTTATTTCATATATTGTACACATAATATTAACTAAAAGTACACGAAATACTTTTTATATAGTGTAAATAAAATATCAAAAAGTACAGTAAATATGTATTACATACTGTACATAAAATATCAAAAAGTACACCAAATATGTATTAGATATACTGTAAATAAACTATCAAAAACTACAGTAATTATATTTAATATAGTGTACATAAAATAACAAAAATTATACCAAATGTATATTAAATACTGTAAATAAATTATCAAAAGGACAGTAAATATATATTACACTCTATGTAAAATATTAAAAACTAAAAATATATATTATATAATTTACATAAAATATCAAAAGGACACCAAATATATCTCATATACTGTACATAAAATATCAAAAATACAGTAAATATATTTAATATATTGTACTTATAATGTTAACTAAAAGTACACAAAATACATTTTCTATACTGTAACTAAAATATCAAAAAGTACAGTAAATATATATTACATACAGTACATAAAATATCAAAAAGTACACCAAATATGTGTTATATATACTGTAAATAAACTATAAAACCTACAGTAATTATATTTCATATACTGTACATAAAATATCAAAAATTACACCAAATGTATATTATATAATGTAAATAAAATATCAAAAAGTACAGTAAATATATTTTACACTCTATGTAAAATATCAAAAACTACAAATATATATTATATCATTTACATAAAATATCGAAAGTACACCAAATATATCTTCTATACTGTACATAAAATATCAAAAAGTACAGTAAATATATTTCATATATTGTACATATAATATCAACTAAGAGTACACTAAATACATTTCATATATGGTAAATAAAATATCAAAAAGTACAGTAAATATATATTACATACTGTACATAAAATATCAAAAAGTACACCAAATACGTGTTATATATACTGTAAATAAATTATCAACAACTGCAGTAATTATATTTAATATACAGTACATAAAATATCAAAAATTACACCAAATATATATTATGTACTACAAATAAAATATCAAAAAGTACAGTAAATATATATTACACACCATATGTAAAATATCACAATCTACACCAAATATATATTATATAATTTAAATAAAATATCAAAAGGACACCAAATATATCTTATATACTCTACAATAAATATCAAAAATTAAAGTAAATATATTTCATATATTGTACATATAATATTAACTAAAAGTACACCAAATACATTTTATATAGTGTAAATAAAATATCAAAAAGTACAGTAAATATGTATTACGTACTGTACATAAAATATCAAAAAGTACACCAAATATGAGTTAGATATACTGTAAATAAACTATCAAAATCTACAGTAATTATATTTAATAAACTGTACATAAAATATCAAAAATTACACCCAAAGTATATTATATAATTTAAATAAAATATCAGAAAGGACAGTAAATATATATTACACTCTATGTAAAATAACAAAAACTAAAATTATATATTATATAATTTACATAAAATATCAAAAGGACACCAAATATATCTCATATACTCTACATAAAATATCAAAAAGTACACCAAATATGTGTTATATATACTGTAAATAAATTATCAAAAACTACAGTAATTACATTTAATATACTGTACATAAAATATCAAAAAGTACACAAAATGTATATTATATACTCTAAATAAAATATTAAAAAGGACAGGAAATATATATTACGCACCCTATGTAAAATATCAAAAACTACACCAAATATATATTATATAATTTACATAAAATATCAAAAGTACACCAAATATATATTATATACTGTACATAAAATATCAAAAAGTAGAGTATAAATATTTCATATATTGTACATATTATATAAATTAAAAGTACCACAAAAACATTTTATATACTGTAAATAAAATATCAAAAATTACAGTAAATATATATTACATACAGTACATAAAATATCAAAAAGTACACCATATGTTATATATACAGTAAATAAACTATCAAAAACTACAGTAATTATATTTAATATACTGTATATAAAATACCAAAAATTACACCAAATGTATATTATATACTGTAAATAAAATATCAAAAAGGACAGTAAATATATACTACACACCCTATGTAAAATATCAAAAACTACAACAAATATATATTATATAATTTACATAAAATATCAAAAGGACACCAAATATACCTTATATAGTGTACATAAAATATCAAAAAATACAGTAAATATATTTCATATATTGCACATATAATAGTAACAAAAAGTACACCAAAAACATTTTATAGGCTGTAACTAAAATATCAAAATTTACAGTAAATATATATTACATACTGTACATAAAATATCAAAAAGTACACCAAACATGTGTTAAATATAGTTTAAATAAACTATCAAATCTACAGTAATTATATTTAGTATACTGTACATAAAATATCAAAAATTACACCAAATGTATATTATTTACTGTAAATAAAATATCAAAAATTACAGTAAATATATATTACACACCATATGTAAAATATCACAATCTACACCATATATATTATATAATTTACATAAAATATCAAAAGGACACCAAATATATCTTATATACTGTACATAAAATATCTAAAATTACAGTAAGTATATCTCATATATTGTACACATAATATTAACTAAAAGTACACCAAATACATTTTATATAGTGTAAATAAAATATCAAAAATTACAGTAAATATATATTACATACTGTACATAAAATATCAAAAAGTACGCCATCTATGTATCATATATACTGTAAATAAACTATCAAGAACTACAGTAATTATATTTAATATACTGTAAATAAAATATCAAAAATTACACCAAATGTATATTTTTTACTGTAAATAAAATATCAAAAAGTACAGTAAATATATATTACACACCCTATGTAAAATATCACAAACTACACCAAATATATATTATACAATTTACATAAAATATCAAAAGGACACCAAATATACATTATATACTGTACATAAAATATCAAAATGTACAGTAAATATATTTCATATATTGTACATATAATATTAACTAAAAGTACACCAAATACATTTTATATAGTGTAAATAAAATATCAAAAAGTATAGTAAATATATATTACACACCATATGTAAAATATCACAATCTAGGCCAAATATATATTATATAATTTACATAAAATATCAAAAGGACACCAAATATATCTTATATACTGTACAAAAATATCAAAAAGCACAGTAAATATATTTCATATATTGTACATATAATATTAACTAAAAGTACACAAAATACATTTTATATAGTGTAAATAAAATATCAAAAATTACAGTGAATATATATTACATACTGTACATAAAATATCAAAAAGTACACCAAATATGTGTTATATATACTGTAAATAAACTATCAAAAACTTCAGTAATTATATTTAGTATACTGTACATAAAATATCAAAAATTACACCAAATGTATATTATTTACTGTAAATAAAATACCAAAAAGTACAGTAAATATATATTACACACCCTATGTAAAATATCACAAACTACACCAAATATATATTATATAATTTACGTAAAATATCAAAAGGACACCAAATATACCTTATATACTGTACATAAAATATCAAAATGTACAGTAAATATATTTCATATATTGTACATATAATATTAACTAAAAGTACACCAAATACATTTTATATAGTGTAAATAAAATATCAAAAATTTCAGTGAACATATATTACATACTATACATAAAATATCAAAAAGTACACCAAATATGTGTTATATATACTGTAAATAAACTATCAAAATCTACAGTAATTATATTTAATATACTGTACATAAAATATCAAAAATTACACCAAATGTATATTATTTACTGTAAATAAAATACCAAAAAGTACAGCAAATATATATTACACACCCTATGTAAAATATCACAAACTACACCAAATATATATTATGTAATTTAATAAAATATCAAAAGGACACCAAATATACCTTATATACTGTACATAAAATATCAAAATAGAGTAAATATATTTCATATATTGTACATATAATATTAACTAAAAGTACGCCAAATACATTTTATATACTGTAAATAAAATATGAAAAATTACAGTAAATGTATATTACATACTGTACGTAAATTATCAAAAACTACACCAAATATGTGTTATATATACTGTAAATCAACTATCAAAAACTACGGTAATTATATTTAATATACTGTACATAAAATATCAAAATTTACACCAAATATATATTATTTACTGTTAATAAAATATCAAATACTACAGTAAATATATATTACACACCATATGTAAAATATCACAATCTACACCAAATATATATTATATAATTTACATAAAATATAAAAAGGACACCAAATATATCTTATATACTGTACATAAAATATCAAAAAGTACAGTAAATATATTTCATATATTGTACATATAATATTAACTAAAAGTACATCAAATACATTTTATATAGTGTAAATAAAATATCAAAAAGTACAGTAAATATATATTACACACCATATGTAAAATATCACAATCTACGTCAAACATATATTATATAACTTACATAAAATATGAAAAGGACACCAAATATATCTTATCTACTGTACATAAAATATCAAAAAGTACAGTAAATATATTTCATATATTGTACATATAATATTAACTAAAAGTACGCCAAATACATTTTATATACTGTAAATAAAATATGAAAAATTACAGTAAATGTATATTACATACTGTACATAAAATATCAAAAAGCACACCAAATATGTGTTATATATACTGTAAACAAACTATCAAAAACTGCAGTAATTATGTTTCATATACTGTACATAAAATATCAAAAATTACACCAAATGTATACTATTTACTGTAAATAAAATATCAAAAAGTACAGTAAATATATATTACACACCATATGGAAAGTATCACAATCTACACCAAATATATATTATATTATTTACATAAAATATCAAAAGGACACCAAATATATCTTATATACTGTACATAAAATATCAAAAAGTACAGTAAATATATTTCATATATTGTACATATAATATTAACTAAAAGTACACCAAATACATTTTACATACTGTAAATAAAATATCAAAAATTACAGTAAGTTTATATTATCTACTGTACATAAAATATCAAAAAGTACACCAAAGATGTGTTATATATACTGTAAATAAACTATCAAAATCTTCAGTAATTATATTTAATATACTGTACCTAAAATATCAAAAATTACACCAAATGTATATTATAAACTATAAATAAAATATCAAAAAGGACAGTAAATATATATTACACTCTATGTAAAATATCAAAAACTACACCAAATATATATTATATAATTTACATAAAATATCAAAAGTACACCAAATATATATTATGTACTGTACATAAAATATCAAAAAGTACAGTAAATATATTTCATATATTGTACATATAATATTAACTAAAAGTACACCAAGTACATTTTACATACGGTAAATAAAATATCAAAAATTACAGTCAGTATATATTATCTACTGTACATAAAATATCAAAAAGTACGCCAAATATGTGTTATATAAACTGTAAATAAACTATCAAAATCTTCAGTAATTATATTTAATATACTGTTCATAAAATATCAAAAATTACACAAAATGTATATTATACACTCTAAATAAAATATCAAAATGGACAGTAAATATATATTACACTCAATGTAAAATATCAAAAACTACACCCAATATATATTATATAATTTACATAAAATATCAAAAGTACACCAAATATATATTGTAAACTCTACATAAAATATCAAAAAGTACAGTAAATATATTTCATATATTGTACATATAATATTAACTAAAACTACACCAAATACATTTTACATACTGTAAATAAAATATCAAAAATTACAGTAAGTATATATTATCTACTGTACATAAATTATCATAAAGTACACCAAATATGTGTTATATATACAGTAAATAAACTATCAAAATCTTCAGAAATTATATTTAATATACTGTACATAAAATATCAAAAATTACACCAAATGTATATTATACACCCTAAGTAAAATATCAAAAAGGACAGTAAATATATATTACACTCTACGTAAAATATCAAAAACTACACCAAATATATATTATATAATTTACATAAAATATCAAAAGTACACCAAATATATATTATATACTGTACATAAAATATCAAAAAGTACAGTAAATATATTTCATATATTGTACATATAATATTAACTAAAAGTACACCAAATACATTTTACATACTGTAAATAATATATCAAAAATTACAGTAAGTATATATTATCTACTGTACATAAAATATCAAAAATACAGCAAAGATGTGTTATATATACTGTAAATAAACTATCAAAATTTTCAGTAATTATATTTAATATACTGTACATAAAATATCAATAATTACACCAAATGTATATTATACACTCTAAATAAAATATCAAAAAGGACAGTAAATATATATTACACTCTATGTAAAATATCAAAAACTACACCGTATATATTATATAATTTACATAAAATATCAAAAGTACACCAAATATATATTATATACTCTACATAAAATATCAAAAAGTACAGTAAATATATTTCATATATTGTACATATAATATTAACTAAAAGAACACCAAATACATTTTACATACTCTAAATAAAATACCAAAATTACAGTAAATATATATTATCTACTGTACATAAATTATCAAAAAGTACACCAAATATGTGTTATATATACTGTAAATAAACTATCAAAATCTTAAGTAATTATATTTAATATACTGTACATAAAATATCAAAAATTACACCAAATGTATATTATACACTCTAAATAAAATATCAAAAAAGGACAGTATATATATATTACACTATATGTAAAATATCAAAAACTACACCAAATATATATTATATAATTTACATAAAATATCAAAAGTACACCAAATATATATTATATACTGTACATAAAATATCAAAAAGTACAGTAAATATATTTCATATATTGTACATATAATATTAACTAAAAGTACACCAAATACATTTTACATACTGTAAATAAAATATAAAAAATTACAGTAAGTATATATTATCTACTGTACATAAAATATCAAAAAGTACACCAAATATGTGTTATATATACTGTAAATAAACTATCAAAATCTTCAGTAATTATATTTAATATACTGTACATAAAATATCAATAATTACACCAAATGTATATTATACACTCTAAATTAAATATCAAAAAGGACAGTAAATATATATTACACTCTATGTAAAATATCAAAAACTACACCATATATATTATATAATTTACATAAAATATCAAAAGTACACCAAATATATATTATATACTGTACATAAAATATCAAATAGGACAGTAAATATATTTCATATTTTCTACATATACTATTAACTAAAACTACACCAAATACATTTTACATACTGTAAATAAAATATCAAAAATTACAGTAAGTATATATTATCTACTGAACATAAAATATCAAAAAGTACACCAAATATGTGTTATATATACTGTAAATAAACTATCAAAATCTTCAGTAATTATATTTAATATACTGTACAGAAAATATCAAAAATTACACCAAATGTATATTATACACTCTAAATAAAATATCAAAAAGGACAGTAAATATATATTACACTCTATGTAAAATATCAAAAGCTACACCAAATATATATTATATAATTTACATAAAATATCAAAAGTACACCAAATATATATTACATACTGTACATAAAATATCAAAAAGTACAGTAAATATATTTCATATATTGTACATATTATATTAACTAAAAGTACACCAAATACATTTTACATACTGTAAATAAAATATCAAGAATTACAGTAAGTATATATTATCTACTGTACATAAAATATCAAAAAGTACACCAAATATGTGTTATATATACTGTAAATAAACTATCAAAATCTTCAGTAATTATATTTAATATACTGTACATAAAATATCAAAAATTACACCAAATGTATATTATACACTCTAAATAAAATATCAAAAAGGACAGTAAATATATATTACACTCTATGTAAAATATCAAAAACTACACAAAATATATATTATATAATTTACATAAAATATCAAAAGTACACCAAATATATATTATATACTGTACATAAAATGTCAAAAAGTAGAGTAAATATATTTCATATATTGTTCATATAATATTAACAAAAAGTACACCAAATACATTTTACATACTGTAAATAAAATATCAAAATTTACAGTAAGTATATATTATCTACTGTACATAAAATATCAAAAAGTACACCACATATGTGTTATGTATACTCTAAATAAACTATCAAAAACTTCAGTAATTATATTTAATATACTGTTCATAAAATATCAAAAATTACACCAAATGTATATTATACACTCTAAGTAAAATATCAAAAAGGACAGTAAATATATATTACACTCTATGTAAAATATCAAAAACTACACCAAATATATATTATATAATTTACATAAAATATCATAAGTACACCAAATATATATTATATACTGTACATAAAATATCAAAAAGTACAGTAAATATATTTCATATATTGTACATATAATATTAACTAAAAGTACACCAAATACATTTTACATACGGTAAATAAAATATCAAAAATTACAGTAAGTATATATTATCTACTGTACATAAAATATCAAAAAGTACACCAAAGATGTGTTATATGTACTGTAAATAAACTATCAAAATCTTCAGTAATTATATTTAATATACTGTACATAAAATATCAAAAATTTCACCAAATGTATACTATACACTCTAAATAAAATATCAAATAGGACAGTAAATATATATTACACTCTATGTAAAATATCAAAAACTACACCGTATATATTATATAATTTACATAAAATATCAAAAGTACACAAAATATTTATTATATACTGTACATAAAATATCAAAAAGGACAGTAAATATATTTCATATTTTGTACATATACTATTAACTAAAACTACACCAAATACATTTTACATACTGTAAATAAAATATCAAAAATTACAGTAAGTATATATTACCTACTGAACATAAATTATCATAAAGTACACCAAATATGTGTTATATATACTGTAAATAAACTATCAAAATCTTCAGTAATTATATTTAATATACTGTACCTAAAATATCAAAAATTACACCAAATGTATATTATACACTCTAAATAAAATATCAAAAAGGACAGTAAATATATATTACACTCTATGTAAAATATCAAAAACTACACCAAATATATATTATATAATTTACATAAAATATCAAATGTACACCAAATATATATTACATAGTCTACATAAAATATCAAAAAGTACAGTAAATATATTTCATATAATGTACATATTATATTAACTAAAAGTACACCAAATACATTTTACATACTGTAAATAAAATATCAAAAATTACAGTAAGTATATATTATCTACTGTACATAAAATATCAAAAAGTACACCAAATATGTGTTATATATACTGTAAATAAACTATCAAAATCTTAAGTAATTATATTTAATATACTGTACAGAAAATATCAAAAATTACACCAAATGTATATTATACACTCTAAATAAAATATCAAAAAGGACAGTAAATATATATTACACTCTATGTAAAATATCAAAAACTACACAAAATATATATTATATAATTTACATAAAATATCAAAAGTAAACCAAATATATATTATATACTGTACATAAAATGTCAAAAAGTAGAGTAAATATATTTCATATATTGTTCATATAATATTAACAAAAAGTACACCAAATACATTTTACATACACTAAATAAAATATCAAAACTTACAATAAGTATATATTATCTAACGTACATAAAATATCAAAAAGTACACCACATATGTGTTATGTATACTCTAAATAAACTATCAAAAACTTCAGTAATTATATTTAATATACTGTTCATAAAATATCAAAAATTACACCAAATGTATATTATACACTCTAAGTAAACTATCAAAAAGGACAGTAAATATATATTACACTCTATGTAAAATATCAAAAACTACACCAAATATATATTATATAATTTACATAAAATATCAAAAGTACACCAACTATATATTATATACTGTACATAAAATATCAAAAAGTACAGTAAATATATTTCATATATTGTACATATAATATTAACTAAAAGTACACCAAATACATTTTACATACGGTAAATAAATTATCAAAAATTACAGTAAGTATATAGTATCTACTGTACATAAAATATCAAAAAGTACACCAAAGATGTGTTATATATACTGTAAATAAACTATCAAAATCTTCAGTAATTATATTTAACATACTGTATATAAAATATCAAAAATTACACCAAATGTATATTATACACTCTAAATAAAATATCAAAAAGGACAGTAAATATATATTACACTCTATGTAAAATATCAAAAACTACACCGAATATATTATATAATTTACATAAAATATCAAAAGTACACCAAATATTTATTATACACTGTACATAAAATATCAAAAAAGACAGTAAATATATTTCATATTTTGCACATATGCTATTAACTAAAACTCCATCAAATACATTTTACATACTGTAAATAAAATATCAAAAATTACAGTAAGTATATATTATCTACTGAACATAAATTATCATAAAGTACACCAAATATGTGTTATATATACTGTAAATAAACTATCAAAATCTTCAGTAATTATATTTAATATACTGTACATAAAATATCAAAAATTACACCAAATGTATATTATACACTCTAAATAAAATATCAAAAAGGACAGTAAATATATATTACACTCTATGTAAAATATCAAAAACTACACCAAATATATATTATATAATTTACATAAAATATCAAAAGTACACCAAATATATATTATATACTGTACATAAAATATCAAAAAGTTCAGTAAATATATTTCATATATTGTACATATTATATTAACTAAAACTACACCAAATACATTTTATATACTGTAAATAAAATATCAAAAATTACAGTAAGTATATATTATCTACTGTACATAAAATATCAAAAAGTACACCAAATATGAGTTATATATAGTGTAAATAAACTATCAAAATCTTCAGTAATTATATTTAATATACTGTACATAAAATATCAATAATTACACCAAATGTATATTATACACTCTAAATAAAATATCAAAAAGGACAGTAAATATATATTACACTCTATGTATAATATCAAAAACTACACCGTATATATTATATAATTTACATAAAATATCAAAAGTACACCAAATATATATTATATACTGTACATAAAATATCAAAAAGTACAGTAAATATATTTCATATATTGTACATATAATATTAACTAAAAGTACACCAAATACATTTTACATACTCTAAATAAAATACCAAAATTACAGTAAATATATATTATCTACTGTACATAAATTATCAAAAAGTACACCAAATATGTGTTATATATACTGTAAATAAACTATCAAAATCTTAAGTAATTATATTTAATATACTGTACATAAAATATCAAAAATTACACCAAATGTATATTATACACTCTAAATAAAATATCAAAAAAGACAGTAAATATATATTACACTCTATGTAAAATATCAAAAACTACACCAAATATATATTATATAATTTACATAAAATATCAAATGTACACCAAATATATATTACATACTGTACATAAAATATCAAAAAGTACAGTAAATATATTTCATATATTGTACATATTATATTAACTAAAAGTACACCAAATACATTTTACATACTGTAAATAAAATATCAAAAATTAAAGTAAGTATGTATTATCTACTGTACATAAAATATCGAAAAGTACACCAAATATGTGTTATATATACTGTAAATAAACTATCAAAATCTTCAGTAATTATATTTAATATACTGTACATAAAATATCAAAAATTACACCAAATGTATATTATACACTCTAAATAAAATATCAAAAAGGACAGTAAATATATATTACACTCTATGTAAAATATCAAAAACTACACAAAATATATATTATATAATTTACATAAAATATCAAAAGTACACCAAATATATATTATATACTGTACTTAAAATGTCAAAAAGTAGAGTAAATATATTTCATATATTGTTCATATAATATTAACAAAAAGTACACCAAATACATTTTACATACTGTAAATAAAATATCAAAAATTACAGTAAGTATATATTATCTACTGTACATAAAATATCAAAAAGTACACCACATATGTGTTATGTATACTCTAAATAAACTATCAAAAACTCCAGTAATTATATTTAATATACTGTTCATAAAATATCAAAAATTACACCAAATGTATATTATACACTCTAAGTAAAATATCAAAAAGGACAGTAAATATGTATTAAACTCTATGTAAAATATCAAAAACTACACCAAATATATATTATATAATTTACATAAAATATCAAAAGTACACCAAATATATATTATATACTGTACATAAAATATCAAAAAGTACAGTAAATATATTTCATATATTGTACATATAATATTAACTAAAAGTACACCAAATACATTTTACATACTGTAAATAAAATATCAAAAATTACAGTAAGTATATATTATCTACTGTACATAAAATATCAAAAAGTACACCAAATATGTGTTATATATACTGTAAATAAACTATCAAAATCTTCAGTAATTATATTTAATATACCGTACATAAAATATCAATAATTACACCAAATGTATATTATACTCTCTAAATAAAATATCAAAAAGGACAGTAAATATATATTACACTCTATGTAAAATATCAAAAACTACACGGTATATATTATATAATTTACATAAAATATCAAAAGTACACCAAATATATATTATATACTGTACATAAAATATCAAAAAGGACAGTAAATATATTTCATATTTTGTACATATACTATTAACTAAAACTACACCAAACACATTTTACATACTGTAAATAAAATATCAAAAATTACATTAAGTATATATTATCTACTGAACATAAAATATCAAAAAGTACACCAAATATGTGTTATATATACTGTAAATAAACTATCAAAATCTTCAGTAATTATATTTAATATACTGTACATAAAATATCAAAAATTACACCAAATGTATATTATACACTCTAAATAAAATATCAAAAAGGACAGTAAATATATATTACACTCTATGTAAAATATCAAAAACTACACCAAATATATATTATATAATTTACATAAAATATCAAAAGTACACCAAATATATATTACATACTGTACATAAAATATCAAAAAGTACAGTAAATATATTTCATATATTGTACATATTATATTAACAAAAAGTACACCAAATACATTTTACATACTCTAAATAAAATATCAAAACTTACAGTAAGTATATATTATCTACTGTACATAAAATATCAAAAAGTACACCACATATGTGTTATGTATACTCTAAATAAACTATCAAAAACTTCAGTAATTATATTTAATATACTGCTCATAAAATATCCAAAATTACACCAAATGTATATTATACACTCTAAGTAAAATATCAAAAAGGACAGTAAATATATATTACACTCTATGTAAAATATCAAAAACTACACCAAATATATATTATATACTGTACATAAAATATCAAAAAGTACAGTAAATATATTTCATATATTGTACATATAATATTAACTAAAAGTACACCAAATACATTTTACATACGGTAAATAAAATATCAAAAATTACAGTAAGTATATATTATCTACTGTACATAAAATATCAAAAAGTACACCAAAGATGTGTTATATATACTGTAAATAAACTATCAAAACCTTCAGTAATTATATTTAATATACTGTACATAAAATATCAAAAATTACACCAAATGTATATTATACACTCTAAATAAAATATCAAAAAGGACAGTAAATATATATTACACTCTATGTAAAATATCAAAAACTACACCGTATATATTATATAATTTACATAAAATATCAAGGTAAACCAAATATTTATTATATACTGTACATAAAATTTCAAAAAGGACAGTAAATATATTTCATATTTTGTACATATACTATTAACTAAAACTACACCAAATACATTTTACATACTGTAAATAAAATATCAAAAATTACAGTAAGTATATATTATCTACTGAACATAAAATATCAAAAAGTACACCAAATACGTGTTATATATACTGTAAATAAACTATCAAAATCTTCAGTAATTATATTTAATATACTGTACAGAAAATATCAAAAATTACACCAAATGTATATTATACACTCTAAATAAAATATCAAAAAGGGCAGTAAATATATATTACACTCTATGTAAAATATCAAAAACTACACCAAATATATATTATATAATTTACATAAAATATCAAAAGTACACCAAATATATATTACATAGTGTACATAAAATATCAAAAAGTACAGCAAATATATTTCATATATTGTACATATAATATTAACTAAAAGTACACCAAATACATTTTACATACTGTAAATAAAATATCAAAAATTACAGTAAGTATATATTATCTACTGTACATAAAATATCAAAAAGTACAACAAATATGTGTTATATATACTGTAAATAAACTATCAAAATCTACAGTAATTATATTTAATATACTGTACATATAATATCAAAAATTACACCAAATGTATATTATACACTCTAAATAAAATATCAAAAAAGACAGTAAATATATATTACACTCTATGTAAAATATCAAAAACTACACAAAATATATATTATATAATTTACATAAAATATCAAAAGTACACCAAATATATATTATATACTGTACATAAAATGTCAAAAAGTACAGTAAATATATTTCATATATTGTTCATATAATACTAACTAAAAGTACACCAAATACATTTTACATACTGTAAATAAAATATCAAAATTACAGTAAGAATATATTATCTACTGTACATAAAATATCAAAAAGTACACCAAATATGTGTTATGTATACTCTAAATAAACTATCAAAATCTTCAGTAATTATATTTAATATACTCTTCATAAAATATCAAAAATTACACCAAATGTATATTATACACTCTAAGTAAAATATCAAAAAGGACAGTAAATATATATTACACTCTATGTAAAATATCAAAAACTACACCGTATATATTATATAATTTACATAAAACATCAAAAGTACACCAAATATATATTATATACTGTACATAAAATATCAAAAAGTACAGTAAATATATTTCATATATTGTACATATAATATTAACTAAAAGTACACCAAATACATTTTACATACTCTAAATAAAATATCAAAAATTACAGTAAATATATATTATCTACTGTACATAAATCATCAAAAAGTACACCAAATATGTGTTATATATAGTGTAAATAAACTATCAAAATCTTCAGTAATTATATTTAATATACTGTACATAAAATATCAATAATTACACCAAATGTATATTATACACTCTAAATAAAATATCAAAAAGGACAGTAAATATATATTACACTCTATGTAAAATATCAAATCTACACCGTATATATTATATAATTTACATAAAATATCAAAAGTACACCAAATATATATTATATACTGTACATAAAATATCAAAAAGTACAGTAAATATATTTCATATATTGTACATATAATATTAACTAAAAGTACACCAAATACATTTTACATACTCTAAATAAAATACCAAAATTACAGTAAATATATATTATCTACTGTACATAAATTATCAAAAAGTACACCAAATATGTGTTATATATACTGTAAATAAACTATCAAAATCTTCAGTAATTATATTTAATATACTGTACATAAAATATCAAAAATTACAACAAATGTATATTATACACTCTAAATAAAATATCAAAAAGGACAGTAAATATATATTACACTCTATGTAAAATATCAAAAACTACAGCAAACATATATTATATAATTTACATAAAATATCAAAAGTACACCAAATATATATTACATACTGTACATAAAATATCAAAAAGTACAGTAAATATATTTCATATATTGTACATATTATATTAACTAAAAGTACACCAAATACATTTTACATACTGTAAATAAAATATCAAAAATTACAGTAAGTATATATTATCTACTGTACATAAAATATCAAAAAGTACACCAAAGATGTGTTATATATACTGTCAATAAACTATCAAAATCTTCAGTAATTATATTTAATATACTGTACATAAAATATCAAAAATTACACCAAATGTATATTATACACTCTAAATAAAATATCAAAAAGGACAGTAAATATATATTACACTCTATGTAAAATATCAAAAACAACACCAAATATATATTATATAATTTACATAAAATATCAAAAGTACACCAAATATATATTATAAACTGTACATAAAATATCAAAATGTACAGTAAATATATTTCATATATTGTACATATAATATTAACTAAAACTACACCAAATACATTTTACATAGTGTAAATAAAATATCAAAAATTACAGTAAGTATATATTATCTACTGTACATAAAATATCAGAAAGTACACCAAATATGTGTTATATATACTCTAAATAAACTATCAAAATCTTCAGTAATTATATTTAATATACTGTACATAAAATATCAAAAATTACACCAAATGTATATTATACACTCTAAATAAAATATCAAAAAGGACAGTAAATATATATTACACTCTATGTAAAATATCAAAAACTACACCAAATATATATTATATAATTTACATAAAATATCAAAAGTACACCAACTATATATTATATACTGTACATAAAATATCAAAAAGTACAGTAAATGTATTTCATATATTGTACATATAATATTAACTAAAAGTACACCAAATACATTTTACATACTGTAAATAAAATATCAAAAATTACAGTAAGTATATATTATCTACTGAACATAAATTATCATAAAGTACACCAAATATGTGTTATATATACTGTAAATAAACTATCAATATCTTAAGTAATTATATTTAATATACTGTACATAAAATATCAAAAATTACACCAAAGGTATATTATACACTCTAAATAAAATATCAAAAAGACAGTAAATATATATTACACTCTATGTAAAATATCAAAAACTACACCAAATATATATTATATAATTTACATAAAATATCAAAAGTACACCAAATATATATTATATACTGTACATAAAATATCAAAAAGTACAGTAAATATATTTCATATATTGTACATATTATATTAACTAAAACTACACCAAATACATTTTATATACTGTAAATAAAATATCAAAAATTACAGTAAGTATATATTATCTACTGTACATAAAATATCAAAAAGTACACCAAATATGTGTTATATATACTGTAAATAAACTATCAAAATCTTCAGTAATTATATTTAATATACTGTACATAAAATATCAATAATTACACCAAATGTATATTATACACTCTAAATAAAATATCAAAAAGGACAGTAAATATATATTACACTCTATGTAAAATATCAAAAACTACACCGTATATATTATATAATTTACATAAAATATCAAAAGTACACCAAATATATATTATATACTGTACATAAAATATCAAAAAGTACAGTAAATATATTTCATATATTGTACATATAATATTAAGTAAAAGTACACCAAATACATTTTACATACTGTAAATAAAATATCAAATATTACAGTAAGTATATATTATCTACTGTACATAAAATGTCAAAAAGTACACCAAAGATGTGTTATATATACTGTAAATAAACTATGAAAATCTTCAGTAATTATATTTAATATACCGTACATAAAATATCAAAAATTACACCAAATGTATATTATACACTCTAAATAAAATATCAAAAAGACAGTAAATATATATTACACTCTATGTAAAATATCAAAAACTACACCAAATATATATTACATAATTTACATAAAATATCAAAAGTACACCAAATATATATTATATACTGTACATAAAATATCAAAAAGTACAGTAAATATATTTCATATATTGTACATATAATATTAACTAAAAGTACACCAAATACATTTTACATACGGTAAATAAAATATCAAAAATTACAGTAAGTATATATTATCTACTGTACATAAAATATCAAAAAGTACACCAAAGATGTGTTATATATACTGTAAATAAACTATCAAAACCTTCAGTAATTATATTTCATATACTGTACATAAAATATCAAAAATTACACCAAATGTATATTATACACTCTAAGTAAAATATCAAAAAGGACAGTAAATATATATTACACTCTATGTAAAATATCAAAAACTACACCAAATATATATTATATAATTTACATAAAATATCAAAAGTACACCAAATATATATTATATACTGTACATAAAATATCAAAAATTACAGTAAATATATTTCATATATTGTACATATAATATTAACTAAAAGTACACCAAATACATTTTACATACGGTAAATAAAATATCAAAAATTACAGTAAGTATATATTATCTACTGTACATAAAATATCAAAAAGTACACCAAAGATGTGTTATATGTACTGTAAATAAACTATCAAAATCTTCAGTAATTATATTTAATATACTGTACATAAAATATCAAAAATTTCACCAAATGTATATTATACACTCTAAATAAAATATCAAATAGGACAGTAAATATATATTACACTCTATGTAAAATATCAAAAACTACACCGTATATATTATATAATTTACATAAAATATCAAATGTACACAAAATATTTATTATATACTGTACATAAAATATCAAAAAGGACAGTAAATATATTTCATATTTTGTACATATACTATTAACTAAAACTACACCAAATACATTTTACATACTGTAAATAAAATATCAAAAATTACAGTAAGTATATATTATCTACTGAACATAAATTATCATAAAGTACACCAAATATGTGTTATATATACTGTAAATAAACTATCAAAATCTTCAGTAATTATATTTAATATACTGTACCTAAAATATCAAAAATTACACCAAATGTATATTATACACTCTAAATAAAATATCAAAAAGGACAGTAAATATATATTACACTCTATGTAAAATATCAAAAACTACACCAAATATATATTATATAATTTACATAAAATATCAAATGTACACCAAATATATATTACATAGTGTACATAAAATATCAAAAAGTACAGTAAATATATTTCATATACTGTACATATTATATTAACTAAAAGTACACCAAATACATTTTACATACTGTAAATAAAATATCAAAAATTACAGTAAGTATATATTATCTACTGTACATAAAATATCAAAAAGTACACCAAATATGTGTTATATATACTGTAAATAAACTATCAAAATCTTAAGTAATTATATTTAATATACTGTACAGAAAATATCAAAAATTACACCAAATGTATATTATACACTCTAAATAAAATATCAAAAAGGACAGTTAATATATATTACACTCTATGTAAAATATCAAAAACTACACAAAATATATATTATATAATTTACATAAAATATCAAAAGTACACCAAATATATATTATATACTGTACATAAAATATCAAAAAGTACAGTAAATATATTTCATATATTGTACATATTATATTAACTAAAACTACACCAAATACATTTTATATACTGTAAATAAAATATCAAAAATTACAGTAAGTATATACTATCTACTGTACATAAAATATCAAAAAGTACACCAAATATGTGTTATATATACTGTAAATAAACTATCAAAGTCTTCAGTAATTATATTTAATATACTGTACATAAAATATCAATAATTACACCAAATGTATATTATACACTCTAAATAAAATATCAAAAAGGACAGTAAATATATATTACACTCTATGTAAAATATCAAAAACTACACCGTATATATTATATAATTTACATAAAATATCAAAAGTACACCAAATATATATTATATACTGTACATAAAATATCAAAAAGTACAGTAAATATATTTCATATATTGTACATATAATATTAACTAAAAGTACACCAAATACATTTTACATACTCTAAATAAAATATCAAAAATTACAGTAAATATATATTATCTACTGTACATAAATTATCAAAAAGTACACCAAATATGAGTTATATATAGTGTAAATAAACTATCAAAATCTTCAGTAATTATATTTAATATACTGTACATAAAATATCAATAATTACACCAAATGTATATTATACACTCTAAATAAAATATCAAAAAGGACAGTAAATATATATTACACTCTATGTATAATATCAAAAACTACACGGTATATATTATATAATTTACATAAAATATCAAAAGTACACCAAATATATATTATATACTGTACATAAAATATCAAAAAGTACAGTAAATATATTTCATATATTGTACATATAATATTAACTAAAAGTACACCAAATACATTTTACATACTCTAAATAAAATACCAAATTTACAGTAAATATATATTATCTACTGTACATAAATTATCAAAAAGTACACCAAATATGTGTTATATATACTGTAAATAAACTATCAAAATCTTAAGTAATTATATTTAATATACTGTACATAAAATATCAAAAATTACACCAAATGTATATTATACACTCTAAATAAAATATCAAAAAAGACAGTAAATATATATTACACTCTATGTAAAATATCAAAAACTACACCAAATATATATTATATAATTTACATAAAATATCAAATGTACACCAAATATATATTACATACTGTACATAAAATATCAAAAAGTACAGTAAATATATTTCATATATTGTACATATTATATTAACTAAAAGTACACCAAATACATTTTACATACTGTAAATAAAATATCAAAAATTACAGTAAGTATATATTATCTACTGTACATAAAATATCGAAAAGTACACCAAATATGTGTTATATATACTGTAAATAAACTATCAAAATCTTCAGTAATTATATTTAATATACTGTACATAAAATATCAAAAATTACACCAAATGTATATTATACACTCTAAATAAAATATCAAAAAGGACAGTAAATATATATTACACTCTATGTAAAATATCAAAAACTACACAAAATATATATTATATAATTTACATAAAATATCAAAAGTACACCAAATATATATTATATACTGTACTTAAAATGTCAAAAAGTAGAGTAAATATATTTCATATATTGTTCATATAATATTAACAAAAAGTTCACCAAATACATTTTACATACTGTAAATAAAATATCAAAACTTACAGTAAGTATATATTATCTACTGTACATAAAATATCAAAAAGTACACCACATATGTGTTATGTATACTCTAAATAAACTATCAAAAACTCCAGTAATTATATTTAATATACTGTTCATAAAATATCAAAAATTACACCAAATGTATATTATACACTCTAAGTAAAATATCAAAAAGGACAGTAAATATGTATTAAACTCTATGTAAAATATCAAAAACTACACCAAATATATATTATATAATTTACATAAAATATCAAAAGTACACCAAATATATATTATATACTGTACATAAAATATCCAAAAGTACAGTAAATATATTTCATATATTGTACATATAATATTAACTAAAAGTACACCAAATACATTTTACATACTGTAAATAAAATATAAAAAATTACAGTAAGTATATATTATCTACTGTACATAAAATATCAAAAAGTACACCAAAGATGTGTTATATATACTGTAAATAAACTATCAAAATCTTCAGTAATTATATTTAATATACTGTACATAAAATATCAATAATTACACCAAATGTATATTATACTCTCTAAATAAAATATCAAAAAGGACAGTAAATATATATTACACTCTATGTAAAATATCAAAAACTACACGGTATATATTATATAATTTACATAAAATATCAAAAGTACACCAAATATATATTATATACTGTACATAAAATATCAAAAAGGACAGTAAATATATTTCATATTTTGTACATATACTATTAACTAAAACTACACCAAATACATTTTACATACTGTAAATAAAATATCAAAAATTACATTAAGTATATATTATCTACTGAACATAAAATATCAAAAAGTACACCAAATATGTGTTATATATACTGTAAATAAACTATCAAAATCTTCAGTAATTATATTTAATATACTGTACAGAAAATATCAAAAATTACACCAAATGTATATTATACACTCTAAATAAAATATCAAAAAGGACAGTAAATATATATTACACTCTATGTAAAATATCAAAAACTACACCAAATATATATTATATAATTTACATAAAATATCAAAAGTACACCAAATATATATTACATACTGTACATAAAATATCAAAAAGTACAGTAAATATATTTCATATATTGTACATATTATATTAACTAAAAGTACACCAAATACATTTTACATACTGTAAATAAAATATCAAAAATTACAGTAAGTATATATTATCTACTGTACATAAAATATCAAAAAGTACACCAAATATGTGTTATATATACTGTAAATAAACTATCAAAATCTTCAGTAATTATATTTAATATACTGTACATAAAATATCAAAAATTACACCAAATGTATATTATACACTCTAAATAAAATATCAAAAAGGACAGTAAATATATATTACACTCTATGTAAAATATCAAAAACTACACAAAATATATATTATATAATTTACATAAAATATCAAAAGTACACCAAATATATATTATATACTGTACATAAAATGTCAAAAAGTAGAGTAAATATATTTCATATATTGTTCATATAATATTAACAAAAAGTACACCAAATACATTTTACATACACTAAATAAAATATCAAAACTTACAGTAAGTATATATTATCTACTGTACATAAAATATCAAAAAGTACACCACATATGTGTTATGTATACTCTAAATAAACTATCAAAAACTTCAGTAATTATATTTAATATACTGCTCATAAAATATCAAAAATTACACCAAATGTATATTATACACTCTAAGTAAAATATCAAAAAGGACAGTAAATATATATTACACTCTATGTAAAATATCAAAAACTACACCAAATATATATTATATAATTTACATAAAATATCAAAAGTACACCAAATATATATTATATACTGTACATAAAATATCAAAAAGTACAGTAAATATATTTCATATATTGTACATATAATATTAACTAAAAGTACACCAAATACATTTTACATACGGTAAATAAAATATCAAAAATTACAGTATGTATATATTATCTACTGTACATAAAATATCAAAAAGTACACCAAAGATGTGTTATATATACTGTAAATAAACTATCAAAACCTTCAGTAATTATATTTAATATACTGTACATAAAAAATCAAAAATTACACCAAATGTATATTATACACTCTAAATAAAATATCAAAAAGGACAGTAAATATATATTACACTCCATGTAAAATATCAAAAACTACACCGTATATATTATATAATTTACATAAAATATCAAAAGTAAACCAAATATTTATTATATACTGTACATAAAATTTCAAAAAGGACAGTAAATATATTTCATATTTTGTACATATACTATTAACTAAAACTACACCAAATACATTTTACATACTGTAAATAAAATATCAAAAATTACAGTAAGTATATATTATCTACTGAACATAAAATATCAAAAAGTACACCAAATACGTGTTATATATACTGTAAATAAACTATCAAAATCTTCAGTAATTATATTTAATATACTGTACAGAAAATATCAAAAATTACACCAAATGTATATTATACACTCTAAATAAAATATCCAAAAGGACAGTAAATATATATTACACTCTATGTAAAATATCAAAAACTACACCAAATATATATTATATAATTTACATAAAATATCAAAAGTACACCAAATATATATTACATAGTGTACATAAAATATCAAAAAGTACAGCAAATACATTTCATATATTGTACATATAATATTAACTAAAAGTACACCAAATACATTTTACATACTGTAAATAAAATATCAAAAATTACAGTAAGTATATATTATCTACTGTACATAAAATATCAAAAAGTACAACAAATATGTGTTATATATACTGTAAATAAACTATCAAAATCTTCAGTAATTATATTTAATATACTGTACATAAAATATCAAAAATTACACCAAATGTATATTATACACTCTAAATAAAATATCAAAAAAGACAGTAAATATATATTACACTCTATGTAAAATATCAAAAACTACACAAAATATATATTATATAATTTACATAAAATATCAAAAGTACACCAAATATATATTATATACTGTACATAAAATGTCAAAAAGTACAGTAAATATATTTCATATATTGTTCATATAATACTAACTAAAAGTACACCAAATACATTTTACATACTGTAAATAAAATATCAAAATTAGAGTAAGAATATATTATCTACTGTACATAAAATATCAAAAAGTACACCAAATATATGTTATGTATACTCTAAATAAACTATCAAAATCTTCAGTGATTATATTTAATATACTCTTCATAAAATATCAAAAATTACACCAAATGTATATTATACACTCTAAGTAAAATATCAAAAAGGACAGTAAATATATATTACACTCTAAGTAAAATATCAAAAACTACACCGTATATATTATATAATTTACATAAAACATCAAAAGTACACCAAATATATATTATATACTGTACATAAAATATCAAAAAGTACAGTAAATACATTTCATATATTGTACATATAATATTAACTAAAAGTACACCAAATACATTTTACATACTCTAAATAAAATATCAAAAATTACAGTAAATATATATTATCTACTGTACATAAATCATCAAAAAGTACACCAAATATGTGTTATATATAGTGTAAATAAACTATCAAAATCTTCAGTAATTATATTTAATATACTGTACATAAAATATCAATAATTACACCAAATGTATATTATACACTCTAAATAAAATATCAAAAAGGACAGTAAATATATATTACACTCTATGTAAAATATCAAATCTACACCGTATATATTATATAATTTACATAAAATATCAAAAGTACACCAAATATATATTATATACTGTACATAAAATATCAAAAAGTACAGTAAATATATTTCATATATTGTACATATAATATTAACTAAAAGTACACCAAATACATTTTACATACTCTAAATAAAATACCAAAATTACAGTAAATTTATATTATCTACTGTACATAAATTATCAAAAAGTACACCAAATATGTGTTATATATACTGTAAATAAACTATCAAAATCTTCAGTAATTATATTTAATATACTGTACATAAAATATCAAAAATTACAACAAATGTATATTATACACTCTAAATAAAATATCAAAAAGGACAGTAAATATATATTACACTCTATGTAAAATATCAAAAACTACAGCAAACATATATTATATAATTTACATAAAATATCAAAAGTACACCAAATATATATTACATACTGTACATAAAATATCAAAAAGTACAGTAAATATATTTCATATATTGTACATATTATATTAACTAAAAGTACACCAAATACATTTTACATACTGTAAATAAAATATCAAAAATTACAGTAAGTATATATTATCTACTGTACATAAAATATCAAAAAGTACACCAAAGATGTGTTATATATACTGTCAATAAACTATCAAAATCTTCAGTAATTATATTTAATATACTGTACATAAAATATCAAAAATTACACCAAATGTATATTATACACTCTAAATAAAATATCAAAAAGGGCAGTAAATATATATTACACTCTATGTAAAATATCAAAAACTACACCAAATATATATTATATAATTTACACAAAATATCAAAAGTACACCTAATATATATTACATACTGTACATAAAATGTCAAAAAGTACAGTAAATATATTTCATATATTGTTCATATAATATTAACTAAAAGTACACCAAATACATTTTACATACTGTAAATAAAATATCAAAAATTACAGTAAGTATATATTATCTACTGTACATAAAATATCAAAAAGTACACCAAATATGTGTTATGTATACTCTAAATAAACTATCAAAATCTTCAGTAATTATATTTAATATACTGTTCATAAAATATCAAAAATTACACCAAATGTATATTATACACTCTAAGTAAATTATCAAAAAGGACAGTAAATAGATATTACACTCTATGTAAAATATCAAAAACTACACCAAATATATATTATATAAATTACATAAAATATCAAAAGTACACCAAATATATATTATATACTGTACATAAAATATCAAAAAGTACAGAAAATGTATTTCATATATTGTACATATAATATTAATTAAAGTACACCAAATACATTTTACAAACTGTAAATAAAATATCAAAAATTACAGTAAGTATATATTATCTACTGTACATAAAATATCAAAAAGTACACCAAATATGTGTTATATATACTGTAAATAAACTATCAAAATCTTCAGTAATTATATTTAATATACTGTACATAAAATATCAAAAATTACACCAAATGTATATTATACACTCTAAATAAAATATCAAAAAGGACAGTTAATATATATTACACTCTATGTAAAATATCAAAAACTACACCAAATATATATTATATAATTTACATAAAATATCAAAAGTACACCAATATATAATATACTGTACATAAAATATCAAAAAGTACAGTAAATATATTTCATATATTGTACATATAATATTAACTAAAACTACACCAAATACATTTTACAGACTGTAAATAACATATAAAAAATTACAGTAAGTATATAGTATCTACTGTACATAAAATATCAAAAAGTACACCAAATATGTGTTATATATACTGTCAATAAACTATCAAAATCTTCAGTAATTATATTTAATATACTGTACATAAAATATCAAAAATTACACCAAATGTATATTATACACTCTAAATAAAATATCAAAAAGGACAGTAAATATATATTACACTCTATGTAAAATATCAAAAACTACACCAAATATATATTATATAATTTACATAAAATATCAAAAGTACACCAAATATATATTATATACTGTACATAAAATATCAAAAAGTACAGTAAATATATTTCATATATTGTACATATAATATTAACTAAAAGTACACCAAATACATTTTATATACTGTAAATAATATATCAACAACTGCAGTAAATGTATATTACACACTGTACATAAAATATCAAAAAGTACACCAAATATGTGTTATATATACTGTAAATAAACTATCAAAAACTACAGTACTTATATTTAATATACTGTACATAAAATATCAAAAATTACACCAAATGTATATTATATACTGTAAATAAAATATCAAAAAGCCTGGAAATATATACTACACACCCTATGTAAAATATCAAAAACTACACCAAATATATATTATATAATTTACATAAAATATCAAAAGGAAACCAAATATATCTTATATATTGTACATAAAATATCAAAAATTACAGGAAATATATTTCATATATAGCACATATAATATTAACTAAAAGTACACCAAATACATTTTACATACTGTAAATAAAATATCAAAGAGTACAGTAAATATATATTACACACCATATGTAAAATATCACAATCTACACCAAATATATATTATATAATTTACATGAAATAGCAAAAGGACACCAAATATATCTTATATACTGTACATAAAATATCAAAAAGTACGGTAAATTTATTTCATATATTGTACACATAATATTAACTAAAAGTACACCAAATACTTTTTATATAGTGTAAATAAAATATCAAAAATTTCAGTAAATATGTATTACATACTGTACATAAAATATCAAAAAGTACACCAAATATGTATTAGATATACTGTAAATAAACTATCAAAAACTACAGTAATTATATTTAATATAGTGTACATAAAATAACAAAAATTATACCAAATGTATATTAAATACTGTAAATAAATTATCAAAAAGGACAGTAAATATATATTACACTCTATGTAAAATATTAAAAACTAAAAATATATATTATATAATTTACATAAAATATCAAAAAGACACCAAATATATCTCATATACTGTACATAAAATATCAAAAATACAGTAAATATATTTAATATATTTTACTTATAATGTTAACTAAAAGTACACAAAATACATTTTATATACTGTAACTAAAATATCAAAAAGTACAGTAAATATATATTACATACAGTACATAAAATATCAAAAAGTACACCATATATGTGTTATATATACTGTAAATAAACTATAAAACCTACAGTAATTATATTTCATATACTGTACATAAAATATCAAAAATTACACCAAATGTATATTATATAATGTAAATAAAATATCAAAAAGGACAGTAAATATATTTTACACTCTATGTAAAATATCAAAAACTACAAATATATATTATATCATTTACATAAAATATCAAAAGTACACCAAATATATCTTCTATACTGTACATAAAATATCAAAAAGTACAGTAAATATATTTCATATATTGTACATATAATATCAACTAAAAGTACACTGAATACATTTCAAATATGGTAAATAAAATATCAAAAAGTACAGTAAATATATATTACATACTGTACATAAAATATCAAAAAGTACACCAAATATGTGTTATATATACTGTAAATAAATTATCAACAACTGCAGTAATTATATTTAATATACTGTACATAAAATATCAAAAATTACACCAAATATATATTATGTACAACAAATAAAATATCAAAAACTACAGTAAATATATATTACACACCATATGTAAAATATCACAATCTACACCAAATATATATTATATAATTTAAATAAAATATCAAAAGGACACCAAATATATCTTATATACTGTACAATAAATATCAAAAATTAAAGTAAATATATTTCATATATTGTACATATAATATTAACTAAAAGTACACCAAATACATTTTATATAGTGCAAATAAAATATCAAAAAGTACAGTAAATATGTATTATGTACTGTACATAAAATATCAAAAAGTACACCAAATATGAGTTAGATATACTGTAAATAAACTATCAAAAACTACAGTAATTATATTTAATAAACTGTACATAAAATATCAAAAATTACACCCAAAGTATATTATATAATTTAAATAAAATATCAGAAAGGACAGTAAATATATATTACACTCTATGTAAAATAACAAAAACTGAAATTATATATTATATAATTTACATAAAATATCAAAAGGACACCAAATATATCTCATATACTGTACATAAAATATCAAAAAGTACACCAAATATGTGTTATATATACTGTAAATAAATTATCAAAAACTACAGTAATTACATTTAATATACCGTACATAAAATATCAAAAAGTTCACAAAATGTATATTATATACTCTAAATAAAATATTAAAAAGGACAGGAAATATATATTACGCACCCTATGTAAAATATCAAAAACTACACCAAATATATGTTATATAATTTACATAAAATATTAAAAGTACACCAAATATATATTATATACTATACATAAAATATCAAAAAGTACAGTATAAATATTTCATATATTGTACATATTATATAAATTAAAAGTACCACAAAAACATTTTATATACTGTAAATAAAATATCAAAAATTACAGTAAATAAATATTACATACAGTACATAAAATATCAAAAAGTACACCATATGTTATATATACAGTAAATAAACTATCAAAAACTACAGTAATTATATTTAATATACTGTATATAAAATATCAAAAATTACACCAAATGTATATTATATACTGTAAATAAAATATCAAAAAGGACAGTAAATATATACTACACACACTATGTAAAATATCAAAAACTACAACAAATATATATTATATAATTTACATAAAATATCAAAAGGACACCAAATATACCTTATATACTGTACATAAAATATCAAAAAATACAGTAAATATATTTCATATATTGCACATATAATAGTAACAAAAAGTACACCAAATACATTTTATATGCTGTAACTAAAATATCAAAATTTACAGTAAATATATATTACATACTGTACATAAAATATCAAAAAGTACACCAAACATGTGTTAAATATAGTTTAAATAAACTATCAAATCTACAGTAATTATATTTAGTATACTGTACATAAAATATCAAAAATTACACCAAATGTATATTATTTACTGTAAATAAAATATCAAAAATTACAGTAAATATATATTACACACCATATGTAAAATATCACAATCTACACCATATATATTATATAATTTACATAAAATATCAAAAGCACACCAAATATATCTTATATACTGTACATAAAATATCTAAAATTACAGTAAGTATATCTCATATATTGTACATATAATATTAACTAAAAGTACACCAAATACATTTTATATAGTGTAAATAAAATATCAAAAATTACAGTAAATATATATTACATACTGTACATAAAATATCAAAAAGTACGCCATCTATGTATCATATATACTGTAAATAAACTATCAAGAACTACAGTAATTATATTTAATATACTGTAAATAAAATATCAAAAATTACACCAAATGTATATTTTTTACTGTAAATAAAATATCAAAAAGTACAGTAAATATATATTACACACCCTATGTAAAATATCACAAACTACACCAAATATATATTATACAATTTACATAAAATATCAAAAGGACACCAAATATACATTATATACTGTACATAAAATATCAAAATGTACAGTAAATATATTTCATATATTGTACATATAATATTAACTAAAAGTACACCAAATACATTTTATATAGTGTAAATAAAATATCAAAAATTACAGTGAACATATATTACATACTATACATAAAATATCAAAAAGTACACCAAATATGTGTTATATATACTGTAAATAAACTATCAAAATCTACAGTAATTATATTTAATATACTGTATATAAAATATCAAAAATTACACCAAATGTATATTATTTACTGTAAATAAAATACCAAAAAGTACAGCAAATATATATTACACACCCTATGTAAAATATCACAAACTACACCAAATATATATTATGTAATTTCATAAAATATCAAAAGGACACCAAATATACCTTATATACTGTACATAAAATATCAAAAAGTAGAGTAAATATATTTCATATATTGTACATATAATATTAACTAAAAGTACGCCAAATACATTTTATATACTGTAAATAAAATATGAAAAATTACAGTAAATGTATATTACATACTGTACGTAAATTATCAAAAACTACACCAAATATGTGTTATATATACTGTAAATCAACTATCAAAAACTACGGTAATTATATTTAATATACTGTACATAAAATATCAAAATTTACACCAAATATATATTATTTACTGTTAATAAAATATCAAATACTACAGTAAATATATATTACACACCATATGTAAAATATCACAATCTACACCAAATATATATTATATAATTTACATAAAATATAAAAAGGACACCAAATATATCTTATATACTGTACATAAAATATCAAAAAGTACAGTAAATATATTTCATATATTGTACATATAATATTAACTAAAAGTACATCAAATACATTTTATATAGTGTAAATAAAATATCAAAAAGTACAGTAAATATATATTACACACCATATGTAAAATATCACAATCTACGCCAAACATATATTATATAATTTACATTAAATAAGAAAAGGACACCAAATATATCTTATCTACTGTACATAAAATATCAAAAAGTACAGTAAATATATTTCATATATTGTACATACAATATTAACTAAAAGTACGCCAAATACATTTTATATACTGTAAATAAAATATGAAAAATTACAGTAAATGTATATTACATACTGTACATAAAATATCAAAAAGCACACCAAATATGTGTTATATATACTGTAAACAAACTATCAAAAACTACAGTAATTATGTTTCATATACTGTACATAAAATATCAAAAATTACTCCAAATGTATACTATTTACTGTAAATAAAATATCAAAAAGTACAGTAAATATATATTACACACCATATGGAAAGTATCACAATCTACACCAAATATATATTATATTTTTTACATAAAATATCAAAATGACACCAAATATATCTTATATACTGTACATAAAATATCAAAAAGTACAGTAAATATATTTCATATATTGTACATATAATATTAACTAAAAGTACACCAAATACATTTTACATACTGTAAATAAAATATCAAAAATTACAGTAAGTATATATTATCTACTGTACATAAAATATCAAAAAGTACACCAAATATGTGTTATATATACTGTAAATAAACTATCAAAATCTTCAGTAATTATATTTAATATACTGTACATAAAATATCAAAAATTACACCAAATGTATATTATACACTATAAATAAAATATGAAAAATGACAGTAAATATATATTACACTCTATGTAAAATATCAAAAACTACACCAAATATATATTATATAATTTACATAAAATATCAAAAGTACACCAAATATATATTATATACTGTACATAAAATATCAAAAAGTACAGTAAATATATTTCATATATTGTACATATAATATTAACTAAAAGTACACCAAGTACATTTTACATACGGTAAATAAAATATCAAAAATTACAGTCAGTATATATTATCTACTGTACATAAAATATCAAAAAGTACACCAAAGATGTGTTATATATACTGTAAATAAACTATCAAAATCTTCAGTAATTATATTTAATATACTGTACCTAAAATATCAAAAATTACACCAAATGTATTTTATACACTCTAAATAAAATATCAAAAAGGACAGTAAATATATATTACACTCTATGTAAAATATCAAAAACTACACCAAATATATATTATATAATTTTCATAAAATATCAAAAGTACACCAAATATATATTATATACTCTACATAAAATATCAAAAAGTACAGTAAATATATTTCATATATTGTATATATAATACTAACTAAAACTACACCAAATACATTTTACATACTGTAAATAAAATATCAAAAATTACAGTATGTATATATTATCTACTGTACATAAAATATCAAAAAGTACGCCAAATATGTGTTATATGAACTGTAAATAAACTATCAAAATCTTCAGTAATTATATTTAATATACTGTTCATAAAATATCAAAAATTATACAAAATGTATATTATACACTCTAAATAAAATATCAAAATGGACAGTAAATATATATTACACTCAATGTAAAATATCAAAAACTACACCCAATATATATTATATAATTTACATAAAATATCAAAAGTACACCAAATATATATTATAAACTCTACATAAAATATCAAAAAGTACAGTAAATATATTTCATATATTGTACATATAATATTAACTAAAACTACACCAAATACATTTTACATACTGTAAATAAAATATCAAAAATTACAGTAAGTATATATTATCTACTGTACATAAAATATCAGAAAGTACACCAAATATGTGTTATATATACTGTAAATGATCTATCAAAATCTTCAGTAATTATATTTAATATACTTTACATAAAATATCAAAAATTACACCAAATGTATATTATACACTCTAAATAAAATATCAAAAAGGACAGTAAATATATATTACACACTATGTAAAATATCAAAAACTACACCAAATATATATTTTAAAATTTACATAAAATATCAAAAGTACACCAAATATATATTATATACTGTACATAAAATATCAAAAAGTACAGAAAATGTATTTCATATATTGTACATATAATATTAACTAAAAGTACACCAAATACATTTTACATACTGTAAATAAAATATCAAAAATTACAGTAAGTATATATTATCTACTGTACATAAAATATCAGAAAGTACACCAAATATGTGTTATATATACTGTAAATGATCTATCAAAATCTTCAGTAATTATATTTAATATACTTTACATAAAATATCAAAAATTACACCAAATGTATATTATACACTCTAAATAAAATATCAAAAAGGACAGTAAATATATATTACACTCTATGTAAAATATCAAAAACTACACCAAATATATATTTTAAAATTTACATAAAATATCAAAAGTACACCAAATATATATTATATACTGTACATAAAATATCAAAAAGTACAGTAAATATATTTCATATATTGTACATATAATATTAACTAAAAGTACACCAAATACATTTTACATACTGTAAATAATATATCAAAAATTACAGTAAGTATATATTATCTACTGTACATAAAATATCAAAAATACACCAAAGATGTGTTATATATACTGTAAATAAACTATCAAAATCCTCAGTAATTATATTTAATATACTGTACCTAAAATATCAAAAATTACACCAAATGTATATTATACACTCTAAATAATATATCAAAAAGGACAGTAAATATATATTACACTCTATGTAAAATATCAAAAACTACACCAAATATATATTATATAATTTACATAAAATATCAAAAGTACACCAAATATATATTATAAACTGTACATAAAATATCAAAAAGTACAGTAAATATATTTCATATATTGTACATATAATATTAACTAAAACTACACCAAATACATTTTACATACTGTAAATAAAATATCAAAATTACAGTAAGTATATATTATCTACTGTACATAAAATATCAGAAAGTACACCAAATATGTGTTATATATACTGTAAATAAACTATCAAAATCTTCAGTAATTATATTTAATATACTGTACATAAAATATCAAAAATTACACCAAATGTATATTATACACTCTAAATAAAATATCAAAAAGGACAGTAAATATATATTACACTCTATGTAAAATATCAAAAACTACACCAAATATATATTATATAATTTTCATAAAATATCAAAAGTACACCAAATATATATTATATACTCTACATAAAATATCAAAAAGTACAGTAAATATATTTCATATATTGTATATATAATACTAACTAAAACTACACCAAATACATTTTACATACTGTAAATAAAATATCAAAAATTACAGTATGTATATATTATCTACTGTACATAAAATATCAAAAAGTACGCCAAATATGTGTTATATGAACTGTAAATAAACTATCAAAATCTTCAGTAATTATATTTAATATACTGTTCATAAAATATCAAAAATTATACAAAATGTATATTATACACTCTAAATAAAATATCAAAATGGACAGTAAATATATATTACACTCAATGTAAAATATCAAAAACTACACCCAATATATATTATATAATTTACATAAAATATCAAAAGTACACCAAATATATATTATAAACTCTACATAAAATATCAAAAAGTACAGTAAATATATTTCATATATTGTACATATAATATTAACTAAAACTACACCAAATACATTTTACATACTGTAAATAAAATATCAAAAATTACAGTAAGTATATATTATCTACTGTACATAAAATATCAGAAAGTACACCAAATATGTGTTATATATACTGTAAATGATCTATCAAAATCTTCAGTAATTATATTTAATATACTTTACATAAAATATCAAAAATTACACCAAATGTATATTATACACTCTAAATAAAATATCAAAAAGGACAGTAAATATATATTACACTCTATGTAAAATATCAAAAACTACACCAAATATATATTTTAAAATTTACATAAAATATCAAAAGTACACCAAATATATATTATATACTGTACATAAAATATCAAAAAGTACAGAAAATGTATTTCATATATTGTACATATAATATTAACTAAAAGTACACCAAATACATTTTACATACTGTAAATAAAATATCAAAAATTACAGTAAGTATATATTATCTACTGTACATAAAATATCAGAAAGTACACCAAATATGTGTTATATATACTGTAAATGATCTATCAAAATCTTCAGTAATTATATTTAATATACTTTACATAAAATATCAAAAATTACACCAAATGTATATTATACACTCTAAATAAAATATCAAAAAGGACAGTAAATATATATTACACTCTATGTAAAATATCAAAAACTACACCAAATATATATTTTAAAATTTACATAAAATATCAAAAGTACACCAAATATATATTATATACTGTACATAAAATATCAAAAAGTACAGTAAATATATTTCATATATTGTACATATAATATTAACTAAAAGTACACCAAATACATTTTACATACTGTAAATAATATATCAAAAATTACAGTAAGTATATATTATCTACTGTACATAAAATATCAAAAATACACCAAAGATGTGTTATATATACTGTAAATAAACTATCAAAATCCTCAGTAATTATATTTAATATACTGTACCTAAAATATCAAAAATTACACCAAATGTATATTATACACTCTAAATAATATATCAAAAAGGACAGTAAATATATATTACACTCTATGTAAAATATCAAAAACTACACCAAATATATATTATATAATTTACATAAAATATCAAAAGTACACCAAATATATATTATAAACTGTACATAAAATATCAAAAAGTACAGTAAATATATTTCATATATTGTACATATAATATTAACTAAAACTACACCAAATACATTTTACATACTGTAAATAAAATATCAAAATTACAGTAAGTATATATTATCTACTGTACATAAAATATCAGAAAGTACACCAAATATGTGTTATATATACTGTAAATAAACTATCAAAATCTTCAGTAATTATATTTAATATACTGTACATAAAATATCAAAAATTACACCAAATGTATATTATACACTCTAAATAAAATATCAAAAAGGACAGTAAATATATATTACACTCTATGTAAAATATCAAAATCTACACCAAATATATATTATATAATTTACATAAAATATCAAAAGTACACCAAATATATATTATATACTGTACATAAAATATCAAAAAGTACAGTAAATGTATTTCATATATTGTACATATAATATTAACTAAAAGTACACCAAATATATTTTACATACCGTAAATAAAATATCAAATATTACAGTAAGTATATATTATCTACTGAACATAAATTATCATAAAGTACACCAAATATGTGTTATATATACTGTAAATAAACTATCAAAACCTTAAGTAATTATATTTAATATACTGTACATAAAATATCAAAAATTACACCAAATGTATATTATACACTCTAAATAAAATATCAAAAAGGACAGTAAATATATATTACACTCTATGTAAAATATCAAAAGCTACACCAAATATATATTATATAATTTACATAAAATATCAAAAGTACACCAAATATTTATTATATATTGTACATAAAATTTCAAAAAGGACAGTAAATATATTTCATATTTTGTACATATACTATTAACTAAAACTAAACCAAATACATTTTACATACTGTAAATAAATTATCAAAAATTACAGCAAGTATATATTATCTACTGAACATAAAATATCAAAAAGTACACCAAATACGTGTTATATATACTGTAAATAAACTATCAAAATCTTCAGTAATTATATTTAATATACTGTACAGAAAATATCAAAAATTACACCAAATGTATATTATACACTCTAAATAAAATATCAAAAAGGACAGTAAATATATATTACACTCTATGTAAAATATCAAAAACTACACCAAATATATATTATATAATTTACATAAAATATAAAAAGTACACCAAATATATATTACATACTGTACATAAAATATCAAAAAGTACAGCAAATATATTTCATATATTGTACATATAATATTAACTAAAAGTACACCAAATACATTTTACATACTGTAAATAAAATATCAAAAATTACAGTAAGTATATATTATCTACTGTACATAAAATATCAAAAAGTACAACAAATATGTGTTATATATACTGTAAATAAACTATCAAAATCTTCAGTAATTATATTTAATATACTGTACATAAAATATCAAAAATTACACCAAATGTATATTATACACTCTAAATAAACTATCAAAAAGGACAGTAAATATATATTACACTCTATGTAAAATATCAAAAACTACACCAAATATATATTATATAATTTACATAAAATATCAAAAGTACACCAAATATATATTATATACTGTACATAAAATGTCAAAAAGTACAGTAAATATATTTCATATATTGTTCATATAATACTAACTAAAAGTACACCAAATACATTTTACATATTGTAAATAAAATATCAAAATTACAGTAAGAATATATTATCTACTGTACATAAAATATCAAAAAGTACACCAAATATGTGTTATGTATGCTTTAAATAAACTATCAAAATATTCAGTAATTATATTTAATATACTGTTCATAAAATATCAAAAATTACACCAAATGTATATTATACACTCTAAGTAAAATATCAAAAAGGACAGTAAATATATATTACACTCTATGTAAAATATCAAAAACTACACCGTATATATTATATAATATACATAAAACATCAAAAGTACACCAAATATATATTATATACTGTACATAAAATATCAAAAAGTACAGTAAATATATTTCATATATTGTACATATAATATTAACTAAAAATACACCAAATACATTTTACATACTCTAAATAAAATATCAAAAATTACAGTAAATATATATTATCTACTGTACATAAATCATCAAAAAGTACACCAAATATGTGTTATATATAGTGTAAATAAACTATCAAAATCTTCAGTAATTATATTTAATATACTGTACATAAAATATCAATAATTACACCAAATGTATATTATACACTCTAAATAAAATATCAAAAAGGACAGTAAATATATATTACACTCTATGTAAAATATCAAATCTACACCGTATATATTATATAATTTACATAAAATATCAAAAGTACACCAAATATGTATTATATACTGTACATAAAATATCAAAAAGGACAGTAAATATATTTCATATATTGTACATATAATATTAACTAAAAGTACACCAAATACATTTTACATACTCTAAATAAAATACCAAAATTACAGTAAATATATATTATCTACTGTACATAAATTATCAAAAAGTACACCAAATATGTGTTATATATACTGTAAATAAACTATCAAAATCTTCAGTAATTATATTTAATATACTGTACATAAAATATCAAAAATTACACCAAATGTATATTATACACTCTAAATAAAATATCAAAAATGACAGTAAATATATATTACACTCTATGTAAAATATCAAAAACTACAGCAAACATATATTATATAATTTACATAAAATATCAAAAGTACACCAAATATATATTACATACTGTACGTAAAATATCAAAAAGTACAGTAAATATATTTCATATATTGTACATATTATATTAACTAAAAGTACACCAAATACATTTTACATACTGTAAATAAAATATCAAAAATTACAGTAAGTATATATTATCTACTGTACATAAAATATCAAAAAGTACACCAAATATGTGTTATATATACTGTAAATAAACTATCAAAATCTTCAGTAATTATATTTAATATACTGTACATAAAATATCAAAAATTACACCAAATGTATATTATACACTCTAAATAAAATATCAAAAAGGACAGTAAATATATATTACACTCTATGTAAAATATCAAAAACTACACACAATATATATTATATAATTTACATAAAATATCAAAAGTACACCAAATATATATTATATACTGTACATAAATTATCAAAAAGTACAGTAAATATATTTCATATATTGTACATATAATATTAACTAAAAGTACACCAAATACATTTTACATACGGTAAATAAAATATCAAAAATTTCAGTAAGTTTATATTATCTACTGTACATAAAATATCAAAAAGTACACCAAAGATGTGTTATATATACTATAAATAAACTATCAAAATCTTCAGTAATTATATTTAATATACTGTACTTAAAATATCAAAAATTACACCAAATGTATATTATACACTCTAAATAAAATATCAAAAAGGACAGTAAATATATATTACACTCTATGTAAAATATCAAAAACTACATAAAATATATATTATATAATTTACATAAAATATCAAAAGTACACCAAATATATATTATATACTGTACATAAAATATCAAAAAGGACAGTAAATATATTTCATATTTTGTACATATACTGTTAACTAAAACTACACCAAACACATTTTACATACTGTAAATAAAATATCAAAAATTACATTAAGTATATATTATCTACTGAACATAAAATATCAAAAAGTACACCAAAGATGTGTTATATATACTGTCAATAAACTATCAAAATCTTCAGTAATTATATTTAATATACTGTACAGAAAATATCAAAAATTACACCAAATGTATATTATACACTCTAAATAAAATATCAAAAAGGACAGTAAATATATATTACACTCTATGTAAAATATCAAAAACTACACCAAACATATATTATATAATTTACATAAAATATCAAAAGTACACCAAATATATATTACATACTGTACATAAAATATCAAAAAGTACAGTAAATATATTTCATATATTGTACATATTATATTAACTAAAAGTACACCAAATACATTTTACATACCGTAAATAAAATATCAAAAATTACAGTAAGTATATATTATCTACTGTACATAAAATATCAAAAAGTACACCAAATATGTGTTATATATACTGTAAATAAACTATCAAAATATTCAGTAATTATATTTAATATACTGTACATATAATATCAAAAATTACACCAAATGTATATTATACACTCTAAATAAAATATCAAAAAGGACAGTAAATATATATTACACTCTATGTAAAATATCAAAAACTACACCAAATATATATTATATAATTTACATAAAATATCAAAAGTACACCAAATATATATTATATACTGTACATAAAATATCAAAAAGTACAGTAAATATATTTCATATATTGTACATATAATATTAACTAAAGGTACACCAAGTACATTTTACATACGGTAAATAAAATATCAAAAATTACAGTAAGTATATATTATCTACTGTACATAAAATATCAAAAAGTACACCAAAGATATGTTATATATACTGTCAATAAACTATCAAAATCTTCAGTAATTATATTTAATATACTGTACATAAAATATCAAAAATTACACCAAATGTATATTATACACTCTAAATAAAATATCAAAAAGGACAGTAAATATATATTACACTCTATGTAAAATATCAAAAACTACACCAATTATATATTATATAATTTACATAAAATATCAAAAGTACACCAAATATATATTATAAACTGTACATAAAATATCAAAAAGTACAGTAAATATATTTCATATATTGTACATATAATATTAACTAAAACTACACCAAATACATTTTACATAGTGTAAATAAAATATCAAAAATTACAGTAAGTATATATTATCTACTGTACATAAAATATCAGAAAGTACACCAAATATTTGTTATATATACTGTAAATAAACTATCAAAATCTTCAGTAATTATATTTAATATACTGTACATAAAATATCAAAAATTACACCAAATGTATATTATACACTCTAAATAATATATCAAAAAGGACAGTAAATGTATATTACACTCTATGTAAAATATCAAAAACTACACCAAATATATATTATATAATTTACATAAAATATCAAAAGTACACCAACTATATATTATATACTGTACATAAAATATCAAAAAGTACAGTAAATGTATTTCATATATTGTACATATAATATTAACTAAAAGTACACCAAATACATTTTACATACTGTAAATAAAATATCAAAAATTACAGTAAGTATATATTATCTACTGAACATAAATTATCATAAAGTACACCAAATATGTGTTATATATACTGTAAATAAACTATCAAAACCTTAAGTAATTATATTTAATATACTGTACATAAAATATCAAAAATTACACCAAATGTATATTATACACTCTAAATAAAATATCAAAAAGACAGTAAATGTATATTACACTCTATGTAAAATATCAAAAACTACACCAAATATATATTATATAATTTACATAAAATATCAAAAGGAAACCAAATATATCTTATATATTGTACATAAAATATCAAAAATTACAGGAAATATATTTCATATATAGCACATATAATATTAACTAAAAGTACACCAAATACATTTTACATACAGTAAATAAAATATCAAAGAGTACAGTAAATATATATTACACACCATATGTAAAATATCACAATCTACACCAAATATATATTATATAATTTACATGAAATAGCAAAAGGACACCAAATATATCTTATATACTGTACATAAAATATCAAAAAGTACGGTAAATTTATTTCATATATTGTACACATAATATTAACTAAAAGTACACCAAATACTTTTTATATAGTGTAAATAAAATATCAAAAAGTTCAGTAAATATGTATTACATACTGTACATAAAATATCAAAAAGTACACCAAATATGTATTAGATATACTGTAAATAAACTATCAAAAACTACAGTAATTATATTTAATATACTGTACATAAAATATCAAAAATTACACCAAATGTATATTATACACTCTAAATAGAATATCAAAAAGGACAGTAAATATATATTACACTCTATGTAAAATATCAAAAACTACACCAAATATATATTATATAATTTACATAAAATATCAAAAGTACACCGTATATATTATATACAGTACATAAAATATCAAAAAGTACAGTAAATATATTTCATATATTGTACATATAATATTAACTAAAAGTACATCAAATACATTTTATATAGTGTAAATAAAATATCAAAAAGTACAGTAAATATATATTACACACCATATGTAAAATATCACAATCTATGCCAAACATATATTATATAATTTACATTAAATATGAAAAGGACACCAAATATATCTTATCTACTGTACATAAAATATCAAAAAGTACAGTAAATATATTTCATATATTGTACATATAATATTAACTAAAAGTACGCCAAATACATTTTATATACTGTAAATAAAATATTAAAAAATTACAGTAAATGTATATTACATACTGTACATAAAATATCAAAAAGCACACCAAATATGTGTTATATATACTGTAAACAAACTATCAAAAACTACAGTAATTATGTTTCATATACTGTACATAAAATATCAAAAATTACTCCAAATGTATACTATTTACTGTAAATAAAATATCAAAAAGTACAGTAAATATATATTACACACCATATGGAAAGTATCACAATCTACACCAAATATATATTATATTATTTACATAAAATATCAAAAGGACACCAAATATATCTTATATACTGTACATAAAATATCAAAAAGTACAGTAAATATATTTCATATATTGTACATATAATATTAACTAAAAGTACACCAAATACATTTTACATACTGTAAATAAAATATCAAAAATTACAGTAAGTTTATATTATCTACTGTACATAAAATATCAAAAAGTACACCAAAGATGTGTTATATATACTGTAAATAAACTATCAAAATCTTCAGTAATTATATTTAATATACTGTACAAAAAATATCAAAAATTACACCAAATGTATATTATACACTATAAATAAAATATCAAAAAGGACAGTAAATATATATTACACTCTATGTAAAATATCAAAAACTACACAAAATATATATTATATAATTTACATAAAATATCAAAAGTACACCAAATATATATTATATACTGTACATAAAGTATCAAAAAGTACAGTAAATATATTTCATATATTGTACATATAATATTTACTAAAAGTACACCAAGTACATTTTACATACGGTAAATAAAATATCAAAAATTACAGTCAGTATATATTATCTACTGTACATAAAATATCAAAAAGTACACCAAAGATGTGTTATATATACTGTAAATAAACTCTCAGAATCTTCAGTAATTATATTTAATATACTGTACCTAAAATATCAAAAATTACACCAAATGTATATTATACACTCTAAATAAAATCTCAAAAAGGACAGTAAATATATATTACACTCTATGTAAAATATCAAAAACTACACCAAATATATATTATATAATTTACATAAAATATCAAAAGTACACCAAATATATATTATATACTGTACATAAAATATCAAAAAGTACAGTAAATATATTTCATATATTGTATATATAATACTAACTAAAACTACACCAAATACATTTTACATACTGTAAATAAAATATCAAATATTACAGTAAGTATATATTTTCTACTGTACATAAAATATCAAAAAGTACACCAAATATGTGTTATATAAACTGTAAATAAACTATCAAAATCTTCAGTAATTATATTTAATATACTGTTCATAAAATATCAAAAATTACACAAAATGTATACTATACACTCTAAATAAAATATCAAAATGGACAGTAAATATATATTACACTCAATGTAAAATATCAAAAACTACACCCAATATATATTATATAATTTACATAAAATATCAAAAGTACACCAAATATATATTATATACTGTACATAAAATATCAAAAAGTACAGTAAATATATTTCATATATTGTACATATAATATTAACTAAAACTACACCAAATACATTTTACATACTGTAAATAAAATATCAAAAATTACAGTAAGTATATATTATCTACTGTACATAAAATATCAGAAAGTACACCAAATATGTGTTATATATACTGTAAATGAACTATCAAAATCTTCAGTAATTATATTTAATATACTGTACATAAAATATCAAAAATTACACCAAATGTATATTATACACTCTAAGTAAAATATCAAAAAGGACAGTAAATATATATTACACTCTATGTAAAATATCAAAAACTACACCGTATATATTATATAATTTACATAAAATATCAAAAGTACACCAAATATATATTATATACTGTACATAAAATATCAAAAAGTACAGTAAATATATTTCATATATTGTACATATAATATTAACTAAAAGTACACCAAATACATTTTACATACTCTAAATAAAATACCAAAATTACAGTAAATATATATTATCTACTGTACATAAATTATAAAAAAGTACACCAAATATGTGTTATATATACTGTAAATAAACTATCAAAATCTTAAGTAATTATATTTAATATACTGTACATAAAATATCAAAAATTACACCAAATGTATATTATACACTCTAAATAAAATATCAAAAAAGGACAGTATATATATATTACACTCTATGAAAAATATCAAAAACTACACCAAATATATATTATATAATTTACATAAAATATCAAAAGTACACCAAATATATATTATATACTGTACATAAAATATCAAAAAGTACAGTAAATATATTTCATATATTGTACATATAATATTAACTAAAAGTACACCAAATACATTTTACATACTGTAAATAAATTATAAAAAATTACAGTAAGTATATATTATCTAATGTACATAAATTATCAAAAAGTACACCAAATATGTGTTATATATACTGTAAATAAACTATCAAAATCTTCAGTAATTATATTTAATATACTGTACATAAAATATCAATAATTACACCAAATGTATATTATACACTCTAAATTAAATATCAAAAAGGACAGTAAATATATATTACACTCTATGTAAAATATCAAAACTACACCATATATATTATATAATTTACATAAAATATCAAAAGTACACCAAATATATATTATATACTGTACATAAAATATCAAATAGGACAGTAAATATATTTCATATTTTGTACATATACTATTAACTAAAACTACACCAAATACATTTTACATACTGTAAATAAAATATCAAAAATTACAGTAAGTATATATTATCTACTGAACATAAAATATCAAAAAGTACACCAAATAAGTGTTATATATACTGTAAATAAACTATCAAAATCTTCAGTAATTATATTTAATATACTGTACAGAAAATATCAAAAATTACACGAAATGTATATTATACACTCTAAATAAAATATCAAAAAGGACAGTAAATATATATTACACTCTATGTAAAATATCAAAAACTACACCAAATATATATTATATAATTTACATAAAATATCAAAAGTACACCAAATATATATTACATACTGTACATAAAATATCAAAAAGTACAGTAAATATATTTCATATATTGTACATATTATATTAACTAAAAGTACACCAAATACATTTTACATACTGTAAATAAAATATCAAAAATTACAGTAAGTATATATTATCTACTGTACATAAAATATCAAAAAGTACACCAAATATGTGTTATATATACTCTAAATAAACTATCAAAATCTTCAGTAATTATATTTAATATACTGTACAGAAAATATCAAAAATTACACCAAATGTATATTATACACTCTAAATAAAATATCAAAAAGGACGGTAAATATGTATTACACTCTATGTAAAATATCAAAAACTACACAAAATATATATTATATAATTTACATAAAATATCAAAAGTACACCAAATATATATTATATACTGTACATAAAATGTCAAAAAGTAGAGTAAATATATTTCATATATTGTTCATATAATATTAACAAAAAGTACACCAAATACATTTTACATACTGTAAATAAAATATCAAACTTACAGTAAGTATATATTATCTACTGTACATAAAATATCAAAAAGTACACCACATATGTGTTATGTATACTCTAAATAAACTATCAAAAACTTCAGTAATTATATTTAATATACTGTTCATAAAATATCAAAAATTACACCAAATGTATATTATACACTCTAAGTAAAATATCAAAAAGGACAGTAAATATATATTACACTCTATGTAAAATATCGAAAACTACACCAAATATATATTATATAATTTACATAAAATATCAAAAGTACACCAACTATATATTATATACTGTACATAAAATATCAAAAAGTACAGTCAATATATTTCATATATTGTACATATAATATTAACTAAAAGTACACCAAATACATTTTACATACGGTAAATAAAATACCAAAAATTACAGTAAGTATATATTATCTACTGTACATAAAATATCAAAAAGTACACCAAATATGTGTTATATATACTGTAAATAAACTATCAAAATCTTCAGTAATTATATTTAATATACTGTACAGAAAATATCAAAAATTACACGAAATGTATATTATACACTCTAAATAAAATATCAAAAAGGACAGTAAATATATATTACACTCTATGTAAAATATCAAAAACTACACCAAATATATATTATATAATTTACATAAAATATCAAAAGTACACCAAATATATATTACATACTGTACATAAAATATCAAAAAGGACAGTAAATATATTTCATATATTGTACATATAATATTAACTAAAAGTACACCAAATACATTTTACATACTCTAAATAAAATATCAAAAATTACAGTAAATATATATTATCTACTGTACATAAAATATCAAAAAGTACACCAAATATGTGTTATATATAGTGTAAATAAACTATCAAAATCTTCAGTAATTATATTTAATATACTGTACATAAAATATCAATAATTACACCAAATGTATATTATACACTCTAAATAAAATATCAAAAAGGACAGTAAATATATATTACACTCTATGTATAATATCAAAAACTATACCGTATATATTATATAATTTACATAAAATATCAAAAGTACACCAAATATATATTATATACTGTACATAAAATATCAAAAAGTACAGTAAATATATTTCATATATTGTACATATAATATTAACTAAAAGTACACCAAATACATTATACATACTCTAAATAAAATACCAAAATTACAGTAAATATATATTATCTACTGTACATAAATTATCAAAAAGTACACCAAATATGTGTTATATATAGTAAATAAACTATCAAAATTTTAAGTAATTATATTTAATATACTGTACATAAAATATCAAAAATTACACCAAATGTATATTATACACTCTAAATAAAATATCAAAAAGGACAGTAAATATATATTACACTCTATGTAAAATATCAAAAACTACACCAAATATATATTATATAATTTACATAAAATATCAAAAGTACACCAAATATATATTACATACTGTACATAAAATATCAAAAAGTACAGTAAATATATTTCATATATTGTACATATTATATTAACTAAAAGTACACCAAATACATTTTACATACTGTAAATAAAATATCAAAAATTACTGTAAGTATATATTATCTACTGTACATAAAATATCGAAAAGTACACCAAATATGTGTTATATATACTGTAAATAAACTATCAAAATCTTCAGTAATTACATTTAATATACTGTACATAAAATATCAAAAATTACACCAAATGTACATTATACACTCTAAATAAAATATCAAAAAGGACAGTAAATATATATTACACTCTATGTAAAATATCAAAAACTACACAAAATATATATTATATAATTTACATAAAATATCAAAAGTACACCAAATATATATTATATACTGTACTTAAAATGTCAAAAAGTAGAGTAAATATATTTCATATATTGTTCATATAATATTAACAAAAAGTACACCAAATACATTTTACATACTGTAAATAAAATATCAAAACTTACAGTAAGTATATATTATCTACTGTACATAAAATATCAAAAAGTACACCACATATGTGTTATGTATACTCTAAATAAACTAACAAAAACTTCAGTAATTATATTTAATATACTGTTCATAAAATATCAAAAATTACACCAAATGTATATTATACACTCTAAGTAAAATATCAAAAAGGACAGTAAATATGTATTACACTCTATGTAAAATATCAAAAACTACACCAAATATATATTATATAATCTACATAAAATATCAAAAGTACACCAAATATATATTATATACTGTACATAAAATATCCAAAAGTACAGTAAATATATTTCATATATTGTACATATAATAATAACTAAAAGTACACCAAATACATTTTACATACTGTAAATAAAATATAAAAAATTACAGTAAGTATATATTATCTACTGTACATAAAATATCAAAAAGTACACAAAAGATGTGTTATATGTACTGTAAATAAACTATCAAAATCTTCAGTAATTATATTTAATATACTGTACATAAAATATCAATAATTACACCAAATGTATATTATACTCTCTAAATAAAATATCAAAAAGGACAGTAAATATATATTACACTCTATGTAAAATATCAAAAACTACACCGTATATATTATATAATTTACATAAAATATCAAAAGTACACCAAATATATATTATATACTGTACATAAAATATCAAAAAGGACAGTAAATATATTTCATATTTTGTACATATACTATTAACTAAAACTACACCAAATACATTTTACATACTGTAAATAAAATATCAAAAATTACATTAAGTATATATTATCTACTGAACATAAAATATCAAAAAGTACACCAAATATGTGTTATATATACTGTAAATTAACTATCAAAATCTTCAGTAATTATATTTAATATACTGTACAGAAAATATCAAAAATTACACAAATGTATATTATAAACTCTAAATAAAATATCAAAAAGGACAGTAAATATATATTACACTCTATGTAAAATATCAAAAACTACACAAAATATATATTATATAATTTACATAAAATATCAAAAGTACACCAAATATATATTACATACTGTACATAAAATATCAAAAAGTACAGTAAATATATTTCATATATTGTACATATTATATTAACTAAAAGTACACCAAATACATTTTACATACTGTAAATAAAATATCAAAAATTACAGTAAGTATATATTATCTATTGTACATAAAATATCAAAAAGTACACCAAATATGTGTTATATATACTGTAAATAAACTATCAAAATCTTCAGTAATTATATTTAATATACTGTACATAAAATATCAAAAATTACACCAAATGTATATTATACACTCTAAATAAAATATCAAAAAGGACAGTAAATATATATTACACCCTATGTAAAATATCAAAAACTACACAAAATATATATTATATAATTTACATAAAATATCAAAAGTACACCAAATATATATTATATACTGTACATAAAATGTCAAAAAGTAGAGTAAATATATTTCATATATTGTTCATATAATATTAACAAAAAGTACACCAAATACATTTTACATACTCTAAATAAAATATCAAAACTTACAGTAAGTATATATTATCTACTGTACATAAAATATCAAAAAGTACACCACATATGTGTTATGTATACTCTAAATAAACTATCAAAAACTTCAGTAATTATATTTAATATACTGTTCATAAAATATCAAAAATTACACCAAATGTATATTATACACTCTAAGTAAAATATCAAAAAGGACAGTAAATATATATTACACTCTATGTAAAATATCAAAAACTACACCAAATATATATTATATAATTTACATAAAATATCAAAAGTACACCAAATATATATTATATACTGTACATAAAATATCAAAAAGTACAGTAAATATATTTCATATATTGTACATATAATATTAACTAAAAGTACACCAAATACATTTTACATACGGTAAATAAAATATCAAAAATTACAGTAAGTATATATTATCTACTGAACATAAAATATCAAAAAGTACAACAAATACGTGTTATATGTACTGTAAATAAACTATGAAAATCTTCAGTAATTATATTTAATATACTGTACAGAAAATATCAAAAATTACACCAAATGTATATTATACACTCTAAATAAAATATCAAAAAGGACAGTAAATATATATTACACTCTATGTAAAATATCAAAAACTACACCAAATATATATTATATAATTTACATAAAATATCAAAAGTACACCAAATATATATTACATACTGTACATAAAATATCAAAAAGTACAGCAAATATATTTCATATATTGTACATATAATATTAACTAAAAGTACACCAAATACATTTTACATACTGTAAATAAAATATCAAAAATTACAATAAGTATATATTATCTACTGTACATAAAATATCAAAAAGAACAACAAATATCTGTTATATATACTGTAAATAAACTATCAAAATCTTCAGTAATTATATTTAATATACTGTACATAAAATATCAAAAATTACAACAAATGTATATTATACACTCTAAATAAAATATCAAAAAGGACAGTAAATATATATTACACTCTATGTAAAATATCAAAAACTACACAAAATATATATTATATAATTTACATAAAATATCAAAAGTACACCAAATATATATTATATACTGTACATAAAATGTCAAAAAGTACAGTAAATATATTTCATATATTGTTCATATAATATTAACAAAAAGTACACCAAATACATTTTACATACTGTAAATAAAATATCAAAACTTACAGTAAGTATATATTATCTACTGTACATAAAATATCAAAAAGTACACCACATATGTGTTATGTATACTCTAAATAAACTATCAAAAACTTCAGTAATTATATTTAATATACTGTTCATAAAATATCAAAAATTACACCAAATGTATATTATACACTCTAAGTAAAATATCAAAAAGGACAGTAAATATATATTACACTCTATGTAAAATATCAAAAACTACACCAAATATATATTATATAATTTACATAAAATATCAAAAGTATACCAAATAAATATTATATACTGTACATAAAATATCAAAAATTACAGTAAATATATTTCATATATTGTACATATAATATTAACTAAAAGTACACCAAATACATTTTACATACGGTAAATAAAATATCAAAAATTACAGTAAGTATATATTATCTACTGTACATAAAATATCAAAAAGTACACCAAAGATGTGTTATATGTACTGTAAATAAACTATGAAAATCTTCAGTAATTATATTTAATGTACTGTACATAAAATATGAAAAATTTCACCAAATGTATATTATACACTCTAAATAAAATATCAAAAAGGACAGTAAATATATATTACACTCTATGTAAAATATCAAAAACTACACCGTATATATTATATAATTTACATAAAATATCAAAAGTACACCAAATATTTATTATATACTGTACATAAAATATCAAAAAGGACAGTAAATATATTTCATATTTTGTACATATACTATTAACTAAAACTACACCAAATACATTTTACATACTGTAAATAAAATATCAAAAATTACACTAAGTATACATTATCTACTGAACATAAATTATCATAAAGTACACCAAATATGTGTTATATATACTGTAAATAAACTATCAAAATCTTCAGTAATTATATTTAATATACTATACAGAAAATATCAAAAATTACACCAAATGTATATTATACACTCTAAATAATATATCAAAAAGGACAGTAAATATATATTACACTCTATGTAAAATATCAAAAACTACACAAAATATATATTATATAATTTTCATAAAATATCAAAAGTACACCAAATATATATTACATACTGTACATAAAATATCAAAAAGTACAGTAAATATATTTCATATATTGTACATATTATATTAACTAAAAGTACACCAAATACATTTTACATACTGTAAATAAAATATCAAAAATTACAGTAAGTATATATTATCTACTGTACATAAAATATCAAAAAGTACACCAAATATGTGTTATATATACTGTAAATAAACTATCAAAATCTTCAGTAATTATATTTAATATACTGTACATAAAATATCAAAAATTACACCAAATGTATATTATACACTCTAAATAAAATATCAAAAAGGACAGTAAATATATATTACACTCTATGTAAAATATCAAAAACTACACAAAATATATATTATATAATTTACATAAAATATCAAAAGTACACCAAATATATATTATATACTGTACATAAAATATCAAAAAGTACAGTAAATATATTTCATATATTGTACATATAATATTAACTAAAAGTACACCAAATGCATTTTACATACGGTAAATAAAATATCAAAAATTACAGTAAGTATATATTATCTACTGTACATAAAATATCAAAAAGTACACCAAAGATGTGTTATATATACTGTAAATAAACTATCAAAATCTTCAGTAATTATATTTAATATACTGTACATAAAATATCAAAAATTACACCAAATGTATATTATACACTCTAAATAAAATATCAAAAAGGACAGTAAATATATACTACACTCTATGTAAAGTATCAAAAACTACACCGTATATATTATATAATTTACATAAAATATCAAAAGTACACCAAATATTTATTATATACTGTACATAAAATATCAAAAAGGACAGTAAATATATTTCATATTTTGTACATATACTATTAACTAAAACTACACCAAATACATTTTACATACTGTAAATAAATTATCAAAAATTACAGTAAGTATATATTATCTACTGAACATAAATTATCATAAAGTACACCAAATATGTGTTATATATACTGTAAATAAACTATCAAAATCTTCAGTTATTATATTTAATATACTGTACAGAAAATATCAAAAATGACACCAAATGTATATTATACACTCTAAATAAAATATCAAAAAGGACAGTAAATATGTATTACACTCTATGTAAAATATCAAAAACTACACCAAATATATATTGTATAATTTACATAAAATATCAAAAGTACACCAAATATATATTACATACTGTACATAAAATATCAAAAAGTACAGTAAATATATTTCGTATATTGTACATATTATATTAACTAAAAGTACACCAAATACATTTTACATACTGTAAATAAAATATCAAAAATTACAGTAAGTATATATTATCTATTGTACATAAAATATCAAAAAGTACACCAAATATGTGTTATATATACTGTAAATAAACTATCAAAATCTTCAGTAATTATATTTAATATACTGTACATAAAATATCAAAAATTACACCAAATGTATATTATACACTCTAAATAAAATATCAAAAAGGACAGTAAATATATATTACACCCTATGTAAAATATCAAAAACTACACAAAATATATATTATATAATTTACATAAAATATCAAAAGTACACCAAATATATATTATATACTGTACATAAAATGTCAAAAAGTAGAGTAAATATATTTCATATATTGTTCATATAATATTAACAAAAAGTACACCAAATACATTTTACATACTCTAAATAAAATATCAAAACTTACAGTAAGTATATATTATCTACTGTACATAAAATATCAAAAAGTACACCACATATGTGTTATGTATACTCTAAATAAACTATCAAAAACTTCAGTAATTATATTTAATATACTGTTCATAAAATATCAAAAATTACACCAAATGTATATTATACACTCTAAGTAAAATATCAAAAAGGACAGTAAATATATATTACACTCTATGTAAAATATCAAAAACTACACCAAATATATATTATATAATTTACATAAAATATCAAAAGTACACCAAATATATATTATATACTGTACATAAAATATCAAAAAGTACAGTAAATATATTTCATATATTGTACATATAATATTAACTAAAAGTACACCAAATACATTTTACATACGGTAAATAAAATATCAAAAATTACAGTAAGTATATATTATCTACTGAACATAAAATATCAAAAAGTACAACAAATACGTGTTATATGTACTGTAAATAAACTATGAAAATCTTCAGTAATTATATTTAATATACTGTACAGAAAATATCAAAAATTACACCAAATGTATATTATACACTCTAAATAAAATATCAAAAAGGACAGTAAATATATATTACACTCTATGTAAAATATCAAAAACTACACCAAATATATATTATATAATTTACATAAAATATCAAAAGTACACCAAATATATATTACATACTGTACATAAAATATCAAAAAGTACAGCAAATATATTTCATATATTGTACATATAATATTAACTAAAAGTACACCAAATACATTTTACATACTGTAAATAAAATATCAAAAATTACAATAAGTATATATTATCTACTGTACATAAAATATCAAAAAGAACAACAAATATCTGTTATATATACTGTAAATAAACTATCAAAATCTTCAGTAATTATATTTAATATACTGTACATAAAATATCAAAAATTACAACAAATGTATATTATACACTCTAAATAAAATATCAAAAAGGACAGTAAATATATATTACACTCTATGTAAAATATCAAAAACTACACAAAATATATATTATATAATTTACATAAAATATCAAAAGTACACCAAATATATATTATATACTGTACATAAAATGTCAAAAAGTACAGTAAATATATTTCATATATTGTTCATATAATATTAACAAAAAGTACACCAAATACATTTTACATACTGTAAATAAAATATCAAAACTTACAGTAAGTATATATTATCTACTGTACATAAAATATCAAAAAGTACACCACATATGTGTTATGTATACTCTAAATAAACTATCAAAAACTTCAGTAATTATATTTAATATACTGTTCATAAAATATCAAAAATTACACCAAATGTATATTATACACTCTAAGTAAAATATCAAAAAGGACAGTAAATATATATTACACTCTATGTAAAATATCAAAAACTACACCAAATATATATTATATAATTTACATAAAATATCAAAAGTATACCAAATAAATATTATATACTGTACATAAAATATCAAAAATTACAGTAAATATATTTCATATATTGTACATATAATATTAACTAAAAGTACACCAAATACATTTTACATACGGTAAATAAAATATCAAAAATTACAGTAAGTATATATTATCTACTGTACATAAAATATCAAAAAGTACACCAAAGATGTGTTATATGTACTGTAAATAAACTATGAAAATCTTCAGTAATTATATTTAATGTACTGTACATAAAATATGAAAAATTTCACCAAATGTATATTATACACTCTAAATAAAATATCAAAAAGGACAGTAAATATATATTACACTCTATGTAAAATATCAAAAACTACACCGTATATATTATATAATTTACATAAAATATCAAAAGTACACCAAATATTTATTATATACTGTACATAAAATATCAAAAAGGACAGTAAATATATTTCATATTTTGTACATATACTATTAACTAAAACTACACCAAATACATTTTACATACTGTAAATAAAATATCAAAAATTACACTAAGTATACATTATCTACTGAACATAAATTATCATAAAGTACACCAAATATGTGTTATATATACTGTAAATAAACTATCAAAATCTTCAGTAATTATATTTAATATACTATACAGAAAATATCAAAAATTACACCAAATGTATATTATACACTCTAAATAATATATCAAAAAGGACAGTAAATATATATTACACTCTATGTAAAATATCAAAAACTACACAAAATATATATTATATAATTTTCATAAAATATCAAAAGTACACCAAATATATATTACATACTGTACATAAAATATCAAAAAGTACAGTAAATATATTTCATATATTGTACATATTATATTAACTAAAAGTACACCAAATACATTTTACATACTGTAAATAAAATATCAAAAATTACAGTAAGTATATATTATCTACTGTACATAAAATATCAAAAAGTACACCAAATATGTGTTATATATACTGTAAATAAACTATCAAAATCTTCAGTAATTATATTTAATATACTGTACATAAAATATCAAAAATTACACCAAATGTATATTATACACTCTAAATAAAATATCAAAAAGGACAGTAAATATATATTACACTCTATGTAAAATATCAAAAACTACACAAAATATATATTATATAATTTACATAAAATATCAAAAGTACACCAAATATATATTACATACTGTACATAAAATATCAAAAAGTACAGTAAATATATTTCATATATTGTACATATTATATTAACTAAAAGTACACCAAATACATTTTACATACTGTAAATAAAATATCAAAAATTACAGTAAGTATATATTATCTATTGTACATAAAATATCAAAAAGTACACCAAATATGTGTTATATATACTGTAAATAAACTATCAAAATCTTCAGTAATTATATTTAATATACTGTACATAAAATATCAAAAATTACACCAAATGTATATTATACACTCTAAATAAAATATCAAAAAGGACAGTAAATATATATTACACCCTATGTAAAATATCAAAAACTACACAAAATATATATTATATAATTTACATAAAATATCAAAAGTACACCAAATATATATTATATACTGTACATAAAATGTCAAAAAGTAGAGTAAATATATTTCATATATTGTTCATATAATATTAACAAAAAGTACACCAAATACATTTTACATACTCTAAATAAAATATCAAAACTTACAGTAAGTATATATTATCTACTGTACATAAAATATCAAAAAGTACACCACATATGTGTTATGTATACTCTAAATAAACTATCAAAAACTTCAGTAATTATATTTAATATACTGTTCATAAAATATCAAAAATTACACCAAATGTATATTATACACTCTAAGTAAAATATCAAAAAGGACAGTAAATATATATTACACTCTATGTAAAATATCAAAAACTACACCAAATATATATTATATAATTTACATAAAATATCAAAAGTACACCAAATATATATTATATACTGTACATAAAATATCAAAAAGTACAGTAAATATATTTCATATATTGTACATATAATATTAACTAAAAGTACACCAAATACATTTTACATACGGTAAATAAAATATCAAAAATTACAGTAAGTATATATTATCTACTGAACATAAAATATCAAAAAGTACAACAAATACGTGTTATATGTACTGTAAATAAACTATGAAAATCTTCAGTAATTATATTTAATATACTGTACAGAAAATATCAAAAATTACACCAAATGTATATTATACACTCTAAATAAAATATCAAAAAGGACAGTAAATATATATTACACTCTATGTAAAATATCAAAAACTACACCAAATATATATTATATAATTTACATAAAATATCAAAAGTACACCAAATATATATTACATACTGTACATAAAATATCAAAAAGTACAGCAAATATATTTCATATATTGTACATATAATATTAACTAAAAGTACACCAAATACATTTTACATACTGTAAATAAAATATCAAAAATTACAATAAGTATATATTATCTACTGTACATAAAATATCAAAAAGAACAACAAATATCTGTTATATATACTGTAAATAAACTATCAAAATCTTCAGTAATTATATTTAATATACTGTACATAAAATATCAAAAATTACAACAAATGTATATTATACACTCTAAATAAAATATCAAAAAGGACAGTAAATATATATTACACTCTATGTAAAATATCAAAAACTACACAAAATATATATTATATAATTTACATAAAATATCAAAAGTACACCAAATATATATTATATACTGTACATAAAATGTCAAAAAGTACAGTAAATATATTTCATATATTGTTCATATAATATTAACAAAAAGTACACCAAATACATTTTACATACTGTAAATAAAATATCAAAACTTACAGTAAGTATATATTATCTACTGTACATAAAATATCAAAAAGTACACCACATATGTGTTATGTATACTCTAAATAAACTATCAAAAACTTCAGTAATTATATTTAATATACTGTTCATAAAATATCAAAAATTACACCAAATGTATATTATACACTCTAAGTAAAATATCAAAAAGGACAGTAAATATATATTACACTCTATGTAAAATATCAAAAACTACACCAAATATATATTATATAATTTACATAAAATATCAAAAGTATACCAAATAAATATTATATACTGTACATAAAATATCAAAAATTACAGTAAATATATTTCATATATTGTACATATAATATTAACTAAAAGTACACCAAATACATTTTACATACGGTAAATAAAATATCAAAAATTACAGTAAGTATATATTATCTACTGTACATAAAATATCAAAAAGTACACCAAAGATGTGTTATATGTACTGTAAATAAACTATGAAAATCTTCAGTAATTATATTTAATGTACTGTACATAAAATATGAAAAATTTCACCAAATGTATATTATACACTCTAAATAAAATATCAAAAAGGACAGTAAATATATATTACACTCTATGTAAAATATCAAAAACTACACCGTATATATTATATAATTTACATAAAATATCAAAAGTACACCAAATATTTATTATATACTGTACATAAAATATCAAAAAGGACAGTAAATATATTTCATATTTTGTACATATACTATTAACTAAAACTACACCAAATACATTTTACATACTGTAAATAAAATATCAAAAATTACACTAAGTATACATTATCTACTGAACATAAATTATCATAAAGTACACCAAATATGTGTTATATATACTGTAAATAAACTATCAAAATCTTCAGTAATTATATTTAATATACTATACAGAAAATATCAAAAATTACACCAAATGTATATTATACACTCTAAATAATATATCAAAAAGGACAGTAAATATATATTACACTCTATGTAAAATATCAAAAACTACACAAAATATATATTATATAATTTTCATAAAATATCAAAAGTACACCAAATATATATTACATACTGTACATAAAATATCAAAAAGTACAGTAAATATATTTCATATATTGTACATATTATATTAACTAAAAGTACACCAAATACATTTTACATACTGTAAATAAAATATCAAAAATTACAGTAAGTATATATTATCTACTGTACATAAAATATCAAAAAGTACACCAAATATGTGTTATATATACTGTAAATAAACTATCAAAATCTTCAGTAATTATATTTAATATACTGTACATAAAATATCAAAAATTACACCAAATGTATATTATACACTCTAAATAAAATATCAAAAAGGACAGTAAATATATATTACACTCTATGTAAAATATCAAAAACTACACAAAATATATATTATATAATTTACATAAAATATCAAAAGTACACCAAATATATATTATATACTGTACATAAAATATCAAAAAGTACAGTAAATATATTTCATATATTGTACATATAATATTAACTAAAAGTACACCAAATGCATTTTACATACGGTAAATAAAATATCAAAAATTACAGTAAGTATATATTATCTACTGTACATAAAATATCAAAAAGTACACCAAAGATGTGTTATATATACTGTAAATAAACTATCAAAATCTTCAGTAATTATATTTAATATACTGTACATAAAATATCAAAAATTACACCAAATGTATATTATACACTCTAAATAAAATATCAAAAAGGACAGTAAATATATACTACACTCTATGTAAAGTATCAAAAACTACACCGTATATATTATATAATTTACATAAAATATCAAAAGTACACCAAATATTTATTATATACTGTACATAAAATATCAAAAAGGACAGTAAATATATTTCATATTTTGTACATATACTATTAACTAAAACTACACCAAATACATTTTACATACTGTAAATAAATTATCAAAAATTACAGTAAGTATATATTATCTACTGAACATAAATTATCATAAAGTACACCAAATATGTGTTATATATACTGTAAATAAACTATCAAAATCTTCAGTTATTATATTTAATATACTGTACAGAAAATATCAAAAATGACACCAAATGTATATTATACACTCTAAATAAAATATCAAAAAGGACAGTAAATATGTATTACACTCTATGTAAAATATCAAAAACTACACCAAATATATATTGTATAATTTACATAAAATATCAAAAGTACACCAAATATATATTACATACTGTACATAAAATATCAAAAAGTACAGTAAATATATTTCATATATTGTACATATTATATTAACTAAAAGTACACCAAATACATTTTACATACTGTAAATAAAATATCAAAAATTACAGTAAGTATATATTATCTATTGTACATAAAATATCAAAAAGTACACCAAATATGTGTTATATATACTGTAAATAAACTATCAAAATCTTCAGTAATTATATTTAATATACTGTACATAAAATATCAAAAATTACACCAAATGTATATTATACACTCTAAATAAAATATCAAAAAGGACAGTAAATATATATTACACCCTATGTAAAATATCAAAAACTACACAAAATATATATTATATAATTTACATAAAATATCAAAAGTACACCAAATATATATTATATACTGTACATAAAATGTCAAAAAGTAGAGTAAATATATTTCATATATTGTTCATATAATATTAACAAAAAGTACACCAAATACATTTTACATACTCTAAATAAAATATCAAAACTTACAGTAAGTATATATTATCTACTGTACATAAAATATCAAAAAGTACACCACATATGTGTTATGTATACTCTAAATAAACTATCAAAAACTTCAGTAATTATATTTAATATACTGTTCATAAAATATCAAAAATTACACCAAATGTATATTATACACTCTAAGTAAAATATCAAAAAGGACAGTAAATATATATTACACTCTATGTAAAATATCAAAAACTACACCAAATATATATTATATAATTTACATAAAATATCAAAAGTACACCAAATATATATTATATACTGTACATAAAATATCAAAAAGTACAGTAAATATATTTCATATATTGTACATATAATATTAACTAAAAGTACACCAAATACATTTTACATACGGTAAATAAAATATCAAAAATTACAGTAAGTATATATTATCTACTGAACATAAAATATCAAAAAGTACAACAAATACGTGTTATATGTACTGTAAATAAACTATGAAAATCTTCAGTAATTATATTTAATATACTGTACAGAAAATATCAAAAATTACACCAAATGTATATTATACACTCTAAATAAAATATCAAAAAGGACAGTAAATATATATTACACTCTATGTAAAATATCAAAAACTACACCAAATATATATTATATAATTTACATAAAATATCAAAAGTACACCAAATATATATTACATACTGTACATAAAATATCAAAAAGTACAGCAAATATATTTCATATATTGTACATATAATATTAACTAAAAGTACACCAAATACATTTTACATACTGTAAATAAAATATCAAAAATTACAATAAGTATATATTATCTACTGTACATAAAATATCAAAAAGAACAACAAATATCTGTTATATATACTGTAAATAAACTATCAAAATCTTCAGTAATTATATTTAATATACTGTACATAAAATATCAAAAATTACAACAAATGTATATTATACACTCTAAATAAAATATCAAAAAGGACAGTAAATATATATTACACTCTATGTAAAATATCAAAAACTACACAAAATATATATTATATAATTTACATAAAATATCAAAAGTACACCAAATATATATTATATACTGTACATAAAATGTCAAAAAGTACAGTAAATATATTTCATATATTGTTCATATAATATTAACAAAAAGTACACCAAATACATTTTACATACTGTAAATAAAATATCAAAACTTACAGTGAGTATATATTATCTACTGTACATAAAATATCAAAAAGTACACCACATATGTGTTATGTATACTCTAAATAAACTATCAAAAACTTCAGTAATTATATTTAATATACTGTTCATAAAATATCAAAAATTACACCAAATGTATATTATACACTCTAAGTAAAATATCAAAAAGGACAGTAAATATATATTACACTCTATGTAAAATATCAAAAACTACACCAAATATATATTATATAATTTACATAAAATATCAAAAGTATACCAAATAAATATTATATACTGTACATAAAATATCAAAAATTACAGTAAATATATTTCATATATTGTACATATAATATTAACTAAAAGTACACCAAATACATTTTACATACGGTAAATAAAATATCAAAAATTACAGTAAGTATATATTATCTACTGTACATAAAATATCAAAAAGTACACCAAAGATGTGTTATATGTACTGTAAATAAACTATGAAAATCTTCAGTAATTATATTTAATGTACTGTACATAAAATATGAAAAATTTCACCAAATGTATATTATACACTCTAAATAAAATATCAAAAAGGACAGTAAATATATATTACACTCTATGTAAAATATCAAAAACTACACCGTATATATTATATAATTTACATAAAATATCAAAAGTACACCAAATATTTATTATATACTGTACATAAAATATCAAAAAGGACAGTAAATATATTTCATATTTTGTACATATACTATTAACTAAAACTACACCAAATACATTTTACATACTGTAAATAAAATATCAAAAATTACACTAAGTATACATTATCTACTGAACATAAATTATCATAAAGTACACCAAATATGTGTTATATATACTGTAAATAAACTATCAAAATCTTCAGTAATTATATTTAATATACTATACAGAAAATATCAAAAATTACACCAAATGTATATTATACACTCTAAATAATATATCAAAAAGGACAGTAAATATATATTACACTCTATGTAAAATATCAAAAACTACACAAAATATATATTATATAATTTTCATAAAATATCAAAAGTACACCAAATATATATTACATACTGTACATAAAATATCAAAAAGTACAGTAAATATATTTCATATATTGTACATATTATATTAACTAAAAGTACACCAAATACATTTTACATACTGTAAATAAAATATCAAAAATTACAGTAAGTATATATTATCTACTGTACATAAAATATCAAAAAGTACACCAAATATGTGTTATATATACTGTAAATAAACTATCAAAATCTTCAGTAATTATATTTAATATACTGTACATAAAATATCAAAAATTACACCAAATGTATATTATACACTCTAAATAAAATATCAAAAAGGACAGTAAATATATATTACACTCTATGTAAAATATCAAAAACTACACAAAATATATATTATATAATTTACATAAAATATCAAAAGTACACCAAATATATATTATATACTGTACATAAAATATCAAAAAGTACAGTAAATATATTTCATATATTGTACATATAATATTAACTAAAAGTACACCAAATGCATTTTACATACGGTAAATAAAATATCAAAAATTACAGTAAGTATATATTATCTACTGTACATAAAATATCAAAAAGTACACCAAAGATGTGTTATATATACTGTAAATAAACTATCAAAATCTTCAGTAATTATATTTAATATACTGTACATAAAATATCAAAAATTACACCAAATGTATATTATACACTCTAAATAAAATATCAAAAAGGACAGTAAATATATACTACACTCTATGTAAAGTATCAAAAACTACACCGTATATATTATATAATTTACATAAAATATCAAAAGTACACCAAATATTTATTATATACTGTACATAAAATATCAAAAAGGACAGTAAATATATTTCATATTTTGTACATATACTATTAACTAAAACTACACCAAATACATTTTACATACTGTAAATAAATTATCAAAAATTACAGTAAGTATATATTATCTACTGAACATAAATTATCATAAAGTACACCAAATATGTGTTATATATACTGTAAATAAACTATCAAAATCTTCAGTTATTATATTTAATATACTGTACAGAAAATATCAAAAATGACACCAAATGTATATTATACACTCTAAATAAAATATCAAAAAGGACAGTAAATATGTATTACACTCTATGTAAAATATCAAAAACTACACCAAATATATATTGTATAATTTACATAAAATATCAAAAGTACACCAAATATATATTACATACTGTACATAAAATATCAAAAAGTACAGTAAATATATTTCATATATTGTACATATTATATTAACTAAAAGTACACCAAATACATTTTACATACTGTAAATAAAATATCAAAAATTACAGTAAGTATATATTATCTACTGTACATAAAATATCAAAAAGTACACCAAATATGTGTTATATATACTGTAAATAAACTATCAAAATCTTCAGTAATTATATTTAATATACTGTACATAAAATATCAAAAATTACACCAAATGTATATTATACACTCTAAATAAAATATCAAAAAGGACAGTAAATATATATTACACTCTATGTAAAATATCAAAAACTACACAAAATATATATAATATAATTTACATAAAATATCAAAAGTACACCAAATATATATTATATACTGTACATAAAATGTCAAAAAGTACAGTAAATATATTTCATATATTGTTCATATAATATTAACAAAAAGTACACCAAATACATTTTACATACTGTAAATAAAATATCAAAACTTACAGTAAGTATATATTATCTACTGTACATAAAATATCAAAAAGTACACCACATATGTGTTATGTATACTCTAAATAAACTATCAAAAACTTCAGTAATTATATTTAATATACTGTTCATAAAATATCAAAAGTTACACCAAATGTATATTATACACTCTAAGTAAAATATCAAAAAGGACAGTAAATATATATTACACTCTATGTAAAATATCAAAAACTACACCAAATATATATTATATAATTTACATAAAATATCAAAAGTACACCAACTATATATTATATACTGTACATAAAATATCAAAAAGTACAGTAAATATATTTCATATATTGTACATATAATATTAACTAAAAGTACACCAAATACATTTTACATATGGTAAATAAAATACCAAAAATTACAGTAAGTATATATTATCTACTGTACATAAAATATCAAAAAGTACACCAAAGATGTGTTATATATACTGTAAATAAACTATCAAAATCTTCAGTAATTATATTTAATATACTGTACATAAAATATCAATAATTACACCAAATGTATATTATACTCTCTAAATAAAATATCAAAAAGGACAGTAAATATATATTACACTCTATGTAAAATATCAAAAACTACACCGTATATATTATATAATTTACATAAAATATCAAAAGTACACCAAATATATATTATATACTGTACATAAAATATCAAAAAGGACAGTAAATATATTTCATATTTTGTACATATACTATTAACTAAAACTACACCAAATACATTTTACATACTGTAAATAAAATATCAAAAATTACATTAAGTATATATTATCTACTGAACATAAAATATCAAAAAGTACACAAAATATGTGTTATATATACTGTAAATAAACTATCAAAATCTTCAGTAATTATATTTAATATACTGTACAGAAAATATCAAAAATTACACCAAATGTATATTATACACTCTAAATAAAATATCAGAAAGGACAGTAAATATATATTACACTCTATGTAAAATATCAACAACTACACCAAATATATATTATATAATTTACATAAAATATCAAAAGTACACCAAATATATATTATATACTGTACATAAAATGTCAAAAAGTAGAGTAAATATATTTCATATATTGTTCATATAACATTAACAAAAAGTACACCAAATACATTTTACATACTCTAAATAAAATATCAAAACTTACAGTAAGTATATATTATCTACTGTACATAAAATATCAAAAAGTACACCACATATGTGTTATGTATACTCTAAATAAACTATCAAAAACTTCAGTAATTATATTTAATATACTGTTCATAAAATATCAAAAATTACACCAAATGTATATTATACACTCTAAGTAAAATATCAAAAAGGACAGTAAATATATATTACACTCTATGTAAAATATCAAAAACTACACCAAATATATATTATATAATTTACATAAAATATCAAAAGTACACCAACTATATATTATATACTGTACATAAAATATCAAAAAGTACAGTAAATATATTTCATATATTGTACATATAATATTAACTAAAAGTACACCAAATACATTTTACATACGGTAAATAAAATACCAAAAATTACAGTAAGTATATATTATCTACTGTACATAAAATATCAAAAAGTACACCAAAGATGTGTTATATATACTGTAAATAAACTATCAAAATCTTCAGTAATTATATTTAATATACTGTACATAAAATATCAAAAATTACACAAAATGTATATTATACACTCTAAATAAAATATCAAAAAGGACAGTAAATATATATTACACTCAATGTAAAATATCAAAAACTACACCGTATATATTATATAGTTTACATAAAATATCAAAAGTACACCAAATATTTATTATATACTGTACATAAAATATCAAAAAGGACAGTAAATATATTTCATATTTTGCACATATACTATTAACTTAAACTACACCAAATACATTTTACATACTGTAAATAAAATATCAAAAATTACAGTAAGTATATATTATCTACTGAACATAAATTATCATAAAGTACACCAAATATGTGTTATATATACTGTAAATAAACTATCAAAATCTTCAGTAATTATATTTAATATACTGTACAGAAAATATCAAAAATTACACCAAATGTATATTATACACACTAAATAAAATATCAAAAAGGACAGTAAATATATATTACACTCTATGTAAAATATCAAAAACTACACCAAATATATATTATATAATTTACATAAAATATCAAAAGTACACCAAATATATATTATATACTGTACATAAAATATCAAAAAGTACAGTAAATATATTTCATATATTGTACATATTATATTAACTAAAACTACACCAAATACATTTTATATACTGTAAATAAAATATCAAAAATTACAGTAAGTATATATTATCTACTGTACATAAAATATCAAAAAGTACACCAAATATGTGTTATATATACTGTAAATAAACTATCAAAATCTTCAGTAATTATATTTAATATACTGTACATAAAATATCAATAATTACACCAAATGTATATTATACACTCTAAATAAAATATCAAAAAGGACAGTAAATATATATTACACTCTATGTAAAATATCAAATACTACACCGTATATATTATATAATTTACATAAAATATCAAATGTACACCAAATATATATTATATACTGTACATAAAATATCAAAAAGTACAGTAAATATATTTCATATATTGTACATATAATATTAACTAAAAGTACACCAAATACATTTTACATACTCTAAATAAAATATCAAAAATTACAGTAAATATATATTATCTACTGTACATAAATTATCAAAAAGTACACCACATATGTGTTATGTATACTCTAAATAAACTATCAAAAACTTCAGTAATTATATTTAATATACTGTTCATAAAATATCAAAAATTACACCAAATGTATATTATACACTCTAAGTAAAATATCAAAAAGGACAGTAAATATATATTACACTCTATGTAAAATATCAAAAACTACACCAAATATATATTATATAATTTACATAAAATATCAAAAGTACACCAACTATATATTATATAATGTACATAAAATATCAAAAAGTACAGTAAATATATTTCATATATTGTACATATAATATTAACTAAAAGTACACCAAATACATTTTACATACGGTAAATAAAATACCAAAAATTACAGTAAGTATATATTATCTACTGTACATAAAATATCAAAAAGTACACCAAAGATGTGTTATATATACTGTAAATAAACTATCAAAATCTTCAGTAATTATATTTAATATACTGTACATAAAATATCAAAAATTACACCAAATGTATATTATACACTCTAAATAAAATATCAAAAAGGACAGTAAATATATATTACACTCTATGTAAAATATCAAAAACTACACCGTATATATTATATAATTTACATAAAATATCAAAAGTACACCAAATATTTATTATATACTGTACATAAAATATCAAAAAGGACAGTAAATATATTTCATATTTTGCACATATACTATTAACAAAAACTACACCAAATACATTTTACATACTGTAAATAAAATACCAAAAATTACAGTAAGTATATATTATCTACTGAACATAAATTATCATAAAGTACACCAAATATGTGTTATATATACTGTAAATAAACTATCAAAATCTTCAGTAGTTATATTTAATATACTGTACAGAAAATATCAAAAATTACACCAAATGTATATTATACACTCTAAATAAAATATCAAAAAGGACAGTAAATATATATTACACTCTATGTAAAATATCAAAAACTACACCAAATATATATTATATAATTTACATAAAATATCAAAAGTACACCAAATATATATTATATACTGTACATAAAATATCAAAAAGTACAGTAAATATATTTCATATATTGTACATATTATATTAACTAAAACTACACCAAATACATTTTATATACTGTAAATAAAATATCAAAAATTACAGTAAGTATATATTATCTACTGTACATAAAATATCAAAAAGTACACCAAAGATGTGTTATATATACTGTAAATAAACTATCAAAATCTTCAGTAATTATATTTAATATACTGTACATAAAATATCAATAATTACACCAAATGTATATTATAAACTCTAAATAAAATATCAAAAAGGACAGTAAATATATATTACACTCTATGTAAAATATCAAAAACTACACCGTATATATTATATAATTTACATAAAATATCAAAAGTACACCAAATATATATTATATACTGTACATAAAATATCAAAAAGTACAGTAAATATATTTCATATATTGTACATATAATATTAACTAAAAGTACACCAAATACATTTTACATACTCTAAATAAAATATCAAAAATTACAGTAAATATATATTATCTACTGTACATAAATTATCAAAAAGTACACCAAATATGTGTTATATATAGTGTAAATAAACTATCAAAATCTTCAGTAATTATATTTAATATACTGTACATAAAATATCAATAATTACACCAAATGTATATTATACACTCTAAATAAAATATCAAAAAGGACAGTAAATATATATTACACTCTATGTATAATATCAAAAACTACACCGTATATATTATATAATTTACATAAAATATCAAAAGTACACCAAATATATATTATATACTGTACATAAAATATCAAAAAGTACAGTAAATATATTTCATATATTGTACATATAATATTAACTAAAAGTACACCAAATACATTTTACATACTCTAAATAAAATACCAAAATTACAGTAAATATATATTATCTACTGTACATAAATTATCAAAAAGTACACCAAATATGTGTTATATATACTGTAAATAAACTATCAAAATCTTCAGTAATTATATTTAATATACTGTACATAAAATATCAAAAATTACACCAAATGTATATTATACACTCTAAATAAAATATCAAAAAGGACAGTAAATATATATTACCCTCTATGTAAAATATCAAAAACTACACAAAATATATATTATATAATTTACATAAAATATCAAAAGTACACCAAATATATATTATATACTCTACATAAAATGTCAAAAAGTAGAGTAAATATATTTCATATATTGTTCATATAATATTAACAAAAAGTACACCAAATACATTTTACATACTCTAAATAAAATATCAAAACTTACAGTAAGTATATATTATCTACTGTACATAAAATATCAAAAAGTACACCACATATGTGTTATGTATACTCTAAATAAACTATCAAAAACTTCAGTAATTATATTTAATATACTGTTCATAAAATATCAAAAATTACACCAAATGTATATTATACCCTCTAAGTAAAATATCAAAAAGGACAGTAAATATATATTACACTCTATGTAAAATATCAAAAACTACACCAAATATATATTATATAATTTACATAAAATATCAAAAGTACACCAAATATATATTATATACTGTACATAAAATATCAAAAAGTACAGTAAATATATTTCATATATTGTACATATAATATTATCTAAAAGTACACCAAATACATTTTACATACGGTAAATAAAATATCAAAAATTACAGTAAGTATATATTATCTACTGTACATAAAATATCAAAAAGTACACCAAAGATGTGTTATATATACTGTAAATAAACTATCAAAATCTTCAGTAATTATATTTAATATACTGTACATAAAATATCAAAAATTACACCAAATGTATATTATACACTCTAAATAAAATATCAAAAAGGACAGTAAATATATATTACACTCTATGTAAAATATCAAAAACTACACCAAATATATATTATATAATTTACATAAAATATCAAAAGTACACCAAATATATATTATATACTGTACATAATATATCAAAAAGTACAGTAAATATATTTCATATATTGTACATATAATATTAACTAAAAGTACACCAAGTACATTTTACATACTGTAAATAAAATATCAAAAATTACAGTAAGTATATATTATCTACTGAACATAAAATATCAGAAAGTACACCAAATATTTGTTATATATACTGTAAATAAACTATCAAAATCTTCAGTAATTATATTTAATATACTGTACATAAAATATCAAAAATTACACCAAATGTATATTATACACTCTAAATAATATATCAAATAGGACAGTAAATATATATTACACTCTATGTAAAATATCAAAAACTACATCAAATATATATTATATAATTTACATAAAATATCAATAGTACACCAACTATATATTATATACTGTACATAAAATATCAAAAAGTACAGTAAATGTATTTCATATATTGTACATATAATATTAACTAAAAGTACACCAAATACATTTTACATACTGTAAATAAAATATCAAAAATTACAGTAAGTATATATTATCTACTGAACATAAATTATCATAAAGTACACCAAATATGTGTTATATATACTGTAAATAAACTATCAAAACCTTAAGTAATTATATTTAATATACTGTACATAAAATATCAAAAATTACACCAAATGTATATTATACACTCTAAATAAAATATCAAAAAGACAGTAAATATATATTACACTCTATGTAAAATATCAAAAACTACACCAAATATATATTATATAATTTACATAAAATATCAAAAGTACACCAAATATATATTATATACTGTACATAAAATATCGAAAAGTACAGTAAATATATTTCATATTTTGTACATATTATATTAACTAAAACTACACCAAATACATTTTATATACTGTAAATAAAATATCAAACATTACAGTAAGTATATATTATCTACTGTACATAAAATATCAAAAAGTACACCAAATATGTGTTATATATACTGTAAATAAACTATCAAAATCTTCAGTAATTATATTTAATATACTGTACAGAAAATATCAAAAATTACACGAAATGTATATTATACACTCTAAATAAAATATCAAAAAGGACAGTAAATATATATTACACTCTATGTAAAATATCAAAAACTACACCAAATATATATTATATAATTTACATAAAATATCAAAAGTACACCAAATATATATTACATACTGTACATAAAATATCAAAAAGTACAGTAAATATATTTCATATATTGTACATATTATATTAACTAAAAGTACACCAAATACATTTTACATACTGTAAATAAAATATCAAAAATTACAGTAAGTATATATTATCTACTGTACATAAAATATCAAAAAGTACACCAAATATGTGTTATATATACTGTAAATAAACTATCAAAATCTTCAGTAATTATATTTAATATACTGTACAGAAAATATCAAAAATTACACCAAATGTATATTATACACTCTAAATAAAATATCAAAAAGGACAGTAAATATATATTACACTCTATGTAAAATATCAAAAACTACACCGTATATATTATATAATTTACATAAAATATCAAAAGTACACCAAATATATATTATATACTGTACATAAAATATCAAAAAGTACAGTAAATATATTTCATATATTGTACATATAATATTAACTAAAAGTACACCAAATACATTTTACATACTCTAAATAAAATATCAAAAATTACAGTAAATATATATTATCTACTGTACATAAAATATCAAAAAGTACACCAAATATGTGTTATATATAGTGTAAATAAACTATCAAAATCTTCAGTAATTATATTTAATATACTGTACATAAAATATCAATAATTACACCAAATGTATATTATACACTCTAAATAAAATATCAAAAAGGACAGTAAATATATATTACACTCTATGTATAATATCAAAAACTATACCGTATATATTATATAATTTACATAAAATATCAAAAGTACACCAAATATATATTATATACTGTACATAAAATATCAAAATGTACAGTAAATATATTTCATATATTGTACATATAATATTAACTAAAAGTACACCAAATACATTATACATACTCTAAATAAAATACCAAAATTACAGTAAATATATATTATCTACTGTACATAAATTATCAAAAAGTACACCAAATATGTGTTATATATATTGTAAATAAACTATCAAAATTTTAAGTAATTATATTTAATATACTGAACATAAAATATCAAAAATTACACCAAATGTATATTATACACTCTAAATAAAATATCAAAAAGGACAGTAAATATATATTACACTCTATGTAAAATATCAAAAACTACACCAAATATATATTATATAATTTACATAAAATATCAAAAGTACACCAAATATATATTACATACTGTACATAAAATATCAAAAAGTACAGTAAATATATTTCATATATTGTACATATTATATTAACTAAAAGTACACCAAATACATTTTACATACTGTAAATAAAATATCAAAAATTACTGTAAGTATATATTATCTACTGTACATAAAATATCGAAAAGTACACCAAATATGTGTTATATATACTGTAAATAAACTATCAAAATCTTCAGTAATTATATTTAATATACTGTACATAAAATATCAAAAATTACACCAAATGTACATTATACACTCTAAATAAAATATCAAAAAGGACAGTAAATATATATTACACTCTATGTAAAATATCAAAAACTACACAAAATATATATTATATAATTTACATAAAATATCAAAAGTACACCAAATATATATTATATACTGTACTTAAAATGTCAAAAAGTAGAGTAAATATATTTCATATATTGTTCATATAATATTAACAAAAAGTACACCAAATACATTTTACATACTGTAAATAAAATATCAAAACTTACAGTAAGTATATATTATCTACTGTACATAAAATATCAAAAAGTACACCACATATGTGTTATGTATACTCTAAATAAACTAAAACTTCAGTAATTATATTTAATATACTGTTCATAAAATATCAAAAATTACACCAAATGTATATTATACACTCTAAGTAAAATATCAAAAAGGACAGTAAATATGTATTACACTCTATGTAAAATATCAAAAACTACACCAAATATATATTATATAATTTACATAAAATATCAAAAGTACACCAAATATATATTATATAGTGTACATAAAATATCCAAAAGTACAGTAAATATATTTCATATATTGTACATATAATAATAACTAAAAGTACACCAAATACATTTTACATACTGTAAATAAAATATAAAAAATTACAGTAAGTATATATTATCTACTGTACATAAAATATCAAAAAGTACACCAAAGATGTGTTATATGTACTGTAAATAAACTATCAAAATCTTCAGTAATTATATTTAATATACTGTACATAAAATATCAATAATTACACCAAATGTATATTATACTCTCTAAATAAAATATCAAAAAGGACAGTAAATATATATTACACTCTATGTAAAATATCAAAAACTACACCGTATATATTATATAATTTACATAAAATATCAAAAGTACACCAAATATATATTATATACTGTACATAAAATATCAAAAAGGACAGTAAATATATTTCATATTTTGTACATATACTATTAACTAAAACTACACCAAATACATTTTACATACTGTAAATAAAATATCAAAAATTACATTAAGTATATATTATCTACTGAACATAAAATATCAAAAAGTACACCAAATATGTGTTATATATACTGTAAATTAACTATCAAAATCTTCAGTAATTATATTTAATATACTGTACAGAAAATATCAAAAATTACACCAAATGTATATTATACACTCTAAATAAAATATCAAAAAGGACAGTAAATATATATTACACTCTATGTAAAATATCAAAAACTACACAAAATATATATTATATAATTTACATAAAATATCAAAAGTACACCAAATATATATTACATACTGTACATAAAATATCAAAAAGTACAGTAAATATATTTCATATATTGTACATATTATATTAACTAAAAGTACACCAAATACATTTTACATACTGTAAATAAAATATCAAAAATTACAGTAAGTATATATTATCTATTGTACATAAAATATCAAAAAGTACACCAAATATGTGTTATATATACTGTAAATAAACTATCAAAATCTTCAGTAATTATATTTAATATACTGTACATAAAATATCAAAAATTACACCAAATGTATATTATACACTCTAAATAAAATATCAAAAAGGACAGTAAATATATATTACACCCTATGTAAAATATCAAAAACTACACAAAATATATATTATATAATTTACATAAAATATCAAAAGTACACCAAATATATATTATATACTGTACATAAAATGTCAAAAAGTAGAGTAAATATATTTCATATATTGTTCATATAATATTAACAAAAAGTACAGCAAATACATTTTACATACTCTAAATAAAATATCAAAACTTACAGTAAGTATATATTATCTACTGTACATAAAATATCAAAAAGTACACCACATATGTGTTATGTATACTCTAAATAAACTATCAAAAACTTCAGTAATTATATTTAATATACTGTTCATAAAATATCAAAAATTACACCAAATGTATATTATACACTCTAAGTAAAATATCAAAAAGGACAGTAAATATATATTACACTCTATGTAAAATATCAAAAACTACACCAAATATATATTATATAATTTACATAAAATATCAAAAGTACACCAAATATATATTATATACTGTACATAAAATATCAAAAAGTACAGTAAATATATTTCATATATTGTACATATAATATTTACTAAAAGTACACCAAATACATTTTACATACGGTAAATAAAATATCAAAAATTACAGTAAGTATATATTATCTACTGTACATAAAATATCAAAAAGTACACCAAAGATGTGTTATATATACTGTAAATAAACTATCAAAACCTTCAGTAATTATATTTAATATACTGTACATAAAATATCAAAAATTACACCAAATGTATATTATACACTCTAAATAAAATATCAAAAAGGACAGTAAATATATATTACACTCTATGTAAAATATCAAAAACTACACCGTATATATTATATAATTTACATAAAATATCAAAAGTACACCAAATATTTATTATATACTGTACATAAAATTTCAAAAAGGACAGTAAATATATTTCATATTTTGTACATATACTATTAACTAAAACTACACCAAATACATTTTACATACTGTAAATAAAATATCAAAAATTACAGTAAGTATATATTATCTACTGAACATAAAATATCAAAAAGTACAACAAATACGTGTTATATATACTGTAAATAAACTATGAAAATCTTCAGTAATTATATTTAATACACTGTACAGAAAATATCAAAAATTACACCAAATGTATATTATACACTCTAAATAAAATATCAAAAAGGACAGTAAATATATATTACACTCTATGTAAAATATCAAAAACTACACCAAATATATATTATATAATTTACATAAAATATCAAAAGTACACCAAATATATATTACATACTGTACATAAAATATCAAAAAGTACAGCAAATATATTTCATATATTGTACATATAATATTAACTAAAAGTACACCAAATACATTTTACATACTGTAAATAAAATATCAAAAATTACAATAAGTATATATTATCTACTGTACATAAAATATCAAAAAGTACAACAAATATGTGTTATATATACTGTAAATAAACTATCAAAATCTTCAGTAATTATATTTAATATACTGTACATAAAATATCAAAAATTACAACAAATGTATATTATACACTCTAAATAAAATATCAAAAAGGACAGTAAATATATATTACACTCTATGTAAAATATCAAAAACTACACAAAATATATATTATATAATTTACATAAAATATCAAAAGTACACCAAATATATATTATATACTGTACATAAAATGTCAAAAAGTACAGTAAATATATTTCATATATTGTTCATATAATATTAACAAAAAGTACACCAAATACATTTTACATACTGTAAATAAAATATCAAAACTTACAGTAAGTATATATTATCTACTGTACATAAAATATCAAAAAGTACACCACATATGTGTTATGTATACTCTAAATAAACTATCAAAAACTTCAGTAATTATATTTAATATACTGTTCATAAAATATCAAAAATTACACCAAATGTATATTATACACTCTAAATAAAATATCAAAAAGGACAGTAAATATATATTACACTCTATGTAAAATATCAAAAACTACACCGTATATATTATATAATTTACATAAAATATCAAAAGTACACCAAATATTTATTATATACTGTACATAAAATATCAAAAAGGACAGTAAATATATTTCATATTTTGCACATATACTATTAACAAAAACTACACCAAATACATTTTACATACTGTAAATAAAATACCAAAAATTACAGTAAGTATATATTATCTACTGAACATAAATTATCATAAAGTACACCAAATATGTGTTATATATACTGTAAATAAACTATCAAAATCTTCAGTAGTTATATTTAATATACTGTACAGAAAATATCAAAAATTACACCAAATGTATATTATACACTCTAAATAAAATATCAAAAAGGACAGTAAATATATATTACACTCTATGTAAAATATCAAAAACTACACCAAATATATATTATATAATTTACATAAAATATCAAAAGTACACCAAATATATATTATATACTGTACATAAAATATCAAAAAGTACAGTAAATATATTTCATATATTGTACATATTATATTAACTAAAACTACACCAAATACATTTTATATACTGTAAATAAAATATCAAAAATTACAGTAAGTATATATTATCTACTGTACATAAAATATCAAAAAGTACACCAAATATGTGTTATATATACTGTAAATAAACTATCAAACTCTTCAGTAATTATATTTAATATACTGTACATAAAATATCAATAATTACACCAAATGTATATTATAAACTCTAAATAAAATATCAAAAAGGACAGTAAATATATATTACACTCTATGTAAAATATCAAAAACGACACCGTATATATTATATAATTTACATAAAATATCAAAAGTACACCAAATATATATTATATACTGTACATAAAATATCAAAAAGTACAGTAAATATATTTCATATATTGTACATATAATATTAACTAAAAGTACACCAAATACATTTTACATACTCTAAATAAAATATCAAAAATTACAGTAAATATATATTATCTACTGTACATAAATTATCAAAAAGTACACCAAATATGTGTTATATATAGTGTAAATAAACTATCAAAATCTTCAGTAATTATATTTAATATACTGTACATAAAATATCAATAATTACACCAAATGTATATTATACACTCTAAATAAAATATCAAAAAGGACAGTAAATATATATTACACTCTATGTATAATATCAAAAACTACACCGTATATATTATATAATTTACATAAAATATCAAAAGTACACCAAATATATATTATATACTGTACATAAAATATCAAAAAGTACAGTAAATATATTTCATATATTGTACATATAATATTAACTAAAAGTACACCAAATACATTTTACATACTCTAAATAAAATACCAAAATTACAGTAAATATATATTATCTACTGTACATAAATTATCAAAAAGTACACCAAATATGTGTTATATATACTGTAAATAAACTATCAAAATCTTCAGTAATTATATTTAATATACTGTACATAAAATATCAAAAATTACACCAAATGTATATTATACACTCTAAATAAAATATCAAAAAGGACAGTAAATATATATTACCCTCTATGTAAAATATCAAAAACTACACAAAATATATATTATATAATTTACATAAAATATCAAAAGTACACCAAATATATATTATATACTCTACATAAAATGTCAAAAAGTAGAGTAAATATATTTCATATATTGTTCATATAATATTAACAAAAAGTACACCAAATACATTTTACATACTCTAAATAAAATATCAAAACTTACAGTAAGTATATATTATCTACTGTACATAAAATATCAAAAAGTACACCACATATGTGTTATGTATACTCTAAATAAACTATCAAAAACTTCAGTAATTATATTTAATATACTGTTCATAAAATATCAAAAATTACACCAAATGTATATTATACCCTCTAAGTAAAATATCAAAAAGGACAGTAAATATATATTACACTCTATGTAAAATATCAAAAACTACACCAAATATATATTATATAATTTACATAAAATATCAAAAGTACACCAAATATATATTATATACTGTACATAAAATATCAAAAAGTACAGTAAATATATTTCATATATTGTACATATAATATTATCTAAAAGTACACCAAATACATTTTACATACGGTAAATAAAATATCAAACATTACAGTAAGTATATATTATCTACTGTACATAAAATATCAAAAAGTACACCAAAGATGTGTTATATATACTGTAAATAAACTATCAAAATCTTCAGTAATTATATTTAATATACTGTACATAAAATATCAAAAATTACACCAAATGTATATTATACACTCTAAATAAAATATCAAAAAGGACAGTAAATATATATTACACTCTATGTAAAATATCAAAAACTACACCAAATATATATTATATAATTTACATAAAATATCAAAAGTACACCAAATATATATTATATACTGTACATAATATATCAAAAAGTACAGTAAATATATTTCATATATTGTACATATAATATTAACTAAAAGTACACCAAGTACATTTTACATACTGTAAATAAAATATCAAAAATTACAGTAAGTATATATTATCTACTGAACATAAAATATCAGAAAGTACACCAAATATTTGTTATATATACTGTAAATAAACTATCAAAATCTTCAGTAATTATATTTAATATACTGTACATAAAATATCAAAAATTACACCAAATGTATATTATACACTCTAAATAATATATCAAATAGGACAGTAAATATATATTACACTCTATGTAAAATATCAAAAACTACATCAAATATATATTATATAATTTACATAAAATATCAATAGTACACCAACTATATATTATATACTGTACATAAAATATCAAAAAGTACAGTAAATGTATTTCATATATTGTACATATAATATTAACTAAAAGTACACCAAATACATTTTACATACTGTAAATAAAATATCAAAAATTACAGTAAGTATATATTATCTACTGAACATAAATTATCATAAAGTACACCAAATATGTGTTATATATACTGTAAATAAACTATCAAAACCTTAAGTAATTATATTTAATATACTGTACATAAAATATCAAAAATTACACCAAATGTATATTATACACTCTAAATAAAATATCAAAAAGACAGTAAATATATATTACACTCTATGTAAAATATCAAAAACTACACCAAATATATATTATATAATTTACATAAAATATCAAAAGTACACCAAATATATATTATATACTGTACATAAAATATCAAAAAGTACAGTAAATATATTTCATATTTTGTACATATTATATTAACTAAAACTACACCAAATACATTTTATATACTGTAAATAAAATATCAAACATTACAGTAAGTATATATTATCTACTGTACATAAAATATCAAAAAGTACACCAAATATGTGTTATATATACTGTAAATAAACTATCAAAATCTTCAGTAATTATATTTAATATACTGTACAGAAAATATCAAAAATTACACGAAATGTATATTATACACTCTAAATAAAATATCAAAAAGGACAGTAAATATATATTACACTCTATGTAAAATATCAAAAACTACACCAAATATATATTATATAATTTACATAAAATATCAAAAGTACACCAAATATATATTACATACTGTACATAAAATATCAAAAAGTACAGTAAATATATTTCATATATTGTACATATTATATTAACTAAAAGTACACCAAATACATTTTACATACTGTAAATAAAATATCAAAAATTACAGTAAGTATATATTATCTACTGTACATAAAATATCAAAAAGTACACCAAATATGTGTTATATATACTGTAAATAAACTATCAAAATCTTCAGTAATTATATTTAATATACTGTACAGAAAATATCAAAAATTACACCAAATGTATATTATACACTCTAAATAAAATATCAAAAAGGACAGTAAATATATATTACACTCTATGTAAAATATCAAAAACTACACCGTATATATTATATAATTTACATAAAATATCAAAAGTACACCAAATATATATTATATACTGTACATAAAATATCAAAAAGTACAGTAAATATATTTCATATATTGTACATATAATATTAACTAAAAGTACACCAAATACATTTTACATACTCTAAATAAAATATCAAAAATTACAGTAAATATATATTATCTACTGTACATAAAATATCAAAAAGTACACCAAATATGTGTTATATATAGTGTAAATAAACTATCAAAATCTTCAGTAATTATATTTAATATACTGTACATAAAATATCAATAATTACACCAAATGTATATTATACACTCTAAATAAAATATCAAAAAGGACAGTAAATATATATTACACTCTATGTATAATATCAAAAACTATACCGTATATATTATATAATTTACATAAAATATCAAAAGTACACCAAATATATATTATATACTGTACATAAAATATCAAAAAGTACAGTAAATATATTTCATATATTGTACATATAATATTAACTAAAAGTACACCAAATACATTTTACATACTCTAAATAAAATATCAAAAATTACAGTAAATATATATTATCTACTGTACATAAAATATCAAAAAGTACACCAAAGATGTGTTATATATACTGTAAATAAACTATCAAAATCTTCAGTAATTATATTTAATATACTGTACATAAAATATCAAAAATTACACAAAATGTATATTATACACTCTAAATAAAATATTAAAAAGGACAGTAAATATATATTACACTCTATGTAAAATATCAAAAACTACACCGTATATATTATATAATTTACATAAAATATCAAAAGTACACCAAATATTTATTATATACTGTACATAAAATATCAAAAAGGACAGTAAATATATTTCATATTTTGCACATATACTATTAACTTAAACTACACCAAATACATTTTACATACTGTAAATAAAATATCAAAAATTACAGTAAGTATATATTATCTACTGAACATAAATTATCATAAAGTACACCAAATATGTGTTATATATACTGTAAATAAACTATCAATATCTTCAGTAATTATATTTAATATACTGTACAGAAAATATCAAAAATTACACCAAATGTATATTATACACACTAAATAAAATATCAAAAAGGACAGTAAATATATATTACACTCTATGTAAAATATCAAAAACTACACCAAATATATATTATATAATTTACATAAAATATCAAAAGTACACCAAATATATATTATATACTGTACATAAAATATCAAAAAGTACAGTAAATATATTTCATATATTGTACATATTATATTAACTAAAACTACACCAAATACATTTTATATACTGTAAATAAAATATCAAAAATTACAGTAAGTATATATTATCTACTGTACATAAAATATCAAAAAGTACACCAAATATGTGTTATATATACTGTAAATAAACTATCAAAATCTTCAGTAATTATATTTAATATACTGTACATAAAATATCAATAATTACACCAAATGTATATTATACACTCTAAATAAAATATCAAAAAGGACAGTAAATATATATTACACTCTATGTAAAATATCAAATACTACACCGTATATATTATATAATTTACATAAAATATCAAATGTACACCAAATATATATTATATACTGTACATAAAATATCAAATAGTACAGTAAATATATTTCATATATTGTACATATAATATTAACTAAAAGTACACCAAATACATTTTACATACTCTAAATAAAATATCAAAAATTACAGTAAATATATATTATCTACTGTACATAAATTATCAAAAAGTACACCACATATGTGTTATGTATACTCTAAATAAACTATCAAAAACTTCAGTAATTATATTTAATATACTGTTCATAAAATATCAAAAATTACACCAAATGTATATTATACACTCTAAGTAAAATATCAAAAAGGACAGTAAATATATATTACACTCTATGTAAAATATCAAAAACTACACCAAATATATATTATATAATTTACATAAAATATCAAAAGTACACCAACTATATATTATATACTGTACATAAAATATCAAAAAGTACAGTAAATATATTTCATATATTGTACATATAATATTAACTAAAAGTACACCAAATACATTTTACATACGGTAAATAAAATACCAAAAATTACAGTAAGTATATATTATCTACTGTACATAAAATATCAAAAAGTACACCAAAGATGTGTTATATATACTGTAAATAAACTATCAAAATCTTCAGTAATTATATTTAATATACTGTACATAAAATATCAAAAATTACACCAAATGTATATTATACACTCTAAATAAAATATCAAAAAGGACAGTAAATATATATTACACTCTATGTAAAATATCAAAAACTACACCGTATATATTATATAATTTACATAAAATATCAAAAGTACACCAAATATTTATTATATACTGTACATAAAATATCAAAAAGGACAGTAAATATATTTCATATTTTGCACATATACTATTAACAAAAACTACACCAAATACATTTTACATACTGTAAATAAAATACCAAAAATTACAGTAAGTATATATTATCTACTGAACATAAATTATCATAAAGTACACCAAATATGTGTTATATATACTGTAAATAAACTATCAAAATCTTCAGTAGTTATATTTAATATACTGTACAGAAAATATCAAAAATTACACCAAATGTATATTATACACTCTAAATAAAATATCAAAAAGGACAGTAAATATATATTACACTCTATGTAAAATATCAAAAACTACACCAAATATATATTATATAATTTACATAAAATATCAAAAGTACACCAAATATATATTATATACTGTACATAAAATATCAAAAAGTACAGTAAATATATTTCATATATTGTACATATTATATTAACTAAAACTACACCAAATACATTTTATATACTGTAAATAAAATATCAAAAATTACAGTAAGTATATATTATCTACTGTACATAAAATATCAAAAAGTACACCAAATATGTGTTATATATACTGTAAATAAACTATCAAAATCTTCAGTAATTATATTTAATATACTGTACATAAAATATCAATAATTACACCAAATGTATATTATAAACTCTAAATAAAATATCAAAAAGGACAGTAAATATATATTACACTCTATGTAAAATATCAAAAACTACACCGTATATATTATATAATTTACATAAAATATCAAAAGTACACCAAATATATATTATATACTGTACATAAAATATCAAAAAGTACAGTAAATATATTTCATATATTGTACATATAATATTAACTAAAAGTACACCAAATACATTTTACATACTCTAAATAAAATATCAAAAATTACAGTAAATATATATTATCTACTGTACATAAATTATCAAAAAGTACACCAAATATGTGTTATATATAGTGTAAATAAACTATCAAAATCTTCAGTAATTATATTTAATATACTGTACATAAAATATCAATAATTACACCAAATGTATATTATACACTCTAAATAAAATATCAAAAAGGACAGTAAATATATATTACACTCTATGTATAATATCAAAAACTACACCGTATATATTATATAATTTACATAAAATATCAAAAGTACACCAAATATATATTATATACTGTACATAAAATATCAAAAAGTACAGTAAATATATTTCATATATTGTACATATAATATTAACTAAAAGTACACCAAATACATTTTACATACTCTAAATAAAATACCAAAATTACAGTAAATATATATTATCTACTGTACATAAATTATCAAAAAGTACACCAAATATGTGTTATATATACTGTAAATAAACTATCAAAATCTTCAGTAATTATATTTAATATACTGTACATAAAATATCAAAAATTACACCAAATGTATATTATACACTCTAAATAAAATATCAAAAAGGACAGTAAATATATATTACCCTCTATGTAAAATATCAAAAACTACACAAAATATATATTATATAATTTACATAAAATATCAAAAGTACACCAAATATATATTATATACTCTACATAAAATGTCAAAAAGTAGAGTAAATATATTTCATATATTGTTCATATAATATTAACAAAAAGTACACCAAATACATTTTACATACTCTAAATAAAATATCAAAACTTACAGTAAGTATATATTATCTACTGTACATAAAATATCAAAAAGTACACCACATATGTGTTATGTATACTCTAAATAAACTATCAAAAACTTCAGTAATTATATTTAATATACTGTTCATAAAATATCAAAAATTACACCAAATGTATATTATACCCTCTAAGTAAAATATCAAAAAGGACAGTAAATATATATTACACTCTATGTAAAATATCAAAAACTACACCAAATATATATTATATAATTTACATAAAATATCAAAAGTACACCAAATATATATTATATACTGTACATAAAATATCAAAAAGTACAGTAAATATATTTCATATATTGTACATATAATATTATCTAAAAGTACACCAAATACATTTTACATACGGTAAATAAAATATCAAAAATTACAGTAAGTATATATTATCTACTGTACATAAAATATCAAAAAGTACACCAAAGATGTGTTATATATACTGTAAATAAACTATCAAAATCTTCAGTAATTATATTTAATATACTGTACATAAAATATCAAAAATTACACCAAATGTATATTATACACTCTAAATAAAATATCAAAAAGGACAGTAAATATATATTACACTCTATGTAAAATATCAAAAACTACACCAAATATATATTATATAATTTACATAAAATATCAAAAGTACACCAAATATATATTATATACTGTACATAATATATCAAAAAGTACAGTAAATATATTTCATATATTGTACATATAATATTAACTAAAAGTACACCAAGTACATTTTACATACTGTAAATAAAATATCAAAAATTACAGTAAGTATATATTATCTACTGAACATAAAATATCAGAAAGTACACCAAATATTTGTTATATATACTGTAAATAAACTATCAAAATCTTCAGTAATTATATTTAATATACTGTACATAAAATATCAAAAATTACACCAAATGTATATTATACACTCTAAATAATATATCAAATAGGACAGTAAATATATATTACACTCTATGTAAAATATCAAAAACTACATCAAATATATATTATATAATTTACATAAAATATCAATAGTACACCAACTATATATTATATACTGTACATAAAATATCAAAAAGTACAGTAAATGTATTTCATATATTGTACATATAATATTAACTAAAAGTACACCAAATACATTTTACATACTGTAAATAAAATATCAAAAATTACAGTAAGTATATATTATCTACTGAACATAAATTATCATAAAGTACACCAAATATGTGTTATATATACTGTAAATAAACTATCAAAACCTTAAGTAATTATATTTAATATACTGTACATAAAATATCAAAAATTACACCAAATGTATATTATACACTCTAAATAAAATATCAAAAAGACAGTAAATATATATTACACTCTATGTAAAATATCAAAAACTACACCAAATATATATTATATAATTTACATAAAATATCAAAAGTACACCAAATATATATTATATACTGTACATAAAATATCAAAAAGTACAGTAAATATATTTCATATTTTGTACATATTATATTAACTAAAACTACACCAAATACAGTTTATATACTGTAAATAATATATCAAACATTACAGTAAGTATATATTATCTACTGTACATAAAATATCAAAAAGTACACCAAATATGTGTTATATATACTGTAAATAAACTATCAAAATCTTCAGTAATTATATTTAATATACTGTACAGAAAATATCAAAAATTACACGAAATGTATATTATACACTCTAAATAAAATATCAAAAAGGACAGTAAATATATATTACACTCTATGTAAAATATCAAAAACTACACCAAATATATATTATATAATTTACATAAAATATCAAAAGTACACCAAATATATATTACATACTGTACATAAAATATCAAAAAGTACAGTAAATATATTTCATATATTGTACATATTATATTAACTAAAAGTACACCAAATACATTTTACATACTGTAAATAAAATATCAAAAATTACAGTAAGTATATATTATCTACTGTACATAAAATATCAAAAAGTACACCAAATATGTGTTATATATACTGTAAATAAACTATCAAAATCTTCAGTAATTATATTTAATATACTGTACAGAAAATATCAAAAATTACACCAAATGTATATTATACACTCTAAATAAAATATCAAAAAGGACAGTAAATATATATTACACTCTATGTAAAATATCAAAAACTACACCGTATATATTATATAATTTACATAAAATATCAAAAGTACACCAAATATATATTATATACTGTACATAAAATATCAAAAAGTACAGTAAATATATTTCATATATTGTACATATAATATTAACTAAAAGTACACCAAATACATTTTACATACTCTAAATAAAATATCAAAAATTACAGTAAATATATATTATCTACTGTACATAAATTATCAAAAAGTACACCAAATATGTGTTATATATATTGTAAATAAACTATCAAAATTTTAAGTAATTATATTTAATATACTGTACATAAAATATCAAAAATTTCACCAAATGTATATTATACACTCTAAATAAAATATCAAAAAGGACAGTAAATATATATTACACTCTATGTAAAATATCAAAAACTACACCAAATATATATTATATAATTTACATAAAATATCAAAAGTACACCAAATATATATTACATACTGTACATAAAATATCAAAAAGTACAGTAAATATATTTCATATATTGTACATATTATATTAACTAAAAGTACACCAAATACATTTTACATACTGTAAATAAAATATCAAAAATTACTGTAAGTATATATTATCTACTGTACATAAAATATCGAAAAGTACACCAAATATGTGTTATATATACTGTAAATAAACTATCAAAATCTTCAGTAATTATATTTAATATACTGTACATAAAATATCAAAAATTACACCAAATGTACATTATACACTCTAAATAAAATATCAAAAAGGACAGTAAATATATATTACACTCTATGTAAAATATCAAAAACTACACAAAATATATATTATATAATTTACATAAAATATCAAAAGTACACCAAATATATATTATATACTGTACTTAAAATGTCAAAAAGTAGAGTAAATATATTTCATATATTGTTCATATAATATTAACAAAAAGTACACCAAATACATTTTACATACTGTAAATAAAATATCAAAACTTACAGTAAGTATATATTATCTACTGTACATAAAATATCAAAAAGTACACCACATATGTGTTATGTATACTCTAAATAAACTAACAAAAACTTCAGTAATTATATTTAATATACTGTTCATAAAATATCAAAAATTACACCAAATGTATATTATACACTCTAAGTAAAATATCAAAAAGGACAGTAAATATGTATTACACTCTATGTAAAATATCAAAAACTACACCAAATATATATTATATAATTTACATAAAATATCAAAAGTACACCAAATATATATTATATACTGTACATAAAATATCCAAAAGTACAGTAAATATATTTCATATATTGTACATATAATAATAACTAAAAGTACACCAAATACATTTTACATACTGTAAATAAAATATAAAAAATTACAGTAAGTATATATTATCTACTGTACATAAAATATCAAAAAGTACACCAAAGATGTGTTATATGTACTGTAAATAAACTATCAAAATCTTCAGTAATTATATTTAATATACTGTACATAAAATATCAATAATTACACCAAATGTATATTATACTCTCTAAATAAAATATCAAAAAGGACAGTAAATATATATTACACTCTATGTAAAATATCAAAAACTACACCGTATATATTATATAATTTACATAAAATATCAAAAGTACACCAAATATATATTATATACTGTACATAAAATATCAAAAAGGACAGTAAATATATTTCATATTTTGTACATATACTATTAACTAAAACTACACCAAATACATTTTACATACTGTAAATAAAATATCAAAAATTACATTAAGTATATATTATCTACTGAACATAAAATATCAAAAAGTACACCAAATATGTGTTATATATACTGTAAATTAACTATCAAAATCTTCAGTAATTATATTTAATATACTGTACAGAAAATATCAAAAATTACACCAAATGTATATTATACACTCTAAATAAAATATCAAAAAGGACAGTAAATATATATTACACTCTATGTAAAATATCAAAAACTACACAAAATATATATTTTATAATTTACATAAAATATCAAAAGTACACCAAATATATATTACATACTGTACATAAAATATCAAAAAGTACAGTAAATATATTTCATATATTGTACATATTATATTAACTAAAAGTACACCAAATACATTTTACATACTGTAAATAAAATATCAAAAATTACAGTAAGTATATATTATCTATTGTACATAAAATATCAAAAAGTACACCAAATATGTGTTATATATACTGTAAATAAACTATCAAAATCTTCAGTAATTATATTTAATATACTGTACATAAAATATCAAAAATTACACCAAATGTATATTATACACTCTAAATAAAATATCAAAAAGGACAGTAAATATATATTACACCCTATGTAAAATATCAAAAACTACACAAAATATATATTATATAATTTACATAAAATATCAAAAGTACACCAAATATATATTATATACTGTACATAAAATGTCAAAAAGTAGAGTAAATATATTTCATATATTGTTCATATAATATTAACAAAAAGTACACCAAATACATTTTACATACTCTAAATAAAATATCAAAACTTACAGTAAGTATATATTATCTACTGTACATAAAATATCAAAAAGTACACCACATATGTGTTATGTATACTCTAAATAAACTATCAAAAACTTCAGTAATTATATTTAATATACTGTTCATAAAATATCAAAAATTACACCAAATGTATATTATACACTCTAAGTAAAATATCAAAAAGGACAGTAAATATATATTACACTCTATGTAAAATATCAAAAACTACACCAAATATATATTATATAATTTACATAAAATATCAAAAGTACACCAAATATATATTATATACTGTACATAAAATATCAAAAAGTACAGTAAATATATTTCATATATTGTACATATAATATTAACTAAAAGTACACCAAATACATTTTACATACGGTAAATAAAATATCAAAAATTCCAGTAAGTATATATTATCTACTGTACATAAAATATCAAAAAGTACACCAAAGATGTGTTATATATACTGTAAATAAACTATCAAAACCTTCAGTAATTATAATTAATATACTGTACATAAAATATCAAAAATTACACCAAATGTATATTATACACTCTAAATAAAATATCAAAAAGGACAGTAAATATATATTACACTCTATGTAAAATATCAAAAACTACTCCGTATATATTATATAATTTACATAAAATATCAAATGTACACCAAATATTTATTATATACTGTACATAAAATTTCAAAAAGGACAGTAAATATATGTCATATTTTGTACATATACTATTAACTAAAACTACACCAAATACATTTTACATACTGTAAATAAAATATCAAAAATTACAGTAAGTATATATTATCTACTGAACATAAAATATCAAAAAGTACAACAAATACGTGTTATATATACTGTAAATAAACTATGAAAATCTTCAGTAATTATATTTAATATACTGTACAGAAAATATCAAAAATTACACCAAATGTATATTATACACTCTAAATAAAATATCAAAAAGGACAGTAAATATATATTACACTCTATGTAAAATATCAAAAACTACACCAAATATATATTATATAATTTACATAAAATATCAAAAGTACACCAAATATATATTACATACTGTACATAAAATATCAAAAAGTACAGCAAATATATTTCATATATTGTACATATAATATTAACTAAAAGTACACCAAATACATTTTACATACTGTAAATAAAATATCAAAAATTACAATAAGTTTATATTATCTACTGTACATAAAATATCAAAAAGTACAACAAATATGTGTTATATACACTGTAAATAAACTATCAAAATCTTCAGTAATTATATTTAATATACTGTACATAAAATATCAAAAATTACAACAAATGTATATTATACACTCTAAATAAAATATCAAAAAGGACAGTAAATATATATTACACTCTATGTAAAATATCAAAAACTACACAAAATATATATTATATAATTTACATAAAATATCAAAAGTACACCAAATATATATTATATACTGTACATAAAATGTCAAAAAGTACAGTAAATATATTTCATATATTGTTCATATAATATTAACAAAAAGTACACCAAATACATTTTACATACTGTAAATAAAATATCAAAACTTACAGTAAGTATATATTATCTACTGTACATAAAATATCAAAAAGTACACCACATATGTGTTATGTATACTCTAAATAAACTATCAAAAACTTCAGTAATTATATTTAATATACTGTTCATAAAATATCAAAAATTACACCAAATGTATATTATACACTCTAAGTAAAATATCAAAAAGGACAGTAAATATATATTACACTCTATGTAAAATATCAAAAACTACACCAAATATATATTATATAATTTACATAAAATATCAAAAGTATACCAAATAAATATTATATACTGTACATAAAATATCAAAAATTACAGTAAATATATTTCATATATTGTACATATAATATTAGCTAAAAGTACACCAAATACATTTTACATACGGTAAATAAAATATCAAAAATTACAGTAAGTATATATTATCTACTGTACATAAAATATCAAAAAGTACACCAAAGATGTGTTATATGTACTGTAAATAAACTATCAAAATCTTCAGTAATTATATTTAATATACTGTACATAAAATATCAAAAATTTCACCAAATGTATATTATACACTCTAAATAAAATACCAAAAAGGACAGTAAATATATATTACACTCTATGTAAAATATCAAAAACTACACCGTATATATTATATAATTTACATAAAATATCAAAAGTACACCAAATATTTATTATATACTGTACATAAAATATCAAAAAGGACAGTAAATATATTTCATATTTTGTACATATACTATTAACTAAAACTACACCAAATACATTTTACATACTGTAAATAAAATATCAAAAATTACACTAAGTATACATTATCTACTGAACATAAATTATCATAAAGTACACCAAATATGTGTTATATATACTGTAAATAAACTATCAAAATCTTCAGTAATTATATTTAATATACTATACAGAAAATATCAAAAATTACACCAAATGTATATTATACACTCTAAATAATATATCAAAAAGGACAGTAAATATATATTACACTCTATGTAAAATATCAAAAACTACACCAAATATATATTATATAATTTTCATAAAATATCAAAAGTACACCAAATATATATTACATACTGTACATAAAATATCAAAAAGTACAGTAAATATATTTCATATATTGTACATATTATATTAACTAAAAGTACACCAAATACATTTTACATACTGTAAATAAAATATCAAAAATTACAGTAAGTATATATTATCTACTGTACATAAAATATCAAAAAGTACACCAAATATGTGTTATATATACTGTAAATAAACTATCAAAATCTTCAGTAATTATATTTAATATACTGTACATAAAATATCAAAAATTACACCAAATGTATATTATACACTCTAAATAAAATATCAAAAAAGACAGTAAATATATATTACACTCTATGTAAAATATCAAAAACTACACAAAATATATATTATATAATTTACATAAAATATCAAAAGTACACCAAATATATATTATATACTGTACATAAAATATCAAAAAGTACAGTAAATATATTTCATATATTGTACATATAATATTAACTAAAAGTACACCAAATGCATTTTACATACGGTAAATAAAATATCAAAAATTACAGTAAGTATATATTATCTACTGTACATAAAATATCAAAAAGTACACCATAGATGTGTTATATATACTGTAAATAAACTATCAAAATCTTCAGTAATTATATTTAATATACTGTACATAAAATATCAAAAATTACACCAAATGTATATTATACACTCTAAATAAAATATCAAAAAGGACAGTAAATATATACTACACTCTATGTAAAGTATCAAAAACTACACCGTATATATTATATAATTTACATAAAATATCAAAAGTACACCAAATATTTATTATATACTGTACATAAAATATCAAAAAGGACAGTAAATATATTTCATATTTTGTACATATACTATTAACTAAAACTACACCAAATACATTTTACATACTGTAAATAAATTATCAAAAATTACAGTAAGTATATATTATCTACTGAACATAAATTATCATAAAGTACACCAAATATGTGTTATATATACTGTAAATAAACTATCAAAATCTTCAGTAATTATATTTAATATACTGTACAGAAAATATCAAAAATTACACCAAATGTATATTATACACTCTAAATAAAATATCAAAAAGGACAGTAAATATGTATTACACTCTATGTAAAATATCAAAAACTACACCAAATATATATTGTATAATTTACATAAAATATCAAAAGTACACCAAATATATATTACATACTGTACATAAAATATCAAAAAGTACAGTAAATATATTTCATATATTGTACATATTATATTAACTAAAAGTACACCAAATACATTTTACATACTGTAAATAAAATATCAAAAATTACAGTAAGTATATATTATCTACGGTACATAAAATATCAAAAAGTACACCAAATATGTGTTATATATACTGTAAATAAACTATCAAAATCTTCAGTAATTATATTTAATATACTGTACATAAAATATCAAAAATTACACCAAATGTATATTATACACTCTAAATAAAATATCAAAAAGGACAGTAAATATATATTACACTCTATGTAAAATATCAAAAACTACACAAAATATATATTATATAATTTACATAAAATATCAAAAGTACACCAAATATATATTATATACTGTACATAAAATGTCAAAAAGTACAGTAAATATATTTCATATATTGTTCATATAATATTAACAAAAAGTACACCAAATACATTTTACATACTGTAAATAAAATATCAAAACTTACAGTAAGTATATATTATCTACTGTACATAAAATATCAAAAAGTACACCACATATGTGTTATGTATACTCTAAATAAACTATCAAAAACTTCAGTAATTATATTTAATATACTGTTCATAAAATATCAAAAGTTACACCAAATGTATATTATACACTCTAAGTAAAATATCAAAAAGGACAGTAAATATATATTACACTCTATGTAAAATATCAAAAACTACACCAAATATATATTATATAATTTACATAAAATATCAAAAGTACACCAACTATATATTATATACTGTACATAAAATATCAAAAAGTACAGTAAATATATTTCATATATTGTACATATAATATTAACTAAAAGTACACCAAATACATTTTACATATGGTAAATAAAATACCAAAAATTACAGTAAGTATATATTATCTACTGTACATAAAATATCAAAAAGTACACCAAAGATGTGTTATATATACTGTAAATAAACTATCAAAATCTTCAGTAATTATATTTAATATACTGTACATAAAATATCAATAATTACACCAAATGTATATTATACTCTCTAAATAAAATATCAAAAAGGACAGTAAATATATATTACACTCTATGTAAAATATCGAAAACTACACCGTATATATTATATAATTTACATAAAATATCAAAAGTACACCAAATATATATTATATACTGTACATAAAATATCAAAAAGGACAGTAAATATATTTCATATTTTGTACATATACTATTAACTAAAACTACACCAAATACATTTTACATACTGTAAATAAAATATCAAAAATTACATTAAGTATATATTATCTACTGAACATAAAATATCAAAAAGTACACCAAATATGTGTTATATATACTGTAAATAAACTATCAAAATCTTCAGTAATTATATTTAATATACTGTACAGAAAATATCAAAAATTACACCAAATGTATATTATACACTCTAAATAAAATATCAGAAAGGACAGTAAATATATATTACACTCTATGTAAAATATCAACAACTACACCAAATATATATTATATAATTTACATAAAATATCAAAAGTACACCAAATATATATTATATACTGTACATAAAATGTCAAAAAGTAGAGTAAATATATTTCATATATTGTTCATATAACATTAACAAAAAGTACACCAAATACATTTTACATACTCTAAATAAAATATCAAAACTTACAGTAAGTATATATTATCTACTGTACATAAAATATCAGAAAGTACACCACATATGTGTTATGTATACTCTAAATAAACTATCAAAAACTTCAGTAATTATATTTAATATACTGTTCATAAAATATCAAAAATTACACCAAATGTATATTATACACTCTAAGTAAAATATCAAAAAGGACAGTAAATATATATTACACTCTATGTAAAATATCAAAAACTACACCAAATATATATTATATAATTTACATAAAATATCAAAAGTACACCAACTATATATTATATACTGTACGTAAAATATCAAAAAGTACAGTAAATATATTTCATATATTGTACATATAATATTAACTAAAAGTACACCAAATACATTTTACATACGGTAAATGAAATACCAAAAATTACAGTAAGTATATATTATCTACTGTACATAAAATATCAAAAAGTACACCAAAGATGTGTTATATATACTGTAAATAAACTATCAAAATCTTCAGTAATTATATTTAATATACTGTACATAAAATATCAAAAATTACACAAAATGTATATTATACACTCTAAATAAAATATCAAAAAGGACAGTAAATATATATTACACTCTATGTAAAATATCAAAAAGTACACCGTATATATTATATAATTTACATAAAATATCAAAAGTACACCAAATATTTATTATATACTGTACATAAAATATCAAAAAGGACAGTAAATATATTTCATATTTTGCACATATACTATTAACTTAAACTACACCAAATACATTTTACATACTGTAAATAAAATATCAAAAATTACAGTAAGTATATATTATCTACTGAACATAAATTATCATAAAGTACACCAAATATGTGTTATATATACTGTAAATAAACTATCAAAATCTTCAGTAATTATATTTAATATACTGTACAGAAAATATCAAAAATTACACCAAATGTATATTATACACACTAAATAAAATATCAAAAAGGACAGTAAATATATATTACACTCTATGTAAAATATCAAAAACTACACCAAATATATATTATATAATTTACATAAAATATCAAAAGTACACCAAATATATATTATATACTGTACATAAAATATCAAAAAGTACAGTAAATATATTTCATATATTGTACATATTATATTAACTAAAACTACACCAAATACATTTTATATACTGTAAATAAAATATCAAAAATTACAGTAAGTATATATTATCTACTGTACATAAAATATCAAAAAGTACACCAAATATGTGTTATATATACTGTAAATAAACTATCAAAATCTTCAGTAATTATATTTAATATACTGTACATAAAATATCAATAATTACACCAAATGTATATTATACACTCTAAATAAAATATCAAAAAGGACAGTAAATATATATTACACTCTATGTAAAATATCAAATACTACACCGTATATATTATATAATTTACATAAAATATCAAATGTACACCAAATATATATTATATACTGTACATAAAATATCAAAAAGTACAGTAAATATATTTCATATATTGTACATATAATATTAACTAAAAGTACACCAAATACATTTTACATACTCTAAATAAAATATCAAAAATTACAGTAAATATATATTATCTACTGTACATAAATTATCAAAAAGTACACCACATATGTGTTATGTATACTATAAATAAACTATCAAAAACTTCAGTAATTATATTTAATATACTGTTCATAAAATATCAAAAATTACACCAAATGTATATTATACACTCTAAGTAAAATATCAAAAAGGACAGTAAATATATATTACACTCTATGTAAAATATCAAAAACTACACCAAATATATATTATATAATTTACATAAAATATCAAAAGTACACCAACTATATATTATATACTGTACATAAAATATCAAAAAGTACAGTAAATATATTTCATATATTGTACATATAATATTAACTAAAAGTACACCAAATACATTTTACATACGGTAAATAAAATACCAAAAATTACAGTAAGTATATATTATCTACTGTACATAAAATATCAAAAAGTACACCAAAGATGTGTTATATATACTGTAAATAAACTATCAAAATCTTCAGTAATTATATTTAATATACTGTACATAAAATATCAAAAATTACACCAAATGTATATTATACACTCTAAATAAAATATCAAAAAGGACAGTAAATATATATTACACTCTATGTAAAATATCAAAAACTACACCGTATATATTATATAATTTACATAAAATATCAAAAGTACACCAAATATTTATTATATACTGTACCTAAAATATCAAAAAGGACAGTAAATATATTTCATATTTTGCACATATACTATTAACAAAAACTACACCAAATACATTTTACATACTGTAAATAAAGTACCAAAAATTACAGTAAGTATATATTATCTACTGAACATAAATTATCATAAAGTACACCAAATATGTGTTATATATACTGTAAATAAACTATCAAAATCTTCAGTAGTTATATTTAATATACTGTACAGAAAATATCAAAAATTACACCAAATGTATATTATACACTCTAAATAAAATATCAAAAAGGACAGTAAATATATATTACACTCTATGTAAAATATCAAAAACTACACCAAATATATATTATATAATTTACATAAAATATCAAAAGTACACCAAATATATATTATATACTGTACATAAAATATCAAAAAGTACAGTAAATATATTTCATATATTGTACATATTATATTAACTAAAACTACACCAAATACATTTTATATACTGTAAATAATATATCAAAAATTACAGTAAGTATATATTATCTACTGTACATAAAATATCAAAAAGTACACCAAATATGTGTTATATATACTGTAAATAAACTATCAAAATCTTCAGTAATTATATTTAATATACTGTACATAAAATATCAATAATTACACCAAATGTATATTATAAACTCTAAATAAAATATCAAAAAGGACAGTAAATATATATTACACTCTATGTAAAATATCAAAAACTACACCGTATATATTATATAATTTACATAAAATATCAAAAGTACACCAAATATATATTATATACTGTACATAAAATATCAAAAAGTACAGTAAATATATTTCATATATTGTACATATAATATTAACTAAAAGTACACCAAATACATTTTACATACTCTAAATAAAATATCAAAAATTACAGTAAATATATATTATCTACTGTACATAAATTATCAAAAAGTACACCAAATATGTGTTATATATAGTGTAAATAAACTATCAAAATCTTCAGTAATTATATTTAATATACTGTACATAAAATATCAATAATTACACCAAATGTATATTATACACTCTAAATAAAATATCAAAAAGGACAGTAAATATATATTACACTCTATGTATAATATCAAAAACTACACCGTATATATTATATAATTTACATAAAATATCAAAAGTACACCAAATATATATTATATACTGTACATAAAATATCAAAAAGTACAGTAAATATATTTCATATATTGTACATATAATATTAACTAAAAGTACACCAAATACATTTTACATACTCTAAATAAAATACCAAAATTACAGTAAATATATATTATCTACTGTACATAAATTATCAAAAAGTACACCAAATATGTGTTATATATACTGTAAATAAACTATCAAAATCTTCAGTAATTATATTTAATATACTGTACATAAAATATCAAAAATTACACCAAATGTATATTATACACTCTAAATAAAATATCAAAAAGGACAGTAAATATATATTACCCTCTATGTAAAATATCAAAAACTACACAAAATATATATTATATAATTTACATAAAATATCAAAAGTACACCAAATATATATTATATACTCTACATAAAATGTCAAAAAGTAGAGTAAATATATTTCATATATTGTTCATATAATATTAACAAAAAGTACACCAAATACATTTTACATACTCTAAATAAAATATCAAAACTTACAGTAAGTATATATTATCTACTGTACATAAAATATCAAAAAGTACACCACATATGTGTTATGTATACTCTAAATAAACTATCAAAAACTTCAGTAATTATATTTAATATACTGTTCATAAAATATCAAAAATTACACCAAATGTATATTATACCCTCTAAGTAAAATATCAAAAAGGACAGTAAATATATATTACACTCTATGTAAAATATGAAAAACTACACCAAATATATATTATATAATTTACATAAAATATCAAAAGTACACCAAATATATATTATATACTGTACATAAAATATCAAAAAGTACAGTAAATATATTTCATATATTGTACATATAATATTATCTAAAAGTACACCAAATACATTTTACATACGGTAAATAAAATATCAAAAATTACAGTAAGTATATATTATCTACTGTACATAAAATATCAAAAAGTACACCAAAGATGTGTTATATATACTGTAAATAAACTATCAAAATCTTCAGTAATTATATTTAATATACTGTACATAAAATATCAAAAATTACACCAAATGTATATTATACACTCTAAATAAAATATCAAAAAGGACAGTAAATATATATTACACTCTATGTAAAATATCAAAAACTACACCAAATATATATTATATAATTTACATAAAATATCAAAAGTACACCAAATATATATTATATACTGTACATAATATATCAAAAAGTACAGTAAATATATTTCATATATTGTACATATAATATTAACTAAAAGTACACCAAGTACATTTTACATACTGTAAATAAAATATCAAAAATTACAGTAAGTATATATTATCTACTGAACATAAAATATCAGAAAGTACACCAAATATTTGTTATATATACTGTAAATAAACTATCAAAATCTTCAGTAATTATATTTAATATACTGTACATAAAATATCAAAAATTACACCAAATGTATATTATACACTCTAAATAATATATCAAATAGGACAGTAAATATATATTACACTCTATGTAAAATATCAAAAACTACATCAAATATATATTATATAATTTACATAAAATATCAATAGTACACCAACTGTATATTATATACTGTACATAAAATATCAAAAAGTACAGTAAATGTATTTCATATATTGTACATATAATATTAACTAAAAGTACACCAAATACATTTTACATACTGTAAATAAAATATCAAAAATTACAGTAAGTATATATTATCTACTGAACATAAATTATCATAAAGTACACCAAATATGTGTTATATATACTGTAAATAAACTATCAAAACCTTAAGTAATTATATTTAATATACTGTACATAAAATATCAAAAATTACACCAAATGTATATTATTCACTCTAAATAAAATATCAAAAAGACAGTAAATATATATTACACTCTATGTAAAATATCAAAAACTACACCAAATATATATTATATAATTTACATAAAATATCAAAAGTACACCAAATATATATTATATACTGTACATAAAATATCAAAAAGTACAGTAAATATATTTCATATTTTGTACATATTATATTAACTAAAACTACACCAAATACATTTTATATACTGTAAATAAAATATCAAACATTACAGTAAGTATATATTATCTACTGTACATAAAATATCAAAAAGTACACCAAATATGTGTTATATATACTGTAAATAAACTATCAAAATCTTCAGTAATTATATTTAATATACTGTACATAAAATATCAATAATTACACCAAATGTATATTATACACTCTAAATAAAATGTCAAAAAGTACAGTAAATATATATTACACTCTATGTAAAATATCAAAAACTACACCGTATATATTATATAATTTACATAAAATATCAAAAGGACACCAAATATATATTATATACTGTACATAAAATATCAAAAAGTACAGTAAATATATTTCATATTTTGTACATATACTATTAACTAAAACTACACCAAATACATTTTACATACTGTAAATAAAATATCAAAAATTCAGTATGTATATATTATCTACTGTACATAAAATATCACAACTACACCAAATATGTGTTATTTATACTGTTAATAAACTATCAAAATCTTCAGTAGTTATATTTAATATACTGTACATAAAATATCAAAAATTACACCAAATGTATATTATACACTCTAAATAAAATAACAAAAAGGACAGTAAATATATATTACACTCTATGTAAAATATCAAAAACTACACCAAATATATATTATATAATTTACATAAAATATCAAAAATACACCAAATATATATTATAAACTGTACATAAAATATCAAAAAGTACAGTAAATATATTTCATATATTGTACATATAATACTAACTAAAACTACACCAAATACATTTTACATACTGTAAATAAAATATCAAAAATTACAGTAAGTATATATTATCTACTGTACATAAAATATCAAAAAGTACACCAAATATGTGTTATATATACTGTAAATAAACTATCAAAATCCTCAGTAATTATATTTAATATACTGTACAGAAAATATCAAAAATTACACCAAATGTATATTATACACTCTAAATAAAATATCAAAAAGGACTGTAAATATATATTACACTCTATGTAAAATATCAAAAACTACACAAAATATATATTATATAATTTACATAAAATATCAAAAGTACACCAAATATATATTATATAGTGTACATAAAATATCAAAAAGTACAGTAAATATATTTCATATATTGTACATATAATACTAACTAAAACTACACCAAATACATTTTACATACAGTAAATAAAATATCAAAAATTACAGAATGTATATATTATCTACTCTACATAAAATATCAAATACTACGCCAAATATGTGTTATATATACTGTAAATAAACTATCAAAATCTTCAGTAATTATATTTAATATACTGTTCATAAAATATCAAAAATTACACCTAATGTATATTATACACTCTAAATAATATATCAAAAAGGACAGTAAATATATATTACACTCTATGTAAAATATCAAAAACTACACCAAATATATATTATATAATTTACATAAAATATCAAAAGTACACCAAATATATAGTATAAACTGTACATAAAATATCAAAAAGTACAGTAAATATATTTCATATATTGTACATATAATATTAACTAAAACTACACCAAATACATTTTACATACTGTAAATAAAATATCAAAAATTATAGTAAGTATATATTATCTCCTGTACATAAAATATCAAAAAGTACACCAAAGATGTGTTATATATACTGTAAATAAACTATCAAAATCTTCAGTAATTATAATTAATATACTGTACATTAAATTTAAAAATTTCACCAAATGTATATTATACACTCTAAATAAAATATCAAAAAGGACAGTAAATATATATTACACTCTATGTAAAATATCAAAAACTACACCAAATATATATTATATAATTTACATAAAATATCAAAAGTACACCAAATATATATTATATAGTGTACATAAAATATCAAAAAGTACAGTAAATGCATTTCATATATTGTACATATAATATTAAATAAAAGTACACCAAATACATTTTACATACTGTAAATAAAATATCAAAAATTACAGTAAGTATATATTATCTACTGTACATAAAATATCAAAAAGTACACCAAATATGTGTTATATATACTGTAAATAAACTATCAAAATTTTCGGTAATTATATATAATATACTGTACATAAAATATCAAAAATTACACCAAATGTATATTATACACTCTAAATAAAATACCAAAAAGGACAGTAAATATATATTACACTCTATGTAAAATATCAAAAACTACACCAAATATATATTATATAATTTACATAAAATATCAAAAGTACACCAAATATATATTATATACTGTACATAAAATATCAAAAAGTACAGTAAATATATTTCATATCTTGTACATATAATATTAACTAAAAGTACACCAAATACATTTTACATACTGTAAAAAATATCAAAAATTACAGTAAGTATATATTATCTACTGTACATAAAATATCAAAAAGTACACCAAAGATGTGTTATATATACTGTAAATAAACTATCAAAATCTTCAGTAATTATATTTAATATACTGTACATAAAATATCAAAAATTACACCAAATGTATATTATACAATCTAAATAAAATATCAAAAAGGACAGTAAATATATATTACACTCTATGTAAAATATCAAAAACTACACCAAATACATATAATATAATTTACATAAAATATCAAAAGTACACCAAATATAAATTATATACTGTACATAAAATATCAAAAAGTACAGTAAATATATTTCATATATTGTACATATAATATTAAATAAAAGTACACCAAATACATTTTACATACTGTAAATAAAATATCAAAAATTACAGTAAGGATATATTATCTACTGTACATAAAATATCAAAAAGTACACCAAATATGTGTTATGTATACTGTAAATAAACTTTTAAAAACTTCAGTAATTATATTTAATATACTATACATAAAATATCAAAAATTACACCAAATGTATACTATACACTCTAAATAAAATATCAAAAAGGACAGTAAATATATATTACACTCTATGTAAAATATCAAAAACTACACAAAATATATATTATATAATTTACATAAAATATCAAACGTACACCAAATATATATTATATACTGTACATAAAATGTCAAAAAGTAGAGTAAATATATTTCATATATTGTTCATATAATATTAACAAAAAGTACACCAAATACATTTTACATACTGTAAATAAAATATCAAAACTTACAGTAAGTATATATTATCTACTGTACATAAAATATCAAAAAGTACACCACATATGTGTTATGTATACTCTAAATAAACTATCAAAAACTTCAGTAATTATATTTAATATACTGTTCATAAAATATCAAAAATTACACCAAATGTATATTATACACTCTAAGTAAAATATCAAAAAGGACAGTAAATATATATTACACTCTATGTAAAATATCAAAAACTACACCGTATATATTATATAATTTACATAAAATATCAAAAGTACACCAAATATTTATTATATACTGTACATAAAATTTCAAAAAGGACAGTAAATATATTTCATATTTTGTACATATACTATTAACTAAAACTACACCAAATACATTTTACATACTGTAAATAAAATATCAAAAATTACAGTAAGTATATATTATCTACTGAACATAAAATATCAAAAAGTACACCAAATACGTGTTATATATACTGTAAATAAACTATGAAAATCTTCAGTAATTATATTTAATATACTGTACAGAAAATATCAAAATTACACCAAATGTATATTATACACTCTAAATAAAATATCAAAAAGGACAGTAAATATATATTACACTCTATGTAAAATATCAAAAACTACACCAAGTATATATTATATAATTTACATAAAATATCAAAAGTACACCAAATATATATTACATACTGTACATAAAATATCAAAAAGTACAGCAAATATATTTCATATATTGTACATATAATATTAACTAAAAGTACACCAAATACATTTTACATACTGTAAATAAAATATCAAAAATTACAGTAAGTATATATTATCTACTGTACATAAAATATCAAAAAGTACAACAAATATGTGTTATATATACTGTAAATAAACTATCAAAATCTTCAGTAATTATATTTAATATACTGTACATAAAATATCAAAAATTACACCAAATGTATATTATACACTCTAAATAAAATATCAAAAAGGACAGTAAATATATATTACACTATATGTAAAATATCAAAAACTACACCGTATATATTATATAATTTACATAAAATATCAAAAGTACACCAAATATTTATTATATACTGTACATAAAATTTCAAAAAGGAGAGTAAATATATTTCATATTTTGTACATATACTATTAACTAAAACTAAACCAAATACATTTTACATACTGTAAATAAATTATCAAAAATTACAGTAAGTATATATTATCTACTGAACATAAAATATCAAAAAGTACACCAAATACGGGTTATATATACTGTAAATAAACTATCAAAATCTTCAGTAATTATATTTAATATACTGTACAGAAAATATCAAAAATTACACCAAATGTATATTATACACTCTAAATAAAATATCAAAAATGACAGTAAATATATATTACACTCTATGTAAAATATCAAAAACTACACCAAATATATATTATATAATTTACATAAAATATCAAAAGTACACCAAATATATATGACATACTGTACATAAAATATCAAAAAGTACAGCAAATATATTTCATATATTGTACATATAATATTAACTAAAAGTACACCAAATACATTTTACATACTGTAAATAAAATATCAAAAATTACAGTAAGTATATATTATCTACTGTACATAAAATATCAAAAAGTACAACAAATATGTGTTATATATACTGTAAATAAACTATCAAAATCTTCAGTAATTATATTTAATATACTGTACATAAAATATCAAAAATTACACCAAATGTATATTATACACTCTAAATAAACTATCAAAAAGGACAGTAAATATATATTACACTCTATGTAAAATATCAAAAACTACACCAAATATATATTATATAATTTACATAAAATATCAAAAGTACACCAAATATATATTATATACTGTACATAAAATGTCAAAAAGTACAGTAAATATATTTCATATATTGTTCATATAATACTAACTAAAAGTACACCAAATACATTTTACATACTGTAAATAAAATATCAAAATTACAGTAAGAATATATTATCTACTGTACATAAAATATCAAAAAGTACACCAAATATGTGTTATGTATGCTCTAAATAAACTATCAAAATCTTCAGTAATTATATTTAATATACTGTTCATAAAATATCAAAAATTACACCAAATGTATATTATACACTCTAAGTAAAATATCAAAAAGGACAGTAAATATATATTACACTCTATGTAAAATATCAAAAACTACACCGTATATATTATATAATATACATAAAACATCAAAAGTACACCAAATATATATTACATACTGTACATAAAATATCAAAAAGTACAGTAAATATATTTCATATATTGTACATATAATATTAACTAAAAATACACCAAATACATTTTACATACTCTAAATAAAATATCAAAAATTACAGTAAATATATATTATCTACTGTACATAAATCATCAAAAAGTACACCAAATATGTGTTATATATAGTGTAAATAAACTATCAAAATCTTCAGTAATTATATTTAATATACTGTACATAAAATATCAATAATTACACCAAATGTATATTATACACTCTAAATAAAATATCAAAAAGGACAGTAAATATATATTACACTCTATGTAAAATATCAAATCTACACCGTATATATTATATAATTTACATAAAATATCAAAAGTACACCAAATATGTATTATATACTGTACATAAAATATCAAAAAGGACAGTAAATATATTTCATATATTGTACATATAATATTAACTAAAAGTACACCAAATACATTTTACATACTCTAAATAAAATACCAAAATTACAGTAAATATATATTATCTACTGTACATAAATTATCAAAAAGTACACCAAATATGTGTTATATATACTGTAAATAAACTATCAAAATCTTCAGTAATTATATTTAATATACTGTACATAAAATATCAAAAATTACACCAAATGTATATTATACACTCTAAATAAAATATCAAAAATGACAGTAAATATATATTACACTCTATGTAAAATATCAAAAACTACAGCAAACATATATTATATAATTTACATAAAATATCAAAAGTACACCAAATATATATTACATACTGTACGTAAAATATCAAAAAGTACAGTAAATATATTTCATATATTGTACATATTATATTAACTAAAAGTACACCAAATACATTTTACATACTGTAAATAAAATATCAAAAATTACAGTAAGTATATATTATCTACTGTACATAAAATATCAAAAAGTACACCAAATATGTGTTATATATACTGTAAATAAACTATCAAAATCTTCAGTAATTATATTTAATATACTGTACATAAAATATCAAAAATTACACCAAATGTATATTATACACTCTAAATAAAATATCAAAAAGGACAGTAAATATATATTACACTCTATGTAAAATATCAAAAACTACACCCAATATATATTATATAATTTACATAAAATATCAAAAGTACACCAAATATATATTATATACTGTACATAAAATATCAAAAAGTACAGTAAATATATTTCATATATTGTACATATAATATTAACTAAAAGTACACCAAGTACATTTTACATACGGTAAATAAAATATCAAAAATTACAGTAAGTATATATTATCTACTGTACATAAAATATCAAAAAGTACACCAAAGATATGTTATATATACTGTCAATAAACTATCAAAATCTTCAGTAATTATATTTAATATACTGTACATAAAATATCAAAAATTACACCAAATGTATATTATACACTCTAAATAAAATATCAAAAAGGACAGTAAATATATATTACACTCTATGTAAAATATCAAAAACTACACCAATTATATATTATATAATTTACATAAAATATCAAAAGTACACCAAATATATATTATAAACTGTACATAAAATATCAAAAAGTACAGTAAATATATTTCATATATTGTACATATAATATTAACTAAAACTACACCAAATATATTTTACATAGTGTAAATAAAATATCAAAAATTACAGTAAGTATATATTATCTACTGTACATAAAATATCAGAAAGTACACCAAATATTTGTTATATATACTGTAAATAAACTATCAAAATCTTCAGAAATTATATTTAATATACTGTACATAAAATATCAAAAATTACACCAAATGTATATTATACACTCTAAATAATATATCAAAAAGGACAGTAAATGTATATTACACTCTATGTAAAATATCAAAAACTACACCAAATATATATTATATAATTTACATAAAATATCAAAAGTACACCAACTATATATTATATACTGTACATAAAATATCAAAAAGTACAGTAAATGTATTTCATATATTGTACATATAATATTAACTGAAAGTACACCAAATACATTTTACATACTGTAAATAAAATATCAAAAATTACAGTAAGTATATATTATCTACTGAACATAAATTATCATAAAGTACACCAAATATGTGTTATATATACTGTAAATAAACTATCAAAACCTTAAGTAATTATATTTAATATACTGTACATAAAATATCAAAAATTACACCAAATGTATATTATACACTCTAAATAAAATATCAAAAAGACAGTAAATATATATTACACTCTACGTAAAATATCAAAAACTACACCAAATATATATTATATAATTTACATAAAATATCAAAAGTACACCAAATATATATTATATACTGTACATAAAATATCAAAAAGTACAGTAAATATATTTCATATTTTGTACATATTATATTAACTAAAACTACACCAAATACATTTTATATACTGTAAATAAAATATCAAAAATTACAGTAAGTATATATTATCTACTGTACATAAAATATCAAAAAGTACACCAAATATGTGTTATATATACTGTAAATAAACTATCAAAATCTTCAGTAATTATATTTAATATACTGTACATAAAATATCAAAAATTACACCAAATGTATATTATACACTCTAAGTAAAATATCAAAAAGGACAGTAAATATATATTACACTCTATGTAAAATATCAAAAACTACACCGTATATATTATATAATTTACATAAAATATCAAACGTACACCAAATATATATTATATACTGTACATAAAATATCAAAAAGTACAGTAAATATATTTCATATTTTGTACATATACTATTAACTAAAACTACACCAAATACATTTTACATACTGTAAATAAAATATCAAAAATTCAGTATGTATATATTATCTACTGTACATAAAATATCAAAACTACACCAAATATGTGTTATTTATACTGTTAATAAACTATCAAAATCTTCAGTAATTATATTTAATATACTGTACATAAAATATCAAAAATTACACCAAATGTATATTATACACTCTAAATAAAATAACAAAAAGGACAGTAAATATATATTACACTCTATGTAAAATATCAAAAACTACACCAAATATATATTATATAATTTACATAAAATATCAAAAATACACCAAATATATATTATAAACTGTACATAAAATATCAAAAAGTACAGTAAATATATTTCATATATTGTACATATAATACTAACTAAAACTACACCAAATACATTTTACATACTGTAAATAAAATATCAAAAATTACAGTAAGTATATATTATCTACTGTACATAAAATATCAAAAAGTACACCAAATATGTGTTATATATACTGTAAATAAACTATCAAAATCTTCAGTAATTATATTTAATATACTGTTCATAAAATATCAAAAATTACACCAAATGTATATTATACACTCTAAATAAAATATCAAAAAGACAGTAAATATATATTACACTCTATGTAAAATATCAAAAACTACACCAAATATATATTATATAATTTACATAAAATATCAAAAGTACACCAAATATATATTATATACTGTACATAAAATGTCAAAAAGTACAGTAAATATATTTCATATATTGATCATATAATATTAACTAAAAGTACACCAAATACATTTTACATACTGTAAATAAAATATCAAAAATTACAGTAAGTATATATTATCTACTGTACATAAAATATCAAAAAGTACACCAAATATGTGTTATATATACTGTAAATAAACTATCAAAATCTTCAGTAATTATATTTAATATACTGTACATAAAATATCAAAAATTACACCAAATGTATATTATACACTCTAAATAAAATATCAAAAAGGACAGTAAATATATATTACACTCTATGTAAAATATCAAAAACTACACCAAATATATATTATATAATTTACATAAAATATCAAAAGTACACCAAATATATATTATATACTGTACATAAAATATCAAAAAGTACAGTAAATATATTTCATATATTGTACATATAATATTAACTAAAAGTACACCAAATACATTTTATATACTGTAAATAATATATCAACAACTACAGTAAATGTATATTACACACTGTACATAAAATATCAAAAAGTACACGAAATATGTGTTATATATACTGTAAATAAACTATCAAAAACTACAGTACTTATATTTAATATACTGTACATAAAATATCAAAAATTACACCAAATGTATATTATATACTGTAAATAAAATATCAAAAAGCTGGAAATATATACTACACACCCTATGTAAAATATCAAAAACTACACCAAATATATATTATATAATTTACATAAAATATCAAAAGGAAACCAAATATATCTTATATATTGTACATAAAATATCAAAAATTACAGGAAATATATTTCCTATATAGCACATATAATATTAACTAAAAGTACACCAAATACATTTTACATACAGTAAATAAAATATCAAAGAGTACAGTAAATATATATTACACACCATATGTAAAATATCACAATCTACACCAAATATATATTATATAATTTACATGAAATAGCAAAAGGACACCAAATATATCTTATATACTGTACATAAAATATCAAAAAGTACGGTAAATTTATTTCATATATTGTACACATAATATTAACTAAAAGTACACCAAATACATTTTATATAGTGTAAATAAAATATCAAAAAGTTCAGTAAATATGTATTACATACTGTACATAAAATATCAAAAAGTACACCAAATATGTATTAGATATACTGTAAATAAACTATCAAAAACTACAGTAATTATATTTAATATACTGTACATAAAATATCAAAAATTACACCAAATGTATATTATACACTCTAAATAGAATATCAAAAAGGACAGTAAATATATATTACACTCTATGTAAAATATCAAAAACTACACCAAATATATATTATATAATTTACATAAAATATCAAAAGTACACCGTATATATTATATACAGTACATAAAATATCAAAAAGTACAGCAAATATATTTCATATATTGTACATATAATATTAACTAAAAGTACATCAAATACATTTTATATAGTGTAAATAAAATATCAAAAAGTACAGTAAATATATATTACACACCATATGTAAAATATCACAATCTACGCCAAACATATATTATATAATTTACATTAAATATGAAAAGGACACCAAATATATCTTATCTACTGTACATAAAATATCAAAAAGTACAGTAAATATATTTCATATATTGTACATATAATATTAACTAAAAGTACGCCAAATACATTTTATATACTGTAAATAAAATATTAAAAAATTACAGTAAATGTATATTACATACTGTACATAAAATATCAAAAAGCACACCAAATATGTGTTATATATACTGTAAACAAACTATCAAAAACTACAGTAATTATGTTTCATATACTGTACATAAAATATCAAAAATTACTCCAAATGTATACTATTTACTGTAAATAAAATACCAAAAAGTACAGTAAATATATATTACACACCATATGGAAAGTATCACAATCTACACCAAATATATATTATATTATTTACATAAAATATCAAAAGGACACCAAATATATCTTATATACTGTACATAAAATATCAAAAAGTACAGTAAATATATTTCATATATTGTACATATAATATTAACTAAAAGTACACCAAATACATTTTACATACTGTAAATAAAATATCAAAAATTCCAGTAAGTTTATATTATCTACTGTACATAAGATATCAAAAAGTACACCAAAGATGTGTTATATATACTGTAAATAAACTACCAAAATCTTCAGTAATTATATTTAATATACTGTACATAAAATATCAAAAATTACACCAAATGTATATTATACACTATAAATAAAATATCAAAAAGGACAGTAAATATATATTACACTCTATGTAAAATATCAAAAACTACACCAAATATATATTATATAATTTACATAAAATATCAAAAGTACACCAAATATATATTATATACTGTACATAAAGTATCAAAAAGTACAGTAAATATATTTCATATATTGTACATATAATATTTACTAAAAGTACACCAAGTACATTTTACATACGGTAAATAAAATATCAAAAATTACAGTCAGTATATATTATCTACTGTACATAAAATATCAAAAAGTACACCAAAGATGTGTTATATATACTATAAATAAACTCTCAAAATCTTCAGTAATTATATTTAATATACTGTACCTAAAATATCAAAAATTACACCAAATGTATATTATACACTCTAAATAAAATCTCAAAAAGGACAGTAAATATATATTACACTCTATGTAAAATATCAAAAACTACACCAAATATATATTATATAATTTACATAAAATATCAAAAGTACACCAAATATATATTATATACTGTACATAAAATATCAAAAAGTACAGTAAATATATTTCATATATTGTATATATAATACTAACTAAAACTACACCAAATACATTTTACATACTGTAAATAAAATATCAAATATTACAGTAAGCATATATTTTCTACTGTACATAAAATATCAAAAAGTACACCAAATATGTGTTATATAAACTGTAAATAAACTATCAAAATCTTCAGTAATTATATTTAATATACTGTTCATAAAATATCAAAAATTACACAAAATGTATATTATACACTCTAAATAAAATATCAAAATGGACAGTAAATATATATTACACTCAATGTAAAATATCAAAAACTACACCCAATATATATTATATAATTTACATAAAATATCAAAAGTACACCAAATATATATTATATACTGTACATAAAATATCAAAAAGTACAGTAAATATATTTCATATATTGTACATATAATATTAACTAAAACTACACCAAATACATTTTACATACTGTAAATAAAATATCAAAAATTACAGTAAGTATATATTATCTACTGTACATAAAATATCAGAAAGTACACCAAATATGTGTTATATATACTGTAAATGAACTATCAAAATCTTCAGTAATTATATTTAATATACTGTACATAAAATATCAAAAATTACACCAAATGTATATTATACACTCTAAATAAAATATCAAAAAGGACAGTAAATATATATTACACTCTATGTAAAATATCAAAAACTACACCAAATATGTATTTTAAAATTTACATAAAATATCAAAAGTACACCAAATATATATTATATACTGTACATAAAATATCAAAAAGTACAGAAAATGTATTTCATATATTGTACATATAATATTAACTAAAAGTACACCAAATACATTTTACATACTCTAAATAAAATATCAAAAATTACAGTAAGTATATATTATCTACTGTACATAAATTATCATAAAGTACACCAAATATGTGTTATATATACAGTAAATAAACTATCAAAACCTTCAGTAATTATATTTAATATACTGTACATAAAATATCAAAAATTACACCAAATGTATATTATACACTCTAAATAAAATATCAAAAAGGACAGTAAATATATATTACACTCTAGGTAAAATATCAAAAACTACACCAAATATATATTATATAATTTACATAAAATATCAAAAGTACACCAAATATATATTATATACTGTACATAAAATATCAAAAAGTACAGTAAATATATTTCATATATTGTACATATAATATTAACTAAAAGTACACCAAATACATTTTACATACTGTAAATAATATATCAAAAATTACAGTAAGTATATATTATCTACTGTACATAAAATATCAAAAATACACCAAAGATGTGTTATATATACTGTAAATAAACTATCAAAATCTTCAGTAATTATATTTAATATACTGTACATAAAATATCAAAAATTACACCAAATGTATATTATACACTCTAAATAAAATATCAAAAAGGACAGTAAATATATATTACACTCTATGTAAAATATCAAAAACTACACCAAATATATATTATATAATTTACATAAAATATCAAAAGTACACCAAATATATATTATATACTGTACATAAAATATCAAAATTACAGTAAATATATTTCATATATTGTACATATAATATTAACTAAAAGTACACCAAGTACATTTTACATACGGTAAATAAAATATCAAAAATTACAGTAAGTATATATTATCTACTGTACATAAAATATCAAAAAGTACACCAAAGATGTGTTATATATACTGTAAATAAACTGTCAAAATCTTCAGTAACTATATTTAATATACTGTACCTAAAATATCAAAAATTACACCAAATGTATATTATACACTCTAATTAAAATATCAAAAAGGACAGTAAATATATATTACACACTATGTAAAATATCAAAAACTACACCAAATATATATTATATAATTTACATAAAATATCAAAAGTACACCAAATATATATTATATACTGTACATAAAATATCAAAAAGTACAGTAAATATATTTCATATATTGTACATATTATATTAACTAAAACTACACCAAATACATTTTATATACTGTAAATAAAATATCAAAAATTACAGTAAGTATATATTATCTACTGTACATAAAATATCAAAAAGTACACCAAATATGTCTTATATATACTTTAAATAAACTATCAAAACCTTCAGTAATTATATTTAATATACTGTACATAAAATATCAATAATTACACCAAATGTATATTATACACTCTAAATAAAATATCAAAAAGACAGTAAATATATATTACACTCTATGTAAAATATCAAAAACTACACCGTATATATTATATAATTTACATAAAATATCAAAAGTACACCAAATATATATTATATGCTGTACATAAAATATCAAAAAGTACAGTAAATATATTTCATATATTGTACATATAATATTAACTAAAAGTACACCAAATACATTTTACATACTGTAAATAAAATATCAAAAATTACAGTAAATATATATTATCTACTGTACAAAAATTATCAAAAAGTACACCAAATATGTGTTATGTATAGTGTAAATAAACTATCAAAATCTTCAGTAATTATATTTAATATACTGTACATAAAATATGAATAATTACACCAAATGTATATTATACACTCTAAGTAAAATATCAAAAAGGACAGTAAATATATATTACACTCTATGTAAAATATCAAAAACTACACCGTATATATTATATAATTTACATAAAATATCAAAAGTACACCAAATATATATTATATACTGTACATAAAATATCAAAAAGTACAGTAAATATATTTCATATATTGTACATATAATATTAACTAAAAGTACACCAAATACATTTTACATGCTCTAAATAAAATACCAAAATTACAGTAAATATATATTATCTACTGTACATAAATTATAAAAAAGTACACCAAATATGTGTTATATATACTGTAAATAAACTATCAAAATCTTAAGTAATTATATTTAATATACTGTACATAAAATATCAAAAATTACACCAAATGTATATTATACACTCTAAATAAAATATCAAAAAAGGACAGTATATATATATTACACTCTATGTAAAATATCAAAAACTACACCAAATATATATTATATAATTTACATAAAATATCAAAAGTACACCAAATATATATTATATACTGTACATAAAATATCAAAAAGTACAGTAAATATATTTCATATATTGTACATATAATATTAACTAAAAGTACACCAAATACATTTTACATACTGTAAATAAAATATAAAAAATTACAGTAAGTATATATTATCTAATGTACATAAAATATCAAAAAGTACACCAAATATGTGTTATATATACTGTAAATAAACTATCAAAATCTTCAGTAATTATATTTAATATACTGTACATAAAATATCAATAATTACACCAAATGTATATTATACACTCTAAATTAAATATCAAAAAGGACAGTAAATATATATTACACTCTATGTAAAATATCAAAACTACACCATATATATTATATAATTTACATAAAATATCAAAAGTACACCAAATATATATTATATACTGTACATAAAATATCAAATAGGACAGTAAATATATTTCATATTTTGTACATATACTATTAACTAAAACTACACCAAATACATTTTACATACTGTAAATAAAATATCAAAAATTACAGTAAGTATATATTATCTACTGAACATAAAATATCAAAAAGTACACCAAATATGTGTTATATATACTGTAAATAAACTATCAAAATCTTCAGTAATTATATTTAATATACTGTACAGAAAATATCAAAAATTACACGAAATGTATATTATACACTCTAAATAAAATATCAAAAAGGACAGTAAATATATATTACACTCTATGTAAAATATCAAAAACTACACCAAATATATATTATATAATTTACATAAAATATCAAAAGTACACCAAATATATATTACATACTGTACATAAAATATCAAAAAGTACAGTAAATATATTTCATATATTGTACATATTATATTAACTAAAAGTACACCAAATACATTTTACATACTGTAAATAAAATATCAAAAATTACAGTAAGTATATATTATCTACTGTACATAAAATATCAAAAAGTACACCAAATATGTGTTATATATACTGTAAATAAACTATCAAAATCTTCAGTAATTATATTTAATATACTGTACAGAAAATATCAAAAATTACACCAAATGTATATTATACACTCTAAATAAAATATCAAAAAGGACGGTAAATATATATTACACTCTATGTAAAATATCAAAAACTACACAAAATATATATTATATAATTTACATAAAATATCAAAAGTACACCAAATATATATTATATACTGTACATAAAATGTCAAAAAGTAGAGTAAATATATTTCATATATTGTTCATATAATATTAACAAAAAGTACACCAAATACATTTTACATACTCTAAATAAAATATCAAAACTTACAGTAAGTATATATTATCTACTGTACATAAAATATCAAAAAGTACACCACATATGTGTTATGTATACTCTAAATAAACTATCAAAAACTTCAGTAATTATGTTTAATATACTGTTCATAAAATATCAAAAATTACAACAAATGTATATTATACACTCTAAGTAAAATATCAAAAAGGACAGTAAATATATATTACACTCTATGTAAAATATCAAAAACTACACCAAATATATATTATATAATTTACATAAAATATCAAAAGTACACCAACTATATATTATATACTGTACATAAAATATCAAAAAGTACAGTCAATATATTTCATATATTGTACATATAATATTAAATAAAAGTACACCAAATACATTTTACATACGGTAAATAAAATACCAAAAATTACAGTAAGTATATATTATCTACTGTACATAAAATATCAAAAAGTACACCAAATATGTGTTATATATACTGTAAATAAACTATCAAAATCTTCAGTAATTATATTTAATATACTGTACATAAAATATCAATAATTACACCAAATGTATATTATACACTCTAAATAAAATATCAAAAAGGACAGTAAATATATATTACACTCTATGTAAAATATCAAAAACTACACCGTATATATTATATAATTTACATAAAATATCAAAAGTACACCAAATATATATTATATACTGTACATAAAATATCAAAAAGTACAGTAAATATATTTCATATATTGTACATATAATATTAACTAAAAGTACACCAAATACATTTTACATACTCTAAATAAAATATCAAAAATTACAGTAAATATATATTATCTACTGTACATAAATTATCAAAAAGTACACCAAATATGTGTTATATATAGTGTAAATAAACTATCAAAATCTTCAGTAATTATATTTAATATACTGTACATAAAATATCAATAATTACACCAAATGTATATTATACACTCTAAATAAAATATCAAAAAGGACAGTAAATATATATTACACTCTATGTATAATATCAAAAACTATACCGTATATATTATATAATTTACATAAAATATCAAAAGTACACCAAATATATATTATATACTGTACATAAAATATCAAAAAGTACAGTAAATATATTTCATATATTGTACATATAATATTAACTAAAAGTACACCAAATACATTATACATACTCTAAATAAAATACCAAAATTACAGTAAATATATATTATCTACTGTACATAAATTATCAAAAAGTACACCAAATATGTGTTATATATATTGTAAATAAACTATCAAAATCTTAAGTAATTATATTTAATATACTGTACATAAAATATCAAAAATTACACCAAATGTATATTATACACTCTAAATAAAATATCAAAAAGAACAGTAAATATATATTACACTCTATGTAAAATATCAAAAACTACACCAAATATATATTATATAATTTACATAAAATATCAAAAGTACACCAAATATATATTACATACTGTACATAAAATATCAAAAAGTACAGTAAATATATTTCATATATTGTACATATTATATTAACTAAAAGTACACCAAATACATTTTACATACTGTAAATAAAATATCAAAAATTACAGTAAGTATATATTATCTACTGTACATAAAATATCGAAAAGTACACCAAATATGTGTTATATATACTGTAAATAAACTATCAAAATCTTCAGTAATTATATTTAATATACTGTACATAAAATATCAAAAATTACACCAAATGTACATTATACACTCTAAATAAAATATCAAAAAGGACAGTAAATATATATTACACTCTATGTAAAATATCAAAAACTACACAAAATATATATTATATAATTTACATAAAATATCAAAAGTACACCAAATATATATTATATACTGTACTTAAAATGTCAAAAAGTAGAGTAAATATATTTCATATATTGTTCATATAATATTAACAAAAAGTACACCAAATACATTTTACATACTGTAAATAAAATATCAAAACTTACAGTAAGTATATATTATCTACTGTACATAAAATATCAAAAAGTACACCACATATGTGTTATGTATACTCTAAATAAACTAACAAAAACTTCAGTAATTATATTTAATATACTGTTCATAAAATATCAAAAATTACACCAAATGTATATTATACACTCTAAGTAAAATATCAAAAAGGACAGTAAATATGTATTACACTCTATGTAAAATATCAAAAACTACACCAAATATATATTATATAATTTACATAAAATATCAAAAGTACACCAAATATATATTATATACTGTACATAAAATATCAAAAAGTACAGTAAATATATTTCATATATTGTACATATAATAATAACTAAAACTACACCAAATACATTTTACATACTGTAAATAAAATATAAAAAATTACAGTAAGTATATATTATCTACTGTACATAAAATATCAAAAAGTACACCAAAGATGTGTTATATGTACTGTAAATAAACTATCAAAATCTTCAGTAATTATATTTAATATACTGTACATAAAATATCAATAATTACACCAAAAGTATATTATACTCTCTAAAAAAAATATCAAAAAGGACAGTAAATATATATTACACTCTATGTAAAATATCAAAAACTACACCGTATATATTATATAATTTACATAAAATATCAAAATTACACCAAATATATATTATATACTGTACATAAAATATCAAAAAGGACAGTAAATATATTTCATATTTTGTACATATACTATTAACTAAAACTACACCAAATACATTTTACATACTGTAAATAAAATATCAAAAATTACATTAAGTATATATTATCTACTGAACATAAAATATCAAAAAGTACACCAAATATGTGTTATATATACTGTAAATTAACTATCAAAATCTTCAGTAATTATATTTAATATACTGTACAGAAAATATCAAAAATTACACCAAATGTATATTATACACTCTAAATAAAATATCAAAAAGGACAGTAAATATATATTACACTCTATGTAAAATATCAAAAACTACACAAAATATATATTATATAATTTACATAAAATATCAAAAGTACACCAAATATATATTACATACTGTACATAAAATATCAAAAAGTACAGTAAATATATTTCATATATTGTACATATTATATTAACTAAAAGTACACCAAATACATTTTACATACTGTAAATAAAATATCAAAAATTACAGTAAGTATATATTATCTACTGTACATAAAATATCAAAAAGTACACCAAATATGTGTTATATATACTGTAAATAAACTATCAAAATCTTCAGTAATTATATTTAATATACTGTACATAAAATATCAAAAATTACACCAAATGTATATTATACACTCTAAATAAAATATCAAAAAGGACAGTAAATATATATTACACCCTATGTAAAATATCAAAAACTACACAAAATATATATTATATAATTTTCATAAAATATCAAAAGTACACCAAATATATATTATATACTGTACATAAAATGTCAAAAAGTAGAGTAAATATATTTCATATATTGTTCATATAATATTAACAAAAAGTACACCAAATACATTTTACATACTCTAAATAAAATATCAAAACTTACAGTAAGTATATATTATCTACTGTACATAAAATATCAAAAAGTACACCACATATGTGTTATGTATACTCTAAATAAACTATCAAAAACTTCAGTAATTATATTTAATATACTGTTCATAAAATATCAAAAATTACACCAAATGTATATTATACACTCTAAGTAAAATATCAAAAAGGACAGTAAATATATATTACACTCTATGTAAAATATCAAAAACTACACCAAATATATATTATATAATTTACGTAAAATATCAAAAGTACACCAAATATATATTATATACTGTACATAAAATATCAAAAAGTACAGTAAATATATTTCATATATTGTACATATAATATTAACTAAAAGTACACCAAATACATTTTACATACGGTAAATAAAATATCAAAAATTACAGTAAGTATATATTATCTACTGTACATAAAATATCAAAAAGTACACCAAAGATGTGTTATATATACTGTAAATAAACTATCAAAATCTTCAGTAATTATATTTAATATACTGTACATAAAATATCAAAAATTACACCAAATGTATATTATACACTCTAAATAAAATATCAAAAAGGACAGTAAATATATATTACACTCTATGTAAAATATCAAAAACTACACCGTATATATTATATAATTTACATAAAATATCAAAGGTACACCAAATATTTATTATATACTGTACATAAAATTTCAAAAAGGACAGTAAATATATTTCATATTTTGTACATATACTATTAACTAAAACTACACCAAATACATTTTACATACTGTAAATAAAATATCAAAAATTACAGTAAGTATATATTATCTACTGAACATAAAATATCAAAAAGTACAACAAATACGTGTTATATATACTGTAAATAAACTATGAAAATCTTCAGTAATTATATTTAATATACTGTACAGAAAATATCAAAAATTACACCAAATGTATATTATACACTCTAAATAAAATATCAAAAAGGACAGTAAATATATATTACACTCTATGTAAAATATCAAAAACTACACCAAATATATATTATATAATTTACATAAAATATCAAAAGTACACCAAATATATATTACATACTGTACATAAAATATCAAAAAGTACAGCAAATATATTTCATATATTGTACATATAATATTAACTAAAAGTACACCAAATACATTTTACATACTGTAAATAAAATATCAAAAATTACAGTAAGTATATATTATCTACTGTACATAAAATATCAAAAAGTACAACAAATATGTGTTATATATACTGTAAATAAACTATCAAAATCTTCAGTAATTATATTTAATATACTGTACATAAAATATCAAAAATTACAACAAATGTATATTATACACTCTAAATAAAATATCAAAAAGGACAGTAAATATATATTACACTCTATGTAAAATATCAAAAACTACACAAAATATATATTATATAATTTACATAAAATATCAAAAGTACACCAAATATATATTATATACTGTACATAAAATGTCAAAAAGTACAGTAAATATATTTCATATATTGTTCATATAATATTAACAAAAAGTACACCAAATACATTTTACATACTGTAAATAAAATATCAAAACTTACAGTAAGTATATATTATCTACTGTACATAAAATATCAAAAAGTACACCACATATGTGTTATGTATACTCTAAATAAACTATCAAAAACTTCAGTAATTATATTTAATATACTGTTCATAAAATATCAAAAATTACACCAAATGTATATTATACACTCTAAGTAAAATATCAAAAAGGACAGTAAATATATATTACACTCTATGTAAAATATCAAAAACTACACCAAATATATATTATATAATTTACATAAAATATCAAAAGTATACCAAATATATATTATATACTGTACATAAAATACCAAAAATTACAGTAAATATATTTCATATATTGTACATATAATATTAACTAAAAGTACACCAAATACATTTTACATACGGTAAATAAAATATCAAAAATTACAGTAAGTATATATTATCTACTGTACATAAAATATCAAAAAGTACACCAAAGATGTGTTATATGTACTGTAAATAAACTATCAAAATCTTCAGTAATTATATTTAATATACTGTACATAAAATATCAAAAATTTCACCAAATGTATATTATACACTCTAAATAAAATATCAAAAAGGACAGTAAATATATATTACACTCTATGTAAAATATCAAAAACTACACCGTATATATTATATAATTTACATAAAATATCAAAAGTACACCAAATATTTATTATATACTGTACATAAAATATCAAAAAGGACAGTAAATATATTTCATATTTTGTACATATACTATTAACTAAAACTACACCAAATACATTTTACATACTGTAAATAAAATATCAAAAATTACACTAAGTATACATTATCTACTGAACATAAATTATCATAAAGTACACCAAATATGTGTTATATATACTGAAAATAAACTATCAAAATCTTCAGTAATTATATTTAATATACTATACAGAAAATATCAAAAATTACACCAAATGTATATTATACACTCTAAATAATATATCAAAAAGGACAGTAAATATATATTACACTCTATGTAAAATATCAAAAACTACACCAAATATATATTATATAATTTTCATAAAATATCAAAAGTACACCAAATATATATTACATACTGTACATAAAATATCAAAAAGTACAGTAAATATATTTCATATATTGTACATATTATATTAACTAAAAGTACACCAAATACATTTTACATACTGTAAATAAAATATCAAAAATTACAGTAAGTATATATTATCTACTGTACATAAAATATCAAAAAGTACACCAAATATGTGTTATATATACTGTAAATAAACTATCAAAATCTTCAGTAATTATATTTAATATACTGTACATAAAATATCAAAAATTACACCAAATGTATATTATACACTCTAAATAAAATATCAAAAAGGACAGTAAATATATATTACACTCTATGTAAAATATCAAAAACTACACAAAATATATATTATATAATTTACATAAAATATCAAAAGTACACCAAATATATATTATATACTGTACATAAAATATCAAAAAGTACAGTAAATATATTTCATATATTGTACATATAATATTAACTAAAAGTACACCAAATACATTTTACATACGGTAAATAAAATATCAAAAATTACAGTAAGTATATATTATCTACTGTACATAAAATATCAAAAAGTACACCAAAGATGTGTTATATATACTGTAAATAAACTATCAAAATCTTCAGTAATTATATTTAATATACTGTACATAAAATATCAAAAATTACACCAAATGTATATTATACACTCTAAATAAAATATCAAAAAGGACAGTAAATATATACTACACTCTATGTAAAATATCAAAAACTACACCGTATATATTATATAATTTACATAAAATATCAAAAGTACACCAAATATTTATTATATACTGTACATAAAATATCAAAAAGGACAGTAAATATATTTCATATTTTGTACATATACTATTAACTAAAACTACACCAAATACATTTTACATACTGTAAATAAATTATCAAAAATTACACTAAGTATATATTATCTACTGAACATAAATTATCATAAAGTACACCAAATATGTGTTATATATACTGTAAATAAACTATCAAAATCTTCAGTAATTATATTTAATATACTGTACAGAAAATATCAAAAATGACACCAAATGTATATTATACACTCTAAATAAAATATCAAAAAGGACAGTAAATATATATTACACTCTATGTAAAATATCAAAAACTACACCAAATATATATTGTATAATTTACATAAAATATCAAAAGTACACCAAATATATATTACATACTGTACATAAAATATCAAAAAGTACAGTAAATATATTTCATATATTGTACATATTATATTAGCTAAAAGTACACCAAATACATTTTACATACTGTAAATAAAATATCAAAAATTACAGTAAGTATATATTATCTACTGTACATAAAATATCAAAAAGTACACCAAATATGTGTTATATATACTGTAAATAAACTATCAAAATCTTCAGTAATTATATTTAATATACTGTACATAAAATATCAAAAATTACACCAAATGTATATTATACTCTCTAAATAAAATATCAAAAAGGACAGTAAATATATATTTCACTCTATGTAAAATATCAAAAACTACACAAAATATATATTATATAATTTACATAAAATATCAAAAGTACACCAAATATATATTATATACTGTACATAAAATGTCAAAAAGTACAGTAAATATATTTCATATATTGTTCATATAATATTAACAAAAAGTACACCAAATACATTTTACATACTGTAAATAAAATATCAAAACTTACAGTAAGTATATATTATCTACTGTACATAAAATATCAAAAAGTACACCACATATGTGTTATGTATACTCTAAATAAACTGTCAAAAACTTCAGTAATTATATTTAATATACTGTTCATAAAATATCAAAAGTTACACCAAATGTATATTATACACTCTAAGTATAATATCAAAAAGGACAGTAAATATATATTACACTCTATGTAAAATATCAAAAACTACACCAAATATATATTATATAATTTACATAAAATATCAAAAGTACACCAACTATATATTATAAACTGTACATAAAATATCAAAAAGTACAGTAAATATATTTCATATATTGTACATATAATATTAACTAAAAGTACACCAAATACATTTTACATATGGTAAATAAAATACCAAAAATTACAGTAAGTATATATTATCTACTGTACATAAAATATCAAAAAGTACACCAAAGATGTGTTATATATACTGTAAATAAACTATCAAAATCTTCAGTAATTATATTTAATATACTGTACATAAAATATCAATAATTACACCAAATGTATATTATACTCTCTAAATAAAATATGAAAAAGGACAGTAAATATATATTACACTCTATGTAAAATATCAAAAACTACACCGTATATATTATATAATTTACATAAAATATCAAAAGTACACCAAATATATATTATATACTGTACATAAAATATCAAAAAGGACAGTAAATATATTTCATATTTTGTACATATACTATTAACTAAAACTACACCAAATACATTTTACATACTGTAAATAAAATATCAAAAATTACATTAAGTATATATTATCTACTGAACATAAAATATCAAAAAGTACACCAAATATGTGTTATATATACTGTAAATAAACTATCAAAATCTTCAGTAATTATATTTAATATACTGTACAGAAAATATCAAAAATTACACCAAATGTATATTATACACTCTAAATAAAATATCAAAAAGGACAGTAAATATATATTACACTCTATGTAAAATATCAAAAACTACACCAAATATATATTATATAATTTACATAAAATATCAAAAGTACACCAAATATATATTACATACTGTACATAAAATATCAAAAAGTACAGTAAATATATTTCATATCTTGTACATATAATATTAACTAAAAGTACACCAAATACATTTTACATACTGTAAAAAATATCAAAAATTACAGTAAGTATATATTATCTACTGTACATAAAATATCAAAAAGTACACCAAAGATGTGTTATATATACTGTAAATAAACTATCAAAATCTTCAGTAATTATATTTAATATACTGTACATAAAATATCAAAAATTACACCAAATGTATATTATACAATCTAAATAAAATATCAAAAAGGACAGTAAATATATATTACACTCTATGTAAAATATCAAAAACTACACCAAATACATATAATATAATTTACATAAAATATCAAAAGTACACCAAATATAAATTATATACTGTACATAAAATATCAAAAAGTACAGTAAATATATTTCATATATTGTACATATAATATTAAATAAAAGTACACCAAATACATTTTACATACTGTAAATAAAATATCAAAAATTACAGTAAGGATATATTATCTACTGTACATAAAATATCAAAAAGTACACCAAATATGTGTTATGTATACTGTAAATAAACTTTTAAAAACTTCAGTAATTATATTTAATATACTATACATAAAATATCAAAAATTACACCAAATGTATACTATACACTCTAAATAAAATATCAAAAAGGACAGTAAATATATATTACACTCTATGTAAAATATCAAAAACTACACAAAATATATATTATATAATTTACATAAAATATCAAACGTACACCAAATATATATTATATACTGTACATAAAATGTCAAAAAGTAGAGTAAATATATTTCATATATTGTTCATATAATATTAACAAAAAGTACACCAAATACATTTTACATACTGTAAATAAAATATCAAAACTTACAGTAAGTATATATTATCTACTGTACATAAAATATCAAAAAGTACACCACATATGTGTTATGTATACTCTAAATAAACTATCAAAAACTTCAGTAATTATATTTAATATACTGTTCATAAAATATCAAAAATTACACCAAATGTATATTATACACTCTAAGTAAAATATCAAAAAGGACAGTAAATATATATTACACTCTATGTAAAATATCAAAAACTACACCGTATATATTATATAATTTACATAAAATATCAAAAGTACACCAAATATTTATTATATACTGTACATAAAATTTCAAAAAGGACAGTAAATATATTTCATATTTTGTACATATACTATTAACTAAAACTACACCAAATACATTTTACATACTGTAAATAAAATATCAAAAATTACAGTAAGTATATATTATCTACTGAACATAAAATATCAAAAAGTACACCAAATACGTGTTATATATACTGTAAATAAACTATGAAAATCTTCAGTAATTATATTTAATATACTGTACAGAAAATATCAAAATTACACCAAATGTATATTATACACTCTAAATAAAATATCAAAAAGGACAGTAAATATATATTACACTCTATGTAAAATATCAAAAACTACACCAAGTATATATTATATAATTTACATAAAATATCAAAAGTACACCAAATATATATTACATACTGTACATAAAATATCAAAAAGTACAGCAAATATATTTCATATATTGTACATATAATATTAACTAAAAGTACACCAAATACATTTTACATACTGTAAATAAAATATCAAAAATTACAGTAAGTATATATTATCTACTGTACATAAAATATCAAAAAGTACAACAAATATGTGTTATATATACTGTAAATAAACTATCAAAATCTTCAGTAATTATATTTAATATACTGTACATAAAATATCAAAAATTACACCAAATGTATATTATACACTCTAAATAAAATATCAAAAAGGACAGTAAATATATATTACACTATATGTAAAATATCAAAAACTACACCGTATATATTATATAATTTACATAAAATATCAAAAGTACACCAAATATTTATTATATACTGTACATAAAATTTCAAAAAGGAGAGTAAATATATTTCATATTTTGTACATATACTATTAACTAAAACTAAACCAAATACATTTTACATACTGTAAATAAATTATCAAAAATTACAGTAAGTATATATTATCTACTGAACATAAAATATCAAAAAGTACACCAAATACGGGTTATATATACTGTAAATAAACTATCAAAATCTTCAGTAATTATATTTAATATACTGTACAGAAAATATCAAAAATTACACCAAATGTATATTATACACTCTAAATAAAATATCAAAAAGGACAGTAAATATATATTACACTCTATGTAAAATATCAAAAACTACACCAAATATATATTATATAATTTACATAAAATATCAAAAGTACACCAAATATATATGACATACTGTACATAAAATATCAAAAAGTACAGCAAATATATTTCATATATTGTACATATAATATTAACTAAAAGTACACCAAATACATTTTACATACTGTAAATAAAATATCAAAAATTACAGTAAGTATATATTATCTACTGTACATAAAATATCAAAAAGTACAACAAATATGTGTTATATATACTGTAAATAAACTATCAAAATCTTCAGTAATTATATTTAATATACTGTACATAAAATATCAAAAATTACACCAAATGTATATTATACACTCTAAATAAACTATCAAAAAGGACAGTAAATATATATTACACTCTATGTAAAATATCAAAAACTACACCAAATATATATTATATAATTTACATAAAATATCAAAAGTACACCAAATATATATTATATACTGTACATAAAATGTCAAAAAGTACAGTAAATATATTTCATATATTGTTCATATAATACTAACTAAAAGTACACCAAATACATTTTACATACTGTAAATAAAATATCAAAATTACAGTAAGAATATATTATCTACTGTACATAAAATATCAAAAAGTACACCAAATATGTGTTATGTATGCTATAAATAAACTATCAAAATCTTCAGTAATTATATTTAATATACTGTTCATAAAATATCAAAAATTACACCAAATGTATATTATACACTCTAAGTAAAATATCAAAAAGGACAGTAAATATATATTACACTCTATGTAAAATATCAAAAACTACACCGTATATATTATATAATATACATAAAACATCAAAAGTACACCAAATATATATTACATACTGTACATAAAATATCAAAAAGTACAGTAAATATATTTCATATATTGTACATATAATATTAACTAAAAATACACCAAATACATTTTACATACTCTAAATAAAATATCAAAAATTACAGTAAATATATATTATCTACTGTACATAAATCATCAAAAAGTACACCAAATATGTGTTATATATAGTGTAAATAAACTATCAAAATCTTCAGTAATTATATTTAATATACTGTACATAAAATATCAATAATTACACCAAATGTATATTATACACTCTAAATAAAATATCAAAAAGGACAGTAAATATATATTACACTCTATGTAAAATATCAAATCTACACCGTATATATTATATAATTTACATAAAATATCAAAAGTACACCAAATATGTACTATATACTGTACATAAAATATCAAAAAGGACAGTAAATATATTTCATATATTGTACATATAATATTAACTAAAAGTACACCAAATACATTTTACATACTCTAAATAAAATACCAAAATTACAGTAAATATATATTATCTACTGTACATAAATTATCAAAAAGTACACCAAATATGTGTTATATATACTGTAAATAAACTATCAAAATCTTCAGTAATTATATTTAATATACTGTACATAAAATATCAAAAATTACACCAAATGTATATTATACACTCTAAATAAAATATCAAAAATGACAGTAAATATATATTACACTCTATGTAAAATATCAAAAACTACAGCAAACATATATTATATAATTTACATAAAATATCAAAAGTACACCAAATATATATTACATACTGTACGTAAAATATCAAAAAGTACAGTAAATATATTTCATATATTGTACATATTATATTAACTAAAAGTACACCAAATACATTTTACATACTGTAAATAAAATATCAAAAATTACAGTAAGTATATATTATCTACTGTACATAAAATATCAAAAAGTACACCAAATATGTGTTATATATACTGTAAATAAACTATCAAAATCTTCAGTAATTATATTTAATATACTGTACATAAAATATCAAAAATTACACCAAATGTATATTATACACTCTAAATAAAATATCAAAAAGGACAGTAAATATATATTACACTCTATGTAAAATATCAAAAACTACACCCAATATATATTATATAATTTACATAAAATATCAAAAGTACACCAAATATATATTATATACTGTACATAAAATATCAAAAAGTACAGTAAATATATTTCATATATTGTACATATAATATTAACTAAAAGTACACCAAGTACATTTTACATACGGTAAATAAAATATCAAAAATTACAGTAAGTATATATTATCTACTGTACATAAAATATCAAAAAGTACACCAAAGATATGTTATATATACTGTCAATAAACTATCAAAATCTTCAGTAATTATATTTAATATACTGTACATAAAATATCAAAAATTACACCAAATGTATATTATACACTCTAAATAAAATATCAAAAAGGACAGTAAATATATATTACACTCTATGTAAAATATCAAAAACTACACCAATTATATATTATATAATTTACATAAAATATCAAAAGTACACCAAATATATATTATAAACTGTACATAAAATATCAAAAAGTACAGTAAATATATTTCATATATTGTACATATAATATTAACTAAAACTACACCAAATATATTTTACATAGTGTAAATAAAATATCAAAAATTACAGTAAGTATATATTATCTACTGTACATAAAATATCAGAAAGTACACCAAATATTTGTTATATATACTGTAAATAAACTATCAAAATCTTCAGAAATTATATTTAATATACTGTACATAAAATATCAAAAATTACACCAAATGTATATTATACACTCTAAATAATATATCAAAAAGGACAGTAAATGTATATTACACTCTATGTAAAATATCAAAAACTACACCAAATATATATTATATAATTTACATAAAATATCAAAAGTACACCAACTATATATTATATACTGTACATAAAATATCAAAAAGTACAGTAAATGTATTTCATATATTGTACATATAATATTAACTGAAAGTACACCAAATACATTTTACATACTGTAAATAAAATATCAAAAATTACAGTAAGTATATATTATCTACTGAACATAAATTATCATAAAGTACACCAAATATGTGTTATATATACTGTAAATAAACTATCAAAACCTTAAGTAATTATATTTAATATACTGTACATAAAATATCAAAAATTACACCAAATGTATATTATACACTCTAAATAAAATATCAAAAAGACAGTAAATATATATTACACTCTACGTAAAATATCAAAAACTACACCAAATATATATTATATAATTTACATAAAATATCAAAAGTACACCAAATATATATTATATACTGTACATAAAATATCAAAAAGTACAGTAAATATATTTCATATTTTGTACATATTATATTAACTAAAACTACACCAAATACATTTTATATAGTGTAAATAAAATATCAAAAATTACAGTAAGTATATATTATCTACTGTACATAAAATATCAAAAAGTACACCAAATATGTGTTATATATACTGTAAATAAACTATCAAAATCTTCAGTAATTATATTTAATATACTGTACATAAAATATCAAAAATTACACCAAATGTATATTATACACTCTAAGTAAAATATCAAAAAGGACAGTAAATATATATTACACTCTATGTAAAATATCAAAAACTACACCGTATATATTATATAATTTACATAAAATATCAAACGTACACCAAATATATATTATATACTGTACATAAAATATCAAAAACTACAGTAAATATATTTCATATTTTGTACATATACTATTAACTAAAACTACACCAAATACATTTTACATACTGTAAATAAAATATCAAAAATTCAGTATGTATATATTATCTACTGTACATAAAATATCAAAACTACACCAAATATGTGTTATTTATACTGTTAATAAACTATCAAAATCTTCAGTAATTATATTTAATATACTGTACATAAAATATCAAAAATTACACCAAATGTATATTATACACTCTAAATAAAATAACAAAAAGGACAGTAAATATATATTACACTCTATGTAAAATATCAAAAACTACACCAAATATATATTATATAATTTACATAAAATATCAAAAATACACCAAATATATATTATAAACTGTACATAAAATATCAAAAAGTACAGTAAATATATTTCATATATTGTACATATAACACTAACTAAAACTACACCAAATACATTTTACATACTGTAAATAAAATATCAAAAATTACAGTAAGTATATATTATCTACTGTACATAAAATATCAAAAAGTACACCAAATATGTGTTATATATACTGTAAATAAACTATCAAAATCTTCAGTAATTATATTTAATATACTGTTCATAAAATATCAAAAATTACACCAAATGTATATTATACACTCTAAATAAAATATCAAAAAGACAGTAAATATATATTACACACTATGTAAAATATCAAAAACTACACCAAATATATATTATATAATTTACATAAAATATCAAAAGTACACCAAATATATATTATATACTGTACATAAAATGTCAAAAAGTACAGTAAATATATTTCATATATTGATCATATAATATTAACTAAAAGTACACCAAATACATTTTACATACTGTAAATAAAATATCAAAAATTACAGTAAGTATATATTATCTACTGTACATAAAATATCAAAAAGTACACCAAATATGTGTTATATATACTGTAAATAAACTATCAAAATCTTCAGTAATTATATTTAATATACTGTACATAAAATATCAAAAATTACACCAAATGTATATTATACACTCTAAATAAAATATCAAAAAGGACAGTAAATATATATTACACTCTATGTAAAATATCAAAAACTACACCAAATATATATTATATAATTTACATAAAATATCAAAAGTACACCAAATATATATTATATACTGTACATAAAATATCAAAAAGTACAGTAAATATATTTCATATATTGTACATATAATATTAACTAAAAGTACACCAAATACATTTTATATACTGTAAATAATATATCAACAACTACAGTAAATGTATATTACACACTGTACATAAAATATCAAAAAGTACACGAAATATGTGTTATATATACTGTAAATAAACTATCAAAAACTACAGTACTTATATTTAATATACTGTACATAAAATATCAAAAATTACACCAAATGTATATTATATACTGTAAATAAAATATCAAAAAGCTGGAAATATATACTACACACCCTATGTAAAATATCAAAAACTACACCAAATATATATTATATAATTTACATAAAATATCAAAAGGAAACCAAATATATCTTATATATTGTACATAAAATATCAAAAATTACAGGAAATATATTTCCTATATAGCACATATAATATTAACTAAAAGTACACCAAATACATTTTACATACAGTAAATAAAATATCAAAGAGTACAGTAAATATATATTACACACCATATGTAAAATATCACAATCTACACCAAATATATATTATATAATTTACATGAAATAGCAAAAGGACACCAAATATATCTTATATACTGTACATAAAATATCAAAAAGTACGGTAAATTTATTTCATATATTGTACACATAATATTAACTAAAAGTACACCAAATACATTTTATATAGTGTAAATAAAATATCAAAAAGTTCAGTAAATATGTATTACATACTGTACATAAAATATCAAAAAGTACACCAAATATGTATTAGATATACTGTAAATAAACTATCAAAAACTACAGTAATTATATTTAATATACTGTACATAAAATATCAAAAATTACACCAAATGTATATTATACACTCTAAATAGAATATCAAAAAGGACAGTAAATATATATTACACTCTATGTAAAATATCAAAAACTACACCAAATATATATTATATAATTTACATAAAATATCAAAAGTACACCGTATATATTATATACAGTACATAAAATATCAAAAAGTACAGCAAATATATTTCATATATTGTACATATAATATTAACTAAAAGTACATCAAATACATTTTATATAGTGTAAATAAAATATCAAAAAGTACAGTAAATATATATTACACACCATATGTAAAATATCACAATCTACGCCAAACATATATTATATAATTTACATTAAATATGAAAAGGACACCAAATATATCTTATCTACTGTACATAAAATATCAAAAAGTACAGTAAATATATTTCATATATTGTACATATAATATTAACTAAAAGTACGCCAAATACATTTTATATACTGTAAATAAAATATTAAAAAATTACAGTAAATGTATATTACATACTGTACATAAAATATCAAAAAGCACACCAAATATGTGTTATATATACTGTAAACAAACTATCAAAAACTACAGTAATTATGTTTCATATACTGTACATAAAATATCAAAAATTACTCCAAATGTATACTATTTACTGTAAATAAAATACCAAAAAGTACAGTAAATATATATTACACACCATATGGAAAGTATCACAATCTACACCAAATATATATTATATTATTTACATAAAATATCAAAAGGACACCAAATATATCTTATATACTGTACATAAAATATCAAAAAGTACAGTAAATATATTTCATATATTGTACATATAATATTAACTAAAAGTACACCAAATACATTTTACATACTGTAAATAAAATATCAAAAATTCCAGTAAGTTTATATTATCTACTGTACATAAGATATCAAAAAGTACACCAAAGATGTGTTATATATACTGTAAATAAACTACCAAAATCTTCAGTAATTATATTTAATATACTGTACATAAAATATCAAAAATTACACCAAATGTATATTATACACTATAAATAAAATATCAAAAAGGACAGTAAATATATATTACACTCTATGTAAAATATCAAAAACTACACCAAATATATATTATATAATTTACATAAAATATCAAAAGTACACCAAATATATATTATATACTGTACATAAAGTATCAAAAAGTACAGTAAATATATTTCATATATTGTACATATAATATTTACTAAAAGTACACCAAGTACATTTTACATACGGTAAATAAAATATCAAAAATTACAGTCAGTATATATTATCTACTGTACATAAAATATCAAAAAGTACACCAAAGATGTGTTATATATACTATAAATAAACTCTCAAAATCTTCAGTAATTATATTTAATATACTGTACCTAAAATATCAAAAATTACACCAAATGTATATTATACACTCTAAATAAAATCTCAAAAAGGACAGTAAATATATATTACACTCTATGTAAAATATCAAAAACTACACCAAATATATATTATATAATTTACATAAAATATCAAAAGTACACCAAATATATATTATATACTGTACATAAAATATCAAAAAGTACAGTAAATATATTTCATATATTGTATATATAATACTAACTAAAACTACACCAAATACATTTTACATACTGTAAATAAAATATCAAATATTACAGTAAGCATATATTTTCTACTGTACATAAAATATCAAAAAGTACACCAAATATGTGTTATATAAACTGTAAATAAACTATCAAAATCTTCAGTAATTATATTTAATATACTGTTCATAAAATATCAAAAATTACACAAAATGTATATTATACACTCTAAATAAAATATCAAAATGGACAGTAAATATATATTACACTCAATGTAAAATATCAAAAACTACACCCAATATATATTATATAATTTACATAAAATATCAAAAGTACACCAAATATATATTATATACTGTACATAAAATATCAAAAAGTACAGTAAATATATTTCATATATTGTACATATAATATTAACTAAAACTACACCAAATACATTTTACATACTGTAAATAAAATATCAAAATTTACAGTAAGTATATATTATCTACTGTACATAAAATATCAGAAAGTACACCAAATATGTGTTATATATACTGTAAATGAACTATCAAAATCTTCAGTAATTATATTTAATATACTGTACATAAAATATCAAAAATTACACCAAATGTATATTATACACTCTAAATAAAATATCAAAAAGGACAGTAAATATATATTACACTCTATGTAAAATATCAAAAACTACACCAAATATGTATTTTAAAATTTACATAAAATATCAAAAGTACACCAAATATATATTATATACTGTACATAAAATATCAAAAAGTACAGAAAATGTATTTCATATATTGTACATATAATATTAACTAAAAGTACACCAAATACATTTTACATACTCTAAATAAAATATCAAAAATTACAGTAAGTATATATTATCTACTGTACATAAATTATCATAAAGTACACCAAATATGTGTTATATATACAGTAAATAAACTATCAAAACCTTCAGTAATTATATTTAATATACTGTACATAAAATATCAAAAATTACACCAAATGTATATTATACACTCTAAATAAAATATCAAAAAGGACAGTAAATATATATTACACTCTAGGTAAAATATCAAAAACTACACCAAATATATATTATATATTTTACATAAAATATCAAAAGTACACCAAATATATATTATATACTGTACATAAAATATCAAAAAGTACAGTAAATATATTTCATATATTGTACATATAATATTAACTAAAAGTACACCAAATACATTTTACATACTGTAAATAATATATCAAAAATTACAGTAAGTATATATTATCTACTGTACATAAAATATCAAAAATACACCAAAGATGTGTTATATATACTGTAAATAAACTATCAAAATCTTCAGTAATTATATTTAATATACTGTACATAAAATATCAAAAATTACACCAAATGTATATTATACAGTCTAAATAAAATATCAAAAAGGACAGTAAATATATATTACACTCTATGTAAAATATCAAAAACTACACCAAATATATATTATATAATTTACATAAAATATCAAAAGTACACCAAATATATATTATATACTGTACATAAAATATCAAAATTACAGTAAATATATTTCATATATTGTACATATAATATTAACTAAAAGTACACCAAGTACATTTTACATACGGTAAATAAAATATCAAAAATTACAGTAAGTATATATTATCTACTGTACATAAAATATCAAAAAGTACACCAAAGATGTGTTATATATACTGTAAATAAACTATCAAAATCTTCAGTAACTATATTTAATATACTGTACCTAAAATATCAAAAATTACACCAAATGTATATTATACACTCTAATTAAAATATCAAAAAGGACAGTAAATATATATTACACACTATGTAAAATATCAAAAACTACACCAAATATATATTATATAATTTACATAAAATATCAAAAGTACACCAAATATATATTATATACTGTACATAAAATATCAAAAAGTACAGTAAATATATTTCATATATTGTACATATTATATTAACTAAAACTACACCAAATACATTTTATATACTGTAAATAAAATATCAAAAATTACAGTAAGTATATATTATCTACTGTACATAAAATATCAAAAAGTACACCAAATATGTCTTATATATACTTTAAATAAACTATCAAAACCTTCAGTAATTATATTTAATATACTGTACATAAAATATCAATAATTACACCAAATGTATATTATACACTCTAAATAAAATATCAAAAAGACAGTAAATATATATTACACTCTATGTAAAATATCAAAAACTACACCGTATATATTATATAATTTACATAAAATATCAAAAGTACACCAAATATATATTATATGCTGTACATAAAATATCAAAAAGTACAGTAAATATATTTCATATATTGTACATATAATATTAACTAAAAGTACACCAAATACATTTTACATACTGTAAATAAAATATCAAAAATTACAGTAAATATATATTATCTACTGTACAAAAATTATCAAAAAGTACACCAAATATGTGTTATGTATAGTGTAAATAAACTATCAAAATCTTCAGTAATTATATTTAATATACTGTACATAAAATATGAATAATTACACCAAATGTATATTATACACTCTAAGTAAAATATCAAAAAGGACAGTAAATATATATTACACTCTATGTAAAATATCAAAAACTACACCGTATATATTATATAATTTACATAAAATATCAAAAGTACACCAAATATATATTATATACTGTACATAAAATATCAAAAAGTACAGTAAATATATTTCATATATTGTACATATAATATTAACTAAAAGTACACCAAATACATTTTACATACTCTAAATAAAATACCAAAATTACAGTAAATATATATTATCTACTGTACATAAATTATAAAAAAGTACACCAAATATGTGTTATATATACTGTAAATAAACTATCAAAATCTTAAGTAATTATATTTAATATACTGTACATAAAATATCAAAAATTACACCAAATGTATATTATACACTCTAAATAAAATATCAAAAAAGGACAGTATATATATATTACACTCTATGTAAAATATCAAAAACTACACCAAATATATATTATATAATTTACATAAAATATCAAAAGTACACCAAATATATATTATATACTGTACATAAAATATCAAAAAGTACAGTAAATATATTTCATATATTGTACATATAATATTAACTAAAAGTACACCAAATACATTTTACATACTGTAAATAAAATATAAAAAATTACAGTAAGTATATATTATCTAATGTACATAAAATATCAAAAAGTACACCAAATATGTGTTATATATACTGTAAATAAACTATCAAAATCTTCAGTAATTATATTTAATATACTGTACATAAAATATCAATAATTACACCAAATGTATATTATACACTCTAAATTAAATATCAAAAAGGACAGTAAATATATATTACACTCTATGTAAAATATCAAAACTACACCATATATATTATATAATTTACATAAAATATCAAAAGTACACCAAATATATATTATATACTGTACATAAAATATCAAATAGGACAGTAAATATATTTCATATTTTGTACATATACTATTAACTAAAACTACACCAAATACATTTTACATACTGTAAATAAAATATCAAAAATTACAGTAAGTATATATTATCTACTGAACATAAAATATCAAAAAGTACACCAAATATGTGTTATATATACTGTAAATAAACTATCAAAATCTTCAGTAATTATATTTAATATACTGTACAGAAAATATCAAAAATTACACGAAATGTATATTATACACTCTAAATAAAATATCAAAAAGGACAGTAAATATATATTACACTCTATGTAAAATATCAAAAACTACACCAAATATATATTATATAATTTACATAAAATATCAAAAGTACACCAAATATATATTACATACTGTACATAAAATATCAAAAAGTACAGTAAATATATTTCATATATTGTACATATTATATTAACTAAAAGTACACCAAATACATTTTACATACTGTAAATAAAATATCAAAAATTACAGTAAGTATATATTATCTACTGTACATAAAATATCAAAAAGTACACCAAATATGTGTTATATATACTGTAAATAAACTATCAAAATCTTCAGTAATTATATTTAATATACTGTACAGAAAATATCAAAAATTACACCAAATGTATATTATACACTCTAAATAAAATATCAAAAAGGACGGTAAATATATATTACACTCTATGTAAAATATCAAAAACTACACAAAATATATATTATATAATTTACATAAAATATCAAAAGTACACCAAATATATATTATATACTGTACATAAAATGTCAAAAAGTAGAGTAAATATATTTCATATATTGTTCATATAATATTAACAAAAAGTACACCAAATACATTTTACATACTCTAAATAAAATATCAAAACTTACAGTAAGTATATATTATCTACTGTACATAAAATATCAAAAAGTACACCACATATGTGTTATGTATACTCTAAATAAACTATCAAAAACTTCAGTAATTATGTTTAATATACTGTTCATAAAATATCAAAAATTACAACAAATGTATATTATACACTCTAAGTAAAATATCAAAAAGGACAGTAAATATATATTACACTCTATGTAAAATATCAAAAACTACACCAAATATATATTATATAATTTACATAAAATATCAAAAGTACACCAACTATATATTATATACTGTACATAAAATATCAAAAAGTACAGTCAATATATTTCATATATTGTACATATAATATTAACTAAAAGTACACCAAATACATTTTACATACGGTAAATAAAATACCAAAAATTACAGTAAGTATATATTATCTACTGTACATAAAATATCAAAAAGTACACCAAATATGTGTTATATATACTGTAAATAAACTATCAAAATCTTCAGTAATTATATTTAATATACTGTACATAAAATATCAATAATTACATCAAATGTATATTATACACTCTAAATAAAATATCAAAAAGGACAGTAAATATATATTACACTCTATGTAAAATATCAAAAACTACACCGTATATATTATATAATTTACATAAAATATCAAAAGTACACCAAATATATATTATATACTGTACATAAAATATCAAAAAGTACAGTAAATATATTTCATATATTGTACATATAATATTAACTAAAAGTACACCAAATACATTTTACATACTCTAAATAAAATATCAAAAATTACAGTAAATATATATTAACTACTGTACATAAATTATCAAAAAGTACACCAAATATGTGTTATATATAGTGTAAATAAACTATCAAAATCTTCAGTAATTATATTTAATATACTGTACATAAAATATCAATAATTACACCAAATGTATATTATACACTCTAAATAAAATATCAAAAAGGACAGTAAATATATATTACACTCTATGTATAATATCAAAAACTATACCGTATATATTATATAATTTACATAAAATATCAAAAGTACACCAAATATATATTATATACTGTACATAAAATATCAAAAAGTACAGTAAATATATTTCATATATTGTACATATAATATTAACTAAAAGTACACCAAATACATTATACATACTCTAAATAAAATACCAAAATTACAGTAAATATATATTATCTACTGTACATAAATTATCAAAAAGTACACCAAATATGTGTTATATATATTGTAAATAAACTATCAAAATCTTAAGTAATTATATTTAATATACTGTACATAAAATATCAAAAATTACACCAAATGTATATTATACACTCTAAATAAAATATCAAAAAGGACAGTAAATATATATTACACTCTATGTAAAATATCAAAAACTACACCAAATATATATTATATAATTTACATAAAATATCAAAAGTACACCAAATATATATTACATACTGTACATAAAATATCAAAAAGTACAGTAAATATATTTCATATATTGTACATATTATATTAACTAAAAGTACACCAAATACATTTTACATACTGTAAATAAAATATCAAAAATTACAGTAAGTATATATTATCTACTGTACATAAAATATCGAAAAGTACACCAAATATGTGTTATATATACTGTAAATAAACTATCAAAATCTTCAGTAATTATATTTAATATACTGTACATAAAATATCAAAAATTACACCAAATGTACATTATACACTCTAAATAAAATATCAAAAAGGACAGTAAATATATATTACACTCTATGTAAAATATCAAAAACTACACAAAATATATATTATATAATTTACATAAAATATCAAAAGTACACCAAATATATATTATATACTGTACTTAAAATGTCAAAAAGTAGAGTAAATATATTTCATATATTGTTCATATAATATTAACAAAAAGTACACCAAATACATTTTACATACTGTAAATAAAATATCAAAACTTACAGTAAGTATATATTATCTACTGTACATAAAATATCAAAAAGTACACCACATATGTGTTATGTATACTCTAAATAAACTAACAAAAACTTCAGTAATTATATTTAATATACTGTTCATAAAATATCAAAAATTACACCAAATGTATATTATACACTCTAAGTAAAATATCAAAAAGGACAGTAAATATGTATTACACTCTATGTAAAATATCAAAAACTACACCAAATATATATTATATAATTTACATAAAATATCAAAAGTACACCAAATATATATTATATACTGTACATAAAATATCAAAAAGTACAGTAAATATATTTCATATATTGTACATATAATAATAACTAAAACTACACCAAATACATTTTACATACTGTAAATAAAATATAAAAAATTACAGTAAGTATATATTATCTACTGTACATAAAATATCAAAAAGTACACCAAAGATGTGTTATATGTACTGTAAATAAACTATCAAAATCTTCAGTAATTATATTTAATATACTGTACATAAAATATCAATAATTACACCAAAAGTATATTATACTCTCTAAAAAAAATATCAAAAAGGACAGTAAATATATATTACACTCTATGTAAAATATCAAAAACTACACCGTATATATTATATAATTTACATAAAATATCAAAATTACACCAAATATATATTATATACTGTACATAAAATATCAAAAAGGACAGTAAATATATTTCATATTTTGTACATATACTATTAACTAAAACTACACCAAATACATTTTACATACTGTAAATAAAATATCAAAAATTACATTAAGTATATATTATCTACTGAACATAAAATATCAAAAAGTACACCAAATATGTGTTATATATACTGTAAATTAACTATCAAAATCTTCAGTAATTATATTTAATATACTGTACAGAAAATATCAAAAATTACACCAAATGTATATTATACACTCTAAATAAAATATCAAAAAGGACAGTAAATATATATTACACTCTATGTAAAATATCAAAAACTACACAAAATATATATTATATAATTTACATAAAATATCAAAAGTACACCAAATATATATTACATACTGTACATAAAATATCAAAAAGTACAGTAAATATATTTCATATATTGTACATATTATATTAACTAAAAGTACACCAAATACATTTTACATACTGTAAATAAAATATCAAAAATTACAGTAAGTATATATTATCTACTGTACATAAAATATCAAAAAGTACACCAAATATGTGTTATATATACTGTAAATAAACTATCAAAATCTTCAGTAATTATATTTAATATACTGTACATAAAATATCAAAAATTACACCAAATGTATATTATACACTCTAAATAAAATATCAAAAAGGACAGTAAATATATATTACACCCTATGTAAAATATCAAAAACTACACAAAATATATATTATATAATTTTCATAAAATATCAAAAGTACACCAAATATATATTATATACTGTACATAAAATGTCAAAAAGTAGAGTAAATATATTTCATATATTGTTCATATAATATTAACAAAAAGTACACCAAATACATTTTACATACTCTAAATAAAATATCAAAACTTACAGTAAGTATATATTATCTACTGTACATAAAATATCAAAAAGTACACCACATATGTGTTATGTATACTCTAAATAAACTATCAAAAACTTCAGTAATTATATTTAATATACTGTTCATAAAATATCAAAAATTACACCAAATGTATATTATACACTCTAAGTAAAATATCAAAAAGGACAGTAAATATATATTACACTCTATGTAAAATATCAAAAACTACACCAAATATATATTATATAATTTACGTAAAATATCAAAAGTACACCAAATATATATTATATACTGTACATAAAATATCAAAAAGTACAGTAAATATATTTCATATATTGTACATATAATATTAACTAAAAGTACACCAAATACATTTTACATACGGTAAATAAAATATCAAAAATTACAGTAAGTATATATTATCTACTGTACATAAAATATCAAAAAGTACACCAAAGATGTGTTATATATACTGTAAATAAACTATCAAAATCTTCAGTAATTATATTTAATATACTGTACATAAAATATCAAAAATTACACCAAATGTATATTATACACTCTAAATAAAATATCAAAAAGGACAGTAAATATATATTACACTCTATGTAAAATATCAAAAACTACACCGTATATATTATATAATTTACATAAAATATCAAAAGTACACCAAATATTTATTATATACTGTACATAAAATTTCAAAAAGGACAGTAAATATATTTCATATTTTGTACATATACTATTAACTAAAACTACACCAAATACATTTTACATACTGTAAATAAAATATCAAAAATTACAGTAAGTATATATTATCTACTGAACATAAAATATCAAAAAGTACAACAAATACGTGTTATATATACTGTAAATAAACTATGAAAATCTTCAGTAATTATATTTAATATACTGTACAGAAAATATCAAAAATTACACCAAATGTATATTATACACTCTAAATAAAATATCAAAAAGGACAGTAAATATATATTACACTCTATGTAAAATATCAAAAACTACACCAAATATATATTATATAATTTACATAAAATATCAAAAGTACACCAAATATATATTACATACTGTACATAAAATATCAAAAAGTACAGCAAATATATTTCATATATTGTACATATAATATTAACTAAAAGTACACCAAATACATTTTACATACTGTAAATAAAATATCAAAAATTACAGTAAGTATATATTATCTACTGTACATAAAATATCAAAAAGTACAACAAATATGTGTTATATATACTGTAAATAAACTATCAAAATCTTCAGTAATTATATTTAATATACTGTACATAAAATATCAAAAATTACAACAAATGTATATTATACACTCTAAATAAAATATCAAAAAGGACAGTAAATATATATTACACTCTATGTAAAATATCAAAAACTACACAAAATATATATTATATAATTTACATAAACTATCAAAAGTACACCAAATATATATTATATACTGTACATAAAATGTCAAAAAGTACAGTAAATATATTTCATATATTGTTCATATAATATTAACAAAAAGTACACCAAATACATTTTACATACTGTAAATAAAATATCAAAACTTACAGTAAGTATATATTATCTACTGTACATAAAATATCAAAAAGTACACCACATATGTGTTATGTATACTCTAAATAAACTATCAAAAACTTCAGTAATTATATTTAATATACTGTTCATAAAATATCAAAAATTACACCAAATGTATATTATACACTCTAAGTAAAATATCAAAAAGGACAGTAAATATATATTACACTCTATGTAAAATATCAAAAACTACACCAAATATATATTATATAATTTACATAAAATATCAAAAGTATACCAAATATATATTATATACTGTACATAAAATACCAAAAATTACAGTAAATATATTTCATATATTGTACATATAATATTAACTAAAAGTACACCAAATACATTTTACATACGGTAAATAAAATATCAAAAATTACAGTAAGTATATATTATCTACTGTACATAAAATATCAAAAAGTACACCAAAGATGTGTTATATGTACTGTAAATAAACTATCAAAATCTTCAGTAATTATATTTAATATACTGTACATAAAATATCAAAAATTTCACCAAATGTATATTATACACTCTAAATAAAATATCAAAAAGGACAGTAAATATATATTACACTCTATGTAAAATATCAAAAACTACACCGTATATATTATATAATTTACATAAAATATCAAAAGTACACCAAATATTTATTATATACTGTACATAAAATATCAAAAAGGACAGTAAATATATTTCATATTTTGTACATATACTATTAACTAAAACTACACCAAATACATTTTACATACTGTAAATAAAATATCAAAAATTACACTAAGTATACATTATCTACTGAACATAAATTATCATAAAGTACACCAAATATGTGTTATATATACTGAAAATAAACTATCAAAATCTTCAGTAATTATATTTAATATACTATACAGAAAATATCAAAAATTACACCAAATGTATATTATACACTCTAAATAATATATCAAAAAGGACAGTAAATATATATTACACTCTATGTAAAATATCAAAAACTACACCAAATATATATTATATAATTTTCATAAAATATCAAAAGTACACCAAATATATATTACATACTGTACATAAAATATCAAAAAGTACAGTAAATATATTTCATATATTGTACATATTATATTAACTAAAAGTACACCAAATACATTTTACATACTGTAAATAAAATATCAAAAATTACAGTAAGTATATATTATCTACTGTACATAAAATATCAAAAAGTACACCAAATATGTGTTATATATACTGTAAATAAACTATCAAAATCTTCAGTAATTATATTTAATATACTGTACATAAAATATCAAAAATTACACCAAATGTATATTATACACTCTAAATAAAATATCAAAAAGGACAGTAAATATATATTACACTCTATGTAAAATATCAAAAACTACACAAAATATATATTATATAATTTACATAAAATATCAAAAGTACACCAAATATATATTATATACTGTACATAAAATATCAAAAAGTACAGTAAATATATTTCATATATTGTACATATAATATTAACTAAAAGTACACCAAATACATTTTACATACGGTAAATAAAATATCAAAAATTACAGTAAGTATATATTATCTACTGTACATAAAATATCAAAAAGTACACCAAAGATGTGTTATATATACTGTAAATAAACTATCAAAATCTTCAGTAATTATATTTAATATACTGTACATAAAATATCAAAAATTACACCAAATGTATATTATACACTCTAAATAAAATATCAAAAAGGACAGTAAATATATACTACACTCTATGTAAAATATCAAAAACTACACCGTATATATTATATAATTTACATAAAATATCAAAAGTACACCAAATATTTATTATATACTGTACATAAAATATCAAAAAGGACAGTAAATATATTTCATATTTTGTACATATACTATTAACTAAAACTACACCAAATACATTTTACATACTGTAAATAAATTATCAAAAATTACACTAAGTATATATTATCTACTGAACATAAATTATCATAAAGTACACCAAATATGTGTTATATATACTGTAAATAAACTATCAAAATCTTCAGTAATTATATTTAATATACTGTACAGAAAATATCAAAAATGACACCAAATGTATATTATACACTCTAAATAAAATATCAAAAAGGACAGTAAATATATATTACACTCTATGTAAAATATCAAAAACTACACCAAATATATATTGTATAATTTACATAAAATATCAAAAGTACACCAAATATATATTACATACTGTACATAAAATATCAAAAAGTACAGTAAATATATTTCATATATTGTACATATTATATTAGCTAAAAGTACACCAAATACATTTTACATACTGTAAATAAAATATCAAAAATTACAGTAAGTATATATTATCTACTGTACATAAAATATCAAAAAGTACACCAAATATGTGTTATATATACTGTAAATAAACTATCAAAATCTTCAGTAATTATATTTAATATACTGTACATAAAATATCAAAAATTACACCAAATGTATATTATACACTCTAAATAAAATATCAAAAAGGACAGTAAATATATATTTCACTCTATGTAAAATATCAAAAACTACACAAAATATATATTATATAATTTACATAAAATATCAAAAGTACACCAAATATATATTATATACTGTACATAAAATGTCAAAAAGTACAGTAAATATATTTCATATATTGTTCATATAATATTAACAAAAAGTACACCAAATACATTTTACATACTGTAAATAAAATATCAAAACTTACAGTAAGTATATATTATCTACTGTACATAAAATATCAAAAAGTACACCACATATGTGTTATGTATACTCTAAATAAACTGTCAAAAACTTCAGTAATTATATTTAATATACTGTTCATAAAATATCAAAAGTTACACCAAATGTATATTATACACTCTAAGTAAAATATCAAAAAGGACAGTAAATATATATTACACTCTATGTAAAATATCAAAAACTACACCAAATATATATTATATAATTTACATAAAATATCAAAAGTACACCAACTATATATTATAAACTGTACATAAAATATCAAAAAGTACAGTAAATATATTTCATATATTGTACATATAATATTAACTAAAAGTACACCAAATACATTTTACATATGGTAAATAAAATACCAAAAATTACAGTAAGTATATATTATCTACTGTACATAAAATATCAAAAAGTACACCAAAGATGTGTTATATATACTGTAAATAAACTATCAAAATCTTCAGTAATTATATTTAATATACTGTACATAAAATATCAATAATTACACCAAATGTATATTATACTCTCTAAATAAAATATGAAAAAGGACAGTAAATATATATTACACTCTATGTAAAATATCAAAAACTACACCGTATATATTATATAATTTACATAAAATATCAAAAGTACACCAAATATATATTATATACTGTACATAAAATATCAAAAAGGACAGTAAATATATTTCATATTTTGTACATATACTATTAACTAAAACTACACCAAATACATTTTACATACTGTAAATAAAATATCAAAAATTACATTAAGTATATATTATCTACTGAACATAAAATATCAAAAAGTACACCAAATATGTGTTATATATACTGTAAATAAACTATCAAAATCTTCAGTAATTATATTTAATATACTGTACAGAAAATATCAAAAATTACACCAAATGTATATTATACACTCTAAATAAAATATCAAAAAGGACAGTAAATATATATTACACTCTATGTAAAATATCAAAAACTACACCAAATATATATTATATAATTTACATAAAATATCAAAAGTACACCAAATATATATTACATACTGTACATAAAATATCAAAAAGTACAGTAAATATATTTCATATATTGTACATATTATATTAACTAAAAGTACACCAAATACATTTTACATACTGTAAATAAAATATCAAAAATTACAGTAAGTATATATTATCTACTGTACATAAAATATCAAAAAGTACACCAAAGATGTGTTATATATACTGTAAATAAACTATCAAAATCTTCAGTAATTATATTTAATATACTGTACATAAAATATCAATAATTACACCAAATGTATATTATACTCTCTAAATAAAATATCAAAAAGGACAGTAAATATATATTACACTCTATGTAAAATATCAAAAAATACACCGTATATATTATATAATTTACATAAAATATCAAAAGTACACCAAATATATATTATATACTGTACATAAAATATCAAAAAGGACAGTAAATATATTTCATATTTTGTACATATACTATTAACTAAAACTACACCAAATACATTTTACATACTGTAAATAAAATATCAAAAATTACATTAAGTATATATTATCTACTGAACATAAAATATCAAAAAGTACACCAAATATGTGTTATATATACTGTAAATAAACTATCAAAATCTTCAGTAATTATATTTAATATACTGTACAGAAAATATCAAAAATTACACCAAATGTATATTATACACTCTAAATAAAATATCAGAAAGGACAGTAAATATATATTACACTCTATGTAAAATATCAAAAACTACACCAAATATATATTATATAATTTACATAAAATATCAAAAGTACACCAAATATATATTACATACTGTACATAAAATATCAAAAAGTACAGTAAATATATTTCATATATTGTACATATTATATTAACTAAAAGTACACCAAATACATTTTACATACTGTAAATAAAATATCAAAAATTACAGTAAGTATATATTATCTACTGTACATAAAATATCAAAAAGTACACCAAAGATGTGTTATATATACTGTAAATAAACTATCAAAATCTTCAGTAATTATATTTAATATACTGTACATAAAATATCAATAATTACACCAAATGTATATTATACTCTCTAAATAAAATATCAAAAAGGACAGTAAATATATATTACACTCTATGTAAAATATCAAAAACTACACCGTATATATTATATAATTTACATAAAATATCAAAAGTACACCAAATATATATTATATACTGTACATAAAATATCAAAAAGGACAGTAAATATATTTCATATTTTGTACATATACTATTAACTAAAACTACACCAAATACATTTTACATACTGTAAATAAAATATCAAAAATTACATTAAGTATATATTATCTACTGAACATAAAATATCAAAAAGTACACCAAATATGTGTTATATATACTGTAAATAAACTATCAAAATCTTCAGTAATTATATTTAATATACTGTACAGAAAATATCAAAAATTACACCAAATGTATATTATACACTCTAAATAAAATATCAAAAAGGACAGTAAATATATATTACACTCTATGTAAAATATCAAAAACTACACCAAATATATATTATATAATTTACATAAAATATCAAAAGTACACCAAATATATATTACATACTGTACATAAAATATCAAAAAGTACAGTAAATATATTTCATATATTGTACATATTATATTAACTAAAAGTACACCAAATACATTTTACATACTGTAAATAAAATATCAAAAATTACAGTAAGTATATATTATCTACTGTACATAAAATATCAAAAAGTACACCAAATATGTGTTATATATACTGTAAATAAACTATCAAAATCTTCAGTAATTATATTTAATATACTGTACAGAAAATATCAAAAATTACACCAAATGTATATTATACACTCTAAATAAAATATCAGAAAGGACAGTAAATATATATTACACTCTATGTAAAATATCAAAAACTACACAAAATATATATTATATAATTTACATAAAATATCAAAAGTACACCAAATATATATTATATACTGTACATAAAATGTCAAAAAGTAGAGTAAATATATTTCATATATTGTTCATATAATATTAACAAAAAGTACACCAAATACATTTTACATACTCTAAATAAAATATCAAAATTTACAGTAAGTATATATTATCTACTGTACATAAAATATCAAAAAGTACACCACATATGTGTTATGTATACTCTAAATAAACTATCAAAAACTTCAGTAATTATATTTAATATACTGTTCATAAAATATCAAAAATTACACCAAATGTATATTATACACTCTAAGTAAAATATCAAAAAGGACAGTAAATATATATTACACTCTATGTAAAATATCAAAAACTACACCAAATATATATTATATAATTTACATAAAATATCAAAAGTACACCAACTATATATTATATACTGTACATAAAATATCAAAAAGTACAGTAAATATATTTCATATATTGTACATATAATATTAACTAAAAGTACACCAAATACATTTTACATACGGTAAATAAAATACCAAAAATTACAGTAAGTATATATTATCTACTGTACATAAAATATCAAAAAGTACACCAAAGATGTGTTATATATACTGTAAATAAACTATCAAAATCTTCAGTAATTATATTTAATATACTGTACATAAAATATCAAAAATTACACAAAATGTATATTATACACTCTAAATAAAATATCAAAAAGGACAGTAAATATATATTACACTCTATGTAAAATATCAAAAACTACACCGTATATATTATATAATTTACATAAAATATCAAAAGTACACCAAATATTTATTATATACTGTACATAAAATATCAAAAAGGACAGTAAATATATTTCATATTTTGCACATATACTATTAACGTAAACTACACCAAATACATTTTACATACTGTAAATAAAATATCAAAAATTACAGTAAGTATATATTATCTACTGAACATAAATTATCATAAAGTACACCAAATATGTGTTATATATACTGTAAATAAACTATCAAAATCTTCAGTAATTATATTTAATATACTGTACAGAAAATATCAAAAATTACACCAAATGTATATTATACACACTAAATAAAATATCAAAAAGGACAGTAAATATATATTACACTCTATGTAAAATATCAAAAACTACACCAAATATATATTATATAATTTACATAAAATATCAAAAGTACACCAAATATATATTATATACTGTACATAAAATATCAAAAAGTACAGTAAATATATTTCATATATTGTACATATTATATTAACTAAAACTACACCAAATACATTTTATATACTGTAAATAAAATATCAAAAATTACAGTAAGTATATATTATCTACTGTACATAAAATATCAAAAAGTACACCAAATATGTGTTATATATACTGTAAATAAACTATCAAAATCTTCAGTAATTATATTTAATATACTGTACATAAAATATCAATAATTACACCAAATGTATATTATACACTCTAAATAAAATATCAAAAAGGACAGTAAATATATATTACACTCTATGTAAAATATCAAATACTACACCGTATATATTATATAATTTACATAAAATATCAAATGTACACCAAATATATATTATATACTGTACATAAAATATCAAAAAGTACAGTAAATATATTTCATATATTGTACATATAATATTAACTAAAAGTACACCAAATACATTTTACATACTCTAAATAAAATATCAAAAATTACAGTAAATATATATTATCTACTGTACATAAATTATCAAAAAGTACACCACATATGTGTTATGTATACTCTAAATAAACTATCAAAAACTTCAGTAATTATATTTAATATACTGTTCATAAAATATCAAAAATTACACCAAATGTATATTATACACTCTAAGTAAAATATCAAAAAGGACAGTAAATATATATTACACTCTATGTAAAATATCAAAAACTACACCAAATATATTATATAATTTACATAAAATATCAAATGTACACCAACTATATATTATATACTGTACATAAAATATCAAAAAGTACAGTAAATATATTTCATATATTGTACATATAATAATAACTAAAAGTACACCAAATACATTTTACATACGGTAAATAAAATACCAAAAATTACAGTAAGTATATATTATCTACTGTACATAAAATATCAAAAAGTACACCAAAGATGTGTTATATATACTGTAAATAAACTATCAAAATCTTCAGTAATTATATTTAATATACTGTACATAAATTATCAAAAATTACACCAAATGTATATTATACACTCTAAATAAAATATCAAAAAGGACAGTAAATATATATTACACTCTATGTAAAATATCAAAAACTACACCGTATATATTATATAATTTACATAAAATATCAAAAGTACACCAAATATTTATTATATACTGTACATAAAATATCAAAAAGGACAGTAAATATATTTCATATTTTGCACATATACTATTAACAAAAACTACACCAAATACATTTTACATACTGTAAATAAAATACCAAAAATTACAGTAAGTATATATTATCTACTGAACATAAATTATCATAAAGTACACCAAATATGTGTTATATATACTGTAAATAAACTATCAAAATCTTCAGTAGTTATATTTAATATACTGTACAGAAAATATCAAAAATTACACCAAATGTATATTATACACTCTAAATAAAATATCAAAAAGGACAGTAAATATATATTACACTCTATGTAAAATATCAAAAACTACACCAAATATATATTATATAATTTACATAAAATATCAAAAGTACACCAAATATATATTATATACTGTACATAAAATATCAAAAAGTACAGTAAATATATTTCATATATTGTACATATTATATTAACTAAAACTACACCAAATACATTTTATATACTGTAAATAAAATATCAAAAATTACAGTAAGTATATATTATCTACTGTACATAAAATATCAAAAAGTACACCAAATATGTGTTATATATACTGTAAATAAACTATCAAAATCTTCAGTAATTATATTTACTATACTGTACATAAAATATCAATAATTACACCAAATGTATATTATAAACTCTAAATAAAATATCAAAAAGGACAGTAAATATATATTACACTCTATGTAAAATATCAAAAACTACACCGTATATATTATATAATTTACATAAAATATCAAAAGTACACCAAATATATATTATATACTGTACATAAAATATCAAAAAGTACAGTAAATATATTTCATATATTGTACATATAATATTAACTAAAAGTACACCAAATACATTTTACATACTCTAAATAAAATATCAAAAATTACAGTAAATATATATTATCTACTGTACATAAATTATCAACAAGTACACCAAATATGTGTTATATATAGTGTAAATAAACTATCAAAATCTTCAGTAATTATATTTAATATACTGTACATAAAATATCAATAATTACACCAAATGTATATTATACACTCTAAATAAAATATCAAAAAGGACAGTAAATATATATTACACTCTATGTATAATATCAAAAACTACACCGTATATATTATATAATTTACATAAAATATCAAAAGTACACCAAATATATATTATATACTGTACATAAAATATCAAAAAGTACAGTAAATATATTTCATATATTGTACATATAATATTAACTAAAAGTACACCAAATACATTTTACATACTCTAAATAAAATACCAAAATTACAGTAAATATATATTATCTACTGTACATAAATTATCAAAAAGTACACCAAATATGTGTTATATATACTGTAAATAAACTATCAAAATCTTCAGTAATTATATTTAATATACTGTACATAAAATATCAAAAATTACACCAAATGTATATTATACACTCTAAATAAAATATCAAAAAGGACAGTAAATATATATTACCCTCTATGTAAAATATCAAAAACTACACAAAATATATATTATATAATTTACATAAAATATCAAAAGTACACCAAATATATATTATATACTCTACATAAAATGTCAAAAAGTAGAGTAAATATATTTCATATATTGTTCATATAATATTAACAAAAAGTACACCAAATATATTTTACATACTCTAAATAAAATATCAAAACTTACAGTAAGTATATATTATCTACTGTACATAAAATATCAAAAAGTACACCACATATGTGTTATGTATACTCTAAATAAACTATCAAAAACTTCAGTAATTATATTTAATATACTGTTCATAAAATATCAAAAATTACACCAAATGTATATTATACCCTCTAAGTAAAATATCAAAAAGGACAGTAAATATATATTACACCCTATGTAAAATATCAAAAACTACACAAAATATATATTATATAATTTACATAAAATATCAAAAGTACACCAACTATATATTATATACTGTACATAAAATATCAAAAAGTACAGTAAATATATTTCATATATTGTACATATAATACTAACTAAAACTACACCAAATACATTTTACATACTGTAAATAAAATATCAAAAATTACAGAATGTATATATTATCTACTGTACATAAAATATCAAATAGTACGCCAAATATGTGTTATATATACTGTAAATAAACTATCAAAATCTTCAGTAATTATATTTAATATACTGTTCATAAAATATCAAAAATTACACCAAATGTATATTATACACTCTAAATAAAATATCAAAAAGGACAGTAAATATATATTACACTCTATGTAAAATATCAAAAACTACACCAAATATATATTATATAATTTACATAAAATATCAAAAGTACACCAAATATATAGTATAAACTGTACATAAAATATCAAAAAGTACAGTAAATATATTTCATATATTGTACATATAATATTAAATAAAAGTACACCAAATACATTTTACATACTGTAAATAAAATATCAAAAATTACAGTAAGTATATATTATCTACTGTACATAAAATATCAAAAAGTACACCAAAGATGTGTTATATATACTGTAAATAAACTATCAAAATCTTCAGTAATTATATTTAATATACTGTACATTAAATATAAAAATTACACCAAATGTATATTATACACTCTAAATAAAATATCAAAAAGGACAGTAAATATATATTACACTCTATGTAAAATATCAAAAACTACACCAAATATATATTATATAATTTACATAAAATATCAAAATACACCAAATATATATTATATACTGTACATAAAATATCAAAAAGTACAGTAAATGTATTTCATATATTGTACATATAATATTAACTAAAAGTACACCAAATACATTTTACATACTGTAAATAACATATCAAAAATTACAGCAAGTATATGTTATCTACTGTACATAAAATATCAAAAAGTACACCAAATATGTGTTATATATACTGTAAATAAACTATCAAAATCTTCAGTATTTATATTTAATATACTGTTCATAAAATAACAAAAATTACACCAAATGTATATTATACCCTCTAAATAAAATATCAAAAAGGACAGTAAATATATATTACACTCTATGTAAAATATCAAAAACTACACCAAATATATATTATATAATTTACATAAAATATCAAAAGTACACCAAATATATATTATATAGTGTACATAAAATATCAAAAAGTACAGTAAATATATTTCACATATTGTACATATAATATTAAATAAAAGTACACCAAATAGATTTTACATACTGTAAATAAAATATCAAAAATTACAGTAAGTGTATATTATCTACTGTACATAAAATATCTAAAAGTACACCAGATATGTGTTATGTATACTGTAAATAAACTATCAAAATTTTCAGTAATTATATTTAATATACTGTACATTAAATATCAAAAATTACACCAAATGTATATTATACACTCTAAATAAAATATCAAAAAGCACAGTAAATATATATTACACTCTATGTAAAATATCAAATACTACACCAAATATATATTATATAATTTACATAAAATATCAAAAGTACACCAAATATATATTATATACTGTACATAAAATATCAAAAAGTACAGTAAATATATTTCATATATTGTACATATAATATTAACTAAAAGTACACCAAATACATTTTACATACTGTAAATAAAATATCAAAAATTACACTAAGTATATATTATCTACTGTACATAAAATATCAAAAAGTACACCAAATATGTGTTATATATACTGTAAATAAACTATCAAAATCTTCAGTAATTATATTTAATGTACTGCACATAAAATATCAAAAATTACACCAAATGTATATTATACACTCTAAATAAAATATCAAAAAGGACAGTAAATATATATTACACTCTATGAAAAATATCAAAAACTACACCAAATATGTATTATATAATTTACATAAAATAACAAAAGTACACCAAATATATATTATATACTGTACATAAAATATCAAGAAGAACAGTAAATATATTTCATATATTGTACATATAATATTACCGAAAAGTACAACAAATACATTTTACATACTGTAAATAAAATACAAAAAATTACAGTAAGTATATATTATCTACTGTACATAAACTATAAAAAAGTACACCAAATATGTGTTATATATACTGTAAATAAACTATCAAAACCTTCAGTAATTATATTTAATGTACTGTTCATAAAATATCAAAAATTACACCAAATGTATATTATACACTCTAAACAATATATCAAAAATGACAGTAAATATATATTACACTCTATGTAAAATATCAAAAACTACACCAAATATATATTATATAATTTACATAAAATATCAAAAGTACACCAAATATATATTATATACTGTACATAAGATATCAAAAATTACAGTAAATATATTTCATATATTGTACATATAATATTAACTAAAAGTACACCAAATACATTTTACATACTGTAAATAAAATATCAAAAATTACAGTAAGTATATATTATCTACTGTACATAAATTACCAAAAGGACAGTAAATATATTTCATATATTGTACATATAATATTATCTAAAAGTACACCAAATACATTTTACATACTGTAAATAAAATATCAAAAATTACAGTAAGTATATATTATCTACTGTACATATAATATCAAAAAGTACACCAAATATGTGTTATATATACTGTAAATAAACTATCAAAATCTTCAGTAATAATATTTAATATACTGTACATAAAATATCAAAAATTACACCAAATGTACATTATACACTCTAAATAAAATATCAAAAATGACAGTAAATATATATTACACTCTATGTAAAATTTCAAAAACTACACCAAATATATAATATATAATTTACATAAAATATCAAATGTACACCAAATATATATTATATACTCTACATAAAATATCAAAAAGTACAGTAAATATATTTCATATACTGTACATATAATATTAATTAAAAGTCCACCAAATACATTTTACATACTGTAAATAAAATATCAAAAATTACAGTAAGTATATATTATCTACTGTACATAAAATATCAAATAGTACAGTAAATATATTTCATATATTGTACATATAATATTAACTAAAAGTACACCAAATACATTTTACATACTGTAAATAAAATATAAAAATTACAGTAAGTATATATTATCTACTGTACATAAAGTATCAAAAAGTACACCAAATATCTGTTATATATACTGTAAATAAACTATGAAAATCTTCAGTAATTATATTTAATATACTGTTCATAAAATATCAAAAATTACACCAAATGTATATTATACACTCTAAATAAAATATCAAAAAGGACAGTAAATATATATTACACTCTATGTAAAATATCAAAAATTACACCAAATATATATTATATAATTTACATAAAATATCAAAAGTACACCAAATATATATTATATACTGTACATAAAATATCAAAAAGTACAGTAAATATATTTCATATATTGTACATATAATATTATCTAAAATTACAACAAATACATTTTACATACTGTAAATAAAATATCAAAAATTACAGTAAGTATATATTATCTACTGTAAATAAAATATCAAATAGTACACCAAATATGTGTTATATATACTGTAAATAAACTATCAAAATCTTCAGTAATTATATTTAATATACAGTTCATAATATATCAAAAATTACACACAATGTATATGATACACTCTAAATAAAATATCAAAAAGGACAGTAAATATATATTACACTCTATGAAAAATATCAAAAACTACACCAAATATGTATTATATAATTTACATAAAATATCAAAAGTACACCAAATACATATTATATACAGTACATAAAATATCAAAAAGTACAGTAAATATATTTCATATATAGTACATATAATATTAACTAAAAGTACTCCAAATACATTTTACATACTGTAAATAAAATATAAAAAATTACAGAATGTATATATTATATACTGTACATAAAATATCAAAAAGTACACCAAATATGTGTTATATATACTGTAAATAAACTATTAAAATCTTCAGTATTATATTTAATATACTGTTCATAAAATATCAAAAATTACACCAAATGTATATTATACACTCTAAATAAAATATCAAAAAGGACAGTAAATATATATTACCGTCTATGTAAAATATCAAAAACTACACCAAATATATATTATATAATTTACATAAAATATCAAAAGTACACCAAATATATATTATATACTGTACATAAAATATCAAAAAGTACAGTAAATGTATTTCATATATTGTACATATAATATTAACTAAAAGTACACCAAATACATTTTACATACTCTAAATAAAATATCAAAAATTACAGTAGGTATATATTATCTACTGTACATAAATTATCAAAAAGTACACCAAATATGTGTTATATATACTGTAAATAAACTATCAAAATCTTCAGTAATTATATTTTATATACTGTTCATAAAATATCAAAAATTACACCAAATGTATATTATACACTCTAAATAAAATATCAAAAAGGACAGTAAATACATATTACACTCTATGTAAAATATCAAAAACTACACCAAATATATATTATATAACTTACATAAAATATCAAAAGTACACCAAATATATATTATATACTGTACATAAAATACCAAAAAGTACAGTAAATATATTTCATATATTGTACATATAATATTAACTAAAAGTACACCAAATACATTTTACATACTGTAAATAAAATATAAAAAATTACAGTAAGTATATATTATCTACTGTACATAAAATACCAAAAAGTACACCAAATATGTGTTATATATACTGTAAATAAACTATCAAAATCTTCAGTAATTATATTTAATATACTGTTCATAAAATATCAAAAATTACACCAAATGTATATTATACACTCTAAATAAAATATCAAAAAGGACAGAAAATATATATTACACTCTATGTAAAATATCAAAAACTACACCAAATATATATTATATAACTTACATAAAATATCAAAAGTACACCAAATATATATTTTATACTTTACATAAAATATCAAAAAGTACAGTAAATATATTTCATATATTGTACATATAATATTAACTAAAAGTACACCAAATATATTTTACAGACTGTAAATAAAATATAAAAAATTACAGTAAGTATATATTATCTACTGTACATAAAATATCAAAAAGTACACCAAATATGTGTTATATATACTGTAAATAAACTATCAAAATCTTCAGTATTTATATTTAATATACTGTGCATAAAATACCAAAAATTACACCAAATGTATATTATACACTCTAAATAAAATATCAAAAAGACAGTAAATATATATTACACTCTATGTAAAATATCAAAAACTACACCAAGTATATATTATATAATTTACATAAAATATCAAAAGTACACCAAATATATATTATACACTGTACATAAAATATCAAAAAGTACAGTAAATATATTTCATATATTGTACATATAATAATAACTAAAATTCACCAAATACATTTTACATACTGTAAATAAAATATCAAAAATTACAGTAAGTACATATAGTCTACTGTACATAAAATATCAAAAGTACACCAAATATGTGTTATATATACTGTAAATAAACTATCAAAATCTTCAGTAATTATATTTAATATACTGTTCATAAAATATCAAAAATTACACCAAATGTATATTATACACTCTAAATAAAATATCAAAAAGGACAGTAAATATATATTACACTCTATGTAAAATATCAAAAACTACACCAAATATATATTATATAATTTACATAAAATATCAAAATTACAGCAAATATATATTATATACTGTACATAAAATATCAAAAAGTACAGTAAATATATTTCACATATTGTACATATAATATTAACTAAAAGTACACCAAATACATTTTACAGACTGTAAATAAAATATTAAAAATTACAGTAAGTATATCTTATCTACTGTACATAAAATATCAAAAAGTACACCAAATATGTGTTATATATACTGTAAATAAACTATCAAAACCTTCAGTAATTATATTTAATATACTGTTCATAAAATACCAAAAATTACACCAAATGTATATTATACACTCTAAATAAAATATCAAAAAGACAGTAAATATATATTACACACTATGTAAAATATCAAAAACTACACAAAGTATATATTATATAATTTACATAAAATATCAAAAGTACACCAAATATATATTATATAATGTACATAAAATATCAAAAAGTACAGTAAATATATTTCATATATTGTACATATAGTAATAACTAAAAGTACACCAAAAGCATTTTACATACTGTAAATAAAATATCAAAAATTACATTAAGTATATATAATCTACTGTACATAAAATATCAAAAAGTACACCAAATATGTGTTATATATACTGTAAATAAACTATCAAAATCTTCAGTAATTATATTTAATATACTGTTCATAAAATATCAAAAATTACACCAAATGTATATTATACACTCTAAATAAAATATCAAAAAGACAGTAAATATATATTACACTCTATGTAAAATATCAAAAACTACACCAAATATATATATTATAATTTACATAAAATATCAAAAGTACACCAAATATATATTATATATTGTACATAAAATATCAAAAAGTACAGTAAATATATTTCATATATTGTACATATAATATTAACTAAAAGTACACCAAATACATTTTACATACTGTAAATAAAATATAAAAAATTACAGTAAGTATATATTATCTACTGTACAAAAAATATGAAAAAGTACACCAAATATGTGTTATATATACTGTAAATAAACTATCAAAATCTTCAGTACTTATATTTAATATACTGTTCATAAAATATCAAAAATTACACCAAATGTATATTATACACTCTAAATTAAATATCAAAAAGGACAGTAAATATATATTACACTCTATGTAAAATATCAAAACCTAAACCAAGTATATATTATATAATTTACATAAAATATCAAAAGTACACCAAATATATATTATATACTGTACAAAATATATCAAAAACTACAGTAAATATATTTCATATGTTGTACATATAATATTAACTAAAAGTACAACAAATGCATTTTACATACTGTAAATAAAATATAAAAAATTACAGTAAGTTTATATTATCTACTGCACATAAAATATCAAAAATTACAGTAAATATATTTCACATATTTTACATATAATATTAACTAAAAGTACACCAAATACATTTTACAGACTGTAAATAAAATATAAATAATTACAGTAAGTATATATTATCTACTGTACATAAAATATCAAAAAGTACACCAAATATGTGTTATATATACTGTAAATAAACTATCAAAATCTTCAGTAATTATATTTAATATACTGTTCATAAAATATCAAAAATTACACCAAATGTATATTATACACTCTAAATAAAATAACAAAAAGACAGTAAATATATATTACACTCTATGAAAAATATCAAAAACTACACCAAATATGTATTATATAATTTACATAAAATATCAAAAGTACACCAAATATATATTATATACTGTACATAAAATATCAAAAAGTACATTAAATATATTTCATATATAGTACATATAATATTAACTAAAAGTACAACAAATACATTTTACATACTGTAAATAAAATATCAAAAATTACAGTAAGTATATATTATCTACTGTACATAAAATATCAAAAAGTACACCAAATATGTGTTATATATACTGTAAATAAACTATCAAAATCTTCAGTAATTATATTTTATATACTGTTCATAAAATATCAAAAATTACACCAAATGTATATTATACACTCTAAATAAAATATCAAAAAGGACAGTAAATATATATTACACTCTATGTAAAATATCAAAAACTACACCAAATATATATTATATAACTTACATAAAATATCAAAAGTACACCAAATATATATTATATACTGTACATAAAATATCAAAAAGTACAGTATATATATTTCATATATTGTACATATAATATTAACTAAAAGTACACCAAATATATTTTACAGACTGTAAATGAAATATAAAAAATTACAGTAAGTATATATTATCTACTGTACATAAAATATCAAAAAGTACACCAAATATGTGTTATATATACTGTAAATAAACTATCAAAATCTTCAGTAATTATATTTAATATACTGTGCATAAAATATCAAAAATTACACCAAATGTATATTATACACTCTAAATAAAATATCAAAAAGACAGTACACCAAATACATTTTACATACGGTAAATAAAATATCAAAAATTACAGTAAGTATATATTATCTACTGTACTTAAAATATCAAAAAGTACACCAAAGATGTGTTATATATACTGTAAATAAACTATCAAAATCTTCAGTAATTATATTTAATATACTGTACATAAAATATCAAAAATTACACCAAATGTATATTATACACTCTAAATAAAATATCAAAAAGGACAGTAAATATATATTACACTCTATGTAAAATATCAAAAACTACACCAAATATATATTATATAATTTACATAAAATATCAAAAGTACACAAAATATATATTATATACTGTACATAAAATATCAAAAAGTACAGTAAATATATTCCATATATTGTACATATAATACTAACAAAAACTACACCAAATACATTTTACATACTGTAAATAAAATATCAAAAATTACAGTAAGTATATATTATCTACTGTACATAAAATATCAAAAAGTACGCCAAATATGTGTTATATATACTGTAAATAAACTATCAAAACCTTCAGTAATTATATTTAATATACTGTAAATAAATTATCAAAAATTACAGTAAGTATATATTATCTACTGTACATAAAATATCAAAAAGTACACCAAATATGTGTTATATATACTGTAAATAAACTATCAAAATCTTCAGTAATTATATTTAATATACTGTACATAAAATATCAAAAATTACACCAAATTAATATTATACATTCTAAATAAAATAACAAAAAGGACAGTAAATATATATTACACTGTATGTAAAATATCAAAAACTACACCAAATATATATTATATAATTTACATAAAATATCAAAAGTACACCAAATATATATTATATACTGTACATAAAATATCAAAAAGTTCAGTAAATGTATTTCATATATTGTACATATAATATTAACTAAAAGTACACCAAATACATTTTACATACTCTAAATAAAATATCAAAAATTACAGTAGGTATATATTATCTACTGTACATAAATTATCAAAAAGTACACCAAATATGTGTTATATATACTGTAAATAAACTATCAAATTCTTAAGTAATTATATTTAATATACTGTACATAAAATATCAAAAATTACACCAAATGTATATTATACACTCTAAATTAAATATCAAAAAGGACAGTAAATATATATTACACTCTATGTAAAATATCAAAAACTACACCAAATATATATTATATAATTTACATAAAATATCAAAAGTACAACAAATATATATTATATAATGTACATAAAATATCAAAAAGCACAGTAAATATATTTCATATATTGTACATATAATATTAATTAAAACTACACCAAATGCATTTTACATACTGTAAATAAATTATCAAAAACTACAGTAAGTATATATTATCTACTGTAAATAAAACGTCAAAAAGTACACCAAATATGTGTTATATATACTGTAAATAAACTATCAAATTCTTAAGTAATTATATTTAATATACTGTACATAAAATATCAAAAATTACACCAAATGTATATTATACACTCTAAATTAAATATCAAAAAGGACAGTAAATATATATTACACTCTATGTAAAATATCAAAAACTACACCAAATATATATTATATAATTTACATAAAATATCAAAAGTACAACAAATATATATTATATAATGTACATAAAATATCAAAAAGCACAGTAAATATATTTCATATATTGTACATATAATATTAATTAAAACTACACCAAATGCATTTTATATACTGTAAATAAATTATCAAAAACTACAGTAAGTATATATTATCTACTGTAAATAAAACGTCAAAAAGTACACCAAATATGTGTTATATGTAATGTAAATAAACTATCAAAATCTTCAGTAATTATATTTAATGTACTGTACATAAAATATCAAAAATTACACCAAATGTATATTATACACCCTAAATAAAATATCAAAAAAGGACAGTATATATATATTACACTCTATGTAAAATATCAAAATCTACACCAAATATATATTATATAATTTACATAAAATATCAAAAGTACACCAAATATATATTATATACTGTACATAAAATATCAAAAAGTACAGTAAATATATTTCATATATTGTACATATAATATTAACTAAAAGTACACCAAATACATTTTACATACTGTAAATAAAATATAAAAAATTACAGTAAGTATATATTATCTACTGTACATAAAATATCAAAAAGTACACCAAATATGTGTTATATATACTGTAAATAAACTATCAAAATCTTCAGTAATTATATTTAATATACTGTACATAAAATATCAATAATTACACCAAATGTATATTATACACTCTAAATAAAATATCAAAAAGGACAGTAAATATATATTACACTCTATGTAAAATATCAAAAACTACACCGTATACATTATATAATTTACATAAAATATCAAAAGTACACCAAATATATATTATATACTGTACATAAAATATCAAAAAGTACAGTAAATATATTTCATATTTTGTACATATACTATTAACTAAAACTACACCAAATACATTTTACATACTGTAAATAAAATATCAAAAATTCAGTATGTATATATTATCTACTGTACATAAAATATCAAAAAGTACACCAAATATGTGTTATTTATACAGTTAATAAACTATCAAAATCTTCAGTAATTATATTTAATATACTGTACATAAAATATCAAAAATTACACCAAATGTATATTATACACTCTAAATAAAATAACAAAAAGGACAGTAAACATATATTACACTCTATGTAAAATATCAAAAACTACACCAAATATATATTATATAATTTACATAAAATATCAAAAGTGCACCAAATATATATTACATACTGTACATAAAATATCAAAAAGTACAGTAAATATATTTCATATATTGTACATATAATATTAACTAAAAGTACACCAAATACATTTTACATACTGTAAATAAAATATCAAAAATTACAGTAAGTATATATTATCTACTGTACATAAAATATCAAAAAGTACACCAAATATGTGTTATATATACTGTAAATAAACTATCAAAATCTTCAGTAATTATATTTAATATACTGTACATAAAATATCAAAAATTACACCAAATGTATATTATACACTCTAAATAAAATATCAAAAAGGACAGTAAATATATATTACACCCTATGTAAAATATCAAAAACTACACAAAATATATATTATATAATTTACATAAAACATCAAAATTACACCAACTATATATTATATAATGTACATAAAATATCAAAAAGTACAGTAAATATATTTCATATATTGTACATATAATACTAACTAAAACTACACCAAATACATTTTACATACTGTAAATAAAATATCAAGAATTACAGGATGTATATATTATCTACTGTACATAAAATATCAAATAGTACGCCAAATATGTGTTATATATACTGTAAATAAACTATCAAAATCTTCAGTAATTATATTTAATATACTGTTCATAAAATATCAAAAATTACACCAAATGTATATTATACACTCTAAATAAAATATCAAAAATGACAGTAAATATATATTACACTCTATGTAAAATATCAAAAACTACACCAAATATATATTATATAATTTACATAAAATATCAAAAGTACACCAAATATATATTATATACTGTACATAAAATATCAAAAAGTACAGTAAATGTATATCATATATTGTACATATAATATTAAATAAAAGTACACCAAATATATTTTACATACTGTAAATAAAATATCAAAAATTACAGTAAGTATATATTATCTACTGTACATAAAATATCAAAAAGTACACCAAAGATGTGTTATATATACTGTAAATAAACTATCAAAATCTTCAGTAATTATATTTAATATACTGTACATTAAATATAAAAATTACACCAAATGTATATTATACACTCTAAATAAAATATCAAAAAGGACAGTAAATATATATTACACTCTATGTAAAATATCAAAAACTACACCAAATATATATTATATAATTTACATAAAATATCAAAAGTACACCAAATATATATTATATACTGTACATAAAATGTCAAGAAGTACAGTAAATATATTTCATATATTGTACATATAATATTAACTAAAAGTACACCAAATACATTTTACATACTGTAAATAAAATATAAAAAATTACAGTAAGTATATATTATCTACTGAACATAAAATATCAAAAAGTACACCAAATATGTGTTATATATACTGTAAATAAACTATCAAAATCTTCAGTAATTATATTTAATATACTGTACATAAAATATCAATAATTACACCAAATGTATATTATACACTCTAAATAAAATATCAAAAAGGACAGTAAATATATATTACACTCTATGTAAAATATCAAAAACTACACCTTATATATTATATAATTTACATAAAATATCAAAAGTACACCAAATATATATTATATACTGTACATAAAATATCAAAAAGGACAGTAAATATATTTCATAATTTGTAAATATACTATTAACTAAAACTACACCAAATACATTTTACATACTGTAAATAAAATATCAAAAATTTCAGTAAGTATATATTATCTACTGAACATAAAATATCAAAAAGTACACCAAATATGTGTTATATATACTGTAAATAAACTATCAAAATCTTCAGTAATTATATTTAATATACTGTACAGCAAATATCAAAAATTACACCAAATGTATATTATACACTCTAAATAAAATATCAAAAAGGACAGTAAATATATATTACACTCTATGTAAAATATCAAAAACTACACCAAATATATATTATATAATTTACATAAAATATCAAAAGTACACCAAATATATATTACATACTGTACATAAAATATCAAAAAGTACACCAAATATGTGTTATATATACTGTAAATAAACTATCAAAATCTTCAGTAATTATATTTAATATACTGTACATAAAATATCAATAATTACACCAAATGTATATTATACACTCTAAATAAAATATCAAAAAGGACAGTAAATATATATTACACTCTATGTAAAATATCAAAAACTACACCGTATACATTATATAATTTACATAAAATATCAAAAGTACACCAAATATATATTATATACTGTACATAAAATATCAAAAAGTACAGTAAATATATTTCATATTTTGTACATATACTATTAACTAAAACTACACCAAATACATTTTACATACTGTAAATAAAATATCAAAAATTCAGTATGTATATATTATCTACTGTACATAAAATATCAAAAAGTACACCAAATATGTGTTATTTATACAGTTAATAAACTATCAAAATCTTCAGTAATTATATTTAATATACTGTACATAAAATATCAAAAATTACACCAAATGTATATTATACACTCTAAATAAAATAACAAAAAGGACAGTAAACATATATTACACTCTATGTAAAATATCAAAAACTACACCAAATATATATTATATAATTTACATAAAATATCAAAAGTGCACCAAATATATATTACATACTGTACATAAAATATCAAAAAGTACAGTAAATATATTTCATATATTGTACATATAATATTAACTAAAAGTACACCAAATACATTTTACATACTGTAAATAAAATATCAAAAATTACAGTAAGTATATATTATCTACTGTACATAAAATATCAAAAAGTACACCAAATATGTGTTATATATACTGTAAATAAACTATCAAAATCTTCAGTAATTATATTTAATATACTGTACATAAAATATCAAAAATTACACCAAATGTATATTATACACTCTAAATAAAATATCAAAAAGGACAGTAAATATATATTACACCCTATGTAAAATATCAAAAACTACACAAAATATATATTATATAATTTACATAAAATATCAAAAGTACACCAACTATATATTATATAATGTACATAAAATATCAAAAAGTACAGTAAATATATTTCATATATTGTACATATAATACTAACTAAAACTACACCAAATACATTTTACATACTGTAAATAAAATATCAAGAATTACAGGATGTATATATTATCTACTGTACATAAAATATCAAATAGTACGCCAAATATGTGTTATATATACTGTAAATAAACTATCAAAATCTTCAGTAATTATATTTAATATACTGTTCATAAAATATCAAAAATTACACCAAATGTATATTATACACTCTAAATAAAATATCAAAAATGACAGTAAATATATATTACACTCTATGTAAAATATCAAAAACTACACCAAATATATATTATATAATTTACATAAAATATCAAAATTACACCAAATATATATTATATACTGTACATAAAATATCAAAAAGTACAGTAAATGTATTTCATATATTGTACATATAATATTAAATAAAAGTACACCAAATACATTTTACATACTGTAAATAAAATATCAAAAATTACAGTAAGTATATATTATCTACTGTACATAAAATATCAAAAAGTACACCAAAGATGTGTTATATATACTGTAAATAAACTATCAAAATCTTCAGTAATTATATTTAATATACTGTACATTAAATATAAAAATTACACCAAATGTATATTATACACTCTAAATAAAATATCAAAAAGGACAGTAAATATATATTACACTCTATGTAAAATATCAAAAACTACACCAAATATATATTATATAATTTACATAAAATATCAAAAGTACACCAAATATATATTATATACTGTACATAAAATGTCAAGAAGTACAGTAAATATATTTCATATATTGTTCATATAATACTAACTAAAAGTACACCAAATACATTTTACATACTGTAAATAAAATATCAAAATTACAGTAAGAATATATTATCTACTGTACATAAAATATCAAAAAGTACACCAAATATGTGTTATGTATACTCTAAATAAACTATCAAAATCTTCAGTAATTATATTTAATATACTGTTCATAAAATATCAAAAATTACACCAAATGTATATTATACACTCTAAGTAAAATATCAAAAAAGACAGTAAATATATATTACACTCTATGTAAAATATCAAAAACTACACCATATATATTATATAATTTACATAAAATATCAAAAGTACACCAAATATATATTATATACTGTACATAAAATATCAAAAAGTACAGTAAATATATTTCATATATTGTACATATAATATTAACTAAAAGTACACCAAATACATTTTACATACTCTAAATAAAATACCAAAATTACAGTAAATATATATTATCTACTGTACATAAATTATCAAAAAGTACACCAAATATGTGTTATATATACTGTAAATAAACTATCAAAATCTTAAGTAATTATATTTAATATACTGTACATAAAATATCAAAAATTACACCAAATGTATATTATACACTCTAAATAAAATATCACAAAAGGACAGTATATATATATTACACTCTATGTAAAATATCAAAAACTACACCAAATATATATTATATAATTTACATAAAATATCAAAAGTACACCAAATATATATTATATACTGTACATAAAATATCAAAAAGTACAGTAAATATATTTCATATATTGTACATATAATATTAACTAAAAGTACACCAAATACATTTTACATACTGTAAATAAAATATAAAAAATTACAGTAAGTATATATTATCTACTGAACATAAAATATCAAAAAGTACACCAAATATGTGTTATATATACTGTAAATAAACTATCAAAATCTTCAGTAATTATATTTAATATACTGTACATAAAATATCAATAATTACACCAAATGTATATTATACACTCTAAATAAAATATCAAAAAGGACAGTAAATATATATTACACTCTATGTAAAATATCAAAAACTACACCTTATATATTATATAATTTACATAAAATATCAAAACTACACCAAATATATATTATATACTGTACATAAAATATCAAAAAGGACAGTAAATATATTTCATAATTTGTAAATATACTATTAACTAAAACTACACCAAATACATTTTACATACTGTAAATAAAATATCAAAAATTTCAGTAAGTATATATTATCTACTGAACATAAAATATCAAAAAGTACACCAAATATGTGTTATATATACTGTAAATAAACTATCAAAATCTTCAGTAATTATATTTAATATACTGTACAGCAAATATCAAAAATTACACCAAATGTATATTATACACTCTAAATAAAATATCAAAAAGGACAGTAAATATATATTACACTCTATGTAAAATATCAAAAACTACACCAAATATATATTATATAATTTACATAAAATATCAAAAGTACACCAAATATATATTACATACTGTACATAAAATATCAAAAAGTACAGTAAATATATTTCATATATTGTACATATTATATTAACTAAAAGTACACAAAATACATTTTACATACTGTAAATAAAATATCAAAAATTACAGTAAGTATATATTATCTACTGTACATAAAATATCAAAAAGTACACCAAATATGTGTTATATATACTGTAAATAAACTATCAAAATCTTCAGTAATTATATTTAATATACTGTACATATAATATCAAAAATTACACCAAATGTATATTATACACTCTAAATAAAATATCAAAAAGGACAGTGAATATATATTACACTCTATGTAAAATATCAAAAACTACACCAAATATATATTATATAATTTACATAAAATATCAAAAGTACACCAAATATATATTATATACTGTACATAAAATATCAAAAAGTACAGTAAATATATTTCATATATTGTACATATAATATTAACTAAAAGTACACCAAGTACATTTTACATACGGTAAATAAAATATCAAAAATTTCAGTAAGTATATATTATCTACTGTACATAAAATATCAAAAAGTACACCAAAGATGTGTTATATATACTGTCAATAAACTATCAAAATCTTCAGTAATTATATTTAATATACTGTACATAAAATATCAAAAATTACACCAAATGTATATTATACACTCTAAATAAAATATCAAAAAGGACAGTGAATATATATTACACTCTATGTAAAATATCAAAAACTACACCAAATATATATTATATAATTTACATAAAATATCAAAAGTACACCAAATATATATTATATACTGTACATAAAATATCAAAAAGTACAGTAAATATATTTCATATATTGTACATATAATATTAACTAAAAGTACACCAAGTACATTTTACATACAGTAAATAAAATATCAAAAATTTCAGTAAGTATATATTATCTACTGTACATAAAATATCAAAAAGTACACCAAAGATGTGTTATATATACTGTAAATAAACTATCAAAACCTTCAGTAATTATATTTAATATACTGTAAATAAATTATCAAAAATTACAGTAAGTATATATTATCTACTGTACATAAAATATCAAAAAGTACACCAAATATGTGTTATATATACTGTAAATAAACTATCAAAATCTTCAGTAATTATATTTAATATACTGTACATAAAATATCAAAAATTACACCAAATTTATATTATACATTCTAAATAAAATAACAAAAAGGACAGTAAATATATATTACACTGTATGTAAAATATCAAAAACTACACCAAATATATATTATATAATTTACATAAAATATCAAAAGTACACCAAATATATATTATATACTGTACATAAAATATCAAAAAGTTCAGTAAATGTATTTCATATATTGTACATATAATATTAACTAAAAGTACACCAAATACATTTTACATACTCTAAATAAAATATCAAAAATTACAGTAGGTATATATTATCTACTGTACATAAATTATCAAAAAGTACACCAAATATGTGTTATATATACTGTAAATAAACTATCAAATTCTTAAGTAATTATATTTAATATACTGTACATAAAATATCAAAAATTACACCAAATGTATATTATACACTCTAAATTAAATATCAAAAAGGACAGTAAATATATATTACACTCTATGTAAAATATCAAAAACTACACCAAATATATATTATATAATTTACATAAAATATCAAAAGTACAACAAATATATATTATATAATGTACATAAAATATCAAAAAGCACAGTAAATATATTTCATATATTGTACATATAATATTAATTAAAACTACACCAAATGCATTTTATATACTGTAAATAAATTATCAAAAACTACAGTAAGTATATATTATCTACTGTAAATAAAACGTCAAAAAGTACACCAAATATGTGTTATATATACTGTAAATAAACTATCAAAATCTTCAGTAATTATATTTAATATACTGTACATAAAATATCAAAAATTACACCAAATGTATATTATACACTCTAAATTAAATATCAAAAAGGACAGTAAATATATATTACACTCTATGTAAAATATCAAAAACTACACCAAATATATATTATATAATTTACATAAAATATCAAAAGTACAACAAATATATATTATATAATGTACATAAAATATCAAAAAGCACAGTAAATATATTTCATATATTTTACATATAATATTAATTAAAACTACACCAAATGCATTTTATATACTGTAAATAAATTATCAAAAACTACAGTAAGTATATATTATCTACTGTAAATAAAACGTCAAAAAGTACACCAAATATGTGTTATATGTAATGTAAACAAACTATCAAAATCTTCAGTAATTATATTTAATGTACTGTACATAAAATATCAAAAATTACACCAAATGTATATTATACACCCTAAATAAAATATCAAATAAGGACAGTATATATATATTACACTCTATGTAAAATATCAAAATCTACACCAAATATATATTATATAATTTACATAAAATATCAAAAGTACACCAAATATATATTATATACTGTACATAAAATATCAAAAAGTACAGTAAATATATTTCATATATTGTACATATAATATTAACTAAAAGTACACCAAATACATTTTACATACTGTAAATAAAATATAAAAAATTACAGTAAGTATATATTATCTACTGTACATAAAATATCAAAAAGTACACCAAATATGTGTTATATATACTGTAAATAAACTATCAAAATCTTCAGTAATTATATTTAATATACTGTACATAAAATATCAATAATTACACCAAATGTATATTATACACTCTAAATAAAATATCAAAAAGGACAGTAAATATATATTACACTCTATGTAAAATATCAAAAACTACACCGTATACATTATATAATTTACATAAAATATCAAAAGTACACCAAATATATATTATATACTGTACATAAAATATCAAAAAGTACAGTAAATATATTTCATATTTTGTACATATACTATTAACTAAAACTACACCAAATACATTTTACATACTGTAAATAAAATATCAAAAATTCAGTATGTATATATTATCTACTGTACATAAAATATCAAAAAGTACACCAAATATGTGTTATTTATACAGTTAATAAACTATCAAAATCTTCAGTAATTATATTTAATATACTGTACATAAAATATCAAAAATTACACCAAATGTATATTATACACTCTAAATAAAATAACAAAAAGGACAGTAAACATATATTACACTCTATGTAAAATATCAAAAACTACACCAAATATATATTATATAATTTACATAAAATATCAAAAGTGCACCAAATATATATTACATACTGTACATAAAATATCAAAAAGTACAGTAAATATATTTCATATATTGTACATATAATATTAACTAAAAGTACACCAAATACATTTTACATACTGTAAATAAAATATCAAAAATTACAGTAAGTATATATTATCTACTGTACATAAAATATCAAAAAGTACACCAAATATGTGTTATATATACTGTAAATAAACTATCAAAATCTTCAGTAATTATATTTAATATACTGTACATAAAATATCAAAAATTACACCAAATGTATATTATACACTCTAAATAAAATATCAAAAAGGACAGTAAATATATATTACACCCTATGTAAAATATCAAAAACTACACAAAATATATATTATATAATTTACATAAAATATCAAAAGTACACCAACTATATATTATATAATGTACATAAAATATCAAAAAGTACAGTAAATATATTTCATATATTGTACATATAATACTAACTAAAACTACACCAAATACATTTTACATACTGTAAATAAAATATCAAGAATTACAGGATGTATATATTATCTACTGTACATAAAATATCAAATAGTACGCCAAATATGTGTTATATATACTGTAAATAAACTATCAAAATCTTCAGTAATTTTATTTAATATACTGTTCATAAAATATCAAAAATTACACCAAATGTATATTATACACTCTAAATAAAATATCAAAAATGACAGTAAATATATATTACACTCTATGTAAAATATCAAAAACTACACCAAATATATATTATATAATTTACATAAAATATCAAAATTACACCAAATATATATTATATACTGTACATAAAATATCAAAAAGTACAGTAAATGTATTTCATATATTGTACATATAATATTAAATAAAAGTACACCAAATACATTTTACATACTGTAAATAAAATATCAAAAATTACAGTAAGTATATATTATCTACTGTACATAAAGTATCAAAAAGTACACCAAAGATGTGTTATATATACTGTAAATAAACTATCAAAATCTTCAGTAATTATATTTAATATACTGTACATTAAATATAAAAATTACACCAAATGTATATTATACACTCTAAATAAAATATCAAAAAGGACAGTAAATATATATTACACTCTATGTAAAATATCAAAAACTACACCAAATATATATTATATAATTTACATAAAATATCAAAAGTACACCAAATATATATTATATACTGTACATAAAATGTCAAGAAGTACAGTAAATATATTTCATATATTGTTCATATAATACTAACTAAAAGTACACCAAATACATTTTACATACTGTAAATAAAATATCAAAATTACAGTAAGAATATATTATCTACTGTACATAAAATATCAAAAAGTACACCAAATATGTGTTATGTATACTCTAAATAAACTATCAAAATCTTCAGTAATTATATTTAATATACTGTTCATAAAATATCAAAAATTACACCAAATGTATATTATACACTCTAAGTAAAATATCAAAAAAGACAGTAAATATATATTACACTCTATGTAAAATATCAAAAACTACACCATATATAATATAATTTACATAAAATATCAAAAGTACACCAAATATATATTATATACTGTACATAAAATATCAAAAAGTACAGTAAATATATTTCATATATTGTACATATAATATTAACTAAAAGTACACCAAATACATTTTACATACTCTAAATAAAATATCAAAAATTACAGTAAATATATATTATCTACTGTACATAAATTATCAAAAAGTACACCAAATATGTGTTATATATAGTGTAAATAAACTATCAAAATTTTCAGTAATTATATTTAATATACTGTACATAAAATATCAATAATTACACCAAATGTATATTATACACTCTAAATAAAATATCAAAAAGGACAGTAAATATATATTACACTCTATGTAAAATATCAAAAACTACACCGTATATATTATATAATTTACATAAAATATCAAAAGTACACCAAATATATATTATATACTGTACATAAAATATCAAAAAGTACAGTAAATATATTTCATATATTGTACATATAATATTAACTAAAGTACACCAAATACATTTTACATACTCTAAATAAAATACCAAAATTACAGTAAATATATATTATCTACTGTACATAAATTATCAAAAAGTACACCAAATATGTGTTATATATACTGTAAATAAACTATCAAAATCTTAAGTAATTATATTTAATATACTGTACATAAAATATCAAAAATTACACCAAATGTATATTATACACTCTAAATAAAATATCACAAAAGGACAGTATATATATATTACACTCTATGTAAAATATCAAAAACTACACCAAATATATATTATATAATTTACATAAAATATCAAAAGTACACCAAATATATATTATATACTGTACATAAAATATCAAAAAGTACAGTAAATATATTTCATATATTGTACATATAATATTAACTAAAAGTACACCAAATACATTTTACATACTGTAAATAAAATATAAAAAATTACAGTAAGTATATATTATCTACTGAACATAAAATATCAAAAAGTACACCAAATATGTGTTATATATACTGTAAATAAACTATCAAAATCTTCAGTAATTATATTTAATATACTGTACATAAAATATCAATAATTACACCAAATGTATATTATACACTCTAAATAAAATATCAAAAAGGACAGTAAATATATATTACACTCTATGTAAAATATCAAAAACTACACCTTATATATTATATAATTTACATAAAATATCAAAAGTACACCAAATATATATTATATACTGTACATAAAATATCAAAAAGGACAGTAAATATATTTCATAATTTGTAAATATACTATTAACTAAAACTACACCAAATACATTTTACATACTGTAAATAAAATATCAAAAATTTCAGTAAGTATATATTATCTACTGAACATAAAATATCAAAAAGTACACCAAATATGTGTTATATATACTGTAAATAAACTATCAAAATCTTCAGTAATTATATTTAATATACTGTACAGCAAATATCAAAAATTACACCAAATGTATATTATGCACTCTAAATAAAATATCAAAAAGGACAGTAAATATATATTACACTCTATGTAAAATATCAAAAACTACACCAAATATATATTATATAACTTACATAAAATATCAAAAGTACACCAAATATATATTACATACTGTACATAAAATATCAAAAAGTACAGTAAATATATTTCATATATTGTACATATTATATTAACTAAAAGTACACAAAATACATTTTACATACTGTAAATAAAATATCAAAAATTACAGTAAGTATATATTATCTACTGTACATAAAATATCAAAAAGTACACCAAATATGTGTTATATATACTGTAAATAAACTATCAAAATCTTCAGTAATTATATTTAATATACTGTACATATAATACCAAAATTACACCAAATGTATATTATACACTCTAAATAAAATATCAAAAAGGACAGTGAATATATATTACACTCTATGTAAAATATCAAAAACTACACCAAATATATATTATATAATTTACATAAAATATCAAAAGTACACCAAATATATATTATATACTGTACATAAAATATCAAAAAGTACAGTAAATATATTTCATATATTGTACATATAATATTAACTAAAAGTACACCAAGTACATTTTACATACGGTAAATAAAATATCAAAAATTTCAGTAAGTATATATTATCTACTGTACATAAAATATCAAAAAGTACACCAAAGATGTGTTATATATACTGTCAATAAACTATCAAAATCTTCAGTAATTATATTTAATATACTGTACATAAAATATCAAAAATTACACCAAATGTATATTATACACTCTAAATAAAATATCAAAAAGGACAGTAAATATATATTACACTCTATGTAAAATATCAAAAACTACACCAAATATATATTATATAATTTACATAAAATATCAAAAGTACACCAAATGTATATTATAAACTGTACATAAAATATCAAAAAGTACAGTAAATATATTTCATATATTGTACATATAATATTAACTAAAACTACACCAAATACATTTTACATAGTGTAAATAAAATATCAAAAATTACAGTAAGTATATATTATCTACTGTACATAAAATATCAGAAAGTACACCAAATATGTGTTATATATACTGTAAATAAACTATCAAAATCTTCAGTAATTATATTTAATATACTGTACATAAAATATCAAAAATTACACCAAATTTATATTATACACTCTAAATAAAATATCAAAAAGGACAGTAAATATATATTACACTCTATGTAAAATATCAAAAACTACACCAAATATATATTATATAATTTACATAAAATATGAAAAGTACACCAACTATATATTATAAACTGTACATAAAATATCAAAAAGTACAGTAAATGTATTTCATATATTGTACATATAATATTAACTAAAAGTACACCAAATACATTTTACATACTGTATATAAAATATCAAAAATTACAGTAAGTATATATTATATACTGAACATAAATTATCATAAAGTACACCAAATATGTGTTATATATACTGTAAATAAACTATCAAAATCTTAAGTAATTATATTTAATATACTGTACATAAAATATCAAAAATTACACCAAATGTATATTATACACTCTAAATAAAATATCAAAAAGACAGTAAATATATATTACACTCTATGTAAAATATCAAAAACTACACCAAATATATATTATATAATTTACATAAAATATCAAAAGTACACCAAATATATATTATATACTGTACATAAAATATCAAAAAGTACAGTAAATATATTTCATATATTGTACATATTATATTAACTAAAACTACACCAAATACATTTTATATACTGTAAATAAAATATCAAAAATTACAGTAAGTATATATTATCTACTGTACATAAAATATCAAAAAGTACACCAAATATGTGTTATATATACTCTAAATAAACTATCAAAATCTTCAGTAATTATATTTAATATACTGTACATAAAATATCAATAATTACACCAAATGAATATTATACACTCTAAAAAAAATATCAAAAAGGACAGTAAATATATATTACACTCTATGTAAAATATCAAAAACTACACCAAATATATATTATATAATTTACATAAAATATCAAAAGTACACCAAATATATATTATATACTCTACATAAAATATCAAAAAGTACAGTAAATATATTTCATATATTGTATATATTATATTAACTAAAACTACACCAAATACATTTTATATACTGTAAATAAAATATCAAAAATTACAGTAAGTATATATTATCTACTGTACATAAAATATCAAAAAGTACACAAAATATGTGTTATATATACTGTAAATAAACTATAAAACCTACAGTAATTATATTTCATATACTGTACATAAAATATCAAAAATTACACCAAATGTATATTATATAATGTAAATAAAATATCAAAAAGGACAGTAAATATATTTTACACTCTATGTAAAATATCAAAAACTACAAATATATATTATATCATTTACATAAAATATCAAAAGTACACCAAATATATCTTCTATACTGTACATAAAATATCAAAAAGTACAGTAAATATATTTCATATATTGTACATATAATATCAACTAAAAGTACACTAAATACATTTCATATATGGTAAATAAAATATCAAAAAGTACAGTAAATATATATTACATACTGTACATAAAATATCAAAAAGTACACCAAATATGTGTTATATATACTGTAAATAAATTATCAACAACTGCAGTAATTATATTTAATATACTGTACATAAAATATCAAAAATTACACCAAATATATATTATGTACTACAAATAAAATATCAAAAAGTACAGTAAATATATATTACACACCATATGTAGAATATCACAATCTACACCAAATATATATTATATAATTTAAATAAAATATCAAAAGGACACCAAATATATCTTATATACTGTACATTAAATATCAAAAATTAAAGTAAATATATTTCATATATTGTACATATAATATTAACTAAAAGTACACCAAATACATTTTATATAGTGTAAATAAAATATCAAAAAGTACAGTAAATATGTATTACGTACTGTACATAAAATATCAAAAAGTACACCAAATATGAGTTAGATATACTGTAAATAAACTATCAAAAACTACAGTAATTATATTTAATAAACTGTACATAAAATATCAAAAATTACACCCAATATATATTATATAATTTAAATAAAATATCAGAAAGGACAGTAAATATATATTACACTCTATGTAAAATAACAAAAACTAAAATTATATATTATATAATTTACATAAAATATCAAAAGGACACCAAATATATCTCATATACTGTACATAAAATATCAAAAAGTACACCAAATATGTGTTATACATACTGTAAATAAATTATCAAAAACTACAGTAATTACATTTAATATACTGTACATAAAATATCAAAAAGTACACAAAATGTATATTATGTACTCTAAATAAAATATTAAATAGGACAGGAAAAATATATTACGCACCCTATGTAAAATATCAAAAACTACACCAAATATATATTATATAATTTACATAAAATATCAAAAGTACACCAAATATATATTATATACTGTACATAAAATATCAAAAAGTACAGTATAAATATTTCATATATTTTACATATTATATAAATTAAAAGTACCACAAAAACATTTTATATACTGTAAATAAAATATCAAAAATTACAGTAAATATATATTACACACAGTACATAAAATATCAAAAAGTACACTATAGGTTATATATACAGTAAATAAACTATCAAAAACTACAGTAATTATATTTAATATACTGTATATAAAATATCAAAAATTTCACCAAATGTATATTATATACTGTAAATAAAATATCAAAAAGGACAGTAAATATATACTACACACCCTATGTAAAATATCAAAAACTACACCAAATATATATTATATAATTTACATAAAATATGAAAAGGTCACCAAATATATCTTATACACCGTACATAAAATATCAAAATGTTCAGTAAATATATTTCATATATTGTACGTATAATATTAAATAAAGTACACCAAATACATTTTATATACTGTAAATAAAATATCAAAAAGTACAGTAAATATATATTACATACTGTACATAAAATATCAAATAGTACACCAAATATGTGTTATATATACTGTAAATAAACTATCATAAAGTCCAGTAATTATATTTAATATACTGTAAAGAAAAAAAATTACACCAAATGTATATTATATACTGTAAATAAAATATCAAAAATGACAGTAAATATATACTACACACCCTATGTAAAATATCAAAAACTACACCAAATATATGTTATATAATTTACATAAAATATCAAAAGGTCACCAAATATATCTTATACACCGTACATAAAATATCAAAATGTACAGAAAATATATTTCATATATTGTACATATAATATCAAATAAAGTACACCAAATACATTTTATATACTGTAAATAAAATATCAAAAAGTACAGTAAATATATATTACATACAGTACATAAAATATCAAGAAGTACACCAAATATGTGTTATATATACTGTAAATAAAGTATCAAAAACTACAGTAATTATATTTCATATATTGTACATATAATATTAATTAAAAGTACACCAAATACATTTTATATACTATAAATAAAATATCAAAAAGTACAGTAAATATATATTACATACACTACATAAAATATCAAAAAGTACACCAAATATGTGTTATATATACTGTAAATATACTATCAAAGACTACAGTAATTATATTTAATATACTGTACATAAAATATCAAAAATTACACCAAATGTATACTATATACTGTAAATAAAATATCAAAAATTACAGTAAATATATATTACACTCTATGTAAAATATCAAAACTACACCAAATATATATTATATAATTTACATAAAATATCAAAAGTACCCCAAATATATATTATATACTGTACATAAAATATCAAAAAGTAGAGTAAATATATTTCATATATTTTACATATAATATTAACTAAAAGTACACCAAATATATTTTATATACTGTAAATAAAATATCAAAATACAGTAAATATATATTACATACTCTACATAAAATATCAAAAAGTACACCAAATATGTGTTATAAACACTGTAAATAAACTATCATAAACGACAGTAATTATATTTAATATACTGTATATAAATTATCAAAAATTACACCAATTGTTTATTATATACAGTAAATAATATATCAAAAAGACAGTAAATATATACTACACACCCTATGTAAAATATCAAAAACTACACCAAATATATATTATATAATTAATATAAAATATCAAAAGGTCACCAAATATATCTTATACACCGTACATAAAATGTCAAAAAGTACAGTAAATATATTTCATATATTGTACATATAATATTAAATAAAGTACACCAAATACATTTTATATACTGTAAATGAAATATCAAAAATTACAGTAAATCTATATTACATACAGTACATAAAATATCAAACAGTACACCAAATATGTGTTATATATACTGTAAATAAACTATCAAAAACTACAGTAATTATATTTCATATGTTGTACATATAATATTAACTAAAAGTACACCAAACACATTTTATATACTGTAAATAAAATACCAAAAAGTACAGTAAATATATATTACATACTCTACATAAAATATCAAAAAGTACACCAAATATGTGTTATAAACACTGTAAATAAACTATCATAAACGACAGTAATTATATTTAATATACTGTATATAAAATATCAAAAATTACACCAAATGTTTATTATATACAGTAAATAAATTATCAAAAAGAGAGTAAATATATACTACACTCCCTATGTAAAATATCAAAAACTACACCAAATATATATTATATAATTAATATAAAATATGTAAAGGTCACCAAATATATCTTATACACCGTACATAAAATATCAAAAAGTACAGTAAATGTATTTCATATATTGTACATATAATATTAAATAAAGTACACCAAGTATATTTTATATACTGGAAATGAAATATCAAAAATTCCAGTAAATATATATTACATACAGTACATAAAATATCAAAAAGTACACCAAATATGTGTTATATATACTGTAAATAAACTATCAAAAACTACAGTAATTATATTTCATATATTGTACATATAATATTAACTAAAAGTACACCAAATACATTTTATATACGGTAAATAAAATATTAAAAAGTACAGTAAATATATATTACATACACTACATAAAATATCAAAAAGTACACAAAATATGTGTTATATATACTGTAAATAAACTGTCAAAAACTATAATAATTATATTTAATATACTGTACATAAAATATCAAAAATTACACCAAATGTATATTATATAGTGTAAATAAAATATCAAAAAGGACAGTAAATATATACTACACACCCTATGTAAAATATCAAAAACTACACCATATATATATTGTATGATTTACATAAAATTCAAAAAGGACACCAAATATATCTTATATACTGTACATAAAATATCAAAAAGTACAGTAAATATATGTCATATATTGTACATATAATATTAACTAAAAGTCACCAAATACATTTTATATACTGTAAAAAAAATATCAAAAAATACAGTAAATATATATTACATACAGTACATAAAATATCAAAAAGTACACCAAATATGTGTTATATATACTGTAAATAAACTATCAAAAACTACAGAAATTATATTTAATATACTGTACATAAAATATCAAAAATTACCCCAAATGTATATTATATACTGTAATTAAACTATCAAAAAGTACAGTAAATATATATTACACACCCTATGTAAAATATCAAAATCTACACCAAATATATATTATATAATTTACAGAAAATATCAAAAGGCCACCAAATATATCTTATATACTGTACAAAAAATATCAAAAAGTACAGTAAATATGTTTCATATATTGTACATATAATATTAACTAAAAGTACACGAAATATATTTTATATAGTGTAAATAAAATTTCAAATGTACAGTAAATATATATTACATACTGTACATAAAATATCAAGAAGTACACCAAATATGTGTTATATATACTGTAAATAAACTATCAAAAACTAGAGTAATTATATTTCATATATTGTAAATATAATATTAACTAAAAGTACACCAAATACATTTTATATACTGTAAATAAAATATCAAAATGTACAGTAAATATATATTACACTCTATGTAAGTTATCAAAAACTACACCAAATATATATTATATAATTTATAGAAAATATCAAATGGACACCAAATATATATTAGAAACTATACATAAAGTATAAAAAAGAACACTAAATTTATTTCATATATTGTGCATATAATATTAACTCAAAGTACATCAAATACATTTCATAGACTGTAAATAAAATATCAAAAAGTACAGTAAATATATGTTACATACTGTACATAAAACATCAAAAAGTACACCAAATATGTGTTATATATGCTGTAAATAAACTATCATAAACTACAGTAATTATACTTGATATACTGTACATAAAATATCAAAAATTACAAGAAATGTATATTATATACTGTAAATAAAATATCAAAAAGGACAGTAAATATATACTACACACCCTATGTAAAATATCAAAAACCACACAAACTATGTATTATATAATTTACATAAAATATCAAAAGGACACCAAATATGTCTTATATACTGTACATAAAATATCAAAAAGTACAGTAAATACATTTCATATATTGTTCATATGATATTAACTAAAAGTACACCAAATACATTTTACATACTGTAAATAAAATATCAAAAAGTACAGTAAATATATATTACATACTGTACATAATACAAAAAGGACACCAAATATGTGTTATATATACTGTAAATAAACTATCAAAATCTACAGTAGTTATATTTAATATACTGTACATAAAATATCAAAAATGACACCAAATGTACATTATACACTCTAAATAAAATATCAAAAAGGACAGTAAATATATATGACACACCCTATGTAAAATATCAAAAATTACACCAAATATATATCATATAATTTACATAAAATATCAAAAGGACACCAAATATAACTTATATACTGTACATAAAATATCAAAAAGTACAGTAAATATATTTCATATATTGTCCATATAATATTAACTAAAAGTACACCAAATACAATTTATATACGGTAAATAAATTTCAAAAAGTACAGTAAATATATATTACATACTGTACATAAAATATCAAAAAGTACACCAAATATGTGCTATATATACTGTGAATAATCTATCAAAAACTACAGTAATTATATTTAATATACTGTACATAAAATATCAAAAATTACACCAAATGGATATTATATACTCTAAATAAAATATGAAAAAGGACAGTAAATATATATTACACTCTATGTAAATTATCAAAATCTACACCAAATATATATTATATAATTTATATAAAATATCAAAAGGACATCAAATATATATTATATACTATACATAAAGTATCAAAAAGAACAGTAAATATATTTCATATATTGTGCATATAATATTAACTAAAACTACATCAAATACATTTTATAGACTGTAAATAAAATATCAAAAAGTACAGTAAATATATGTTACATACTGTACATGAAATATCAAAAAGTACAACAAATATGTGTTATATATACTGTAAATAAACTATCAAAAACTACAGTACTTATATTTAATATACTGTACATAAAATATCAAAAATTACACGAAATGTATATTATATACTGTAAATAAAATATCAAAAATTACAGTAAATATATACTACATACCCTATGTAAAATATCGAAAACTACACCAAATATATATTATATAATTTACATAAAGTATCAAAAGGACACAAAATATATCTTATATACTGTACATAAAATATCAAAAAGTACAGTAAATATGTTTCATATATTGAAGATATAATATTAACTAAAAGTACAGCTAATACATTTTATATACTGTAAATAAAATTTCATAATGTTCCGTAAATATATATGACATACTGTACATAAAATATCAAAAAGTACACCAAATATGTGTTATATATACTGTAAATAAACTATGAAAACTACAGTAATTATATTTAATATACTGTACATATAATATCAGAAATTACACCAAATGTATATAATATATTCTAAATAAAATATGAAAAAGGACAGTAAATATGTATTACACTCTATTTAAATTATCAAAAACTACACCAAATATATATTATATAATTTGCATAAAATATCAATGGGACACCAAATATATCTTATATACTGTACATAAAATATCAAAAAGTACAGTAAATATATTTCCTATATTGTACATATAATATTAACTAAAAGTACACCAAATACATTTTATATACTGTAAATAAAATATCAAAAATTTCAGTAAATATACATTACATACTGAACATAATATATCAAAAGTACACCAAATATCGGTTATATATACTGTAAATAAACTATCAAAAACTACAGTAATTATGTTTAATATACTGTACATTAAATATCAAAAATTACACCAAATGTATATTATATACTGTGAATAAAATATCAAAAATTACAGTAAATATATATTACACACCCTATGGAAAATATCAAAATCTACACCAAATATGTATTATATAATTTACATAAAATATCAAAAGTACAGCAAATATATATTATATACTGTACATAAAATATCAAAATGTACAGTAAATATGGTTCATATATTTTACATATAATATTAAGTAAAAGTACACCAAATACATTTTATATACTGTAAATAAAATATCAACAAGTACAGTAAATATATATTACATACAGTACATAAAATATAAAAAAGTACACGAAATATGTGTTATATATATTGTCAATAAACTATCAAAAACTACAGTAATTATATTTAATATTCTGTATGTAAAATATCAAAAATTACACCAAATGTATATTAAAGACTGTAAATAAAATATCAAAAAGGATAGTACATATATATGACACACCCTATGTAAAATATGAAAAACTACACCAAATATATATTATATAATTTACATAAAATATCAAAAGGACACCAAATATATCTTATATACTGTACATAAAATATCAAAAATTACACCAAATGAATATTATATGCTGTAAATAAAATATCAAAAAGTACAGTAAATATATATTACACACCCTATGTAAAATATCAATAACTACACCAAATATATACTATATAATTTACATAAAATATCAAAAGGACACCAAATATATCTCATATACTGTACAGAAAATATCAAAAAGTTCAGTAAATATATTTAATATATTGTACATTTAATGTTAACTAAAAGTACACAAAATACATTTTATATACAGTAACTAAAATATCAAAAAGTACAGTAAATATATATTACATACTGTACATAAAATATCAAAAAGTACACCAAATATGTGTTATAAATACTGTAAATAAATTATCAAAAACTACAGTAATTACATTTAATATACTGTACATAAAATATCAAAAAGTACACAAAATGTATATTATACACTCTAAGTAAAATATCAAAAAGGACAGTAAATATATATTACACTCTATGTAAAATATCAAAAACTACACCAAATATATATTATATAATTTACATAAAATATCAAAAGTACACCAAATATATATTATATACTGTACATAAAATATCAAAATGTACAGTAAATATATTTCATATATTGTACATATAATATTAAGTAAAAGTACACCAAATACATTTTATATAGTGTAAATAAAATATCAAAAAGTATAGTAGATATATATTACACACCATATGTAAAATATCACAATCTAGGCCAAATATATATTATATAATTTACAAAAAATATCAAAAGGACACCAAATATATCTTATATACTGTACATAAAATATCAAAATGTACAGTAAATATATTTCATATATTGTACATATATTAACTAAAAGTACACCAAATACATTTTATATAGTGTAAATAAAATATCAAAAATTACAGTGAATATATATTACATACTGTACATAAAATATCAAAAAGTACACCAAATATGTGTTATATATACTGTAAATAAACTATCAAAAACTACAGTACTTATATTTAATATACTGTACATAAAATATCAAAAATTACACCAAATGTATAATATATAGTGTAAATAAAATATCAAAAAGGACAGTAAATATATACTACACACCTTATGTAAAATATCAAAAACCACACCAAATATATATTATATAATTTACATAAAATATCAAAACGACACCAAATATATGTTATATACTGTACATAAATATCAAAAAGTACACTAAATATATTTCATACATTGTACATATTATATTAACTAAAAGTACGCCAAATACATTTTATATACTGTAAATAAAATATCAAAAAGTACAGTAAATATATATTACATACTGTACACAAAATATCAAAAAGTACACCAAATATGTGTTATATATACTGTACATAAACTATCAAAAACTACTGTAATTATATTTAATATACTGTACATAAAATATCAAAAATTACACCAAATGAATATTATATACTGTAAATAAAATATCAAAAAGTACAGTAAATATATATTACACACCCTATGTAAAATATCAATAACTACACCATATATATATTATATACTTTACATAAAATATCAAAAGGACACCAAATATATCTTATATACTGTACATAAAATATCAAAAATTACACCAAATGAATATTATATGCAGTAAATAAAATATCAAAAAGTACAGTAAATATATATTACACACCCTATGTAAAATATCAATAACTACACCAAATATATATTATATAATTTACATAAAATATCAAAAGGACACCAAATATATCTTATATACTGTACATAAAATATCAAAAATTACAGTAAATATATTTCATATATTGTACATATAATATTAACTAAAAGTCCACAAAATTCATTTTATATACTGTAAATAAAATATCAAAAAGTACAGTAAATATGTATTACATACTGTACATAAAATATCAAAAAGTACACCAAATATGTGTTATATATACTGTAAATATACTATAAATTCTACAGTAATTATATTTAATATACTGTACATAAAATATGAAAAATTACACCAAATGTATACTATATACTGTAAATAAAATATCAAAAAGTACAGTAAATATATATTACACACCATATGTAAAATATCACAATCTACACCAAATATATATTATATAATTTACATAAAATATGAAAAGTACACCAAATATATGTTATATACTGTACATAAAATATCAAAAAGTACAGTAAATATATTTAATATATTGTATATATAATACTAACTAACAGTACACCAAATACATTCTATATACAGTAAATAAAATATCAAAAACTACACAAAATATATATTACATACCGTTCATAAAATATAAAAAAGTAAACCAAATATGTGTTATATATACTGTAAATAAACTCTCAAAAACTACAGTAAGTATCTTTAATATACTGTATATAAAATATCAAAAATTACACCAAATGTATATTATATAATGTAAATAAAATATCAAAAAGGACAGTAAATATATATTACATACTGTACATAAAATATCAGAAAGTACACCAAATAGGTGTTATATATACTGTAAATAAACTATCAAAAACTACAGTAATTATATTTAATATACTGTACATAAAATATCAAAAATTACACCAAATGTATAGTGTATACTGTAAATAACATATCAAAAAGCACAGTAAAGATATATTACGCATTCTCTGTAAAATATAAAAAACTACACCAAATATATATTATATACTTTACATAAAATATCAAAAGTACACCAAATATATATTATACACAGTACATAAAATATCAAAATTACAGTAAATATATTCCATATATTCTACATATAATATTAAATAAAAGTACACCAAATACATTTCATATACTTTAAATAAAATATGAAAAACTACAGTAAATACATATTATATAATGTACATGAAATATCAAAAGGACACCAAATATGTGTCCTTTATACTGTAAATAAACTATCAAAAACTACCGTAATGATATTTAATATACTGTACATAAATTATCAAAAATTACTTCAAATGTACATTATATACTGTAAATAAAATATCAAAATGTACAGTAAATATATATTACACACACTATGTAAAATATCAAAAACTACACCAAATATATCTTATATAATTAACATAAAATATCAAAAGGACACCAAATATATCTTCTATATTCTACATAAAATATCAAAAATTACAGTAAATATATTTCATATATTGTACAGAGAATATTAACTAAAAGTACACCAAGTACCTTTTATATAGTGTAAATAAATTATCAAAAAGTACAGTAAAAATATATTACACACTATATGTAAAATATCACAATCTACACCAAATATATATTACATAATTTACATAAAATATCAAAAGGACACCAAATATACCTTATATACTGTACATAAAATATCAAAATGTACAGTAAATATATTTCATATATTGTACATATAATATTAACTAAAAGTACACCAAATACATTTTATATACTGTAAATAAAATATCAAAATTACACTAAATATATATTACATACTGTACATAAAATATCAAAAAGTACACCAAATATGTGTTATATATACTGTAAATAAACTATCAAAAACTGCAGTAATTATATTTAATATACTGTACATAAAATATCAAAAATTACACCAAAGGTATATTATTTACTGTAAATAAAACATCAAAAAGTACAGTAAATATATCTTACACACCCTATGTAAAATATCACAAACTACACCAAATATAAATTATATAATTTACATAAAACATCAAAAAGACTCCAAATATACCTTATATACTGTACATAACATATCAAAATATACAGTAAATATATTTCATATATTGTACATATAATATAAACTAAAAGTACACCAAATACATTTTATATACTGTAAATAAAATATCAAAAACTACAGTAAATATATATTACATACTGTAAATAAAATATCAAAAAGTACAACAAATATGTGTTATATATACTGTAAATAAACCATCAAAAGCTACAGTAATTACATTTAATATACTGAACATAAAATATCAAAAATTACACCAAATGTATATTATATACTCTAAATAAAATATGAAAAAGGACAGTAAACATATATTACGCACCCTATGTAAAATATCAAAAACTACACCAAATATATATTATATAATTTACAAAAAATATCAAAAGTACAACAAATATATATTATATACTGTACATAAACTATCAAAAAGTACAGTTAATATATTTCATATATTGTACATATAATATTAACTAAAAGTACACCAAATTCATTTTATATACTGTAAATAAAATATCAAAATGTACAGTAAATATATATTATATACTGTACATAAAATATCAGAAGGTACACCATATATATGTTATATGTACTGTAAATATACTATCAAAAACTACAGTAATTATATTTAATATACTGTACATAAAATATTAAATATTACAACAAATGTATAGTATAAACTGTAAATAAAATATCAAAAAGGACAGTAAATATATACTGCACACCCTATGTAAAATATCAAAAACTACACCAAATATATATTACATAATTTATATAAAATATCAAAAGTACACCAAGTACATCTTATATACTGTACATAAAATATCAAAAAGTACAGTAAATATATTTCATATATTGTACATATAATATTAACTAAAAGTACACCAAATACATTTTATGTACTGTAAATAGAATATCTAAAAGTACAGTAAATATATATTACATACTGTACATAAAATATCAAAGAGGACACCAAATATGTGTTATATATACTCTAAATAAACTATAAAAACTACAATAATTATATTTAATATACTGTACATAAAATATACAAAATTACCCCAAATGTATTATATACTGTAAATAAAATATCAAAAAGTAGAGTAAATATATATTACACACCCTATGTAAAATATCAAAAACTACACCAAATATATATTATATAATATGCATAAAATATCAAAAGGACACCAAATATATCTTATATACTCTACATAAAATATCTAAATGTACAGTAAATATATTTCATATATTGTACATATAATATTAACTAAAAGTTCACCGAATACATTCTATATACTGTAAATAAAATACCAAAAATTACAGTAAATATATATTACATACTGTACATAAAACATCAAAAAGTACACCAAATATGTGTTATATATACTCTAAATAAACTATCGAAAACTACAGTAATTATATTTAATATACTATACATAAAATATCAAAAATTACACCAAATGTACGTTATTTACTGTAAATAAAATATCAAAAAGTACAGTAAATGTATATTACACACCATATGTAAAATATCACAGTCTACACCACATATATATTATATAATTTACATAAAATATCAAAAGGACAACAATTATATCTTATATACTGTGCATAAAATATCAAAAAGTACAGTAAATATATTTCATATATTGTACATATAATATTAACTAAAAGTACACCAAATACATTTTACATACGGTAAATAAAATATCAAAAATTACAGTAAGTATATATTATCTACTGTACATAAAATATCAAAAAGTACACCAAATATGTGTTATATATACTGTAAATTAACTATCACAAACTACAGTAATTATATTTAATATACTGTACATAAAATATCAAAAATTACACCAAATGTATATTTTTCACTGTAAATAAAATACCAAAAATTTCAGTAAATATATATTACACCCTATGTAAAATATGAAAAACTACAGCAAATATATATTATATAATTTACATAAAATATCAGAAGTACACCAAATATATTCTATATACTGTACATAAAATATCAAAAAGTACAGTAAATATATTTCATATATTGTACTTATAATATTAACTAAAAGTACACCAAATACATTTTATATACTGTAAATAAAATATCAAAAATTAGAGTAAATATATATTACATACTGTACATAAAATATCAATAAGTACACCAAATATATGTTATAAATACTGTAAATAAACTATCAAAAACTACAGTAATTATATTTAATATACTGTATATAAAATATCAAAAATTACACCAATTGTATATTTTATACTCTAAATAAAATATGAAAAATGACAGTAAATATGTATTACACCCTATGTAAATTATCAAAAACTACACCAAATATATATTATATAATTTACATAAAATATCAAAAGGACACCAAATATATATTATATACTGTACAAAAAAAATCAAAAAGTACAGTAAATATTTTTCAAATATTGTACATATAAGATTAACTAAAAGTACACCAAATACATTTTTACTGAAAATAAAATATCAAAAAGTACAGTAAATATATATTACATACTGTACATAAAATATCAAAAAGTACACCAAATATGTGTTATATATACTGTAAATAAACTATCAAAATCTACAGAAATTATATTTAATATAATGTACATATAATATCAAAAATTACACCAAATGTATATTATAAATTGTAAAGAAACTGTCAAAAAGGACAGTAAATATATACTACACACCCTATGTAAAATATCAAAAACTACACTAAAAATATATATTATAAAATTTACATAAAATATCAAAAGGACACCAAATATATCTTATATACTGTATATAAAATATCAAAATGTACAGTAAATATATTTCATATATTGTATATATAATATTAACTAAAAGTACACCAAATACATTTTATATACTGTAAATAAAATATCAAAAAGTACTGTAAATGTATATTACATACTGTACATAAAATATCAAAATGTACACCAAATATGTGTTATATGTACTGTAAAAAAACTATCACAAACTACAGTAATTTTATTTAATATACTGTACATAAAATATCAAAAATTACACCAAATGTATATTATATACACTAAATAAAATATGAAAAATACATTAAATATATATTACACACCCTAAGTAAAATATCAAAAACTACACCAAATATATATTATAAAATTTATATAATATATCAAAAGGCCACAAAATATATCTTATATACTGTACATAAAATATCAAAATTACAGTAAATATATTTCATATATTGTGCATATATTAACTAAAAGTACGCCAAATACATTTTATATGCTGTAAATAATATATCAAAATTTACAATAAATATATATTACATTCTCTACATAAAATATCAAAAAGTACACCAAATATGTGTTATATATACTGTAAATAAACTATCAAAAACTACAGAAATAATATTTAATATACTGTACATAAAATATCAAAAATTAAACCAAATGTATATTATATACTGTAAATAATATATCAAAAAGGACAGTAAATATATACGACACACACTATTTAAAATATCAATATCTACACCAAATATATATCATAAAATTTACATAAAATATCAAAAGGACACTAAATATATCTTATATATTGTACATAAAATATCAAAATGTACAGTAAATATATTTCATATACAGTACATCTAATATTAACTAAAATACACCAAATATAATTTATATACTCTAAATAAAATATCAAAAATACAGTAAATATATATTACATACTGTACATAAAATATCAAAAAGTACATGAAATATGTGTTATATATAGTGTAAATAAACTGTCAAAAACTACAGTAATTATATTTAATATACTGTACGTAAAATATCAAAAAAGACACCAAATGTATATTATATATTGTAAATAAAATATAAAAAAGGACAGTAAATATATATTACACCCTATGTAATATATCAAAAACTACACCAAATATATATTATATAATTCACATAAAATATCAAAAGGACACCAAATATATATTATGTACTGTACATAAAATATCAAAAAGTACAGTAAATATATTTCATATATTGTACAGATAATATTAACGAAAAGTACACCAAATACATTTTATATACTGTAAATAAAATATCAAAAACTACAGTATATATGATACATACTGTACATAAAATATCAAAAAGTACACCAAATATGTGTTATATATATTCTAAATAAAATATCAAAAACTACAGTACTTATATTTAATATACTGTACATAAAATATCAAAAATTACAGGAAATGTATATTATATAATGTAAATAAAATATCAAAAATGACAGTAAATATATACTACACACCCTATGTAAAATATCATAAACTACACCAAATATATATTATATAATTTACAAAAAATATCAGAAGGACACCAAATATATCTTATATACTGTTCGTAAAATATCAAAAATTACAGTAAATATATTACATATATTGTACATATAATATTAACTAAAAGTACACCAAATACATTTTATATACTGTAAATAAAATATCAAAAATTACAGTAAATATATATTACATAATGTACATAAAATATCAAAAAGTACACCAAATATGTGTTATATATATTGTAAACTATCAAATACTTCAGTAATTATATATAATATACTGTACATAAAATATCAAAAATGACACCAAATGTATATTATATACTGTAAATAAAATATCAAAAAGACAGTAAATATATACTACACACCCTATGTAAAATATCAAAAACTACACCAAATATATATTATATAATTAATATAAAATATCAAAAGGTCACCAAATATATCTTATACACCGTACATAAAATATCAAAAAGTACAGTAAATATATTTCATATATTGTACATATAATATTAAATAAAGTACACCAAATACATTTTATATACTGTAAATGAAATATCAAAAATTACAGTAAATATATATTACATACAGTACATAAAATATCAAACAGTACACCAAATATGTGTTATATATACTGTAAATAAACTATCAAAAACTACAGTAATTATATTTCATATGTTGTACATATAATATTAACTAAAAGTACACCAAACACATTTTATATACTGTAAATAAAATACCAAAAAGTACAGTAAATATATATTACATACACTACATAAAATGTCAAAAGTACACCAAATATGTGTTATATATACTGTAAATAAACTATCAAAAACTACAGTAATTATATTTAATATACTGTACATAAAATATCAAAAATTACACCAAATGTATATTATATACTGTAAATAAAATATCAAAATGTACAGTAAATATATACTACACACCCTATGTAAAATATCAAAAACTACACCAAATACATATTATATAATTTACATAAAATAACAAAAGGACACCAAATATATATTATATACTGTACATAAAATATCGAAATGCACAGTAAATATATTTCATATATTCTAAATGTAATATTAACTAAAAGTACACCAAATACATTTTATATACTGTAAATAAAATATCAAAAAGTACAGTAAATATATATTACATACTGTACATAAAATATCAAATAGTACAACAAATATGTGTTATATATACTGTAAATAAACTATCATAAAGTACAGTAATTATATTTAATATACTGTACAGAAAATATCAAAAATTACACCAAATGTATATTATATACTGTAAATAAAATATCAAAATGACAGTAAATTTATACTACACACCCTATGAAAAATATCAAAAACTACACCAAATATATATTATATAATTTACATAAAATATCAAAAGGTCACCAAATATATCTTATACACCGTACATAAAATATCAAAAAGTACAGTAAATATATTTCATATATTGTATGTATATTATTAAATAAAGTACACCAAATACATTTTATATACTGTAAATAAAATATCAAAAATACAGTAAATATATATTACATACAGTACATAAAATATCAAGAAGTACACCAAATATGTGTTATATATACTGTAAATAAACTATCAAAAACTACAGTAATTATATTTCATATATTGTACATATAATATTAACTAAAAGTACACCAAATACATTTTATATACTGTAAATAAAATATCAAAAAGTACAGTAAATATATATTACATACACTACATAAAATATCAAAAAGTACACCAAATATGTGTTATATATACTGTAAATAAACTATCAAAGACTACATTAATTATATTTAATATACTGTACATAAAATATCAAAAATCACACCAAAAGAATATAATATACTCTAAATAAAATATCAAAAAGTACACTAAATATATATTACACTCTATGTAAAATATCAAAACTACACCAAATATATATTATATAATTTATATAAAATATCAAATGTACACCAAATATATATTACATACTGTACATAAAATATCAAAAAGTAGAGTAAATATATTTCATATATTGTACATATAATATTAACTAAAAGTACACCAAATACATTTTGTATACTGTAAATAAATTATCAAAAATTACAGTAAATATATACTACATACTGTACATAAAATATCAAAAAGTACACCAAATATGTGTTATATATACTGTAAATAAACTATCAAAAACTAGAGTAATTATATTTCATATATTGTACATATAATATTAACTAAAAGTACACCAAATACATTTTATATACTGTAAATAAAATATCAAAATGTACAGTAAATATATATTACACTCTATGTAAATTATCAAAAACTACACCAAATATATATTATATAATTTACATAAAATATAAAAAGGACACCAAATATATCTTATATACTGTTCATAAAATATCAAAAACTACAGTAAATATATTTCATATATTGTACATATAATATTAACTAAAAGTACACCAAATACATTTTATATAGTGTAAATAAAATATGAAAAATTACAGTAAATATATATTACACGCCTTATGTAAAATATCACAGTCTACACCAAATATATATTATATAATTTACATAAAATATCAAAAGGACACCAAATATATCTTATATACTGTACATAAAATATCAAAATGTACAGTAAATATATTTCATATATTGTACATATAATATTAACTAAAAGCACACCAAATACATTTTATATAGTGTAAATAAAATATGAAAAATTACAGTGTATATATATTACATACTTTACATAAAATATAAAAAAGTACACCAAATATGTGTTATGTATACTGTAAATAAACTATCAAAAGCTACAGTAATTATATTTAATATACTGTAAATAAAATATCAAAAATTACACCAAATCTATATTATTTACTGTAAATAAAATATGAAAAATGACAGTAAACATATATTACACTCTATGTAAATTATCAAAAACTACCCCAAATATATATTATATAAATTACATAAAATATCAAAAGGACACCAAATATATCTTATATACTGTACATAAAATATCAAAAAGTACAGTAAATGTATTTCATATATTGTACATATAATATTAACTAAAAGTACACCAAATACATTTTACATACTGTAAATAAAATATCAAAAAATACAGTAAGTATATATTATCTACTGTACATAAAATATCAAAAAGTACACCAAATATGTGTTATATATACTGTAAATAAACTATCAAAATCTTCAGTAATTATATTTAATATACTGTACATAAAATATCGAAAATTACACCAAATGTATATTATACACTCTAAATAAAATATCAAAAAGGACAGTAAATATATATTACACACTATGTAAAATATCAAAAACTACGCAAAATATATATTATATAATTTACAAAAAATATCAAAAATACACCAAATATATATTATATACTGTACATAAAATGTCAAAAAGTACAGTAAATATATTTCATATATTGTTCATATAATATTAACTAAAAGTACACCAAATACATTTTACATACTGTAAATAAAATATCAAAACTTACAGTAAGTATATATTATCTACTGTACATAAAATATCAAAAAGTACACCAAATATGTGTTATGTATACTCTAAATAAACTATCAAAATCTTCAGTAATTATATTTAATATTCTGTTCATAAAATATCAAAAATTACACCAAATGTATATTATACACTCTAAGTAAAATATCAAAAAGGACAGTAAATATATATTACACTCTATGTAAAATATCAAAAACTACACCAAGTATATATTATATAATTTACATAAAATATCAAAAGTACACCAAATATATATTATATACTGTACATAAAATATCAAAAACTACAGTAAATATATTTCATATATTGTACATATAATATTAACTAAAAGTACACCAAATACATTTTACATACTGTAAATAAAATATCAAAAATTACAGTAAGTATATATTATCTACTGTACATAAAATATCAAAAAGTACACCAAAGATGTGTTATATATACTGTAAATAAACTATCAAAATCTTCAGTAATTATATTTAATATACTGTACATAAAATATCAAAAATTACACCAAATGTATATTATACACTCTAAATAAAATATCAAATAGGACAGTAAATATATATTACACTCTATGTAAAATATCAAAAACTACACAAAATATATATTATATAATTTACATAAAATATCAAAAGTACACCAAATATTATATACTGTACATAAAATATCAAAATGGACAGTAAATATATTTCATATATTGTACATATAATACTAACTAAAACTACACCAAATACATTTTACATACTGTAAATAAAATATCAAAAATTACAGTATGTATATATTATCTACTGTACATAAAATATCAAAAAGTACGCCAAATATGTGTTATATATACTGTAAATAAACTATCAAAATCTTCAGTAACTATATTTAATATACTGTTCATATAATATCAAAAATTACACCAAATGTGTATTATACACTCTAAATAAAATATCAAAAATGACAGTAAATATATATTACACTCTATGTAAAATATCAAAAACTGCACCAAATATATATTATATAATTTACACAAAATATCAAAAGTACACCAACTATATATTATATACTGTACATAAAATATCAAAAAGTACAGTAAATATATTTCATATATTGTACATATAATACTAACTAAAACTACACCAAATACGTTTCACATACTGTAAATAAAATATCAAAAATTACAGTATGTATATATTATCTACTGTACATAAAGTATCAAAAAGTACGCCAAATATGTGTTATATATACTGTAAATAAACTATCAAAATCTTCAGTAATTATATTTAATATACTGTACAGAAAATATCAAAAATTACACCAAATGTATATTATACACTCTAAATAAAATATCAAAAAGGACAGTAAATATATATTACACTCTATGTATAATATCAAATACTACACCAAATATATATTATATAATTTACATAAAATATCAAAAGTACACCAAATATTATATACTGTACATAAAATATCAAAATGGACAGTAAATATATTTCATATATTGTACATATAATACTAACTAAAACTACACCAAATACATTTTACATACTGTAAATAAAATATCAAAAATTACAGTATGTATATATTATCTACTGTACATAAAATATCAAAAAGTACGCCAAATATGTGTTATATATACTGTAAATAAACTATCAAAATCTTCAGTAACTATATTTAATATACTGTTCATATAATATCAAAAATTACACCAAATGTGTATTATACACTCTAAATAAAATATCAAAAATGACAGTAAATATATATTACACTCTATGTAAAATATCAAAAACTGCACCAAATATATATTATATAATTTACACAAAATATCAAAAGTACACCAAATATATATTATATACTGTACATAAAATATCAAAAAGTACAGTAAATATATTTCATATATTGTACATATAATATTAACTAAAACTACACCAAATACATTTTACATACTGTAAATAAAATATCAAAAATTACAGTAAGTATATATTATCTACTGTACATAAAATATCAAAAAGTACACCAAAGATGTGTTATATATACTGTAAATAAACTATCAAAATCTTCAGTAATTATATTTAATATACTGTACATAAAATATCAAAAATTACACCAAATGTACATTATACACTCTAAATAAAATATCAAAAAGACAGGAAATATATATTACACTCTATGTAAAATATCAAAAACTACACCAAATATATATTATATAATTTACATAAAATATCAAAAGTACACCAAATATATATTATATACTGTACATAAAATGTCAAAAAGTACAGTAAATATATTTCATATATTGTACATATAATATTAACTAAAAGTACACCAAATACATTTTACATACTGTAAATAAAATATCAAAAATTACACTAAGTATATATTATCTACTGTACATAAAATATCAAAAAGTACACCAAATATGTGTTATATATACTGTAAATAAACTATCAAAATCTTCAGTAATTATATTTAATATACTGTACATAAAATATCAAAAATTACACCAAATGTATATTATACACTCTAAATAAAATATCAAAAAGGACAGTAAATATATATTACACTCTATGTAAAATATCAAAAACTACACAAAATATATATTATATAATTTACATAAAATATCAAAAGTACACCAAATATATATTATATACTGTACATAAAATGTCAAAAAGTACAGTAAATATATTTCATATATTGTTCATATAATATTAACTAAAAGTTCACCAAATACATTTTACATACTGTAAAAAAATATCAAAACTTACAGTAAGTATATATTATCTACTGTACATAAAATATCAAAAAGTACACCAAATATGTGTTATGTATACTCTAAATAAACTATCAAAATCTTCAGTAATTATATTTAATATACTGTTCATAAAATATCAAAAATTACACCAAATGTATATTATACACTCTAAGTAAAATATCAAAAAGGACAGTATATATATATTACACTCTATGTAAAATATCAAAAACTACACCAAATATATATTATATAATTTACATAAAATATCAAAAGTACACCAAATATATATAATATACTGTACATTAAATATCAAAAAGTACAGTAAATATATTTCATATATTGTACATATTATATTAACTAAAAGTACACCAAATACCTTTTACACACTGTAAATAAAATATCAAAAATTACAGTAAGTACATATTATCTACTGTACATAAAATATCAAAAAGTACAGTAAATATATTTCATATATTGTACATATAATAATAACTAAAAGTACAACAAATACATTTTACATACGGTAAATAAAATATCAAAAATTGCAATAAGTATATATTATCTACTGTACATAAAATATCAAAAAGTACACCAAATATGTGTTATATATACTGTAAATAAACTATCAAAATCTTCAGTAATTATATTTAATATACTGTACATAAAATATCAAAAATTACACCAAATGTATATTATACATTCTAAATAAAATATCAAAAAGGACAGTAAATATATATTACACTCTATGTAAAATATCAAAAGCTACACCAAGTATATATTATATAATTTACATAAAATATAAAAATTACACCAAATATATATTATATACTGTACATAAAATATCAAAAAGTACAGTAAATATATTTCATATATTGTACATATAATATTAAGTAAAAGTACACCAAATACATTTTACATACTGTAAATAAAATATAAAAAATTACAGTAAGTATATATTATCTACTGTACATAAAATATCAAAAAGTACACCAAATATGTGTTATATATTCTGTAAATAAACTATCAAAATCTTCAGTAATTATATTTAATATACTGTACATAAAATATCAAAAATTACACCAAATGTATATTATACACTCTAAATAAAATATCAAAGAGGAGAGTAAATATATATTACACACTATGTAAAATATCAAAAACTACACCAAATATATATTATATAATTTACATAAAATATGAAAAGTACACCAAGTATATATTATATACTGTACATAAAATATCAAAAAGTACAGTAAATATATTTCATATATTGTACATATAATATTAACTAAAAGTACACCAAATACATTTTACATACTGTAAATAAAATATCAAAGATTACAGTAAGTATATATTATCTACTGTACATAAAATATCAAAAAGTACCCCAAATATGTGTTATATATACTGTAAATAAACTATCAAAATCTTCAGTAATTATATTTAATATACTGTTCATAAAATATCAAAAATTACACCAAATGTATATTATACACTCTAAATAAAATATCAAAAATGACAGTAAATATATATAACACTCTATGTAAAATATCAAAAACTACACCAAATTTATATTATATAAATTACATAAAATATCAAAAGTACACCAAATATATATTATATAATGTACATAAAATATCAAAAAGTACAGTAAATATATTTCATATATTGTACATATAATATTAACTAAAAGTACACCAAATATATTTTACATACTCTAAATAAAATATCAAAAATTACAGTAAGTATATATTATCTACTGTACATAAAATATCAAAAAGTACACCAAATATGTGTTATATATACTGTAAATAAACTATCAAAATCTTCAGTAATTATATTTAATATACTGTACATAAAATATCAAAAATTACACCAAATGTATATTATACACTCTAAATAAAATATCAAAAAGGACAGTAAATATATATTACACTCTATGTAAAATATCAAAAACTACACCAAATATATATTATATAATTTACATAAAATATCAAAAGTACCCCAAATATATATTATATACTATACATAAAATATCAAGAAGTACAGTAAATATATTTCATATATTGTACATATAATATTACCGAAAAGTACAACAAATACATTTTACATACTGTAAATAAAATACAAAAAATTACAGTAAGTATATATTATCTACTGTACATAAACTATAAAAAAGTACACCAAATATGTGTTATATATACTGTAAATAAACTATCAAAACCTTCAGTAATTATATTTAATGTACTGTTCATAAAATATCAAAAATTACACCAAATGTATATTATACACTCTAAATAAAATATCAAAAATGACAGTAAATATATATTACACTCTATGTAAAATATCAAAAACTACACCAAATATATATTATATAATTTACATAAAATATCAAAATTACACCAAATATATATTATATACTGTACATAAAATATCAAAAAGTACAGTAAATATATTTCATATATTGTGCATATAATATTAACTAAAAGTGCACCAAATACATTTTACATACTGTAAATAAAATATCAAAAATTACAGTAAGTATATATTATCTACTGTACATAAATTATCAAAAAGTACAGTGAATATATTTCATATATTGTACATATAATATTAACTAAAAGTACACCAAATACATTTTACATACTGTAAATAAAATATCAAAAATTACAGTAAGTATATATTATCTACTGTACATATAATATCAAAAAGTACACCAAATATGTGTTATATATACTGTAAATAAACTATCAAAACCTTCAGTAATTATATTTCATATACTGTACATAAAATATCAAAAATTACACCAAATGTACATTATACACTCTAAATAAAATATCAAAAATGACATTAAATATATATTACACTCTATGTAAAATTTCAAAATCTACACCAAATATATATTATATAATTTACATAAAATATCAAAAGTACACAAAATATATATTATATACTGTACATAAAATATCAAAAAGTACAGTAAATATATTTCATATACTGTACATATAATATTAATTAAAGTCCACCAAATACATTTTACATACTGTAAATAAAATATCAAAAATTACGGTAAGTATATATTATCTACTGTACATAAAATATCAAATAGTACAGTAAATATATTTCATATATTGTACATATAATATTAACTAAAAGTACACCAAATACATTTTAAATACTGTAAATAAAATATAAAAATTACAGTAATATATATTATCTACTGTACATAAAATATCAAAAAGTACACCAAATATGTGTTATATATACTGTAAATAAACTATGAAAATCCTCAGTAATTATATTTAATATACTGTTCATAAAATATCAAAAATTACACCAAATGTATATTATACACTCTAAATAAAATATCAAAAAGGACAGTAAATATATATTACACTCTATTGAAAATATCAAAAACTACACCAAATATATATTATATAATTTACATAAAATATCAAAAGTACACCAAATAAATATTACATACTGTACATAAAATATCAAAAAGTACAGTAAATATATTTCATATATTGTACATTTAATATTAACTAAAAGTACACCAAATACATTTTACATACTGTAAATAAAATATCAAAAATTACAGTAAGTATATATTATCTACTGTACATAAAATATCAAAAAGTACACCAAATATGTGTTTTATATACTGTAAATAAACTATCAAAATCTTCAGTAATTATATTTTATATACTGTTCATAAAATATCAAAAATTACACCAAATGTATATTATACACTCTAAATAAAATATCAAAAAGGACAGTAAATATATATTACACTCTATGTAAAATATCAAAAACTACACCAAATATATATTATATAATTTACATAAAATATCAAAAGTACACCAAATATATATTATATACTGTACATAAAATATCAAAAAGTACAGTCAATATATTTCATATATAGTACATATAATATTAACTAAAAGTACACCAAATACATTTTACATACTGTAAATAAAATATCAAAAGTTACAGTAAGTATATATTATCTACTGTACATAAAATATCAAAAAGTACACCAAATATGTGTTATATATACTGTAAATAAACTGTCAAAATCTTCAGTAATTATATTTAATATACTGTTCATAAAATATCAAAAATTACAACAAATGTATATTATACACTCTAAATATAATATCAAAAAGGACAGTAAATACATATTACACTCTATGTAAAATATCAAAAACTACACCAAATATATATTATATAATTTACGTAAAATATCAAATGTACACGAAATATATATTATATACTGTACATAAAATATCAAAAGGTACAGTAAATATATTTCATAGATTGTACATGTAATATTAACTAAAAGCACACCAAATACATTTTACATACTGTAAATAAGATATCAAAAATTACAGTAAGTATATATTATCTACTGTACATAAAGTATCAAAATGTACACCAAATATGTGTTTTATATACTGTAAATAAACTATCAAAATCTTCAGTAATTATATTTAACATACTGTACATAAAATATCTAAAATTACACAAAATGTATATTATATATTCTAAATAAAATATCAAAAATTACAGTAAATATATATTACACACTATGTAAAATATCAAAAACTACACCAAATATATATTATATAATTTACATAAAATATCAAAAGTACACCAAATATATATTATATACTGTACATAAAATATCAAAAGTACAGTAATTATATTTCATATGTTGTACATATAATATTAACTAAAAGTACACCAAATACATTTTACATACTGTAAATAACATATAAAAAATTACAGTAAGTTTATATTATCTACTGTACATAAAATATCAAAAAGTACAGTAAATATATTTCACATATTGTACATATAATATTAACTAAAAGTACACCAAATACATTTTACAGACTGTAAATAAAATATAAATAATTACAGTAAGTATATATTATCTACTGTACATAAAATATCAAAAAGTACACCAAATATGTGTTATATATACTGTAAATAAACTATCAAAATCTTCAGTAATTATATTTAATATACTGTTCATAAAATACCAAAAATTACACCAAATGTATATTATACACTCTAAATAAAATATCAAAAAGACAGTAAATATATATTACACACTATGTAAAATATCAAAAACTACACAAAGTATATATTATATAATTTACATAAAATATCAAAAGTACACCAAATATATATTATATACTGTACATAAAATATCAAAAAGCACAGTAAATATATTTCATATATTGTACATTTAATAATAACTAAAAGTACACCAAATACATTTTACATACTGTAAATAAAATATCAAAAATTACAGTAAGTATATATAATCTACTGTACATAAAATATCAAAAAATACACCAAATATGTGTTATATATACTGTAAATAAACTATCAAAATCTTCAGTAATTATATTTAATATACTGTTCATAAAATGTCAAAAATTACAGCAAATGTATATTATACACTCTAAATAAAATATCAAAAAGGAGAGTAAATATATATTACACGCTATGTAAAATATCAAAAACTACACCAAATATATATTATATAATTTACATAAAATATCAAAAGTACACCAAATATATATTATATATTGTACATAAAATATCAAAAAGTACAGTAAATATATTTCATATATTGCACATATAATATTAACTAAAAGTACACCAAATACATTTTACATACTGTAAATAAAATATCAAAAATTACAGTAAGTATATATTATCTACTGTAGAAAAAATATGAAAAAGTACACCAAATATGTGTTATATATACTGTAAATAAACTATCAAAACCTTCAGTAATTATATTTAATATACTGTTCATTAAATATCAAAAATTACACCAAATGTATATTATACACTCTAAATTAAATATCAAAAAGGACAGTAAATATATATTAAACTCTATGTAAAATATCAAAAACTAAACCAAGTATATATTATATAATTTACATAAAATATCAAAAGTACACCAAATATATATTATATACTGTACATAAAATATCAAAAAGTACAGTAAAAGTATTTCATATGTTGTACATATAATATTAAGTAAAAGTACAACAAATACATTTTACATACTGTAAATAAAATATAAAAAATTACAGTAAGTTTATATTATCTACTGTACATAAAATATCAAAAAGTACAGTAAATATATTTCACATATTGTACATTTAATATTAACTAAAACTACACCAAATACATTTTACGTACTGTAAATAAAATATAAAAAATTACAGTAAGTATATATTATCTACTGTACATAAAATATCAAAAAGTACACCAAATATGTGTTATATATACTGTAAATAAAGTATCAAAATCTTCAGTAATTATATTTAATATACTGTTCATAAAATATCAAAAATTACACCAAAGGTATATTATACACTCTAAATAAAATATCAAAAAGGACAGTAAATATATATTACACTCTATGTAAAATATCAAAAACAACACCAAATATATATTATATAATTTACATAAAATATCAAAAGTACACCAAATATATATTATATACTGTACATAAAATATCAAAAAGTACAGTAAATATATTTCATATGTTGTACATATAATATTAACTAAAAGTAAACCAAATACATTTTACTTACTGTAAATAACATATAAAAAATTACAGTAAATTTATATTATCTACTGTACATAATATATCAAAAAGTACAGTAAATATATTTCACATATTGTACATATAATATTAACTAAAAGTACACCAAATACATTTTACAGGCTGTAAATAAAATATAAAAAATTACAGTATGTATATATTATCTACTGTACATAAAATATCAAAAAGTACACCAAATATGTGTTATATATACTGTAAATAAACTATCAAAATCTTCAGTAATTATATTTAATATACTGTTCATAAAATACCAAAAATTACACCAAATGTATATTATACACTCTAAATAAAATATCAAAAAGACAGTAAATATGTATTACACACTATGTAAAATATCAAAAACTACAAAAAGTATATATTATATAATTTACATAAAATATCAAAAGTACACCAAATATATATTATATACTGTACATAAAATATCAAAAAGTACAGTAAATATATTTCATATATTGTACATATAATAATAACTAAAAGTACACCAAATACATTTTACATATTGTAAATAAAATATCAAAAATTACAGTAAGTATATATAATCTACTGTACATAAAATATCAAAAAGTACACCAAATATGTGTTATATATACTGTAAATAAACTATCAATATCTTCAGTAATTATATTTAATATACTGTTCATAAAATGTCAAAAATTACACCAAATGTATATTATACACTCTAAATAAAACATCAAAAAGGACAGTAAATATATATTACACGCTATGTAAAATATCAAAAACTACACCAAATATATATTATATAATTTACATAAAATATCAAAAGTACAACAAATATATATTATATATTGTACATAAAATATCAAAAAGTACAGTAAATATATTTCATATATTGCACATATAATATTAACTAAAAGTACACCAAATACATTTTACATACTGTGAATAAAATATCAAAAATTACAGTAAGAATATATTATCTACTGTACAAAAAATATGAAAAAGTACACCAAATATGTGTTATATATACTGTAAATAAACTATCAAAACCTTCAGTAATTATATTTAATATACTGTTCATAAAATATCAAAAATTACACCAAATGTATATTATACACTCTAAATTAAATATCAAAAAGGACAGTAAATATATATTAAACTCTATGTAAAATATCAAAAACTACACCAAATATATATTATATAATTTACATAAAATATCAAAAGTACACCAAATATATATTATATACTGTACATAAAATATCAAAAAGTACAGTAAAAGTATTTCATATGTTGTACATATAATATTAACTAAAAGTACAGCAAATACATTTTACATCCTGTAAATAAAATATAAAAATTACAGTAAGTTTATATTATCTACTGTACATAAAATATCAAAAAGTACAGTAAATATATTTCACATATTGTACATATAATATTAACTAAAAGTACACCAAATACATTTTACATACTGTAAATAAAATATAGAAAATTACAGTAAGTATATATAATCTACTGTACATAAAATATCAAAAAGTACACCAAATATGTGTTATATATACTGTAAATAAACTATCAAAATCTTCAGTAATTATATTTAATATACTGTTCATAAAATATCAAAAATAACACCAAATGTATATTATACACTCTAAATAAAATATCAAAAAGGACAGAAAATATATATTACACTCTATGTAAAATATCAAAAACTACACCAAATATATATTATATAATTTACATAAAATATCAAAAGTACACCAAATATATATTGTATACTGTACATAAAATATCAAAAAGTACAGTAAATATATTTCACATATTGTACATATAACATTAACTAAAAGTACACCAAATACATTTTACATACTGTAAATAAAATATAAAAAATTACAGTAAGTATATATTATCTACTGTGCATAATATATCAAAAAGTACAGTAAATATATTTCATATATTGTACACATAATATTAACTAAAAGTACACCAAATACATTTTACATACTGTAAATAAAATATAAAAAATTACAGTAAGTATATATTATCTACTGTACATAAAATACCAAAAAGTACACCAAATATCTGTTATATATACTGTAAATAAACTATCAAAATCTTCAGTAATTATATTTAATATACTGTTCATAAAATATCAAAAATTACACCAAATGTATATTATACACTCTAAATAAAATATCAAAAAGGAGAGTAAATATATATTACACTGTATGTAAAATATCAAAAACTACACCAAATATATATTATATAATTTACATAAAGTATCAAAATTACACCAAATATATATTATATACTCTACATAAAATATCAAAAAGTACAGTAAATATATTTCATATATTGTACATATAATATTAACTAAAAGTACACCAAATACATTTTACATACTGTAAATAAAGTATCAAAAATTACAGTAAGTATATATTATCTACTGTACATGAAGTATCAAAAAGTACACCAAATATGTGTTATATATACTGTAAATAAACTATCAAAATCTTCAGTAATTAAATTTAATATACTGTACATAAAATGTCAAAAATTACACCAAATGTATATTATATATTCTAAATAAAATATCAAAAAAGACAGTAAATATATATTACACTCTATGTAAAATATCAAAAACTACACCAAATATATATTATATAATTTACATAAAATATCAAAAGTACACCAAATATATATTATATACTGTACATAAAATATCAAAAAGTACAGTAAATATATTTCATATATTGTACATGTAATATTAGCTAAAAGTACACCAAATATATTTTACATACTGTAAATAAAATATAAAAAATTACAGTAAGTATATATTATCTACTGTACACAGAATATCAAAAATTACAGTAAATATATTTCATATATTGTACATATAATATTAACTAAAAGTACACCAAATACATTTTACATACTGTAAATAAAATATAAAATTTACAGTAAGTATATATTATCTACTGTACATAAAATATCAAAAAGTACATCAAATATGTGTTATATATACTGTAAATAAACTATCAAAATCTTCAGTAACTATATTTAACATACTGTTCATAAAATATCAAAAATTACACCAAACGTATATTATACACTCTAAATAAAATATCAAAAAGGACAGTAAATATATAATACACTCTATGTAAAATATCAAAAACTACACCAAATATATATTATATAATTTACATAAAATATCAAATGTACACCAAATATATATTATATACTCTACATAAAATATCAAAAAGTACAGTAAATATATTTCATATATTGTACAAATTATATTAACTAAAAGTACACCAAATACATTTTTCATACTGTAAATAAAATATAAAAAATTACAGTAAGTATATATTATCTACTGTACATTAAATATCAAAAAGTACACTAAATATATTTCATATATTGTACATATAATATTAACTAAAACTACACCAAATACATTTTACATACTGTAAATAAAATATAAAATATTCCACTAAGTATATATAATCTAGTGTACATAAAATATCAAAAAGTACACCAAATAGGTGTTATATATACTGTAAATGAACTATCAAAATCTTCAGTAATTATATTTAATATACTGTACATAAAATACCAAAAATTACACCAAATGTATATTATACACTCTAAATAAAATATCAAAAATGACAGTAAATATATATTTCACTCTATGTAAAATATCAAAAACTACACCAAATATATATTATATAATTTACATAAAATATCAAAAGTACACCAAATATATATTATATACTGTACATAAAATATCAAAAAGTACAGTAAATATATTTCATATATAGTACATATAATATTAACTAAAAGTACACCAAATACATTTTGCATACAGTAAATAAAATATCAAAAATTACAGTAAGTATATATTATCTACTGTACATAAAATATCAAAAAGTACACCAAATATGTGTTACATATACTGTAAATAAACTATCAAAATCTTCAGTAATTATATTTATTATACTGTACATAAAATATCAAAAATTACACCAAATGTATATTCTACACTCTAAATAAAATATCAAAAAGGACAGTAAATATATATTACACCCTATGTAAAATATCAAAAACTACACCAAATATATATTATTTAATTTACATAAAATATCAAAAGTACACCAAATATATATTATATACTGTACATAAAATATCAAAAAGGTACAGTAAATATATTTCATATCTTGTATATATAATATTAACTAAAAGTACACCAAATACATTTTACATACTGTAAATAAAATATCAAAAATTACATTAAGTATATATTATCTACTGTACATAAAATATCAAAAAGTACACCAAATATGGGATATATATATACTGTAATAAACTATCAAAATCTTCAGTAATTATATTTAATATACTGTACATAAAATATCAAAAATTACACCAAATGTATATTATACACACTAAATAAAATATCAAAAAGGACAGTAAATATATATTACACTCTATGTAAAATATCAAATACTACACAAAATATATATTATATAATTTACATAAAATATCAAAAGTACACCAAATATATATTATATACTGTACATAAAATATCAAAAAGTACAGTAAATATATTTCATATATTGTACACGTAATATTAACTAAAAGTACACCAAATACATTTTAAATACTGTAAATAAAATATAAAAAATTACAGTAAGTATATGTTATCTACTGGACATTAAATATCAAAAAGTACCGTAAATATATTTCATATATTGTATATATAATATTAACTAAAAGTACACCAAATACATTTTACATACTGTAAATAAAATATAAAAATTCCAATAAGTATATATAATCTACTGTACATAAAATATCAAAAATTACACCAAATAGGTGTTATATATACTGTAAATGAACTATCAAAATCTTCAGTAATTATATTTAATATACTGTTCATAAAATATCAAAAATTACACCAAATGTATATTATACACACTAAATAAAATATCAAAAAGGACAGTAAATATATATTTCACTCTATGTAAAATATCAAAAACTACACCAAATATATATTATATAATTTACATAAAATATCAAAAGTACACCAAATATATATTATATACTGTACATAAAATATCAAAAAGTACAGAAAATATATTTCATATATTGTACATATAATATTAACTAAAAGTACACCAAATACATTTTGCATACTGTAAATAAAATATCAAAAATTACAGTAAGTATATATTATCTACTGTACATAAAATATCAAAAAGTACACCAAATATGTGTTATATATACTGTAAATAAACTATCAAAATCTTCAGTAATTATATTTATTATACTGTACATAAAATATAAAAAATTACACCAAATGTATATTATACACTCTAAATAAAATATCAAAAATGACAGTAAATATATCTTACACTCTATATAAAATATCAAAAACTACACCAAATATATATTATTTAATTTACATAAAATATCAAAAGTACACCCAATATATATTATATACTGTACATAAAATATCAAAAAGGTACAGTAAATATATTTCATATCTTGTACTTATAATATTAACTAAAAGTACACCAAATACATTTTACATACTGTAAATAAAATATCAAAAATTACATTAAGTATATATTATCTACTGTACATAAAATATCAAAAAGTACACCAAATATGGGATATCTATATACTGTAATAAACTATCAAAATCTTCAATAATTTTATTTAATATACTGTACATAAAATATCAAAAATTACACCAAATGTATATTATACACTCTAAATAAAATATCAAAAAGGACAGTAAATATATATTACACTCTATATAAAATATCAAAAACTACACCAAATATATATTATATAATTTACATAAAATATCAAAAGTACAGCAAATATATATTGTGTACTGTACATAAAATATCAAAAAGTACAGTAAATATATTTCATATATTGTACATATAATATTAACTAAAAGTATACCAAATACATTTTACATACAGTAAAAAAATATGAAAAATTACAGTAAGTGTATATTATCTACTGTACATAAAATATCAAAAAGTACACCAAATATGTGTTATATATACTGTAAATACACTATCAAAAACTTCAGTAATTATATTTAATATACTGTACATAAAATATCAAAATTAAACCAAATGTATATTATACACTCTAAATAATATATCAAAAAGGACAGTAAATATATATTACACTCTATGTAAAATATCAAAAACTACACCAAATATATAGTGTATAATTTACATAAAATATCAAAAGTACACCAAATATATATTATATACTGTACATAAAATATCAAAAAGTACAGTAAATGTATTTCATATATTGTACATATAAAATTAACTAAAACTACACCAAATACATTTTACATACTGTAAATAAAATATCAAAAATTACAGTAAGTATATATTATCAACTGTAGATAAAATATCAAAAAGTACACCAAATATGTGTTATATATACTGTAAATAAACTATCAAAATCTTCAGTAATTATATTTAATATACTGTACATAAAATATCAAAAATTACACCAAATGTATATTATACACTCTAAATAAAATATCAAAAAGGACAGTAAATATATATTACACTCTATGTAAAATATCAAAAACTACACCAAATATATATTATATAATTTACATAAAATAACAAAAGTACACCAAATATATATTATATACTGTACATAAAATATCAAAAAGTACAGTAAATGTATTTCATATATTGTACATATAATATTAACTAAAAGTACACCAAATACATTTTACATACTGTAAATAAAATATCAAAAATTACAGTAAGTATATATTATCTACTGTACATAATATATCAAAAAGTACACCAAATATGTGTTATATATACTGTAAATAAACTATCAAAATCTTCAGTAATTATATTTAATATCCTGTACATTAAATATCAATAATTACACCAAATGTATATTATACATTCTAAATAAACTATCAAAAAGGACAGTAAATATATATTACACTCTATGTAAACTATCAAAAACTACACCAAATATATATTATATAATTTACATAAAATATCAAAAGTACACCAAATATATATTATATACTGTACGTAAAATATCAAAAAGTACAGTAAATATATTTCATATATTGTACATATAATATTAACTTAAAGAACAACAAATACATTTTACATACTGTAAATAAAATATCAAAAATTCCAGTAAGTATATATTATCTACTGTACATAAAATATCAAAAAGTACACAAAATATGTGTTATATATACTGTAAATAAACTATCAAAATCTTCAGTAATTATATTTAATATACTGTACATAAAATATCAAAAATTACACCAAATGTATATTATACACTCTAAAGAAAATATCAAAAAGGACAGTAAATATATATTACACTCTATGTAAAATATCAAAAACTACACCAAATATATATTATATAATTTACATAAAATATCAAAAGTACACCAAATATACATTATATACTGTACATAAAATATCAAAAAGTACAGTAAATATATTTCATATATTGTACATATAATATTAACTAAAAGTACAACAAATACATTTTACATACGGTAAATAAAATATAAAAAATTACAGTAAGTATATATTATCTACTGTACATAAAATATCAAAAAGTACACAAAATATGTGTTATATATACTGTAAATAAACTATCAAAATCTTCAGTAATTATATTTAATAAACTGTACATAAAATATCAAAAATTACACCAAATGTATATTATACATTCTAAATAAAATATCAAAAACGACAGTAAATATATATTACACTCTATGTAAAATATCAAAAACTGCACCAAATATATATTATATAATTTACATAAAATATCAAAAGTACACCAAATATATATTATATAATGTACATAAAATATCAAAAAGTACAGTAAATATATTTCATATATTGTACATATAATATTAACTAAAACTACACCAAATACATTTTACATACTGTAAATAAAATATCAAAAGTTTCAGTAAGTATATATTATCTACTGTACATAAAATATCAAAAAGTACACCAAATATGTGTTATATATACTGTAAATAAACTATCAAAATCTTCAGTATTTATATTTAATATCCTGCACATAAAATATCAAAAATTACACCAAATGTATATTATATACTCTAAATAAAATATCAAAAAGGACAGTAAATATATATTACACTCTATGTAAAATATCAAAAACTACACCGTATATATTATCTAATTTACATAAAATATCAAAAGTACACCAAATATATATTATATACTGTACATAAAATATCAAAAAGTACAGTAAAAGTGTTTCATATGTTGTACATATAATATTAACTAAAAGTACACCAAATACATTTTACATACTGTAAATAAAATATAAAAAATTACAGTAAGTTTATATTATCTACTGTAGATAAAATATCAAATAGTACAGTAAATATATTTCACATATTGTACATATAATATTAACTAAAACTACACCAAATACATTTTACATACTGTAAATAAAATATAAAAAATTACAGAAAGTATATATTATCTACTGTACATAAAATATCAAAAAGTACACCAAATATGTGTTATATATACTGTAAATAAACTATCAAAATCTTCAGTAATTATATTTAATATACTGTTCATAAAATATCAAAAATTACACCAAATGTATATTATACACTCTAAATAAAATATCAAAAGACAGAAAATATATATTTCACTCTATGTAAAATATCAAAAACTACACCAAATATATATTATATAATTTACAAAAAATACCAAAGTACACCAAATATATATTATATACTGTACATAAAATATCAAAAAGTACAGTAAATATATTTCATATATTGTACATATAATATTAACTAAAAGTACACCAAATACATTTTACATACTGTAAACAAAATATAAAAAATTACAGTAAGTATATATTATCTACTGTACATAATATATCAAAAAGTACAGTAAATATATTTCATATATTGTACATATAATATTAACTAAAAGTACACCAAATACATTTTACATACTGTAAATAAAATATAAAAATTTCAGTAAGTATATATTATCTACTGTACATAAAATATCAAAAAGTACACCAAATATGTGTTATATATACTGTAAATAAACTATCAAAATCTTCAGTAATTATATTTAATATACTGTTCATAAAATATCAAAAATTACACCAAATGTATATTATACACTCTAAATAAAATATCAAAATGGACAGTAAATATATATTACACTCTATGTAAAATATCAAAAACTACACCAAATATATATTATATAATTTACATAAAATATCAAAAGTACACCAAATATATATTATATACTGTACATAAAATATCAAAAAGTACAGTAAATATATTTCATATATAGTACATATAATATTAACTAAAATACACCAAATACATTTTACATACTGTAAATAAATTATCAAAAATTACAGTAAGTATATATTATCTACTGTACATAAAATATCAAAAAGTACACCAAATATGTGTTATATATACTGTAAATAAACTATCAAAAACTTCAGTAATTATATTTAATATACTGTTCATAAAATATCAAAAATTACACCAAATGTATATTATACACTCTAAATAAAATATCAAAAAGGACAGTAAATATATATTACACTCTATGTAAAATATGAAAAACTACACCAAATATATATTATATAATTTACATAAAATATCAAAAGTACACGAAATATATATTATATACTGTACATAAAATATCAAAAAGTACAGTAAATATATTTCATAGATTGTACATGTAATATTAACTAAAAGCACACCAAATACATTTTACATACTGTAAATAAAATATCAAAAATTACAGTAAGTATATATTATCTACTGTACATAAAATATCAAAAAGTACACCAAATATGTGTTATCTATACTGTAAATAAACTATCAAAATCTTCAGTAATTATATTTAATATACTGTTCATAAAATATCAAAAATTACACCAAAGGTATATTATACACTCTAAATAAAATATAAAAAAGGACAGTAAATATATATTACACTCTATGTAAAATATCAAAAACTACACCAAATATATATTATATAATTTACATAAAATATCAAAAGTACACCAAATATATATTATATACTGTACATAAAATATCAAAAAGTACAGTAAATATATTTCATATGTTGTACATATAATATTAACTAAAAGTACACAAAATATATTTTACATACTGTAAATAACATATAAAAAATTACAGTAAGTTTATATTATCTACTGTACATAAAATATCAAAAAGTACAGTAAATATATTTCACATATTGTACATATAATATTAACTAAAAGTACACCAAATGCATTTTACAGACTGTAAATAAAATATAAAAAATTACTGTAAGTATATATTATCTACTGTACATAAAATATCAAAAAGTACACCAAATATGTGTTATATATACTGTAAATAAACTATCAAAATCTTCAGTAATTATATTTAATATACTGTTCATAAAATACCAAAAATTACACCAAATGTATATTATACACTCTAAATAAAATATCAAAAAGACAGTAAATGTATATTACACACTATGTAAAATATCAAAAACTACACAAAGTATATATTATATAATTTACATAAAATATCAAAAGTACACCAAATATATATTATATACTGTACATAAAATATCAAAAAGTACAGTAAATATATTTCATATATTGTACATATAATAATAACTAAAAGTACACCAAATACATTTTACATACTGTAAATAAAATATCAGAAATTACAGTAAGTATATATAATCTACTGTACATAAAATATCAAAAAGTACACCAAATATGTGTTATATATACTGTAAATAAACTATCAAAATCTTCAGTAATTATATTTAATATACTGTTCATAAAATATCAAAAATTACACCAAATGTATATTATACACTCTAAATAAAATATCAAAAAGGACAGTAAATATATATTACACGCTATGTAAAATATCAAAAACTACACCAAATATATATTATATAATTTACATAAAATATCAAAAGTACACCAAATATATATTATATATTGTACATAAAATATCAAAAAGTACAGTAAATATATTTCATATATTGCACATATAATATTAACTAAAAGTACACCAAATACATTTTACATACTGTAAATAAAATATCAACAATTACAGTAAGTATATATTATCTACTGTACAAAAAATATGAAAAAGTACACCAAATATGTGTTATATATACTGTAAATAAACTATCAAACCTTCAGTAATTATATTTAATATACTGTTCATAAAATATCAAAAATTACACCAAATGTATATTATACACTCTAAATTAAATATCAAAAATGTCAGTAAATATGTATTAAACTCTATGTAAAATATCAAAAACTAAACCAAGTATATATTATATAATTTACATAAAATATCAAAAGTACACCAAATATATATTATATACTGTACATAAAATATCAAAAAGTACAGTAAAAGTATTTCATATGTTGTACATATAATATTAACTAAAAGTACACCAAATACATTTTACATACTGTAAATAAAATATAAAAAATTGCAGTAAGTTTATATTATCTACTGTACATAAAATATCAAAAAGTACAGTAAATATATTTCACATATTGTACATATAATATTAACTAAAACTACACCAAATACATTTTACATACTGTAAATAAAATATAAAAAATTACAGTAAGTATATATTATCTACTGTACATAAAATATCAAAAAGTGCACCAAATATGTGTTATATATACTGTAAATAAACTATCAAAATCTTCAGTAATTATATTTAATATACTGTTCATAAAATATCAAAAATTACACCAAAGGTATATTATACACTCTAAATAAAATATCAAAAGGGACAGTAAATATATATTACACTCTATGTAAGATATCAAAAACTACACCAAATCTATATTATATAATTTACATAAAATATCAAAAGTACACCAAATATATATTATATACTGTACATAAAATATCAAAAAGTACAGTAAATATATTTCATATGTTGTACATATAATATTAACTAAAAGTACACCAAATACATTTTACATACTCTAAATAAAATATAAAAAATTACAGTAAGTATATATTATCTACTGTACATAAAATATCAAAAAGTACACCAAATATGTGTTATATATACTGTAAATAAACTATCAAAATCTTCAGTAATTATATTTAATATACTGTTCATAAATTATCAAAAATTACACCAAATGTATATTATACACTCTAAATAAAATATCAAAAAGGACAGAAAATATATATTACACTCTATGTAAAATATCAAAAACTACACCAAATATATATTATATAATTTACATAAAATATCAAAAGTACACCAAATATATATTGTATACTGTACATAAAATATCAAAAAGTACAGTAAATATATTTCATATATTGCACATATAATATTAACTAAAAGTACACCAAATACATTTTACAAACTGTAAATAAATTATAAAAAATTACAGTAAGTATATATTATCTACTGTACATAATATATCAAAAAGTACAGTAAATATATTTCATATATTGTACATATAATATTAACTAAAGTACACCAAATACATTTTACATACTGTAAATAAATATAAAAAATTACAGTAAGTATATATTATCTACAGTACATAAAATACCAAAAAGTACACCAAATATGTGTTATATATACTGTAAATAAACTATCAAAATCTTCAGTAATTATATTTAATATCCTGCACATAAAATATCAAAAATTACACCAAATGTATATTATACACTCTAAATAAAATATCAAAAAGGACAGTAAATATATATTACACTCTATGTAAAATATCAAAAACTACACCAAATATATATTATATAATTTACATAAAATATCAAAAGTACACCAAATATATATTATATAATGTACATAAAATATCAAAAAGTACAGTAAATATATTTCATATATTGTACATATAATATTAACTAAAACTACACCAAATACATTTTACATACTGTAAATAAAATATCAAAAATTACAGTAAGTATATATTATCTACTGTACATAAAATATCAAAAAGTACACCAAATATGTGTTATATATACTGTAAATAAACTATCAAAATCTTCAGTAATTATATTTAATATCCTGCACATAAAATATCAAAAATTACACCAAATGTATATTATACACTCTAAATAAAATATCAAAAAGGACAGTAAATATATATTACACTCTATGTAAAATATCAAAAACTACACCGTATATATTATCTAATTTACATAAAATATCAAAAGTACACCAAATATATATTATATACTGTACATAAAATATCAACAAGTACAGTAAAAGTGTTTCATATGTTGTACATATAATATTAACTAAAAGTACACCAAATACATTTTACATACTGTAAATAAAATATAAAAAATTACAGTAAGTTTATATTATCTACTGTACATAAAATATCAAAAAGTAAAGTAAATATATTTCACATATTGTACATATAATATTAACTAAAACTACACCAAATACATTTTACATACTGTAAATAAAATATAAAAAATTACAGAAAGTATATATTATCTACTGTACATAAAATATCAAAAAGTACACCAAATATGTGTTATATATACTGTAAATAAACTATCAAAATCTTCAGTAATTATATTTAATATACTGTTCATAAAATATCAAAAATTACACCAAATGTATATTATACACTCTAAATAAAATATCAAAAGACAGAAAATATATATTACACTCTATGTAAAATATCAAAAACTACACCAAATATATATTATATAATTTACAAAAAATATCAAAAGTACACCAAATATATATTGTATACTGTACATAAAATATCAAAAAGTACAGTAAATATATTTCATATATTGTACATATAATATTAACTAAAAGTACACCAAATTCATTTTACGCACTGTAAACAAAATATAAAAAATTACAGTAAGTATATATTATCTACTGTACATAATATATCAAAAAGTACAGTAAATATATTTCATATATTGTACATATAATATTAACTAAACGTACACCAAATACATTTTACATACTGTAAATAAAATATAAAAAATTACAGTAAGTATATATTATCTACTGTACATAAAATATCAAAAAGTACACCAAATATGTGTTATATATACTGTAAATAAACTATCAAAATCTTCAGTAATTACATTTAATATACTGTTCATAAAATATCAAAAATTACACCAAATGTATATTATACACTCTAAATAAAATATCAAAAGACAGTAAATATATATTACACTCTATGTAAAATATCAAAAACTACACCAAATATATATTATATAATTTACATAAAATATCAAAAGTACACCAAATATATATTATATACTGTACATAAAATATCAAAAAGTACAGTAAATATATTTCATATATAGTACATATAATATTAACTAAAAGTACACCAAATTCATTTTACATACTGTAAATAAAATATCAAAAATTACAGTAAGTATATATTATCTACTGTACATAAAATATCAAAAAGTACACCAAATATGTGTTATATATACTGTAAATAAACTATCAAAATCTTCAGTAATTATATTTAATATACTGTTCATAAAATATCAAAAATTACACCAAATGTATGTTATACACTCTAAATAAAATATCAAAAAGGACAGTAAATATATATTAAAATCTATGTAAAATATGAAAAACTACACCAAATATATATTATATAATTTACATAAAATATCAAAAGTACACGAAATATATATTATATACTGTACATAAAATATCAAAAAGTACAGTAAATATATTTCATAGATTGTACATGTAATATTAACTAAAAGCACACCAAATACATTTTACATACTGTAAATAAAATATCAAAAATTACAGTAAGTATATATTATCTACTGTACATAAAGTATCAAAAAGTACACCAAATATGTGTTTTATATACTGTAAATAAACTATCAAAATCTTCAGTAATTATATTTAACATACTGTACATAAAATATCAAAAATTACACCAAATGTATATTATATATTCTAAATAAAATATCAAAAAGGACAGTAAATATATATTACACTCTATGTAAAATATCAAAAACTACACCAAAAATATATTATATAATTTACATAAAATATCAAAAGTACACCAAATATATATTATATACTGTACATAAAATATCAAAAAGTACAGTAAATATATTTCATATTTTGTACATATAATATTAACTAAAAGTACACCAAATACATTTCACATACTGTAAATAAAATATAAAAAATTACAGTAAGTTTATATTATCTACTGTACATAAAATATCAAAAAGTAAAGTAAATATATTTCACATATTGTACATATAATATTAACTAAAACTACACCAAATACATTTTACATACTGTAAATAAAATATAAAAAATTACAGAAAGTATATATTATCTACTGTACATAAAATATCAAAAAGTACACCAAATATGTGTTATATATACTGTAAATAAACTATCAAAATCTTCAGTAATTATATTTAATATACTGTTCATAAAATATCAAAAATTACACCAAATGTATATTATACACTCTAAATAAAATATCAAAAGACAGAAAATATATATTACACTCTATGTAAAATATCAAAAACTTCACCAAATATATATTATATAATTTACAAAAAATATCAAAAGTACACCAAATATATATTGTATACTGTACATAAAATATCAAAAAGTACAGTAAATATATTTCATATATTGTACATATAATATTAACTAAAAGTACACCAAATACATTTTACGCACTGTAAACAAAATATAAAAAATTACAGTAAGTATATATTATCTACTGTACATAATATATCAAAAAGTACAGTAAATATATTTCATATATTGTACATATAATATTAACTAAACGTACACCAAATACATTTTACATACTGTAAATAAAATATAAAAAATTACAGTAAGTATATATTATCTACTGTACATAAAATATCAAAAAGTACACCAAATATGTGTTATATATACTGTAAATAAACTATCAAAATCTTCAGTAATTACATTTAATATACTGTTCATAAAATATCAAAAATTACACCAAATGTATATTATACACTCTAAATAAAATATCAAAAGACAGTAAATATATATTACACTCTATGTAAAATATCAAAAACTACACCAAATATATATTATATAATTTACATAAAATATCAAAAGTACACCAAATATATATTATATACTGTACATAAAATATCAAAAAGTACAGTAAATATATTTCATATATAGTACATATAATATTAACTAAAAGTACACCAAATTCATTTTACATACTGTAAATAAAATATCAAAAATTACAGTAAGTATATATTATCTACTGTACATAAAATATCAAAAAGTACACCAAATATGTGTTATATATACTGTAAATAAACTATCAAAATCTTCAGTAATTATATTTAATATACTGTTCATAAAATATCAAAAATTACACCAAATGTATGTTATACACTCTAAATAAAATATCAAAAAGGACAGTAAATATATATTAAAATCTATGTAAAATATGAAAAACTACACCAAATATATATTATATAATTTACATAAAATATCAAAAGTACACGAAATATATATTATATACTGTACATAAAATATCAAAAAGTACAGTAAATATATTTCATGTATTGCACATATAATATTCACTAAAACTACACCAAATACATTTTACATACTGTAAATAAAATATCAAAAATTACAGTCAGTATATATTATCTACTGTACATAAAATATCAAAAAGTACACCAAATATGTGTTATATATACTGTAAATAAAGTATCAAAATCTTCAGTAATTATATTTAATATACTGTACATTAAATATCAAAAATTACACCAAATGTATATTATACACTCAAAATAAAATATCAAAAAGGACAGTAAATATATATTACACTCTATGTAAAATATCAAAAACGACACCAAATATATAGTATATAATTTACATAAAATATCAAAAGTACACCAAATATATATTATATACTGTACATAAAATATCAAAAAGTACAGTAAATATGTTTCATATATTGTACATATAATATTAACTAAAAGTACACCAAATACATTTTACATACTGTAAATAAAATATCAAAAATTACAGTAAGTATATATATCTACTGTACATAAAATATCAAAAAGAACACCAAATATGTGTTATAAATAGTGTAAATAAACTATCAAAAGCTTCAGTAGTTATATTTAATATACTGTACATAAAATATAAAAAATTACACCAAATGTATATTATACATTCTAAATAAAATATCAAAAACGACAGTAAATATATATTACACTCTATGTAAAATATCAAAAACTACACCAAATATATATTATATAATTTACATAAAATATAAAAAGGCCAGCAAATATATCTTATATATTGTACATAAAATATCAAAACGTACAGTAAATACATTTCATATATTGTATACTTAATATTAACTAAAAGTACACCAAATACATTTTATATACTGTAAATAAAATATCAAAAAGAACAGTAAATATATATTACATACTGTACATAAAATATCAAAAAGTACACCAAATATGTCTAATACATACCGTAAGTTTACTATCAAAAACTACAGTAATTATATTTAATATACTGTTCATAAAATATCAAAAATTACACCAAATGTATATTATACACTCTAAATAAAATATCAAAAAGGACAGTAAATATATATTACACTATATGTAAAATATCAAAAACTACACCAAATATATATTATATAATTTACATAAAATATCAAAAGTACCCCAAATATATATTATATACTGTACATAAAATATCAAAAAGTACAGTAAATATATTTCATATATTGTACATATAATATTAACTAAAGTACACCAAATACATTTTACATACTGTAAATAAAATATCAAAAATTACAGTAAGTATATATTATCTACTGTACATAAAGTATCAAAAAGTACACCAAATATGTGTTATATATACTCTAAATAAACTATCAAAATCTTCAGTAATTATATTTAATATACTGTACAGAAAATATCAAAAATTTCACCAAATGTATATTATACACTCTAAATAAAATATCAAAAATGACAGTAAATAAAAATTACACTCTATGTAAAATATCAAAAACTACACCAAATATATATTATATAATTTACATAACATATCAAAAGTACACCAAATATATATTATATACTGTACATAAAATATCAAAAAGTACAGTAAATATATTTCACATATTGCACATATAATATTAACTAAAAGTACACCAAATACATTTTACATACTGTAAATAAAATATCAAAAAATACAGTAAGTATATATTATCTACTGTACATAAAATATCAAAAAGTACACCAAATATGTGTTGTATATACTGTAAATAAACTATCAAAACCTTCAGTAATTATATTTAATATACTGAACATAAAATATCAAAAATTACACCAAATGTATATTATACACTCTAAATAAAATATCAAAAAGGACAGTAAATATATATTACACTCTATGTAAAATATCAAAAACTACACCAAATATATATTATATAATTTACATAAAATATCAAAAGTACACCAAATATATATTATATACTGTAGACAAAATATCAAAAAGTACAGTAAATATATTTCATATATTGTACATATAATATTAACTAAAACTACACCAAATACATTTTACATACTGTAAATAAAATATCAAAAATTACAGTAAGTATATATTATCTACTGTACATAAAATATAAAAAAGTACACCAAATATATGTTATATATACTGTAAATAAACTATCAAAACGTTCAGTAATTATATTCAATATACTGTACATAAAATATCAAAAATTACACCAAATGTATATTATACACTCTAAATAAAATATCAAAAAGGATAGTAAATATATATTACACTCTATGTAAAATATCAAAAACTACACCAAATATATATTATATAATTTAAATAAAGTATCAAAAGTACACCAAATATATCTTATATAGTGTATATAAAATATCAAAAAGTACAGTAAATATATTTCATATATTGTACATATAATATTAACTAAGAGTTCACCAAATACATTTTACATACTGTAAATAAAGTATCAAAAATTACAGTAGGTATATATTATCTACTGTACATAAAATATCAAAAAGTACACCAAATATGTGTTATATATACTGTAAATAAACTATCAAAACCTTCAGTAATTATATTTAATATACTGTACATAAAATATCAAAAATTACACCAAATGTATATTACACACTCTAAATAAAATATCAAAAATGACAGTAAATACATATTACACTCTATGTAAAATATCAAAAACTACACCAAATATATATTATATAATTTACATAAAATATCAAAAGTACACCAAATATATATTATACACTGTACATAAAATGTCAAAAAGTACAGTAAATATATTTCATATGTTGTACATATAATATTAACTAAAAGTACACCAAATACATTTTACATACGGTAAATAAAATATAAAAAATTACAGTAAGTATATATTATCTACTGTACATAAAATATCAAAAAGTACACCAAATATGTGTTATATATACTGTAAATAAACTATCAAATTCTTCAGTAATTATATTTAATATACTGTACATAAAATATCAAAAATTACACCAAATGTATATTATACACTCTAAATAAAATAACAAAAATGACAGTAAATATATATTACACTCTATGTAAAATATCAAAAACTACACCAGATATATATTATATAATTTACATAAAATATCAAAAGTACACCAAATATATATTATATACTGTACATAAAATATCAAAAAGTACAGTAAATATATTTCATATATTGCACATATAATATTAACTAAAAGTACACCAAATACCTTTTACATACTGTAAATAAAATATCAAAAATCACAGTAAGTATATATTATCTACTGTACATAAAATATCAAAAAGTACACCAAATATGTGTTATATATACTGTAAATAAACTATCAAAATATTCAGTAATTATATTTAATATACTGTGCATAAAATATCAAAAATTACACCAAATGTATATTATACACTCTAAATAAAATATCAAAAAGACATTAAATATATATTACACACTATGTAAAATATCAAAAACTACACCAAATTTATATTATATAATTTACATAAAATATCAAAAGTACACCAAATATATATTATATACTGTACATAAAATATCAAAAAGTACAGTAAATATATTTTATATATTGTACATATAATATTAACTAAAAGTACACCAAATACATTTTTCATACTGTAAATAAAATATAAAAAATTACAGTAAGTATATATTATCTACTGTACATTAAATATCAAAAAGTACACTAAATATATTTCATATATTGTACATATAATATTAACTAAAAGTACACCAAATACATTTTACATACTGTAAATAAAATATAAAAAATTCCAGTAAGTATATATAATCTACTGTACATAAAATATCAAAAAGTACACCAAATAGGTGTTATATATACTCTAAATGAACTATCAAAATCTTCAGTAATTATATTTAATATACTGTTCATAAAATATCAAAAATTACACCAAATGTATATTATACACTCTAAATAAAATATCAAAAAGGACAGTAAATATATATTTCACTCTATGTAAAATATCAAATACTACACCAAATATATATTATATAATTTACATAAAATATCAAAAGTACACCAAATATATATTATATACTGTACATAGAATATCAAAAAGTACAGTAAATATATTTCTTATATTGTACATATAATATTAACTAAAAGTACACCAAATACATTTTTCTTACAGTAAATAAAATATCAAAAATTACAATAAGTATATATTATCTACTGTACATAAAATATCAAAAAGTACACCAAATATGTGTTATATATACTGTAAATAAACTATCAAAATCTTCAGTAATTATATTTATTATACTGTACATAAAATATAAAAAATTACACCAAATGTATATTATACACTCTAAATAAAATATCAAAATGACAGTAAATATATATTACACTCTATGTAAAATATCAAAAACTACACCAAATATATATTATTTAATTTACATAAAATATCAAAAGTACACCAAATATATATTATATATGGTACATAAAATATCAAAAAGTACAGTAAATATATTTCATATATTGTACATATAATATTAACTAAAAGTACACCAAATACATTTTACATATTGTAAATAAAATATGAAAAATTACAGTAAGTATATATTATCTACTGTACATAAACTATCAAAAAGTACACCAAATATGTGTTATATATAGTGTAAATACACTATGAAAAACTTCAGTAATTATATTTAATATACTTTACATAAAATATCGAAAATTACACCAAATGTATATAATACACTCTAAATAAAATATGAAAAAGGACAGTAAATATATATTACACTCTATGTAAAATATCAAAAACTACACCAAATATATCTTGTATAATTTACATAAAATATCAAAATTACACCATATATATATTATATACTGTACATAAAATATCAAAAAGTACACTAAATGTATTTCATATATTGTACATATAATATTAACTAAAAGTACACCAAATACATTTTACATACTGTAAATAAAATATCAAAAATTTCAGTAAGTATATATTATCTACTGTACATAAAATATCAAAAAGTACACCAAATATGTGTTATATATACTGTAAATAAACTATCAAAATCTTCAGTAATTATATTTAATATACTGTACATAAAATATCAAAAATTACACCAAATGTATATTATACACTCTAAATAAAATATCAAAAAGGACAGTAAATATATATTACACTCTATGTAAAATATCAGAAACTACACCAAATATATATTATATAATTTACATAAAATATCAAACGTACACCAAATATATATTATATACTGTACATAAAATATCAAAAAGTACAGTAAACGTATTTCATATATTGTACATATAATATTAACTAAAAGTACACCAAATACATTTTACATACTGTAAATAAAATATAAAAAATTACAGTAAGTATATATTATCTACTGTACATAAAATATCACAAAGTACACCAAATATGTGTTATATATACTGTAAATAAACTATCAAAATTTTCAGTAATTATATTTAATATACTGAACATAAAATATCAAAAATTACCCCAAATGTATATTATACACTCTAAATAAAATATCAAAAATGACAGTAAATCTATATTACACTCTATGTAAAATATCAAAAACTACACCAAATATATATTATATAATTTACATAAAATATCAAAAGTACACCAAATATATATTATATACTGTATATTAAATATAAAAAAGGACAGTAAATATATTTCATATATTGTACATATAATATTAACTAAAATACACCAAATACATTTTACAAACTGTAAATAAAATATCAAAAATTACAGTAAGTATATATTGTCTACTGTACATAAACTATTAAAAAGTACACCAAATATGTGTTATATATACTGTAAATAAACTATCAAAATATTCAGTAATTATATTTAATATACTGTACATAAAATATCAAAAATTTCACCAAATGTATATTATACACTCTAAATAAAATATCAAAAAGGACAGTAAATATATAATACACTCTATGTAAAATATCAAAAACTACACCAAATATATATTATATAATTTAAATAAAGTATCAAAAGTACACCAAATATATCTTATATAGTGTATATAAAATATCAAAAAGTACAGTAAATATATTTCATATATTGTACATATAATATTAACTAAAAGTACACCAAATACATTTTACATACTGTAAATAAAGTATCAAAAATTACAGTAGGTATATATTATCTACTGTACATAAAATATCAAAAAGTACACCAAATATGTGTTATATATACTGTAAATAAACTATCAAAATCTTCAGTAATTATATTTAATATACTGTTCATAAAATATCAAAAATTACACCAAATGTATATTATACACTCTAAAGAAAATATCAAAAAGGACAGTAAATATATATTACACTCTATGTAAAATATCAAAATCTACACCAAATATATATTATATAATTTACATAAAATATCAAAAGTACACCAAATACATATTATATACTGTACATAAAATATCAAAAAGTACAGTAAATATATTTCATATATTGTACATATAATATTAACTAAAACTACACCAAATACATTTTACATACTGTAAATAAAATATCAAAAATTACAGTCAATTTATATTATCTACTGTACATAAAATATCAAAAAGTACACCAAATATGTGTTATATATACTGTAAATAAACTATCAAAATCTTCAGTAATTATATTTAATATACTGTACATAAAATATCAAAAATTACACCAAATGTATATTATACACTCTAAATAAAATATCAAAAAGACAGTAAATACATATTACACTCTATGTAAAATATCAAAAACTACACCAAATATATATTATATAATTTACATAAAATATCAAAAGTACACCAAATATATATTATACACTGTACATAAAATGTCAAAAAGTACAGTAAATATATTTCATATGTTGTACATATAATATTAACTAAAAGTACACCAAATACATTTTACATACGGTAAATAAAATATAAAAAATTACAGTAAGTATATATTATCTACTGTACATAAAATATCAAAAAGTACACCAAATATGTGTTATATATACTGTAAATAAACTATCAAATTCTTCAGTAATTATATTTAATATACTGTACATAAAATATCAAAAATTACACCAAATGTATATTATACACTCTAAATAAAATATCAAAAATGACAGTAAATATATATTACACTCTATGTAAAATATCAAAAACTACACCAAATATATAGTATATAATTTACATAAAATATCAAAAGTACACCCAATATATATTATATACTGTACATAAAATATCAAAAAGTACAGTAAATATATTTCATATATTGTACATATTATATTAACTAAAACTACACCAAATACATTTTACATACTGTAAATAAAATATCAAAAATTACAGTAAGTATATATTATCTACTGTACATAAAATATCAAAAAGTACACCAAATATGTGTTATATATACTGTAAATAAACTATCAAAAGCTTCAGTAATTATATTTAATATACTGTACATAAAATATCAAAAATTACACCAAATGTATATTCTACACTCTAAATAAAATATCAAAAAGGACAGTAAATATATATTACACTCTATGTAAAATATCAAAAACTACACCAAATATATATTATATAATTTACATAAGATATCAAAAGTACACCAAATATATATTATATACTGTATATTAAATATCAAAAAGTACAGTAAATATATTTCATATATTGTACATATAATATTAACTAAAAGTACACCAAATACATTTTACATACTGTAAATAAAATATCAAAAATTACAGTAAGAATATATTATCTACTGTACATAAAATATCAAAAAGTACACCAAATATGTGTTATATATACTGTAAATAAACTATCAAAATATTCAGTAAGTATATTTAATATACTGTACATAAAATATCAAAAATTACACCAAATGTATATTATACACTCTAAAGAAAATATCAAAAAGGACAGTAAATATATATTACACTCTATGTAAAATATCAAAATCTACACCAAATATATATTATATAATTTACATAAAATATCAAAAGTACACCAAATACATATTATATACTGTACATAAAATATCAAAAAGTACAGTAAATATATTTCATATATTGTACATATAATATTAACTAAAACTACACCAAATACATTTTACATACTGTAAATAAAATATCAAAAATTACAGTCAATTTATATTATCTACTGTACATAAAATATCAAAAAGTACACCAAATATGTGTTATATATACTGTAAATAAACTATCAAAACCTTCAGTAATTATATTTAATATACTGTACATAAAATATCAAAAATTACACCAAATGTATATTATACACTCTAAATAAAATATCAAAAAGACAGTAAATACATATTACACTCTATGTAAAATATCAAAAACTACACCAAATATATATTATATAATTTACATAAAATATCAAAAGTACACCAAATATATATTATACACTGTACATAAAATGTCAAAAAGTACAGTAAATATATTTCATATGTTGTACATATAATATTAACTAAAAGTACACCAAATACATTTTACATACGGTAAATAAAATATAAAAAATTACAGTAAGTATATATTATCTACTGTACATAAAATATCAAAAAGTACACCAAATATGTGTTATATATACTGTAAATAAACTATCAAATTCTTCAGTAATTATATTTAATATACTGTACATAAAATATCAAAAATTACACCAAATGTATATTATACACTCTAAATAAAATATCAAAAATGACAGTAAATATATATTACACTCTATGTAAAATATCAAAAACTACACCAAATATATAGTATATAATTTACATAAAATATCAAAAGTACACCCAATATATATTATATACTGTACATAAAATATCAAAAAGTACAGTAAATATATTTCATATATTGTACATATTATATTAACTAAAACTACACCAAATACATTTTACATACTGTAAATAAAATATCAAAAATTACAGTAAGTATATATTATCTACTGTACATAAAATATCAAAAAGTACACCAAATATGTGTTATATATACTGTAAATAAACTATCAAAAGCTTCAGTAATTATATTTAATATACTGTACATAAAATATCAAAAATTACACCAAATGTATATTCTACACTCTAAATAAAATATCAAAAAGGACAGTAAATATATATTACACTCTATGTAAAATATCAAAAACTACACCAAATATATATTATATAATTTACATAAGATATCAAAAGTACACCAAATATATATTATATACTGTATATTAAATATCAAAAAGTACAGTAAATATATTTCATATATTGTACATATAATATTAACTAAAAGTACACCAAATACATTTTACATACTGTAAATAAAATATCAAAAATTACAGTAAGAATATATTATCTACTGTACATAAAATATCAAAAAGTACACCAAATATGTGTTATATATACTGTAAATAAACTATCAAAATATTCAGTAAGTATATTTAATATACTGTACATAAAATATCAAAAATTACACCAAATGTATATTATACACTCTAAATAAAATATCAAAAAGAACAGTAAATATATATTACACTCTATGTAAAATATCAAAAACTACACCAAATATATAGTATATAATTTACATAAAATATCAAAAGTACACCCAATATATATTATATACTGTACATAAAATATCAAAAAGTACAGTAAATATATTTCATATATTGTACATATAATATTAACTAAAACTACACCAAATGCATTTTACATACTGTAAATAAAATATCAAAAATTTCAGTAAGTATATATTATCTACTGTACATAAAATATCAAAAAGTACACCAAATATGTGTTATATATACTGTAAATAAACTATCAAAAGCTTCAGTAATTTTATTTAATATACTGTACATAAAATATCAAAAATTACACCAAATGTATATTCTACACTCTAAATAAAATATCAAAAATGACAGTAAATATATATTACACTCCATGTAAAATATCAAAAACTACACCAAATATATATTATATAATTTACATAAGATATCAAAAGTACACCAAATATATATTATATACTGTACATTAAATATCAAAAAGTACAGTAAATATATTTCATATATTGTACATATAATATTAACTAAAAGTACACCAAATACATTTTACATACTGTAAATAAGATATCAAAAATTACAGTAAGAATATATTATCTACTGTACTTAAAATATCAAAAAGTACACCAAATATGTGTTATATATACTGTAAATAAACTATCAAAATATTCAGTAATTATATTTAATATACTGTACATAAAATATCAAAAATTACACCAAATGTATATTATACACTCTATATAAAATATCAAAAAGGACAGTAAATATATATTACACTCTATGTAAAATATCAAAAACTACACCAAATATATATTATATAATTTACATAAAATATCTAAAGTACACCAAATATATATTATATACTGTACATAAAATATCAAAAAGTACAGTAAATATATTTCATATATTGTACATATAATATTAACTAAAACTACACCAAATACATTTTACATACTGTAAATAAAATATCAAAAATTACACTAAGTATATATTATCTTCTGTACATAAACTATAAAATAGTACACCAAATATGTGTTATATATACTGTAAATAAACTATCAAAACCTTCAGTAATTATATTTAATATACTGTTCATAAAATGTCAAAAATTACACCAAATGTATATTATACACTCTAAATAAAATATCAAAAAGGACAGTAAATATATATTACACTCTATGTAAAATATCAAAAACTACACCAAATATATATTATATAATTTACATAAAATATCAAAAGTACACCAAATATATATTATATACTGTACATAAAATATCAAAAAGTACAGTAAATATATTTCATATATTGTACATATAATATTAACTAAAAGTACACCAAATACATTTTACATACTGTAAATAAAATATCAAAAATTACAGTAAGTATATATTATCTTCTGTACATAAACTATAAAATAGTACACCAAATATGTGTTATATATACTGTAAATAAACTATCAAAATCTTCAGTAATTATATTTAATATACTGTTCATAAAATATCAAAAATTACACCAAATGTATATTATACACTCTAAATAAAATATCAAAAAGGACAGTAAATATATATTACACTCTATGTAAAATATCAAAAACTACACCAAATATATATTATATAATTTACATAAAATATCAAATGTACACCAAATATATATTCTATACTCTACATAAAATATCAAAAAGTACAGTAAATATATTTCATATATTGTACATATAATATTAACTAAAAGTACACCAAATACATTTTACATACTGTAAAAAAAATATCAAAAATTACAGTAAGTATATATAATGTACTGTACATAAAATATGAAAAAGTACACCAAATATGTGTTATATATACTGTAAATAAACTATCAAAATCTTCACTAATTATATTTAATATACTGTACATAAAATATCAAAAATTACACCAAATGTATATTATACACTCAAAATAAAATATCAAAAATGACAGTAAATATATATTACACTCTATGTAAAATATCAAAAACTACACCAAATATATAGTATATAATTCACATAAAATATCAAAATTACACCAAATATATATTATATACTGTACATAAAATATCAAAAAGTACAGTAAATATATTTCATATATTGTACATATAATATTAACTAAAAGTACACCAAATACATTTTACATACTGTAAATAAAGTATCAAAAATTACAGTAGGTATATATTATCTACTGTACATAAAATATCAAAAAGTACACCAAATATGTGTTATATATACTGTAAATAAACTATCAAAATCTTCAGTAATTATATTTAATATACTGTTCATAAAATATCAAAAATTACACCAAATGTATATTATACACTCTAAAGAAAATATCAAAAAGGACAGTAAATATATATTACACTCTATGTAAAATATCAAAATCTACACCAAATATATATTATATAATTTACATAAAATATCAAAAGTACACCAAATACATATTATATACTGTACATAAAATATCAAAAAGTACAGTAAATATATTTCATATATTGTACATATAATATTAACTAAAACTACACCAAATACATTTTACATACTGTAAATAAAATATCAAAAATTACAGTCAATTTATATTATCTACTGTACATAAAATATCAAAAAGTACACCAAATATGTGTTATATATACTGTAAATAAACTATCAAAATCTTCAGTAATTATATTTAATATACTGTACATAAAATATCAAAAATTACACCAAATGTATATTATACACTCTAAATAAAATATCAAAAAGACAGTAAATACATATTACACTCTATGTAAAATATCAAAAACTACACCAAATATATATTATATAATTTACATAAAATATCAAAAGTACACCAAATATATATTATACACTGTACATAAAATGTCAAAAAGTACAGTAAATATATTTCATATGTTGTACATATAATATTAACTAAAAGTACACCAAATACATTTTACATACGGTAAATAAAATATAAAAAATTACAGTAAGTATATATTATCTACTGTACATAAAATATCAAAAAGTACACCAAATATGTGTTATATATACTGTAAATAAACTATCAAATTCTTCAGTAATTATATTTAATATACTGTACATAAAATATCAAAAATTACACCAAATGTATATTATACACTCTAAATAAAATATCAAAAATGACAGTAAATATATATTACACTCTATGTAAAATATCAAAAACTACACCAAATATATAGTATATAATTTACATAAAATATCAAAAGTACACCCAATATATATTATATACTGTACATAAAATATCAAAAAGTACAGTAAATATATTTCATATATTGTACATATTATATTAACTAAAACTACACCAAATACATTTTACATACTGTAAATAAAATATCAAAAATTACAGTAAGTATATATTATCTACTGTACATAAAATATCAAAAAGTACACCAAATATGTGTTATATATACTGTAAATAAACTATCAAAAGCTTCAGTAATTATATTTAATATACTGTACATAAAATATCAAAAATTACACCAAATGTATATTCTACACTCTAAATAAAATATCAAAAAGGACAGTAAATATATATTACACTCTATGTAAAATATCAAAAACTACACCAAATATATATTATATAATTTACATAAGATATCAAAAGTACACCAAATATATATTATATACTGTATATTAAATATCAAAAAGTACAGTAAATATATTTCATATATTGTACATATAATATTAACTAAAAGTACACCAAATACATTTTACATACTGTAAATAAAATATCAAAAATTACAGTAAGAATATATTATCTACTGTACATAAAATATCAAAAAGTACACCAAATATGTGTTATATATACTGTAAATAAACTATCAAAATATTCAGTAAGTATATTTAATATACTGTACATAAAATATCAAAAATTACACCAAATGTATATTATACACTCTAAAGAAAATATCAAAAAGGACAGTAAATATATATTACACTCTATGTAAAATATCAAAATCTACACCAAATATATATTATATAATTTACATAAAATATCAAAAGTACACCAAATACATATTATATACTGTACATAAAATATCAAAAAGTACAGTAAATATATTTCATATATTGTACATATAATATTAACTAAAACTACACCAAATACATTTTACATACTGTAAATAAAATATCAAAAATTACAGTCAATTTATATTATCTACTGTACATAAAATATCAAAAAGTACACCAAATATGTGTTATATATACTGTAAATAAACTATCAAAATCTTCAGTAATTATATTTAATATACTGTACATAAAATATCAAAAATTACACCAAATGTATATTATACACTCTAAATAAAATATCAAAAAGACAGTAAATACATATTACACTCTATGTAAAATATCAAAAACTACACCAAATATATATTATATAATTTACATAAAATATCAAAAGTACACCAAATATATATTATACACTGTACATAAAATGTCAAAAAGTACAGTAAATATATTTCATATGTTGTACATATAATATTAACTAAAAGTACACCAAATACATTTTACATACGGTAAATAAAATATAAAAAATTACAGTAAGTATATATTATCTACTGTACATAAAATATCAAAAAGTACACCAAATATGTGTTATATATACTGTAAATAAACTATCAAATTCTTCAGTAATTATATTTAATATACTGTACATAAAATATCAAAAATTACACCAAATGTATATTATACACTCTAAATAAAATATCAAAAATGACAGTAAATATATATTACACTCTATGTAAAATATCAAAAACTACACCAAATATATAGTATATAATTTACATAAAATATCAAAAGTACACCCAATATATATTATATACTGTACATAAAATATCAAAAAGTACAGTAAATATATTTCATATATTGTACATATTATATTAACTAAAACTACACCAAATACATTTTACATACTGTAAATAAAATATCAAAAATTACAGTAAGTATATATTATCTACTGTACATAAAATATCAAAAAGTACACCAAATATGTGTTATATATACTGTAAATAAACTATCAAAAGCTTCAGTAATTATATTTAATATACTGTACATAAAATATCAAAAATTACACCAAATGTATATTCTACACTCTAAATAAAATATCAAAAAGGACAGTAAATATATATTACACTCTATGTAAAATATCAAAAACTACACCAAATATATATTATATAATTTACATAAGATATCAAAAGTACACCAAATATATATTATATACTGTATATTAAATATCAAAAAGTACAGTAAATATATTTCATATATTGTACATATAATATTAACTAAAAGTACACCAAATACATTTTACATACTGTAAATAAAATATCAAAAATTACAGTAAGAATATATTATCTACTGTACATAAAATATCAAAAAGTACACCAAATATGTGTTATATATACTGTAAATAAACTATCAAAATATTCAGTAAGTATATTTAATATACTGTACATAAAATATCAAAAATTACACCAAATGTATATTATACACTCTAAATAAAATATCAAAAAGAACAGTAAATATATATTACACTCTATGTAAAATATCAAAAACTACACCAAATATATAGTATATACTTTACATAAAATATCAAAAGTACACCCAATATATATTATATACTGTACATAAAATATCAAAAAGTACAGTAAATATATTTCATATATTGTACATATAATATTAACTAAAACTACACCAAATGCATTTTACATACTGTAAATAAAATATCAAAAATTTCAGTAAGTATATATTATCTACTGTACATAAAATATCAAAAAGTACACCAAATATGTGTTATATATACTGTAAATAAACTATCAAAAGCTTCAGTAATTTTATTTAATATACTGTACATAAAATATCAAAAATTACACCAAATGTATATTCTACACTCTAAATAAAATATCAAAAATGACAGTAAATATATATTACACTCTATGTAAAATATCAAAAACTACACCAAATATATATTATATAATTTACATAAGATATCAAAAGTACACCAAATATATATTATATACTGTACATTAAATATCAAAAAGTACAGTAAATATATTTCATATATTGTACATATAATATTAACTAAAAGTACACCAAATACATTTTACATACTGTAAATAAGATATCAAAAATTACAGTAAGAATATATTATCTACTGTACTTAAAATATCAAAAAGTACACCAAATATGTGTTATATATACTGTAAATAAACTATCAAAATATTCAGTAATTATATTTAATATACTGTACATAAAATATCAAAAATTACACCAAATGTATATTATACACTCTATATAAAATATCAAAAAGGACAGTAAATATATATTACACTCTATGTAAAATATCAAAAACTACACCAAATATATATTATATAATTTACATAAAATATCTAAAGTACACCAAATATATATTATATACTGTACATAAAATATCAAAAAGTACAGTAAATATATTTCATATATTGTACATATAATATTAACTAAAACTACACCAAATACATTTTACATACTGTAAATAAAATATCAAAAATTACACTAAGTATATATTATCTTCTGTACATAAACTATAAAATAGTACACCAAATATGTGTTATATATACTGTAAATAAACTATCAAAACCTTCAGTAATTATATTTAATATACTGTTCATAAAATGTCAAAAATTACACCAAATGTATATTATACACTCTAAATAAAATATCAAAAAGGACAGTAAATATATATTACACTCTATGTAAAATATCAAAAACTACACCAAATATATATTATATAATTTACATAAAATATCAAAAGTACACCAAATATATATTATATACTGTACATAAAATATCAAAAAGTACAGTAAATATATTTCATATATTGTACATATAATATTAACTAAAAGTACACCAAATACATTTTACATACTGTAAATAAAATATCAAAAATTACAGTAAGTATATATTATCTTCTGTACATAAACTATAAAATAGTACACCAAATATGTGTTATATATACTGTAAATAAACTATCAAAATCTTCAGTAATTATATTTAATATACTGTTCATAAAATATCAAAAATTACACCAAATGTATATTATACACTCTAAATAAAATATCAAAAAGGACAGTAAATATATATTACACTCTATGTAAAATATCAAAAACTACACCAAATATATATTATATAATTTACATAAAATATCAAATGTACACCAAATATATATTCTATACTCTACATAAAATATCAAAAAGTACAGTAAATATATTTCATATATTGTACATATAATATTAACTAAAAGTACACCAAATACATTTTACATACTGTAAAGAAAATATCAAAAATTACAGTAAGTATATATAATGTACTGTACATAAAATATGAAAAAGTACACCAAATATGTGTTATATATACTGTAAATAAACTATCAAAATCTTCACTAATTATATTTAATATACTGTACATAAAATATCAAAAATTACACCAAATGTATATTATACACTCAAAATAAAATATCAAAAATGACAGTAAATATATATTACACTCTATGTAAAATATCAAAAACTACACCAAATATATAGTATATAATTCACATAAAATATCAAAATTACACCAAATATATATTATATACTGTACATAAAATATCAAAAAGTACAGTAAATATATTTCATATATTGTACATATAATATTAACTAAAAGTACACCAAATACATTTTACATACTGTAAATAAAGTATCAAAAATTACAGTAGGTATATATTATCTACTGTACATAAAATATCAAAAAGTACACCAAATATGTGTTATATATACTGTAAATAAACTATCAAAATCTTCAGTAATTATATTTAATATACTGTTCATAAAATATCAAAAATTACACCAAATGTATATTATACACTCTAAAGAAAATATCAAAAAGGACAGTAAATATATATTACACTCTATGTAAAATATCAAAATCTACACCAAATATATATTATATAATTTACATAAAATATCAAAAGTACACCAAATACATATTATATACTGTACATAAAATATCAAAAAGTACAGTAAATATATTTCATATATTGTACATATAATATTAACTAAAACTACACCAAATACATTTTACATACTGTAAATAAAATATCAAAAATTACAGTCAATTTATATTATCTACTGTACATAAAATATCAAAAAGTACACCAAATATGTGTTATATATACTGTAAATAAACTATCAAAATCTTCAGTAATTATATTTAATATACTGTACATAAAATATCAAAAATTACACCAAATGTATATTATACACTCTAAATAAAATATCAAAAAGACAGTAAATACATATTACACTCTATGTAAAATATCAAAAACTACACCAAATATATATTATATAATTTACATAAAATATCAAAAGTACACCAAATATATATTATACACTGTACATAAAATGTCAAAAAGTACAGTAAATATATTTCATATGTTGTACATATAATATTAACTAAAAGTACACCAAATACATTTTACATACGGTAAATAAAATATAAAAAATTACAGTAAGTATATAGTATCTACTGTACATAAAATATCAAAAAGTACACCAAATATGTGTTATATATACTGTAAATAAACTATCAAATTCTTCAGTAATTATATTTAATATACTGTACATAAAATATCAAAAATTACACCAAATGTATATTATACACTCTAAATAAAATATCAAAAATGACAGTAAATATATATTACACTCTATGTAAAATATCAAAAACTACACCAAATATATAGTATATAATTTACATAAAATATCAAAAGTACACCCAATATATATTATATACTGTACATAAAATATCAAAAAGTACAGTAAATATATTTCATATATTGTACATATTATATTAACTAAAACTACACCAAATACATTTTACATACTGTAAATAAAATATCAAAAATTACAGTAAGTATATATTATCTACTGTACATAAAATATCAAAAAGTACACCAAATATGTGTTATATATACTGTAAATAAACTATCAAAAGCTTCAGTAATTATATTTAATATACTGTACATAAAATATCAAAAATTACACCAAATGTATATTCTACACTCTAAATAAAATATCAAAAAGGACAGTAAATATATATTACACTCTATGTAAAATATCAAAAACTACACCAAATATATATTATATAATTTACATAAGATATCAAAAGTACACCAAATATATATTATATACTGTATATTAAATATCAAAAAGTACAGTAAATATATTTCATATATTGTACATATAATATTAACTAAAAGTACACCAAATACATTTTACATACTGTAAATAAAATATCAAAAATTACAGTAAGAATATATTATCTACTGTACATAAAATATCAAAAAGTACACCAAATATGTGTTATATATACTGTAAATAAACTATCAAAATATTCAGTAAGTATATTTAATATACTGTACATAAAATATCAAAAATTACACCAAATGTATATTATACACTCTAAAGAAAATATCAAAAAGGACAGTAAATATATATTACACTCTATGTAAAATATCAAAATCTACACCAAATATATATTATATAATTTACATAAAATATCAAAAGTACACCAAATACATATTATATACTGTACATAAAATATCAAAAAGTACAGTAAATATATTTCATATATTGTACATATAATATTAACTAAAACTACACCAAATACATTTTACATACTGTAAATAAAATATCAAAAATTACAGTCAATTTATATTATCTACTGTACATAAAATATCAAAAAGTACACCAAATATGTGTTATATATACTGTAAATAAACTATCAAAATCTTCAGTAATTATATTTAATATACTGTACATAAAATATCAAAAATTACACCAAATGTATATTATACACTCTAAATAAAATATCAAAAAGACAGTAAATACATATTACACTCTATGTAAAATATCAAAAACTACACCAAATATATATTATATAATTTACATAAAATATCAAAAGTACACCAAATATATATTATACACTGTACATAAAATGTCAAAAAGTACAGTAAATATATTTCATATGTTGTACATATAATATTAACTAAAAGTACACCAAATACATTTTACATACGGTAAATAAAATATAAAAAATTACAGTAAGTATATATTATCTACTGTACATAAAATATCAAAAAGTACACCAAATATGTGTTATATATACTGTAAATAAACTATCAAATTCTTCAGTAATTATATTTAATATACTGTACATAAAATATCAAAAATTACACCAAATGTATATTATACACTCTAAATAAAATATCAAAAATGACAGTAAATATATATTACACTCTATGTAAAATATCAAAAACTACACCAAATATATAGTATATAATTTACATAAAATATCAAAAGTACACCCAATATATATTATATACTGTACATAAAATATCAAAAAGTACAGTAAATATATTTCATATATTGTACATATTATATTAACTAAAACTACACCAAATACATTTTACATACTGTAAATAAAATATCAAAAATTACAGTAAGTATATATTATCTACTGTACATAAAATATCAAAAAGTACGCCAAATATGTGTTATATATACTGTAAATAAACTATCAAAAGCTTCAGTAATTATATTTAATATACTGTACATAAAATATCAAAAATTACACCAAATGTATATTCTACACTCTAAATAAAATATCAAAAAGGACAGTAAATATATATTACACTCTATGTAAAATATCAAAAACTACACCAAATATATATTATATAATTTACATAAGATATCAAAAGTACACCAAATATATATTATATACTGTATATTAAATATCAAAAAGTACAGTAAATATATTTCATATATTGTACATATAATATTAACTAAAAGTACACCAAATACATTTTACATACTGTAAATAAAATATCAAAAATTACAGTAAGAATATATTATCTACTGTACATAAAATATCAAAAAGTACACCAAATATGTGTTATATATACTGTAAATAAACTATCAAAATATTCAGTAAGTATATTTAATATACTGTACATAAAATATCAAAAATTACACCAAATGTATATTATACACTCTAAATAAAATATCAAAAAGAACAGTAAATATATATTACACTCTATGAAAAATATCAAAAACTACACCAAATATATAGTATATAATTTACATAAAATATCAAAAGTACACCCAATATATATTATATACTGTACATAAAATATCAAAAAGTACAGTAAATATATTTCATATATTGTACATATAATATTAACTAAAACTACACCAAATGCATTTTACATACTGTAAATAAAATATCAAAAATTTCAGTAAGTATATATTATCTACTGTACATAAAATATCAAAAAGTACACCAAATATGTGTTATATATACTGTAAATAAACTATCAAAAGCTTCAGTAATTATATTTAATATACTGTACAAAAAATATCAAAAATTACACCAAATGTATATTATACACTCTAAATAAAATATCAAAAATGACAGTAAATATATATTACACTCTATGTAAAATATCAAAAACTACACCAAATATACAGTATATAATTTACATAAAATATCAAAAGTACACCAAATATATATTATATACTGTACATAAATTATCAAAAAGTACAGTAAATATATTTCATATATTGTACATATTATATTAACTAAAAGTACACCAAATACATTTTTCATACGGTAAATAGAATATCAAAAATTACAGTAAGTATATATTATCTACTGTACATAAAATATCAAAAAGTACACCAAATATGTGTTATATATACTGTAAATAAACTATCAAAATCTTCAGTAATTATATTTAATATACTGTACATAAAATATCAAAAATTACACCAAATGTACATTATACACTCTAAATAAAATATCAAAATGGACAGTAAATATATATTACACTCTATGTAATATATCAAAAACTACACCAAATATATATTATATAATTTTCATAAAATATCAAAAGTACACCAAATACATATTATTCACTGTACATAAAATATCAAAAAGTACAGTAAATATATTTCATATATTGTACATATAATATTAACTAAAACTACACCAAATATATTTTACATACTGTAAATAAAATATCAAAAATTACAGTAAGTATATATTATCTACTGTACATAAAATATCAAAAAGTACACCAAATATGTGTTATATATACTGTAAATAAACTATCAAAATCTTCAGTAATTATATTTAATATACTCTACATAAAATATCAAAAATTACACCAAATGTATATTATACACTCTAAATAAAATATCAAAAATGACAGTAAATATATATTACACTCTATGTAAAATATCAAAAATTACACCAAATATATATTATTTAATTTACATAAAATACCAAAAGTACACCAAATATATATTATATACTGTACATAAAATATCAAAAAGTACAGTAAATATATTTCATATATTGTACATATAATATTAACTAAAAGTACACCAAATACCTTTTACATACTGTAAATAAAATATCAAAAATCACAGTAAGTATATATTATCTACTGTACATAAAATATCAAAAAGTACACCAAATATGTGTTATATATACTGTAAATAAACTATCAAAATATTCAGTAATTATATTTAATATACTGTACATAAAATATCAAAAATTACACCAAATGTATATTATACACTCTAAATAAAATATCAAAAAGGACAGTAAATATATATTACACACTATGTAAAATATCAAAAACTACACCAAATTTATATTATATAATTTACATAAAATATCAAAAGTACACCAAATATGTATTATATAGTGTACATAAAATATCAAAAAGTACAGTAAATATATTTCATATATTGTACATATAATATTAACTAAAAGTACACCAAATACATTTTACATAGTGTAAATAAAATATAAAAAATTACAGTAAGTATATATTATCTACTGTATATTAAATATCAAAAAGTACAGTAAATATAATTCATATATTGTACATATAATATTAACTAAAAGTACACCATATACATTTTACATACTGTAAATAAAATATAAAAAATTCCAGTAAGTATATATAATCTACTGTACATAAAATATCAAAAAGTACACCAAATAGGTGTTATATATACTGTAAATGAACTATCAAAATCTTCAGTAATTATATTTAATATACTGTTCATAAAATATCAAAAATTACACCAAATGTATATTATACACTCTAAATAAAATATCAAAAAGGACAGTAAATATATATTACACTCTATGTAAAATATCAAAAACTACACCAAATATATATTATATAATTTACATAAAATATCAAATGTACACCAAATATATATTATATACTGTACATAAAATACGAAAAAGTACAGTAAATATATTTCATATGTTGTACATATAATATTAACTAAAAGTACACCAAATACATTTTACATACTGTAAAAAAAATATCAAAAATTACAGTAAGTATATATTATCTACTGTACATAAAATATCAAAAAGTACACCAAATATGTGTTATATATACTGTAAATAAACTATCAAAATCTTCAGTAATTATATTTAATATACTGTACATAAAATATCAAATATTACACCAAATGTATATTATACACTCAAAATAAAATATCAAAAATGACAGTAAATATATATTACACACTATGTAAAATATCAAAAACTACACCAAATATATAGTATATAATTTACATAAAATATCAAAAGTACACCAAATATTTATTATATACTGTACATAAAATATCAAAAAGTACAGTAAATATATTTCATATATTGTACATATAATATTAACTAAAAGTACACCAAATACATTTTACATACTGTAAATAAAATATCAAAAATTACAGTAAGAATATATTATCTACTGTACATAAAATATAAAAAAGTACACCAAATATGTGTTATATATACTGTAAATAAACTATCAAAATATTCAGTAATTATATTTAATATACTGTACATAAAATATCAAAAATTACACCAAATGTATATTATACACTCTAAATAAAATATCAAAAAGGACAGTAAATATATATTACACTCTATGTAAAATATCAAAAACTACACCAAATATATATTATATAATTTACATAAAATATCAAAAGTACACCAAATATATATTATATACTGTACATAAAATATCAAAAAGTACAGTAAATATATTTCATATATTGTACATATAATATTAACTAAAACTACACCAAATACATTTTACATACTGTAAATAAAATATCAAAAATTACAGTAAGTATATATTATCTTCTGTACATAAACTATAAAATAGTACACCAAAAATGTGTTATATATACTGTAAATAAACTATCAAAATCTTCAGTAATTATATTTAATATACTGTTCATAAAATATCAAAAATTACACCAAATGTATATTATACACTCTAAATAAAATATCAAAAAGGACAGTAAATATATATTACACTCTATGTAAAATATCAAAAACTACACCAAATATATGTTATATAATTTACATAAAATATCAAAAGTACACCAAATATATATTATATACTGTACATAAAATATCAAAAAGTACAGTAAATATATTTCTTATATTGTACATATAATACTAACTAAAACTACACCAAATACATTTTACATACTGTAAATAAAATATCAAAAATTACAGTAAGTATATATTATCTTCTGTACATAAACTATAAAATAGTACACCAAATATGTGTTATATATACTGTAAATAAACTATCAATATCTTCAGTAATTATATTTAATATACTGTTCATAAAATATCAAAAATTACACCAAATGTATATTATACACTCTAAATAAAATATCAAAAAGGACAGTAAATATATATTACACTCTATGTAAAATATCAAAAACTACACCAAATATATATTATATAATTTACATAAAATATCAAATGTACACCAAATATATATTATATACTCTACATAAAATATCAAAAAGTACAGTAAATATATTTCATATGTTGTACATATAATATTAACTGAAAGTACACCAAATACATTTTACATACTGTAAAAAAAATATCAAAAATTACAGTAAGTATATATTATCTACTGTACATAAAATATCAAAAAGTACACCAAATATGTGTTATATATACTGTAAATAAACTATCAAAATCTTCACTAATTATATTTAATATACTGTACATAAAATATCAAAAATTACACCAAATGTATATTATACACTCAAAATAAAATATCAAAAATGACAGTAAATATATATTACACTCTATGTAAAATATCAAAAACTACACCAAATATACAGTATATAATTTACATAAAATATCAAAAGTACACCAAATATATATTATATACTGTACATAAAATATCAAAAAGTACAGTAAATATATTTCATATATTGTACATATTATATTAACTAAAAGTACACCAAATACATTTTACATACGGTAAATAGAATATCAAAAATTACAGTAAGTATATATTATCTACTGTACATAAAATATCAAAAAGTACACCAAATATGTGTTATATATACTATAAATAAACTATCAAAATCTTCAGTAATTATATTTAATATACTGTATATAAAATATCAAAAATTACACCAAATGTATATTATACACTCTAAATAAAATATCAAAATGGACAGTAAATATATATTACACTCTATGTAATATATCAAAAACTACACCAAATATATATTATATAATTTACATAAAATATCAAAAGTACACCAAATATATATTATTCACTGTACATAAAATATCAAAAAGTACAGTAAATATATTTCATATATTGTACATATAATATTAACTAAAACTACACCAAATATATTTTACATACTGTAAATAAAATATCAAAAATTACAGTAAGTATATATTATCTACTGTACATAAAATATCAAAAAGTACACCAAATATGTGTTATATATACTGTAAATAAACTATCAAAATCTTCAGTAATTATATTTAATATACTGTACATAAAATATCAAAAATTACACCAAATGTATATTATACACTCTAAATAAAATATCAAAAATGACAGTAAATATATATTACACTCTATGTAAAATATCAAAAACTACACCAAATATATATTATATAATTTACATAAAATATCAAAAGTACACCAAATATATATTATATACTGTACATAAAATATCAAAAAGTACAGTAAATATATTTCATATATTGTACATATAATATTAACTAAAATACACCAAATACCTTTTACATACTGTAAATAAAATATCAAATATCACAGTAAGTATATATTATCTACTGTACATAAAATATCAAAAAGTACACCAAATATGTGTTATATATACTGTAAATAAACTATCAAAATATTCAGTAATTATATTTAATATACTGTACATAAAATATCAAAAATTACACCAAATGTATATTATACACTCTAAATAAAATATCAAAAAGGACACTAAATATATATTACACACTATGTAAAATATCAAAAACTACACCAAATTTATATTATATAATTTACATAAAATATCAAAAGTACACCAAATATATATTATATACTGTACATAAAATATCAAAAAGTACAGTAAATATATTTCATATATTGTACATATAATATTAACTAAAAGTACACCAAATATATTTTACATACTGTAAATAAAATATAAAAAATTACAGTAAGTATATATTATCTACTGTATATTAAATATCAAAAAGTACAGTAAATATATTTCATATATTGTACATATAATATTAACTAAAAGTACACCAAATACATTTTACATACTGTAAATAAAATATAAAAAATTCCAGTAAGTATATATAATCTACTGTACATAAAATATCAAAAAGTACACCAAATAGGTGTTATATATACTGTAAATGAACTATCGAAATCTTCAGTAATTATATTTAATATACTGTTCATAAAATATCAAATATTACACCAAATGTATATTATACACTCTAAATAAAATATCAAAAAGGACAGTAAATATATATTTCACTCTACGTAAAATATCAAATACTACACCAAATATATATTATATAATTTACATAAAATATCAAAAGTACACCAAATATATATTATATACTGTACATAAAATATCAAAAAGTACAGTAAATATATTTCATATATTGTACATATAATATTAACTAAAAGTACACCAAATACATTTTTCTTACAGTAAATAAAATATCAAAAATTACAGTAAGTATATATTATCTACTGTACATAAACTATAAAATAGTACACCAAATATGTGTTATATATACTGTAAATAAACTATCAAAATCTTCAGTAATTATATTTAATATACTGTTCATAAAATATCAAAAATTACACCAAATGTATATTATACACTCTAAATAAAATATCAAAAAGGACAGTAAATATATATTACACTCTATGTAAAATATCAAAAACTACACCAAATATATATTATATAATTTACATAAAATATCAAATGTACACCAAATATATATTATATACTGTACATAAAATATGAAAAAGTACAGTAAATATATTTCATATGTTGTACATATAATATTAACTAAAAGTACACCAAATACATTTTACATACTGTAAAAAAAAATCAAAAATTACAGTAAGTATATATTATCTACTGTACATAAAATATCAAAAAGTACACCAAATATGTGTTATATATACTGTAAATAAACTATCAAAATCTTCAGTAATTATATTTAATATACTGTACATAAAATATCAAAAATTACACCAAATGTATATTATACACTCAAAATAAAATATCAAAAATGACAGTAAATATATATTACACTCTATGTAAAATATCAAAAACTACACCAAATATATAGTATATAATTTACATAAAATATCAAAAGTACACCAAATATATATTATATACTGTACATAAAATATCAAAAAGTACAGTAAATATATTTCATATATTGTACATATAATATTAACTAAAACTACACCAAATACATTTTATATACTGTAAATAAAATATCAAAAATTACAGTAAGTATATATTATCTACTGTACATAAAATATCAAAAAGTACACCAAATATGTGTTATATATACTGTAAATAAACTATCAAAATCTTCAGTAATTATATTTAATATACTGTACAAAAAATATCAAAAATTACACCAAATGTATATTATACACTCTAAATAAAATATCAAATATGACAGTAAATATATATTGCACTCTATGTAAAATATCAAAAACTACACCAAATATATACTATATAATTTACATAAAATATCAAAAGTACACCAAATATATATTATATACTGTACATAAAATATCAAAAAGTGAAGTAAATATATTTCATATATTGTACATATTATATTAACTAAAAGTACACCATATACATTTTACATATGGTAAATAGAATATCAAAAATTACAGTAAGTATATATTATCTACTGTACATAAAATATCAAAAAGTACACCAAATATGTGTTATATATACTGTAAATAAACTATCAAAATCTTCAGTAATTATATTTAATATACTGTACATAAAATATCAAAAATTACACCAAATGTATATTATACACTCTAAATAAAATATCAAAAATGACAGTAAATATATATTACACTCTATGTAAAATATCAAAAACTACACCAAATATATAGTATATAATTTACATAAAATATCAAAAGTACACCAAATATTTATTATATACTGTACATAAAATATCAAAAAGTACAGTAAATATATTTCATATATTGTACATATAATATTAACTAAAAGTACACCAAATACATTTTACATACTGTAAATGAAATATCAAAAATTACAGTAAGAATATATTATCTACTGTACATAAAATATAAAAAAGTACACCAAATATGTGTTATATATACTGTAAATAAACTATCAAAATATTCAGTAATTATATTTAATATACTGTACATAAAATATCAAAAATTACACCAAATGTATATTATACACTCTAAATAAAATATCAAAAAGGACAGTAAATATATATTACACTCTATGTAAAATATCAAAAACTACACCAAATATATATTATATAATTTACATAAAATATCAAAAGTACACCAAATATATATTATATACTGTACATAAAATATCAAAAAGTACAGTAAATATATTTCTTATATTGTACATATAATATTAACTAAAACTACACCAAATACATTTTACATACTGTAAATAAAATATCAAAAATTACAGTAAGTATATATTATCTTCTGTACATAAACTATAAAATAGTACACCAAATATGTGTTATATATACTGTAAATAAACTATCAAAATCTTCAGTAATTATATTTAATATACTGTTCATAAAATATCAAAAATTACACCAAATGTATATTATACACTCTAAATAAAATATCAAAAAGGACAGTAAATATATATTACACTCTATGTAAAATATCAAAAACTACACCAAATATATATTATATAATTTACATAAAATATCAAATGTACACCAAATATATATTATATACTCTACATAAAATATCAAAAAGTACAGTAAATATATTTCATATGTTGTACATATAATATTAACTAAAAGTACACCAAATACATTTTACATACTGTAAAAAAAATATCAAAAATTACAGTAAGTATATATTATCTACTGTACATAAAATATCAAAAAGTACACCAAATATGTGTTATATATACTGTAAATAAACTATCAAAATCTTCACTAATTATATTTAATATACTGTACATAAAATATCAAAAATTACACCAAATGTATATTATACACTCAAAATAAAATATCAAAAATGACAGTAAATATATATTACACTCTATGTAAAATATCAAAAACTACACCAAATATACAGTATATAATTTACATAAAATATCAAAAGTACACCAAATATATATTATATACTGTACATAAAATATCAAAAAGTACAGTAAATATATTTCATATATTGTACATATTATATTAACTAAAAGTACACCAAATACATTTTACATACGGTAAATAGAATATCAAAAATTACAGTAAGTATATATTATCTACTGTACATAAAATATCAAAAAGTACACCAAATATGTGTTATATATACTATAAATAAACTATCAAAATCTTCAGTAATTATATTTAATATACTGTATATAAAATATCAAAAATTACACCAAATGTATATTATACACTCTAAATAAAATATCAAAATGGACAGTAAATATATATTACACTCTATGTAATATATCAAAAACTACACCAAATATATATTATATAATTTACATAAAATATCAAAAGTACACCAAATATATATTATTCACTGTACATAAAATATCAAAAAGTACAGTAAATATATTTCATATATTGTACATATAATATTAACTAAAACTACACCAAATATATTTTACATACTGTAAATAAAATATCAAAAATTACAGTAAGTATATATTATCTACTGTACATAAAATATCAAAAAGTACACCAAATATGTGTTATATATACTGTAAATAAACTATCAAAATCTTCAGTAATTATATTTAATATACTGTACATAAAATATCAAAAATTACACCAAATGTATATTATACACTCTAAATAAAATATCAAAAATGACAGTAAATATATATTACACTCTATGTAAAATATCAAAAATTACACCAAATATATATTATATAATTTACATAAAATATCAAAAGTACACCAAATATATATTATATACTGTACATAAAATATCAAAAAGTACAGTAAATATATTTCATATATTGTACATATAATATTAACTAAAATACACCAAATACCTTTTACATACTGTAAATAAAATATCAAATATCACAGTAAGTATATATTATCTACTGTACATAAAATATCAAAAAGTACACCAAATATGTGTTATATATACTGTAAATAAACTATCAAAATATTCAGTAATTATATTTAATATACTGTACATAAAATATCAAAAATTACACCAAATGTATATTATACACTCTAAATAAAATATCAAAAAGGACACTAAATATATATTACACACTATGTAAAATATCAAAAACTACACCAAATTTATATTATATAATTTACATAAAATATCAAAAGTACACCAAATATATATTATATACTGTACATAAAATATCAAAAAGTACAGTAAATATATTTCATATATTGTACATATAATATTAACTAAAAGTACACCAAATATATTTTACATACTGTAAATAAAATATAAAAAATTACAGTAAGTATATATTATCTACTGTATATTAAATATCAAAAAGTACAGTAAATATATTTCATATATTGTACATATAATATTAACTAAAAGTACACCAAATACATTTTACATACTGTAAATAAAATATAAAAAATTCCAGTAAGTATATATAATCTACTGTACATAAAATATCAAAAAGTACACCAAATAGGTGTTATATATACTGTAAATGAACTATCGAAATCTTCAGTAATTATATTTAATATACTGTTCATAAAATATCAAATATTACACCAAATGTATATTATACACTCTAAATAAAATATCAAAAAGGACAGTAAATATATATTTCACTCTACGTAAAATATCAAATACTACACCAAATATATATTATATAATTTACATAAAATATCAAAAGTACACCAAATATATATTATATACTGTACATAAAATATCAAAAAGTACAGTAAATATATTTCATATATTGTACATATAATATTAACTAAAAGTACACCAAATACATTTTTCTTACAGTAAATAAAATATCAAAAATTACAGTAAGTATATATTATCTACTGTACATAAACTATAAAATAGTACACCAAATATGTGTTATATATACTGTAAATAAACTATCAAAATCTTCAGTAATTATATTTAATATACTGTTCATAAAATATCAAAAATTACACCAAATGTATATTATACACTCTAAATAAAATATCAAAAAGGACAGTAAATATATATTACACTCTATGTAAAATATCAAAAACTACACCAAATATATATTATATAATTTACATAAAATATCAAATGTACACCAAATATATATTATATACTGTACATAAAATATGAAAAAGTACAGTAAATATATTTCATATGTTGTACATATAATATTAACTAAAAGTACACCAAATACATTTTACATACTGTAAAAAAAATATCAAAAATTACAGTAAGTATATATTATCTACTGTACATAAAATATCAAAAAGTACACCAAATATGTGTTATATATACTGTAAATAAACTATCAAAATCTTCAGTAATTATATTTAATATACTGTACATAAAATATCAAAAATTACACCAAATGTATATTATACACTCAAAATAAAATATCAAAAATGACAGTAAATATATATTACACTCTATGTAAAATATCAAAAACTACACCAAATATATAGTATATAATTTACATAAAATATCAAAAGTACACCAAATATATATTATATACTGTACATAAAATATCAAAAAGTACAGTAAATATATTTCATATATTGTACATATAATATTAACTAAAACTACACCAAATACATTTTATATACTGTAAATAAAATATCAAAAATTACAGTAAGTATATATTATCTACTGTACATAAAATATCAAAAAGTACACCAAATATGTGTTATATATACTGTAAATAAACTATCAAAATCTTCAGTAATTATATTTAATATACTGTACAAAAAATATCAAAAATTACACCAAATGTATATTATACACTCTAAATAAAATATCAAATATGACAGTAAATATATATTGCACTCTATGTAAAATATCAAAAACTACACCAAATATATACTATATAATTTACATAAAATATCAAAAGTACACCAAATATATATTATATACTGTACATAAAATATCAAAAAGTGAAGTAAATATATTTCATATATTGTACATATTATATTAACTAAAAGTACACCATATACATTTTACATATGGTAAATAGAATATCAAAAATTACAGTAAGTATATATTATCTACTGTACATAAAATATCAAAAAGTACACCAAATATGTGTTATATATACTGTAAATAAACTATCAAAATCTTCAGTAATTATATTTAATATACTGTACATAAAATATCAAAAATTACACCAAATGTATATTATACACTCTAAATAAAATATCAAAAATGACAGTAAATATATATTACACTCTATGTAAAATATCAAAAACTACACCAAATATATAGTATATAATTTACATAAAATATCAAAAGTACACCAAATATTTATTATATACTGTACATAAAATATCAAAAAGTACAGTAAATATATTTCATATATTGTACATATAATATTAACTAAAAGTACACCAAATACATTTTACATACTGTAAATAAAATATCAAAAATTACAGTAAGAATATATTATCTACTGTACATAAAATATAAAAAAGTACACCAAATATGTGTTATATATACTGTAAATAAACTATCAAAATATTCAGTAATTATATTTAATATACTGTACATAAAATATCAAAAATTACACCAAATGTATATTATACACTCTAAATAAAATATCAAAAAGGACAGTAAATATATATTACACTCTATGTAAAATATCAAAAACTACACCAAATATATATTATATAATTTACATAAAATATCAAAAGTACACCAAATATATATTATATACTGTACATAAAATATCAAAAAGTACAGTAAATATATTTCATATATTGTACATATAATATTAACTAAAACTACACCAAATACATTTTACATACTGTAAATAAAATATCAAAAATTACAGTAAGTATATATTATCTTCTGTACATAAACTATAAAATAGTACACCAAATATGTGTTATATATACTGTAAATAAACTATCAAAATCTTCAGTAATTATATTTAATATACTGTTCATAAAATATCAAAAATTACACCAAATGTATATTATACACTCTAAATAAAATATCAAAAAGGACAGTAAATATATATTACACTCTATGTAAAATATCAAAAACTACACCAAATATACAGTATATAATTTACATAAAATATCAAAAGTACACCAAATATATATTATATACTGTACATAAAATATCAAAAAGTACAGTAAATATATTTCATATATTGTACATATTATATTAACTAAAAGTACACCAAATACATTTTACATACGGTAAATAGAATATCAAAAATTACAGTAAGTATATATTATCTACTGTACATAAAATATCAAAAAGTACACCAAATATGTGTTATATATACTATAAATAAACTATCAAAATCTTCAGTAATTATATTTATTATACTGTATATAAAATATCAAAAATTACACCAAATGTATATTATACACTCTAAATAAAATATCAAAATGGACAGTAAATATATATTACACTCTATGTAATATATCAAAAACTACACCAAATATATATTATATAATTTACATAAAATATCAAAAGTACACCAAATATATATTATTCACTGTACATAAAATATCAAAAAGTACAGTAAATATATTTCATATATTGTACATATAATATTAACTAAAAGTACACCAAATACCTTTTACATACTGTAAATAAAATATCAAAAATCACAGTAAGTATATATTATCTACTGTACATAAAATATCAAAAAGTACACCAAATACGTGTTATATATACTGTAAATAAACAATCAAAATATTCAGTAATTATATTTAATATACTGTACATAAAATATCAAAAATTACACCAAATGTATATTATACACTCTAAATAAAATATCAAAAAGGACAGTAAATATATATTACACACTATGTAAAATATCAAAAACTACACCAAATTTATATTATATAATTTAAATAAAATATCAAAAGTACACCAAATATATATTATATACTGTACATAAAATATCAAAAAGTACAGTAAATATATTTCATATATTGTACATATAATATTAACTAAAAGTACACCAAATACATTTTACATACTGTAAATAAAATATAAAAAATTACAGTAAGTATATATTATCTACTGTATATTAAATATCAAAAAGTACAGTAAATATATTTCATATATTGTACATATAATATTAACTAAAAGTACACCAAATACATTTTACATACTGTAAATAAAATATAAAAAATTCCAGTAAGTATATATAATCTACTGTACATAAAATATCAAAAAGTACACCAAATAGGTGTTATATATACTGTAAATGACCTATCAAAATCTTCAGTAATTATATTTAATATACTGTTCATAAAATATCAAATATTACACCAAATGTATATTATACACTCTAAATAAAATATCAAAAAGGACAGTAAATATATATTTCACTCTATGTAAAATATCAAATACTACACCAAATATATATTATATAAATTACATAAAATATCAAAAGTACACCAAATATATATTATATACTGTACATAAAATATCAAAAAGTACAGTAAATATATTTCATATATTGTACATATAATATTAACTAAAAGTACACCAAATACATTTTTCTTACAGTAAATAAAATATCAAAAATTACAGTAAGTATATATTATCTACTGTACATAAACTACAAAATAGTACACCAAATATGTGTTATATATACTGTAAATAAACTATCAAAATCTTCAGTAATTATATTTAATATACTGTTCATAAAATATCAAAAATTACACCAAATGTATATTATACACTCTAAATAAAATATCAAAAAGGACAGTAAATATATATTACACTCTATGTAAAATATCAAAAACTACACCAAATATATATTATATAATTTACATAAAATATCAAATGTACACCAAATATATATTGTATACTGTACATAAAATATGAAAAAGTACAGTAAATATATTTCATATGTTGTACATATAATATTAACTAAAAGTACACCAAATACATTTTACATACTGTAAAAAAAATATCAAAAATTACAGTAAGTATATATTATCTACTGTACATAAAATATCAAAAAGTACACCAAATATGTGTTATATATACTGTAAATAAACTATCAAAATCTTCAGTAATTATATTTAATATACTGTACATAAAATATCAAAAATTACACCAAATGTATATTATACACTCAAAATAAAATATCAAAAATGACAGTAAATATATATTACACTCTATGTAAAATATCAAAAACTACACCAAATGTATAGTATATAATTTACATAAAATATCAAAAGTACACCAAATATATATTATATACTGTACATAAAATATCAAAAACTACAGTAAATATATTTCATATATTGTACATATAATATTAACTAAAACTACACCAAATACATTTTACATACTGTAAATAAAATATCAAAAATTACAGTAAGTATATATTATCTACTGTACATAAAATATCAAAAAGTACACCAAATATGTGTTATATATACTGTAAATAAACTATCAAAATCTTCAGTAATTATATTTAATATACTGTACATAAAATATCAAATATTACACCAAATGTATATTATACACTCTAAATAAAATATCAAAAAGGACAGTAAATATATATTTCACTCTATGTAAAATATCAAATACTACACCAAATATATAGTATATAATTTACATAAAATATCAAAAGTACACCAAATATATATTATATACTGTACATAAAATATCAAAAAGTACAGTAAATATATTTCATATATTGTACATATAATATTAACTAAAAGTACACCAAATACATTTTTCTTACGGTAAATAAAATATCAAAAATTACAGTAAGTATATATTATCTACTGTACATAAACTATAAAATAGTACACCAAATATGTGTTATATATACTGTAAATAAACTATCAAAATCTTCAGTAATTATATTTAATATACTGTTCATAAAATATCAAAAATTACACCAAATGTATATTATACACTCTAAATAAAATATCAAAAAGGACAGTAAATATATATTACACTCTATGTAAAATATCAAAAACTACACCAAATATATATTATATAATTTACATAAAATATCAAATGTACACCAAATATATATTATATACTGTACATAAAATATGAAAAAGTACAGTAAATATATTTCATATGTTGTACATATAATATTAACTAAAAGTACACCAAATACATTTTACATACTGTAAAAAAAATATCAAAAATTACAGTAAGTATATATTATCTACTGTACATAAAATATCAAAAAGTACACCAAATATGTGTTATATATACTGTAAATAAACTATCAAAATCTTCAGTAATTATATTTAATATACTGTACATAAAATATCAAAAATTACACCAAATGTATATTATACACTCAAAATAAAATATCAAAAATGACAGTAAATATATATTACACTCTATGTAAAATATCAAAAACTACACCAAATATATAGTATATAATTTACATAAAATATCAAAAGTACACCAAATATATATTATATACTGTACATAAAATATCAAAAAGTACAGTAAATATATTTCATGTATTGTACATATAATATTAACTAAAAGTACACCAAATACATTTTACATACTGTAAATAAAATATAAAAAATTACAGTAAGTATATATTATCTACTGTACAATATATATCAAAAAGTACAGTAAATATATTTCATATATTGTACATATAATATTAACTAAATTACACCAAATACATTTTACATACTGTAAATAAAATATAAAAAATTCCAGTAAGTATATATAATCTACTGTACATAAATTATCAAAAAGTACACCAAATAGGTGTTATATATACTGTAAATGAACTATAAAAATCTTCAGTAATTATATTTAATATACTGGTCAGAAAATACCAAAAATTACACCAAATGTATATTATACACTCTAAATAAAATATCAAAAAGGACAGTAAATATATATTTCTCTCTATGTAAAATATCAAATACTACACCAAATATATATTATATAATTTACATAAAATATCAAAAGTACACCAAATATATATTATATACTGTACATAAAATATCAAAAAGTACAGTAAATATATTTCATATATTGTACATATAATATTAACTAAAAGTACACCAAATACATTTTTCTTACAGTAAATAAAATATCAAAAATTACAGTAAGTATATATTATCTACTGTACATAAAATATCAAAAAGTACACCAAATATGTGTTATATATACTGTAAATAAACTATCAAAATCTTCAGTAATTATATTTATTATACTGTACATAAAATATAAAAAATTACACCAAATGTATATTATACACTCTAAATAAAATATCAAAATGACAGTAAATATATATTACACTCTATGTAAAATATCAAAAACTACACCAAATATATATTATTTAATTTACATAAAATATCAAAAGTACACCAAATATATATTATATATGGTACATAAAATATCAAAAAGTACAGTAAATATATTTCATATATTGTACATATAATATTAACTAAAAGTACACCAAATACATTTTACATTCTGTAAATAAAATATCAAAAATTACAGTAAGTATATATTATCTACTGTACATAAAATATCAAAAAGTACACCAAATATGGGATATATATATAGTGTAAATAAACTATCAAAATCTTCAATAATTATATTTAATATACTGTACATAAAATATCAAAAATTACACCAAATGTATATTATATACTCTAAATAAAATATCAAAAAGGACAGTAAATATATATTACACTCTATGTAAAATATCAAAAACTACACCAAATATATATTATATAATTTACATAAAATATCAAAAGTACACCAAATATATATTATATAATGTACAGAAAATATCAAAAAGTACAGTAAATATATTTCATATATTGTACATATAATATTAACTAAAAGTACACCAAATACATTTTACATACTGTAAACAAAATATGAAAAATTACAGTAAGTATATATTATCTACTGTACATAAACTATCAAAAAGTACACCAAATATGTGTTATATATACTGTAAATACACTATGAAAAACTTCAGTAATTATATTTAATATACTTTACATAAAATATCGAAAATTACACCAAATGTATATTATACACTCTAAAAAAATATCAAAAATGACAGTAAATATATATTTCACTCTATGTAAAATATCAAAAACTACACCAAATATATAGTATATAATTTACATAAAATATCAAAAGTACACCAAATATATATTATATACTGTACATAAAATATCAAAAAGTAAAGTAAATATATTTCATATATTGTACATATTATATTAACTAAAAGTACACCATATACATTTTACATACGGTAAATAGAATATCAAAAATTACAGTAAGTATATATTATCTACTGTACATAAAATATCAAAAAGTACACCAAATATGTGTTATATATACTGTAAATAAACTATCAAAATCTTCAGTAATTATATTTAATATACTGTACATAAAATATCAAAAATTACACCTAATGTATATTATACACTCTAAATAAAATATCAAAAATGACAGTAAATATATATTACACTCTATGTAAAATATCAAAAATTACACCAAATATATATTATATAATTTACATAAAATATCAAAAGTACACCAAATATATATTATATACTGTACATAAAATATCAAAAAGTACACTAAATGTATTTCATATATTGTACATATAATATTAACTAAAACTACACCAAATACATTTTACATACTGTAAATAAAATATCAAAAATTACAGTAAGTATATATTATCTACTGTACATAAAATATCAAAAAGTACACCAAATATGTGTTATATATACTGTAAATAAACTATCAAAATCTTCAGTAATTATATTTAATATACTGTACATAAAATATCAAAAATTACACCAAATGTATATTATACACTCTAAATAAAATATCTAAAAGTACAGTAAATATATATTACACTCTATGTAAAATATCAAAAACTACACCAAATATATATTATATAATTTACATAAAATATCAAACGTACACCAAATATATATTATATACTGTAAATAAAATATCAAAAAGTACAGTAAACGTATTTCATATATTGCACATATAATATTAACTAAAAGTACACCAAATACATTTTACATACTGTAAATAAAATATCAAAAATTACAGTAAGTGTATATTATCTACTGTACATAAAATATCAAAAAGTACACCAAATATGTGTTATATATACTGTAAATAAACTATCAAAATCTTCAGTAATTATATTTAATATACTGTACATAAAATATGAAAAATTAAACCAAATGTATATTATACACTCTAAATAAAATATTAAAAAGACAGTAAATATGTATTACACTCTATGTAAAATATCAAAAACTACACCAAATATATATTATATAATTTACATAAAATATCAAAAGTACACCAAATATATATTATATACTGTACACAAAATATCAAAAAGTACAGTAATTATATTTCATATATTGTACATATAATACTAACTAAAAGTACACCAAATTCATTTTATATACTGTAAATAAAATATCAAAAATTTCAGTAAATATATAATATCTACTGTACATAAAATATCAAAAAGTACACCAAATATGTGTTATATATACTGTAAATAAACTATCAAAATCTTCAGTAATTATATTTAATATACTGTACATAAAATATCAAAAATTACACCAAATGTATATTATACACTCTAAATGAAATATCAAAAAGGACAGTAAATATATATTACACTCTATGTAAAATATCAAAAACTACACCAAATATATATTATATAATTTACATAAAATATCAAAAGTACACCAAATATATATGATATACTCTACATAAAATATCAAAAAGTACAGTAAATATATTTCATATATTGTACATATAATATTAACTAAAACTACACCAAATGCATTTTATATACTGTAAATAAAATATCAAAAACTACAGTAAGTATATATTATCTACTCTAAATAAAATCTCAAAAAGTACACCAAATATGTGTTATATATACTGTAAATAAACTATCAAAATCTTCAGTAATTATATTTAATATACTGTACATAAAATATCAAAAATTACACCAAATGTATATTATACACTCTAAATAAAATATCAAAAAGGACAGTATATATATATTACACTCTATGTAAAATATCAAAAACTACACCAAATATATATTATATAATTTACATAAAATATCAAAAGTACACCAAATATATATTATATACTGTACATAAAATATCAAAAAGTACAGTAAATATATTTCATATATTGTACATATTATATTAACTAAAACTACACCAAATACATTTTATATACTGTAAATAAAATATGAAAAATTACAGTAAGTATATATTATCTACTGTACATAAAATATCAAAAAGTACACCAAATATGTGTTTTATATACTGTAAATAAACTATCAAAATCTTAAGTAATTATATTTAATATACTGTACATAAAATATCAATAATTACACCAAATGTATATTATACACTCTAAATAAAATATCAAAAAGGACAGTAAATATATATTACACTCTATGTAAAATATCAAATACTACACCGTATATATTATATAATTTACATAAAATATCAAAAGTACACCAAATATATATTATATACTCTACAAAGAATATCAAAAATTACAGTAAATATATTTCATATTTTGTACATATACTATTAACTAAAACTACACCAAATACATTTTACATACTGTAAATAAAACATCAAAAATTCAGTATGTATATATTATCTACTGTACATAAAATATCAAAAAGTACACCAAATATGTGTTATTTATACTGTTAATAAAATATCAAAATCTTCAGTAATTATATTTAATATACTGTACATAAAATATCAAAAATTACACCAAATGTATATTATACACTCTAAATAAAATATCAAAAAGGACTGTAAATATATATTACACTCTATGTAAAATATCAAAAACTACACCAAATATATATTATATAATTTACATAAAATATCAAAAGTACACCAAATATATATTACATACTGTACATAAAATATCAAAAAGTACAGTAAATATATTTCATATATTGTACATATAATATTAACTAAAAGTACACCAAATACATTTAACATACTGTAAATAAGATATGAAAAATTACAGTAAGTATATATTATCTACTGTACATAAAATATCAAAAAGTACACCAAATATGTGTTATATATACTGTAAATAAACTATCAAAATCTTCAGTAATTATATTTAATAAACTGTACATAAAATGTCAATAATGACACCAAATGTATATTATACACTCTAAATAAAATATCAAAAAGGACAGTAAATATATATTACACTCTATGTAAAATATCAAAAACTACACCAAATATATATTATATAATTTACATAAAATATCAAAAGTACACCAAATATATATTATACACTGTACATAAAATATCAAAAAGTACAGTAAATATATTTCATATATTGTACATATAATATTAACTAAAAGTACACCAAATATATTTTACATACTGTAAATAAAATATCAAAAATTACAGTAAGTATATAGTATCTACTGTACATAAAATATCAAAAAGTACACCAAATATGTGTAATATATACTGTAAATTATCAAAACCTTCAGTAATTATATTGAATATACTGTACATAAAATATCATTAATTACACCAATGGTATATTATACACTCTAAATAAAACATCAAAAATGACAGTAAATATATATTACACTCTCTGTAAACTATCAAAAACTACACCAAATATATATTCTATAATTTACATAAAATATCAAAAGTACACCAAATATATATTATATACTGTACATAAAATATCAAGAAGTACAGTAAATATATTACATATATTGTACATATAATATTACCTAAAGGTACACCAAATACATTTTACATACTGTAAATAAAACATCAAAAATTCAGTATGTATATATTATCTACTGTACATAAAATATCAAAAAGTACACCAAATATGTGTTATTTATACTGTTAATAAACTATCAAAATCTTCAGTAATTATATTTAATATACTGTACATAAAATATCAAAAATTACACCAAATGTATATTATACACTCCAAATAAAATATGAAAAAGGACAGTAAATATATATTACACTCTATGTAAAATATCAAAAACTACACCAAATATATATTATATAATTTACATAAAATATCAAAAGTACACCAAATATATATTATATACTGTAAATAAAATATCAAAAAGTACAGTAAATATGTTTCATATATTGTACATATAATATTAACTAAAAATACACCAAATATATTTTACATACTGTAAATAAAATATCAAAAATTACAGTAAGTATATATTATCTACTGTACATAAATTATCAAAAAGAACACCAAATATGTGTTATAAATACTGTAAATATACTATCGAAAGCTTCAGTAATTATATTTAATATACTGTACATAAAATATCAAAAATTGCACCAAATGCATATTATACACTCTAAATAAAATATCAAAAACGACATTAAATATATATTACACTCTATGTAAAATATCAAAAACTACACCAAATATATATTATATAATTTACATAAAATATCAAAAGGTCAGCAAATATATCTTATATATTGTACATAAAATATCAAAATGTACAGTAAATATATTTCATATATTGTATACTTAATATTAACTAAAAGTACACCAAATACATTTTACATACTGTAAATAAAATATCAAAAAGAACAGAAAATATATATTACATACTGTACATAAAATATCAAAAAGTACACCAAATATGTGTAATATATACCGTAAGTTTACTATCAAATACTACAGTAAGTATATTTAATATACTGTACATAAAATATCAAAAATTACACCAAATGTATATTATATACTCTAAATAAAATATCAAAAAGGAAAGTAAATATGTATTACACACCCTATGTGAAATATCAAAAACTACACCAAATATATATTATATAACTTACATAAAATATGAAAAGGACAGCAAATATATCTTATATACTGTACATAAAATATCAAAAAGTACAGTAAATATATTTCATATATTGTACATATAATATTAACTAAAATTACACCAAATACATTTTATATACTGTAAATAAAATATCAAAAATTACAGTAAATATATTTTACATACTGTACATAAAATATCAAAAAGTACACCAAATATGTGTTATATATACTGTAAATAAACTATAAAAACTACAGTAATTATATTTAATATACTGTACATAAAATATCAAAAATTACACCAAATGTATATTATATACTGTAAATAAAATATCAAAAAGTACATTAAATATATATTACACACCCTATGTAAAACATCAAAAACTACACCAAATATATTATATAATTTACATAAAATATCAAAAGGACAGCAAATATATCTTGTATACTGTACATAAAATATCAAAATGTACAGGAAATATATTTCATATATTGTATATATAATATTAACTAAAAGTACACCAAATACATATTATATACTGTAAATAAAATATCAAAAAGTACAGTAAATATATATTACATACTGTAGGTAAAATATCAAAAGTACACAAAATATTTATTATATACTGTACATAAAATATCAAAAAGTACAGTAACTTTATTTCATATATTGTACATCTAATATTAACTAAAACTACACCAAATACATTTTATATACGGTAAATAATATATCAAAAAGTACAGTAAATATATATTACATAATGTACATAAAATATCAAAAATTACACCAAATGTGTATTTTATACTGTAAAAAAAAATCAGAAAGTACAGTAAATATATATTACACACCCTATGTTAAATATCAAAAACTACACCAAATATATATTATATAATTTACATAAAATATCAAAAGTACGCCTAATATATATTATATACTGTACATAAAATATCAAAAAGTACAGTAAATATATTTCATATATTGTACATATAATATTGACTAAAAGTACACCAAATACATTTTACATACTGTAAATAAATTATGAAATATTACAGTAAGTACATATTATCTACTGTACATAAAATATCAAAAAGTACACCAAATATGTGTTATATATACTGTAAATAAACTATCAAAATCTTCAGTAATTATATTTAATATACTGTACATAAAATATCAATAATTACACCAAATATATATTATACACTCTAAATAAAATATCAAAAAGGACAGTAAATATATATTACACTCTATGTAAAATATCAAAAACTACACCAAATATATATTATATAATTTACATAAAATATCAAAAGTACACCAAATATATATGATATACTGTACATAAAATATCAAAAATTACAGTAAATATATTTCATATATTGTACATATAATATAAACTAAAACTACAGCAAATACATTTTGTATACTGTAAATAAAATATCAAAAAAACAGAGAATATATATTACATACTGTACATAAAATATCAAAAAGTACACCAAATATGTGTAATATATACCTTAAGTTTACTATCAAATACTACAGTAATTATATTTAATATACTGTACATAAAATATCAAAAATTACACCAAATGTATATTATATACTCTAAATAAAATATCAAAAAGGAAAGTAAATATATATTACACACCCTATGTGAAATATCAAAAACTACACCAAATATATATTATATAACTTACATAAAATATGAAAAGTACACCAAATATATATTATATACTGTACCTAAAATATCAAAAAGTACAGTAAATATATTTCATATATTGTACATATAATATATACTAAAATTACACCAAATACATTTTATATACTGTAAATAAAATATCAAAAATTACACTAAGTATATATTATCTACTGTACATAAAATATCAAAAAGTACACCAAATATGTGTTATATATACTGTAAATAAAATATCAAAATCTTCAGTAATTATATTTAATATACTGTACATAAAATATCAATAATTACACCAAATGTATATTATACATTCTAAATAAAATATCAAAAAGGACAGTAAATATATATTACACTCTATGTAAAATATCAAAAACTACACCAAATATATATTATATAATTTACATAAAATATCAAAAGTACACCAAATATATATTATATACTGTACATAAAATATCAAAAAGTACAGTAAATATATTTCATATATTGTACATATAATATTAACTAAAGTACACCAAATACATTTTATATACTGTAAATAAAATATCAAAAATTACAGTAAATATATATTATCTACTGTACATAAAATATGAAAAAGTACACCAAATATGTGTTATATATACTGTAAATAAATTATCAAAATCTTCATTAATTATATTTAATATACTGTACATAAAATATCAAAAATTACACCAAATGTATATTATACACTCTAAATAAAATATCAAAAAGGACACTAAATATATATTACACTCTATGTAAAATATCAAAAACTACACCAAATATATATTATATAATTTACATAAAATATCAAAACTACACCAAATATATATTATATAATTTACATAAAATATCAAAAGTACACCAAATATATATTATATACTGTACCTAAAACATCAAAAAGTACAGTAAATATATTTCATATGTTGTACATATAATATTAACTAAAAGTACACCAAATATATTTTACATACTGTAAATAACATATAAAAAATTACAGTAAGTTTATATTATCTACTGTACATAAAATATCAAAAAGTACAGTAAATATATTTCACATATTGTACATATAATATTAACTAAAAGTACACCAAATACATTTTACAGACTGTAAATAAAATATAAATAATTACAGTAAGTATATATTATCTACTGTACATAAAATATCAAAAAGTACACCAAATATGTGTTATATATACTGTAAATAAACTATCAAAAACTTCAGTAATTATATTTAATATACTGTTCATAAAATACCAAAAATTACACCAAATGTATATTATACACTCTAAATAAAATATCAAAAAGACAGTAAATATATATTACACACTATGTAAAATATCAAAAACTACACAAAGTATATATTATATAATTTACATAAAATATCAAAAGTACACCAAATATATATTATATACTGTACATAAAATATCAAAAAGCACAGTAAATATATTTCATATATTGTACATATAATAATAACTAAAAGTACACCAAATACATTTTACATACTGTAAATAAAATATCAAAAATTACAGTAAGTATATATAATCTACTGTACATAAAATATCAAAAAGTACACCAAATATGTGTTATATATACTGTAAATAAACTATCAAAATCTTCAGTAATTATATTTAATATACTGTTCATAAAATGTCAAAAATTACACCAAATGTATATTATACACTCTAAATAAAATATCAAAAAGGATAGTAAATATATATTACACGCTATGTAAAATATCAAAAACTACACCAAATATATATTATATAATTTACATAAAATATCAAAAGTACACCAAATATATATTATATATTGTACATAAAATATCAAAAAGTACAGTAAATATATTTCATATATTGCACATATAATATTAACTAAAAGTACACCAAATACATTTTACATACTGTAAATAAAATATCAAAAATTACAGTAAGTATATATTATCTACTGTAGAAAAAATATGAAAAAGTACACCAAATATGTGTTATATATACTGTAAAGAAACTATCAAAACCTTCAGTAATTATATTTAATATACTGTTCATAAAATATCAAAAATTACACCAAATGTATATTATACACTCTAAATTAAATATCAAAAAGGACAGTAAATATATATTAAACTCTATGTAAAATATCAAAAACTAAACCAAGTATATATTATATAATTTACATAAAATATCAAAAGTACACCATATATATTATATACTGTACATAAAATATCAAAAAGTACAGTAAAAGTATTTCATATGTTGTACATATAATATTAAGTAAAAGTACACCAAATACATTTTACATACTGTAAATAAAATATAAAAAATTACAGGAAGTTTATATTATCTACTGTACATAAAATATCAAAAAGTACAGTAAATATATTTCACATATTGTACATATAATATTAACTAAAAGTACACCAAATACATTTTACATACTGTAAATAAAATATCAAAAATTACATTAAGTATATATTATCTACTGTACATAAAATATCAAAAAGTACACCAAATATGGGATATATATATACTGTAATAAACTATCAAAATCTTCAGTAATTATATTTAATATACTGTACATAAAATATCAAAATTACACCAAATGTATATTATACACTCTAAATAATATAGCAAAAAGGACAGTAAATATATATTACACTCTATGTAAAATATCAAAAACTACACCAAATATATAGTGTATAATTTACATAAAATATCAAAAGTACACCAAATATATATTATATACTGTACATAAAATATCAAAAAGTACAGTAAATGTATTTCATATATTGTACATATAATATTAACTAAAAGTACACCAAATACATTTTACATACTGTAAATAAAATATCAAAAATTACAGTAAGTATATATTATCTACTGTACATAAAATATCGAAAAGTACACCAAATATGTGTTATATATACTGTAAATAAACTATCAAAATCTTCAGTAATTATATTTAATATACTGTACATTAAATATCAATAATTACACCAAATGTATATTATACATTCTAAATAAACTATCAAAAAGGACAGTAAATATATATTACACTCTATGTAAAATATCAAAAACTACACCAAATATATATTATATAATTTACATAAAATATCAAAAGTACACCAAATATATATTATATACTGTACCTAAAATATCAAAAAGTACAGTAAATATATTTCATATATTGTACATATAATATTAACTAAAAGAACAACAAATACATTTTACATACTGTAAATAAAATATCAAAAATTCCAGTAAGTATATATTATCTACCGTACATAAAATATCAAAAAGTACATCAAATATGTGTTATATATACTGTAAATAAACTATCAAAATCTTCAGTAATTATATTTAATATACTGTACATAAAATATCAAAAATTACACCAAATGTATATTATACACTCTAAAGAAAATATCAAAAAGGACAGTAAATATATATTACACTCTATGTAAAATATCAAAAACTACACCAAATATATATTATATAATTTACATAAAATATCAAAAGTACACCAAATATACATTATATACTGTACATAAAATATCAAAAAGTACAGTAAATATATTTCATATATTGTACATATAATATTAACTAAAAGTACAACAAATACATTTTACATACGGTAAATAAAATATAAAAAATTACAGTAAGTATATATTATCTACTGTACATAAAATATCAAAAAGTACACAAAATATGTGTTATATATACTGTAAATAAACTATCAAAATCTTCAGTAATTATATTTAATAAACTGTACATAAAATATCAAAAATTACAGCAAATGTATATTATACACTCTAAATAAAATATCAAAAACGACAGTAAATATATATTACACTCTATGTAAAATATCAAAAACTACACCAAATATATATTATATAATTTACATAAAATATCAAAAGTACACCAAATATATATTATATAATGTACATAAAATATCAAAAAGTACAGTAAATATATTTCATATATTGTACATATAATATTAACTAAAACTACACCAAATACATTTCACATACTGTAAATAAAATATCAAAAGTTACAGTAAGTATATATTATCTACTGTACATAAAATATCAAAAAGTACACCAAATATGTGTTATATATACTCTAAATAAACTATCAAAATCTTCAGTAATTATATTTAATATCCTGCACATAAAATATCAAAAATTACACCAAATGTATATTATACACTCTAAATAAAATATCAAAAAGGACAGTAAATATATATTACACTCTATGTAAAATATCAAAAACTACACCGTATATATTATCTAATTTACATAAAATATCAAAAGTACACCAAATATATATTATATACTGTACATAAAATATCAAAAAGTACAGTAAAAGTGTTTCATATGTTGTACATATAATATTAACTAAAAGTACACCAAATACATTTTACATACTGTAAATAAAATATAAAAAATTACAGTAAGTTTATATTATCTACTGTACATAAAATATCAAAAAGTACAGTAAATATATTTCACATATTGTACATATAATATTAACTAAAACTACACCAAATACGTATTACATACTGTAAATAAAATATCAAAAATTACACTAAGTATATATAATCTACTGTACATAAAATATCAAAAAGTACACCAAATATGTGTTATATATACTGTAAATAAAATATCAAAATCTTCAGTAATTATATTTAATATACTGTACATAAAATATCAATAATTACACCAAATGTATATTATACATTCTAAATAAAATATCAAAAAGGACAGTAAATATATATTACACTCTATGTAAAATATCAAAAACTACACCAAATATATATTATATAATTTACATAAAATATCAAAAGTACACCAAATATATATTATATACTGTACATAAAATTTCAAAAAGTACAGTATATATATATCATATAATGTACATATAATATTAACTAAAAGAACAACAAATACATTTTACATACTGTAAATAAAATATCAAAAATTACACTAAGTATATATTATCTACCGTACATAAAATATCAAAAAGTACACCAAATATGTGTTATATATACTGTAAATAAACTGTCAAAATCTTCAGTAATTATATTTAATATACTTTACATAAAATATCAAAAATTACACCAAATGTATATTATACACTCTAAATAAAATATCAAAAAGGACAGTAAATATATATTATACCCTATGTAAAATATCAAAAACTACACCAAATATATATTATATAATTTACATAAAATATCAAAAGTACACCAAATATATATTATATACTGTACATAAAATATCAAAAAGTACAGTAAATATATTTCATATATTGTACATATAATATTAACTAAAGTACACCAAATACATTTTATATACTGTAAATAAAATATCAAAAATTACAGTAAATATATATTATCTACTGTACATAAAATATCAAAAAGTACACCAAATATGTGTTATATATACTGTAAATAAATTATCAAAATCTTCAGTAATTATATTTAATATACTGTACATAAAATATCAAAAATTACACCAAATGTATATTATACACTCTAAATAAAATATCAAAAAGGACAGTAAATATATATTACACTCTATGTAAAATATCAAAAACTACACCGTATATATTATCTAATTTACATAAAATATCAAAAGTACACCAAATATATATTATATACTGTACATAAAATATCAAAAAGTACAGTAAAAGTGTTTCATATGTTGTACATATAATATTAACTAAAAGTACACCAAATACATTTTACATACTGTAAATAAAATATAAAAAATTACAGTAAGTTTATATTATCTACTGTACATAAAATATGAAAAAGTACAGTAAATATATTTCACATATTGTACATATAATATTAACTAAAACTACACCAAATACGTTTTACATACTTTAATAAAATATCAAAAATTACACTATGTATATATTATCTACTGTACATAAAATATCAAAAAGTACACCAAATATGTGTTATATATACTGTAAATAAAATATCAAAATCTTCAGTAATTATATTTAATATACTGTACATAAAATATCAATAATTACACCAAATGTATATTATACATTCTAAATAAAATATCAAAAAGGACAGTAAATATATATTACACTCTATGTAAAATATCAAAAACTACACCAAATATATATTATATAATTTACATAAAATATCAAAAGTACACCAAATATATATTATATACTGTACATAAAATTTCAAAAAGTACAGTATATATATATCATATAATGTACATATAATATTAACTAAAAGAACAACAAATACATTTTACATACTGTAAATAAAATATCAAAAATTACACTAAGTATATATTATCTACCGTACATAAAATATCAAAAAGTACACCAAATATGTGTTATATATACTGTAAATAAACTGTCAAAATCTTCAGTAATTATATTTAATATACTGTACATAAAATATCAAAAATTACACCAAATGTATATTATACACTCTAAATAAAATATCAAAAAGGACAGTAAATATATATTATACTCTATGTAAAATATCAAAAACTACACCAAATATATATTATATAATTTACATAAAATATCAAAAGTACACCAAATATATATTATATACTGTACATAAAATATCAAAAAGTACAGTAAATATATTTCATATATTGTACATATAATATTAACTAAAGTACACCAAATACATTTTATATACTGTAAATAAAATATCAAAATTACAGTAAATATATATTATCTACTGTACATAAAATATCAAAAAGTACACCAAATATGTGTTATATATACTGTAAATAAATTATCAAAATCTTCAGTAATTATATTTAATATACTGTACATAAAATATCAAAAATTACACCAAATGTATATTATACAATCTAAATAAAATATCAAAAAGGACACTAAATATATATTACACTCTATGTAAAATATCAAAAACTACACCAAATATATATTATATAATTTACATAAAATATCAAAACTACACCAAATATATATTATATAATTTACATAAAATATCAAAAGTACCCCAAATATATATTATATACTGTACCTAAAATATCAAAAAGTACAGTAAATATATTTCATATGTTGTACATATAATATTAACTAAAAGTACACCAAATACATTTTACATACTGTAAATAACATATAAAAAATTACAGTAAGTTTATATTATCTACTGTACATAAAATATCAAAAAGTACAGTAAATATATTTCACATATTGTACATATAATTTTAACTAAAAGTACACCAAATACATTTTACAGACTGTAAATAAAATATAAATAATTACAGTAAGTATATATTATCTACTGTACATAAAATATCAAAAAGTACACCAAATATGTGTTATATATACTGTAAATAAACTATCAAAAACTTCAGTAATTATATTTAATATACTGTTCATAAAATACCAAAAATTACACCAAATGTATATTATACACTCTAAATAAAATATCAAAAAGACAGTAAATATATATTACACACTATGTAAAATATCAAAAACTACACAAAGTATATATTATATAATTTACATAAAATATCAAAAGTACACCAAATATATATTATATACTGTACATAAAATTTCAAAAAGCACAGTAAATATATTTCATATATTGTACATATAATAATAACTAAAAGTACACCAAATACATTTTACATACTGTAAATAAAATATCAAAAATTACAGTAAGTATATATAATCTACTGTACATAAAATATCAAAAAGTACACCAAATATGTGTTATATATACTGTAAATAAACTATCAAAATCTTCAGTAATTATATTTAATATACTGTTCATAAAATGTCAAAAATTACACCAAATGTATATTATACACTCTAAATAAAATATCAAAAAGGATAGTAAATATATATTACACGCTATGTAAAATATCAAAAACTACACCAAATATATATTATATAATTTACATAAAATATCAAAAGTACACCAAATATATATTATATATTGTACATAAAATATCAAAAAGTACAGTAAATATATTTCATATATTGCACATATAATATTAACTAAAAGTACACCAAATACATTTTACATACTGTAAATAAAATATCAAAAATTACGGTAAGTATATATTATCTACTGTAGAAAAAATATGAAAAAGTACACCAAATATGTGTTATATATACTGTAAATAAACTATCAAAATCTTCAGTAATTATATTTAATATACTGTTCATAAAATATCAAAAATTACACCAAATGTATATTATACACTCTAAATTAAATATCAAAAAGGACAGTAAATATATATTAAACTCTATGTAAAATATCAAAAACTAAACCAAGTATATATTATATAATTTACATAAAATATCAAAAGTACACCAAATATATATTATATACTGTACATAAAATATCAAAAAGTACAGTAAAAGTATTTCATATGTTGTACATATAATATTAAGTAAAAGTACACCAAATACATTTTACATACTGTAAATAAAATATAAAAAATTACAGGAAGTTTATATTATCTACTGTACATAAAATATCAAAAAGTACAGTAAATATATTTCACATATTGTACATATAATATTAACTAAAAGTACACCAAATACATTTTACATACTGTAAATAAAATATCAAAAATTACATTAAGTATATATTATCTACTGTACATAAAATATCAAAAAGTACACCAAATATGGGATATATATATACTGTAATAAACTATCAAAATCTTCAGTAATTATATTTAATATACTGTACATAAAATATCAAAATTACACCAAATGTATATTATACACTCTAAATAATATATCAAATAGGACAGTAAATATATATTACACTCTATGTAAAATATCAAAAACTACACCAAATATATAGTGTATAATTTACATAAAATATCAAAAGTACACCAAATATATATTATATACTGTACATAAAATATCAAAAAGTACAGTAAATGTATTTCATATATTGTACATATAAAATTAACTAAAACTACACCAAATACATTTTACATACTGTAAATAAAATATCAAAAATTACAGTAAGTATATATTATCTACTGTACATAAAATATCAAAAAGTACACCAAATATGTGTTATATATACTGTAAATAAACTATCAAAATCTTCAGAAATTATATTTAATATACTGTACATTAAATATCAATAATTACACCAAATGTATATTATACATTCTAAATAAACTATCAAAAAGGACAGTAAATATATATTACACTCTATGTAAAATATCAAAAACTACACCAAATATATATTATATAATTTACATAAAATATCAAAAGTACACCAAATATATATTATATACTGTACCTAAAATATCAAAAAGTACAGTAAATATATTTCATATATTGTACATATAATATTAACTAAAAGAACAACAAATACATTTTACATACTGTAAATAAAATATCAAAAATTCCAGTAAGTATATATTATCTACCGTACATAAAATATCAAAAAGTACATCAAATATGTGTTATATATACTGTAAATAAACTATCAAAATCTTCAGTAATTATATTTAATATACTGTACATAAAATATCAAAAATTACACCAAATGTATATTATACACTCTAAAGAAAATATCAAAAAGGACAGTAAATATATATTACACTCTATGTAAAATATCAAAAACTACACCAAATATATATTATATAATTTACATAAAATATCAAAAGTACACCAAATATACATTATATACTGTACATAAAATATCAAAAAGTACAGTAAATATATTTCATATATTGTACATATAATATTAACTAAAAGTACAACAAATACATTTTACATACGGTAAATAAAATAAAAAAAATTTCAGTAAGTATATATTATCTACTGTACATAAAATATCAAAAAGTACACAAAATATGTGTTATATATACTGTAAATAAACTATCAAAATCTTCAGTAATTATATTTAATAAACTGTACATAAAATATCAAAAATTACAGCAAATGTATATTATACACTCTAAATAAAATATCAAAAACGACAGTAAATATATATTACACTCTATGTAAAATATCAAAAACTACACCAAATATATATTATATAATTTACATAAAATATCAAAAGTACACCAAATATATATTATATAATGTACATAAAATATCAAAAAGTACAGTAAATATATTTCATATATTGTACATATAATATTAACTAAAACTACACCAAATACATTTCACATACTGTAAATAAAATATCAAAAGTTACAGTAAGTATATATTATCTACTGTACATAAAATATCAAAAAGTACACCAAATATGTGTTATATATACTCTAAATAAACTATCAAAATCTTCAGTAATTATATTTAATATCCTGCACATAAAATATCAAAAATTACACCAAATGTATATTATACACTCTAAATAAAATATCAAAAAGGACAGTAAATATATATTACACTCTATGTAAAATATCAAAAACTACACCGTATATATTATCTAATTTACATAAAATATCAAAAGTACACCAAATATATATTATATACTGTACATAAAATATCAAAAAGTACAGTAAAAGTGTTTCATATGTTGTACATATAATATTAACTAAAAGTACACCAAATACATTTTACATACTGTAAATAAAATATAAAAAATTACAGTAAGTTTATATTATCTACTGTACATAAAATATCAAAAAGTACAGTAAATATATTTCACATATTGTACATATAATATTAACTAAAACTACACCAAATACGTATTACATACTGTAAATAAAATATCAAAAATTACACTAAGTATATATTATCTACTGTACATAAAATATCAAAAAGTACACCAAATATGTGTTATATATACTGTAAATAAAATATCAAAATCTTCAGTAATTATATTTAATATACTGTACATAAAATATCAATAATTACACCAAATGTATATTATACATTCTAAATAAAATATCAAAAAGGACAGTAAATATATATTACACTCTATGTAAAATATCAAAAACTACACCAAATATATATTATATAATTTACATAAAATATCAAAAGTACACCAAATATATATTATATACTGTACATAAAATTTCAAAAAGTACAGTATATATATATCATATAATGTACATATAATATTAACTAAAAGAACAACAAATACATTTTACATACTGTAAATAAAATATCAAAAATTACACTAAGTATATATTATCTACCGTACATAAAATATCAAAAAGTACACCAAATATGTGTTATATATACTGTAAATAAACTGTCAAAATCTTCAGTAATTATATTTAATATACTTTACATAAAATATCAAAAATTACACCATATGTATATTATACACTCTAAATAAAATATCAAAAAGGACAGTAAATATATATTATACACTATGTAAAATATCAAAAACTACACCAAATATATATTATATAATTTACATAAAATATCAAAAGTACACCAAATATATATTATATACTGTACATAAAATATCAAAAAGTACAGTAAATATATTTCATATATTGTACATATAATATTAACTAAAGTACACCAAATACATTTTATATACTGTAAATAAAATATCAAAAATTACAGTAAATATATATTATCTACTGTACATAAAATATCAAAAAGTACACCAAATATGTGTTATATATACTGTAAATAAATTATCAAAATCTTCAGTAATTATATTTAATATACTGTACATAAAATATCAAAAATTACACCAAATGTATATTATACACTCTAAATAAAATATCAAAAAGGACAGTAAATATATATTACACTCTATGTAAAATATCAAAAACTACACCGTATATATTATCTAATTTACATAAAATATCAAAAGTACACCAAATATATATTATATACTGTACATAAAAAATCAAAAAGTACAGTAAAAGTGTTTCATATGTTGTACATATAATATTAACTAAAAGTACACCAAATACATTTTACATACTGTAAATAAAATATAAAAAATTACAGTAAGTTTATATTATCTACTCTACATAAAATATGAAAAAGTACAGTAAATATATTTCACATATTGTACATATAATATTAACTAAAACTACACCAAATACGTTTTACATACTGTAAATAAAATATCAAAAATTACACTATGTATATATTATCTACTGTACATAAAATATCAAAAAGTACACCAAATATGTGTTATATATACTGTAAATAAAATATCAAAATCTTCAGTAATTATATTTAATATACTGTACATAAAATATCAATAATTACACCAAATGTATATTATACATTCTAAATAAAATATCAAAAAGGACAGTAAATATATATTACACTCTATGTAAAATATCAAAAACTACACCAAATATATATTATATAATTTACATAAAATATCAAAAGTACACCAAATATATATTATATACTGTACATAAAATTTCAAAAAGTACAGTATATATATATCATATAATGTACATATAATATTAACTAAAAGAACAACAAATACATTTTACATACTGTAAATAAAATATCAAAAATTACACTAAGTATATATTATCTACCGTACATAAAATATCAAAAAGTACACCAAATATGTGTTATATATACTGTAAATAAACTGTCAAAATCTTCAGTAATTATATTTAATATACTGTACATAAAATATCAAAAATTACACCAAATGTATATTATACACTCTAAATAAAATATCAAAAAGGACAGTAAATATATATTATACTCTATGTAAAATATCAAAAACTACACCAAATATATATTATATAATTTACATAAAATATCAAAAGTACACCAAATATATATTATATACTGTACATAAAATATCAAAAAGTACAGTAAATATATTTCATATATTGTACATATAATATTAACTAAAGTACACCAAATACATTTTATATACTGTAAATAAAATATCAAAATTACAGTAAATATATATTATCTACTGTACATAAAATATCAAAAAGTACACCAAATATGTGTTATATATACTGTAAATAAATTATCAAAATCTTCAGTAATTATATTTAATATACTGTACATAAAATATCAAAAATTACACCAAATGTATATTATACACTCTAAATAAAATATCAAAAAGGACACTAAATATATATTACACTCTATGTAAAATATCAAAAACTACACCAAATATATATTATATAATTTACATAAAATATCAAAACTACACCAAATATATATTATATAATTTACATAAAATATCAAAAGTACCCCAAATATATATTATATACTGTACCTAAAATATCAAAAAGTACAGTAAATATATTTCATATGTTGTACATATAATATTAACTAAAAGTACACCAAATACATTTTACATACTGTAAATAACATATAAAAAATTACAGTAAGTTTATATTATCTACTGTACATAAAATATCAAAAAGTACAGTAAATATATTTCACATATTGTACATATAATTTTAACTAAAAGTACACCAAATACATTTTACAGACTGTAAATAAAATATAAATAATTACAGTAAGTATATATTATCTACTGTACATAAAATATCAAAAAGTACACCAAATATGTGTTATATATACTGTAAATAAACTATCAAAAACTTCAGTAATTATATTTAATATACTGTTCATAAAATACCAAAAATTACACCAAATGTATATTATACACTCTAAATAAAATATCAAAAAGACAGTAAATATATATTACACACTATGTAAAATATCAAAAACTACACAAAGTATATATTATATAATTTACATAAAATATCAAAAGTACACCAAATATATATTATATACTGTACATAAAATTTCAAAAAGCACAGTAAATATATTTCATATATTGTACATATAATAATAACTAAAAGTACACCAAATACATTTTACATACTGTAAATAAAATATCAAAAATTACAGTAAGTATATATAATCTACTGTACATAAAATATCAAAAAGTACACCAAATATGTGTTATATATACTGTAAATAAACTATCAAAATCTTCAGTAATTATATTTAATATACTGTTCATAAAATGTCAAAAATTACACCAAATGTATATTATACACTCTAAATAAAATATCAAAAAGGATAGTAAATATATATTACACGCTATGTAAAATATCAAAAACTACACCAAATATATATTATATAATTTACATAAAATATCAAAAGTACACCAAATATATATTATATATTGTACATAAAATATCAAAAAGTACAGTAAATATATTTCATATATTGCACATATAATATTAACTAAAAGTACACCAAATACATTTTACATACTGTAAATAAAATATCAAAAATTACAGTAAGTATATATTATCTACTGTAGAAAAAATATGAAAAAGTACACCAAATATGTGTTATATATACTGTAAATAAACTATCAAAATCTTCAGTAATTATATTTAATATACTGTTCATAAAATATCAAAAATTACACCAAATGTATATTATACACTCTAAATTAAATATCAAAAAGGACAGTAAATATATATTAAACTCTATGTAAAATATCAAAAACTAAACCAAGTATATATTATATAATTTACATAAAATATCAAAAGTACACCAAATATATATTATATACTGTACATAAAATATCAAAAAGTACAGTAAAAGTATTTCATATGTTGTACATATAATATTAAGTAAAAGTACACCAAATACATTTTACATACTGTAAATAAAATATAAAAAATTACAGGAAGTTTATATTATCTACTGTACATAAAATATCAAAAAGTACAGTAAATATATTTCACATATTGTACATATAATATTAACTAAAAGTACACCAAATACATTTTACATACTGTAAATAAAATATCAAAATTTACATTAAGTATATATTATCTACTGTACATAAAATATCAAAAAGTACACCAAATATGGGATATATATATACTGTAATAAACTATCAAAATCTTCAGTAATTATATTTAATATACTGTACATAAAATATCAAAATTACACCAAATGTATATTATACACTCTAAATAATATATCAAATAGGACAGTAAATATATATTACACTCTATGTAAAATATCAAAAACTACACCAAATATATAGTGTATAATTTACATAAAATATCAAAAGTACACCAAATATATATTATATACTGTACATAAAATATCAAAAAGTACAGTAAATGTATTTCATATATTGTACATATAAAATTAACTAAAACTACACCAAATACATTTTACATACTGTAAATAAAATATCAAAAATTACAGTAAGTATATATTATCTACTGTACATAAAATATCAAAAAGTACACCAAATATGTGTTATATATACTGTAAATAAACTATCAAAATCTTCAGAAATTATATTTAATATACTGTACATTAAATATCAATAATTACACCAAATGTATATTATACATTCTAAATAAACTATCAAAAAGGACAGTAAATATATATTACACTCTATGTAAAATATCAAAAACTACACCAAATATATATTATATAATTTACATAAAATATCAAAAGTACACCAAATATATATTATATACTGTACCTAAAATATCAAAAAGTACAGTAAATATATTTCATATATTGTACATATAATATTAACTAAAAGAACAACAAATACATTTTACATACTGTAAATAAAATATCAAAAATTCCAGTAAGTATATATTATCTACCGTACATAAAATATCAAAAAGTACATCAAATATGTGTTATATATACTGTAAATAAACTATCAAAATCTTCAGTAATTATATTTAATATACTGTACATAAAATATCAAAAATTACACCAAATGTATATTATACACTCTAAAGAAAATATCAAAAAGGACAGTAAATATATATTACACTCTATGTAAAATATCAAAAACTACACCAAATATATATTATATAATTTACATAAAATATCAAAAGTACACCAAATATACATTATATACTGTACATAAAATATCAAAAAGTACAGTAAATATATTTCATATATTGTACATATAATATTAACTAAAAGTACAACAAATACATTTTACATACGGTAAATAAAATATAAAAAATTACAGTAAGTATATATTATCTACTGTACATAAAATATCAAAAAGTACACAAATTATGTGTTATATATACTGTAAATAAACTATCAAAATCTTCAGTAATTATATTTAATAAACTGTACATAAAATATCAAAAATTACAGCAAATGTATATTATACACTCTAAATAAAATATCAAAAACGACAGTAAATATATATTACACTCTATGTAAAATATCAAAAACTACACCAAATATATATTATATAATTTACATAAAATATCAAAAGTACACCAAATATATATTATATAATGTACATAAAATATCAAAAAGTACAGTAAATATATTTCATATATTGTACATATAATATTAACTAAAACTACACCAAATACATTTCACATACTGTAAATAAAATATCAAAAGTTACAGTAAGTATATATTATCTACTGTACATAAAATATCAAAAAGTACACCAAATATGTGTTATATATACTCTAAATAAACTATCAAAATCTTCAGTAATTATATTTAATATCCTGCACATAAAATATCAAAAATTACACCAAATGTATATTATACACTCTAAATAAAATATCAAAAAGGACAGTAAATATATATTACACTCTATGTAAAATATCAAAAACTACACCGTATATATTATCTAATTTACATAAAATATCAAAAGTACACCAAATATATATTATATACTGTACATAAAATATCAAAAAGTACAGTAAAAGTGTTTCATATGTTGTACATATAATATTAACTAAAAGTACACCAAATACATTTTACATACTGTAAATAAAATATAAAAAATTACAGTAAGTTTATATTATCTACTGTACATAAAATATCAAAAAGTACAGTAAATATATTTCACATATTGTACATATAATATTAACTAAAACTACACCAAATACGTTTTAAATACTGTAAATAAAATATAAAACATTACAGAAAGTATATATTATCTACTGTACATAAAATATCAAAAAGTACACCAAATATGTGTTATATATACTGTAAATAAACTATCAAAATCTTCAGTAATTATATTTAATATACTGTTCATAAAATATCAAAAATTACACCAAATGTATATTATACACTCTAAATAAAATATCAAAAGACAGAAAATATATATTACACTCTATGTAAAATATCAAAAACTACACCAAATATATATTATATAATTTACAAAAAATATCAAAAGTACACCAAATATATATTGTATACTGTACATAAAATATCAAAAAGTACAGTAAATATATTTCATATATTGTACATATAATATTAACTAAAAGTACACCAAATACATTTTACGTACTGTAAACAAAATATAAAAAATTACAGTAAGTATATATTATCTACTGTACATAATATATCAAAAAGTACAGTAAATATATTTCATATATTGTACATATAATATTAACTAAAAGTACACCAAATACATTTTACATACTGTAAATAAAATATCAAAAATTACAGTAAGTATATATTATCTACTGTACATAAAGTATCAAAAAGTACACCAAATATGTGTTTTATATACTGTAAATAAACTATCAAAATCTTCAGTAATTATATTTAACATACTGTACATAAAATATCAAAAATTACACCAAATGTATATTATATATTCTAAATAAAATATCAAAAATGACAGTAAATATATATTACACTCTATGTAAAATATCAAAAACTACACCAAATATATATTATATAATTTACATAAAATAACAAAAGTACACCAAATATATATTATATACTGTACATAAAATATCAAAAAGTACAGTAAATATATTTCATATATTGTACATATAATATTAACTAAAAGTACAACAAATACATTTTACATACTGTAAATAAAATATAAAAAATTTCAGTAAGTATATATTATCTACTGTACATAAAATATGAAAAAGTACACCAAATATGTGTTATCTATACTGTAAATAAACTATCAAAATCTTCAGTAATTATATTTAATATACTGTTCATAAAATATCAAAAATTACACCAAAGGTATATTATACACTCTAAATAAAATATCAAAAAGGACAGTAAATATATATTACACTCTATGTAAAATATCAAAAACTACACCAAATATATATTATATAATTTACATAAAATATCAAAAGTACACCAAATATATATTATATACTCTACATAAAATATCAAAAAGTACAGTAAATATATTTCATATGTTGTACATATAATATTAACTAAAAGTACACCAAATACATTTTACATACTGTAAATAACATATAAAAAATTACAGTAAGTGTATATTATCTACTGTATATAAAATATCAAAAAGTACAGTAAATATATTTCACATATTGTACATATAATATTAACTAAAAGTACACCAAATACATTTTACAGACTGTAAATAAAATATAAAAAATTACAGTAAGTATATATTATCTACTGTACATAAAATATCAAAAAGTACACCAAATATGTGTTATATATACTGTAAATAAACTATCAAAATCTTCAGTAATTATATTTAATATACTGTTCATAAAATACCAAAAATTACACCAAATGTATATTATACACTCTAAATAAAATATCAAAAAGACAGTAAATATATAATACACACTATGTAAAATATCAAAAACTACACAAAGTATGTATTATATAATTTACATAAAATATCAAAAGTACACCAAATATATATTATATACTGTACATAAAATATCAAAAAGTACAGTAAATATATTTCATATATTGTACATATAATAATAACTAAAAGTACACCAAATACATTTTACATACTGTAAATAAAATATCAAAAATTACAGTAAGTATATATAATCTACTGTACATAAAATATCAAAAAGTACACCAAATATGTGTTATATATACTGTAAATAAACTATCAAAATCTTCAGTAATTATATTTAATATACTGTTCATAAAATATCAAAAATTACACCAAATGTATATTATACACTCTAAATAAAATATCAAAAAGGACAGTAAATATATATTACACGCTATGTAAAATATCAAAAACTACACCAAATATATATTATATAATTTACATAAAATATAAAAAGTACACCAAATATATATTATATATTGTACATAAAATATCAAAAAGTACAGTATATATATTTCATATATTGCACATATAATATTAACTAAAAGTACACCAAATACATTTTACATACTGTAAATAAAATATCAACAATTACAGTAAGTATATATTATCTACTGTACAAAAAATATGAAAAAGTACACCAAATATGTGTTATATATACTGTAATTAAACTATCAAAACCTTCAGTAATTATATTTAATATACTGTTCATAAAATATCAAAAATTACACCAAATGTATATTATACACTCTAAATTAAATATCAAAAAGGTCAGTAAATATATATTAAACTCTATGTAAAATATCAAAAACTAAACCAAGTATATATTATATAATTTACATAAAATATCAAAAGTACACCAAATATATATTATATACTGTACATAAAATATCAAAAAGTACAGTAAAAGTATTTCATATGTTGTACATATAATATTAACTAAAAGTACACCAAATACATTTTACATACTGTAAATAAAATATAAAAAATTACAGTAAGTTTATATTATCTACTGTACATAAAATATCAAAAAGTACAGTAAATATATTTCACATATTGTACATATAATATTAACTAAAACTACACCAAATACATTTTACATACTGTAAATAAAATATAAAAAATTACAGTAAGTATATATTATCTACTGTACATAAAATATCAAAAAGTACACCAAATATGTGTTATATATACTGTAAATAAACTATCAAAATCTTCAGTAATTATATTTAATATACTGTTCATAAAATATCAAAAATTACACCAAAGGTATATTATACACTCTAAATAAAATATCAAAAAGGACAGTAAATATATATTACACTCTATGTAAGATATCAAAAACTACCCCAAATATATATTATATAATTTACATAAAATATCAAAAGTACACCAAATATATATTATATACTGTACATAAAATATCAAAAAGTACAGTAAATATATTTCATATATTGTACATATAATATTAACTAAAAGTACACCAAATACATTTTACAAACTGTAAATAAATTATAAAAAATTACAGTAAGTATATATTATCTACTGTACATAATATATCAAAAAGTACAGTAAATATATTTCATATATTGTACATATAATATTAACTAAAAGTACACCAAATACATTTTACATACTGTAAATAAATATAAAAAATTACAGTAAGTATATATTATCTACTGTACATAAAATACCAAAAAGTACACCAAATACGTGTTATATATACTGTAAATAAACTATCAAAACCTTCAGTAATTATATTTAATATACTGTTCATAAAATATCAAAAATTACACCAAATGTATATTATACACTCTAAATAAAATATCAAAAAGGACAGTAAATATATATTACACTCTATGTAAAATATCAAAAACTACACCAAATACATATTATATAATTTACATAAAATATCAAAAGTACACCAAATATACATTATATACTGTACATAAAATATCAAAAAGAACAGTAAATATATTTCATATATTGTACATATAATATTAACTAAAAGTACACCAAATACATTTTACATACGGTAAATAAAATATAAAAAATTACAGTAAGTATATATTATCTACTGTACATAAAATATCAAAAAGTACACCAAATATGTGTTATATATACTGTAAATAAACTATCAAAATCTTCAGTAATTATATTTAATAAACTGTACATAAAATATCAAAAATTACACCAAATGTATATTATACACTCTAAATAAAATATCAAAAACGACAGTAAATATATATTACACTCTATGTAAAATATCAAAAACTACACCAAATATATATTATATAATTTACATAAAATATCAAAAGTACACCAAATATATATTATATAATGTACATAAAATATCAAAAAGTACAGTAAATATATTTCATATATTGTACATATAATATTAACTAAAACTACACCAAATATATTTTACATACTGTAAATAAAATATCAAAAGTTACAGTAAGTATATATTATCTAGTGTACATAAAATATCAAAAAGTACACCAAATATGTGTTATATATACTGTAAATAAACTATCAAAATCTTCAGTAATTATATTTAATATCCTGCACATAAAATATCAAAAATTACACCAAATGTATATTATACACTCTAAATAAAATATCAAAAAGGACAGTAAATATATATTACACTCTATGTAAAATATCAAAAACTACACCGTATATATTATCTAATTTACATAAAATATCAAAAGTACACCAAATATGTATTATATACTGTACATAAAATATCAAAAAGTACAGTAAAAGTGTTTCATATGTTGTACATATAATATTAACTAAAAGTACACCAAATACATTTTACATACTGTAAATAAAATATAAAAAATTACAGTAAGTTTATATTATCTACTGTACATAAAATATCAAAAAGTACAGTAAATATATTTCACATATTGTACATATATTAACTAAAACTACACCAAATACATTTTACATACTGTAAATAAAATATAAAAAATTACAGAAAGTATATATTATCTACTGTACATAAAATATCAAAAAGTACACCAAATATGTGTTATATATACTGTAAATAAACTATCAAAATCTTCAGTAATTATATTTAATATACTGTTCATAAAATATCAAAAATTACACCAAATGTATATTATACACTCTAAATAAAATATCAAAAGACAGAAAATATATATTACACTCTATGTAAAATATCAAAAACTACACCAAATATATATTATACAATTTACAAAAAATATCAAAAGTACACCAAATGTATATTGTATACTGTACATAAAATATCAAAAAGTACAGTAAATATATTTCATATATTGTACATATAATATTAACTAAAAGTACACCAAATACATTTTACGTACTGTAAACAAAATATAAAAAATTACAGTAAGTATATATTATCTACTGTACATAATATATCAAAAAGTACAGTAAATATATTTCATATATTGTACATATAATATTAACTAAAAGTACACCAAATACATTTTACATACTGTAAATAAAATATAAAAAATTACAGTAAGTATATATTATCTACTGTACATAAAATATCAAAAAGTACACCAAATATGGGATATATATATACTGTAATAAACTATCAAAATCTTCAGTAATTATATTTAATATACTGTACATAAAATATCAAAAATTACACCAAATGTATATTATACACTCTAAATAAAATATCAAAAAGGACAGTAAATATATATTACACTCTATGTAAAATATCAAAAACTACACCAAATATATATTATATAATTTACATAAAATATCAAAAGTACACCAAATATATATTATATACTGTACATAAAATATCAAAAAGTACAGTAAATATATTTCATATATTGTACACGTAATATTAACTAAAAGTACACCAAATACATTTTACATACTGTAAATAAAATATAAAAAATTACAGTAAGTATATATTATCTACTGTACATTAAATATCAAAAAGTACAGTAAATATATTTCATATATTGTACATATAATATTAACTAAAAGTACACCAAATACATTTTACATTCTGTAAATAAAATATAAAAAATTCCAATAAGTATATATAATCTACTCTACATAAAATATCAAAAAGTACACCAAATAGGTGTTATATATACTGTAAATGAACTATCAAAATCTTCAGTAATTATATTTAATATACTGTTCATAAAATATCAAAAATTACACCAAATGTATATTATACACTCTAAATAAAATATCAAAAAGGACAGTAAATATATATTTCACTCTATGTAAAATATCAAAAACTACACCAAATATATATTATATAATTTACATAAAATATCAAAAGTACACCAAATATATATTATATACTGTACATAAAATATCAAAAAGTACAGTAAATATATTTCATATATTGTACATATAATATTAACTAAAAGTACACCAAATAGATTTTGCATACTGTAAATAAAATATCAAAAATTACAGTAAGTATATATTATCTACTGTACATAAAATATCAAAAAGTACACCAAATATGTGTTATATATACTGTAAATAAACTATCAAAATCTTCAGTAATTATATTTATTATACTGTACATAAAATATAATAAATTACACCAAATGTATATTATACACTCTAAATAAAATATCAAAAATGACAGTAAATATATCTTACACTCTATGTAAATTATCAAAAACTACACCAAATATATATTATTTCATTTACATAAAATATCAAAAGTACACCAAATATATATTATATACTGTACATAAAATATCAAAAAGTACAGTAAATATATTTCATATATTGTACGTATAATATTAACTAAAAGTACACCAAATACATTTTACATACTGTAAATAAAATATCAAATATTACAGTAAGTATATATTATCTACTGTACATAAAATATCAAAAAGTACACCAAATATGGGATATCTATATACTGTAAATAAACTATCAAAATCTTCAGTAATTATATTTAATATACTGTACATAAAATATCAAAAATTACACCAAATGTATATTATACACACTAAATAAAATATCAAAAAGGACAGTAAATATATATTACACTCTATATAAAATATCAAAAATTACACCAAATATATATTATATAATTTACATAAAATATCAAAAGTACAGCAAATATGTATTGTGTACTGTACATAAAATATGAAAAAGTACAGTAAATATATTTCATATATTGTACATATAATATTAACTAAAAGTACACCAAATACATTTTACATACTGTAAATAAAATATGAAAAATTACAGTAAGTGTATATTATCTACTGTACATAAAATATCAAAAAGTACACCAAATATGTGTTATATATACTGTAAATACACTATCAAAAACTTCAGTAATTATATTTAATATACTGTACATAAAATATCAATAATTACACCAAATGTATATTATACATTCTAAATAAAATATCAAAAATGACAGTAAATATATATTACACTGTATGTAAAATATCAAAAACTACACCAAATATATATTATATAATTTACATAAAATATCAAAAGAACACCAAATATATATTATATACTGTACACAAAATTTCAAAAAGTACAGTAAATATATTTCATATATTGTACATATAATATTAACTAAAAGAACAACAAATACATTTTACATACTGTAAATCAAATATTAAAAATTCCGGTAAGTATATATTATCTACCGTACATAAAATATCAAAAAGTACACCAAATATGTGTTATATATACTGTAAATAAACTATCAAAATCTTCAGTAATTATATTTAACATACTGTACATAAAATATCAAAAATTACACCAAATGTATATTATATATTCTAAATAAAATATCAAAAATGACAGTAAATATATATTACACTCTATGTAAAATATCAAAAACTACACCAAATATATATTATATAATTTACATAAAATATCAAAAGTACACCAAATATATATTATATACTGTACATAAAGTATCAAAAAGTACAGTAAATATATTTCATATATTGTACATATAATATTTACTAAAAGTACAACAAATACATTTTACATACTGTAAATAAAATATAAAAAATTACAGTAAGTATATATTATCTACTGTACATAAAATATGAAAAAGTACACCAAATATGTGTTATCTATACTGTAAATAAACTATCAAAATCTTCAGTAATTATATTTAATATACTGTTCATAAAATATCAAAAATTACACCAAAGGTATATTATACACTCTAAATAAAATATCAAAAAGGCCAGTAAATATATATTACACTCTATGTAAAATATCAAAAACTACACCAAATATATATTATATAATTTACATAAAATATCAAAAGTACACCAAATATATATTATATACTGTACATAAAATATCAAAAAGTACAGTAAATATATTTCATATGTTGTACATATAATATTAACTAAAAGTACACCAAATACATTTCACATACTGTAAATAACATATAAAAAATTACAGTAAGTTTATATTATCTACTGTACATAAAATATCAAAAAGTACAGTAAATATATTTCACATATTGTACATATAATATTAACTAAAAGTACACCAAATACATTTTACAGACTGTGAATAAAATATAAAAAATTACAGTAAGTATATATTATCTACTGTACATAAAATATCAAAAAGTACACCAAATATGTGTTATATATACTGTAAATAAACTATCAAAATCTTCAGTAATTATATTTAATATACTGTTCATAAAATACCAAAAATTACACCAAATGTATATTATACACTCTAAATAAAATATCAAAAACACAGTAAATATATATTACACACTATGTAAAATATCAAAAACTACACAAAGTATATATTATATAATTTACATAAAATATCAAAAGTACACCAAATATATATTATATACTGTACATAAAATATCAAAAAGTACAGTAAATATATTTCATATATTGTACATATAATAATAACTAAAAGTACACCAAATACATTTTACATACTGTAAATAAAATATCAAAAATTACAGTAAGTATATATAATCTACTGTACATAAAATATCAAAAAGTACACCAAATATGTGTTATATATACTGTAAATAAACTATCAAAATCTTCAGTAATTATATTTAATATACTGTTCATAAAATATCAAAAATTACACCAAATGTATATTATACACTCTAAATAAAATATCAAAAAGGACAGAAAATATATATTACACTCTATGTAAAATATCAAAAACTACACCAAATATATATTATATAATTTACATAAAATATCAAAATTACACCAAATATATATTATATATTGTACTTAAGGTATCAAAAAGTACAGTAAATATATTTCATATATTGTACATATAATATTAACTAAAAGTACACCAAATACATTTTAAATACTGTAAATAAAATATCAAAAATTGCAGTAAGTATATATTATCTACTGTACATAAAATATCAAAAAGTACACCAAATATGTGTTATATATACTGTAAATAAACTATCAAAATCTTCAGTAATTATATTTAATATACTGTTCATAAAATATCAAAAATTACATCAAATGTATATTATACACTCTAAATAAAATATCAAAAAGGACAGTAAATATATATTACCCTCTATGTAAAATATCAAAAACTACACCAAATATATATTATATAATTTACATAAAATATCAAATGTACACGAAATATATATTATATACTGTACATAAAATATCAAAAAGTACAGTAAATATATTTCATAGATTGTACATGTAATATTAACTAAAAGCACACCAAATACATTTTACATACTGTAAATAAAATATCAAAAATTACAGTAAGTATATATTATCTACTGTACATAAAGTATCAAAAAGTACACCAAATATGTGTTATATATACTGTAAATAAACTATCAAAATCTTCAGTAATTATATTTAACATACTGTACATAAAATATCAAAAATTACACCAAATGTATATTATATATTCTAAATAAAATATCAAAAATGACAGTAAATATATATTACACTCTATGTAAAATATCAAAAACTACACCAAATATATATTATATAATTTACATAAAATATCAAAAGTACACCAAATATATATTATATACTGTACATAAAATATCAAAAAGTACAGTAAATATATTTAATATATTGTACATGTAATATTAGCTAAAAGTACACCAAATACATTTTACATACTGTAAATAAAATATAAAAAATTACAGTAAGTATATATTATCTACTGTACATAGAATATCAAAAATTACAATAAATATATTTCATATATTGTACATATAATATTAACTAAAAGTACACCAAATACATTTTACATACTGTAAATAAAATATAAAATTTACAGTAAGTATATATAATCTAGTGTACATAAAATATCAAAAAGTGCACCAAATAGGTGTTATATACACTGTAAATGAACTATCAAAACCTTCAGTAATTATATTTAATATACTGTTCATAAAATATCAAAAATTACACCAAATGTATATTATACACTCTAAATAAAATATCAAAAAGGACAGTAAATATATATTTCACACTATGTAAAATATCAAAAATTACACCAAATATATATTATATAATTTACATAAAATATCAAAAGTACACCAAATATATATTATATACTGTACATAAAATATCAAAAAGTACAGTAAATATATTTCATATATAGTACATATAATATTAACTAAAATTACACCAAATACATTTTGCATACAGTAAATAAAATATCAAAAATTACAGTAAGTATATATTATCTACTGTACATAAAATATCAAAAAGTACACCAAATATGTGTTATATATACTGTAAATAAACTATCAAAAACTTCAGTAATTATATTTATTATACTGTACATAAAATATAAAAAATTACACCAAATGTATATTATACACTCTTAATAAAATATCAAAAATGACAGTAAATATATTTTACACTCTATGTAAAATATCAAAAACTACACCAAATATATATTATTTAATTTACATAAAATATCAAAAGTACACCAAATATATATTATATACTGTACATAAAATATCAAAAAGTTACAGTAAATATATTTCATATCTTGTACATATAATATTAACTAAAAGTACACCAAATATATTTTACATACTGTAAATAAAATATCAAAAATTACATTAAGTATATATTATATACTGTACATAAAATATCAAAAAGTACACCAAATATGGGATATATATACTGTAATAAACTATCAAAATCTTCAGTAATTATATTTAATATACTGTACATAAAATATCAAAAATTACACCAAATGTATATTATACACTCTAAATAAAATATCAAAAAGGACAGTAAATATATATTACACTCTATGTAAAATATCAAAAACTACACCAAATATATATTATATAATTTACATAAAATATCAAAAGTACACCAAATATATATTATATACTGTACATAAAATATCAAAAAGTACAGTAAATATATTTCATATATTGTACACGTAATATTAACTAAAAGTACACCAAATACATTTTACATACTGTAAATAAAATATAAAAAATTACAGTAAGTATATATTATCTACTGTACATTAAATATCAAAAAGAACAGTAAATATATTTCATATATTGTACATATAATATTAACTAAAACTACACCAAATACATTTTACATACTGTAAATAAAATATCAAAAATTACAGTAAGTATATATTATCTACTGTACATAAAATATCAAAAAGTACACCAAATATGTGTTATATATACTGTAAACTATCAAAATCTTCAGTAATTATACTTAATATACTGTACATAAAATATCAAAAATTACACCAAATGTATATTATACATTCTAAATAAAATATCAAAAAGGACAGTAAATATATATTATACTCTATGTAAAATATCAAAAACTACACCAAATATATATTATATAATTTACATAAAATATCAAAAGTACACCAAATATATATTATATACTGTACATAAAATATCAAAAAGTACAGTAAATATATTTCATATATTGTACATATAATATTAACTAAAAGTACACCAAATACATTTTATATACTGTAAATAAGATATCAAAAATTACAGTAAGTATATATTATCTACTGTACATTAAATATAAAAAAGTACACCAAATATGTGTTATATATTCTGTAAATAAACTATCAAAATCTTCAGTAATTATATTTAATATACTGTACATAAAATATCAATAATTACACCAAATGTATATTATACATTCTAAATAAAATATCAAAAATGACAGTAAATATATATTACACTGTATGTAAAATATCAAAAACTACACCAAATATATATTATATAATTTACATAAAATATCAAAAGAACACCAAATATATATTATATACTGTACACAAAATTTCAAAAAGTACAGTAAATATATTTCATATATTGTACATATAATATTAACTAAAAGAACAACAAATACATTTTACATACTGTAAATCAAATATTAAAAATTCCGGTAAGTATATATTATCTACCGTACATAAAATATCAAAAAGTACACCAAATATGTGTTATATATACTGTAAATAAACTATCAAAATCTTCAGTAATTATATTTAATATACTGTACATAAAATATCAAAAATTACACCAAATGTATATTATACACTCTAAATAATATATCAAAAAGGACATTAAATATATATTATACTCTATGTAAAATATCAAAAACTACACCAAATATATATTATATAATTTACATAAAATATCAAAAGTACACCAAATATATATTATATACTGTACATAAAATAGCAAAAAGTACAGTAAATATATTTCATATATTGTACATATAATATTAACTAAAAGTACACCAAATACATTTTATATACTGTAAATAAAATATCAAAAATTACAGTAAATATATATTATCTCCTGTACATAAAATATCAAAAAGTACACCAAATATGTGTTATATATACTGTAAATAAATTATCAAAATCTTCAGTAATTATATTTAATATACTGTACATAAAATATCAAAAATTATACCAAATGTATATTATACACTCTAAAGAAAATATCAAAAAGGACAGTAAATATATATTACACTCTATGTAAAATATCAAAAACTACACCAAATATATATTATATAATTTACATAAAATATCAAAAGTACACCAAATATACATTATATACTGTACATAAAATATCAAAAAGTACAGTAAATATATTTCATAGATTGTACATGTAATATTAACTAAAAGCACACCAAATACATTTTACATACTGTAAATAAAATATCAAAAATTACAGTAAGTATATATTATCTACTGTACATAAAGTATCAAAAAGTACACCAAATATGTGTTATATATACTGTAAATAAACTATCAAAATCTTCAGTAATTATATTTAACATACTGTACATAAAATATCAAAAATTACACCAAATGTATATTATATATTCTAAATAAAATATCAAAAATGACAGTAAATATATATTACACTCTATGTAAAATATCAAAAACTACACCAAATATATATTATATAATTTACATAAAATATCAAAAGTACACCAAATATATATTATATACTGTACATAAAATATCAAAAAGTACAGTAAATATATTTCATATATTGTACATGTAGTATTAGCTAAAAGTACACCAAATACATTTTACATACTGTAAATAAAATATAAAAAATTACAGTAAGTATATATTATCTACTGTACATAGAATATCAAAAATTACAATAAATATATTTCATATATTGTACATATAATATTAACTAAAAGTACACCAAATACATTTTACATACTGTAAATAAAATATAAAATTTACAGTAAGTATATATTATCTACTGTACATAAAATATCAAAAAGTACACCAAATATGTGTTATATATACTGTAAATAAACTATCAAAATCTTCAGTAACTATATTTAATATACTGTTCATAAAATATCAAAAATTACACCAAACGTATATTATACACTCTAAATAAAATATCAAAAAGGACAGTAAATATATATTACACTCTATGTAAAATATCAAAAACTACACCAAATATATATTATATAATTTACATAAAATATCAAAAGTACACCAAATATATATTATATACTCTACATAAAATATCAAAAAGTACAGTAAATATATTTCATATATTGTACAAATAATATTAACTAAAAGTACACCAAATACATTTTTCATACTGTAAGTAAAATATAAAAAATTACAGTAAGTATATATTATCTACTGTACATTAAATATCAAAAAGTACAGTAAATATATTTCATATATTGTACATATAATATTAACTAAAAGTACACCAAATACATTTTACATACTGTAAATAAAATATAAAAAATTCCAGTAAGTATATATAATCTAGTGTACATAAAATATCAAAAAGTGCACCAAATAGGTGTTATATACACTGTAAATGAACTATCAAAATCTTCAGTAATTATATTTAATATACTGTTCATAAAATATCAAAAATTACACCAAATGTATATTATACACTCTAAATAAAATATCAAAAAGGACAGTAAATATATATTTCACACTATGTAAAATATCAAAAATTACACCAAATATATATTATATAATTTACATAAAATATCAAAAGTACACCAAATATATATTATATACTGTACATAAAATATCAAAAAGTACAGTAAATATATTTCATATATAGTACATATAATATTAACTAAAAGTACACCAAATACATTTTGCATACAGTAAATAAAATATCAAAAATTACAGTAAGTATATATTATCTACTGTACATAAAATATCAAAAAGTACACCAAATATGTGTTATATATACTGTAAATAAACTATCAAAAACTTCAGTAATTATATTTATTATACTGTACATAAAATATAAAAAATTACACCAAATGTATATTATACACTCTTAATAAAATATCAAAAATGACAGTAAATATATTTTACACTCTATGTAAAATATCAAAAACTACACCAAATATATATTATTTAATTTACATAAAATATCAAAAGTACACCAAATATATATTATATACTGTACATAAAATATCAAAAAGTTACAGTAAATATATTTCATATCTTGTACATATAATATTAACTAAAAGTACACCAAATACATTTTACATACTGTAAATAAAATATCAAAAATTACATTAAGTATATATTATCTACTGTACATAAAATATCAAAAAGTACACCAAATATGGGATATATATATACTGTAATAAACTATCAAAATCTTCAGTAATTTTATTTAATATACTGTACATAAAATATCAAAAATTATACCAAATGTATATTATACACTCTAAAGAAAATATCAAAAAGGACAGTAAATATATATTACACTCTATGTAAAATATCAAAAACTACACCAAATATATATTATATAATTTACATAAAATATCAAAAGTACACCAAATATATATTATATACTGTACATAAAATATCAAAAAGTACAGTAAATATATTTCATATATTGTACACGTAATATTAACTAAAAGTACACCAAATACATTTTACATACTGTAAATAAAATATAAAAAATTACAGTAAGTATATATTATCTACTGTACATTAAATATCAAAAAGAACAGTAAATATATTTCATATATTCTACATATAATATTAACTAAAACTACACCAAATACATTTTACATACTGTAAATAAAATATCAAAAATTACAGTAAGTATATATTATCTACTGTACATAAAATATCAAAAAGTACACCAAATATGTGTTATATATACTGTAAATAAACTATCAAAATCTTCAGTAATTATACTTAATATACTGTACATAAAATATCAAAAATTACACCAAATGTATATTATACATTCTAAATAAAATATCAAAAAGGACAGTAAATATATATTATACTCTATGTAAAATATCAAAAACTACACCAAATATATATTATATAATTTACATAAAATATCAAAAGTACACCAAATATATATTATATACTGTACATAAAATATCAAAAAGTACAGTAAATATATTTCATATATTGTACATATAATATTAACTAAAAGTACACCAAATACATTTTATATACTGTAAATAAAATATCAAAAATTACAGTAAGTATATATTATCTACTGTACATTAAATATAAAAAAGTACACCAAATATGTGTTATATATACTGTAAATAAACTATCAAAATCTTCAGTAATTATATTTAATATACTGTACATAAAATATCAATAATTACACCAAATGTATATTATACATTCTAAATAAAATATCAAAAATGACAGTAAATATATATTACACTGTATGTAAAATATCAAAAACTACACCAAATATATATTATATAATTTACATAAAATATCAAAAGAACACCAAATATATATTATATACTGTACACAAAATTTCAAAAAGTAAAGTAAATATATTTCATATATTGTACATATAATATTAACTAAAAGAACAACAAATACATTTTACATACTGTAAATCAAATATTAAAAATTCCGGTAAGTATATATTATCTACCGTACATAAAATATCAAAAAGTACACCAAATATGTGTTATATATACTGTAAATAAACTATCAAAATCTTCAGTAATTATATTTAATATACTGTACATAAAATATCAAAAATTACACCAAATGTATATTATACACTCTAAATAAAATATCAAAAAGGACATTAAATATATATTATACTCTATGTAAAATATCAAAAACTACACCAAATATATATTATATAATTTACATAAAATATCAAAAGTACACCAAATATATATTATATACTGTACATAAAATAGCAAAAAGTACAGTAAATATATTTCATATATTGTACATATAATATTAACTAAAAGTACACCAAATACATTTTATATACTGTAAATAAAATATCAAAAATTACAGTAAATATATATTATCTCCTGTACATAAAATATCAAAAAGTACACCAAATATGTGTTATATATACTGTAAATAAATTATCAAAATCTTCAGTAATTATATTTAATATACTGTACATAAAATATCAAAAATTATACCAAATGTATATTATACACTCTAAAGAAAATATCAAAAAGGACAGTAAATATATATTACACTCTATGTAAAATATCAAAAACTACACCAAATATATATTATATAATTTACATAAAATATCAAAAGTACACCAAATATACATTATATACTGTATATAAAATATCAAAAAGTACAGTAAATATATTTCATATATTGTATATATAATATTAACTAAAAGTACAACAAATACATTTTACATACGGTAAATAAAATATAAAAAATTACAGTAAGTATATATTATCTACTGTACATTAAATATCAAAAAGTACACCAAATAGGTGTTATATATACTCTAAATGAACTATCAAAATCTTCAGTAATTATATTTAATATACTGTTCATAAAATATCAAAAATTACACCAAATGTATATTATACACTCTAAATAAAATATCAAAAAGGACAGTAAATATATATTTCACTCTATGTAAAATATCAAAAACTACACCAAATATATATTATATAATTTACATAAAATATCAAAAGTACACCAAATATATATTATATACTGTACATAAAATATCAAAAAGTACAGTAAATATATTTCATATATTGTTCATATAATATTAACTAAAGGTACACCAAATATATATTATATAATTTACATAAAATATCAAAAGTACACCAAATATATATTATATACTGTACATTAAATATAAAAAAGGACAGTAAATATATTTCATATATTGTACATATAATATTAACTAAAATACACCAAATACATTTTACAAACTGTAAATAAAATATCAAAAATTACAGTAAGTATATATTGTCTCCTGTACATAAACTATTAACAAGTACACCAAATATGTGTTATATATACTGTAAATAAACTATCAAAATCTTCAGTAATTATATTTAATATACTGTTCATAAAATATCAAAAATTACACCAAAGGTATATTATACACTCTAAATAAAATATCAAAAAGGACAGTAAATATATATTACACTCTATGTAAAATATCAAAAACTACACCAAATATATATTATATAATTTGCATAAAATATCAAAAGTACACCAAATATATATTATATACTGTACATAAAATATCAAAAAGTACAGTAAATATGTTTCATATATTGTACATATAATATTAACTAAAAGTACACCAAATACATTTTACATACTGTAAATAAAATATCAAAAATTACAGTAAGTATATATATCTACTGTACATAAAATATCAAAAAGAACACCAAATATGTGTTATAAATAGTGTAAATAAACTATCAAAAGCTTCAGTAATTATATTTAATATACTGTACATAAAATATAAAAAATTACACCAAATGTATATTATACAATCTAAATAAAATATCAAAAACGACAGTAAATATATATTACACTCTATGTAAAATATCAAACACTACACCAAATATATATTATATAATTTACATAAAATATCAAAAGGCCAGCAAATATATCTTATATATTCTACATAAAATATCAAAACGTACAGTAAATACATTTCATATATTGTATACTTAATATTAACTAAAAGTACACCAAATACATTTTATATACTGTAAATAAAATATCAAAAAGAACAGTAAATATATATTACATACTGTACATAAAATATCAAAAAGTACACCAAATATGTCTAATACATACCGTAAGTTTACTATCAAAAACTACAGTAATTATATTTAATATACTGTTCATAAAATATCAAAAATTACACCAAATGTATATTATACACTCTAAATAAAATATCAAAAAGGACAGTAAATATATATTACACTATATGTAAAATATCAAAAACTACACCAAATATCTATTATATAATTTACATAAAATATCAAAAGTACACCAAATATATATTATATACTGCACATAAAATATCAAAAAGTACAGTAAATATATTTCATATATTGTACATATAATATTAACTAAAGTACACCAAATACATTTTACATACTGTAAATAAAATATCAAAAATTACAGTAAGTATATATTATCTACTGTACATAAAGTATCAAAAAGTACACCAAATATGTGTTATATATACTGTAAATAAACTATCAAAATCTTCAGTAATTATATTTAATATACTGTACATAAAATATCAAAAATTTCACCAAATGTATATTATACACTCTAAATAAAATATCAAAAATGACAGTAAATATATATTACACTCTATGTAAAATATCAAAAACTACACCAAATATATATTATATAATTTACATAAAATATCAAAAGTACACCAAATATATATTATATACTGTACATAAAATATCAAAAAGTACAGTAAATGTATTTCATATATTGCACATATAATATTAACTAAAAGTACACCAAATACATTTTACATACTGTAAATAAAATATCAAAAAATACAGTAAGTATATATTATCTACTGTACATAAAATATCAAAAAGTACACCAAATATGTGTTATATATACTGTAAATAAACTATCAAAATCTTCAGTAATTATATTTAATATACTGTACATAAAATATCAAAAATTACACCAAATGTATATTATACACTCTAAATAAAATATCAAAAAATACAGTAAGTATATATTATCTACTGTACATAAAATATCAAAAAGTACACCAAATATGTGTTATATATACTGTAAATACACTATGAAAAACTTCAGTAATTATATTTCATATACTTTACATAAAATATCGAGAATTACACCAAATGTATATTATACACTCTAAATAAAATATCAAAAAGGAGAGTAAATATATATTACACTCTATGTAAAATATCAAAAACTACACCAAATATATATTAAATAATTTACATAAAATATCAAAAGTACACCAAATATATATTATATACTGTACACAAAATATCAAAAAGTACAGTAAATATATTTCATATATTGTACATATAATATTAACTAAAACTACACCAAATACATTTTACATACTGTAAATAAAATATCAAAAATTACAGTAAGTATATATTATCTACTGTACATAAAATATCACAAAGTACACCAAATATGTGTTATATATACTGTAAATAAACTATCAAAATCTTCAGTAATTATATTTAATATACTGTTCATAAAATATCAAAAATTACACCAAATGTATATTATACACTCTAAATAAAATATCAAAAAGGACAGTAAATATATATTACACTCTATGTAAAATATCAAAAACTACACCAAATATATATTATATAATTTACATAAAATATCAAAAGTACACCAAATATATATTATATACTGTATATAAAATATCAAAAAGTACAGTAAATATGTTACATATATTGTACATATAATATTAACTAAAAGTACACCAAATACATTTTACATACTGTAAATAAAATATCAAAAATTACAGTAAGTATATATATCTACTGTACATAAAATATCAAAAAGAACACCAAATATGTGTTATAAATAGTGTAAATAAACTATCAAAAGCTTCAGTAATTATATTTAATGTACTGTACATAAAATATAAAAAATTACACCAAATGTATATTATACAATCTAAATAAAATATCAAAAACGACAGTAAATATATATTACACTCTATGTAAAATATCAAAAACTACACCAAATATATATTATATAATTTACATAAAATATCAAAAGGCCAGCAAATATATCTTATATATTCTACATAAAATATCAAAACGTACAGTAAATACATTTCATATATTGTATACTTAATATTAACTAAAAGTACACCAAATACATTTTATATACTGTAAATAAAATATCAAAAAGAACAGTAAATATATATTACATACTGTACATAAAATATCAAAAAGTACACCAAATATGTCTAATACATACCGTAAGTTTACTATCAAAAACTACAGTAATTATATTTAATATACTGTTCATAAAATATCAAAAATTACACCACATGTATATTATACACTCTAAATAAAATATCAAAAAGGACAGTAAATATATATTACACTATATGTAAAATATCAAAAACTACACCAAATATATATTATATAATTTACATAAAATATCAAAAGTACACCAAATATATATTATATACAGCACATAAAATATCAAAAAGTACAGTAAATATATTTCATATATTGTACATATAATATTAACTAAAGTACACCAAATACATTTTACATACTGTAAATAAAATATCAAAAATTACAGTAAGTATATATTATCTACTGTACATAAAGTATCAAAAAGTACACCAAATATGTGTTATATATACTGTAAATAAACTATCAAAATCTTCAGTAATTATATTTAATATACTGTACATAAAATATCAAAAATTTCACCAAATGTATATTATACACTCTAAATAAAATATCAAAAATGACAGTAAATATATATTACACTCTATGTAAAATATCAAAAACTACACCAAATATATATTATATAATTTACATAAAATATCAAAAGTACACCAAATATATATTATATACTGTACATAAAATATCAAAAAGTACAGTAAATATATTTCATATATTGCACATATAATATTAACTAAAAGTACACCAAATACATTTTACATACTGTAAATAAAATATCAAAAAATACAGTAAGTATATATTATCTACTGTACATAAAATATCAAAAAGTACACCAAATATGTGTTATATATACTGTAAATAAACTATCAAAATCTTCAGTAATTATATTTAATATACTGTACATAAAATATCAAAAATTACACCAAATGTATATTATACACTCTAAATAAAATATCAAAAAGGACAGTAAATATATATTACACTCTATGTAAAATATCAAAAACTACACCAAATATATATTATATAATTTACATAAAATATCAAAAGTACACCAAATATATATTATATACTGTACATAAAATATCAAAAAGTACAGTAAATATATTTCATATATTGTACACGTAATATTAACTAAAAGTACACCAAATACATTTTACATACTGTAAATAAAATATAAAAAATTACAGTAAGTATATATTATCTACTGTACATTAAATATCAAAAAGAACAGTAAATATATTTCATATATTGTACATATAATATTAACTAAAACTACACCAAATACATTTTACATACTGTAAATAAAATATCAAAAATTACAGTAAGTATATATTATCTACTGTACATAAAATATCAAAAAGTACACCAAATATGTGTTATATATACTGTAAACTATCAAAATCTTCAGTAATTATACTTAATATACTGTACATAAAATATCAAAAATTACACCAAATGTATATTATACATTCTAAATAAAATATCAAAAAGGACAGTAAATATATATTATACTCTATGTAAAATATCAAAAACTACACCAAATATATATTATATAATTTACATAAAATATCAAAAGTACACCAAATATATATTATATACTGTACATAAAATATCAAAAAGTACAGTAAATATATTTCATATATTGTACATATAATATTAACTAAAAGTACACCAAATACATTTTATATACTGTAAATAAGATATCAAAAATTACAGTAAGTATATATTATCTACTGTACATTAAATATAAAAAAGTACACCAAATATGTGTTATATATTCTGTAAATAAACTATCAAAATCTTCAGTAATTATATTTAATATACTGTACATAAAATATCAATAATTACACCAAATGTATATTATACATTCTAAATAAAATATCAAAAATGACAGTAAATATATATTACACTGTATGTAAAATATCAAAAACTACACCAAATATATATTATATAATTTACATAAAATATCAAAAGAACACCAAATATATATTATATACTGTACACAAAATTTCAAAAAGTACAGTAAATATATTTCATATATTGTACATATAATATTAACTAAAAGAACAACAAATACATTTTACATACTGTAAATCAAATATTAAAAATTCCGGTAAGTATATATTATCTACCGTACATAAAATATCAAAAAGTACACCAAATATGTGTTATATATACTGTAAATAAACTATCAAAATCTTCAGTAATTATATTTAATATACTGTACATAAAATATCAAAAATTACACCAAATGTATATTATACACTCTAAATAATATATCAAAAAGGACATTAAATATATATTATACTCTATGTAAAATATCAAAAACTACACCAAATATATATTATATAATTTACATAAAATATCAAAAGTACACCAAATATATATTATATACTGTACATAAAATAGCAAAAAGTACAGTAAATATATTTCATATATTGTACATATAATATTAACTAAAAGTACACCAAATACATTTTATATACTGTAAATAAAATATCAAAAATTACAGTAAATATATATTATCTCCTGTACATAAAATATCAAAAAGTACACCAAATATGTGTTATATATACTGTAAATAAATTATCAAAATCTTCAGTAATTATATTTAATATACTGTACATAAAATATCAAAAATTATACCAAATGTATATTATACACTCTAAAGAAAATATCAAAAAGGACAGTAAATATATATTACACTCTATGTAAAATATCAAAAACTACACCAAATATATATTATATAATTTACATAAAATATCAAAAGTACACCAAATATACATTATATACTGTACATAAAATATCAAAAAGTACAGTAAATATATTTCATAGATTGTACATGTAATATTAACTAAAAGCACACCAAATACATTTTACATACTGTAAATAAAATATCAAAAATTACAGTAAGTATATATTATCTACTGTACATAAAGTATCAAAAAGTACACCAAATATGTGTTATATATACTGTAAATAAACTATCAAAATCTTCAGTAATTATATTTAACATACTGTACATAAAATATCAAAAATTACACCAAATGTATATTATATATTCTAAATAAAATATCAAAAATGACAGTAAATATATATTACACTCTATGTAAAATATCAAAAACTACACCAAATATATATTATATAATTTACATAAAATATCAAAAGTACACCAAATATATATTATATACTGTACATAAAATATCAAAAAGTACAGTAAATATATTTCATATATTGTACATGTAGTATTAGCTAAAAGTACACCAAATACATTTTACATACTGTAAATAAAATATAAAAAATTACAGTAAGTATATATTATCTACTGTACATAGAATATCAAAAATTACAATAAATATATTTCATATATTGTACATATAATATTAACTAAAAGTACACCAAATACATTTTACATACTGTAAATAAAATATAAAATTTACAGTAAGTATATATTATCTACTGTACATAAAATATCAAAAAGTACACCAAATATGTGTTATATATACTGTAAATAAACTATCAAAATCTTCAGTAACTATATTTAATATACTGTTCATAAAATATCAAAAATTACACCAAACGTATATTATACACTCTAAATAAAATATCAAAAAGGACAGTAAATATATATTTCACACTATGTAAAATATCAAAAATTACACCAAATATATATTATATAATTTACATAAAATATCAAAAGTACACCAAATATATATTATATACTGTACATAAAATATCAAAAAGTACAGTAAATATATTTCATATATAGTACATATAATATTAACTAAAAGTACACCAAATACATTTTGCATACAGTAAATAAAATATCAAAAATTACAGTAAGTATATATTATCTACTGTACATAAAATATCAAAAAGTACACCAAATATGTGTTATATATACTGTAAATAAACTATCAAAAACTTCAGTAATTATATTTATTATACTGTACATAAAATATAAAAAATTACACCAAATGTATATTATACACTCTTAATAAAATATCAAAAATGACAGTAAATATATTTTACACTCTATGTAAAATATCAAAAACTACACCAAATATATATTATTTAATTTACATAAAATATCAAAAGTACACCAAATATATATTATATACTGTACATAAAATATCAAAAAGTTACAGTAAATATATTTCATATCTTGTACATATAATATTAACTAAAAGTACACCAAATACATTTTACATACTGTAAATAAAGTATCAAAAATTACATTAAGTATATATTATCTACTGTACATAAAATATCAAAAAGTACACCAAATATGGGATATATATATACTGTAATAAACTATCAAAATCTTCAGTAATTTTATTTAATATACTGTACATAAAATATCAAAAATTACACCAAATGTATATTATACACTCTAAATAAAATATCAAAAAGGACAGTAAATATATATTACACTCTATGTAAAATATCAAAAACTACACCAAATATATATTATATAATTTACATAAAATATCAAAAGTACACCAAATATATATTATATACTGTACATAAAATATCAAAAAGTACAGTAAATATATTTCATATATTGTACACGTAATATTAACTAAAAGTACACCAAATACATTTTACATACTGTAAATAAAATATAAAAAATTACAGTAAGTATATATTATCTACTGTACATTAAATATCAAAAAGAACAGTAAATATATTTCATATATTCTACATATAATATTAACTAAAACTACACCAAATACATTTTACATACTGTAAATAAAATATCAAAAATTACAGTAAGTATATATTATCTACTGTACATAAAATATCAAAAAGTACACCAAATATGTGTTATATATACTGTAAATAAACTATCAAAATCTTCAGTAATTATACTTAATATACTGTACATAAAATATCAAAAATTACACCAAATGTATATTATACATTCTAAATAAAATATCAAAAAGGACAGTAAATATATATTATACTCTATGTAAAATATCAAAAACTACACCAAATATATATTATATAATTTACATAAAATATCAAAAGTACACCAAATATATATTATATACTGTACATAAAATATCAAAAAGTACAGTAAATATATTTCATATATTGTACATATAATATTAACTAAAAGTACACCAAATACATTTTATATACTGTAAATAAAATATCAAAAATTACAGTAAGTATATATTATCTACTGTACATTAAATATAAAAAAGTACACCAAATATGTGTTATATATACTGTAAATAAACTATCAAAATCTTCAGTAATTATATTTAATATACTGTACATAAAATATCAATAATTACACCAAATGTATATTATACATTCTAAATAAAATATCAAAAATGACAGTAAATATATATTACACTGTATGTAAAATATCAAAAACTACACCAAATATATATTATATAATTTACATAAAATATCAAAAGAACACCAAATATATATTATATACTGTACACAAAATTTCAAAAAGTAAAGTAAATATATTTCATATATTGTACATATAATATTAACTAAAAGAACAACAAATACATTTTACATACTGTAAATCAAATATTAAAAATTCCGGTAAGTATATATTATCTACCGTACATAAAATATCAAAAAGTACACCAAATATGTGTTATATATACTGTAAATAAACTATCAAAATCTTCAGTAATTATATTTAATATACTGTACATAAAATATCAAAAATTACACCAAATGTATATTATACACTCTAAATAAAATATCAAAAAGGACATTAAATATATATTATACTCTATGTAAAATATCAAAAACTACACCAAATATATATTATATAATTTACATAAAATATCAAAAGTACACCAAATATATATTATATACTGTACATAAAATAGCAAAAAGTACAGTAAATATATTTCATATATTGTACATATAATATTAACTAAAAGTACACCAAATACATTTTATATACTGTAAATAAAATATCAAAAATTACAGTAAATATATATTATCTCCTGTACATAAAATATCAAAAAGTACACCAAATATGTGTTATATATACTGTAAATAAATTATCAAAATCTTCAGTAATTATATTTAATATACTGTACATAAAATATCAAAAATTATACCAAATGTATATTATACACTCTAAAGAAAATATCAAAAAGGACAGTAAATATATATTACACTCTATGTAAAATATCAAAAACTACACCAAATATATATTATATAATTTACATAAAATATCAAAAGTACACCAAATATACATTATATACTGTATATAAAATATCAAAAAGTACAGTAAATATATTTCATATATTGTATATATAATATTAACTAAAAGTACAACAAATACATTTTACATACGGTAAATAAAATATAAAAAATTACAGTAAGTATATATTATCTACTGTACATTAAATATCAAAAAGTACACCAAATAGGTGTTATATATACTCTAAATGAACTATCAAAATCTTCAGTAATTATATTTAATATACTGTTCATAAAATATCAAAAATTACACCAAATGTATATTATACACTCTAAATAAAATATCAAAAAGGACAGTAAATATATATTTCACTCTATGTAAAATATCAAAAACTACACCAAATATATATTATATAATTTACATAAAATATCAAAAGTACACCAAATATATATTATATACTGTACATAAAATATCAAAAAGTACAGTAAATATATTTCATATATTGTTCATATAATATTAACTAAAGGTACACCAAATATATATTATATAATTTACATAAAATATCAAAAGTACACCAAATATATATTATATACTGTACATTAAATATAAAAAAGGACAGTAAATATATTTCATATATTGTACATATAATATTAACTAAAATACACCAAATACATTTTACAAACTGTAAATAAAATATCAAAAATTACAGTAAGTATATATTGTCTCCTGTACATAAACTATTAACAAGTACACCAAATATGTGTTATATATACTGTAAATAAACTATCAAAATCTTCAGTAATTATATTTAATATACTGTTCATAAAATATCAAAAATTACACCAAAGGTATATTATACACTCTAAATAAAATATCAAAAAGGACAGTAAATATATATTACACTCTATGTAAAATATCAAAAACTACACCAAATATATATTATATAATTTGCATAAAATATCAAAAGTACACCAAATATATATTATATACTGTACATAAAATATCAAAAAGTACAGTAAATATGTTTCATATATTGTACATATAATATTAACTAAAAGTACACCAAATACATTTTACATACTGTAAATAAAATATCAAAAATTACAGTAAGTATATATATCTACTGTACATAAAATATCAAAAAGAACACCAAATATGTGTTATAAATAGTGTAAATAAACTATCAAAAGCTTCAGTAATTATATTTAATATACTGTACATAAAATATAAAAAATTACACCAAATGTATATTATACAATCTAAATAAAATATCAAAAACGACAGTAAATATATATTACACTCTATGTAAAATATCAAACACTACACCAAATATATATTATATAATTTACATAAAATATCAAAAGGCCAGCAAATATATCTTATATATTCTACATAAAATATCAAAACGTACAGTAAATACATTTCATATATTGTATACTTAATATTAACTAAAAGTACACCAAATACATTTTATATACTGTAAATAAAATATCAAAAAGAACAGTAAATATATATTACATACTGTACATAAAATATCAAAAAGTACACCAAATATGTCTAATACATACCGTAAGTTTACTATCAAAAACTACAGTAATTATATTTAATATACTGTTCATAAAATATCAAAAATTACACCAAATGTATATTATACACTCTAAATAAAATATCAAAAAGGACAGTAAATATATATTACACTATATGTAAAATATCAAAAACTACACCAAATATCTATTATATAATTTACATAAAATATCAAAAGTACACCAAATATATATTATATACTGCACATAAAATATCAAAAAGTACAGTAAATATATTTCATATATTGTACATATAATATTAACTAAAGTACACCAAATACATTTTACATACTGTAAATAAAATATCAAAAATTACAGTAAGTATATATTATCTACTGTACATAAAGTATCAAAAAGTACACCAAATATGTGTTATATATACTGTAAATAAACTATCAAAATCTTCAGTAATTATATTTAATATACTGTACATAAAATATCAAAAATTTCACCAAATGTATATTATACACTCTAAATAAAATATCAAAAATGACAGTAAATATATATTACACTCTATGTAAAATATCAAAAACTACACCAAATATATATTATATAATTTACATAAAATATCAAAAGTACACCAAATATATATTATATACTGTACATAAAATATCAAAAAGTACAGTAAATGTATTTCATATATTGCACATATAATATTAACTAAAAGTACACCAAATACATTTTACATACTGTAAATAAAATATCAAAAAATACAGTAAGTATATATTATCTACTGTACATAAAATATCAAAAAGTACACCAAATATGTGTTATATATACTGTAAATAAACTATCAAAATCTTCAGTAATTATATTTAATATACTGTACATAAAATATCAAAAATTACACCAAATGTATATTATACACTCTAAATAAAATATCAAAAAATACAGTAAGTATATATTATCTACTGTACATAAAATATCAAAAAGTACACCAAATATGTGTTATATATACTGTAAATACACTATGAAAAACTTCAGTAATTATATTTCATATACTTTACATAAAATATCGAGAATTACACCAAATGTATATTATACACTCTAAATAAAATATCAAAAAGGAGAGTAAATATATATTACACTCTATGTAAAATATCAAAAACTACACCAAATATATATTAAATAATTTACATAAAATATCAAAAGTACACCAAATATATATTATATACTGTACACAAAATATCAAAAAGTACAGTAAATATATTTCATATATTGTACATATAATATTAACTAAAACTACACCAAATACATTTTACATACTGTAAATAAAATATCAAAAATTACAGTAAGTATATATTATCTACTGTACATAAAATATCACAAAGTACACCAAATATGTGTTATATATACTGTAAATAAACTATCAAAATCTTCAGTAATTATATTTAATATACTGTTCATAAAATATCAAAAATTACACCAAATGTATATTATACACTCTAAATAAAATATCAAAAAGGACAGTAAATATATATTACACTCTATGTAAAATATCAAAAACTACACCAAATATATATTATATAATTTACATAAAATATCAAAAGTACACCAAATATATATTATATACTGTATATAAAATATCAAAAAGTACAGTAAATATGTTACATATATTGTACATATAATATTAACTAAAAGTACACCAAATACATTTTACATACTGTAAATAAAATATCAAAAATTACAGTAAGTATATATATCTACTGTACATAAAATATCAAAAAGAACACCAAATATGTGTTATAAATAGTGTAAATAAACTATCAAAAGCTTCAGTAATTATATTTAATGTACTGTACATAAAATATAAAAAATTACACCAAATGTATATTATACAATCTAAATAAAATATCAAAAACGACAGTAAATATATATTACACTCTATGTAAAATATCAAAAACTACACCAAATATATATTATATAATTTACATAAAATATCAAAAGGCCAGCAAATATATCTTATATATTCTACATAAAATATCAAAACGTACAGTAAATACATTTCATATATTGTATACTTAATATTAACTAAAAGTACACCAAATACATTTTATATACTGTAAATAAAATATCAAAAAGAACAGTAAATATATATTACATACTGTACATAAAATATCAAAAAGTACACCAAATATGTCTAATACATACCGTAAGTTTACTATCAAAAACTACAGTAATTATATTTAATATACTGTTCATAAAATATCAAAAATTACACCACATGTATATTATACACTCTAAATAAAATATCAAAAAGGACAGTAAATATATATTACACTATATGTAAAATATCAAAAACTACACCAAATATATATTATATAATTTACATAAAATATCAAAAGTACACCAAATATATATTATATACAGCACATAAAATATCAAAAAGTACAGTAAATATATTTCATATATTGTACATATAATATTAACTAAAGTACACCAAATACATTTTACATACTGTAAATAAAATATCAAAAATTACAGTAAGTATATATTATCTACTGTACATAAAGTATCAAAAAGTACACCAAATATGTGTTATATATACTGTAAATAAACTATCAAAATCTTCAGTAATTATATTTAATATACTGTACATAAAATATCAAAAATTTCACCAAATGTATATTATACACTCTAAATAAAATATCAAAAATGACAGTAAATATATATTACACTCTATGTAAAATATCAAAAACTACACCAAATATATATTATATAATTTACATAAAATATCAAAAGTACACCAAATATATATTATATACTGTACATAAAATATCAAAAAGTACAGTAAATATATTTCATATATTGCACATATAATATTAACTAAAAGTACACCAAATACATTTTACATACTGTAAATAAAATATCAAAAAATACAGTAAGTATATATTATCTACTGTACATAAAATATCAAAAAGTACACCAAATAAGTGTTATATATACTGTAAATAAACTATCAAAATCTTCAGTAATTATATTTAATATACTGTACATAAAATATCAAAAATTACACCAAATGTATATTATACACTCTAAATAAAATATCAAAAAATACAGTAAGTATATATTATCTACTGTACATAAAATATCAAAAAGTACACCAAATATGTGTTATATATACTGTAAATAAACTATCAAAATCTTCAGTAATTATATTTAATATACTTTACATAAAATATCGAGAATTACACCAAATGTATATTATACACTCTAAATAAAATATCAAAAAGGACAGTAAATATATATTACACTCTATGTAAAATATCAAATACTACACCAAATATATATTATATAATTCACATAAAATATCAAATGTACACCAAATATATATTATATACTGTACACAAAATATCAAAAAGTACAGTAAATATATTTCATATATTGTACATATAATATTAACTAAAACTACACCAAATACATTTTACATACTGTAAATAAAATATCAAAAATTACAGTAAGTATATATTATCTACTGTACATAAAATATCACAAAGTACACCAAATATGTGTTATATATACTGTAAATAAACTATCAAAATCTTCAGTAATTATATTTAATATACTGTTCATAAAATATCAAAAATTACACCAAATGTATATTATACACTCTAAATAAAATATCAAAAAGGACAGTAAATATATATTACACTCTATGTAAAATATCAAAAACTACACCAAATATATATTATATAATTTACATAAAATATCAAAAGTACACCAAATATATATTATATACTGTACATAAAATATCAAAAAGTACAGTAAATATGTTACATATATTGTACATATAATATTAACTAAAAGTACACCAAATACATTTTACATACTGTAAATACAATATCAAAAATTACAGTAAGTATATATATCTACTGTACATAAAATATCAAAAAGAACACCAAATATGTGTTATAAATAGTGTAAATAAACTATCAAAAGCTTCAGTAATTATATTTAATATACTGTACATAAAATAGAAAAAATTACACCAAATGTATATTATACAATCTAAATAAAATATCAAAAAGGACAGTAAATATATATTACACTCTATGTAAAATATCAAAAACTACACCAAATATATATTATATAATTTACATAAAATATCAAAAGGCCAGCAAATATATCTTATATATTCTACATAAAATATCAAAACGTACAGTAAATACATTTCATATATTGTATACTTAATATTAACTAAAAGTAAACCAAATACATTTTATATACTGTAAATAAAATATCAAAAAGAACAGTAAATATATATTACATACTGTACATAAAATATCAAAAAGTACACCAAATATGTCTAATACATACCGTAAGTTTACTATCAAAAACTACAGTAATTATATTTAATATACTGTTCATAAAATATCAAAAATTACACCACATGTATCATATACACTCTAAATAAAGTATCAAAAAGGACAGTAAATATATATTACACTATATGTAAAATATCAAAAACTACACCAAATATATATTATATAATTTACATAAAATATCAAAAGTACACCAAATATATATTATATACAGCACATAAAATATCAAAAAGTACAGTAAATATATTTCATATATTGTACATATAATATTAACTAAAGTACACCAAACACATTTTACATACTGTAAATAAAATATCAAAAATTACAGTAAGTATATATTATCTACTGTACATAAAGTATCAAAAAGTACACCAAATATGTGTTATATATACTGTAAATAAACTATCAATATCTTCAGTAATTATATTTAATATACTGTACATAAAATATCAAAAATTTCACCAAATGTATATTATACACTCTAGATAAAATATCAAAAATGACAGTAAATGTATATTACACTCTATGTAAAATATCAAAAACTACACCAAATATATATTATATAATTTACATAAAATATCAAAAGTACACCAAATATATATTATATACTGTACATAAAATATCAAAAAGTACAGTAAATATATTTCATATATTGCACATATAATATTAACTAAAAGTACACCAAATACATTTTACATACTGTAAATAAAATATCAAAAAATACAGTAAGTATATATTATCTACTGTACATAAAATATCAAAAAGTACACCAAATATGTGTTATATATACTGTAAATAAACTATCAAAATCTTCAGTAATTATATTTAATATACTGTACATAAAATATCAAAAATTACACCAAATGTATATTATACACTCTAAATAAAATATCAAAAAGGACAGTAAATATATATTACACTCTATGTAAAATATCAAAAACTACACCAAATATATATTATATAATTTACATAAAATATCAAAAGTACACCAAATATATATTATATACTGTACACAAAATATCAAAAAGTACAGTAAATATATTTCATATGTTGTACATATAATATTAACTAAAACTACACCAAATACATTTTACATACTGTAAATAAAATATCAAAAATTACAGTAAGTATATATTATCTACTGTACATAAAATATAAAAAAGTACACCAAATATGTGTTATATATACTGTAAATAAACTATCAAAACCTTCAGTAATTATATTTAATATACTGTACATAAAATATCAAAAATTACACCAAATGTATATTATACACTCTAAATAAAATATCAAAAAGGACAGTAAATATATATTACACTCTATGTAAAATATCAAAAACTACACCAAATATATATTATATAATTTACATAAAATATCAAAAGTACACCAAATATATATTATATACTGTACATAAAATATCAAAAAGTACAGTAAATATATTTCATATGTTGTACATATAATATTAACTAAAATTACACCAAATACCTTTTACATACGGTAAATAAAATATCAAAAATTACAGTAAGTATATATTATCTACTGTACATAAAATATCACAAAGTACACCAAATATGTGTTATATATACTGTAAATAAACTATCAAAATCTTCAGTAATTATATTTAATATACTGTTCATAAAATATCAAAAATTACACCAAATGTATATTATACACTCTAAATAAAATATCAAAAAGGACAGTAAATATATATTACACTCTATGTAAAATATCAAAAACTACACCAAATATATATTATATAATTTACATAAAATATCAAAAGTACACCAAATATATATTATATACTGTACATAAAATATCAAAAAGTACAGTAAATATATTTCATATATTGTACATATAATATTAACTAAAAGTACACCAAATACATTTTACATACTGTAAATAAAATATCAAAAATTACAGTCAATATATATTATCTACTGTACATAAAATATCAAAAAGTACACCAAATATGTGTTATATATACTGTAAATAAACTATCAAAACCTTCAGTAATTATATTTAATATACTGTACATAAAATATCAAAAATTACACCAAATGTATATTATACACTCTAAATAAAATATCAAAAAGGACAGTAAATACATATTACACTCTATGTAAAATATCAAAAACTACACCATATATATATTATATAATTTACATAAAATATCAAAAGTACACCAAATATATATTATACACTGTACATAAAATGTCAAAAAGTACAGTAAATATATTTCATATGTTGTACATATAATATTAACTAAAAGTACACCAAATACATTTTACATACGGTAAATAAAATATAAAAAATTACAGTAAGTATATATTATCTACTGTACATAAAATATCAAAAAGTACACCAAATATGTGTTATATATACTGTAAATAAACTATCAAATTCTTCAGTAATTATATTTAATATACTGTACATAAAATATCAAAAATTACACCAAATGTATATTATACACTCTAAATAAAATATCAAAAATGACAGTAAATATATATTACACTATATGTAAAATATCAAAAACTACACCAAATATATAGTATATTATTTACATAAAATATCAAAAGTACACCCAATATATATTATATACTGTACATAAAATATCAAAAAGTACAGTAAATGTATTTCATATATTGTACATATAATATTAACTAAAACTTCACCAAATACATTTTACATACTGTAAATAAAATATCAAAAATTACAGTAAGTATATATTATCTACTGTACATAAAATATCAAAAAGTACACCAAATATGTGTTATATATACTGTAAATAAACTATCAAAACCTTCAGTAATTATATTTAATATACTGTACATAAAATATCAAAAATTACACCAAATGTATATTCTACACTCTAAATAGAATATCAAAAATGACAGTAAATATATATTACACTCTATGTAAAATATCAAAAACTACACCAAATATATATTATATAATTTACATAAAATATCAAAAGTACACCAAATATATATTATATACTGTACATTAAATATCAAAAAGTACATTAAATATATTTCATATATTGTACATATAATATTAACTAAAAGTACACCAAATACATTTTACATACTGTAAATAAAATATCAAAAATTACAGTAAGAATATATTATCTACTGTACATAAAATATCAAAAAGTACACCAAATATGTGTTATATATACTGTAAATAAACTATCAAAATCTTCAGTAATTATATATAATATACTGTACATAAAATATCAAAAATTACACCAAATGTATATTATACACTCTAAATAAAATATCAAAAAGGACAGTAAATATATATTACACTCTATGTAAAATATCAAAAACTACACCAAATATATATTATATAATTTACATAAAATATCAAAAGTACACCAAATATATATTATATACTGTACATAAAATATCAAAAAGTACAGTAAATATATTTCATATATTGTACATATAATATTAACTAAAACTACACCAAATACATTTTACATACTGTAAATAAAATATCAAAAATTACAGTAAGTATATATTATCTTCTGTACATAAACTATAAAATAGTACACCAAATATGTGTTATATATACTGTAAATAAACTATAAAAATCTTCAGTAATTATATTTAATATACTGTTCATAAAATATCAAAAATTACACCAAATGTATATTATACACTCTAAATAAAATATCAAAAAGGACAGTAAATATATATTACACTCTATGTAAAATATCAAAAACTACACCAAATATATATTATATAATTTACATAAAATATCAAATGTACACCAAATATATATTATATATTGTACATAAAATATCAAAAAGTACAGTAAATATATTTCATATGTTGTACATATAATATTAACTAAAAGTACACCAAATACATTTTACATACTGTAAAAAAAATATCAAAAATTACAGTAAGTATATATTATCTACTGTACATAAAATATCAAAAAGTACACCAAATATGTGTTATATATACTGTAAATAAACTATCAAAATCTTCAGTAATTATATTTAATATACTGTACATAAAATATCAAAAATTACACCAAATGTATATTATACACTCAAAATAAAATATCAAAAATGACAGTAAATATATATTACACTCTATGTAAAATATCAAAAACTACACCAAATATATAGTATATAATTTACATAAAATATCAAAAGTACACCAAATATATATTATATACTGTATATTAAATATAAAAAAGGACAGTAAATATATTTCATATATTGTACATATAATATTAACTAAAATACACCAAATACATTTTACAAACTGTAAATAAAATATCAAAAATTACAGTAAGTATATATTGTCTACTGTACGTAAACTATTAAAAAGTACACCAAATATGTGTTATATATACTGTAAATAAACTATCAAAATATTCAGTAATTATATTTAATATACTGTACATAAAATATCAAAAATTACACCAAATGTATATTATACACTCTAAATAAAATATCAAAAACGACAGTAAATATATATTACACTCAATGTAAAATATCAAAAACTACACCAAATATATATTATATAATTTAAATAAAGTATCAAAAGTACACCAAATATATCTTATATAGTGTATATAAAATATCAAAAAGTACAGTAAATATATTTCATATATTGTACATATAATATTAACTAAAAGTACACCAAATACATTTTACATACTGTAAATAAAGTATCAAAAATTACAGTAGGTACATATTACTTACTGTACATAAAATATCAAAAAGTACACCAAATATGTGTTATATATACTGTAAATAAACTATCAAAATCTTCAGTAATTATATTTAATATACTGTTCATAAAATATCAAAAATTACACCAAATGTATATTATACACTCTAAATAAAATATCAAAAAGGACAGTAAATACATATTACACTCTATGTAAAATATCAAAATCTACACCAAATATATATTATATAATTTACATAAAATATCAAAAGTACACCAAATATATATTATATACTGTACATAAAATATCAAAAAGTACAGTAAATATATTTCATATATTGTACATATAATATTAACTAAAACTACACCAAATACATTTTACATACTGTAAATAAAATATCAAAAATTACAGTCAATATATATTATCTACTGTACATAAAATATCAAAAAGTACACCAAATATGTGTTATATATACTGTAAATAAACTATCAAAATCTTCAGTAATTATATTTAATATACTGTACATAAAATATCAAAAATTACACCAAATGTATATTATACACTCTAAATAAAATATCAAAAAGGACAGTAAATACATATTACACTCTATGTAAAATATCAAAAACTACACCAAATATATATTATATAATTTACATAAAATATCAAAAGTACACCAAATATATATTATACACTGTACATAAAATGTCAAAAAGTACAGTAAATATATTTCATATGTTGTACATATAATATTAACTAAAAGTACACCAAATACATTTTACATATGGTAAATAAAATATAAAAAATTACAGTAAGTATATATTATCTACTGTACATCAAATATCAAAAAGTACACCAAATATGTGTTATATATACTGTAAATAAACTATCAAATTCTTCAGTAATTATATTTAATATACTGTACATAAAATATCAAAAATTACACCAAATGTATATTCTAAACTCTAAATAAAATATCAAAAATGACAGTAAATATATATTACACTCTATGTAAAATATCAAAAACTACACCAAATATACATTATATAATTTACATAAGATATCAAAAGTACACCAAATATATATTATATACTGTAAATTAAATATCAAAAAGTACAGTAAATATATTTCATATATTTTACATATAATATTAACTAAAAGTACACCAAATACCTTTTACATACTGTAAATAAAATATCAAAAATTACAGTAAGAATATATTATCTACTGTACATAAAATATCAAAAAGTACACCAAATATGTGTTATATATACTGTAAATAAACTATCAAAATATTCAGTAATTATATTTAATATACTGTACATAAAATATCAAAAATTACACCAAATGTATATTATACACTCTAAATAAAATATCAGAAAGGACAGTAAATATATATTACACTCTATGTAAAATATCAAAAACTACACCAAATATATATTATATAATTTACATAAAATATCAAAAGTACACCAAATATATATTATATACTGTACATAAAATATCAAAAAGTACAGTAAATATATTTCATATATTGTACATATAATATTAACTAAAACTACACGAAATACATTTTACATACTGTTAATAAAATATCAAAAATTACAGTAAGTATATATTATCTTCTGTACATAAACTATAAAATAGTACACCAAATATGTGTTATATATACTGTAAATAAACTATCAAAACCTTCAGTAATTTTATTTAATATACTGTTCATAAAATATCAAAAATTACACCAAATGTATATTATACACTCTAAATAAAATATCAAAAAGGACAGTAAATATATATTACACTCTATGTAAAATATCAAAAACTACACCAAATATATATTATATAATTTACATAAAATATCAAAAGTACACCAAATATATATTATATACTGTACATAAAATATCAAAAAGTACAGTAAATATATTTCATATATTGTACATATAATATTAACTAAAACTACACCAAATACATTTTACATACTGTAAATAAAATATCAAAAATTACAGTAAGTATATATTATCTTCTGTACATAAACTATAAAATAGTACACCAAATATGTGTTATATATACTGTAAATAAACTATCAAAATCTTCAGTAATTATATTTAATATACTGTTCATAAAATATCAAAAATTACACCAAATGTATATTATACACTCTAAATAAAATATCAAAAAGGACAGTAAGTATATATTACACTCTACGTAAAATATGAAAAACTACACCAAATATATATTATATAATTTACATAAAATATCAAATGTACACCAAATATATATTATATACTGTACATAAAATATCAAAAAGTACAGTAAATATATTTCATTTGTTGTACATATAATATTAACTGAAAGTGCACCAAATACATTTTACATACTGTAAAAAAAATATCAAATATTACAGTAGGTATATATTATCTACTGTACATAAAATATCAAAAAGTACACCAAATATGTGTTATATATACTGTAAATAAACTATCAAAATCTTCACTAATTATATTTAATATACTGTACATAAAATATCAAAAATAACACCAAATGTATATTATACACTCAAAATAAAATATCAAAAATGACAGTAAATATATATTACACTCTATGTAAAATATCAAAAACTACACCAAATATATAGTATATAATTTACATAAAATATCAAAAGTACACCAAATATATATTATATACTGTATATTAAATATAAAAAAGGACAGTAAATATATTTCATATATTGTATATATAATATTAACTAAAATGCACCAAATACATTTTACAAACTGTAAATAAAATTTCAAAAATTACAGTAAGTATATATTGTCTACTGTACATAAACTATTAAAAAGTACACCAAATATGTGTTATATATACTGTAAATAAACTATCAAAATATTCAGTAATTATATTTAATATACTGTACATAAAATATCAAAAATTTCACCAAATGTATATTATACACTCTAAATAAAATATCAAAAAGGACAGTAAATATATATTACACTCTATGTAAAATATCAAAAACTACACCAAATATATATTATATAATTTAAATAAAGTATCAAAAGTACACCAAATATATCTTATATAGTGTATATAAAATATCAAAAAGTACAGTAAATATATTTCATATATTGTACATATAATATTAACTAAAAGTACACCAAATACATTTTACATACTGTAAATAAAATATCAAAAATTACAGTAGGTATATATTATCTACTGTACATAAAATATCAAAAAGTACACCAAATATGTGTTATATATACTGTAAATAAACTATCAAATTCTTCAGTAATTATATTTAATATACTGTACATAAAATATCAAAAATTACACCAAATGTATATTATACACTCTAAATAAAATATCAAAAATGACAGTAAATATATATTACACTATACGTAAAATATCAAAAACTACACCAAATATATAGTATATAATTTACATAAAATATCAAAAGTACCCCCAATATATATTATATACTGTACATAAAATATCAAAAAGTACAGTAAATATATTTCATATGTTGTACATATAATATTAACTAAAAGTACACCAAATACATTTTACATACGGTAAATAAAATATAAAATATTACAGTAAGTATATATTATCTACTGTACATAAAATGTCAAAAAGTACACCAAATATGTGTTATATATACTGTAAATAAACTATCAAATTCTTCAGTAATTATATTTAATATACTGTACATAAAATATCAAAAATTACACCAAATGTATATTATACACTCTAAATAAAATATCAAAAATGACAGTAAATATATATTACACTATACGTAAAATATCAAAAACTACACCAAATATATAGTATATAATTTACATAAAATATCAAAAGTACCCCCAATATATATTATATACTGTACATAAAATATCAAAAAGTACAGTAAATATATTTCATATATTGTACATATAATATTAACTAAAACTACACCAAATACATTTTACATACTGTAAATAAAATATCAAAAATTTCAGTAAGTATATATTATCTACTGTACATAAAATATCAAAAAGTACACCAAATATGTGTTATATATACTGTAAATAAACTATCAAAACCTTCAGTAATTATATTTAATATACTGTACATAAAATATCAAAAATTACACCAAATGTATATTCTACACTCTAAATAAAATATCAAAAATGACAGTAAATATATATTACACTCTATGTAAAATATCAAAAACTACACCAAATATATATTATATAATTTACATAAAATATCAAAAGTACACCAAATATATATTATATACTGTACATTAAATATCAAAAAGTACATTAAATATATTTCATATATTGTACATATAATATTAACTAAAAGTACACCAAATACATTTTACATACTGTAAATAAAATATCAAAAATTACAGTAAGAATATATTATCTACTGTACATAAAATATCAAAAAGTACACCAAATATGTGTTATATATACTGTAAATAAACTATCAAAATCTTCAGTAATTATATTTAATATACTGTACATAAAATATCAAAAATTACACCAAATGTATATTATACACTCTAAATAAAATATCAAAAAGGACAGTAAATATATATTACACTCTATGTAAAATATCAAAAACTACACCAAATATATATTATATAATTTACATAAAATATCAAAAGTACACCAAATATATATTATATACTGTACATAAAATATCAAAAAGTACAGTAAATATATTTCATATATTGTAAATATAATATTAACTAAAACTACACCAAATACATTTTACATACTGTAAATAAAATATCAAAAATTACAGTAGAATATATTATCTACTGTACATAAAATATCAAAAAGTACACCAAATATGTGTTATATATACTGTAAATAAACTATCAAAATATTCAGTAATTATATTTAATATACTGTGCATAAAATATCAAAAATTACACCAAATGTATATTATACACTCTAAATAAAATATCAAAAAGGACAGTAAATATATATTACACTCTATGTAAAATATCAAAAACTACACCAAACATATTGTATATAATTTACATAAAATATCAAAAGTACACCAAATATATATTATATACTGTACATAAAATATCAAAAAGTACAGTAAATATATTTCATATATTGTACATATAATATTAACTAAAACTACACCAAATACATTTTACATACTGTAAATAAAATATCAAAAATTACAGTAAGTATATATTATATACTGTAAATAAAATGTCAGAAAGTACACCAAATATGTGTTATATATACTGTAAATAAACTATCAAAATCTTCAGTAATTATATTTAATATACTGTTCATAAAATATCAAAAATTACACCAAATGTATATTATACACTCTAAATAAAATATCAAAAAGGACAGTAAATATATATTACACTCTATGTAAAATATCAAAAACTACACCAAATATATATTATATAATTTACATAAAATATCAAATGTACACCAAATATATATTATATACTGTACATAAAATATCAGAAAGTACAGTAAATATATTTCATATGTTGTACATATAATATTAACTAAAAGTACACCAAATACATTTTACATACTGTAAAAAAAATATCAAATATTACAGTAAGTATATATTATCTACTGTACATAAAATATCAAAAAGTACACCAAATATGTGTTATATATACTGTAAATAAACTATCAAAATCTTCACTAATTATATTTAATATACTGTACATAAAATATCAAAAATTACACCAAATGTATATTATACACTCAAAATAAAATATCAAAAATGACAGTAAATATATATTACACTCTATGTAATATATCAAAAACTACACCAAATATATAGTATATAATTTACATAAAATATCAAAAGTACACCAAATATATATTATATACTGTACATAAAATATCAAAAAGTACAGTAAGTGTATATTATCTACTGTACATAAAATATCAAAAAGTACACCAAATATGTGTTATATATACTGTAAATAAACTATCAAAATCTTCAGTAATTATATTTAATATACTGTACAAAAAATATCAAAAATTACACCAAATGTATATTATACACTCTAAATAAAATATCAAAAATGACAGTAAATATATATTACACTCTATGTAAAATATCAAAAACTACACCAAATATATAGTATATAATTTACATAAAATATCAAAAGTACACCAAATATATATTATATACTGTACATAAAATATCAAAAAGTACAGTAAATATATTTCATATATTGTACATATTATATTAACTAAAAGTACACCAAATACATTTTACATACGGTAAATAGAATATCAAAAATTACAGTAAGTATATATTATCTACTGTACATAAAATATCAAAAAGTACACCAAATATGTGTTATATATACTGTAAATAAACTATCAAAATCTTCAGTAATTATATTTAATATACTGTACATAAAATATCAAAAATTACACCAAATGTATATTATACACTCTAAATAAAATATCAAAATGGACAGTAAATATATATTACACTCTATGTAATATATCAAAAACTACACCAAATATATATTATATAATTTTCATAAAATATCAAAAGTACACCAAATATATATTATTCACTGTACATAAAATATCAAAAAGTACAGTAAATATATTTCATATATTGTACATATAATATTAACTAAAACTACAGCAAATACATTTTACATACTGTAAATAAAATATCGAAAATTACAGTAAGTATATATTATCTACTGTACATAAAATATCAAAAAGTACACCAAATATGTGTTATATATACTGTAAATAAACTATCAAAATCTTCAGTAATTATATTTAATATACTGTACATAAAATATCAAAAATTACACCAAATGTATATTATACACTCTAAATAAAATATCAAAAATGACAGTAAATATATATTACACTCTATGTAAAATATCAAAAATTACACCAAATATATATTATATAATTTACATAAAATATCAAAAGTACACCAAATATGTATTATACACTGTACATAAAATATCAAAAAGTACAGTAAATATATTTCATATATTGTATATATAATATTAACTAAAAGTACACCAAATACCTTTTACATACTGTAAATAAAATATCAAAAATCACAGTAAGTATATATTATCTACTGTACATAAAATATCAAAAAGTACACCAAATATGTGTTATATATACTGTAAATAAACTATCAAAATCTTTAGTAATTATATTTAATATACTGTACATAAAATATCAAAAATTACACCAAATGTATATTATACACTCTAAATAAAATATCAAAAAGGACAGTAAATATATATTACACACTATGTAAAATATCAAAAACTACACCAAATTTATATTATATAATTTACATAAAATATCAAAAGTACACCAAATATATATTATATACTGTACATAAAATATCAAAAAGTACAGTAAATATATTTCATATATTGTACATATAATATTAACTAAAAGTACACCAAATACATTTTACATACTGTAACTAAAATATAAAAAATTACAGTAAGTATATATTATCTACTGTACAATAAATATCAAAATGTACAGTAAATATATTTCATATATTGTACATATAATATTAACTAAAAGTACACCAAATACATTTTACATACTGTAAATAAAATATAAAAAATTCCAGTAAGTATATATAATCTACTGTACATAAAATATCAAAAAGTACACCAAATAGGTGTTATATATACTGTAAATGAACTATCAAAATCTTCAGTAATTATATTTAATATACTGTGCATAAAATATCAAAAATTACACCAAATGTATATTATACACTCTAAATAAAATATCAAAAAGGACAGCAAATATATATTTCACTCTATGTAAAATATCAAATACTACACCAAATATATATTATATAATTTACATAAAATATCAAAAGTACACAAAATATATATTATATACTGTACATAAAATATCAAAAAGTACAGTAAATATATTTCATATATTGTACATATAATATTAACTAAAAGTACACCAAATACATTTTTCTTACAGTAAATAAAATATCAAAAATTACAGTAAGTATATATTATCTACTGTACATAAAATATCAAAAAGTACACCAAATATGTGTTATATATACTGTAAATAAACTATCAAAAACTTCAGTAATTATATTTATTATACTGTACATAAAATATAAAAAATTACACCAAATGTATATTATACACTCTAAATAAAATATCAAAATGACAGTATATATATATTACACTCTATGTAAAATATCAAAAACTACACCAAATATATATTATTTAATTTACATAAAATATCAAAAGTACACCAAATATATATTATATATGGTACATAAAATATCAAAAAGTACAGTAAATATATTTCATATATTGTACATATAATATTAACTAAAAGTACACCAAATACATTTTACATACTGTAAATAAAATATCAAAAATTACAGTAAGTGTATATTATCTACTGTACATAAAATATCAAAAAGTACACCAAATATGGGATATATATATACTGTAAATAAACTATCAAAACCTTCAATAATTATATTTAATATACTGTACATAAAATATCAAAAATTACACCAAATGTATATTATATACTCTAAATAAAATATCAAAAAGGACAGTAAATATATATTACACTCTATGTAAAATATCAAAAACTACACCAAATATATATTATATAATTTACATAAAATATCAAAAGTACACCAAATATATATTATATACTGTACATAAAATATCAAAAAGTACAGTAAATATATTTCATATATTGTACATATAATATTAACTAAAAGTACACCAAATACCTTTTACATACTGTAAACAAAATATCAAAAATCACAGTAAGTATATATTATCTACTGCACATAAAATATCAAAAAGTACACCAAATATGTGTTATATATACTGTAAATAAACTATCAAAATCTTCAGTAATTATATTTAATATACTGTACATAAAATATCAAAAATTACACCAAATGTATATTATACACTCTAAATAAAATATCAAAAAGGACAGTAAATATATATTACACACTATGTAAAATATCAAAACTACACCAAATTTATATCATATAATTTACATAAAATATCAAATGTACACCAAATATATATTATATACTGTACATAAAATATCAAAAAGTACAGTATATATATTTCATATATTGTACATATAATATTAACTAAAAGTACACCAAATACATTTTACATACTGTAACTAAAATATAAAAAATTACAGTAAGTATATATTATCTACTGTACAATAAATATCAAAATGTACAGTAAATATATTTCATATATTGTACATATAATATTAACTAAAAGTACACCAAATACATTTTACATACTGTAAATAAAATATAAAAAATTCCAGTAAGTATATATAATCTACTGTACATAAAATATCAAAAAGTACACCAAATAGGTGTTATATATACTGTAAATGAACTATCAAAATCTTCAGTAATTATATTTAATATACTGTTCATAAAATATCAAAAATTACACCAAGTGTATATTATACACTCTAAATAAAATATCAAAAAGGACAGTAAAGATATATTTCACTCTATGTAAAATATCAAATACTACACCAAATATATATTATATAATTTACATAAAATATCAAAAGTACACCAAATATATATTATATACTGTACATAAAATATCAAAAAGTACAGTAAATATATTTCATATATTGTACATATAATATTAACTAAAAGTACACCAAATACATTTTTCTTACAGTAAATAAAATATCAAAAATTACAGTAAGTATATATTATCTACTGTACATAAAATATCAAAAAGTACACCAAATATGTGTTATATATACTGTAAATAAACTATCAAAAACTTCAGTAATCATATTTATTATACTGTACATAAAATATAAAAAATTACACCAAATGTATATTATACACTCTAAATAAAATATCAAAATGACAGTATATATATATTACACTCTATGTAAAATATCAAAAACTACACCAAATATATATTATTTAATTTACATAAAATATCAAAAGTACACCAAATATATATTATATATGGTACATAAAATATCAAAAAGTACAGTAAATATATTTCATATATTGTACATATAATATTAACTAAAAGTACACCAAATACATTTTACATACTGTAAATAAAATATCAAAAATTACAGTAAGTGTATATTATCTACTGTACATAAAATATCAAAAAGTACACCAAATATGGGATATATATACTGTAAATAAACTATCAAAATCTTCAATAATTATATTTAATATACTGTACATAAAATATCAAAAATTACACCAAATGTATATTATATACTCTAAATAAAATATCAAAAAGGACAGTAAATATATATTACACTCTATGTAAAATATCAAAAACTACACCAAATATATATTATATAATTTACATAAAATATCAAAAGTACACCAAATATATATTATATACTGTACATAAAATATCAAAAAGTACAGTAAATATATTTCATATATTGTACATATAATATTAACTAAAAGTACACCAAATACCTTTTACATACTGTAAATAAAATATCAAAAATCACAGTAAGTATATATTATCTACTGTACATAAAATATCAAAAAGTACACCAAATATGTGTTATATATACTGTAAATAAACTATCAAAATCTTCAGTAATTATATTTAATATACTGTACATAAAATATCAAAAATTACACCAAATGTATATTATACACTCTAAATAAAATATCAAAAAGGACAGTAAATATATATTACACACTATGTAAAATATCAAAAACTACACCAAATTTATATTATATAATTTACATAAAATATCAAAAGTACACCAAATATATATTATATACTGTACATAAAATATCAAAAAGTACAGTAAATATATTTCATATATTGTACATATAATATTAACTAAAAGTACACCAAATACATTTTACATACTGTAACTAAAATATAAAAAATTACAGTAAGTATATATTATCTACTGTACAATAAATATCAAAATGTACAGTAAATATATTTCATATATTGTACATATAATATTAACTAAAAGTACACCAAATACATTTCACATACTGTAAATAAAATATAAAAAATTCCAGTAAGTATATATAATCTACTGTACATAAAATATCAAAAAGTACACCAAATAGGTGTTATATATACTGTAAATGAACTATCAAAATCTTCAGTAATTATATTTAATATACTGTTCATAAAATATCAAAAATTACACCAAATGTATATTATACACTCTAAATAAAATATCAAAAATGACAGTAAATATATATTTCACTCTATGTAAAATATCAAATACTACACCAAATATATATTATATAATTTACATAAAATATCAAAAGTACACTAAATATATATTATATACTGTACATAAAATATCAAAAAGTACAGTAAATATATTTCATATATTGTACATATAATATTAACTAAAAGTACACCAAATACATTTTTCTTACAGTAAATAAAATATCAAAAATTACAGTAAGTTTATATTATCTACTGTACATAAAATATCAAAAAGTACACCAAATATGTGTCATATATACTGTAAATAAACTATCAAAAACTTCAGTAATTATATTTATTATACTGTACATAAAATATAAAAAATTACACCAAATGTATATTATACACTCTAAATAAAATATCAAAATGACAGCATATATATATTACACTCTATGTAAAATATCAAAAACTACACCAAATATATATTATTTAATTTACATAAAATATCAAAAGTACACAAAATATATATTATATATGGTACATAAAATATCAAAAAGTACAGTAAATATATTTCATATATTGTACATATAATATTAACTAAAAGTACACCAAATACATTTTACATACTGTAAATAAAATATCAAAAATTACAGTAAGTGTATATTATCTACTGTACATAAAATATCAAAAAGTACACCAAATATGGGATATATATATACTGTAAATAAGCTATCAAAATCTTCAATAATTATATTTAATATACTGTACATAAAATATCAAAAATTACACCAAATGTATATTATATACTCTAAATAAAATATCAAAAAGGACAGTAAATATATATTACACTCTATGTAAAATATCAAAAACTACACCAAATATATATTATATAATTTACATAAAATATCAAAAGTACACCAAATATATATTATATACTGTACATAAAATATCAAAAAGTACAGTAAATATATTTCATATTTTGTACATATAATATTAACTAAAAGTACACCAAATACCTTTTACATACTGTAAATGAAATATCAAAAATCACAGTAAGTATATATTATCTACTGTACATAAAATATCAAAAAGTACACCAAATATGTGTTATATATACTGTAAATAAACTATCAAAATCTTCAGTAATTATATTTAATATACTGTACATAAAATATCAAAAATTACACCAAATGTATATTATACACTCTAAATAAAATATCAAAAAGGACAGTAAATATATATTACACACTATGTAAAATATCAAAAACTACACCAAATTTATATTATATAATTTACATAAAATATCAAAAGTACACCAAATATATATTATATACTGTACATAAAATATCAAAAAGTACAGTAAATATATTTCATATATTGTACATATAATATTAACTAAAAGTACACCAAATACATTTTACATACTGTAAATATAATATAAAAAATTACAGTAAGTATATATTATCTACTGTACATTAAATATCAAAAAGTACAGTAAATATATTTCATATATTGTACATATAATATTAACTAAAATTACACCAAATACATTTTACATACTGTAAATAAAATATAAAAAATTCCAGTAAGTATATATAATCTACTGTACATAAAATATCAAAAAGTACACCAAATAGGTGTTATATATACTGTAAATGAACTATCAAAATCTTCAGTAATTATATTTAATATACTGTTCATAAAATATCAAAAATTACACCAAATGTATATTATACACTCTAAATAAAATATCAAAAAGGACAGCAAATATATATTTCACTCTATGTAAAATATCAAATACTACACCAAATATATATTATATAATTTACATAAAATATCAAAAGTACACCAAATATATATTATATACTGTACATAAAATATCAAAAAGTACAGTAAATATATTTCATATATTGTACATATAATATTAACTAAAAGTACACCAAATACATTTTTCTTACAGTAAATAAAATATCAAAAATTACAGTAAGTATATATTATCTACTGTACATAAAATATCAAAAAGTACACCAAATATGTGTTATATATACTGTAAATAAACTATCAAAAACTTCACTAATTATATTTATTATACTGTACATAAAATATAAACAATTACACCAAATGTATATTATACACTCTAAATAAAATATCAAAATGACAGTATATATATATTACACTCTATGTAAAATATCAAAAACTACACCAAATATATATTATTTAATTTACATAAAATATCAAAAGTACACCAAATATATATTATATATGGTACATAAAATATCAAAAAGTACAGTAAATATATTTCATATATTGTACATATAATATTAACTAAAAGTACACCAAATACATTTTACATACTGTAAATAAAATATCAAAAATTACAGTAAGTGTATATTATCTACTGTACATAAAATATCAAAAAGTACACCAAATATGGGATATATATATACTGTAAATAAACTATCAAAATCTTCAATAATTATATTTAATATACTGTACATAAAATATCAAAAATTACACCAAATGTATATTGTATACTCTAAATAAAATATCAAAAAGGACAGTAAATATATATTACACTCTATGTAAAATATCAAAAACTACACCAAATATATATTATATAATTTACATAAAATATCAAAATTACACCAAATATATATTATATAATGTACATAAAATATCAAAAAGTACAGTAAATATATTTCATATATTGTACATATAATATTAACTAAAAGTACACCAAATATATTTTACATACAGTAAATAAAATATGAAAAATTACAGTAAGTATATGTTATCTACTGTACATAAACTATCAAAAAGTACACCAAATATGTGTTATATATACTGTAAATACACTATGAAAAACTTCAGTAATTATATTTAATATACTTTACATAAAATATCGAAAATTACAAAAAATGTATATTATACACTCTAAATAAAATATCAAAAAGGACAGTAAATATATATTACACTGTATGTAAAATATGAAAAACTACACCAAATATATATTGTATAATTTACATAAAATATCAAAAGTACACCAAATATATATTATATACTGTACATAAAATATCAAAAAGTACACTAAATGTATTTCATATATTGTACATATAATATTAACTAAAACTACACCAAATACATTTTACATACTGTAAATAAAATATCAAAAATTACAGTAAGTATATATTATCTTCTGTACATAAACTATAAAATAGTACACCAAATATATGTTATATATACTTTAAATAAACTATCAAAATCTTCAGTAATTTTATTTAATATACTGTTCATAAAATATCAAAAATTACACCAAATGTATATTATACACTCTAAATAAAATATCAAAAAGGACAGTAAATATATATTACACCCTATGTAAAATATCAAAACTACACCAAATATATATTATATAATTTACATAAAATATCAAAAGTACACCAAATATATATTATATACTGTACATAAAATATCAAAAAGTACAGTAAATATATTTCATATATTGTACATATAATATTAACTAAAACTACACCAAATACATTTTACATACTGTAAATAAAATATCAAAAATTACAGTAAGTCTATATTATCTTCTGTACATAAACTATAAAATAGTACACCAAATATGTGTTATATATACTGTAAATAAACTATCAAAATCTTCAGTAATTATATTTAATATACTGTTCATAAAATATCAAAAATTACACCAAATGTATATTATACACTCTAAATAAAATATCAAAAAGGACAGTAAATATATATTACACTCTATGTAAAATATCAAAAACTACACCAAATATATATTATATAATTTACATAAAATATCAAATGTACACCAAATATATATTATATACTGTACATAAAATATCTAAAAGTACAGTAAATATATTTCATATGTTGTACATATAATATTAACTAAAAGTACACCAAATACATTTTACATACTGTAAAAAAAATATCAAAAATTACAGTAAGTATATATTATCTACTGTACATAAAATATCAAAAAGTACATCAAATATGTGTTATATATACTGTAAATAAACTATCAAAATCTTCACTAATTATATTTAATATACTGTACATAAAATATCAAAAATTACACCAAATGTATATTATACACTCAAAATAAAATATCAAAAATGACAGTAAATATATATTACACTCTATGTAAAATATCAAAAACTACACCAAATATATAGTATATAATTTACATAAAATATCAAAAGTACACCAAATATATATTATATACTGTACATAAAATATCAAAAAGTACAGTAAATATATTTCATATATTGTACATATAATATTAACTAAAACGACACCAAATACATTTTATATACTGTAAATAAAATATCAAAAATTACAGTAAGTATATATTATCTACTGTACATAAAATATCAAAAAGTACACCAAATATGTGTTATATATACTGTAAATAAACTATCAAAATCTTCAGTAATTATATTTAATATACTGTACAAAAAATATCAAAAAATACACCAAATGTATATTATACACTCTAAATAAAATATCAAAAATGACAGTAAATATATATTACACTCTATGTAAAATATCAAAAACTACACCAAATATATAGTATATAATTTACATAAAATATCAAAAGTACACCAAATATTTATTATATACTGTACATAAAATATCAAAAAGTACAGTAAATATATTTCATATATTGTACATATTATATTAACTAAAAGTACACCAAATACATTTTACATACGGTAAATAGAATATCAAAAATTACAGTAAGTATATATTATCTACTGTACATAAAATATCAAAAAGTACACCAAATATGTGTTATATATACTGTAAATAAACTATCAAATTTTTCAGTAATTATATTTAATATACTGTACATAAAATATCAAAAATTACACCAAATGTATATTATACACTCTCAATAAAATATCAAAATGGACAGTAAATATATATTACACTCTATGTAATATATCAAAAACTACACCAAATATATATTATATAATTTACATAAAATATCAAAAGTACACCAAATATATATTATTCACTGTACATAAAATATCAAAAAGTACAGTAAATATATTTCATTTATTGTACATATAATATTAACTAAAACTACACCAAATACATTTTACATACTGTAAATAAAATATCAAAAATTACAGTAAGTATATATTATCTACTGTACATAAAATATCAAAAAGTACACCAAATATGTGTTATATATACTGTAAATAAACTATCAAAATCTTCAGTAATTATATTTAATATACTGAACATAAAATATCAAAAATTACACCAAATGTATATTATACACTCTAACTAAAATATCAAAAATGACAGTAAATATATATTACACTCTATGTAAAATATCAAAAATTACACCAAATATATATTATATAATTTACATAAAATATCAAAAGTACACCAAATATGTATTATATACTGTACATAAAATATCAAAAAGTACAGTAAATATATTTCATATATTGTACATATAATATTAACTAAAAGTACACCAAATACCTTTTACATACTGTAAATAAAATATCAAAAATCACAGTAAGTATATATTATCTACTGTACATAAAATATCAAAAAGTACACCAAATATGTGTTATATATACTGTAAATAAACTATCAAAATATTCAGTAATTATATTTAATATACTGTACATAAAATATCAAAAATTACACCAAATGTATATTATACACTCTAAATAAAATATCAAAAAGGACAGTAAATATATATTATACACTATGTAAAATATCAAAAACTACACCAAATTTATATTATATAATTTACAAAAAATATCAAAAGTACACCAAATATATATTATATACTGTACATAAAATATCAAAAAGTACAGTAAATATATTTCATATATTGTACATATAATATTAACTAAAAGTACACCAAATACATTTTACATACTGTAAATAAAATATAAAAAATTACAGTAAGTATATATTATCTACTGTACATTAAATATCAAAAAGTACAGTAAATATATTTCATATATTGTACATATAATATTAACTAAAAGTACACCAAATACATTTTACATACTGTAAATAAAATATAAAAAATTCCAGTAAGTATATATAATCTACTGTACATAAAATATCAAAAAGTACACCAAATAGGTGTTATATATACTGTAAATGAACTATCAAAATCTTCAGTAATTATATTTAATATACTGTTCATAAAATATCAAAAATTACACCAAATGTATATTATACACTCTAAATAAAATATCAAAAAGGACAGTAAATATATATTTCACTCTATGTAAAATATCAAATACTACACCAAATATATATTATATAATTTACATAAAATATCAAAAGTACACCAAATATATATTATATACTGTACATAAAATATCAAAAAGTACAGTAAATATATTTCATATATTGTACATGTAATATTAGCTAAAAGTACACCAAATATATTTTACATACTGTAAATAAAATATAAAAAATTACAGTAAGTATATATTATCTACTGTACACAGAATATCAAAAATTATAGTAAATATATTTCATATATTGTACATATAATATTAACTAAATGTACACCAAATACATTTTACATACTGTAAATAAAATACAAAATTTACAGTAAGTATATATTATCTACTGTACATAAAATATCAAAAAGTACACCAAACATGTGTTATATATAGTGTAAATAAACTATCAAAATCTTCAGTAACTATATTTAATATACTGTTCATAAAATATCAAAAATTACACCAAACGTATATTATACACTCTAAATAAAATATCAAAAAGGACAGTAAATATATATTACCCTCTATGTAAAATATCAAAAACTACACCAAATATATATTATATAATTTACATAAAATATCAAATGTACACCAAATATATATTATATACTGTACATAAAATATCAAAAAGTACAGTAAATATATTTCATATATTGTACAAATTATATTAACTAAAAGTACACCAAATACATTTTTCATACTGTAAATAAAATATAAAAAATTACAGTAAGTATATATTATCTACTGTACATAATATATCAAAAAGTACACCAAATATGGGATATATATATACTGTAATAAACTATCAAAACCTTCAGTAATTATATTTAATATACTGTACATAAAATATCAAAAATTACACCAAATATATATTATACACACTAAATAAAATATCAAAAAGTACAGTAAATATGTATTACACTCTATGTAAAATATCAAAAACTACACCAAATATATATTATATACTTTACATAAAATATCAAAATTACACCAAATATATATTATATACTGTACATAAAATATCAAAAAGTACAGTAAATATATTTCATATATTGTACACGTAATATTAAATAAAAGTACACCAAATACATTTTAAATACTGTAAATAAAATATAAAAAATTACAGTAAGTATATATTATCTACTGTACATTAAATATCAAAAAGTACAGTAAATATATTTCATATATTGTACATATAATATTAACTAAAAGTACACCAAATACATTTTACATACTGTAAATAAAATATAAAAAATTCCAATAAGTATATATAATCTACTGTACATTAAATATCAAAAAGTACAGTAAATATATTTCATATATTGTACATATAATATTAACTAAAAGTACACCAAATACATTTTACATACTGTAAATAAAATATAAAAAATTCCAATAAGTATATATAATCTACTGTACATAAAATATCAAAAAGTACACCAAATAGGTGTTATATATACTGTAAATGAATTATCAAAATCTTCAGTAATTATATTTAATATACTGTTCATAAAATATCAAAAATAACACCAAATGTATATCATACACTCTAAATAAAATATCAAAAAGGACAGTAAATATATATTTCACTCTATGTAAAATATCAAAAACTACACCAAATATATATTATATAATTTACATAAAATATCAAAAGTACACCAAATATATATTATATACTGTACATAAAATATCGAAAAGTACAGTAAATATATTTCATATATTGTACATATAATATTAACTAAAAGTACACCAAATACATTTTGCATACTGTAAATAAAATATCAAAAATTACAGTAAGTATATATTATCTACTGTACATAAAATATCAAAAAGTACACCAAATATGTGTTATATATACTGTAAATAAACTATCAAAATCTTCAGTAATTATATTTATTATACTGTACATAAAATATAAAAAATTACACCAAATGTATATTATACACTCTAAATAAAATATCAAAAATGGCAGTAAATATATCTTACACTCTATGTAAAATATCAAAAACTACACCAAATATATATTATTTAATTTACATAAAATATCAAAAGTACACCAAATATATATTATATACTGTACATAAAATATCAAAAGGTACAGTAAATATATTTCATATCTTGTACATATAATATTAACTAAAAGTACACCAAATACATTTTACATACTGTAAATAAAATATCAAAAATTACATTAAGTATATATTATCTACTGTACATAAAATATCAAAAAGTACACCAAATATGGGATATATATATACTGTAATAAACTATCAAAATCTTCAGTAATTATATTTAATATACTGTACATAAAATATCAAAAATTACACCAAATGTATATTATACACTCTAAATAAAATATCAAAAAGGACAGTAAATATATATTACACTCTATGTAAAATATCAAAAACTACACCAAATATATATTATATAATTTACATAAAATATCAAAAGTACACCAAATATATATTATATACTGTACATAAAATATCAAAAAGTACAGTAAATATATTTCATATATTGTACACGTAATATTAACAAAAAGTACACCAAATACATTTTACATACAGTAAATAAAATATAAAAAATTACAGTAAGTATATATTATCTACTGTATATTAAATATCAAAAAGTACAGTAAATATATTTCATATATTGTACATATAATATTAACTAAAAGTACACCAAATACATTTTACATACTGTAAATAAAATATCAAAAATTCCAATAAGTATATATAATCTACTCTACATAAAATATCAAAAAGTACACCAAATAGGTGTTATATATACTGTAAATGAACTATCAGAATCTTCAGTAATTATATTTAATATACTGTTTATAAAATATCAAAAATTACACCAAATGTATATTATACACTCTAAATAAAATATCAAAAAGGACAGTAAATATATATTTCACTCTATGTAAAATATCAAAAACTACACCAAATATATATTATATAATTTACATAAAATATCAAAAGTACACCAAATATATATTATATACTGTACATAAAGTATCAAAAAGTACAGTAAATATATTTCATATATTGTACATATAATATTAACTAAAAGTACACCAAATACATTTTGCATACTGTAAATAAAATATGAAAAATTACAGTAAGTGTATATTATCTACTGTACATAAAATATCAAAAAGTACACCAAATATGTGTTATATATACTGTAAATACACTATCAAAAACTTCAGTAATTATATTTAATATACTGTACATAAAATATCAAAATTACACCAAATGTATATTATACATTCTAAATAAAATATCAAAAAGGACAGTAAATATATATTACACTCTATGTAAAATATCAAAAACTACACCAAATATATAGTGTATAATTTACATAAAATATCAAAAGTACACCAAATATATATTATATACTCTACATAAAATATCAAAAAGTACAGTAAATGTATTTCATATATTGTACATATAAAATTAACTAAAACTACACCAAATACATTTTACATACTGTAAATAAAATATCAAAAATTACAGTAAGTATATATTATCTACTGTACATAAAATATCAAAAAGTACACCAAATATGGGATATCTATATACTGTAAATAAACTATCAAAATCTTCAGTAATTATATTTAATATACTGTACATAAAATATCAAAAATTACACCAAATGTATATTATACACTCTAAATAAAATATCAAAAAGGACAGTAAGTATATATTATACTCTATGTAAAATATCAAAAACTACACCAAATATATATTATATAATTTACATAAAATATCAAAAGTACACCAAATATATATTATATACTGTATATAAAATAGCAAAAAGTACAGTAAATATATTTCATATATTGTACATATAATATTAACTAAAAGTACACCAAATACATTTTATATACTGTAAATAAAGTATCAAAAATTACAGTAAATATATATTATCTCCTGTACATAAAATATCAAAAAGTACACCAAATATGTGTTATATATACTGTAAATAAATTATCAAAACCTTCAGTAATTATATTTAATATACTGTACATAAAATATCAAAAATTACACCAAATGTATATTATACACTCTAAAGAAAATATCAAAAAGGACAGTAAATATATATTACACTCTATGTAAAATATAAAAAACTACACCAAATATATATTATATAATTTACATAAAATATCAAAAGTACACCAAATATACATTATATACTGTACATAAAATATCAAAAAGTACAGTAAATATATTTCATATATTGTACATATAATATTAACTAAAAGTACAACAAATACATTTTACATACGGTAAATAAAATATATAAAATTACAGTAAGTATATATTAACTACTGTACATAAAATATCAAAAAGTACACAAAATATGTGTTATATATACTGTAAATAAACTATCAAAATCTTCAGTAATTATATTTAATAAACTGTACATAAAATATCAAAAATTACACCAAATGTATATTATACACTCTAAATAAAATATCAAAAACGACAGTAAATATATATTACACTCTATGTAAAATATCAAAAACTACACCAAATATATATTATATAATTTACATAAAATATCAAAAGTACACAAAATATATATTATATACTGTACATAAAATATCAAAAAGTACAGTAAAGATATTTCATATATTGTACATATAATATTAACTAAAACTACACCAAATACATTTTATATACGGTAAATAAAATATAAAAAATTACAGTAAGTATATATTATCTACTGTACATAAAATATCAAAAAGTACACCAAATATGTGTTATATATACTGTAAATAAACTATCAAATTCTTCAGTAATTATATTTAATATTCTGTACATAAAATATCAAAAATTACACCAAATGTATATTATACACTCTAAATAAAATATCAAAAATGACAGTAAATATATATTACACTCTATGTAAAATATCAAAAACTACACCAAATATATAGTATATAATTTACATAAAATATCAAAAGTACACCAAATATTTATTATATACTGTACATAAAATATCAAAAAGTACAGTAAATATATTTCATATATTGTACATATAATATTAACTAAAACTACACCAAATACATTTTACATACTGTAAATAAAATATCAAAAATTACAGTAAGTATATATTATCTACTGTACATAAAATATCAAAAAGTACACCAAATATGTGTTATATATACTGTAAATAAACTATCAAAATCTTCAGTAATTATATTTAATATACTGTTCATAAAATATCAAAAATTACACCAAAGGTATATTATACACTCTAAATAAAATATCAAAAAGGACAGTAAATATATATTACACTCTATGTAAAATATCAAAAACTACACCAAATATATATTATATAATTTACATAAAATATCAAAAGTACACCAAATATATATTATATACTGTACATTAAATATCAAAAAGTACAGTAAATATATTTCATGTGTTGTACATATAATATTAACTAAAAGTACACCAAATACATTTTACAAACTGTAAATAACATATAAAAAATTACAGTAAGTTTATATTATCTACTGTACATAAAATATCAAAAAGTACAGTAAATATATTTCACATATTGTACATATAATATTAACTAAAAGTACACCAAATACATTTTACAGACTGTAAATAAAATATAAAAAATTACAGTAAGTATACATTATCTACTGTACATAAAATATCAAAAAGTACACCAAATATGTGTGATATATATTGTAAATAAACTATCAAAATCTTCAGTAATTATATTTAATGTACTGTTCATAAAATACCAAAAATTACACCAAATGTATATTATACACTCTAAATAAAACATCAAAAAGACAGTAAATATATATTACACACTATGTAAAATATCAAAAACTACACGAGGTATATATTATATAATTTACATAAAATATCAAAAGTACACCAAATATATATTATATACTGTACATAATATATCAAAAAGTACAGTAAATATATTTCATATATTGTACATATAATAATAACTAAAAGTACACCAAATACATTTTACATACTGTAAATAAAATATCAAAAATTACAGTAAGTATATATAATCTACTGTACATAAAATATCAAAAAGTACACCAAATATGTGTTATATATACTGTAAATAAACTATCAAAATCTTCAGTAATTATATTTAATATACTGTTCATAAAATGTCAAAAATTACACCAAATGTATATTATACACTCTAAATAAAATATCAAAAAGGACAGTAAATATATATTACACGCTATGTAAAATATCAAAAACTACACCAAATATATATTATATAATTTACATAAAATATCAAAAGTACACCAAATATATATTATATATTGTACATAAAATATCAAAAAGTTCAGTAAATATATTTCATATATTGCACATATAATATTAACTAAAAGTACACCAAATACATTTTACATACTGTAAATAAAATATCAAAAATTACAGTAAGTATATATTATCTACTGTACAAAAAATATGAAAAAGTACACCAAATATGTGTTATATATACTGTAAATAAACTATCAAAACCTTCAGTAGTTATATTTAATATACTGTTCATAAAATATCAAAAATTACACCAAATGTATATTATACACTCTAAATTAAATATCAAAAAGGACAGTAAATATATATTAAACTCTATGTAAAATATCAAAAACTAAACCAAGTATATATTATATAATTTACATAAAATATCAAAAGTACACCAAATATATATTATATACTGTACATAAAATATAAAAAAGTACAGTAAATCTATTTCATATGTTGTACATATAATATTAAGTAAAACTACACCAAATACATTTTACATACTGTAAATAAAATATAAAATATTACAGTAAGTTTATATTATCTACTGTACATAAAATATCAAATACTACAGTATATATATTTCACATATTGTATATATAATATTAACTAAAACTACACCAAATACATTTTACATACTGTAAATAAATTATAAAAAATTACAGTAAGTATATATTATCTACTGTACATAAAATATCAAAAAGTACACCAAATATGTGTTATATATACTGTAAATAAACTATCAAAATCTTCAGTAATTATATTTAATATACTTTTCATAAAATATCAAAAATTACACCAAATGTATATTATACACTCTAAATAAAATATCAAAAAGGACAGAAAATATATATTACACTCTATGTAAAATATCAAAAACTACACCAAATATATATTATATAATTTACATAAAATATCAAAAGTACACAAAATATATATAGTATACTGTACATTAAATATCAAAAAGTACAGTAAATATATTTCATATATTGTACATATAATATTAACTAAAAGTACACCAAATACATTTTACATACTGTAAATAAAATATAAAAAATTACAGTAAGTATATATTATCTACTGTACATAATATATCAAAAAGTACAGTAAATATATTTCATATATTGTACATATAATATTAACTAAAAGTACACCAAATACATTTTACATACTCTAAATAAAATATAAAATATTACAGTAAGTATATATTATCTACTGTACATAAAATACCAAAAAGTACACCAAATATGTGTTATATATACTGTAAATAAACTATCAAAATCTTCAGTAATTTTATTTAATATACTGTTCATAAAATATCAAAAATTACACCAAATGTATATTATACACTCTAAATAAAATATCAAATGGACAGTAAATATATATTACACTGTATGTAAAATATCAAAAACTACACCAAATATATATTATATAATTTACATAAAATATTAAAATTACACCAAACATATATTACATACTGTACATAAAATATCAAAAAGTACAGTAAATATATTTCATATATTGTACAGATAATATTAACTAAAAGTACACCAAATACATTTTACATACTGTAAATAAAATATAAAAAATTACAGTAAGTATATATTATCTACTGTACATAAAATATCAAATAGTACACCAAATATGTGTTATATATACTGTAAATAAACTATCAAAATCTTCAGTAATTATATTTAATATACTGTTCATAAAATATCAAAAATTACAACAAATATATATTATACACTCTAAATAAAATATCAAAAAGGACAGTAAATATATATTACACTCTATGTAAAATATCAAATACTACACCAAAGATATATCATATAATTTACATAAAATATCAAATGTACACGAAATATATATTATATACTGTACATAAAATATCAAAAAGTACAGTAAATATATTTCATAGATTGTACATGTAATATTAACTAAAAGCACACCAAATACATTTTACATACTGTAAATAAAATATCAAAAATTACAGTAAGTATATATTATCTACTGTACATAAAGTATCAAAAAGTACACCAAATATGTGTTATATATACTGTAAATAAACTATCAAAATCTTCAGTAATTATATTTAACATACTTTACATAAAATATCAAAAATTACACCAAATGTATATTATATATTCTAAATAAAATATCAAAAATGACAGTAAATATATATTACACTCTATGTAAAATATCAAAAACTACACCAAATATATATTATATAATTTACATAAAATATCAAAAGTACACCAAATATATATTATATACTGTACATAAAATATCAAAAAGTACAGTAAATATATTTCATATATTGTACATGTAATATTAGCTAAAAGTACACCAAATACATTTTACATACTGTAAATAAAATATAAAAAATTACAGTAAGTATATATTATCTACTGTACATAGAATATCAAAAATTACAGTAAATATATTTCATATATTGTACATATAATATTAACTAAAAGAACACCAAATACATTTTACATACTGTAAATAAAATATAAAATTTACAGTAAGTATATATTATCTAGTGTACATAAAATATCAAAAAGTACACCAAATATGTGTTATATATACTGTAAATAAACTATCAAAATCTTCAGTAACTATATTTAATATACTGTTCATAAAATATCAAAAATTACACAAAACGTATATTATACACTCTAAATAAAATATGAAAAAGGACAGTAAATATATATTACACTCTATGTAAAATATCAAAAACTACACCAAATATATATTATATAATTTACATAAAATATCAAAAGTACACCAAATATATATTATATACTCTACATAAAATATCAAAAAGTACAGTAAATATATTTCATATATTGTACAAATAATATTAACTAAAAGTACACCAAATACATTTTTCATACTGTAAATAAAATATAAAAAATTACAGTAAGTATATATTATCTACTGTACATTAAATATCAAAAATTACAGTAAATATATTTCATATATTGTACATATAATATTAACTAAAAGTACACCAAATACATTTTACATACTGTAAATAAAATATAAAAAATTCCAGTAAGTATATATAATCTAGTGTACATAAAATATCAAAAAGTACACCAAATAGGTGTTATATATACTGTAAATGAACTATCAAAATCTTCAGTAATTATATTTAATATACTGTTCATAAAATATCAAAAATTACACCAAATGTATATTATACACTCTAAATAAAATATCAAAAAGGACAGTAAATATATATTTCACTCTATGTAAAATATCAAAAACTACACCAAATATATATTATATAATTTACATAAAATATCAAAAGTACACCAAATATATATTATACACTGTACATAAAATATCAAAAAGTACAGTAAATATATTTCATATATTGTACATATAATATTAACTAAAAGTACACCAAATACATTTTGCATACTGTAAATAAAATATCAAAAATTACAGTAAGTATATATTATCTACTGTACATAAAATATCAAAAAGTACACCAAATATGTGTTATATATACTGTAAATAAACTATCAAAATCTTCAGTAATTATATTTATTATACTGTACATAAAATATAAAAAATTACACCAAATGTATACTATAAACTCTAAATAAAATATCAAAAATGACAGTAAATATATCTTACACTCTATGTAAATTATCAAAAACTACACCAAATATATATTATTTAATTTACATAAAATATCAAAAGTACACCAAATATATATTATATACTCTACATAAAATATCAAAAAGTACAGTAAATGTATTTCATATATTGTACGTATAAAATTAACTAAAACTACACCAAATACATTTTACATACTGTAAATAAAATATCAAAAATTACAGTAAGTATATATTATCTACTGTACATAAAATATCAAAAAGTACACCAAATATGGGATATCTATATACTGTAAATAAACTATCAAAATCTTCAGTAATTATATTTAATATACTGTACATAAAATATCAAAAATTTCACCAAATGTATATTATACACTCTAAATAAAATATCAAAAAGGACAGTAAATATATATTACACTCTATGTAAAATAACAAAAACTACACGAAATATATATTATATAATTTACATAAAATATCAAAAGTACACCAAATATATATTGTGTACTGTACATAAAATATCAAAAAGTACAGTAAATATATTTCATATATTGTACATATAATATTAACTAAAAGTACACCAAATACATTTTACATACTGTAAATAAAATATGAAAAATTACAGTAAGTGTATATTATCTACTGTACATAAAATATCAAAAAGTACACCAAATATGTGTTATATATACTGTAAATACTCTATCAAAAACTTCAGTAATTATATTTAATATACTGTACATAAAATATCAAAATTACACCAAATGTATATTATACACTCTAAATAAAATATCAAAAAGGACAGTAAATATATATTACACTCTATGTAAAATATCAAAAACTGCACCAAATATATAGTGTATAATTTACATAAAATATCAAAAGTACACCAAATATATATTATATACTGTACATAAAATATCAAAAAGTACAGTAAATGTATTTCATATATTGTACATATAAAATTAACTAAAACTACACCAAATACATTTTACATACTGTAAATAAAATATCAAAAATTACAGTAAGTATATATTATCTACTGTACATAAAATATCAAAAAGTACACCAAATATGTGTTATATATACTGTAAATAAACTATCAAAAACTTCAGTAATTATATTTAATATACTGTACATAAAATATCAAAAATTACACCAAATGTATATTATACACTCTAAATAAAATATCAAAAAGGACAGTAAATATGTATTACACTCTATGTAAAATATCAAAAACTACACCAAATATATATTATATAATTTAAATAAAGTATCAAAAGTACACCAAATATATCTTATATAGTGTATATAAAATATCAAAAAGTACAGTAACTATATTTCATATATTGTACATATAATATTAACTAAAAGTACACCAAATACATTTTACATACTGTAAATAAAGTATCAAAAATTACAGTAGGTATATATTATCTACTGTACATAAAATATCAAAAAGTACACCAAATATGTGTTATATATACTGTAAATAAACTATCAAAATCTTCAGTAATTATATTTAATATACTGTTCATAAAATATCAAAAATTACACCAAATGTATATTATACACTCTAAATAAAATATCAAAAAGGACAGTAAATATATATTACACTCTATGTAAAATATCAAAAACTACATCAAATATATATTATATAATTTACATAAAATATCAAAAGTACACCAAATATATATTATATTCTGTACATAAAATATCAAAAAGTACAGTAAATATATTTCATATATTGTACATATAATATTAACTAAAAGTACACCAAATACATTTTATATACTGTAAACAAAATATCAAAAATTTCAGTAAATATATATTATCTCCTGTACATAAAATATCAAAAGGTACACCAAATATGTGTTATATATACTGTAAATAAATTATCAAAATCTTCAGTAATTATATTTAATATACTGTACATAAAATATCAAAAATTACACCAAATGTATATTATACACTCTAAAGAAAATATCAAAAAGACAGTAAATATATATTACACTCTATGTAAAATATCAAAAACTACACCAAATATATATTATATAATTTACATAAAATATCAAAAGTACACCAAATATACATTATATACTGTACATAAAATATCAAAAAGTACAGTAAATATATTTCATATATTGTACCTATAATATTAACTAAAAGTACAACAAATACATTTTACATACGGTAAATAAAATATAAAAAATTACAGTAAGTATATATTATCTACTGTACGTAAAATATCAAAAAGTACACCAAATATGTGTTATATATACTGTAAATAAACTATCAAAATCTTCAGTAATTATATTTAATAAACTGTACATAAAATATCAAAAATTACACCAAATGTATATTATACACTCTAAATAAAATATCAAAAACGACAGTAAATATATATTACACTCTATGTAAAATATCAAAAAGTACACCAAATATATATAATATAATTTACATAAAATATCAAAAGTACACCAAATATATATTATATACTGTACATAAAATATCAAAAAGTACAGTAAATGTATTTCATATATTGTACATATAATATTAACTAAAACTACACCAAATACATTTTATATACTGTAAATAAAATATCAAAAATTACAGTAAGTATATATTATCTACTGTACATAAAATATCAAAAAGTACACCAAATATGTGTTATATATACTGTAAATAAACTATCAAAATCTTCAGTAATTATACTTAATATACTGTACATAAAATATCAAAAATTACACCAAATGTATATTATACATTCTAAATAAAATATCAAAAAGGACAGTAAATATATATTATACTCTATGTAAAATATCAAAAACTACACCAAATATATATTATATAATTTACATAAAATATCAAAAGTACACCAAATATATATTATATACTGTACATAAAATATCAAAAAGTACAGTAAATATATTTCATATATTGTACATATAATATTAACTAAAAGTACACCAAATATATTTTATATACTGTAAATAAAATATCAAAAATTATAGTAAGTATATATTATCTACTGTACATAAAATATCAAAAAGTACACCAAATATGTGTTATATATACTGTAAATAAACTATCAAAACCTTCAGTAATTATATTTAATATACTGTACATAAAATATCAATAATTACACCAAATGTATATTATACATTCTAAATAAAATATCAAAAATGACAGTAAATATATATTACACTGTATGTAAAATATCAAAAACTACACCAAATATATATTATATAATTTACATAAAATATCAAAAGAACACCAAATATATATTATATACTGTACATAAAATTTCAAAAAGTACAGTAAATATATTTCATATATTGTACATATAATATTAACTAAAAGAACAACAAATACATTTTACATACTGTAAATAAAATATCAAAAATTATAGTAAGTATATATTATCTACTGTACATAAAATATCAAAAAGTACACCAAATATGTGTTATATATACTGTAAATAAACTATCAAAACCTTCAGTAATTATATTTAATATACTGTACATAAAATATCAATAATTACACCAAATGTATATTATACATTCTAAATAAAATATCAAAAATGACAGTAAATATATATTACACTGTATGTAAAATATCAAAAACTACACCAAATATATATTATATAATTTACATAAAATATCAAAAGAACACCAAATATATATTATATACTGTACATAAAATTTCAAAAAGTACAGTAAATATATTTCATATATTGTACATATAATATTAACTAAAAGAACAACAAATACATTTTACATACTGTAAATAAAATATCAAAAATTCTAGTAAGTATATATTATCTACCGTACATAAAATATCAAAAAGTACACCAAATATGTGTTATATATAATGTAAATAAACTATCAAAATCTTCAGTAATTATATTTAATATACTGTACATAAAATACCAAAAATTACACCAAATGTATATTATACACTCTAAATAAAATATCAAAAAGGACATTAAATATATATTATACTCTATGTAAAATATCAAAACCTACACCAAATATATAGTATATAATTTACATAAAATATCAAAAGTACACCAAATATATATTATATACTGTACATAAAATAGCAAAAAGTACAGTAAATATATTTCATATATTGTACATATAATATTAACTAAAAGTACACCAAATACATTTTATATACTGTAAATAAAATATCAAAAATTACAGTAAATATATATTATCTCCTGTACATAAAATATCAAAAAGTACACCAAATATGTGTTATATATACTGTAAATAAATTATCAAAATCTTCAGTAATTATATTTAATATACTGAACATAAAATATCAAAAATTACACCAAATATATATTATACACTCTAAGGAAAATATCAAAAAGACAGTAAATATATATTACACTCTATGTAAAATATCAAAAACTACACCAAATATATATTATATAATTTACATAAAATATCAAAAGTACACCAAATATACATTATATACTGTACATAAAATATCAAAAAGTACAGTAAATATATTTCATATATTGTATATATAATATTAACTAAAAGTACAACAAATATATTTTACATACGGTAAATAAATTATAAAAAATTACAGTAAGTATATATTATCTACTGTACATAAAATATCAAAAAGTACACCAAATATGTGTTATATATACTGTAAATAAACTATCAAAATCTTCAGTAATTATATTTAATAAACTGTACATAAAATATCAAAAATTACACCAAATGTATATTATACACTCTAAATAAAATATCAAAAACGACAGTAAATATATATTACACTCTATGTAAAATATCAAAAACTACACCAAATATATATTATATAATTTACATAAAATATCAAAAGTACACCAAATATATATTATATACTGTACATAAAATATCAAAAAGTACAGTAAATATATTTCATATATTGTTCATATAATATTAACTAAAGGTACACCAAATATATATTATATAATTTACATAAAATATCAAAAGTACACCAAATATATATTATATACTGTACATTAAATATAAAAAAGGACAGTAAATATATTTCATATATTGTACAAATAATATTAACTAAAATACACCAAATACATTTTACAAACTGTAAATAAAATATCAAAAATTACAGTAAGTATATATTGTCTACTGTACATAAACTATTAAAAAGTACACCAAATATGTGTTATATATACTGTAAATAAACTATCAAAATATTCAGTAATTATATTTAATATACTGTACATAAAATATCAAAAATTACACCAAATGTATACTATACACTCTAAATAAAATATCAAAAAGGACAGTAAATACATATTACACTCTATGTAAAATATCAAAAACTACACCAAATATATATTATATAATTTCCATAAAATATCAAAAGTACACCAAATATATATTATACACTGTACATAAAATGTCAAAAAGTACAGTAAATATATTTCATATGTTGTACATATAATATTAACTAAAAGTACACCAAATACATTTTACATACGGTAAATAAAATATAAAAAATTACAGTAAGTATATATTATCTACTGTACATAAAATATCAAAAAGTACACCAAATATGTGTTATATATACTGTAAATAAACTATCAAATTCTTCAGTAATTATATTTAATATACTGTACATAAAATATCAAAAATTACACCAAATGTATATTATACACTCTAAATAAAATATCAAAAATGACAGTAAATATATATTACACTCTATGTAAAATATCAAAAACTACACCAAATATATAGTATATAATTTACATAAAATATCAAAAGTACACCCAATATATATTATATACTGTACATAAAATATCAAAAAGTACAGTAAATATATTTCATATATTGTACATATAATATTAACTAAAACTACACCAAATACATTTTACATACTGTAAATAAAATATCAAAAATTACAGTAAGTATATATTATCTACTGTACATAAAATATCAAAAAGTACACCAAATATGTGTTATATATACTGTAAATAAACTATCAAAATCTTCAGTAATTATATTTAATATACTGTACATGAAATATCAAAAATTACACCAAATGTATATTCTACACTCTAAATAAAATATCAAAAATGACAGTAAATATATATTACACTCTATGTAAAATATCAAAAACTACACCAAATATATAGTATATAATTTACATAAAATATCAAAAGTACACCAAATATATATTATATACTGTACATTAAATATCAAAAAGTACAGTAAATATATTTCATATATTGTATATATAATATTAACTAAAAGTACACCAAATACATTTAACATACTGTAAAAAAAATATCAAAAATTACAGTAAGTATATATTATCTACTGTACATAAAATATCAAAAAGTACACCAAATATGTGTTATATATACTGTAAATAAACTATCAAAATATTCAGTAATTATATTTAATATACTGTACATAAAATATCTAAAATTACACCAAATGTATATTATACACTCAAAATAAAATATCAAAAATGACAGTAAATATATATTACACTCTATGTAAAATATCAAAAACTACACCAAATATATAGTATATAATTTACATAAAATATCAAAAGTACACCAAATATATATTATATACTGTACATAAAATATCAAAAAGTACAGTAAATATATTTCAAATATTGTACATATAATATTAACTAAAACTACACCAAATACATTTTATATACTGTAAATAAAATATCAAAAATTACAGTAAGTATATATTATCTACTGTACATAAAATATCAAAAAGTACACCAAATATGTGTTATATATACTGTAAATAAACTATCAAAATCTTCAGTAATTATATTTAATATACTGTACAAAAAATATCAAAAATTACACCAAATATATATTATACACTCTAAATAAAATATCAAAAATGACAGTAAATATATATTACACTCTATGTAAAATATCAAAAACTACACCAAATATATGTTATATAATTTACATAAAATATCAAAAGTACACCAAATATATATTATATACTGTACATAAAATATCAGAAAGTACAGTATATATATTTCATATATTGTACATATTATACTAACTAAAAGTACACCAAATACATTTTACATACGGTAAATAGAATATCAAAAATTACAGTAAGTATATATTATCTACTGTACATAAAATATCCAAAAGTACACCAAATATGTGTTATATATACTATAAATAAACTATCAAAATCTTCAGTAATTATATTTAATATACTGTACATAAAATATCAAAAATTACACCAAATGTATATTATACACTCTAAATAAAATATCAAAATGGACAGTAAATATATATTACACTCTATGTAATATATCAAAAACTACACCAAATATATATTATATAATTTACATAAAATATCAAAAGTACACCAAATATATATTATTCACTGTACATAAAATATCAAAAAGTACAGTAAATATATTTCATATATTGTACATAATATTAACTAAAAGTACACCAAATACATTTTACATACTCTAAATAAAATATCAAAAATTACAGTAAGTATATATTATCTACTGTACATAAAATATCAAAAAGTACACCAAATATGTGTTATATATACTGTAAATAAACTATCAAAATATTCAGTAATTATATTTAATATACTGTTCAGAAAATATCAAAAATTACACCAAATGTATATTATACACTCTAAATAAAATATCAAAAAGGACAGTAAATATATATTACACTCTATGTAAAATATCAAAAACTACACCAAATATATATTATATAATTTACATAAAATATCAAAAGTACACCAAATATATATTATATACTGTACATAAAATATCAAAAAGTACAGTAAATATATTTCATATATTGTACATATAATATTAACTAAAACTACACCAAATACATTTTACATACTGTAAATAAAATATCAAAAATTACAGTAAGTATATATTATCTACTCTACATAAAATATCAAAAAGTACACCAAATATGTGTTATATATACTGTAAATAAACTATCAAAATCTTCAGTAATTATATTTAATATACTGTACATAAAATATCAAAAATTACACCAAATGTATATTATACACTCTAAATAAAATATCAAAAATGACAGTAAATATATATTACACTCTATGTAAAATATCAAAAACTACACCAAATATAAATTATATAATTTACATAAAATATCAAAAGTACACCAAATATATATTATATACTGTACATAAAATATCAAAAAGTACAGTAAATATATTTCATATATTGTACATATAATATTAACTAAAAGTACACCAAATACCTTTTACATACTGTAAATAAAATATCAAAAATCACAGTAAGTATATATTATCTACTGTACATAAAATATCAAAAAGTACACCAAATATGTGTTATATATACTGTAAATAAACTATCAAAATATTCAGTAATTATATTTAATATACTGTACATAAAATATCAAAAATTACACCAAATGTATATTATACAATCTAAATAAAATATCAAAAAGGACAGTAAATATATATTACACACTATGTTAAATATCAAAAACTACACCAAATTTATATTATATAATTTACATAAAATATCAAAAGTACACCAAATATATATTATATACTGTACATAAAATATCAAAAAGTACAGTAAATATATTTCATATATTGTACATATAATATTAACTAAAAGTACACCAAATACATTTTACATACTGTAAATAAAATATAAAAAATTACAGTAAGTATATATTATCTACTGTACATTAAATATCAAAAAGTACAGTAAATATATTTCATATATTGTACATATAATATTAACTAAAAGTACACCAAATACATTTTACATACTGTAAATAAAATATAAAAAATTCCAGTAAGTATATATAATCTACTGTACATAAAATATCAAAAAGTACACCAAATAGGTGTTATATATACTGTAAATGAACTATCAAAATCTTCAGTAATTATATTTAATATACTGTTCATAAAATATCAAAAATTACACCAAATGTATATTATACACTCTAAATAAAATATCAAAAAGGACAGTAAATATATATTTCACTCTATGTAAAATATCAAATACTACACCAAATATATATTATATAATTTACATAAAATATCAAAAGTACACCAAATATATATTATACACTGTACATAAAATATCAAAAAGTACAGTAAATATATTTCATATATTGTACATATAATATTAACTAAAAGTACACCAAATACATATTTCTTACAGTAAATAAAATATCAAAAATTACAGTAAGTATATATTATCTACTGTACATAAAATATCAAAAAGTACACCAAATATGTGTTATATATACTGTAAATAAACTATCAAAATCTTCAGTAATTATATTTAATATACTGTACATAAAATATCAATAATTAAACCAAATGTATATTATACACTCTAAATAAAATATCAAAATGACAGTAAATATATATTACACTCTATGTAAAATATCAAAAACTACACCAAATATATATTATTTAATTTACATAAAATATCAAAAGTACACCAAATATATATTATATATGGTACATAAAATATCAAAAAGTACAGTAAATATATTTCATATATTGTACATATAATATTAACTAAAAGTACACCAAATACATTTTACATACTGTAAATAAAATATCAAAAATTACAGTAAGTATATATTATCTACTGTACATAAAATATCAAAAAGTACAACAAATATGGGATATATATATACTGTAAATAAACTATCAAAATCTTCAATAATTATATTTAATATACTGTACATAAAATATCAAAAATTACACCAAATGTATATTATATACTCTAAATAAAATATCAAAAAGGACAGTAAATATATTTCATATATTGTACATATAATATTAACTAAAAGTACACCAAATACCTTTTACATACTGTAAATAAAATATCAAAAATCACAGTAAGTATATATTATCTACTGTACATAAAATATCAAAAAGTACACCAAATATGTGTTATATATACTGTAAATAAACTATCAAAATATTCAGTAATTATATTTAATATACTGTTCATAAAATATCAAAAATTACACCAAATGTATATTATACACTCTAAATAAAATATCAAAAAGGACAGTAAATATATATTACACACTATGTTAAATATCAAAAACTACACCAAATTTATATTATATAATTTACATAAAATATCAAAAGTACACCAAATATATATTATATACTGTACATAAAATATCAAAAAGTACAGTAAATATATTTCATATATTGTACATATAATATTAACTAAAAGTACACCAAATACATTTTACATACTGTAAATAAAATATAAAAAATTACAGTAAGTATATATTATCTACTGTACATTAAATATCAAAAAGTACAGTAAATATATTTCATATATTGTTCATATAATATTAACTAAAAGTACACCAAATACATTTTACATGCTGTAAATAAAATATAAAAAATTCCAGTAAGTATATATAATCTACTGTACATAAAATATCAAAAAGTACACCAAATAGGTGTTATATATACTGTAAATGAACTATCAAAATCTTCAGTAATTATATTTAATATACTGTTCATAAAATATCAAAAATTACACCAAATGTATATTATACACTCTAAATAAAATATCAAAAAGGACAGTAAATATATATTTCACTCTATGTAAAATATCAAATACTACACCAAATATATATTATATAATTTACATAAAATATCAAAAGTACACCAAATATATATTATACACTGTACATAAAATATCAAAAAGTACAGTAAATATATTTCATATATTGTACATATAATATTAACTAAAAGTACAACAAATACATTTTTCTTACAGTAAATAAAATATCAAAAATTACAGTAAGTATATATTATCTACTGTACATAAAATATCAAAAAGTACACCAAATATGTGTTATATATACTGTAAATAAACTATCAAAATCTTCAGTAATTATATTTATTATACTGTACATAAAATATAAAAAATTAAACCAAATGTATATTATACACTCTAAATAAAATATCAAAATGACAGTAAATATATATTACACTCTATGTAAAATATCAAAAACTACACCAAATATATATTATTTAATTTACATAAAATATCAAAAGTACACCAAATATATATTATATATGGTACATAAAATATCAAAAAGTACAGTAAATATATTTCATATATTGTACATATAATATTAACTAAAAGTACACCAAATACATTTTACATAATGTAAATAAAATATGAAAAATTACAGTAAGTATATATTATCTACTGTACATAAAATATCAAAAAGTACACCAAATATGTGTTAAATATACTGTAAATACACTATCAAAAACTTCAGTAATTATATTTAATATACTTTACATAAAATATCAAAAATTACACCAAATGTATATTATACACTCTAAATAAAATATCAAAAAGGACAGTAAATATATATTTCACTCTATGTAAAATATCAAAAACTACACCAAATATATATTATATAATTTACATAAAATATCAAAAGTACACCAAATATATATTATATACTGTACATAAAATATCAAAAAGTACAGTAAATATATTTCATATATTGTACATATAATATTAACTAAAAGTACACCAAATACATTTTACATACAGTAAATAAAATATCAAAAATTACAGTAAGTATATATTATCTACTGTACATAAAATATCAAAAAGTACACCAAATATGTGTTATATATACTGTAAATAAACTATCAAAATCTTCAGTAATTATATTTAATATACTGTACATAATATATCAAAAATTACACCAAATGTATATTATACACTCTAAATAAAATATCAAAAAGGACAGTAAATATATATTACACTCTATGTAACATATCAAAAACTACACCAAATATATATTATATAATTTACATAAAATATCAAACGTACACCAAATATATATTATATACTGTACATAAAATATCAAAAAGTACAGTAAACGTATTTCATATATTGTACATATAATAATAACTAAAAGTACACCAAATACATTTTACATACTGTAAATAAAATATCAAAAATTACAGTAAGTGTATATTATCTACTGTACATAAAATATCAAAAGGTACACCAAATATGTGTTATATATACTGTAAATAAACTATCAAAACCTTCAGTAATTATATTTAATATACTGTACATAAAATATGAAAAATTACACCAAATGTATATTATACACTCTAAATAAAATATTAAAAAGGACAGTAAATATATATTATACTCTATGTAAAATATCAAAAACTACACCAAATATATATTATATAATTTACATAAAATATCAAAAGTACTCCAAATATATATTATATACTGTACACAAAATATCAAAAAGTACAGTAAATATATTTCATATATTGTACATATAATACTAACTAAAAGTACACCAAATACATTTTATATACTGTAAATAAAATATCAAAAATTTCATTAAATATATAATATCTACTGTACATAAAATATCAAAAAGTACACCAAATATGTGTTATACATACTGTAAATAAACTATCAAAATCTTCAGTAATTATATTTAATATACTGTTCATAAAATATCAAAAATTACACCAAATGTATATTATACACTCTAAATAAAATATCAAAAATGACAGTAAATATATATTACAAACTATGTAAAATATCAAAAACTACACCAGATATATATTATATAATTTACATAAAATATCAAAAGTACAACAAATATATATTATATACTGTACATAAAATATCAAAAAGTACAGTAAATATATTTCATAGCTTGTACATATAATATTAACTAAAAGTACACCAAATACATTTTACATACTGTAAATAAAATATCAAAAATTATAGTAAATGTATATTATCTACTGTACATAAAATATCAAAAAGTACACCAATTATGTGTTATATATACTGTAAATAAACTATCAAAATCTTCAGTAATTATATTTAATATACTGTACATAAAATATCAAAAATTACACCAAATGTATATTATACACTCTAAATAAAATATCAAAAACGACAGTAAATATATATTACACTCTATGTAAAATATCAAAAACTACACCAAATATATATTATATAATTTACATAAAATATCAAAAGTACACCAAATATATATTATATACTGTACCTAAAATATCAAAAAGTACAGTAAATATATTTCATATATTGTACATATAATATAACTAAAACTCCACCAAATACATTTTATATACTGTAAATAAAATATCAAAAATTACAGTAAGTATATATTATCTACTGTACATAAAATATCAAAAAGTACACCAAATATGTGTTATATATACTGTAAATAAACTATCAAAATCTTCAGTAATTATATTTAATATACTGTACATAAAATATCAATAATTACACCAAATGTATATTATACATTCTAAATAAAATATCAAAAATGACAGTAAATATATATTACACTCTATGTAAAATATCAAAAACTACACCAAATATGTATTATATAATTTACATAAAATATCAAAAGAACACCAAATATATATTATATACTGTACATAAATTATCAAAAAGTACAGTAAATATATTTCATATATTGTACATATAATATTAACTAAAAGTACACCAAATACATTTTATATACTGTAAATAAAATATCAAAAATTACAGTAAATATATATTATCTACTGTACATAAAATATCAAAAAGTACACCAAATATGTGTTATATATAATGTAAATAAATTATCAAAATCTTCAGTAATTATATTTAATATACTGTACATAAAATATCAAAAATTACACCAAATGTATATTATACACTCTAAATAAAATATCAAAAAGGACAGTAAATATATATTACACACTTTGTTAAATATCAAAAACTACACCAAATATATATTATATAATTTACATAAAATATCAAAAGTACACCAAATATATATTATATACTGTACATAAAATATCAAAAAGTACAGTAAATATATTTCATATATTGTACATATAATATTAACTAAAAGTACACCAAATACATTTTACATACTGTAAATAAAATATAAAAAATTACAGTAAGTATATATTATCTACTGTACATTAAATATCAAAAAGTACAGTAAATATATTTCATATATTGTACATATAATATTAACTAAAATACACCAAATACATTTTACATACTGTAAATAAAATATAAAAAATTCCAGTAAGTATATATAATCTACTGTACATAAAATATCAAAAAGTACACCAAATAGGTGTTATATATACTGTAAATGAACTATGAAAATCTTCAGTAATTATATTTAATATACTGTTCATAAAATATCAAAAATTACACCAAATGTATATTATACACTCTAAATAAAATATCAAAAAGGACAGTAAATATATATTTCACTCTATGTAAAATATCAAATACTACACCAAATATATATTATATAATTTACATAAAATATCAAAAGTACCCCAAATATATATTATATACTGTACATAAAATATCAAAAAGTACAGTAAATATATTTCATATATTGTACATATAATATTAACTAAAAGTACACCAAATACATTTTTCTTACAGTAAATAAAATATCAAAAATTACAGTAAGTATATATTATCTACTGTACATAAAATATCAAAAAGTACACCAAATATGTGTTATATATACTGTAAATAAACTATCAAAATCTTCAGTAATTATATTTATTATACTGTACATAAAATATAAAAATTAAACCAAATGTATATTATACACTCTAAATAAAATATCAAAATGACAGTAAATATATATTGCACTCTATGTAAAATATCAAAAACTACACCAAATATATATTATTTAATTTACATAAAATATCAAAAGTACACCAAATATATATTATATATGGTACATAAAATATCAAAAAGTACAGTAAATATATTTCATATATTGTACATATAATATTAACTAAAAGTACACCAAATACATTTTACATACAGTAAATAAAATATCAAAAATTACAGTAAGTATATATTATCTACTGTACAAAAAATATCAAAAAGTACACCAAATATGTGTTATATATACTGTAAATAAACTATCAAAATCTTCAGTAATTATATTTAATATACTGTACATAATATATCAAAAATTACACCAAATGTATATTATACACTCTAAATAAAATATCAAAAAGGACAGTAAATATATATTACACTCTATGTAACATATCAAAAACTACACCAAATATATATTATATAATTTACATAAAATATCAAACGTACACCAAATATATATTATATACTGTACATAAAATATCAAAAAGTACAGTAAACGTATTTCATATATTGTACATATAATAATAACTAAAAGTACACCAAATACATTTTACATACTGTAAATAAAATATCAAAAATTACAGTAAGTGTATATTATCTACTGTACATAAAATATCAAAAAGTACCCCAAATATGTGTTATATATACTGTAAATAAACTATCAAAATCTTCAGTAATTATATTTAATATACTGTACATAAAATATGAAAAATTACACCAAATGTATATTATACACTCTAAATAAAATATGAAAAAGGACAGTAAATATATATTATACTCTATGTAAAATATCAAAAACTACACCAAATATATATTATATAATTTACATAAAATATCAAAAGTACTCCAAATATATATTATATACTGTACACAAAATATCAAAAAGTACAGTAAACATATTTCATATATTGTACATATAATACTAATTAAAGTACACCAAATACATTTTATATACTGTAAATAAAATATCAAAAATTACATTAAATATATAATATCTACTGTACATAAAATACCAAAAAGTACACCAAATATGTGTTATATATACTGTAAATAAACTATCAAAATCTTCAGTAATTATATTTAATATACTGTACATAAAATATCAATAATTACACCAAATGTATATTATACATTCTAAATAAAATATCAAAAATGACAGTAAATATATATTACACACTATGTAAAATATCAAAAACTACACCAAATATATATTATATAATTTACATAAAATATCAAAAGAACACCAAATATATATTATATACTGTACATAAATTATCAAAAAGTACAGTAAATATATTTGATATATTGTACATATAATATTAACTAAAAGTACACCAAATACATTTTATATACTGTAAATAAAATATCAAAAATTACGGTAAATATATATTATCTACTGTACATAAAATATCAAAAAGTACACCAAATATGTGTTATATATAATGTAAAGAAATTATCAAAATCTTCAATAATTATATTTAATATACTGTACATAAAATATCAAAAATTACACCAAATGTATATTATACACTCTAAATAAAATATCAAATAGGACAGTAAATATATATTACACCCTATGTAAAATATCAAAAACTACATCAAATATATATTATATAATTTACATAAAATATCAAAAGTACACCAAATATACATTATATACTGTACATAAAATATCAATAAGTACAGTAAATATATTTCATATATTGTACATATAATATTAACTAAAAGTACAACAAATACATTTTACATACGGTAAATAAATATCAAAAATTACAGTAAATATATATTATCTACTGTACATAAAATATCAAAAAGTACACCAAATATGTGTTATATATACTGTAAATAAATTATCAAAATCTTCAGTAATTATATTTAATATACTGTACATAAAATATCAAAAATTACACCAAATGTATATTATACACTCTAAATAAAATATCAAAAAGGACACTAAATATATATTACACTCTATGTAAAATATCAAAAACTACACCAAATATATATTATATAATTTACATAAAATATCAAAAGTACACCAAATATATATTATATACTGTACATAAAATATCAAAAAGTACAGTAAATATATTTCATATATTGTACGTATAATATTAACTAAAAGTACAGCAAATACATTTTACATACGGTAAATAAAATATCAAAATTTACAGTAAGTACATATTATCTACTGTACATAAAATATCAAAAAGTACACCAAATATGTGTTATATATACTGTAAATAAACTATCAAAATCTTCACTAATTATATTTAATATACTGTACATAAAATATCAAAAATTACACCAAATGTATATTATACACTCTAAATAAAATATCAAAAATGACAGTAAATATAAATTACACTCTATGTAAAATATCAAAAACTACACCAAATATATATTATTTAATTTACATAAAATATCAAAAGTACTCCAAATATATAGTATATACTGTACCTAAAATATCAAAAAGTACAGTAAATATATTTCATATATTGTACATATAATATTAACTAAAACTACACCAAATACATTTTATATACTGTAAATAAAATATCAAAAAGTACAGTAAGTATATATTATCTACTGTACATAAAATATCAATAAGTACACCAAATATGTGTTATATATAGTGTAAATAAACTATCAAAATCTTCAGTAATTATATTTAATATACTGTACATAAAATATCAAAAATTACACCAAATGTATATTCTACACTCTAAATAAAATATCAAAAATGACAGTAAATATATATTACACTCTATGTAAAATATCAAAAACTACACCAAATATATAGTATATAATTTACATAAAACATCAAAAGTACACCAAATATATATTACATACTGTACATAAAATATCAAAAAGTACAGTAAATATATTTCATATATTGTACATATAATATTAACTAAAAGTACACCAAATACATTTAACATACTGTAAATAAAATATGAAAAATTACAGTAAGTATATATTAGCTACTGTACATAAAATATCAAAAAGTACACCAAATATGTGTTATATATACTGTAAATAAACTATCAAAATCTTCAGTAATTATATTTAATAAACTGTACATAAAATATCAATAATTACACCAAATGTATATTATACACTCTAAATAAAATATAAAAAAGGACAGTAAATATATATTACACTCTATGTAAAATATCAAAAACTACACCAAATTTATATTATATAATTTACATAAAATATCAAAAGTACACCAAATATATATCATACACAGTACATAAAATATCAAAAAGTACAGTAAATATGTTTCATATATTGTACATATAATATTAACTAAAAGTACACCAAATATATTTTACATACTGTAAATAAAATTTCAAAAATTACAGTAAGTATATAGTATATACTGTACATAAAATATCAAAAAGTACACCAAATATGTGTAATATATACTGTAAATTATCAAAACCTTCGGTAATTATATTTAATACACTGTACATAAAATATCAATAATTACACCAAAGGTATATTATACACTCTAAATAAAATATCAAAAATGACAGTAAATATATATTACACTCTCTGTAAAATATCAAAAACTACACCAAATATATATTCTATAATTTACATAAAATATCAAAAGTACACCAAATATATATTATATACTGTACATAAAATATCAAAAAGTACAGTAAATATATTTCATATATTGTACATATAATATTAACTAAAGGTACACCAAATACATTTTATATACTGTAAATAAAATATCAAAAATTACAGTAAGTATATAGTATCTACTGTACATAAAATATCAAAAAGTACACCAAATATGTGTTATATATACTGTAAATAAACTATCAAAAACTTCAGTAATTATATTTAATATACTGTACATAAAATATCAAAAATTACACCAAATGTATATTATACACTCTAAATAAAATATCAAAAATGACAGTAAATATATATTACACTCTATGTAAAATATCAAAAACTACACCAAATATATATTATATAATTTACATAAAATATCAAAAGTACACCAAATATATATTATATACTGTACATAAAATATCAAAAAGTACAGTAAATATATTTCATATATTGCACATATAATATTAACTAAAAGTACACCAAATACCTTTTACATACTGTAAATAAAATATCAAAAATTACAGTAAGTATATATTATCTACTGTACATAAAATATCAAAAAGTACACCAAATATGTGTTACATATACTGTAAATAAACTATCAAAATCTTCAGTAATTATATTTAATATACTGTACATAAAATATCAAAAATTACACCAAATGTATATTATGCACTCCAAATAAAATATGAAAAAGGACAGTAAATATATATTACACTCTATGTAAAATATCAAAAACTACACCAAATATATATTATATAATTTACATAAAATATCAAAAGTACACCAAATATATATTATGTACTGTACATAAAATATCAAAAAGTACAGTAAATATATTTCATATATTGTACATATAATATTAACTAAAAGTACACCAAATACATATTACATACTGTAAATAAAATATCAAAAATTACAGTAAGTTTATATTATCTACTGTACATAAAATATCAAAAAGTACACCAAATATGTGTTACATATACTGTAAATAAACTATCAAAATCTTCAGTAATTATATTTAATATACTGTACATAAAATATCAAAAATTACACCAAATGTATATTATACACTCCAAATAAAATATGAAAAAGGACAGTAAATATATATTACACTCTATGTAAAATATCAAAAACTACACCAAATATATATTATATAATTTACATAAAATATCAAAAGTACACCAAATATATATTATATACTGTAAATAAAATATCAAAAAGTATAGTAAATATGTTTCATATATTGTACATATAATATTAACTAAAAGTACACCAAATACATTTTACATACTGTAAATAAAATATCAAAAATTACAGTAAGTATATATTATCTACTGTACATAAATTATTAAAAAGAACACCAAATATGTGTTATAAATACTGTAAATAAACTATCGAAAGCTTCAGTAATTATATTTAATATACTGTACATAAAATATCAAAAATTGCACCAAATGCATATTATAAACTCTAAATAAAATATCAAAAACGACAGTAAATATATATTACACTCTATGTAAAATATCAAAAACTACACCAAATATATATTATATAATTTACATAAAATATCAAAAGTACACCAAATATATATTATATACTGTACCTAAAATATCAAAAAGTACAGTAAATATATTTCATATATTGTACATATAATATTAACTAAAACTCCACCAAATACATTTTATATACAGTAAATAAAATATCAAAAATTACAGTAAGTATATATTATCTACTGTACATAAAATATCAAAAAGTACACCAAATATGTGTTATATATACTGTAAATAAACTATCAAAATCTTCAGTAATTATATTTAATATACTGTACATAAAATATCAATAAATAAACCAAATGTATATTATACACTCTAAATAAAATATCAAAAAGGACAGTAAATATATATTACACTCTATGTAAAATATCAAAAACTACACGGTATATATTATATAATTTACATAAAATATCAAAAGCACACCAAATATATATTATATACTGTACATAAAATATCAAAAATTACAGTAAATATATTTCATATTTTGTACATATACTATTAACTAAAACTACACCAAATACATTTTACATACTGTAAATAAAACATCAAAAATTCAGTATGTATATATTATCTACTGTACATAAAATATCAAAAAGTACACCAAATATGTGTTATTTATACTGTTAATAAACTATCAAAATCTTCAGTAATTATATTTAATATACTGTACATAAAATATCAAAAATTACACCAAATGTATGTTATACACTCTAAATAAAATATCAAAAAGGACAGTAAATATATATTACACTCTATGTAAAATATCAAAAACTACACCAAATATATACTATATAATTTACATAAAATATCAAAAGTACACCAAATATATATTATATACTGTACATAAAATATCAAAAAGTACAGTAAATATATTTCATATATTGTACATATAATATTAACTAAAACTACACCAAATACATTTTGTATACTGTAAATAAAATATCAAAAAGAACAGAAAATATATATTACACTGTACATAAAATATCAAAAAGTACACCAAATATGTGTAATATATACCGTAAGTTTACTATCAAATACTACAGTAATTATATTTAATGTACTGTACATAAAATATCAAAAATTACACCAAATGTATATTATATACTCTAAATAAAATATCAAAAAGGAAAGTAAATATATATTACACACCCTATGTGAAATATCAAAAACTACACCAAATATATATTATATAACTTACATAAAATATGAAAAGTACACCAAATATATATTATATACTGTACCTAAAATATCAAAAAGTACAGTATATATATTTCATATATTGTACATATAATATATACTAAAACTACACCAAATACATTTTATATACTGTAAATAAAATATCAAAAATTACAGTAAGTATATATTATCTACAGTACATAAAATATCAAAAAGTACACCAAATATGTGTTTTATATACTGTAAATAAAATATCAAAACCTTCAGTAATTATATGTAATATACTGTACATAAAATATCAATAATTACACCAAATGTATATTATACACTCTAAATAAAATATCAAAAAGACAGTAAATATATATTACACTCTATGTAAAATATCAAAAACTACACCAAATATATATTATATAATTTACATAAAATATCAAAAGTACACCAAATATATATTATATACTGTACATAAAATATCAAAAAGTACAGTAAATATATTTCATATAATGTACATATTATATTAACTAAAAGAACAACAAATACATTTTACATACTGTAAATAAAATATCAAAAATTACACTAAGTATATATTATCTACCGTACATAAAATATCAAAAAGTACACCAAATATGTGTTATATATACTGTAAATAAACTATCAAAATCTTCAATAATTATATTTAATATACTGTACATAAAATATCAAAAATTACACCAAATGTATATTATACACTCTAAATAAAATATCAAAAAGGACAGTAAATATATATTATACTATATGTAAAATATCAAAAACTACACCAAATATATATTATATAATTTACATAAAATATCAAAAGTACACCAAATATATATTATATACTGTACATAAAATATCAAAAAGTACAGTAAATATATTTCATATATTGTACATATAATATTAACTAAAGTACACCAAATACATTTTATATACTGTAAATAAAATATCAAAAATTACAGTAAATATATATTATCTACTGTACATAAAATATCAAAAAGTACACCAAATATGTGTTATATATACTGTAAATAAATTATCAAAATCTTCAGTAATTATATTTAATATACTGTACATAAAATATCAAAAATTACACCAAATGTATATTATACACTCTAAATAAAATATCAAAAAGGACACTAAATATATATTACACTCTATATAAAATATCAAAAACTACACCAAATATATATTATATAATTTACATAAAATATTAAAAGTACACCAAATATATATTATATACTGTACATAAAATATCAAAAAGTACAGTAAATATATTTCATATATTGTACATATAATATTAACTAAAAGTACAACAAATACATTTTACATACGGTAAATAAAATATCAAAAATTACAGTAAGTATATATTATCTACTGTACATAAATTATCAAAAAGAACACCAAATATGTGTTATATATACTGTAAATAAACTATCAAAATCTTCAGTAATTATATTTAATATACTGTACATAAAATATCAAAAATTACACCAAATGTATATTATACACTCTAAATATAATATCAAAAATGACAGTAAATATAAACTACACTCTATGTAAAATATCAAAAACTACACCAAATATATATTATATAATTTACATAAAATATCAAAAGTACACCAAATATATATTATATACTGTACATAAAATATCAAAAACTACAGTAAATATATTTCATATATTGTACATATAATATTATCTAAAACTACACCAAATATATTTTATATACTGTAAATAAAATATCAAAAATTACATTAAATATATATTACACACCCTATGTAAAACATCAAAAACTACACCAAATATATATTATGTAATTTACATAAAATATCAAAAGCACAGCAAATATATCTTGTATACTGTACATAAAATATCAAAAAGTACAGTAAATATATTTCATATTTTGTACATATACTATTAACTGAAACTACACCAAATACATTTTACATACTGTAAATAAAACTTCAAAAATTCAGTATGTATATATTATCTACTGTACATCAAATATCAAAAAGTACACCAAATATGTGTTATTTATACTGTTAATAAACTATCAAAATCTTCAGTAATTATATTTAATATACTGTACATAAAATATCAAAAATTACACCAAATGTATATTATACACTCTAAATAAAATATCAAAAAGGACAGTAAATATATATTACACTCTATGTAAAATATCAAAAACTACACCAAATATATATTATATAATTTACATGAAATAACAAAAGTACACCAAATATATATGATATACTTTACATAAAATATCAAAAAGTACAGTAAATATATTTCATATATTGTACATATAATATTAACTAAAACTACACCAAATACATTTTGTATACTGTAAATAAAATATCAAAAAGAACAGAAAATATATATTACACTGTACATAAAATATCAAAAAGTACACCAAATATGTGTAATATATACCGTAAGTTTACTATCAAATACTACAGTAATTATATTTAATATACTGTACATAAAATATCAAAAATTACACCAAATGTATATTATATACTCTAAATAAAATATCAAAAAGGAAAGTAAATATATATTACACACCCTATGTGAAATATCAAAAACTACACCAAATATATATTATATAACTTACATAAAATATGAAAAGTACACCAAATATATATTATATACTGTACCTAAAATATCAAAAAGTACAGTAAATATATTTCATATATTGTACAGATAATATATACTAAAACTACACCAAATACATTTTATATACTGTAAATAAAATATCAAAAACTACAGTAAGTATATATTATCTACTGTACATAAAATATCAAAAAGTACACCAAATATGTGTTATATATACTGTAAATAAATTATCAAAATCTTCAGTAATTATATTTAATATACTGTACATAAAATATCAAAAATTACACCAAATGTATATTATACACTCTAAATAAAATATCAAAAAGGATACTAAATATATATTACACTCTATATAAAATATCAAAAACTACACCAAATATATATTATATAATTTACATAAAATATCAAAAGTACACCAAATATATATTATATACTGTACATAAAATATCAAAAAGTACAGTAAATATATTTCATATATTGTACATATAATATTAACTAAAAGTACAACAAATACATTTTACATACGGTAAATAAAATATCAAAAATTACAGTAAGTATATATTATCTACTGTACATAAAATATGAAAAAGTACAACAAATATGTGTTATATATACTGTAAATAAACTATCAAAATATTCAGTAATTATATTTAATATACTGTACATAAAATATCAAAAATTACACCAAATGTATATTATACACTCTAAATATAATATCAAAAATGACAGTAAATATAAACTACACTCTATGTAAAATATCAAAAACTACACCAAATATATATTATATAATTTACATAAAATATCAAAAGTACACCAAATATATATTATATACTGTACATAAAATATCAAAAAGTACAGTAAATATATTTCATATATTGTACATATAATATTAACTAAAACTACACCAAATACATTTTACATACTGTAAATAAAATACCAAAAATTACATTAAATATATATTACACACCCTATGTAAAACATCAAAAACTACACCAAATATATATTATATAATTTAAATAAAATATCAAAAGCACAGCAAATATATCTTGTACACTGTACATAAAATATCAAAAAGTACAGTATATATATTTCATATATTGTATATATAATATTAACTAAAAGTACACCAAATACATTTTATATACTGTAAATAGAATATCAAAAAGTACAGTAAATATATATTACATAATGTACGTAAAATATCAAAAGTACTCCAAATATTTATTATATACTGTACATAAAATATCAAACAGTACAGTAACTTTATTTCATATATTGTACATATAATATTAACTAAAACTACACCAAATACATTTTATATACTGTAAATAATATATCAAAAAGTACAGTAAATATATATTACATAATGTACATAAAATATCAAAAATTACACCAAATGTATATTATATACTGTTAATAAAATATCAAAAAGTACAGTAAATATATATTACACACCCTATGTAAAATATCAAAAACTACACCAAATATATATTATATAATTTACATAAAATATCAAAAGTACACCAAATATATATTATATACTATACATAAAATATCAAAAAGTACAGTAAATATATTTCATATATTGTACATATTATATTAACTAAAACTACACCAAATACATTTTATATACTGTAAATAAAATATCAAAAATTACAGTAAGTATATATTATCTACTGTACATAAAATATCAAAAAGTACAGCAAATATGTGTTATACATACTGTAAATAAACTATCAAAATCTTCAGTAATTATATTTAATATACTGTACATAAAATATCAATAATTACACCAAATGTATATTATACACTCTAAATAAAATATCAAAAAGGACAGTAAATATATATTACACTCTATGTAAAATATCAAATACTACACCGTATATATTATATAATTTACATAAAATATCAAAAGTACACCAAATATATATTATATACTGTACATAAAATATCAAAAATTACAGTAAATATATTTCATATTTTGTACATATACTATTAACTAAAACTACACCAAATACATTTTACATACTGTAAATAAAACATCAAAAATTCAGTATGTATATATTATCTACTGTACATAAAATAACAAAAAGTACACCAAATATGTGTTATTTATACTGTTAATAAACTATCAAAATCTTCAGTAATTATATTTAATATACTGTACATAAAATATCAAAAATTACACCAAATGTATATTATACACTCTAAATAAATTATCAAAATGGACAGTAAATATATATTACACTCTATGAAAAATATCAAAAACTACACCAAATATATATTATATAATTTACATAAAATATCAAAAGTACACCAAATATGTATTACATACTGTACATAAAATATCAAAAAGTACAGTAAATATATTTCATATATTGTACATATAATATTAACTAAAAGTACACGAAATACATTTAACATACTGTAAATAAAATATGAAAAATTACAGTAAGTATATATTATCTACTGTACATAAAATATCAAAAAGTACACCAAATATGTGTTATATATACTGTAAATAAACTATCAAAATCTTCAGTAATTATATTTAATAAACTGTACACAAAATATCAAAAATTACACCAAATGTATATTATACACTCTAAATAAAATATCAAAAACGACAGTAAATATATATTACACTCTATGTAAAATATCAAAAACTACACCAAATATATATTATATAATTTACATAAAATATCAAAAGTACACCAAATATATATTATACACTGTACATAAATTATCAAAAAGTACAGTAAATATATTTCATATATTGTACATATAATATTAACTAAATGTACACCAAATGTATTTTACATACTGTAAATAAAATATCAAAAATTACAGTAAGTATATAGTATCTACTGTACATAAAATATCAAAAAGTACACCAAATATGTGTAATATATACTGTAAATTATCAAAACATTCAGTAATTATATTTAATATACTGTACATAAAATATCAATAATTACATCAAAGGTATATTATACACTCTAAATAAAATATCAAAAATGACAGTAAATATATATTACACTCTATGTAAAATAACAAAAACTACACCAAATATATATTCTATAATTTACATAAAATATCAAATGTACACCAAATATATATTATATACTGTACATAAAATATCAAAAAGTACAGTAAATATATTTCATATATTGTACATATAATATTAACTAAAGGTACACCAAATACATTTTATATACTGTAAATAAAATATCAAAAATTACAGTAAGTATATAGTATCTACTGTACATAAAATATCAAAAAGTACACCAAATATGTGTTATATATACTGTAAATAAACTATCAAAAACTTCAGTAATTATATTTAATATACTGTACATAAAATATCAAAAATTACACCAAATGTATATTATACACTCTAAATAAAATATCAAAAATGACAGTAAATATATATTACACTCTATGTAAAATATCAAAAACTACACCAAATATATATTATATAATTTACATAAAATATCAAAAGTACACCAAATATATATTATATACTGTACATAAAATATCAAAAAGTACAGTAAATATATTTCATATATTGTACATATAATATTAGCTAAAAGTACACCAAATACCTTTTACATACTGTAAATAAAATATCAAAAATTACAGTAAGTATATATTATCTACTGTACATAAAATATCAAAAAGTACACCAAATATGTGTTACATATACTGTAAATAAACTATCAAAATCTTCAGTAATTATATTTAATATACTGTACATAAAATATCAAAAATTACACCAAATGTATATTATACACTCCAAATAAAATATGAAAAAGGATAGTAAATATATATTACACTCTATGTGAAATATCAAAAACTACACCAAATATATATTATATAATTTACATAAAATATCAAAAGTACACCAAATATATATTATGTACTGTACATAAAATATCAAAAAGTACAGTAAATATATTTCATATATTGTACATATAATATTAACTAAAAGTACACCAAATACATTTTACATACTGTAAATAAAATATCAAAAATTACAGTAAGTATATATTATCTACTGTACATAAAATATCAAAAAGTACACCAAATATGTGTTACATATACTGTAAATAAACTATCAAAATCTTCAGTAATTATATTTAATATACTGTACATAAAATATCAAAAATTACACCAAATGTATATTATACACTCCAAATAAAATATGAAAAAGGACAGTAAATATATATTTCACTCTATGTAAAATATCAAAAACTACACCAAATATATATTATATAATTTACATAAAATATCAAAAGTACACCAAATATATATTATATACTGTAAATAAAATATCAAAAAGTATAGTAAATATGTTTCATATATTGTACATATAATATTAACTAAAAGTACACCAAATACATTTTACATACTGTAAATAAAATATCAGAAATTACAGTAAGTATATATTATCTACTGTACATAAATTATCAAAAAGAACACCAAATATGTGTTATAAATACTGTAAATAAACTATCGAAAGCTTCAGTAATTATATTTAATATACTGTACATAAAATATCAAAAATTGCACCAAATGCATATTATACACTCTAAATAAAATATCAAAAACGACAGTAAATATATATTACACTCTATGTAAAATATCAAAAACTACACCAAATATATATTATATAATTTACATAAAATATCAAAAGTACACCAAATATATATTATATACTGTACCTAAAATATCAAAAAGTACAGTAAATATATTTCATATATTGTACATATAATATTAACTAAAACTCCACCAAATACATTTTATATACAGTAAATAAATATCAAAAATTACAGTAAGTATATATTATCTACTGTACATAAAATATCAAAAAGTACACCAAGTATGTGTTATATATACTGTAAATAAACTATCAAAATCTTCAGTAATTATATTTAATATACTGTACATAAAATATCAATAATTACACCAAATGTATATTATACATTCTAAATAAAATATCAAAAATGACAGTAAATATATATTACACTCTATGTAATATATCAAAAACTACACCAAATATATATTATATAATTTACATAAAATATCAAAAGAACACCAAATATATATTATATACTGTACATAAAATATCAAAAAGTACAGTAAATATATTTCATATATTGTACACATAATATTAACTAAAAGTACACCAAATACATTTTATATACTGTAAAAAAAATATCAAAAATTACAGTAAATATATATTATCTACTGTACATAAAATATCAAAAAGTACACCAAATATGTGTTATATATACTGTAAATAAATTATCAAAATCTTCAGTAATTATATTTAATATACTGTACATATAATATCAAAAATTACACCAAATGTATATTATACACTCTAAATAAAATATCAAAAAGGACAGTAAATATATATTATACTCTATGTAAAATATCAAAAACTACACCAAATATATATTATATAATTTACATAAAATATCAAAAGTACACCAAATATACATTATATACTGTACATAAAATATCAAAAAGTACAGTAAATATATTTCATATATTGTACATATAATATTAACTAAAGTACACCAAATACATTTTATATACTGTAAATAAAATATCAAAAATTACAGTAAATATATATTATCTACTGTACATAAAGTATCAAAAAGTACACCAAATATGTGTTATATATACTGTAAATAAATTATCAAAATCTTCAGTAATTATATTTAATATACTGTACATAAAATATCAAAAATTACACCAAATGTATAATATACACTCTAAATAAAATATCAAAAACGACACTAAATATATATTACACTCTATATAAAATATCAAAAACTACACCAAATATATATTATATAATTTACATAAAATATCAAAAGTACACCAAATATATATTATATACTGTACATAAAATATCAAAAAGTACAGTAAATATATTTCATATATTGTACATATAATATTAACTAAAAGTACAACAAATACATTTTACATACGGTAAATAAAATATCAAAAATTACAGTAAGTATATATTATCTACTGTACATAAAATATCAAAAAGTACACCAAATACGTGTTATATATACTGTAAATAAACTATCAAAATATTCAGTAATTATATTTAATATACTGTACATAAAATATCAAATATTACACCAAATGTATATTATACACTCTAAATATATTATCAAAAATGACAGTAAATATAAACTACACTCTATGTAAAATATCAAAAACTACACCAAATATATATTATATAATTTACATAAAATATCAAAAGTACAACAAATATATATTATATACTGTACATAAAATATCAAAAAGTACAGTAAATATATTTCATATATTGTACATATAATATTAACTAAAACTACACCAAATACATTTTATATACTGTAAATAAAATATCAAAAATTACATTAAATATATATTACACACCCTATGTAAAACATCAAAAACTACACCAAATATGTCTTATATAATTTACATAAAATATCAAAAGCACAGCAAATATATCTTGTATACTGTACATAAAATATCAAAAAGTACAGTAAATATATTTCATATATTGTATATATAATATTAACTAAAAGTACACCAAATACATTTTATATACTGTAAATAAAATATCAAAAAGTACAGTAAATATATATTACATACTGTACGTAAAATATCAAAAGTACACCAAATATTTATTATATACTGTACATAAAATATCAAACAGTACAGTAACTTTATTTCATATATTGTACATATAATATTAACTAAAACTACACCAAATACATTTTATATACTGTAAATAATATAACAAAAATTACAGTAAATATATATTACATAATGTACATAAAATATCAAAAATTACACCAAATGTATATTATATACTGTAAATAAAATATCAAAAAGTACAGTAAATATATATTACACACCCTATGTAAAATGTCAAAAACTACATCAAATATATATTATATAATTTACATAATATATCAAAAGTACACCAAATATATATTATATACTGTACATAAAATATCAAAAAGTACAGTAAATATATCTCATATATTGTACATATAATATTAACTAAAACTACACCAAATACATTTTACATACTGTAAATAAAATATGAAAAATTACAGTAAGTATATATTATCTACTGCACATAAAATATCAAAATGTACACCAAATATGTGTTATATATACTGTAAATAAACTATCAAAATCTTCAGTAATTATATTTAATAATCTGTACAAAAAATATCAATAATTACACAAAATGTATATTATACACTCTAAATAAAATATCAAAAAGGACAGTAAATATATATTACACTCTATGTAAAATATCAAAAAGTACACCAAATATATATTATATAATTTACATAAAATATCAAAAGTACACCAAATATATATTATACACTGTACATAAAATATCAAATAGTACAGTAAATATATTTCATGTATTGTACATATAATATTAACTAAAAGTACACCAAATATATTTTACATACTGTAAATAAAATATCAAAAACTACAGTAAGTATATAGTATATACTGTACATAAAATATCAAAAAGTACACCAAATATGTGTAATATATACTGTAAATTATTAAAACCTTCAGTAATTATATTTAATATACTGTACATAAAATATCAAAAATTACACCAAATGTATATTATACACTCTAAATAAAATATCAAAAAGGACAGTAAATATATATTACACTCTATGTAAAATATCAAAAACTACACCAAATATATATTATATAATTTACATAAAATATCAAAAGTACACAAATTTTATATTATATACTGTACATAAAATATCAAAAAGTACAGTAAATATATTTCATATATTGTATATTTAATATTAACTAAAAGTACACCAAATACATTTTACATACGGTAAATAAAATATCAAAAATTACAGTAAGTATATATTATCTACTGTACATAAAATATCAAAAAGTACACCAAAGATGTGTTATATATACAGTAAATAAACTATCAAAATCTTCAGTAATTATATTTAATATACTGAACATAAAATATCAAAAATTACACCAAATGTATATTATACACTCTAAATAAAATATCAAAAATGACAGTAAATATATATTACACTCTATGTAAAATATCAAAAACTACACCAAATATATATTATATAATTTACATAAAATATCAAAAGTACACCAAATATATATTATATACTGTACATAAAATATCAAAAAGTACAGTAAACATATTTCATATATTGTACATATAATACTAACGAAAACTACACCAAATACATTTTACATACTGTAAAGAAAATATCAAAAATTACAGTAAGTATATATTATCTACTGTACATAAAGTATCAAAAAGTACGCCAAATATGTGTTATATATACTGTAAATAAACTATCAAAATCTTCAGTAATTATATTTAATATACTGTTCATAAAATATCAAAAATTACACCAAATGTATATTATACACTCTAAGTAAAATATCAAAAAGGACAGTAAATATATATTACACTCTGAGGAAAATATCAAAAACTACACCAAATATATATTATATAATTTACATAAAATATCAAAAGTACACCAAATATATATTATATACTGTACTTAAAATATCAAAAAGTACAGTAAATATATTTCATATATTGTACATATTATATTAACTAAAACTACAACAAATACATTTTATATACTGTAAATAAAATATCAAAAATTACAGTAAGTATATATTATCTACTGTACATAAAATATCAAAAAGTACACCAAATATGTGTTATATATACTGTAAATAAACTATCAAAATCTTCAGTAATTATATTTAATATACTGTACATAAAATATCAATAATTACACCAAATGTATATTATACACTCTAAATAAAATATCAAAAAGGACATTAAATATATATTACACTCTATGTAAAATATCAAAAACTACACGGTATATATTATATAATTTACATAAAATATCAAAAGCACACCAAATATATATTATATACTGTACATAATATATCAAAAATTACAGTAAATATATTTCATATTTTGTACATATACTATTAACTAAAACTACACCAAATACATTTGACATACTGTAAATAAAACATCAAAAATTCAGTATGTATATATTATCTACTGTTCATAAAATATCAAAAAGTACACCAAATATGTGTTATTTATACTCTTAATAAACTATCAAAATCTTCAGTAATTATATTTAATATACTGTACACAAAATATCAAAAATTACACCAAATGTATATTATACACTCTAAATAAAATATCAAAAAGGACAGTAAATATATATTACACTCTATGTAAAATATCAAAAACTACACCAAATATATATTATATAATTTACATAAAATATCAAAAGTACACCAAATATATATGATATACTGTACATAAAATATCAAAAAGTACAGTAAATATATTTCATATATTGTACATATAATATTAACTAAAACTACACCAAATACATTTTGTATACTGTAAATAAAATATCAAAAAGAACAGAAAATATATATTACACTGTACATAAAATATCAAAAAGTACACCAAATATGTGTAATATATACCGTAAGTTTACTATCAAATACTACAGTAATTATATTTAATATACTGTACATAAAATATCAAAAATTACACCAAATGTATATTATATACTCTAAATAAAATATCAAAAAGGAAAGTAAATATATATTACACACCCTATGTGAAATATCAAAAACTACACCAAATATATATTATATAACTTACATAAAATATGAAAAGTACACCAAATATATATTATATACTGTACCTAAAATATCAAAAAGTACAGTATATATATTTCATATATTGTACATATAATATATACTAAAACTACACCAAATACATTTTATATACTGTAAATAAAATATCAAAAATTACAGTAAGTATATATTATCTACTGTACATAAAATATCAAAAAGTACACCAAATATGTGTTATATATACTGTAAATAAAATATCAAAATCTTCAGTAATTATATTTAATATACTGTACATAAAATATCAATAATTACAACAAATGTATATTATACATTCTAAATAAAATATCAAAAAGACAGTAAATATATATTACACTCTATGTAAAATATCAAAAACTACACCAAATATATATTATATAATTTACATAAAATATCAAATGTACACCAAATATATATTATATACTGTACATAAAATATCAAAAAGTTCAGTAAATATATTTCATATAATGTACATATAATATTAACTAAAAGAACAACAAATACATTTTACATACTGTAAATAAAATATCAAAAATTACACTAAGTATATATTATCTACCGTACAGAAAATATCAAAAAGTACACAAAATATGTGTTATATATACTGTAAATAAACTATCAAAATCTTCAATAATTATATTTAATATACTGTACATAAAATATCAAAAATTACACCAAATTTATATTATACAATCTAAATAAAATATCAAAAAGGACAGTAAATATATATTATACTCTATGTAAAATATCAAAAACTACACCAAATATATATTATATAATTTACATAAAATATCAAAAGTACACCAAATATATATTATATACTGTACATAAAATATCAAAAAGTACAGTAAATATATTTCATATATTGTACATATAATATTAACTAAAGTACACCAAATACATTTTATATACTGTAAATAAAATATCAAAAATTACAGTAAATATATATTATCTACTGTACATAAAATATCAAAAAGTACACCAAATATGTGTTATATATACTGTAAATAAATTATCAAAATCTTCAGTAATTATATTTAATATACTGTACATAAAATATCAAAAATTACACCAAATGTATATTATACACTCTAAATAAAATATCAAAAAGGACACTAAATATATATTACACTCTATATAAAATATCAAAAACTACACCAAATATATATTATATAATTTACATAAAATAATAAAAGTACACCAAATATATATTATATACTGTACATAAAATATCAAAAAGTTCAGTAAATATATTTCATATATTGTACATATAATATTAACTAAAAGTACAACAAATACATTTTACATACGGTAAATAAAATATCAAAAATTACAGTAAGTATATATTATCTACTGTACATAAAATATCAAAAAGAACACCAAATATATGTTATATATACTGTAAATAAACTATCAAAATCTTCAGTAATTATATTTAATATACTGTACATAAAATATCAAAAATTACACCAAATGTATATTATACACTCTAAATATAATATCAAAAATGACAGTAAATATAAACTACACTCTATGTAAAATATCAAAAACTACACCAAATATATATTATATAATTTACATAAAATATCAAAAGTACACCAAATATATATTATATACTGTACATAAAATATCAAAAAGTACAGTAATTATATTTCATATATTGTACATATAATATTAACTAAAGTACACCAAATACATTTTATATACTGTAAATAAAATATCAAAAATTACAGTAAATATATATTATCTACTGTACATAAAATATCAAAAAGTACACCAAATATGTGTTATATATACTGTAAATAAATTATCAAAATCTTCAGTAATTATATTTAATATACTGTACATAAAATATCAAAAATTACACCAAATGTATATTATACACTCTAAATATATTATCAAAAATGACAGTAAATATAAACTACACTCTATGTAAAATATCAAAAACTACACCAAATATATATTATATAATTTACATAAAATATCAAAAGTACACCAAATATATATTATATACTGTACATAAAATATCAAAAAGTACAGTAAATATATTTCATATATTGTACATATAATATTAACTAAAACTACACCAAATACATTTTATATACTGTAAATAAAATATCAAAAATTACATTAAATATATATTACACACCCTATGTAAAACATCAAAAACTACACCAAATATATCTTATATAATTTACATAAAATATCAAAAGCACAGCAAATATATCTTGTATACTGTACATAAAATATCAAAAAGTACAGTAAATATATTTCATATATTGTATATATAATATTAACTAAAAGTACACCAAATACATTTTATATACTGTAAATAAAATATCAAAAAGTACAGTAAATATATATTACATACTGTACGTAAAATATCAAAAGTACACCAAATATTTATTATATACTGTACATAAAATATCAAACAGTACAGTAACTTTATTTCATATATTGTACATATAATATTAACTAAAACTACACCAAATACATTTTATATACATTAAATAATATATCAAAAATTACAGTAAATATATATTACATAATGTACATAAAATATCAAAAATTTCACCAAATGTATATTATATACTGTAAATAAAATATCAAAAAGTACAGTAAATATATATTACACACCCTATGTAAAATATCAAAACTACATCAAATATATATTATATAATTTACATAATATATCAAAAGTACACCAAATATATCTTATATACTGTACATAAAATATCAAAAAGTACAGTAAATATATCTCATATATTGTACATATAATATTAACTAAAACTACACCAAATACATTTTAAATACTGTAAATAAAATATGAAAAATTACAGTAAGTATATATTATCTACTGCACATAAAATATCAAAATGTACACCAAATATGTGTTATATATACTGTAAATAAACTATCAAAATCTTCAGTAATTATATTTAATAATCTGTACATAAAATATCAATAATTACACAAAATGTATATTATACACTCTAAATAAATATCAAAAAGGACAGTAAATATATATTACACTCTATGTAAAATATCAAAAACTACACCAAATATATATTATATAATTTACATAAAATATCAAAAGTACACCAAATATATATTATACACTGTACATAAAATATCAAAAAGTACAGTAAATATATTTCATGTATTGTACATATAATATTAACTAAAAGTACACCAAATATATTTTACATACTGTAAATAAAATATCAAAAATTACAGTAAGTATATAGTATATACTGTACATAAAATATCAAAAAGTACACCAAATATGTGTAATATATACTGTAAATTATCAAAACCTTCAGTAATTCTATTTAATATACTGTACATAAAATATCAAAAATTACACCAAATGTATATTATACACTCTAAATAAAATATCAAAAAGGACAGTAAATATATATTACACTCTATGTAAAATATCAAAAACTACACCAAATATATATTAAATAATTTACATAAAATATCAAAAGTACACAAATTATATATTATATACTGTACATAAAATATCAAAAAGTACAGTAAATATATTTCATATATTGTACATTTAATATTAACTAAAAGTACACCAAATACATTTTACATACGGTAAATAAAACATCAAAAATTACAGTAAGTATATATTATCTACTGTACATAAAATATCAAAAAGTACACCAAAGATGTGTTATATATACTGTAAATAAACTATCAAAATCTTCAGTAATTATATTTAATATACTGAACATAAAATATCAAAAATTACACCAAATGTATATTATACACTCTAAATAAAATATCAAAAAGGACAGTAAATATATATTACACTCTATGTAAAATATCAAAAACTACACCAAATATATATTATATAATTTACATAAAATATCAAAAGTACACCAAATATATATTATATACTGTACATAAAATATCAAAAAGTACAGTAAACATATTTCATATATTGTACATATAATACTAACGAAAACTACACCAAATATATTTTACATACTGTAAATAAAATATCAAAAATTACAGTAAGTATATATTATCTACTGTACATAAAGTATCAAAAAGTACGCCAAATATGTGTTATATATACTGTAAATAAACTATCAAAATCTTCAGTAATTATATTTAATATACTGTACATAAAATATCAAAAATTACACCAAATGTATATTATACACTCTAAATAAAATATCAAAAAGGACACTAAATATATATTACACTCTATATAAAATATCAAAAACTACACCAAATATATATTATATAATTTACATAAAATATTAAAAGTACACCAAATATATATTATACACTGTACATAAAATATCCAAAAGTACAGTAAATATATTTCATATATTGTACATATAATATTAACTAAAAGTACAACAAATACATTTTACATACGGTAAATAAAATATCAAAAATTACAGTAAGTATATATTATCTACTGTACATAAAATATCAAAAAGAACACCAAATATGTGTTATATATACTGTAAATAAACTATCAAAATCTTCAGTAATTATATTTAATATACTGTACATAAAATATCAAAAATTACACCAAATGTATATTATACACTCTAAATAAAATATCAAAAAGGACAGTAAATATATATTACACTCTATGTAAAATATCAAAAACTACACCAAATATATATTATATAATTTACATAAAATATCAAAAGTACACCAAATATATATGATATACTCTACATAAAATATCATAAAGTACAGTAAATATATTTCATATATTGTACATATAATATTAACTAAAACTACACCAAATGCATTTTATATACTGTAAATAAAATATCAAAAACTACAGTAAGTATATATTATCTACTGTAAATAAAATCTCAAAAAGTACACCAAATATGTGTTATATATACTGTAAATAAACTATCAAAATCTTCAGTAATTATATTTAATATACTGTACATAAAACATCAAAAATTACACCAAATGTATATTATACACTCTAAATAAAATATCAAAAAGGACAGTATATATATATTAGACTCTATGTAAAATATCAAAAACTACACCAAATATATATTATATAATTTACATAAAATATCAAAAGTACACCAAATATATATTATATACTGTACATAAAATATCAAAAAGTACAGTAAATATATTTCATATATTGTACATATTATATTAACTAAAACTACACCAAATACATTTTATACACTGTAAATAAAATATCAAAAATTACAGTAAGTATATATTATCTACTGTACATAAAATATCAAAAAGTACACCAAATATGTGTTATATATAGTGTAAATAAACTATCAAAATCTTCAGTAATTATATTTAATATACTGTACATAAAATATCAATAATTACACCAAATGTATATTATACACTCTAAATAAAATATCAAATAGGACAGTAAATATATATTACACTCTATGTAAAATTTCAAATACTACACCGTATATATTATATAATTTACATAAAATATCAAAAGTACACCAAATATATATTATATACTCTACAAAAAATATCAAAAATTACAGTAAATATATTTCATATTTTGTACATATACTATTAACTAAAACTACACCAAATACATTTTACATACTGTAAATAAAACATCAAAAATTCAGTATGTATATATAATCTACTGTACATAAAATATCAAAAAGTACACCAAATATGTGTTATTTATACTGTTCATAAACTATCAAAACCTTCAGTAATTATATTTAATATACTGTACATAAAATATCAAAAATTACACCAAATGTATATTATACACTCCAAATAAAATATCAAAAATGACAGTAAATATAAATTACACTCTATGTAAAATATCAAAAACTACACCAAATATATATTTTATAATTTACATAAAATATCAAAAGTACACCAAATATATATTATATACTGTACCTAAAATATCAAAAAGTACAGCAAATATATTTCATATATTGTACATATAATATTAACTAAAACTACACCAAATACATTTTATATACTGTAAATAAAATATCAAAAAGTACAGTAAGTATATATTATCTACTGTACATAAAATATCAAAAAGTACAACAAATATGCGTTATATATACTGTAAATAAACTATCAAAATCTTCAGTAATTATATTTAATATACTGTACATAAAATATCAATAATTACACCAAATGTATATTATACATTCTAAAAAAAATATCAAAAATGACAGTAAATATATATTACACTCTATGTAAAATATCAAAAACTACACCAAATATATATTATATAATTTACATAAAATATAAAAAGAACACCAAATATATATTATATACTGTACATAAAATATCAAAAATTACAGTAAATATATTTCATATATTGTACACATAATATTAACTAAAAGTACACCAAATACATTTTATATACTGTAAATAAAATATCAAAAATTTCACTAAATATATATTATCTACTGTACATAAAATATCAAAAAGTACACCAAATATGTGTTATATATAATATAAATAAATTATCAAAATCTTCAGTAATTATATTTAATATACTGTACATAAAATATCAAAAATTACACCAAATGTATATTATAAACTCTAAATAAAATATCAAAAAGGACAGTAAATATATATTACACCCTATGTAATATATCAAAAACTACACCAAATATATATTATATAATTTACATAAAATATCAAAAGTACACCAAATATACATTATATACTGTACATAAAATATCAAAAAGTACAGTAAATATATTTCATATATTGTACATATAATATTAACTAAAAGTACAACAAATACATTTTACATACGGTAAATAAATATCAAAAATTACAGTAAATATATATTATCTACTGTACATAAAATATCAAAAAGTACACCAAATATGTGTTATATATACTGTAAATAAATTATCAAAATCTTCAGTAATTATATTTAATATACTGTACATAAAATATCAAAAATTACACCAAATGTATATTATACACTCTAAATAAAATATCAAAAAGGACACTAAATATATATTACACTCTATGTAAAATATCAAAAACTACACCAAATATATATTATATAATTTACATAAAATATCAAAAGTACACCAAATATATATTATATACTGTACATAAAATATCAAAAAGTACAGTAAATATATTTCATATATTGTACATATAATATTAACTAAAACTACACCAAATACATTTTATATACTGTAAATAAAATATCAAAAAGTACATTAAATATATATTACACACCCTATGTAAAACATCAAAAACTACACCAAATATATATTATATAATTTACATAAAATATCAAATCACAGCAAATATATCTTGTATACTGTACATAAAATATCAAAAAGTACAGTAAATATATTTCATATATTGTATATATAATATTAACTAAAAGTACACCAAATACATTTTTTATACTGTAAATAAAATATCAAAAAGTACAGTAAATATATATTACATACTGTATGTAAAATATCAAAAGTACACCAAATATTTATTATATACTGTACATAAAATATCAAAATGTACAGTAACTTTATTTCATATATTGTACATATAATATTAACTAAAACTACACCAAATACATTTTATATACTGTAAATAATATATCACAAAGTACAGTAAATATATATTACATAATGTACATAAAATATCAAAAATTACACCAAATGTATATTATATACTGTAAATAAAATATCAAAAATTTCAGTAAATATATATTACACACCCTATGTAAAATATCAAAAACTACACCAAATATATATTATATAATTTACATAATATATCAAAAGTACACTAAATATATATTATATACTGTACATAAAATATCAAAAAGTACAGTAAATATATTTCATATATTGTACATATAATAATAACTAAAAGTACACCAAATACATTTTACAAACTGTAAATAAAATATGAAAAATTACAGTAAGTATATATTATCTACTGCACATAAAATATCAAAATGTACACCAAATATGTGTTATATATACTGTAAATAAACTATCAAAATCTTCAGTAATTATATTTAATAAACTGTACATAAAATATCAATAATTACACCAAATGTATATTATACACTCTAAATAAAATATCAAAAAGGACAGTAAATATATATTACACTCTATGTAAAATATCAAAAACTACACCAAATATATATTATATAATTTACATAAAATATCAAAAGTACACCAAATATATATTATACACTGTACATAAAATATCAAAAAGTACAGTAAATATATTTCATATATTGTACATATAATATTAACTAAAAGTACACCAAATATATTTTACATACTGTAAATAAAATATCAAAAATTACAGTAAGTATATAGTATATACTGTACATAAAATATCAAAAAGTACACCAAATATGTGTAATATATACTGTAAATTATCAAAACCTTCAGTAATTATATTTAATATACTGTACATAAAATATCAATAATTACACCAAAGTTATATTATACACTCTAAATAAAATATCAAAAATGACAGTAAATATATATTACACTCTCTGTAAAATATCAAAAACTACACCAAATATATATTCTATAATTTACATAAAATATCAAAAGTACACCAAATATATATTATATACTGTACATAAAATATCAAGAAGTACAGTAAATATATCACATATATTGTACATATAATATTACCTAAAGGTACACCAAATACATTTTATATACTGTAAATAAAATATCAAAAATTACAGTAAGTATATAGTATCTACTGTACATAAAATATCAAAAAGTACACCAAATATGTGTTATATATACTGTAAATAAACTATCAAATTCTTCAGTAATTATATTTAATATACTGTACATAAAATATCAAAAATTACACCAAATGTATATTATACACTCTAAATGAAATATCAAAAAGGACAGTAAATATATATTACACTCTATGTAAAATATCAAAAACTACACCAAATATATATTATATAATTTACATAAAATATCAAAAGTACACCAAATATATATGATATACTCTACATAAAATATCAAAAAGTACAGTAAATATATTTCATATATTGTACATATAATATTAACTAAAACTACACCAAATGCATTTTATATACTGTAAATAAAATATCAAAAACTACAGTAAGTATATATTATCTACTCTAAATAAAATCTCAAAAAGTACACCAAATATGTGTTATATATACTGTAAATAAACTATCAAAATCTTCAGTAATTATATTTAATATACTGTACATAAAATATCAAAAATTACACCAAATGTATATTATACACTCTAAATAAAATATCAAAAAGGACAGTATATATATATTACACTCTATGTAAAATATCAAAAACTACACCAAATATATATTATATAATTTACATAAAATATCAAAAGTACACCAAATATATATTATATACTGTACATAAAATATCAAAAAGTACAGTAAATATATTTCATATATTGTACATATTATATTAACTAAAACTACACCAAATACATTTTATATACTGTAAATAAAATATGAAAAATTACAGTAAGTATATATTATCTACTGTACATAAAATATCAAAAAGTACACCAAATATGTGTTATATATACTGTAAATAAACTATCAAAATCTTAAGTAATTATATTTAATATACTGTACATAAAATATCAATAATTACACCAAATGTATATTATACACTCTAAATAAAATATCAAAAAGGACAGTAAATATATATTACACTCTATGTAAAATATCAAATACTACACCGTATATATTATATAATTTACATAAAATATCAAAAGTACACCAAATATATATTATATACTCTACAAAGAATATCAAAAATTACAGTAAATATATTTCATATTTTGTACATATACTATTAACTAAAACTACACCAAATACATTTTACATACTGTAAATAAAACATCAAAAATTCAGTATGTATATATTATCTACTGTACATAAAATATCAAAAAGTACACCAAATATGTGTTATTTATACTGTTAATAAAATATCAAAATCTTCAGTAATTATATTTAATATACTGTACATAAAATATCAAAAATTACACCAAATGTATATTATACACTCTAAATAAAATATCAAAAAGGACTGTAAATATATATTACACTCTATGTAAAATATCAAAAACTACACCAAATATATATTATATAATTTACATAAAATATCAAAAGTACACCAAATATATATTACATACTGTACATAAAATATCAAAAAGTACAGTAAATATATTTCATATATTGTACATATAATATTAACTAAAAGTACACCAAATACATTTAACATACTGTAAATAAGATATGAAAAATTACAGTAAGTATATATTATCTACTGTACATAAAATATCAAAAAGTACACCAAATATGTGTTATATATACTGTAAATAAACTATCAAAATCTTCAGTAATTATATTTAATAAACTGTACATAAAATGTCAATAATGACACCAAATGTATATTATACACTCTAAATAAAATATCAAAAAGGACAGTAAATATATATTACACTCTATGTAAAATATCAAAAACTACACCAAATATATATTATATAATTTACATAAAATATCAAAAGTACACCAAATATATATTATACACTGTACATAAAATATCAAAAAGTACAGTAAATATATTTCATATATTGTACATATAATATTAACTAAAAGTACACCAAATATATTTTACATACTGTAAATAAAATATCAAAAATTACAGTAAGTATATAGTATATACTGTACATAAAATATCAAAAAGTACACCAAATATGTGTAATATATACTGTAAATTATCAAAACCTTCAGTAATTATATTGAATATACTGTACATAAAATATCATTAATTACACCAATGGTATATTATACACTCTAAATAAAACATCAAAAATGACAGTAAATATATATTACACTCTGTGTAAACTATCAAAAACTACAACAAATATATATTCTATAATTTACATAAAATATCAAAAGTACACCAAATATATATTATATACTGTACATAAAATATCAAGAAGTACAGTAAATATATTACATATATTGTACATATAATATTACCTAAAGGTACACCAAATACATTTTACATACTGTAAATAAAACATCAAAAATTCAGTATGTATATATTATCTACTGTACATAAAATATCAAAAAGTACACCAAATATGTGTTATTTATACTGTTAATAAACTATCAAAATCTTCAGTAATTATATTTAATATACTGTACATAAAATATCAAAAATTACACCAAATGTATATTATACACTCCAAATAAAATATGAAAAAGGACAGTAAATATATATTACACTCTATGTAAAATATCAAAAACTACACCAAATATATATTATATAATTTACATAAAATATCAAAAGTACACCAAATATATATTATATACTGTAAATAAAATATCAAAAAGTACAGTAAATATGTTTCATATATTGTACATATAATATTAACTAAAAATACACCAAATATATTTTACATACTGTAAATAAAATATCAAAAATTACAGTAAGTATATATTATCTACTGTACATAAATTATCAAAAAGAACACCAAATATGTGTTATAAATACTGTAAATATACTATCGAAAGCTTCAGTAATTATATTTAATATACTGTACATAAAATATCAAAAATTGCACCAAATGCATATTATACACTCTAAATAAAATATCAAAAACGACATTAAATATATATTACACTCTATGTAAAATATCAAAAACTACACCAAATATATATTATATAATTTACATAAAATATCAAAAGGTCAGCAAATATATCTTATATATTGTACATAAAATATCAAAATGTACAGTAAATATATTTCATATATTGTATACTTAATATTAACTAAAAGTACACCAAATACATTTTACATACTGTAAATAAAATATCAAAAAGAACAGAAAATATATATTACATACTGTACATAAAATATCAAAAAGTACACCAAATATATGTAATATATACCGTAAGTTTACTATCAAATACTACAGTAAGTATATTTAATATACTGTACATAAAATATCAAAAATTACACCAAATGTATATTATATACTCTAAATAAAATATCAAAAAGGAAAGTAAATATGTATTACACACCCTATGTGAAATATCAAAAACTACACCAAATATATATTATATAACTTACATAAAATATGAAAAGGACAGCAAATATACCTTATATACTGTACATAAAATATCAAAAAGTACAGTAAATATATTTCATATATTGTACATATAATATTAACTAAAATTACACCAAATACATTTTATATACTGTAAATAAAATATCAAAAATTACAGTAAATATATTTTACATACTGTACATAAAATATCAAAAAGTACACCAAATATGTGTTATATATACTGTAAATAAACTATAAAAACTACAGTAATTATATTTAATATACTGTACATAAAATATCAAAAATTACACCAAATGTATATTATATACTGTAAATAAAATATCAAAAAGTACATTAAATATATATTACACACCCTATGTAAAACATCAAAAACTACACCAAATATATTATATAATTTACATAAAATATCAAAAGGACAGCAAATATATCTTGTATACTGTACATAAAATATCAAAATGTACAGGAAATATATTTCATATATTGTATATATAATATTAACTAAAAGTACACCAAATACATATTATATACTGTAAATAAAATATCAAAAAGTACAGTAAATATATATTACATACTGTAGGTAAAATATCAAAAGTACACAAAATATTTATTATATACTGTACATAAAATATCAAAAAGTACAGTAACTTTATTTCATATATTGTACATCTAATATTAACTAAAACTACACCAAATACATTTTATATACTGTAAATAATATATCAAAAAGTACAGTAAATATATATTACATAATGTACATAAAATATCAAAAATTACACCAAATGTGTATTTTATACTGTAAAAAAAAATCAGAAAGTACAGTAAATATATATTACACACCCTATGTTAAATATCAAAAACTACACCAAATATATATTATATAATTTACATAAAATATCAAAAGTACGCCTAATATATATTATATACTGTACATAAAATATCAAAAAGTACAGTAAATATATTTCATATATTGTACATATAATATTGACTAAAAGTACACCAAATACATTTTACATACTGTAAATAAATTATGAAATATTACAGTAAGTACATATTATCTACTGTACATAAAATATCAAAAAGTACACCAAATATGTGTTATATATACTGTAAATAAACTATCAAAATCTTCAGTAATTATATTTAATATACTGTACATAAAATATCAATAATTACACCAAATGTATATTATACACTCTAAATAAAATATCAAAAAGGACAGTAAATATATATTACACTCTATGTAAAATATCAAAAACTACACCAAATATATATTATATAATTTACATAAAATATCAAAAGTACACCAAATATATATGATATACTGTACATAAAATATCAAAAATTACAGTAAATATATTTCATATATTGTACATATAATATAAACTAAAACTACAGCAAATACATTTTGTATACTGTAAATAAAATATCAAAAAAACAGAGAATATATATTACATACTGTACATAAAATATCAAAAAGTACACCAAATATGTGTAATATATACCGTAAGTTTACTATCAAATACTACAGTAATTATATTTAATATACTGTACATAAAATATCAAAAATTACACCAAATGTATATTATATACTCTAAATAAAATATCAAAAAGGAAAGTAAATATATATTACACACCCTATGTGAAATATCAAAAACTACACCAAATATATGTTATATAACTTACATAAAATATGAAAAGTACACCAAATATATATTATATACTGTACCTAAAATATCAAAAAGTACAGTAAATATATTTCATATATTGTACATATAATATATACTAAAATTACACCAAATACATTTTATATACTGTAAATAAAATATCAAAAATTACACTAAGTATATATTATCTACTGTACATAAAATATCAAAAAGTACACCAAATATGTGTTATATATACTGTAAATAAAATATCAAAATCTTCAGTAATTATATTTAATATACTGTACATAAAATATCAATAATTACACCAAATGTATATTATACATTCTAAATAATATATCAAAAAGGACAGTAAATATATATTACACTCTATGTAAAATATCAAAAACTACACCAAATATATATTATATAATTTACATAAAATATCAAAAGTACACCAAATATATATTATATACTGTACATAAAATATCAAAAAGTACAGTAAATATATTTCATATATTGTACATATAATATTAACTAAAGTACACCAAATACATTTTATATACTGTAAATAAAATATCAAAAATTACAGTAAATATATATTATCTACTGTACATAAAATATGAAAAAGTACACCAAATATGTGTTATATATACTGTAAATAAATTATCAAAATCTTCAGTAATTATATTTAATATACTGTACATAAAATATCAAAAATTACACCAAATGTATATTATACACTCTAAATAAAATATCAAAAAGGACACTAAATATATATTACACTCTATGTAAAATATCAAAAACTACACCAAATATATATTATATAATTTACATAAAATATCAAAACTACACCAAATATATATTATATAATTTACATAAAATATCAAAAGTACACCAAATATATATTATATACTGTACCTAAAACATCAAAAAGTACAGTAAATATATTTCATATGTTGTACATATAATATTAACTAAAAGTACACCAAATATATTTTACATACTGTAAATAACATATAAAAAATTACAGTAAGTTTATATTATCTACTGTACATAAAATATCAAAAAGTACAGTAAATATATTTCACATATTGTACATATAATATTAACTAAAAGTACACCAAATACATTTTACAGACTGTAAATAAAATATAAATAATTACAGTAAGTATATATTATCTACTGTACATAAAATATCAAAAAGTACACCAAATATGTGTTATATATACTGTAAATAAACTATCAAAAACTTCAGTAATTATATTTAATATACTGTTCATAAAATACCAAAAATTACACCAAATGTATATTATACACTCTAAATAAAATATCAAAAAGACAGTTAATATATATTACACACTATGTAAAATATCAAAAACTACACAAAGTATATATTATATAATTTACATAAAATATCAAAAGTACACCAAATATATATTATATACTGTACATAAAATATCAAAAAGCACAGTAAATATATTTCATATATTGTACATATAATAATAACTAAAAGTACACCAAATACATTTTACATACTGTAAATAAAATATCAAAAATTACAGTAAGTATATATAATCTACTGTACATAAAATATCAAAAAGTACACCAAATATGTGTTATATATACTGTAAATAAACTATCAAAATCTTCAGTAATTATATTTAATATACTGTTCATAAAATGTCAAAAATTACACCAAATGTATATTATACACTCTAAATAAAATATCAAAAAGGATAGTAAATATATATTACACGCTATGTAAAATATCAAAAACTACACCAAATATATATTATATAATTTACATAAAATATCAAAAGTACACCAAATATATATTATATATTGTACATAAAATATCAAAAAGTACAGTAAATATATTTCATATATTGCACATATAATATTAACTAAAAGTACACCAAATACATTTTACATACTGTAAATAAAATATCAAAAATTACAGTAAGTATATATTATCTACTGTAGAAAAAATATGAAAAAGTACACCAAATATGTGTTATATATACTGTAAAGAAACTATCAAAACCTTCAGTAATTATATTTAATATACTGTTCATAAAATATCAAAAATTACACCAAATGTATATTATACACTCTAAATTAAATATCAAAAAGGACAGTAAATATATATTAAACTCTATGTAAAATATCAAAAACTAAACCAAGTATATATTATATAATTTACATAAAATATCAAAAGTACACCATATATATTATATACTGTACATAAAATATCAAAAAGTACAGTAAAAGTATTTCATATGTTGTACATATAATATTAAGTAAAAGTACACCAAATACATTTTACATACTGTAAATAAAATATAAAAAATTACAGGAAGTTTATATTATCTACTGTACATAAAATATCAAAAAGTACAGTAAATATATTTCACATATTGTACATATAATATTAACTAAAAGTACACCAAATACATTTTACATACTGTAAATAAAATATCAAAAATTACATTAAGTATATATTATCTACTGTACATAAAATATCAAAAAGTACACCAAATATGGGATATATATATACTGTAATAAACTATCAAAATCTTCAGTAATTATATTTAATATACTGTACATAAAATATCAAAATTACACCAAATGTATATTATACACTCTAAATAATATATCAAAAAGGACAGTAAATATATATTACACTCTATGTAAAATATCAAAAACTACACCAAATATATAGTGTATAATTTACATAAAATATCAAAAGTACACCAAATATATATTATATACTGTACATAAAATATCAAAAAGTACAGTAAATGTATTTCATATATTGTACATATAATATTAACTAAAAGTACACCAAATACATTTTACATACTGTAAATAAAATATCAAAAATTACAGTAAGTATATATTATCTACTGTACATAAAATATCGAAAAGTACACCAAATATGTGTTATATATACTGTAAATAAACTATCAAAATCTTCAGTAATTATATTTAATATACTGTACATTAAATATCAATAATTACACCAAATGTATATTATACATTCTAAATAAACTATCAAAAAGGACAGTAAATATATATTACACTCTATGTAAAATATCAAAAACTACACCAAATATATATTATATAATTTACATAAAATATCAAAAGTACACCAAATATATATTATATACTGTACCTAAAATATCAAAAAGTACAGTAAATATATTTCATATATTGTACATATAATATTAACTAAAAGAACAACAAATACATTTTACATACTGTAAATAAAATATCAAAAATTCCAGTAAGTATATATTATCTACCGTACATAAAATATCAAAAAGTACATCAAATATGTGTTATATATACTGTAAATAAACTATCAAAATCTTCAGTAATTATATTTAATATACTGTACATAAAATATCAAAAATTACACCAAATGTATATTATACACTCTAAAGAAAATATCAAAAAGGACAGTAAATATATATTACACTCTATGTAAAATATCAAAAACTACACCAAATATATATTATATAATTTACATAAAATATCAAAAGTACACCAAATATACATTATATACTGTACATAAAATATCAAAAAGTACAGTAAATATATTTCATATATTGTACATATAATATTAACTAAAAGTACAACAAATACATTTTACATACGGTAAATAAAATATAAAAAATTACAGTAAGTATATATTATCTACTGTACATAAAATATCAAAAAGTACACAAAATATGTGTTATATATACTGTAAATAAACTATCAAAATCTTCAGTAATTATATTTAATAAACTGTACATAAAATATCAAAAATTACAGCAAATGTATATTATACACTCTAAATAAAATATCAAAAACGACAGTAAATATATATTACACTCTATGTAAAATATCAAAAACTACACCAAATATATATTATATAATTTACATAAAATATCAAAAGTACACCAAATATATATTATATAATGTACATAAAATATCAAAAAGTACAGTAAATATATTTCATATATTGTACATATAATATTAACTAAAACTACACCAAATACATTTCACATACTGTAAATAAAATATCAAAAGTTACAGTAAGTATATATTATCTACTGTACATAAAATATCAAAAAGTACACCAAATATGTGTTATATATACTCTAAATAAACTATCAAAATCTTCAGTAATTATATTTAATATCCTGCACATAAAATATCAAAAATTACACCAAATGTATATTATACACTCTAAATAAAATATCAAAAAGGACAGTAAATATATATTACACTCTATGTAAAATATCAAAAACTACACCGTATATATTATCTAATTTACATAAAATATCAAAAGTACACCAAATATATATTATATACTGTACATAAAATATCAAAAAGTACAGTAAAAGTGTTTCATATGTTGTACATATAATATTAACTAAAAGTACACCAAATACATTTTACATACTGTAAATAAAATATAAAAAATTACAGTAAGTTTATATTATCTACTGTACATAAAATATCAAAAAGTACAGTAAATATATTTCACATATTGTACATATAATATTAACTAAAACTACACCAAATACGTATTACATACAGTAAATAAAATATCAAAAATTACACTAAGTATATATTATCTACTGTACATAAAATATCAAAAAGTACACCAAATATGTGTTATATATACTGTAAATAAAATATCAAAATCTTCAGTAATTATATTTAATATACTGTACATAAAATATCAATAATTACACCAAATGTATATTATACATTCTAAATAAAATATCAAAAAGGACAGTAAATATATATTACACTCTATGTAAAATATCAAAAACTACACCAAATATATATTATATAATTTACATAAAATATCAAAAGTACACCAAATATATATTATATACTGTACATAAAATTTCAAAAAGTACAGTATATATATATCATATAATGTACATATAATATTAACTAAAAGAACAACAAATACATTTTACATACTGTAAATAAAATATCAAAAATTACACTAAGTATATATTATCTACCGTACATAAAATATCAAAAAGTACACCAAATATGTGTTATATATACTGTAAATAAACTGTCAAAATCTTCAGTAATTATATTTAATATACTTTACATAAAATATCAAAAATTACACCAAATGTATATTATACACTCTAAATAAAATATCAAAAAGGACAGTAAATATATATTATACCCTATGTAAAATATCAAAAACTACACCAAATATATATTATATAATTTACATAAAATATCAAAAGTACACCAAATATATATTATATACTGTACATAAAATATCAAAAAGTACAGTAAATATATTTCATATATTGTACATATAATATTAACTAAAGTACACCAAATACATTTTATATACTGTAAATAAAATATCAAAAATTACAGTAAATATATATTATCTACTGTACATAAAATATCAAAAAGTACACCAAATATGTGTTATATATACTGTAAATAAATTATCAAAATCTTCAGTAATTATATTTAATATACTGTACATAAAATATCAAAAATTACACCAAATGTATATTATACACTCTAAATAAAATATCAAAAAGGACAGTAAATATATATTACACTCTATGTAAAATATCAAAAACTACACCGTATATATTATCTAATTTACATAAAATATCAAAAGTACACCAAATATATATTATATACTGTACATAAAATATCAAAAAGTACAGTAAAAGTGTTTCATATGTTGTACATATAATATTAACTAAAAGTACACCAAATACATTTTACATACTGTAAATAAAATATAAAAAATTACAGTAAGTTTATATTATCTACTGTACATAAAATATGCAAAAGTACAGTAAATATATTTCACATATTGTACATATAATATTAACTAAAACTACACCAAATACGTTTTACATACTGTAAATAAAATATCAAAAATTACACTATGTATATATTATCTACTGTACATAAAATATCAAAAAGTACACCAAATATGTGTTATATATACTGTAAATAAAATATCAAAATCTTCAGTAATTATATTTAATATACTGTACATAAAATATCAATAATTACACCAAATGTATATTATACATTCTAAATAAAATATCAAAAAGGACAGTAAATATATATTACACTCTATGTAAAATATCAAAAACTACACCAAATATATATTATATAATTTACATAAAATATCAAAAGTACACCAAATATATATTATATACTGTACATAAAATTTCAAAAAGTACAGTATATATATATCATATAATGTACATATAATATTAACTAAAAGAACAACAAATACATTTTACATACTGTAAATAAAATATCAAAAATTACACTAAGTATATATTATCTACCGTACATAAAATATCAAAAAGTACACCAAATATGTGTTATATATACTGTAAATAAACTGTCAAAATCTTCAGTAATTATATTTAATATACTGTACATAAAATATCAAAAATTACACCAAATGTATATTATACACTCTAAATAAAATATCAAAAAGGACAGTAAATATATATTATACTCTATGTAAAATATCAAAAACTACACCAAATATATATTATATAATTTACATAAAATATCAAAAGTACACCAAATATATATTATATACTGTACATAAAATATCAAAAAGTACAGTAAATATATTTCATATATTGTACATATAATATTAACTAAAGTACACCAAATACATTTTATATACTGTAAATAAAATATCAAAATTACAGTAAATATATATTATCTACTGTACATAAAATATCAAAAAGTACACCAAATATGTGTTATATATACTGTAAATAAATTATCAAAATCTTCAGTAATTATATTTAATATACTGTACATAAAATATCAAAAATTACACCAAATGTATATTATACACTCTAAATAAAATATCAAAAAGGACACTAAATATATATTACACTCTATGTAAAATATCAAAAACTACACCAAATATATATTATATAATTTACATAAAATATCAAAACTACACCAAATATATATTATATAATTTACATAAAATATCAAAAGTACCCCAAATATATATTATATACTGTACCTAAAATATCAAAAAGTACAGTAAATATATTTCATATGTTGTACATATAATATTAACTAAAAGTACACCAAATACATTTTACATACTGTAAATAACATATAAAAAATTACAGTAAGTTTATATTATCTACTGTACATAAAATATCAAAAAGTACAGTAAATATATTTCACATATTGTACATATAATTTTAACTAAAAGTACACCAAATACATTTTACAGACTGTAAATAAAATATAAATAATTACAGTAAGTATATATTATCTACTGTACATAAAATATCAAAAAGTACACCAAATATGTGTTATATATACTGTAAATAAACTATCAAAAACTTCAGTAATTATATTTAATATACTGTTCATAAAATACCAAAAATTACACCAAATGTATATTATACACTCTAAATAAAATATCAAAAAGACAGTAAATATATATTACACTCTATGAAAAATATCAAAAACTACACCAAATATATATTATATAATTTACATAAAATATCAAAAGTACACCAAATATATATTATATAATGTACATAAAATATCAAAAAGTACAGTAAATATATTTCATATATTGTACATATAATATTAACTAAAACTACACCAAATACATTTCACATACTGTAAATAAAATATCAAAAGTTACAGTAAGTATATATTATCTACTGTACATAAAATATCAAAAAGTACACCAAATATGTGTTATATATACTCTAAATAAACTATCAAAATCTTCAGTAATTATATTTAATATCCTGCACATAAAATATCAAAAATTACACCAAATGTATATTATACACTCTAAATAAAATATCAAAAAGGACAGTAAATATATATTACACTCTATGTAAAATATCAAAAACTACACCGTATATATTATCTAATTTACATAAAATATCAAAAGTACACCAAATATATATTATATACTGTACATAAAATATCAAAAAGTACAGTAAAAGTGTTTCATATGTTGTACATATAATATTAACTAAAAGTACACCAAATACATTTTACATACTGTAAATAAAATATAAAAAATTACAGTAAGTTTATATTATCTACTGTACATAAAATATCAAAAAGTACAGTAAATATATTTCTCATATTGTACATATAATATTAACTAAAACTACACCAAATACGTTTTACATACTGTAAATAAAATATAAAAAATTACAGAAAGTATATATTATCTACTGTACATAAAATATCAAAAAGTACACCAAATATGTGTTATATATACTGTAAATAAACTATCAAAATCTTCAGTAATTATATTTAATATACTGTTCATAAAATATCAAAAATTACACCAAATGTATATTATACACTCTAAATAAAATATCAAAAGACAGAAAATATATATTACACTCTATGTAAAATATCAAAAACTACACCAAATATATATTATATAATTTACAAAAAATATCAAAAGTACACCAAATATATATTGTATACTGTACATAAAATATCAAAAAGTACAGTAAATATATTTCATATATTGTACATATAATATTAACTAAAAGTACACCAAATACATTTTACATACTGTAAATAACATATAAAAAATTACAGTAAGTGTATATTATCTACTGTATATAAAATATCAAAAAGTACAGTAAATATATTTCACATATTGTACATATAATATTAACTAAAAGTACACCAAATACATTTTACAGACTGTAAATAAAATATAAAAAATTACAGTAAGTATATATTATCTACTGTACATAAAATATCAAAAAGTACACCAAATATGTGTTATATATACTGTAAATAAACTATCAAAATCTTCAGTAATTATATTTAATATACTGTTCATAAAATACCAAAAATTACACCAAATGTATATTATACACTCTAAATAAAATATCAAAAAGACAGTAAATATATAATACACACTATGTAAAATATCAAAAACTACACAAAGTATGTATTATATAATTTACATAAAATATCAAAAGTACACCAAATATATATTATATACTGTACATAAAATATCAAAAAGTACAGTAAATATATTTCATATATTGTACATATAATAATAACTAAAAGTACACCAAATACATTTTACATACTGTAAATAAAATATCAAAAATTACAGTAAGTATATATAATCTACTGTACATAAAATATCAAAAAGTACACCAAATATGTGTTATATATACTGTAAATAAACTATCAAAATCTTCAGTAATTATATTTAATATACTGTTCATAAAATATCAAAAATTACACCAAATGTATATTATACACTCTAAATAAAATATCAAAAAGGACAGTAAATATATATTACACGCTATGTAAAATATCAAAAACTACACCAAATATATATTATATAATTTACATAAAATATAAAAAGTACACCAAATATATATTATATATTGTACATAAAATATCAAAAAGTACAGTATATATATTTCATATATTGCACATATAATATTAACTAAAAGTACACCAAATACATTTTACATACTGTAAATAAAATATCAACAATTACAGTAAGTATATATTATCTACTGTACAAAAAATATGAAAAAGTACACCAAATATGTGTTATATATACTGTAATTAAACTATCAAAACCTTCAGTAATTATATTTAATATACTGTTCATAAAATATCAAAAATTACACCAAATGTATATTATACACTCTAAATTAAATATCAAAAAGGTCAGTAAATATATATTAAACTCTATGTAAAATATCAAAAACTAAACCAAGTATATATTATATAATTTACATAAAATATCAAAAGTACACCAAATATATATTATATACTGTACATAAAATATCAAAAAGTACAGTAAAAGTATTTCATATGTTGTACATATAATATTAACTAAAAGTACACCAAATACATTTTACATACTGTAAATAAAATATAAAAAATTACAGTAAGTTTATATTATCTACTGTACATAAAATATCAAAAAGTACAGTAAATATATTTCACATATTGTACATATAATATTAACTAAAACTACACCAAATACATTTTACATACTGTAAATAAAATATAAAAAATTACAGTAAGTATATATTATCTACTGTACATAAAATATCAAAAAGTACACCAAATATGTGTTATATATACTGTAAATAAACTATCAAAATCTTCAGTAATTATATTTAATATACTGTTCATAAAATATCAAAAATTACACCAAAGGTATATTATACACTCTAAATAAAATATCAAAAAGGACAGTAAATATATATTACACTCTATGTAAGATATCAAAAACTACCCCAAATATATATTATATAATTTACATAAAATATCAAAAGTACACCAAATATATATTATATACTGTACATAAAATATCAAAAAGTACAGTAAATATATTTCATATATTGTACATATAATATTAACTAAAAGTACACCAAATACATTTTACAAACTGTAAATAAATTATAAAAAATTACAGTAAGTATATATTATCTACTGTACATAATATATCAAAAAGTACAGTAAATATATTTCATATATTGTACATATAATATTAACTAAAAGTACACCAAATACATTTTACATACTGTAAATAAATATAAAAAATTACAGTAAGTATATATTATCTACTGTACATAAAATACCAAAAAGTACACCAAATACGTGTTATATATACTGTAAATAAACTATCAAAACCTTCAGTAATTATATTTAATATACTGTTCATAAAATATCAAAAATTACACCAAATGTATATTATACACTCTAAATAAAATATCAAAAAGGACAGTAAATATATATTACACTCTATGTAAAATATCAAAAACTACACCAAATACATATTATATAATTTACATAAAATATCAAAAGTACACCAAATATACATTATATACTGTACATAAAATATCAAAAAGAACAGTAAATATATTTCATATATTGTACATATAATATTAACTAAAAGTACACCAAATACATTTTACATACGGTAAATAAAATATAAAAAATTACAGTAAGTATATATTATCTACTGTACATAAAATATCAAAAAGTACACCAAATATGTGTTATATATACTGTAAATAAACTATCAAAATCTTCAGTAATTATATTTAATAAACTGTACATAAAATATCAAAAATTACACCAAATGTATATTATACACTCTAAATAAAATATCAAAAATGACAGTAAATATATATTACACTCTATGTAAAATATCAAAAACTACACCAAATATATATTATATAATTTACATAAAATATCAAAAGTACACCAAATATATATTATATAATGTACATAAAATATCAAAAAGTACAGTAAATATATTTCATATATTGTACATATAATATTAACTAAAACTACACCAAATATATTTTACATACTGTAAATAAAATATCAAAAGTTACAGTAAGTATATATTATCTAGTGTACATAAAATATCAAAAAGTACACCAAATATGTGTTATATATACTGTAAATAAACTATCAAAATCTTCAGTAATTATATTTAATATCCTGCACATAAAATATCAAAAATTACACCAAATGTATATTATACACTCTAAATAAAATATCAAAAAGGACAGTAAATATATATTACACTCTATGTAAAATATCAAAAACTACACCGTATATATTATCTAATTTACATAAAATATCAAAAGTACACCAAATATGTATTATATACTGTACATAAAATATCAAAAAGTACAGTAAAAGTGTTTCATATGTTGTACATATAATATTAACTAAAAGTACACCAAATACATTTTACATACTGTAAATAAAATATAAAAAATTACAGTAAGTTTATATTATCTACTGTACATAAAATATCAAAAAGTACAGTAAATATATTTCACATATTGTACATATATTAACTAAAACTACACCAAATACATTTTACATACTGTAAATAAAATATAAAAAATTACAGAAAGTATATATTATCTACTGTACATAAAATATCAAAAAGTACACCAAATATGTGTTATATATACTGTAAATAAACTATCAAAATCTTCAGTAATTATATTTAATATACTGTTCATAAAATATCAAAAATTACACCAAATGTATATTATACACTCTAAATAAAATATCAAAAGACAGAAAATATATATTACACTCTATGTAAAATATCAAAAACTACACCAAATATATATTATACAATTTACAAAAAATATCAAAAGTACACCAAATGTATATTGTATACTGTACATAAAATATCAAAAAGTACAGTAAATATATTTCATATATTGTACATATAATATTAACTAAAAGTACACCAAATACATTTTACGTACTGTAAACAAAATATAAAAAATTACAGTAAGTATATATTATCTACTGTACATAATATATCAAAAAGTACAGTAAATATATTTCATATATTGTACATATAATATTAACTAAAAGTACACCAAATACATTTTACATACTGTAAATAAAATATAAAAAATTACAGTAAGTATATATTATCTACTGTACATAAAATATCAAAAAGTACACCAAATATGGGATATATATATACTGTAATAAACTATCAAAATCTTCAGTAATTATATTTAATATACTGTACATAAAATATCAAAAATTACACCAAATGTATATTATACACTCTAAATAAAATATCAAAAAGGACAGTAAATATATATTACACTCTATGTAAAATATCAAAAACTACACCAAATATATATTATATAATTTACATAAAATATCAAAAGTACACCAAATATATATTATATACTGTACATAAAATATCAAAAAGTACAGTAAATATATTTCATATATTGTACACGTAATATTAACTAAAAGTACACCAAATACATTTTACATACTGTAAATAAAATATAAAAAATTACAGTAAGTATATATTATCTACTGTACATTAAATATCAAAAAGTACAGTAAATATATTTCATATATTGTACATATAATATTAACTAAAAGTACACCAAATACATTTTACATTCTGTAAATAAAATATAAAAAATTCCAATAAGTATATATAATCTACTCTACATAAAATATCAAAAAGTACACCAAATAGGTGTTATATATACTGTAAATGAACTATCAAAATCTTCAGTAATTATATTTAATATACTGTACATAAAATATCAAAAATTACACCAAATGTATATTATACACTCTAAATAAAATATCAAAAAGGACAGTAAATATATATTTCACTCTATGTAAAATATCAAAAACTACACCAAATATATATTATATAATTTACATAAAATATCAAAAGTACACCAAATATATATTATATACTGTACATAAAATATCAAAAAGTACAGTAAATATATTTCATATATTGTACATATAATATTAACTAAAAGTACACCAAATAGATTTTGCATACTGTAAATAAAATATCAAAAATTACAGTAAGTATATATTATCTACTGTACATAAAATATCAAAAAGTACACCAAATATGTGTTATATATACTGTAAATAAACTATCAAAATCTTCAGTAATTATATTTATTATACTGTACATAAAATATAATAAATTACACCAAATGTATATTATACACTCTAAATAAAATATCAAAAATGACAGTAAATATATCTTACACTCTATGTAAATTATCAAAAACTACACCAAATATATATTATTTCATTTACATAAAATATCAAAAGTACACCAAATATATATTATATACTGTACATAAAATATCAAAAAGTACAGTAAATATATTTCATATATTGTACGTATAATATTAACTAAAAGTACACCAAATACATTTTACATACTGTAAATAAAATATCAAAAATTACAGTAAGTATATATTATCTACTGTACATAAAATATCAAAAAGTACACCAAATATGGGATATCTATATACTGTAAATAAACTATCAAAATCTTCAGTAATTATATTTAATATACTGTACATAAAATATCAAAAATTACACCAAATGTATATTATACACACTAAATAAAATATCAAAAAGGACAGTAAATATATATTACACTCTATATAAAATATCAAAAATTACACCAAATATATATTATATAATTTACATAAAATATCAAAAGTACAGCAAATATGTATTGTGTACTGTACATAAAATATGAAAAAGTACAGTAAATATATTTCATATATTGTACATATAATATTAACTAAAAGTACACCAAATACATTTTACATACTGTAAATAAAATATGAAAAATTACAGTAAGTGTATATTATCTACTGTACATAAAATATCAAAAAGTACACCAAATATGTGTTATATATACTGTAAATACACTATCAAAAACTTCAGTAATTATATTTAATATACTGTACATAAAATATCAATAATTACACCAAATGTATATTATACATTCTAAATAAAATATCAAAAATGACAGTAAATATATATTACACTGTATGTAAAATATCAAAAACTACACCAAATATATATTATATAATTTACATAAAATATCAAAAGAACACCAAATATATATTATATACTGTACACAAAATTTCAAAAAGTACAGTAAATATATTTCATATATTGTACATATAATATTAACTAAAAGAACAACAAATACATTTTACATACTGTAAATCAAATATTAAAAATTCCGGTAAGTATATATTATCTACCGTACATAAAATATCAAAAAGTACACCAAATATGTGTTATATATACTGTAAATAAACTATCAAAATCTTCAGTAATTATATTTAACATACTGTACATAAAATATCAAAAATTACACCAAATGTATATTATATATTCTAAATAAAATATCAAAAATGACAGTAAATATATATTACACTCTATGTAAAATATCAAAAACTACACCAAATATATATTATATAATTTACATAAAATATCAAAAGTACACCAAATATATATTATATACTGTACATAAAGTATCAAAAAGTACAGTAAATATATTTCATATATTGTACATATAATATTAACTAAAAGTACAACAAATACATTTTACATACTGTAAATAAAATATAAAAAATTACAGTAAGTATATATTATCTACTGTACATAAAATATGAAAAAGTACACCAAATATGTGTTATCTATACTGTAAATAAACTATCAAAATCTTCAGTAATTATATTTAATATACTGTTCATAAAATATCAAAAATTACACCAAAGGTATATTATACACTCTAAATAAAATATCAAAAAGGCCAGTAAATATATATTACACTCTATGTAAAATATCAAAAACTACACCAAATATATATTATATAATTTACATAAAATATCAAAAGTACACCAAATATATATTATATACTGTACATAAAATATCAAAAAGTACAGTAAATATATTTCATATGTTGTACATATAATATTAACTAAAAGTACACCAAATACATTTCACATACTGTAAATAACATATAAAAAATTACAGTAAGTTTATATTATCTACTGTACATAAAATATCAAAAAGTACAGTAAATATATTTCACATATTGTACATATAATATTAACTAAAAGTACACCAAATACATTTTACAGACTGTGAATAAAATATAAAAAATTACAGTAAGTATATATTATCTACTGTACATAAAATATCAAAAAGTACACCAAATATGTGTTATATATACTGTAAATAAACTATCAAAATCTTCAGTAATTATATTTAATATACTGTTCATAAAATACCAAAAATTACACCAAATGTATATTATACACTCTAAATAAAATATCAAAAACACAGTAAATATATATTACACACTATGTAAAATATCAAAAACTACACAAAGTATATATTATATAATTTACATAAAATATCAAAAGTACACCAAATATATATTATATACTGTACATAAAATATCAAAAAGTACAGTAAATATATTTCATATATTGTACATATAATAATAACTAAAAGTACACCAAATACATTTTACATACTGTAAATAAAATATCAAAAATTACAGTAAGTATATATAATCTACTGTACATAAAATATCAAAAAGTACACCAAATATGTGTTATATATACTGTAAATAAACTATCAAAATCTTCAGTAATTATATTTAATATACTGTTCATAAAATATCAAAAATTACACCAAATGTATATTATACACTCTAAATAAAATATCAAAAAGGACAGTAAATATATATTACACTCTATGTAAAATATCAAAAACTACACCAAATATATATTATATAATTTACATAAAATATCAAAAGTACACCAAATATATATTATATACTGTACATAAAATATCAAAAAGTACAGTAAATATATTTCATATATTGTACACGTAATATTAACTAAAAGTACACCAAATACATTTTACATACTGTAAATAAAATATAAAAAATTACAGTAAGTATATATTATCTACTGTACATTAAATATCAAAAAGAACAGTAAATATATTTCATATATTGTACATATAATATTAACTAAAACTACACCAAATACATTTTACATACTGTAAATAAAATATCAAAAATTACAGTAAGTATATATTATCTACTGTACATAAAATATCAAAAAGTACACCAAATATGTGTTTTATATACTGTAAACTATCAAAATCTTCAGTAATTATACTTAATATACTGTACATAAAATATCAAAAATTACACCAAATGTATATTATACATTCTAAATAAAATATCAAAAAGGACAGTAAATATATATTATACTCTATGTAAAATATCAAAAACTACACCAAATATATATTATATAATTTACATAAAATATCAAAAGTACACCAAATATATATTATATACTGTACATAAAATATCAAAAAGTACAGTAAATATATTTCATATATTGTACATATAATATTAACTAAAAGTACACCAAATACATTTTATATACTGTAAATAAGATATCAAAAATTACAGTAAGTATATATTATCTACTGTACATTAAATATAAAAAAGTACACCAAATATGTGTTATATATTCTGTAAATAAACTATCAAAATCTTCAGTAATTATATTTAATATACTGTACATAAAATATCAATAATTACACCAAATGTATATTATACATTCTAAATAAAATATCAAAAATGACAGTAAATATATATTACACTGTATGTAAAATATCAAAAACTACACCAAATATATATTATATAATTTACATAAAATATCAAAAGAACACCAAATATATATTATATACTGTACACAAAATTTCAAAAAGTACAGTAAATATATTTCATATATTGTACATATAATATTAACTAAAAGAACAACAAATACATTTTACATACTGTAAATCAAATATTAAAAATTCCGGTAAGTATATATTATCTACCGTACATAAAATATCAAAAAGTACACCAAATATGTGTTATATATACTGTAAATAAACTATCAAAATCTTCAGTAATTATATTTAATATACTGTACATAAAATATCAAAAATTACACCAAATGTATATTATACACTCTAAATAATATATCAAAAAGGACATTAAATATATATTATACTCTATGTAAAATATCAAAAACTACACCAAATATATATTATATAATTTACATAAAATATCAAAAGTACACCAAATATATATTATATACTGTACATAAAATAGCAAAAAGTACAGTAAATATATTTCATATATTGTACATATAATATTAACTAAAAGTACACCAAATACATTTTATATACTGTAAATAAAATATCAAAAATTACAGTAAATATATATTATCTCCTGTACATAAAATATCAAAAAGTACACCAAATATGTGTTATATATACTGTAAATAAATTATCAAAATCTTCAGTAATTATATTTAATATACTGTACATAAAATATCAAAAATTATACCAAATGTATATTATACACTCTAAAGAAAATATCAAAAAGGACAGTAAATATATATTACACTCTATGTAAAATATCAAAAACTACACCAAATATATATTATATAATTTACATAAAATATCAAAAGTACACCAAATATACATTATATACTGTACATAAAATATCAAAAAGTACAGTAAATATATTTCATAGATTGTACATGTAATATTAACTAAAAGCACACCAAATACATTTTACATACTGTAAATAAAATATCAAAAATTACAGTAAGTATATATTATCTACTGTACATAAAGTATCAAAAAGTACACCAAATATGTGTTATATATACTGTAAATAAACTATCAAAATCTTCAGTAATTATATTTAACATACTGTACATAAAATATCAAAAATTACACCAAATGTATATTATATATTCTAAATAAAATATCAAAAATGACAGTAAATATATATTACACTCTATGTAAAATATCAAAAACTACACCAAATATATATTATATAATTTACATAAAATATCAAAAGTACACCAAATATATATTATATACTGTACATAAAATATCAAAAAGTACAGTAAATATATTTCATATATTGTACATGTAATATTAGCTAAAAGTACACCAAATACATTTTACATACTGTAAATAAAATATAAAAAATTACAGTAAGTATATATTATCTACTGTACATAGAATATCAAAAATTACAATAAATATATTTCATATATTGTACATATAATATTAACTAAAAGTACACCAAATACATTTTACATACTGTAAATAAAATATAAAATTTACAGTAAGTATATATTATCTACTGTACATAAAATATCAAAAAGTACACCAAATATGTGTTATATATACTGTAAATAAACTATCAAAATCTTCAGTAACTATATTTAATATACTGTTCATAAAATATCAAAAATTACACCAAACGTATATTATACACTCTAAATAAAATATCAAAAAGGACAGTAAATATATATTACACTCTATGTAAAATATCAAAAACTACACCAAATATATATTATATAATTTACATAAAATATCAAAAGTACACCAAATATATATTATATACTCTACATAAAATATCAAAAAGTACAGTAAATATATTTCATATATTGTACAAATAATATTAACTAAAAGTACACCAAATACATTTTTCATACTGTAAGTAAAATATAAAAAATTACAGTAAGTATATATTATCTACTGTACATTAAATATCAAAAAGTACAGTAAATATATTTCATATATTGTACATATAATATTAACTAAAAGTACACCAAATACATTTTACATACTGTAAATAAAATATAAAAAATTCCAGTAAGTATATATAATCTAGTGTACATAAAATATCAAAAAGTGCACCAAATAGGTGTTATATACACTGTAAATGAACTATCAAAATCTTCAGTAATTATATTTAATATACTGTTCATAAAATATCAAAAATTACACCAAATGTATATTATACACTCTAAATAAAATATCAAAAAGGACAGTAAATATATATTTCACACTATGTAAAATATCAAAAATTACACCAAATATATATTATATAATTTACATAAAATATCAAAAGTACACCAAATATATATTATATACTGTACATAAAATATCAAAAAGTACAGTAAATATATTTCATATATAGTACATATAATATTAACTAAAAGTACACCAAATACATTTTGCATACAGTAAATAAATTATCAAAAATTACAGTAAGTATATATTATCTACTGTACATAAAATATCAAAAAGTACACCAAATATGTGTTATATATACTGTAAATAAACTATCAAAAACTTCAGTAATTATATTTATTATACTGTACATAAAATATAAAAAATTACACCAAATGTATATTATACACTCTTAATAAAATATCAAAAATGACAGTAAATATATTTTACACTCTATGTAAAATATCAAAAACTACACCAAATATATATTATTTAATTTACATAAAATATCAAAAGTACACCAAATATATATTATATACTGTACATAAAATATCAAAAAGTTACAGTAAATATATTTCATATCTTGTACATATAATATTAACTAAAAGTACACCAAATACATTTTACATACTGTAAATAAAATATCAAAAATTACATTAAGTATATATTATCTACTGTACATAAAATATCAAAAAGTACACCAAATATGGGATATATATATACTGTAATAAACTATCAAAATCTTCAGTAATTTTATTTAATATACTGTACATAAAATATCAAAAATTACACCAAATGTATATTATACACTCTAAATAAAATATCAAAAAGGACAGTAAATATATATTACACTCTATGTAAAATATCAAAAACTACACCAAATATATATTATATAATTTACATAAAATATCAAAAGTACACCAAATATATATTATATACTGTACATAAAATATCAAAAAGTACAGTAAATATATTTCATATATTGTACACGTAATATTAACTAAAAGTACACCAAATACATTTTACATACTGTAAATAAAATATAAAAAATTACAGTAAGTATATATTATCTACTGTACATTAAATATCAAAAAGAACAGTAAATATATTTCATATATTCTACATATAATATTAACTAAAACTACACCAAATACATTTTACATACTGTAAATAAAATATCAAAAATTACAGTAAGTATATATTATCTACTGTACATAAAATATCAAAAAGTACACCAAATATGTGTTATATATACTGTAAATAAACTATCAAAATCTTCAGTAATTATACTTAATATACTGTACATAAAATATCAAAAATTACACCAAATGTATATTATACATTCTAAATAAAATATCAAAAAGGACAGTAAATATATATTATACTCTATGTAAAATATCAAAAACTACACCAAATATATATTATATAATTTACATAAAATATCAAAAGTACACCAAATATATATTATATACTGTACATAAAATATCAAAAAGTACAGTAAATATATTTCATATATTGTACATATAATATTAACTAAAAGTACACCAAATACATTTTATATACTGTAAATAAAATATCAAAAATTACAGTAAGTATATATTATCTACTGTACATTAAATATAAAAAAGTACACCAAATATGTGTTATATATACTGTAAATAAACTATCAAAATCTTCAGTAATTATATTTAATATACTGTACATAAAATATCAATAATTACACCAAATGTATATTATACATTCTAAATAAAATATCAAAAATGACAGTAAATATATATTACACTGTATGTAAAATATCAAAAACTACACCAAATATATATTATATAATTTACATAAAATATCAAAAGAACACCAAATATATATTATATACTGTACACAAAATTTCAAAAAGTAAAGTAAATATATTTCATATATTGTACATATAATATTAACTAAAAGAACAACAAATACATTTTACATACTGTAAATCAAATATTAAAAATTCCGGTAAGTATATATTATCTACCGTACATAAAATATCAAAAAGTACACCAAATATGTGTTATATATACTGTAAATAAACTATCAAAATCTTCAGTAATTATATTTAATATACTGTACATAAAATATCAAAAATTACACCAAATGTATATTATACACTCTAAATAAAATATCAAAAAGGACATTAAATATATATTATACTCTATGTAAAATATCAAAAACTACACCAAATATATATTATATAATTTACATAAAATATCAAAAGTACACCAAATATATATTATATACTGTACATAAAATAGCAAAAAGTACAGTAAATATATTTCATATATTGTACATATAATATTAAGTAAAAGTACACCAAATACATTTTATATACTGTAAATAAAATATCAAAAATTACAGTAAATATATATTATCTCCTGTACATAAAATATCAAAAAGTACACCAAATATGTGTTATATATACTGTAAATAAATTATCAAAATCTTCAGTAATTATATTTAATATACTGTACATAAAATATCAAAAATTATACCAAATGTATATTATACACTCTAAAGAAAATATCAAAAAGGACAGTAAATATATATTACACTCTATGTAAAATATCAAAAACTACACCAAATATATATTATATAATTTACATAAAATATCAAAAGTACACCAAATATACATTATATACTGTATATAAAATATCAAAAAGTACAGTAAATATATTTCATATATTGTATATATAATATTAACTAAAAGTACAACAAATACATTTTACATACGGTAAATAAAATATAAAAAATTACAGTAAGTATATATTATCTACTGTACATTAAATATCAAAAAGTACACCAAATAGGTGTTATATATACTCTAAATGAACTATCAAAATCTTCAGTAATTATATTTAATATACTGTTCATAAAATATCAAAAATTACACCAAATGTATATTATACACTCTAAATAAAATATCAAAAAGGACAGTAAATATATATTTCACTCTATGTAAAATATCAAAAACTACACCAAATATATATTATATAATTTACATAAAATATCAAAAGTACACCAAATATATATTATATACTGTACATAAAATATCAAAAAGTACAGTAAATATATTTCATATATTGTTCATATAATATTAACTAAAGGTACACCAAATATATATTATATAATTTACATAAAATATCAAAAGTACACCAAATATATATTATATACTGTACATTAAATATAAAAAAGGACAGTAAATATATTTCATATATTGTACATATAATATTAACTAAAATACACCAAATACATTTTACAAACTGTAAATAAAATATCAAAAATTACAGTAAGTATATATTGTCTCCTGTACATAAACTATTAACAAGTACACCAAATATGTGTTATATATACTGTAAATAAACTATCAAAATATTCAGTAATTATATTTAATATACTGTACATAAAATATCAAAAATTACACCAAATGTATATTATACACTCTAAATAAAATATCAAAAAGGACAGTAAATATATATTACACTCTATGTAAAATATCAAAAACTACACCAAATATATATTTTATAATTTAAATAAAATATCAAAAGTACACAAAATATGTATTATACACTGTACATAAAATGTCAAAAAGTACAGTAAATATATTTCATATGTTGTACATATAATATTAACTAAAAGTACACCAAATACATTTTACAGACTGTAAATAAAATATAAAAAATTACAGTAAGTATATATTATCTACTGTACATAAAATATCAAAAAGTACACCAAATATGTGTTATATATACTGTAAATAAACTATCAAATTCTTCAGTAATTATATTTAATATACTGTACATAAAATATCAAAAATTACACCAAATGCATATTATACACTCTAAATAAAATATCAAAAATGACAGTAAATATATATTACAGTCTATGTAAAATATCAAAAACTACACCAAATATATAGTATATAATTTACATAAAATATCAAAAGTACACCCAATATATATTATATACTGTACATAAAATATCAAAAAGTACAGTAAATATATTTCATATATTGTACATATAATATTAACTAAAAGTACACCAAATACATTTTACATACTGTAAATAAAATATCAAAAATTACAGTAAGTATATATTATCTACTGTACACAAAATATCACAAAGTACACCAAATATGTGTTATATATACTGTAAATAAACTATCAAAATCTTCAGTAATTATATTTAATATACTGTTCATAAAATATCAAAAATTACACCAAAGGTATATTATACACTCTAAATAAAATATCAAAAAGGACAGTAAATATATATTACACTCTATGTAAAATATCAAAAACTACACCAAATATATATTATATAATTTGCATAAAATATCAAAAGTACACCAAATATATATTATATACTGTACATAAAATATCAAAAAGTACAGTAAATATGTTTCATATATTGTACATATAATATTAACTAAAAGTACACCAAATACATTTTACATACTGTAAATAAAATATCAAAAATTACAGTAAGTATATATATCTACTGTACATAAAATATCAAAAAGAACACCAAATATGTGTTATAAATAGTGTAAATAAACTATCAAAAGCTTCAGTAATTATATTTAATATACTGTACATAAAATATAAAAAATTACACCAAATGTATATTATACAATCTAAATAAAATATCAAAAACGACAGTAAATATATATTACACTCTATGTAAAATATCAAACACTACACCAAATATATATTATATAATTTACATAAAATATCAAAAGGCCAGCAAATATATCTTATATATTCTACATAAAATATCAAAACGTACAGTAAATACATTTCATATATTGTATACTTAATATTAACTAAAAGTACACCAAATACATTTTATATACTGTAAATAAAATATCAAAAAGAACAGTAAATATATATTACATACTGTACATAAAATATCAAAAAGTACACCAAATATGTCTAATACATACCGTAAGTTTACTATCAAAAACTACAGTAATTATATTTAATATACTGTTCATAAAATATCAAAAATTACACCAAATGTATATTATACACTCTAAATAAAATATCAAAAAGGACAGTAAATATATATTACACTATATGTAAAATATCAAAAACTACACCAAATATCTATTATATAATTTACATAAAATATCAAAAGTACACCAAATATATATTATATACTGCACATAAAATATCAAAAAGTACAGTAAATATATTTCATATATTGTACATATAATATTAACTAAAGTACACCAAATACATTTTACATACTGTAAATAAAATATCAAAAATTACAGTAAGTATATATTATCTACTGTACATAAAGTATCAAAAAGTACACCAAATATGTGTTATATATACTGTAAATAAACTATCAAAATCTTCAGTAATTATATTTAATATACTGTACATAAAATATCAAAAATTTCACCAAATGTATATTATACACTCTAAATAAAATATCAAAAATGACAGTAAATATATATTACACTCTATGTAAAATATCAAAAACTACACCAAATATATATTATATAATTTACATAAAATATCAAAAGTACACCAAATATATATTATATACTGTACATAAAATATCAAAAAGTACAGTAAATGTATTTCATATATTGCACATATAATATTAACTAAAAGTACACCAAATACATTTTACATACTGTAAATAAAATATCAAAAAATACAGTAAGTATATATTATCTACTGTACATAAAATATCAAAAAGTACACCAAATATGTGTTATATATACTGTAAATAAACTATCAAAATCTTCAGTAATTATATTTAATATACTGTACATAAAATATCAAAAATTACACCAAATGTATATTATACACTCTAAATAAAATATCAAAAAATACAGTAAGTATATATTATCTACTGTACATAAAATATCAAAAAGTACACCAAATATGTGTTATATATACTGTAAATACACTATGAAAAACTTCAGTAATTATATTTCATATACTTTACATAAAATATCGAGAATTACACCAAATGTATATTATACACTCTAAATAAAATATCAAAAAGGAGAGTAAATATATATTACACTCTATGTAAAATATCAAAAACTACACCAAATATATATTAAATAATTTACATAAAATATCAAAAGTACACCAAATATATATTATATACTGTACACAAAATATCAAAAAGTACAGTAAATATATTTCATATATTGTACATATAATATTAACTAAAACTACACCAAATACATTTTACATACTGTAAATAAAATATCAAAAATTACAGTAAGTATATATTATCTACTGTACATAAAATATCACAAAGTACACCAAATATGTGTTATATATACTGTAAATAAACTATCAAAATCTTCAGTAATTATATTTAATATACTGTTCATAAAATATCAAAAATTACACCAAATGTATATTATACACTCTAAATAAAATATCAAAAAGGACAGTAAATATATATTACACTCTATGTAAAATATCAAAAACTACACCAAATATATATTATATAATTTACATAAAATATCAAAAGTACACCAAATATATATTATATACTGTATATAAAATATCAAAAAGTACAGTAAATATGTTACATATATTGTACATATAATATTAACTAAAAGTACACCAAATACATTTTACATACTGTAAATAAAATATCAAAAATTACAGTAAGTATATATATCTACTGTACATAAAATATCAAAAAGAACACCAAATATGTGTTATAAATAGTGTAAATAAACTATCAAAAGCTTCAGTAATTATATTTAATGTACTGTACATAAAATATAAAAAATTACACCAAATGTATATTATACAATCTAAATAAAATATCAAAAACGACAGTAAATATATATTACACTCTATGTAAAATATCAAAAACTACACCAAATATATATTATATAATTTACATAAAATATCAAAAGGCCAGCAAATATATCTTATATATTCTACATAAAATATCAAAACGTACAGTAAATACATTTCATATATTGTATACTTAATATTAACTAAAAGTACACCAAATACATTTTATATACTGTAAATAAAATATCAAAAAGAACAGTAAATATATATTACATACTGTACATAAAATATCAAAAAGTACACCAAATATGTCTAATACATACCGTAAGTTTACTATCAAAAACTACAGTAATTATATTTAATATACTGTTCATAAAATATCAAAAATTACACCACATGTATATTATACACTCTAAATAAAATATCAAAAAGGACAGTAAATATATATTACACTATATGTAAAATATCAAAAACTACACCAAATATATATTATATAATTTACATAAAATATCAAAAGTACACCAAATATATATTATATACAGCACATAAAATATCAAAAAGTACAGTAAATATATTTCATATATTGTACATATAATATTAACTAAAGTACACCAAATACATTTTACATACTGTAAATAAAATATCAAAAATTACAGTAAGTATATATTATCTACTGTACATAAAGTATCAAAAAGTACACCAAATATGTGTTATATATACTGTAAATAAACTATCAAAATCTTCAGTAATTATATTTAATATACTGTACATAAAATATCAAAAATTTCACCAAATGTATATTATACACTCTAAATAAAATATCAAAAATGACAGTAAATATATATTACACTCTATGTAAAATATCAAAAACTACACCAAATATATATTATATAATTTACATAAAATATCAAAAGTACACCAAATATATATTATATACTGTACATAAAATATCAAAAAGTACAGTAAATATATTTCATATATTGCACATATAATATTAACTAAAAGTACACCAAATACATTTTACATACTGTAAATAAAATATCAAAAAATACAGTAAGTATATATTATCTACTGTACATAAAATATCAAAAAGTACACCAAATATGTGTTATATATACTGTAAATAAACTATCAAAATCTTCAGTAATTATATTTAATATACTGTACATAAAATATCAAAAATTACACCAAATGTATATTATACACTCTAAATAAAATATCAAAAAATACAGTAAGTATATATTATCTACTGTACATAAAATATCAAAAAGTACACCAAATATGTGTTATATATACTGTAAATAAACTATCAAAATCTTCAGTAATTATATTTAATATACTTTACATAAAATATCGAGAATTACACCAAATGTATATTATACACTCTAAATAAAATATCAAAAAGGACAGTAAATATATATTACACTCTATGTAAAATATCAAATACTACACCAAATATATATTATATAATTCACATAAAATATCAAATGTACACCAAATATATATTATATACTGTACACAAAATATCAAAAAGTACAGTAAATATATTTCATATATTGTACATATAATATTAACTAAAACTACACCAAATACATTTTACATACTGTAAATAAAATATCAAAAATTACAGTAAGTATATATTATCTACTGTACATAAAATATCACAAAGTACACCAAATATGTGTTATATATACTGTAAATAAACTATCAAAATCTTCAGTAATTATATTTAATATACTGTTCATAAAATATCAAAAATTACACCAAATGTATATTATACACTCTAAATAAAATATCAAAAAGGACAGTAAATATATATTACACTCTATGTAAAATATCAAAAACTACACCAAATATATATTATATAATTTACATAAAATATCAAAAGTACACCAAATATATATTATATACTGTACATAAAATATCAAAAAGTACAGTAAATATGTTACATATATTGTACATATAATATTAACTAAAAGTACACCAAATACATTTTACATACTGTAAATAAAATATCAAAAATTACAGTAAGTATATATATCTACTGTACATAAAATATCAAAAAGAACACCAAATATGTGTTATAAATAGTGTAAATAAACTATCAAAAGCTTCAGTAATTATATTTAATATACTGTACATAAAATAGAAAAAATTACACCAAATGTATATTATACAATCTAAATAAAATATCAAAAATGACAGTAAATATATATTACACTCTATGTAAAATATCAAAAACTACACCAAATATATATTATATAATTTACATAAAATATCAAAAGGCCAGCAAATATATCTTATATATTCTACATAAAATATCAAAACGTACAGTAAATACATTTCATATATTGTATACTTAATATTAACTAAAAGTAAACCAAATACATTTTATATACTGTAAATAAAATATCAAAAAGAACAGTAAATATATATTACATACTGTACATAAAATATCAAAAAGTACACCAAATATGTCTAATACATACCGTAAGTTTACTATCAAAAACTACAGTAATTATATTTAATATACTGTTCATAAAATATCAAAAATTACACCACATGTATCATATACACTCTAAATAAAGTATCAAAAAGGACAGTAAATATATATTACACTATATGTAAAATATCAAAAACTACACCAAATATATATTATATAATTTACATAAAATATCAAAAGTACACCAAATATATATTATATACAGCACATAAAATATCAAAAAGTACAGTAAATATATTTCATATATTGTACATATAATATTAACTAAAGTACACCAAACACATTTTACATACTGTAAATAAAATATCAAAAATTACAGTAAGTATATATTATCTACTGTACATAAAGTATCAAAAAGTACACCAAATATGTGTTATATATACTGTAAATAAACTATCAATATCTTCAGTAATTATATTTAATATACTGTACATAAAATATCAAAAATTTCACCAAATGTATATTATACACTCTAGATAAAATATCAAAAATGACAGTAAATGTATATTACACTCTATGTAAAATATCAAAAACTACACCAAATATATATTATATAATTTACATAAAATATCAAAAGTACACCAAATATATATTATATACTGTACATAAAATATCAAAAAGTACAGTAAATATATTTCATATATTGCACATATAATATTAACTAAAAGTACACCAAATACATTTTACATACTGTAAATAAAATATCAAAAAATACAGTAAGTATATATTATCTACTGTACATAAAATATCAAAAAGTACACCAAATATGTGTTATATATACTGTAAATAAACTATCAAAATCTTCAGTAATTATATTTAATATACTGTACATAAAATATCAAAAATTACACCAAATGTATATTATACACTCTAAATAAAATATCAAAAAGGACAGTAAATATATATTACACTCTATGTAAAATATCAAAAACTACACCAAATATATATTATATAATTTACATAAAATATCAAAAGTACACCAAATATATATTATATACTGTACACAAAATATCAAAAAGTACAGTAAATATATTTCATATGTTGTAAATATAATATTAACTAAAACTACACCAAATACATTTTACATACTGTAAATAAAATATCAAAAATTACAGTAAGTATATATTATCTACTGTACATAAAATATAAAAAAGTACACCAAATATGTGTTATATATACTGTAAATAAACTATCAAAACCTTCAGTAATTATATTTAATATACTGTACATAAAATATCAAAAATTACACCAAATGTATATTATACACTCTAAATAAAATATCAAAAAGGACAGTAAATATATATTACACTCTATGTAAAATATCAAAAACTACACCAAATATATATTATATAATTTACATAAAATATCAAAAGTACACCAAATATATATTATATACTGTACATAAAATATCAAAAAGTACAGTAAATATATTTCATATGTTGTACATATAATATTAACTAAAATTACACCAAATACCTTTTACATACGGTAAATAAAATATCAAAAATTACAGTAAGTATATATTATCTACTGTACATAAAATATCACAAAGTACACCAAATATGTGTTATATATACTGTAAATAAACTATCAAAATCTTCAGTAATTATATTTAATATACTGTTCATAAAATATCAAAAATTACACCAAATGTATATTATACACTCTAAATAAAATATCAAAAAGGACAGTAAATATATATTACACTCTATGTAAAATATCAAAAACTACACCAAATATATATTATATAATTTACATAAAATATCAAAAGTACACCAAATATATATTATATACTGTACATAAAATATCAAAAAGTACAGTAAATATATTTCATATATTGTACATATAATATTAACTAAAAGTACACCAAATACATTTTACATACTGTAAATAAAATATCAAAAATTACAGTCAATATATATTATCTACTGTACATAAAATATCAAAAAGTACACCAAATATGTGTTATATATACTGTAAATAAACTATCAAAACCTTCAGTAATTATATTTAATATACTGTACATAAAATATCAAAAATTACACCAAATGTATATTATACACTCTAAATAAAATATCAAAAAGGACAGTAAATACATATTACACTCTATGTAAAATATCAAAAACTACACCATATATATATTATATAATTTACATAAAATATCAAAAGTACACCAAATATATATTATACACTGTACATAAAATGTCAAAAAGTACAGTAAATATATTTCATATGTTGTACATATAATATTAACTAAAAGTACACCAAATACATTTTACATACGGTAAATAAAATATAAAAAATTACAGTAAGTATATATTATCTACTGTACATAAAATATCAAAAAGTACACCAAATATGTGTTATATATACTGTAAATAAACTATCAAATTCTTCAGTAATTATATTTAATATACTGTACATAAAATATCAAAAATTACACCAAATGTATATTATACACTCTAAATAAAATATCAAAAATGACAGTAAATATATATTACACTATATGTAAAATATCAAAAACTACACCAAATATATAGTATATTATTTACATAAAATATCAAAAGTACACCCAATATATATTATATACTGTACATAAAATATCAAAAAGTACAGTAAATATATTTCATATATTGTACATATAATATTAACTAAAACTTCACCAAATACATTTTACATACTGTAAATAAAATATCAAAAATTACAGTAAGTATATATTATCTACTGTACATAAAATATCAAAAAGTACACCAAATATGTGTTATATATACTGTAAATAAACTATCAAAACCTTCAGTAATTATATTTAATATACTGTACATAAAATATCAAAAATTACACCAAATGTATATTCTACACTCTAAATAGAATATCAAAAATGACAGTAAATATATATTACACTCTATGTAAAATATCAAAAACTACACCAAATATATATTATATAATTTACATAAAATATCAAAAGTACACCAAATATATATTATATACTGTACATTAAATATCAAAAAGTACATTAAATATATTTCATATATTGTACATATAATATTAACTAAAAGTACACCAAATACATTTTACATACTGTAAATAAAATATCAAAAATTACAGTAAGAATATATTATCTACTGTACATAAAATATCAAAAAGTACACCAAATATGTGTTATATATACTGTAAATAAACTATCAAAATCTTCAGTAATTATATATAATATACTGTACATAAAATATCAAAAATTACACCAAATGTATATTATACACTCTAAATAAAATATCAAAAAGGACAGTAAATATATATTACACTCTATGTAAAATATCAAAAACTACACCAAATATATATTATATAATTTACATAAAATATCAAAAGTACACCAAATATATATTATATACTGTACATAAAATATCAAAAAGTACAGTAAATATATTTCATATATTGTACATATAATATTAACTAAAACTACACCAAATACATTTTACATACTGTAAATAAAATATCAAAAATTACAGTAAGTATATATTATCTTCTGTACATAAACTATAAAATAGTACACCAAATATGTGTTATATATACTGTAAATAAACTATAAAAATCTTCAGTAATTATATTTAATATACTGTTCATAAAATATCAAAAATTACACCAAATGTATATTATACACTCTAAATAAAATATCAAAAAGGACAGTAAATATATATTACACTCTATGTAAAATATCAAAAACTACACCAAATATATATTATATAATTTACATAAAATATCAAATGTACACCAAATATATATTATATACTGTACATAAAATATCAAAAAGTACAGTAAATATATTTCATATGTTGTACATATAATATTAACTAAAAGTACACCAAATACATTTTACATACTGTAAAAAAAATATCAAAAATTACAGTAAGTATATATTATCTACTGTACATAAAATATCAAAAAGTACACCAAATATGTGTTATATATACTGTAAATAAACTATCAAAATCTTCAGTAATTATATTTAATATACTGTACATAAAATATCAAAAATTACACCAAATGTATATTATACACTCAAAATAAAATATCAAAAATGACAGTAAATATATATTACACTCTATGTAAAATATCAAAAACTACACCAAATATATAGTATATAATTTACATAAAATATCAAAAGTACACCAAATATATATTATATACTGTATATTAAATATAAAAAAGGACAGTAAATATATTTCATATATTGTACATATAATATTAACTAAAATACACCAAATACATTTTACAAACTGTAAATAAAATATCAAAAATTACAGTAAGTATATATTGTCTACTGTACGTAAACTATTAAAAAGTACACCAAATATGTGTTATATATACTGTAAATAAACTATCAAAATATTCAGTAATTATATTTAATATACTGTACATAAAATATCAAAAATTACACCAAATGTATATTATACACTCTAAATAAAATATCAAAAACGACAGTAAATATATATTACACTCAATGTAAAATATCAAAAACTACACCAAATATATATTATATAATTTAAATAAAGTATCAAAAGTACACCAAATATATCTTATATAGTGTATATAAAATATCAAAAAGTACAGTAAATATATTTCATATATTGTACATATAATATTAACTAAAAGTACACCAAATACATTTTACATACTGTAAATAAAGTATCAAAAATTACAGTAGGTACATATTACTTACTGTACATAAAATATCAAAAAGTACACCAAATATGTGTTATATATACTGTAAATAAACTATCAAAATCTTCAGTAATTATATTTAATATACTGTTCATAAAATATCAAAAATTACACCAAATGTATATTATACACTCTAAATAAAATATCAAAAAGGACAGTAAATACATATTACACTCTATGTAAAATATCAAAATCTACACCAAATATATATTATATAATTTACATAAAATATCAAAAGTACACCAAATATATATTATATACTGTACATAAAATATCAAAAAGTACAGTAAATATATTTCATATATTGTACATATAATATTAACTAAAACTACACCAAATACATTTTACATACTGTAAATAAAATATCAAAAATTACAGTCAATATATATTATCTACTGTACATAAAATATCAAAAAGTACACCAAATATGTGTTATATATACTGTAAATAAACTATCAAAATCTTCAGTAATTATATTTAATATACTGTACATAAAATATCAAAAATTACACCAAATGTATATTATACACTCTAAATAAAATATCAAAAAGGACAGTAAATACATATTACACTCTATGTAAAATATCAAAAACTACACCAAATATATATTATATAATTTACATAAAATATCAAAAGTACACCAAATATATATTATACACTGTACATAAAATGTCAAAAAGTACAGTAAATATATTTCATATGTTGTACATATAATATTAACTAAAAGTACACCAAATACATTTTACATATGGTAAATAAAATATAAAAAATTACAGTAAGTATATATTATCTACTGTACATCAAATATCAAAAAGTACACCAAATATGTGTTATATATACTGTAAATAAACTATCAAATTCTTCAGTAATTATATTTAATATACTGTACATAAAATATCAAAAATTACACCAAATGTATATTATACACTCTAAATAAAATATCAAAAGGTACAGTAAATATATATTACATACTGTACATAAAATATCAAAAAGTACACCAAATATGTGTTATATATACTGTAAATAAACTATCAAAATATTCAGTAATTATATTTAATATACTGTTCATAAAATATCAAAAATTACACCAAATGTATATTATACACTCTAAATAAAATATCAAAAAGGACAGTAAGTATATATTACACTCTACGTAAAATATCAAAAACTACACCAAATATATATTATATAATTTACATAAAATATCAAATGTACACCAAATATATATTATATACTGTACATAAAATATCAAAAAGTACAGTAAATATATTTCATTTGTTGTACATATAATATTAACTGAAAGTGCACCAAATACATTTTACATACTGTAAAAAAAATATCAAATATTACAGTAGGTATATATTATCTACTGTACATAAAATATCAAAAAGTACACCAAATATGTGTTATATATACTGTAAATAAACTATCAAAATCTTCACTAATTATATTTAATATACTGTACATAAAATATCAAAAATAACACCAAATGTATATTATACACTCAAAATAAAATATCAAAAATGACAGTAAATATATATTACACTCTATGTAAAATATCAAAAACTACACCAAATATATAGTATATAATTTACATAAAATATCAAAAGTACACCAAATATATATTATATACTGTATATTAAATATAAAAAAGGACAGTAAATATATTTCATATATTGTATATATAATATTAACTAAAATGCACCAAATACATTTTACAAACTGTAAATAAAATTTCAAAAATTACAGTAAGTATATATTGTCTACTGTACATAAACTATTAAAAAGTACACCAAATATGTGTTATATATACTGTAAATAAACTATCAAAATATTCAGTAATTATATTTAATATACTGTACATAAAATATCAAAAATTTCACCAAATGTATATTATACACTCTAAATAAAATATCAAAAAGGACAGTAAATATATATTACAATCTATGTAAAATATCAAAAACTACACCAAATATATATTATATAATTTAAATAAAGTATCAAAAGTACACCAAATATATCTTATATAGTGTATATAAAATATCAAAAAGTACAGTAAATATATTTCATATATTGTACATATAATATTAACTAAAAGTACACCAAATACATTTTACATACTGTAAATAAAATATCAAAAATTACAGTAGGTATATATTATCTACTGTACCTAAAATATCAAAAAGTACACCAAATATGTGTTATATATACTGTAAATAAACTATCAAAATCTTCAGTAATTATATTTAATATACTGTTCATAAAATATCAAAAATTACACCAAATGTATATTATACACTCTAAATAAAATATCAAAAAGGACAGTAAATATATATTACACTCTATGTAAAATATCAAAAACTACACCAAATATATATTATATAATTTACATAAAATATCAAAAGTACACCAAATATATATTATATACTGTACATAAAATATCAAAAAGTACAGTAAATATATTTCATATATTGTACATATAATATTAACTAAAACTACACCAAATACATTTTACATACTGTAAATAAAATATCAAAAATTACAGTCAATATATATTATCTACTGTACATAAAATATCAAAAAGTACACCAAATATGTGTTATATATACTGTAAACAAACTATCAAAACCTTCAGTAATTATATTAAATATACTGTATATAAAATATCAAAAATTACACCAAATGTATATTATACACTCTAAATAAAATATCAAAAAGGACAGTAAATACATATTACACTCTATGTAAAATATCAAAAACTACACCAAATATATATTATATAATTTACATAAAATATCAATAGTACACCAAAAATATATTATACACTGTACATAAAATGTCAAAAAGTACAGTAAATATATTTCATATGTTGTACATATAATATTAACTAAAAGTACACCAAATACATTTTACATACGGTAAATAAAATATAAAATATTACAGTAAGTATATATTATCTACTGTACATAAAATGTCAAAAAGTACACCAAATATGTGTTATATATACTGTAAATAAACTATCAAATTCTTCAGTAATTATATTTAATATACTGTACATAAAATATCAAAAATTACACCAAATGTATATTATACACTCTAAATAAAATATCAAAAATGACAGTAAATATATATTACACTATACGTAAAATATCAAAAACTACACCAAATATATAGTATATAATTTACATAAAATATCAAAAGTACCCCCAATATATATTATATACTGTACATAAAATATCAAAAAGTACAGTAAATATATTTCATATATTGTACATATAATATTAACTAAAACTACACCAAATACATTTTACATACTGTAAATAAAATATCAAAAATTTCAGTAAGTATATATTATCTACTGTACATAAAATATCAAAAAGTACACCAAATATGTGTTATATATACTGTAAATAAACTATCAAAACCTTCAGTAATTATATTTAATATACTGTACATAAAATATCAAAAATTACACCAAATGTATATTCTACACTCTAAATAAAATATCAAAAATGACAGTAAATATATATTACACTCTATGTAAAATATCAAAAACTACACCAAATATATATTATATAATTTACATAAAATATCAAAAGTACACCAAATATATATTATATACTGTACATTAAATATCAAAAAGTACATTAAATATATTTCATATATTGTACATATAATATTAACTAAAAGTACACCAAATACATTTTACATACTGTAAATAAAATATCAAAAATTACAGTAAGAATATATTATCTACTGTACATAAAATATCAAAAAGTACACCAAATATGTGTTATATATACTGTAAATAAACTATCAAAATCTTCAGTAATTATATTTAATATACTGTACATAAAATATCAAAAATTACACCAAATGTATATTATACACTCTAAATAAAATATCAAAAAGGACAGTAAATATATATTACACTCTATGTAAAATATCAAAAACTACACCAAATATATATTATATAATTTACATAAAATATCAAAAGTACACCAAATATATATTATATACTGTACATAAAATATCAAAAAGTACAGTAAATATATTTCATATATTGTAAATATAATATTAACTAAAACTACACCAAATACATTTTACATACTGTAAATAAAATATCAAAAATTACAGTAGAATATATTATCTACTGTACATAAAATATCAAAAAGTACACCAAATATGTGTTATATATACTGTAAATAAACTATCAAAATATTCAGTAATTATATTTAATATACTGTGCATAAAATATCAAAAATTACACCAAATGTATATTATACACTCTAAATAAAATATCAAAAAGGACAGTAAATATATATTACACTCTATGTAAAATATCAAAAACTACACCAAACATATTGTATATAATTTACATAAAATATCAAAAGTACACCAAATATATATTATATACTGTACATAAAATATCAAAAAGTACAGTAAATATATTTCATATATTGTACATATAATATTAACTAAAAGTACACCAAATACATTTTACATACTGTAAATAAAATATCAAAAATTACAGTAAGTATATATTATATACTGTAAATAAAATGTCAGAAAGTACACCAAATATGTGTTATATATACTGTAAATAAACTATCAAAATCTTCAGTAATTATATTTAATATACTGTTCATAAAATATCAAAAATTACACCAAATGTATATTATACACTCTAAATAAAATATCAAAAAGGACAGTAAATATATATTACACTCTATGTAAAATATCAAAAACTACACCAAATATATATTATATAATTTACATAAAATATCAAATGTACACCAAATATATATTATATACTGTACATAAAATATCAGAAAGTACAGTAAATATATTTCATATGTTGTACATATAATATTAACTAAAAGTACACCAAATACATTTTACATACTGTAAAAAAAATATCAAATATTACAGTAAGTATATATTATCTACTGTACATAAAATATCAAAAAGTACACCAAATATGTGTTATATATACTGTAAATAAACTATCAAAATCTTCACTAATTATATTTAATATACTGTACATAAAATATCAAAAATTACACCAAATGTATATTATACACTCAAAATAAAATATCAAAAATGACAGTAAATATATATTACACTCTATGTAATATATCAAAAACTACACCAAATATATAGTATATAATTTACATAAAATATCAAAAGTACACCAAATATATATTATATACTGTACATAAAATATCAAAAAGTACAGTAAGTGTATATTATCTACTGTACATAAAATATCAAAAAGTACACCAAATATGTGTTATATATACTGTAAATAAACTATCAAAATCTTCAGTAATTATATTTAATATACTGTACAAAAAATATCAAAAATTACACCAAATGTATATTATACACTCTAAATAAAATATCAAAAATGACAGTAAATATATATTACACTCTATGTAAAATATCAAAAACTACACCAAATATATAGTATATAATTTACATAAAATATCAAAAGTACACCAAATATATATTATATACTGTACATAAAATATCAAAAAGTACAGTAAATATATTTCATATATTGTACATATTATATTAACTAAAAGTACACCAAATACATTTTACATACGGTAAATAGAATATCAAAAATTACAGTAAGTATATATTATCTACTGTACATAAAATATCAAAAAGTACACCAAATATGTGTTATATATACTGTAAATAAACTATCAAAATCTTCAGTAATTATATTTAATATACTGTACATAAAATATCAAAAATTACACCAAATGTATATTATACACTCTAAATAAAATATCAAAATGGACAGTAAATATATATTACACTCTATGTAATATATCAAAAACTACACCAAATATATATTATATAATTTTCATAAAATATCAAAAGTACACCAAATATATATTATTCACTGTACATAAAATATCAAAAAGTACAGTAAATATATTTCATATATTGTACATATAATATTAACTAAAACTACAGCAAATACATTTTACATACTGTAAATAAAATATCAAAAATTACAGTAAGTATATATTATCTACTGTACATAAAATATCAAAAAGTACACCAAATATGTGTTATATATACTGTAAATAAACTATCAAAATCTTCAGTAATTATATTTAATATACTGTACATAAAATATCAAAAATTACACCAAATGTATATTATACACTCTAAATAAAATATCAAAAATGACAGTAAATATATATTACACTCTATGTAAAATATCAAAAATTACACCAAATATATATTATATAATTTACATAAAATATCAAAAGTACACCAAATATGTATTATACACTGTACATAAAATATCAAAAAGTACAGTAAATATATTTCATATATTGTATATATAATATTAACTAAAAGTACACCAAATACCTTTTACATACTGTAAATAAAATATCAAAAATCACAGTAAGTATATATTATCTACTGTACATAAAATATCAAAAAGTACACCAAATATGTGTTATATATACTGTAAATAAACTATCAAAATATTCAGTAATTATATTTAATATACTGTACATAAAATATCAAAAATTACACCAAATGTATATTATACACTCTAAATAATATATCAAAAAGGACAGTAAATATATATTACACACTATGCAAAATATCAAAACTACACCAAATTTATATTATATAATTTACATAAAATATCAAAAGTACACCAAATATATATTATATACTGTACATAAAATATCAAAAAGTACAGTAAATATATTTCATATATTGTACATATAATATTAACTAAAAGTACACCAAATACATTTTACATACTGTAAATAAAATATAAAAAATTACAGTAAGTATATATTATCTACTGTACATAAAATATCAAAAAGTACACCAAATATGTGTTATATATACTGTAAATAAACTATCAAAATCTTTAGTAATTATATTTAATATACTGTACATAAAATATCAAAAATTACACCAAATGTATATTATACACTCTAAATAAAATATCAAAAAGGACAGTAAATATATATTACACACTATGTAAAATATCAAAAACTACACCAAATTTATATTATATAATTTACATAAAATATCAAAAGTACACCAAATATATATTATATACTGTACATAAAATATCAAAAAGTACAGTAAATATATTTCATATATTGTACATATAATATTAACTAAAAGTACACCAAATACATTTTACATACTGTAACTAAAATATAAAAAATTACAGTAAGTATATATTATCTACTGTACAATAAATATCAAAATGTACAGTAAATATATTTCATATATTGTACATATAATATTAACTAAAAGTACACCAAATACATTTTACATACTGTAAATAAAATATAAAAAATTCCAGTAAGTATATATAATCTACTGTACATAAAATATCAAAAAGTACACCAAATAGGTGTTATATATACTGTAAATGAACTATCAAAATCTTCAGTAATTATATTTAATATACTGTGCATAAAATATCAAAAATTACACCAAATGTATATTATACACTCTAAATAAAATATCAAAAAGGACAGCAAATATATATTTCACTCTATGTAAAATATCAAATACTACACCAAATATATATTATATAATTTACATAAAATATCAAAAGTACACAAAATATATATTATATACTGTACATAAAATATCAAAAAGTACAGTAAATATATTTCATATATTGTACATATAATATTAACTAAAAGTACACCAAATACATTTTTCTTACAGTAAATAAAATATCAAAAATTACAGTAAGTATATATTATCTACTGTACATAAAATATCAAAAAGTACACCAAATATGTGTTATATATACTGTAAATAAACTATCAAAAACTTCAGTAATTATATTTATTATACTGTACATAAAATATAAAAAATTACACCAAATGTATATTATACACTCTAAATAAAATATCAAAATGACAGTATATATATATTACACTCTATGTAAAATATCAAAAACTACACCAAATATATATTATTTAATTTACATAAAATATCAAAAGTACACCAAATATATATTATATATGGTACATAAAATATCAAAAAGTACAGTAAATATATTTCATATATTGTACATATAATATTAACTAAAAGTACACCAAATACATTTTACATACTGTAAATAAAATATCAAAAATTACAGTAAGTGTATATTATCTGCTGTACATAAAATATCAAAAAGTACACCAAATATGGGATATATATATACTGTAAATAAACTATCAAAACCTTCAATAATTATATTTAATATACTGTACATAAAATATCAAAAATTACACCAAATGTATATTATATACTCTAAATAAAATATCAAAAAGGACAGTAAATATATATTACACTCTATGTAAAATATCAAAAACTACACCAAATATATATTATATAATTTACATAAAATATCAAAAGTACACCAAATATATATTATATACTGTACATAAAATATCAAAAAGTACAGTAAATATATTTCATATATTGTACATATAATATTAACTAAAAGTACACCAAATACCTTTTACATACTGTAAACAAAATATCAAAAATCACAGTAAGTATATATTATCTACTGCACATAAAATATCAAAAAGTACACCAAATATGTGTTATATATACTGTAAATAAACTATCAAAATCTTCAGTAATTATATTTAATATACTGTACATAAAATATCAAAAATTACACCAAATGTATATTATACACTCTAAATAAAATATCAAAAAGGACAGTAAATATATATTACACACTATGTAAAATATCAAAACTACACCAAATTTATATCATATAATTTACATAAAATATCAAATGTACACCAAATATATATTATATACTGTACATAAAATATCAAAAAGTACAGTATATATATTTCATATATTGTACATATAATATTAACTAAAAGTACACCAAATACATTTTACATACTGTAACTAAAATATAAAAAATTACAGTAAGTATATATTATCTACTGTACAATAAATATCAAAATGTACAGTAAATATATTTCATATATTGTACATATAATATTAACTAAAAGTACACCAAATACATTTTACATACTGTAAATAAAATATAAAAAATTCCAGTAAGTATATGTAATCTACTGTACATAAAATATCAAAAAGTACACCAAATAGGTGTTATATATACTGTAAATGAACTATCAAAATCTTCAGTAATTATATTTAATATACTGTTCATAAAATATCAAAAATTACACCAAGTGTATATTATACACTCTAAATAAAATATCAAAAAGGACAGTAAAGATATATTTCACTCTATGTAAAATATCAAATACTACACCAAATATATATTATATAATTTACATAAAATATCAAAAGTACACCAAATATATATTATATACTGTACATAAAATATCAAAAAGTACAGTAAATATATTTCATATATTGTACATATAATATTAACTAAAAGTACACCAAATACATTTTTCTTACAGTAAATAAAATATCAAAAATTACAGTAAGTATATATTATCTACTGTACATAAAATATCAAAAAGTACACCAAATATGTGTTATATATACTGTAAATAAACTATCAAAAACTTCAGTAATCATATTTATTATACTGTACATAAAATATAAAAAATTACACCAAATGTATATTATACACTCTAAATAAAATATCAAAATGACAGTATATATATATTACACTCTATGTAAAATATCAAAAACTACACCAAATATATATTATTTAATTTACATAAAATATCAAAAGTACACCAAATATATATTATATATGGTACATAAAATATCAAAAAGTACAGTAAATATATTTCATATATTGTACATATAATATTAACTAAAAGTACACCAAATACATTTTACATACTGTAAATAAAATATCAAAAATTACAGTAAGTGTATATTATCTACTGTACATAAAATATCAAAAAGTACACCAAATATGGGATATATATACTGTAAATAAACTATCAAAATCTTCAATAATTATATTTAATATACTGTACATAAAATATCAAAAATTACACCAAATGTATATTATATACTCTAAATAAAATATCAAAAAGGACAGTAAATATATATTACACTCTATGTAAAATATCAAAAACTACACCAAATATATATTATATAATTTACATAAAATATCAAAAGTACACCAAATATATATTATATACTGTACATAAAATATCAAAAAGTACAGTAAATATATTTCATATATTGTACATATAATATTAACTAAAAGTACACCAAATACCTTTTACATACTGTAAATAAAATATCAAAAATCACAGTAAGTATATATTGTCTACTGTACATAAAATATCAAAAAGTACACCAAATATGTGTTATATATACTGTAAATAAACTATCAAAATATTCAGTAATTATATTTAATATACTGTACATAAAATATCAAAAATTACACCAAATGTATATTATACACTCTAAATAAAATATCAAAAAGGACAGTAAATATATATTACACACTATGTTAAATATCAAAAAATACACCAAATTTATATTATATAATTTACATAAAATATCAAAAGTACACCAAATATATATTATATACTGTACATAAAATATCAAAAAGTACAGTATATATATTTCATATATTGTACATATAATATTAACTAAAAGTACACCAAATACATTTTACATACTGTAAATAAAATATAAAAAATTACAGTAAGTATATATTATCTACTGTACATTAAATATCAAAAAGTACAGTAAATATATTTCATATATTGTTCATATAATATTAACTAAAAGTACACCAAATACATTTTACATGCTGTAAATAAAATATAAAAAATTCCAGTAAGTATATATAATCTACTGTACATAAAATATCAAAAAGTACACCAAATAGGTGTTATATATACTGTAAATGAACTATCAAAATCTTCAGTAATTATATTTAATATACTGTTCATAAAATATCAAAAATTACACCAAATGTATATTATACACTCTAAATAAAATATCAAAAAGGACAGTAAATATATATTTCACTCTATGTAAAATATCAAATACTACACCAAATATATATTATATAATTTACATAAAATATCAAAAGTACACCAAATATATATTATACACTGTACATAAAATATCAAAAAGTACAGTAAATATATTTCATATATTGTACATATAATATTAACTAAAAGTACAACAAATACATTTTTCTTACAGTAAATAAAATATCAAAAATTACAGTAAGTATATATTATCTACTGTACATAAAATATCAAAAAGTACACCAAATATGTGTTATATATACTGTAAATAAACTATCAAAATCTTCAGTAATTATATTTATTATACTGTACATAAAATATAAAAAATTAAACCAAATGTATATTATACACTCTAAATAAAATATCAAAATGACAGTAAATATATATTACACTCTATGTAAAATATCAAAAACTACACCAAATATATATTATTTAATTTACATAAAATATCAAAAGTACACCAAATATATATTATATATGGTACATAAAATATCAAAAAGTACAGTAAATATATTTCATATATTGTACATATAATATTAACTAAAAGTACACCAAATACATTTTACATAATGTAAATAAAATATGAAAAATTACAGTAAGTATATATTATCTACTGTACATAAAATATCAAAAAGTACACCAAATATGTGTTAAATATACTGTAAATACACTATCAAAAACTTCAGTAATTATATTTAATATACTTTACATAAAATATCAAAAATTACACCAAATGTATATTATACACTCTAAATAAAATATCAAAAAGGACAGTAAATATATATTTCACTCTATGTAAAATATCAAAAACTACACCAAATATATATTATATAATTTACATAAAATATCAAAAGTACACCAAATATATATTATATACTGTACATAAAATATCAAAAAGTACAGTAAATATATTTCATATATTGTACATATAATATTAACTAAAAGTACACCAAATACATTTTACATACAGTAAATAAAATATCAAAAATTACAGTAAGTATATATTATCTACTGTACATAAAATATCAAAAAGTACACCAAATATGTGTTATATATACTGTAAATAAACTATCAAAATCTTCAGTAATTATATTTAATATACTGTACATAATATATCAAAAATTACACCAAATGTATATTATACACTCTAAATAAAATATCAAAAAGGACAGTAAATATATATTACACTCTATGTAACATATCAAAAACTACACCAAATATATATTATATAATTTACATAAAATATCAAACGTACACCAAATATATATTATATACTGTACATAAAATATCAAAAAGTACAGTAAACGTATTTCATATATTGTACATATAATAATAACTAAAAGTACACCAAATACATTTTACATACTGTAAATAAAATATCAAAAATTACAGTAAGTGTATATTATCTACTGTACATAAAATATCAAAAGGTACACCAAATATGTGTTATATATACTGTAAATAAACTATCAAAATCTTCAGTAATTATATTTAATATACTGTACATAAAATATGAAAAATTACACCAAATGTATATTATACACTCTAAATAAAATATTAAAAAGGACAGTAAATATATATTATACTCTATGTAAAATATCAAAAACTACACCAAATATATATTATATAATTTACATAAAATATCAAAAGTACTCCAAATATATATTATATACTGTACACAAAATATCAAAAAGTACAGTAAATATATTTCATATATTGTACATATAATACTAACTAAAAGTACACCAAATACATTTTATATACTGTAAATAAAATATCAAAAATTTCATTAAATATATAATATCTACTGTACATAAAATATCAAAAAGTACACCAAATATGTGTTATACATACTGTAAATAAACTATCAAAATCTTCAGTAATTATATTTAATATACTGTTCATAAAATATCAAAAATTACACCAAATGTATATTATACACTCTAAATAAAATATCAAAAATGACAGTAAATATATATTACAAACTATGTAAAATATCAAAAACTACACCAGATATATATTATATAATTTACATAAAATATCAAAAGTACAACAAATATATATTATATACTGTACATAAAATATCAAAAAGTACAGTAAATATATTTCATAGCTTGTACATATAATATTAACTAAAAGTACACCAAATACATTTTACATACTGTAAATAAAATATCAAAAATTATAGTAAATGTATATTATCTACTGTACATAAAATATCAAAAAGTACACCAATTATGTGTTATATATACTGTAAATAAACTATCAAAATCTTCAGTAATTATATTTAATATACTGTACATAAAATATCAAAAATTACACCAAATGTATATTATACACTCTAAATAAAATATCAAAAACGACAGTAAATATATATTACACTCTATGTAAAATATCAAAAACTACACCAAATATATATTATATAATTTACATAAAATATCAAAAGTACACCAAATATATATTATATACTGTACCTAAAATATCAAAAAGTACAGTAAATATATTTCATATATTGTACATATAATATAACTAAAACTCCACCAAATACATTTTATATACTGTAAATAAAATATCAAAAATTACAGTAAGTATATATTATCTACTGTACATAAAATATCAAAAAGTACACCAAATATGTGTTATATATACTGTAAATAAACTATCAAAATCTTCAGTAATTATATTTAATATACTGTACATAAAATATCAATAATTACACCAAATGTATATTATACATTCTAAATAAAATATCAAAAATGACAGTAAATATATATTACACTCTATGTAAAATATCAAAAACTACACCAAATATGTATTATATAATTTACATAAAATATCAAAAGAACACCAAATATATATTATATACTGTACATAAATTATCAAAAAGTACAGTAAATATATTTCATATATTGTACATATAATATTAACTAAAAGTACACCAAATACATTTTATATACTGTAAATAAAATATCAAAAATTACAGTAAATATATATTATCTACTGTACATAAAATATCAAAAAGTACACCAAATATGTGTTATATATAATGTAAATAAATTATCAAAATCTTCAGTAATTATATTTAATATACTGTACATAAAATATCAAAAATTACACCAAATGTATATTATACACTCTAAATAAAATATCAAAAAGGACAGTAAATATATATTACACACTTTGTTAAATATCAAAAACTACACCAAATATATATTATATAATTTACATAAAATATCAAAAGTACACCAAATATATATTATATACTGTACATAAAATATCAAAAAGTACAGTAAATATATTTCATATATTGTACATATAATATTAACAAAAATACACCAAATACATTTTACATACTGTAAATAAAATATAAAAAATTACAGTAAGTATATATTATCTACTGTACATTAAATATCAAAAAGTACAGTAAATATATTTCATATATTGTACATATAATATTAACTAAAATACACCAAATACATTTTACATACTGTAAATAAAATATAAAAAATTCCAGTAAGTATATATAATCTACTGTACATAAAATATCAAAAAGTACACCAAATAGGTGTTATATATACTGTAAATGAACTATGAAAATCTTCAGTAATTATATTTAATATACTGTTCATAAAATATCAAAAATTACACCAAATGTATATTATACACTCTAAATAAAATATCAAAAAGGACAGTAAATATATGTTTCACTCTATGTAAAATATCAAATACTACACCAAATATATATTATATAATTTACATAAAATATCAAAAGTACACCAAATATATATTATATACTGTACATAAAATATCAAAAAGTACAGTAAATATATTTCATATATTGTACATATAATATTAACTAAAAGTACACCAAATACATTTTTCTTACAGTAAATAAAATATCAAAAATTACAGTAAGTATATATTATCTACTGTACATAAAATATCAAAAAGTACACCAAATATGTGTTATATATACTGTAAATAAACTATCAAAATCTTCAGTAATTATATTTATTATACTGTACATAAAATATAAAAATTAAACCAAATGTATATTATACACTCTAAATAAAATATCAAAATGACAGTAAATATATATTGCACTCTATGTAAAATATCAAAAACTACACCAAATATATATTATTTAATTTACATAAAATATCAAAAGTACACCAAATATATATTATATATGGTACATAAAATATCAAAAAGTACAGTAAATATATTTCATATATTGTACATATAATATTAACTAAAAGTACACCAAATACATTTTACATACAGTAAATAAAATATCAAAAATTACAGTAAGTATATATTATCTACTGTACAAAAAATATCAAAAAGTACACCAAATATGTGTTATATATACTGTAAATAAACTATCAAAATCTTCAGTAATTATATTTAATATACTGTACATAATATATCAAAAATTACACCAAATGTATATTATACACTCTAAATAAAATATCAAAAAGGACAGTAAATATATATTACACTCTATGTAACATATCAAAAACTACACCAAATATATATTATATAATTTACATAAAATATCAAACGTACACCAAATATATATTATATACTGTACATAAAATATCAAAAAGTACAGTAAACGTATTTCATATATTGTACATATAATAATAACTAAAAGTACACCAAATACATTTTACATACTGTAAATAAAATATCAAAAATTACAGTAAGTGTATATTATCTACTGTACATAAAATATCAAAAAGTACCCCAAATATGTGTTATATATACTGTAAATAAACTATCAAAATCTTCAGTAATTATATTTAATATACTGTACATAAAATATGAAAAATTACACCAAATGTATATTATACACTCTAAATAAAATATGAAAAAGGACAGTAAATATATATTATACTCTATGTAAAATATCAAAAACTACACCAAATATATATTATATAATTTACATAAAATATCAAAAGTACTCCAAATATATATTATATACTGTACACAAAATATCAAAAAGTACGGTAAACATATTTCATATATTGTACATATAATACTAATTAAAGTACACCAAATACATTTTATATACTGTAAATAAAATATCAAAAATTACATTAAATATATAATATCTACTGTACATATAATACCAAAAAGTACACCAAATATGTGTTATATATACTGTAAATAAACTATCAAAATCTTCAGTAATTATATTTAATATACTGTACATAAAATATCAATAATTACACCAAATGTATATTATACATTCTAAATAAAATATCAAAAATGACAGTAAATATATATTACACTCTATGTAAAATATCAAAAACTACACCAAATATATATTATATAATTTACATAAAATATCAAAAGAACACCAAATATATATTATATACTGTACATAAATTATCAAAAAGTACAGTAAATATATTTCATATATTGTACATATAATATTAACTAAAAGTACACCAAATACATTTTATATACTGTAAATAAAATATCAAAAATTACGGTAAATATATATTATCTACTGTACATAAAATATCAAAAAGTACACCAAATATGTGTTATATATAATGTAAAGAAATTATCAAAATCTTCAATAATTATATTTAATATACTGTACATAAAATATCAAAAATTACACCAAATGTATATTATACACTCTAAATAAAATATCAAATAGGACAGTAAATATATATTACACCCTATGTAAAATATCAAAAACTACACCAAATATATATTATATAATTTACATAAAATATCAAAAGTACACCAAATATACATTATATACTGTACATAAAATATCAATAAGTACAGTAAATATATTTCATATATTGTACATATAATATTAACTAAAAGTACAACAAATACATTTTACATACGGTAAATAAATATCAAAAATTACAGTAAATATATATTATCTACTGTACATAAAATATCAAAAAGTACACCAAATATGTGTTATATATACTGTAAATAAATTATCAAAATCTTCAGTAATTATATTTAATATACTGTACATAAAATATCAAAAATTACACCAAATGTATATTATACACTCTAAATAAAATATCAAAAAGGACACTAAATATATATTACACTCTATGTAAAATATCAAAAACTACACCAAATATATATTATATAATTTACATAAAATATCAAAAGTACACCAAATATATATTATATACTGTACATAAAATATCAAAAAGTACAGTAAATATATTTCATATATTGTACGTATAATATTAACTAAAAGTACAGCAAATACATTTTACATACGGTAAATAAAATATCAAAATTTACAGTAAGTACATATTATCTACTGTACATAAAATATCAAAAAGTACACCAAATATGTGTTATATATACTGTAAATAAACTATCAAAATCTTCACTAATTATATTTAATATACTGTACATAAAATATCAAAAATTACACCAAATGTATATTATACACTCTAAATAAAATATCAAAAATGACAGTAAATATAAATTACACTCTATGTAAAATATCAAAAACTACACCAAATATATATTATTTAATTTACATAAAATATCAAAAGTACTCCAAATATATAGTATATACTGTACCTAAAATATCAAAAAGTACAGTAAATATATTTCATATATTGTACATATAATATTAACTAAAACTACACCAAATACATTTTATATACTGTAAATAAAATATCAAAAAGTACAGTAAGTATATATTATCTACTGTACATAAAATATCAATAAGTACACCAAATATGTGTTATATATAGTGTAAATAAACTATCAAAATCTTCAGTAATTATATTTAATATACTGTACATAAAATATCAAAAATTACACCAAATGTATATTATACACTCTAAATAAAATATCAAAAAGGACAGTAAATATATATTACACTCTATGTAAAATATCAAAAACTACACCAAATATATAGTATATAATTTACATAAAACATCAAAAGTACACCAAATATATATTACATACTGTACATAAAATATCAAAAAGTACAGTAAATATATTTCATATATTGTACATATAATATTAACTAAAAGTACACCAAATACATTTAACATACTGTAAATAAAATATGAAAAATTACAGTAAGTATATATTAGCTACTGTACATAAAATATCAAAAAGTACACCAAATATGTGTTATATATACTGTAAATAAACTATCAAAATCTTCAGTAATTATATTTAATAAACTGTACATAAAATATCAATAATTACACCAAATGTATATTATACACTCTAAATAAAATATAAAAAAGGACAGTAAATATATATTACACTCTATGTAAAATATCAAAAACTACACCAAATTTATATTATATAATTTACATAAAATATCAAAAGTACACCAAATATATATCATACACAGTACATAAAATATCAAAAAGTACAGTAAATATGTTTCATATATTGTACATATAATATTAACTAAAAGTACACCAAATATATTTTACATACTGTAAATAAAATATCAAAAATTACAGTAAGTATATAGTATATACTGTACATAAAATATCAAAAAGTACACCAAATATGTGTAATATATACTGTAAATTATCAAAACCTTCGGTAATTATATTTAATACACTGTACATAAAATATCAATAATTACACCAAAGGTATATTATACACTGTAAATAAAATATCAAAAATGACAGTAAATATATATTACACTCTCTGTAAAATATCAAAAACTACACCAAATATATATTCTATAATTTACATAAAATATCAAAAGTACACCAAATATATATTATATACTGTACATAAAATATCAAAAAGTACAGTAAATATATTTCATATATTGTACATATAATATTAACTAAAGGTACACCAAATACATTTTATATACTGTAAATAAAATATCAAAAATTACAGTAAGTATATAGTATCTACTGTACATAAAATATCAAAAAGTACACCAAATATGTGTTATATATACTGTAAATAAACTATCAAAAACTTCAGTAATTATATTTAATATACTGTACATAAAATATCAAAAATTACACCAAATGTATATTATACACTCTAAATAAAATATCAAAAATGACAGTAAATATATATTACACTCTATGTAAAATATCAAAAACTACACCAAATATATATTATATAATTTACATAAAATATCAAAAGTACACCAAATATATATTATATACTGTACATAAAATATCAAAAAGTACAGTAAATATATTTCATATATTGCACATATAATATTAACTAAAAGTACACCAAATACCTTTTACATACTGTAAATAAAATATCAAAAATTACAGTAAGTATATATTATCTACTGTACATAAAATATCAAAAAGTACACCAAATATGTGTTACATATACTGTAAATAAACTATCAAAATCTTCAGTAATTATATTTAATATACTGTACATAAAATATCAAAAATTACACCAAATGTATATTATGCACTCCAAATAAAATATGAAAAAGGACAGTAAATATATATTACACTCTATGTAAAATATCAAAAACTACACCAAATATATATTATATAATTTACATAAAATATCAAAAGTACACCAAATATATATTATGTACTGTACATAAAATATCAAAAAGTACAGTAAATATATTTCATATATTGTACATATAATATTAACTAAAAGTACACCAAATACATATTACATACTGTAAATAAAATATCAAAAATTACAGTAAGTTTATATTATCTACTGTACATAAAATATCAAAAAGTACACCAAATATGTGTTACATATACTGTAAATAAACTATCAAAATCTTCAGTAATTATATTTAATATACTGTACATAAAATATCAAAAATTACACCAAATGTATATTATACACTCCAAATAAAATATGAAAAAGGACAGTAAAAATATATTACACTCTATGTAAAATATCAAAAACTACACCAAATATATATTATATAATTTACATAAAATATCAAAAGTACACCAAATATATATTATATACTGTAAATAAAATATCAAAAAGTATAGTAAATATGTTTCATATATTGTACATATAATATTAACTAAAAGTACACCAAATACATTTTACATACTGTAAATAAAATATCAAAAATTACAGTAAGTATATATTATCTACTGTACATAAATTATTAAAAAGAACACCAAATATGTGTTATAAATACTGTAAATAAACTATCGAAAGCTTCAGTAATTATATTTAATATACTGTACATAAAATATCAAAAATTGCACCAAATGCATATTATACACTCTAAATAAAATATCAAAAACGACAGTAAATATATATTACACTCTATGTAAAATATCAAAAACTACACCAAATATATATTATATAATTTACATAAAATATCAAAAGTACACCAAATATATATTATATACTGTACCTAAAATATCAAAAAGTACAGTAAATATATTTCATATATTGTACATATAATATTAACTAAAACTCCACCAAATACATTTTATATACAGTAAATAAAATATCAAAAATTACAGTAAGTATATATTATCTACTGTACATAAAATATCAAAAAGTACACCAAATATGTGTTATATATACTGTAAATAAACTATCAAAATCTTCAGTAATTATATTTAATATACTGTACATAAAATATCAATAAATAAACCAAATGTATATTATACACTCTAAATAAAATATCAAAAAGGACAGTAAATATATATTACACTCTATGTAAAATATCAAAAACTACACGGTATATATTATATAATTTACATAAAATATCAAAAGCACACCAAATATATATTATATACTGTACATAAAATATCAAAAATTACAGTAAATATATTTCATATTTTGTACATATACTATTAACTAAAACTACACCAAATACATTTTACATACTGTAAATAAAACATCAAAAATTCAGTATGTATATATTATCTACTGTACATAAAATATCAAAAAGTACACCAAATATGTGTTATTTATACTGTTAATAAACTATCAAAATCTTCAGTAATTATATTTAATATACTGTACATAAAATATCAAAAATTACACCAAATGTATGTTATACACTCTAAATAAAATATCAAAAAGTACAGTAAATATATATTACACTCTATGTAAAATATCAAAAACTACACCAAATATATACTATATAATTTACATAAAATATCAAAAGTACACCAAATATATATTATATACTGTACATAAAATATCAAAAAGTACAGTAAATATATTTCATATATTGTACATATAATATTAACTAAAACTACACCAAATACATTTTGTATACTGTAAATAAAATATCAAAAAGAACAGAAAATATATATTACACTGTACATAAAATATCAAAAAGTACACCAAATATGTGTAATATATACCGTAAGTTTACTATCAAATACTACAGTAATTATATTTAATGTACTGTACATAAAATATCAAAAATTACACCAAATGTATATTATATACTCTAAATAAAATATCAAAAAGGAAAGTAAATATATATTACACACCCTATGTGAAATATCAAAAACTACACCAAATATATATTATATAACTTACATAAAATATGAAAAGTACACCAAATATATATTATATACTGTACCTAAAATATCAAAAAGTACAGTATATATATTTCATATATTGTACATATAATATATACTAAAACTACACCAAATACATTTTATATACTGTAAATAAAATATCAAAAATTACAGTAAGTATATATTATCTACAGTACATAAAATATCAAAAAGTACACCAAATATGTGTTTTATATACTGTAAATAAAATATCAAAATCTTCAGTAATTATATTTAATATACTGTACATAAAATATCAATAATTACACCAAATGTATATTATACACTCTAAATAAAATATCAAAAAGACAGTAAATATATATTACACTCTATGTAAAATATCAAAAACTACACCAAATATATATTATATAATTTACATAAAATATCAAAAGTACACCAAATATATATTATATACTGTACATAAAATATCAAAAAGTACAGTAAATATATTTCATATAATGTACATATTATATTAACTAAAAGAACAACAAATACATTTTACATACTGTAAATAAAATATCAAAAATTACACTAAGTATATATTATCTACCGTACATAAAATATCAAAAAGTACACCAAATATGTGTTATATATACTGTAAATAAACTATCAAAATCTTCAATAATTATATTTAATATACTGTACATAAAATATCAAAAATTACACCAAATGTATATTATACACTCTAAATAAAATATCAAAAAGGACAGTAAATATATATTATACTATATGTAAAATATCAAAAACTACTCCAAATATATATTATATAATTTACATAAAATATCAAAAGTACACCAAATATATATTATATACTGTACATAAAATATCAAAAAGTACAGTAAATATATTTCATATATTGTACATATAATATTAACTAAAGTACACCAAATACATTTTATATACTGTAAATAAAATATCAAAAATTACAGTAAATATATATTATCTACTGTACATAAAATATCAAAAAGTACACCAAATATGTGTTATATATACTGTAAATAAATTATCAAAATCTTCAGTAATTATATTTAATATACTGTACATAAAATATCAAAAATTACACCAAATGTATATTATACACTCTAAATAAAATATCAAAAAGGACACTAAATATATATTACACTCTATATAAAATATCAAAAACTACACCAAATATATATTATATAATTTACATAAAATATTAAAAGTACACCAAATATATATTATATACTGTACATAAAATATCAAAAAGTACAGTAAATATATTTCATATATTGTACATATAATATTAACTAAAAGTACAACAAATACATTTTACATACGGTAAATAAAATATCAAAAATTACAGTAAGTATATATTATCTACTGTACATAAATTATCAAAAAGAACACCAAATATGTGTTATATATACTGTAAATAAACTATCAAAATCTTCAGTAATTATATTTAATATACTGTACATAAAATATCAAAAATTACACCAAATGTATATTATACACTCTAAATATAATATCAAAAATGACAGTAAATATAAACTACACTCTATGTAAAATATCAAAAACTACACCAAATATATATTATATAATTTACATAAAATATCAAAAGTACACCAAATATATATTATATACTGTACATAAAATATCAAAAACTACAGTAAATATATTTCATATATTGTACATATAATATTATCTAAAACTACACCAAATATATTTTATATACTGTAAATAAAATATCAAAAATTACATTAAATATATATTACACACCCTATGTAAAACATCAAAAACTACACCAAATATATATTATGTAATTTACATAAAATATCAAAAGCACAGCAAATATATCTTGTATACTGTACATAAAATATCAAAAAGTACAGTAAATATATTTCATATTTTGTACATATACTATTAACTGAAACTACACCAAATACATTTTACATACTGTAAATAAATCTTCAAAAATTCAGTATGTATATATTATCTACTGTACATCAAATATCAAAAAGTACACCAAATATGTGTTATTTATACTGTTAATAAACTATCAAAATCTTCAGTAATTATATTTAATATACTGTACATAAAATATCAAAAATTACACCAAATGTATATTATACACTCTAAATAAAATATCAAAAAGGACAGTAAATATATATTACACTCTATGTAAAATATCAAAAACTACACCAAATATATATTATATAATTTACATGAAATAACAAAAGTACACCAAATATATATGATATACTTTACATAAAATATCAAAAAGTACAGTAAATATATTTCATATATTGTACATATAATATTAACTAAAACTACACCAAATACATTTTGTATACTGTAAATAAAATATCAAAAAGAACAGAAAATATATATTACACTGTACATAAAATATCAAAAAGTACACCAAATATGTGTAATATATACCGTAAGTTTACTATCAAATACTACAGTAATTATATTTAATATACTGTACATAAAATATCAAAAATTACACCAAATGTATATTATATACTCTAAATAAAATATCAAAAAGTAAAGTAAATATATATTACACACCCTATGTGAAATATCAAAAACTACACCAAATATATATTATATAACTTACATAAAGTATGAAAAGTACACCAAATATATATTATATACTGTACCTAAAATATCAAAAAGTACAGTAAATATATTTCATATATTGTACAGATAATATATACTAAAACTACACCAAATACATTTTATATACTGTAAATAAAATATCAAAAACTACAGTAAGTATATATTATCTACTGTACATAAAATATCAAAAAGTACACCAAATATGTGTTATATATACTGTAAATAAATTATCAAAATCTTCAGTAATTATATTTAATATACTGTACATAAAATATCAAAAATTACACCAAATGTATATTATACACTCTAAATAAAATATCAAAAAGGATACTAAATATATATTACACTCTATATAAAATATCAAAAACTACACCAAATATATATTATATAATTTACATAAAATATCAAAAGTACACCAAATATATATTATATACTGTACATAAAATATCAAAAAGTACAGTAAATATATTTCATATATTGTACATATAATATTAACTAAAAGTACAACAAATACATTTTACATACGGTAAATAAAATATCAAAAATTACAGTAAGTATATATTATCTACTGTACATAAAATATGAAAAAGTACAACAAATATGTGTTATATATACTGTAAATAAACTATCAAAATCTTCAGTAATTATATTTAATATACTGTACATAAAATATCAAAAATTACACCAAATGTATATTATACACTATAAATATAATATCAAAAATGACAGTAAATATAAACTACACTCTATGTAAAATATCAAAAACTACACCAAATATATATTATATAATTTACATAAAATATCAAAAGTACACCAAATATATATTATATACTGTACATAAAATATCAAAAAGTACAGTAAATATATTTCATATATTGTACATATAATATTAACTAAAACTACACCAAATACATTTTACATACTGTAAATAAAATACCAAAAATTACATTAAATATATATTACACACCCTATGTAAAACATCAAAAACTACACCAAATATATATTATATAATTTAAATAAAATATCAAAAGCACAGCAAATATATCTTGTACACTGTACATAAAATATCAAAAAGTACAGTATATATATTTCATATATTGTATATATAATATTAACTAAAAGTACACCAAATACATTTTATATACTGTAAATAGAATATCAAAAAGTACAGTAAATATATATTACATAATGTACGTAAAATATCAAAAGTACTCCAAATATTTATTATATACTGTACATAAAATATCAAACAGTACAGTAACTTTATTTCATATATTGTACATATAATATTAACTAAAACTACACCAAATACATTTTATATACTGTAAATAATATATCAAAAAGTACAGTAAATATATATTACATAATGTACATAAAATATCAAAAATTACACCAAATGTATATTATATACTGTTAATAAAATATCAAAAAGTACAGTAAATATATATTACACACCCTATGTAAAATATCAAAAACTACACCAAATATATATTATATAATTTACATAAAATATCAAAAGTACACCAAATATATATTATATACTATACATAAAATATCAAAAAGTACAGTAAATATATTTCATATATTGTACATATTATATTAACTAAAACTACACCAAATACATTTTATATACTGTAAATAAAATATCAAAAATTACAGTAAGTATATATTATCTACTGTACATAAAATATCAAAAAGTACAGCAAATATGTGTTATATATACTGTAAATAAACTATCAAAATCTTCAGTAATTATATTTAATATACTGTACATAAAATATCAATAATTACACCAAATGTATATTATACACTCTAAATAAAATATCAAAAAGGACAGTAAATATATATTACACTCTATGTAAAATATCAAATACTACACCGTATATATTATATAATTTACATAAAATATCAAAAGTACACCAAATATATATTATATACTGTACATAAAATATCAAAAATTACAGTAAATATATTTCATATTTTGTACATATACTATTAACTAAAACTACACCAAATACATTTTACATACTGTAAATAAAACATCAAAAATTCAGTATGTATATATTATCTACTGTACATAAAATAACAAAAAGTACACCAAATATGTGTTATTTATACTGTTAATAAACTATCAAAATCTTCAGTAATTATATTTAATATACTGTACATAAAATATCAAAAATTACACCAAATGTATATTATACACTCTAAATAAATTATCAAAATGGACAGTAAATATATATTACACTCTATGAAAAATATCAAAAACTACACCAAATATATATTATATAATTTACATAAAATATCAAAAGTACACCAAATATGTATTACATACTGTACATAAAATATCAAAAAGTACAGTAAATATATTTCATATATTGTACATATAATATTAACTAAAAGTACACCAAATACATTTTACATACTGTAAATAAAATATCAAAAATTACAGTAAGTATATATTATCTACTGTACATAAAATATCAAAAAGTACACCAAATATGTGTTATATATACTGTAAATAAACTATCAAAATCTTCAGTAATTATATTTAATAAACTGTACACAAAATATCAAAAATTACACCAAATGTATATTATACACTCTAAATAAAATATCAAAAACGACAGTAAATATATATTACACTCTATGTAAAATATCAAAAACTACACCAAATATATATTATATAATTTACATAAAATATCAAAAGTACACCAAATATATATTATACACTGTACATAAATTATCAAAAAGTACAGTAAATATATTTCATATATTGTACATATAATATTAACTAAATGTACACCAAATGTATTTTACATACTGTAAATAAAATATCAAAAATTACAGTAAGTATATAGTATCTACTGTACATAAAATATCAAAAAGTACACCAAATATGTGTAATATATACTGTAAATTATCAAAACATTCAGTAATTATATTTAATATACTGTACATAAAATATCAATAATTACATCAAAGGTATATTATACACTCTAAATAAAATATCAAAAATGACAGTAAATATATATTACACTCTATGTAAAATAACAAAAACTACACCAAATATATATTCTATAATTTACATAAAATATCAAATGTACACCAAATATATATTATATACTGTACATAAAATATCAAAAAGTACAGTAAATATATTTCATATATTGTACATATAATATTAACTAAAGGTACACCAAATACATTTTATATACTGTAAATAAAATATCAAAAATTACAGTAAGTATATAGTATCTACTGTACATAAAATATCAAAAAGTACACCAAATATGTGTTATATATACTGTAAATAAACTATCAAAAACTTCAGTAATTATATTTAATATACTGTACATAAAATATCAAAAATTACACCAAATGTATATTATACACTCTAAATAAAATATCAAAAATGACAGTAAATATATATTACACTCTATGTAAAATATCAAAAACTACACCAAATATATATTATATAATTTACATAAAATATCAAAAGTACACCAAATATATATTATATACTGTACATAAAATATCAAAAAGTACAGTAAATATATTTCATATATTGTACATATAATATTAGCTAAAAGTACACCAAATACCTTTTACATACTGTAAATAAAATATCAAAAATTACAGTAAGTATATATTATCTACTGTACATAAAATATCAAAAAGTACACCAAATATGTGTTACATATACTGTAAATAAACTATCAAAATCTTCAGTAATTATATTTAATATACTGTACATAAAATATCAAAAATTACACCAAATGTATATTATACACTCCAAATAAAATATGAAAAAGGATAGTAAATATATATTACACTCTATGTGAAATATCAAAAACTACACCAAATATATATTATATAATTTACATAAAATATCAAAAGTACACCAAATATATATTATGTACTGTACATAAAATATCAAAAAGTACAGTAAATATATTTCATATATTGTACATATAATATTAACTAAAAGTACACCAAATACATTTTACATACTGTAAATAAAATATCAAAAATTACAGTAAGTATATATTATCTACTGTACATAAAATATCAAAAAGTACACCAAATATGTGTTACATATACTGTAAATAAACTATCAAAATCTTCAGTAATTATATTTAATATACTGTACATAAAATATCAAAAATTACACCAAATGTATATTATACACTCCAAATAAAATATGAAAAAGGACAGTAAATATATATTTCACTCTATGTAAAATATCAAAAACTACACCAAATATATATTATATAATTTACATAAAATATCAAAAGTACACCAAATATATATTATATACTGTAAATAAAATATCAAAAAGTATAGTAAATATGTTTCATATATTGTACATATAATATTAACTAAAAGTACACCAAATACATTTTACATACTGTAAATAAAATATCAGAAATTACAGTAAGTATATATTATCTACTGTACATAAATTATCAAAAAGAACACCAAATATGTGTTATAAATACTGTAAATAAACTATCGAAAGCTTCAGTAATTATATTTAATATACTGTACATAAAATATCAAAAATTGCACCAAATGCATATTATACACTCTAAATAAAATATCAAAAACGACAGTAAATATATATTACACTCTATGTAAAATATCAAAAACTACACCAAATATATATTATATAATTTACATAAAATATCAAAAGTACACCAAATATATATTATATACTGTACCTAAAATATCAAAAAGTACAGTAAATATATTTCATATATTGTACATATAATATTAACTAAAACTCCACCAAATACATTTTATGTACAGTAAATAAATATCAAAAATTACAGTAAGTATATATTATCTACTGTACATAAAATATCAAAAAGTACACCAAGTATGTGTTATATATACTGTAAATAAACTATCAAAATCTTCAGTAATTATATTTAATATACTGTACATAAAATATCAATAATTACACCAAATGTATATTATACATTCTAAATAAAATATCAAAAATGACAGTAAATATATATTACACTCTATGTAATATATCAAAAACTACACCAAATATATATTATATAATTTACATAAAATATCAAAAGAACACCAAATATATATTATATACTGTACATAAAATATCAAAAAGTACAGTAAATATATTTCATATATTGTACACATAATATTAACTAAAAGTACACCAAATACATTTTATATACTGTAAAAAAAATATCAAAAATTACATTAAATATATATTACACACCCTATGTAAAACATCAAAAACTACACCAAATATGTCTTATATAATTTACATAAAATATCAAAAGCACAGCAAATATATCTTGTATACTGTACATAAAATATCAAAAAGTACAGTAAATATATTTCATATATTGTATATATAATATTAACTAAAAGTACACCAAATACATTTTATATACTGTAAATAAAATATCAAAAAGTACAGTAAATATATATTACATACTGTACGTAAAATATCAAAAGTACACCAAATATTTATTATATACTGTACATAAAATATCAAACAGTACAGTAACTTTATTTCATATATTGTACATATAATATTAACTAAAACTACACCAAATACATTTTATATACTGTAAATAATATAACAAAAATTACAGTAAATATATATTACATAATGTACATAAAATATCAAAAATTACACCAAATGTATATTATATACTGTAAATAAAATATCAAAAAGTACAGTAAATATATATTACACACCCTATGTAAAATGTCAAAAACTACATCAAATATATATTATATAATTTACATAATATATCAAAAGTACACCAAATATATATTATATACTGTACATAAAATATCAAAAAGTACAGTAAATATATCTCATATATTGTACATATAATATTAACTAAAACTACACCAAATACATTTTACATACTGTAAATAAAATATGAAAAATTACAGTAAGTATATATTATCTACTGCACATAAAATATCAAAATGTACACCAAATATGTGTTATATATACTGTAAATAAACTATCAAAATCTTCAGTAATTATATTTAATAATCTGTACAAAAAATATCAATAATTACACAAAATGTATATTATACACTCTAAATAAAATATCAAAAAGGACAGTAAATATATATTACACTCTATGTAAAATATCAAAAAGTACACCAAATATATATTATATAATTTACATAAAATATCAAAAGTACACCAAATATATATTATACACTGTACATAAAATATCAAAAAGTACAGTAAATATATTTCATGTATTGTACATATAATATTAACTAAAAGTACACCAAATATATTTTACATACTGTAAATAAAATATCAAAAATTACAGTAAGTATATAGTATATACTGTACATAAAATATCAAAAAGTACACCAAATATGTGTAATATATACTGTAAATTATTAAAACCTTCAGTAATTATATTTAATATACTGTACATAAAATATCAAAAATTACACCAAATGTATATTATACACTCTAAATAAAATATCAAAAAGGACAGTAAATATATATTACACTCTATGTAAAATATCAAAAACTACACCAAATATATATTATATAATTTACATAAAATATCAAAAGTACACAAATTATATATTATATACTGTACATAAAATATCAAAAAGTACAGTAAATATATTTCATATATTGTATATTTAATATTAACTAAAAGTACACCAAATACATTTTACATACGGTAAATAAAATATCAAAAATTACAGTAAGTATATATTATCTACTGTACATAAAATATCAAAAAGTACACCAAAGATGTGTTATATATACAGTAAATAAACTATCAAAATCTTCAGTAATTATATTTAATATACTGAACATAAAATATCAAAAATTACACCAAATGTATATTATACACTCTAAATAAAATATCAAAAATGACAGTAAATATATATTACACTCTATGTAAAATATCAAAAACTACACCAAATATATATTATATAATTTACATAAAATATCAAAAGTACACCAAATATATATTATATACTGTACATAAAATATCAAAAAGTACAGTAAACATATTTCATATATTGTACATATAATACTAACGAAAACTACACCAAATACATTTTACATACTGTAAAGAAAATATCAAAAATTACAGTAAGTATATATTATCTACTGTACATAAAGTATCAAAAAGTACGCCAAATATGTGTTATATATACTGTAAATAAACTATCAAAATCTTCAGTAATTATATTTAATATACTGTTCATAAAATATCAAAAATTACACCAAATGTATATTATACACTCTAAGTAAAATATCAAAAAGGACAGTAAATATATATTACACTCTGAGGAAAATATCAAAAACTACACCAAATATATATTATATAATTTACATAAAATATCAAAAGTACACCAAATATATATTATATACTGTACATAAAATATCAAAAAGTACAGTAAATATATTTCATATATTGTACATATTATATTAACTAAAACTACAACAAATACATTTTATATACTGTAAATAAAATATCAAAAATTACAGTAAGTATATATTATCTACTGTACATAAAATATCAAAAAGTACACCAAATATGTGTTATATATACTGTAAATAAACTATCAAAATCTTCAGTAATTATATTTAATATACTGTACATAAAATATCAATAATTACACCAAATGTATATTATACACTCTAAATAAAATATCAAAAAGGACATTAAATATATATTACACTCTATGTAAAATATCAAAAACTACACGGTATATATTATATAATTTACATAAAATATCAAAAGCACACCAAATATATATTATATACTGTACATAATATATCAAAAATTACAGTAAATATATTTCATATTTTGTACATATACTATTAACTAAAACTACACCAAATACATTTGACATACTGTAAATAAAACATCAAAAATTCAGTATGTATATATTATCTACTGTTCATAAAATATCAAAAAGTACACCAAATATGTGTTATTTATACTGTTAATAAACTATCAAAATCTTCAGTAATTATATTTAATATACTGTACATAAAATATCAAAAATTACACCAAATGTATATTATACACTCTAAATAAAATATCAAAAAGGACAGTAAATATATATTACACTCTATGTAAAATATCAAAAACTACACCAAATATATATTATATAATTTACATAAAATATCAAAAGTACACCAAATATATATGATATACTGTACATAAAATATCAAAAAGTACAGTAAATATATTTCATATATTGTACATATAATATTAACTAAAACTACACCAAATACATTTTGTATACTGTAAATAAAATATCAAAAAGAACAGAAAATATATATTACACTGTACATAAAATATCAAAAAGTACACCAAATATGTGTAATATATACCGTAAGTTTACTATCAAATACTACAGTAATTATATTTAATATACTCTACATAAAATATCAAAAATTACACCAAATGTATATTATATACTCTAAATAAAATATCAAAAAGGAAAGTAAATATATATTACACACCCTATGTGAAATATCAAAAACTACACCAAATATATATTATATAACTTACATAAAATATGAAAAGTACACCAAATATATATTATATACTGTACCTAAAATATCAAAAAGTACAGTATATATATTTCATATATTGTACATATAATATATACTAAAACTACACCAAATACATTTTATATACTGTAAATAAAATATCAAAAATTACAGTAAGTATATATTATCTACTGTACATAAAATATCAAAAAGTACACCAAATATGTGTTATATATACTGTAAATAAAATATCAAAATCTTCAGTAATTATATTTAATATACTGTACATAAAATATCAATAATTACAACAAATGTATATTATACATTCTAAATAAAATATCAAAAAGACAGTAAATATATATTACACTCTATGTAAAATATCAAAAACTACACCAAATATATATTATATAATTTACATAAAATATCAAATGTACACCAAATATATATTATATACTGTACATAAAATATCAAAAAGTTCAGTAAATATATTTCATATAATGTACATATAATATTAACTAAAAGAACAACAAATACATTTTACATACTGTAAATAAAATATCAAAAATTACACTAAGTATATATTATCTACCGTACAGAAAATATCAAAAAGTACACAAAATATGTGTTATATATACTGTAAATAAACTATCAAAATCTTCAATAATTATATTTAATATACTGTACATAAAATATCAAAAATTACACCAAATTTATATTATACAATCTAAATAAAATATCAAAAAGGACAGTAAATATATATTATACTCTATGTAAAATATCAAAAACTACACCAAATATATATTATATAATTTACATAAAATATCAAAAGTACACCAAATATATATTATATACTGTACATAAAATATCAAAAAGTACAGTAAATATATTTCATATATTGTACATATAATATTAACTAAAGTACACCAAATACATTTTATATACTGTAAATAAAATATCAAAAATTACAGTAAATATATATTATCTACTGTACATAAAATATCAAAAAGTACACCAAATATGTGTTATATATACTGTAAATAAATTATCAAAATCTTCAGTAATTATATTTAATATACTGTACATAAAATATCAAAAATTACACCAAATGTATATTATACACTCTAAATAAAATATCAAAAAGGACACTAAATATATATTACACTCTATATAAAATATCAAAAACTACACCAAATATATATTATATAATTTACATAAAATATTAAAAGTACACCAAATATATATTATATACTGTACATAAAATATCAAAAAGTTCAGTAAATATATTTCATATATTGTACATATAATATTAACTAAAAGTACAACAAATACATTTTACATACGGTAAATAAAATATCAAAAATTACAGTAAGTATATATTATCTACTGTACATAAAATATCAAAAAGAACACCAAATATATGTTATATATACTGTAAATAAACTATCAAAATCTTCAGTAATTATATTTAATATACTGTACATAAAATATCAAAAATTACACCAAATGTATATTATACACTCTAAATATAATATCAAAAATGACAGTAAATATAAACTACACTCTATGTAAAATATCAAAAACTACACCAAATATATATTATATAATTTACATAAAATATCAAAAGTACACCAAATATATATTATATACTGTACATAAAATATCAAAAAGTACAGTAATTATATTTCATATATTGTACATATAATATTAACTAAAGTACACCAAATACATTTTATATACTGTAAATAAAATATCAAAAATTACAGTAAATATATATTATCTACTGTACATAAAATATCAAAAAGTACACCAAATATGTGTTATATATACTGTAAATAAATTATCAAAATCTTCAGTAATTATATTTAATATACTGTACATAAAATATCAAAAATTACACCAAATGTATATTATACACTCTAAATATATTATCAAAAATGACAGTAAATATAAACTACACTCTATTTAAAATATCAAAAACTACACCAAATATATATTATATAATTTACATAAAATATCAAAAGTACACCAAATATATATTATATACTGTACATAAAATATCAAAAAGTACAGTAAATATATTTCATATATTGTACATATAATATTAACTAAAACTACACCAAATACATTTTATATACTGTAAATAAAATATCAAAAATTACATTAAATATATATTACACACCCTATGTAAAACATCAAAAACTACACCAAATATATCTTATATAATTTACATAAAATATCAAAAGCACAGCAAATATATCTTGTATACTGTACATAAAATATCAAAAAGTACAGTAAATATATTTCATATATTGTATATATAATATTAACTAAAAGTACACCAAATACATTTTATATACTGTAAATAAAATATCAAAAAGTACAGTAAATATATATTACATACTGTACGTAAAATATCAAAAGTACACCAAATATTTATTATATACTGTACATAAAATATCAAACAGTACAGTAACTTTATTTCATATATTGTACATATAATATTAACTAAAACTACACCAAATACATTTTATATACATTAAATAATATATCAAAAATTACAGTAAATATATATTACATAATGTACATAAAATATCAAAAATTTCACCAAATGTATATTATATACTGTAAATAAAATATCAAAAAGTACAGTAAATATATATTACACACCCTATGTAAAATATCAAAACTACATCAAATATATATTATATAATTTACATAATATATCAAAAGTACACCAAATATATCTTATATACTGTACATAAAATATCAAAAAGTACAGTAAATATATCTCATATATTGTACATATAATATTAACTAAAACTACACCAAATACATTTTAAATACTGTAAATAAAATATGAAAAATTACAGTAAGTATATATTATCTACTGCACATAAAATATCAAAATGTACACCAAATATGTGTTATATATACTGTAAATAAACTATCAAAATCTTCAGTAATTATATTTAATAATCTGTACATAAAATATCAATAATTACACAAAATGTATATTATACACTCTAAATAAATATCAAAAAGGACAGTAAATATATATTACACTCTATGTAAAATATCAAAAACTACACCAAATATATATTATATAATTTACATAAAATATCAAAAGTACACCAAATATATATTATACACTGTACATAAAATATCAAAAAGTACAGTAAATATATTTCATGTATTGTACATATAATATTAACTAAAAGTACACCAAATATATTTTACATACTGTAAATAAAATATCAAAAATTACAGTAAGTATATAGTATATACTGTACATAAAATATCAAAAAGTACACCAAATATGTGTAATATATACTGTAAATTATCAAAACCTTCAGTAATTATATTTAATATACTGTACATAAAATATCAAAAATTACACCAAATGTATATTATACACTCTAAATAAAATATCAAAAAGGACAGTAAATATATATTACACTCTATGTAAAATATCAAAAACTACACCAAATATATATTAAATAATTTACATAAAATATCAAAAGTACACAAATTATATATTATATACTGTACATAAAATATCAAAAAGTACAGTAAATATATTTCATATATTGTACATTTAATATTAACTAAAAGTACACCAAATACATTTTACATACGGTAAATAAAACATCAAAAATTACAGTAAGTATATATTATCTACTGTACATAAAATATCAAAAAGTACACCAAAGATGTGTTATATATACTGTAAATAAACTATCAAAATCTTCAGTAATTATATTTAATATACTGAACATAAAATATCAAAAATTACACCAAATGTATATTATACACTCTAAATAAAATATCAAAAAGGACAGTAAATATATATTACACTCTATGTAAAATATCAAAAACTACACCAAATATATATTATATAATTTACATAAAATATCAAAAGTACACCAAATATATATTATATACTGTACATAAAATATCAAAAAGTACAGTAAACATATTTCATATATTGTACATATAATACTAACGAAAACTACACCAAATATATTTTACATACTGTAAATAAAATATCAAAAATTACAGTAAGTATATATTATCTACTGTACATAAAGTATCAAAAAGTACGCCAAATATGTGTTATATATACTGTAAATAAACTATCAAAATCTTCAGTAATTATATTTAATATACTGTACATAAAATATCAAAAATTACACCAAATGTATATTATACACTCTAAATAAAATATCAAAAAGGACACTAAATATATATTACACTCTATACAAAATATCAAAAACTACACCAAATATATATTATATAATTTACATAAAATATTAAAAGTACACCAAATATATATTATACACTGTACATAAAATATCCAAAAGTACAGTAAATATATTTCATATATTGTACATATAATATTAACTAAAAGTACAACAAATACATTTTACATACGGTAAATAAAATATCAAAAATTACAGTAAGTATATATTATCTACTGTACATAAAATATCAAAAAGAACACCAAATATGTGTTATATATACTGTAAATAAACTATCAAAATCTTCAGTAATTATATTTAATATACTGTACATAAAATATCAAAAATTACACCAAATGTATATTATACACTCTAAATATAATATCAAAAATGACAGTAAATATAAACTACACTCTATGTAAAATATCAAAAACTACACCAAATATATATTATATAATTTACATAAAATATCAAAAGTACACCAAATATATATTATATACTGTACATAAAATATCAAAAAGTACAGTAAATATATCTCATATATTGTACATATAATATTAACTAAAACTACACCAAATACATTTTACATACTGTAAATAAAATATGAATAATTACAGTAAGTATATATTATCTACTGCACATAAAATATCAAAATGTACACCAAATATGTGTTATATATACTGTAAATAAACTATCAAAATCTTCAGTAATTATATTTAATAATCTGTACATAAAATATCAATAATTACACAAAATGTATATTATACACTCTAAATAAAATATCAAAAAGGACAGTAAATATATATTACACTCTATGTAAAATATCAAAAACTACACCAAATATATATTATATAATTTACATAAAATATCAAAAGTACACCAAATATATATTATACACTGTACATAAAATATCAAAAAGTACAGTAAATATATTTCATATATTGTACATATAATATTAACTAAAAGTACACCAAATATATTTTACATACTGTAAATAAAATATCAAAAATTACAGTAAGTATATAGTATATACTGTACATAAAATATCAAAAAGTACACCAAATATGTGTAATATATACTGTAAATTATCAAAAACTTCAGTAATTATATTTAATATACTGTACATAAAATATCAAAAATTACACCAAATGTATATTATACACTCTAAATAAAATATCAAAAAGGACAGTAAATATATATTACACTCTATGTAAAATATCAAAAACTACACCAAATATATATTATATAATTTACATAAAATATCAAAAGTACACAAATTATATATTATATACTGTACATAAAATATCAAAAAGTACAGTAAATATATTTCACATATTGTACATTTAATATTAACTAAAAGTACACCAAATACATTTTACATACGGTAAATAAAATATCAAAAATTACAGTAAGTATATATTATCTACTGTACATAAAATATCAAAAAGTACACCAAAGATGTGTTATATATACTGTAAATAAACTATCAAAATCTTCAGTAATTATATTTAATATACTGAACATAAAATATCAAAAATTACACCAAATGTATATTATACACTCTAAATAAAATATCAAAAAGGACAGTAAATATATATTACACTCTATGTAAAATATCAAAAACTACACCAAATATATATTATATAATTTACATAAAATATCAAAAGTACACCAAATATATATTATATACTGTACATAAAATATCAAAAAGTACAGTAAATATATTTCATATATTGTACATATAATATTAACTAAAAGTACAACAAATACATTTTACATACGGTAAATAAAATATCAAAAATTACAGTAAGTATATATTATCTACTGTACATAAAATATCAAAAAGAACACCAAATATGTGTTATATATACTGTAAATAAACTATCAAAATCTTCAGTAATTATATTTAATATACTGTACATAAAATATCAAAAATTACACCAAATGTATATTATACACTCTAAATATAATATCAAAAATGACAGTAAATAAAAACTACACTCTATGTAAAATATCAAAAACTACACCAAATATATATTATATAATTTACATAAAATATCAAAAGTACACCAAACATATATTATATACTGTACATAAAATATCAAAAAGTACAGTAAATATATTTCATATATTGTACATATAATATTAACTAAAGTACACCAAATACATTTTATATACTGTAAATAAAATATCAAAAATTACAGTAAATATATATTATCTACTGTACATAAAATATCAAAAAGTACACCAAATATGTGTTATATATACTGTAAATAAATTATCAAAATCTTCAGTAATTATATTTAATATACTGTACATAAAATATCAAAAATTACACCAAATGTATATTATACACTCTAAATAAAATATCAAAAAGGACACTAAATATATATTACACTCTATATAAAATATCAAAAACTACACCAAATATATATTATATAATTTACATAAAATATCTAAAGTACACCAAATATATATTATATACTGTACATAAAATATCAAAAAGTACAGTAAATATATTTCATATATTGTACATATAATATTAACTAAAAGTACAAGAAATACATTTTACATACGGTAAATAAAATATCAAAAATTACAGTAAGTATATATTATCTACTGTACATAAAGTATCAAAAACTACGCCAAATATGTGTTATATATACTGTAAATAAACTATCAAAATCTTCAGTAATTATATTTAATTTACTGTACATAAAATATCAAAAATTACACCAAATGTATATTATACACTCTAAATAAAATATCAAAAAGGACACTAAATATATATTACACTCTATATAAAATATCAAAAACTACACCAAATATATATTATATAATTTACATAAAATATTAAAAGTACACCAAATATATATTATATACTGTACATAAAATATCAAAAAGTACAGTAAATATATTTCATATATTGTACATATAATATTAACTAAAAGTACAACAAATACATTTTACATACGGTAAATAAAATATCAAAAATTACAGTAAGTATATATTATCTACTGTACATAAAATATCAAAAAGAACACCAAATATGTGTTATATATACTGTAAATAAACTATCAAAATCTTCAGTAATTATATTTAATATACTGTACATAAAATATCAAAAATTACACCAAATGTATATTATACACTCTAAATATAATATCAAAAATGACAGTAAATATAAACTACACTCTATGTAAAATATCAAAAACTACACCAAATATATATTATATAATTTACATAAAATATCAAAAGTACACCAAATATATATTATATACTGTACATAAAATATCAAAAAGTATAGTAAACATATTTCATATATTGTACATATAATACTAACGAAAACTACACCAAATACATTTTACATACTGTAAATAAAATATCAAAAATTACAGTAAGTATATATTATCTACTGTACATAAAGTATCAAAAAGTATGCCAAATATGTGTTGTATATACTGTAAATAAACTATCAAAATCTTCAGTAATTATATTTAATATACTGTACATAAAATATCAAAAATTACACCAAATGTATATTATACACTCTAAATAAAATATCAAAAAGGACAGTAAATATATATTACACTCTATGTAAAATATCAAAAACTACACCAAATATATATTATATAATTTACATAAAATATCAAAAGTACACCAAATATATATTATATACTGTACATAAAATATCAAAAAGTACAGTAAATATATTTCATATATTGTACATATAATATTAACTAAAAGTACAACAAATACATTTTACATACGGTAAATAAAATATGAAAAATTACAGTAAGTATATATTATCTACTGTACATAAAATATCAAAAAGAACACCAAATATGTGTTATATATACTGTAAATAAACTATCAAAATCTTCAGTAATTATATTTAATATACTGTACATAAAATATCAAAAATTACACCAAATGTATATTATACACTCTAAATATAATATCAAAAATGACAGTAAATATAAACTACACCCTATGTAAAATATCAAAAACTACACCAAATATATATTATATAATTTACATAAAATATCAAAAGTACACCAAATATATATTATATACTGTACATAAAATATCAAAAAGTACAGTAAATATATTTCATATATTGTACATATAATATTAACTAAAGTACACCAAATACATTTTATATACTGTAAATAAAATATCAAAAATTACAGTAAATATATATTATCTACTGTACATAAAATATCAAAAAGTACACCAAATATGTGTTATATATACTGTAAATAAATTATCAAAATCTTCAGTAATTATATTTAATATACTGTACATGAAATATCAAAAATTACACCAAATGTATATTATACACTCTAAATAAAATATCAAAAAGGACACTAAATATATATTACACTCTATATAAAATATCAAAAACTACACCAAATATATATTATATAATTTACATAAAATATCAAAAGTACACCAAATATATATTATATACTGTACATAAAATATCAAAAAGTACAGTAAATATATTTCATATATTGTACATATAATATTAACTAAAAGTACATCAAATACATTTTACATACGGTAAATAAAATATCAAAAATTACAGTAAGTATATATTATCTACTGTACATAAAGTATCAAAAAGTACGCCAAATATGTGTTATATATACTGTAAATAAACTATCAAAATCTTCAGTAATTATATTTAATATACTGTACATAAAATATCAAAAATTACACCAAATGTATATTATACACTCTAAATAAAATATCAAAAAGGACACTAAATATATATTACACTCTATATAAAATATCAAAAACTACACCAAATATATATTATATAATTTACATAAAATATTAAAAGTACACCAAATATATATTATATACTGTACATAAAATATCAAAAAGTACAGTAAATATATTTCATATATTGTACATATAATATTAACTAAAAGTACAACAAATACATTTTACATACGGTAAATAAAATATCAAAAATTACAGTAAGTATATATTATCTACTGTACATAAAATATCAAAAAGAACACCAAATATGTGTTATATATACTGTAAATAAACTATCAAAATCTTCAGTAATTATATTTAATATACTGTACATAAAATATCAAAAATTACACCAAATGTATATTATACACTCTAAATATAATATCAAAAATGACAGTAAATATAAACTACACTCTATGTAAAATATCAAAAACTACACCAAATATATATTATATAATTTACATAAAATATCAAAAGTACACCAAATATATATTATATACTGTACATAAAATATCAAAAAGTATAGTAAACATATTTCATATATTGTACATATAATACTAACGAAAACTACACCAAATACATTTTACATACTGTAAATAAAATATCAAAAATTACAGTAAGTATATATTATCTACTGTACATAAAGTATCAAAAAGTACGCCAAATATGTGTTATATATACTGTAAATAAACTATCAAAATCTTCAGTAATTATATTTAATTTACTGTACATAAAATATCAAAAATTACACCAAATGTATATTATACACTCTAAATAAAATATCAAAAAGGACACTAAATATATATTACACTCTATATAAAATATCAAAAACTACACCAAATATATATTATATAATTTACATAAAATATTAAAAGTACACCAAATATATATTATATACTGTACATAAAATATCAAAAAGTACAGTAAATATATTTCATATATTGTACAGATAATATTAACTAAAAGTACAACAAATACATTTTACATACTGTAAATAAAATATCAAAAATTACAGTAAGTATATATTATCTACTGTACATAAAATATCAAAAAAGAACACCAAATATGTGTTATATATACTGTAAATAAACTATCAAAATCTTCAGTAATTATATTTAATATACTGTACATAAAATATCAAAAATTACACCAAATGTATATTATACACTCTAAATAAAATATCAAAAAGGACAGTAAATATATATTACACTCTATGTAAAATATCAAAAACTACACCAAATATATATTATATAATTTACATAAAATATCAAAAGTACACAAATTATATATTATATACTGTACATAAAATATCAAAAAGTACAGTAAATATATTTCATATATTGTACATTTAATATTAACTAAAAGTACACCAAATACATTTTACATACGGTAAATAAAATATCAAAAATTACAGTAAGTATATATTATCTACTGTACATAAAATATCAAAAAGTACACCAAAGATGTGTTATATATACTGTAAATAAACTATCAAAATCTTCAGTAATTATATTTAATATACTGAACATAAAATATCAAAAATTACACCAAATGTATATTATACACTCTAAATAAAATATCAAAAAGGACAGTAAATATATATTACACTCTATGTAAAATATCAAAAACTACACCAAATATATATTATATAATTTACATAAAATATCAAAAGTACACCAAATATATATTATATACTGTACATAAAATATCAAAAAGTACAGTAAACATATTTCATATATTGTACATATAATACTAACGAAAACTACACCAAATACATTTTACATACTGTAAATAAAATATCAAAAATTACAGTAAGTATATATTATCTACTGTACATAAAGTATCAAAAAGTACGCCAAATATGTGTTATATATACTGTAAATATACTATCAAAATCTTCAGTAATTATATTTAATATACTGTACATAAAATATCAAAAATTACACCAAATGTATATTATACACTCTAAATAAAATATCAAAAAGGACACTAAATATATATTACACCCTATATAAAATATCAAAAACTACACCAAATATATATTATATAATTTACATAAAATATTAAAAGTACACCAAATATATATTATATACTGTACATAAAATATCAAAAAGTACAGTAAATATATTTCATATATTGTACATATAATATTAACTAAAAGTACAACAAATACATTTTACATACGGTAAATAAAATATCAAAAATTACAGTAAGTATATATTATCTACTGTACATAAAATATCAAAAAGAACACCAAATATGTGTTATATATACTGTAAATAAACTATCAAAATCTTCAGTAATTATATTTAATATACTGTACATAAAATATCAAAAATTACACCAAATGTATATTATACACTCTAAATATAATATCAAAAATGACAGTAAATATAAACTACACTCTATGTAAAATATCAAAAACTACACCAAATATATATTATATAATTTACATAAAATATCAAAAGTACACCAAATATATATTATATACTGTACATAAAATATCAAAAAGTACAGTAAATATATCTCATATATTGTACATATAATATTAACTAAAACTACACCAAATACATTTTACATACTGTAAATAAAATATGAAAAATTACAGTAAGTATATATTATCTACTGCACATAAAATATCAAAATGTACACCAAATATGTGTTATATATACTGTAAATAAACTATCAAAATCTTCAGTAATTATATTTAATATACTGTACATAAAATATCAAAAATTACACCAAATGTATATTATGCACTCTAAATAAAATATCAAAAAGGACACTAAATATATATTACACTCTATATAAAATATCAAAAACTACACCAAATATATATTATATAATTTACATAAAATATTAAAAGTACACCAAATATATATTATATACTGTACATAAAATATCAAAAAGTACAGTAAATATATTTCATATATTGTACATATAATATTAACTAAAAGTACAACAAATACATTTTACATACGGTAAATAAAATATCAAAAATTACAGTAAGTATATATTATCTACTGCACATAAAATATCAAAAAGAACACCAAATATGTGTTATATATACTGTAAATAAACTATCAAAATCTTCAGTAATTATATTTAATATACTGTACATAAAATATCAAAAATTACACCAAATGTATATTATACACTCTAAATATAATATCAAAAATGACAGTAAATATAAACTACACTCTATGTAAAATATCAAAAACTACACCAAATATATATTATATAATTTACATAAAATATCAAAAGTACACCAAATATATATTATATACTGTACATAAAATATCAAAAAGTACAGTAAATATATTTCATATATTGTACATATAATATTAACTAAAGTACACCAAATATATTTTATATACTGTAAATAAAATATCAAAAATTACAGTAAATATATATTATCTACTGTACATAAAATATCAAAAAGTACACCAAATATGTGTTATATATACTGTAAATAAATTATCAAAACCTTCAGTAATTATATTTAATATACTGTACGTAAAATATCAAAAATTACACCAAATGTATATTATACACTCTAAATAAAATATCAAAAAGGACAGTAAATATATATTACACTCTATGTAAAATATCAAAAACTACACCAAATATATATTATATAATTTACATAAAATATCAAAAGTACACCAAATATATATTATATACTGTACATAAAATATCAAAAAGTACAGTAAACATATTTCATATATTGTACATATAATAATAACGAAAACTACACCAAATACATTTTACATACTGTAAATAAAATATCAAAAATTACAGTAAGTATATATTATCTACTGTACATAAATTATCAAAAAGAACACCAAATATGTGTTATATATACTGTAAATAAACTATCAAAACCTTCAGTAATTATATTTAATATACTGTACATAAAATATCAAAAATTACACCAAATGTATATTATACACTCTAAATAAAATATCAGAAAGGACAGTAAATATATATTACACTCTATGTAAAATATCAAAAACTACACCAAATATATATTATATAATTTACATAAAATATCAAAAGTACACCAAATATATATTATATACTGTACATAAAATATCAAAAAGTACAGTAAATATATTTCATATATTGTACATATAATATTAACTAAAAGTACAACAAATACATTTTACATACGGTAAATAAAATATCAAAAATTACAGTAAGTATATATTATCTACTGTACATAAAATATCAAAAAGAACACCAAATATGTGTTATATATACTGTAAATAAACTATCAAAATCTTCAGTAATTATATTTAATATACTGTACATAAAATATCAAAAATTACACCAAATGTATATTATACACTCTAAATATAATATCAAAAATGACAGTAAATATAAACTACACTCTATGTAAAATATCAAAAACTACACCAAATATATATTATATAATTTACATAAAATATCAAAAGTACACCAAATATATATTATATACTGTACATAAAATATCAAAAAGTACAGTAAATATATTTCATATATTGTACATATAATATTAACTAAAGTACACCAAATACATTTTATATACTGTAAATAAAATATCAAAAATTACAGTAAATATATATTATCTACTGTACATAAAATATCAAAAAGTACACCAAATATGTGTTATATATACTGTAAATAAATTATCAAAATCTTCAGTAATTATATTTAATATACTGTACATAAAATATCAAAAATTACACCAAATGTATATTATACACTCTAAATAAAATATCAAAAAGGACAGTAAATATATATTACACTCTATATAAAATATCAAAAACTACACCAAATATATATTATATAATTTACATAAAATATTAAAAGTACACCAAATATATATTATATACTGTACATAAAATATCAAAAAGTACAGTAAATATATTTCATATATTGTACATATAATATTAACTAAAAGTACAACAAATACATTTTACATACGGTAAATAAAATATCAAAAATTACAGTAAGTATATATTATCTACTGTACATAAAATATCAAAAAGAACACCAAATATGTGTTATATATACTGTAAATAAACTATCAAAATCTTCAGTAATTATATTTAATATACTGTACATAAAATATCAAAAATTACACCAAATGTATATTATACACTCTAAATAAAATATCAAAAAGGACAGTAAATATATATTACACTCTATGTAAAATATCAAAAACTACACCAAATATATATTATGTAATTTACATAAAATATCAAAAGTACACCAAATATATATTATATACTGTACATAAAATATCAAAAAGTACAGTAAACATATTTCATATATTGTACATATAATACTAACGAAAGCTACACCAAATACATTTTACATACTGTAAATAAAATATCAAAAATTACAGTAAATATATATTATCTACTGTACATAAAGTATCAAAAAGTACGCCAAATATGTGTTATATATACTGTAAATAAACTATCAAAATCTTCAGTAATTATATTTAATATACTGTACATAAAATATCAAAAATTACACCAAATGTATATTATACACTCTAAATAAAATATCAAAAAGGACAGTAAATATATATTACACTCTATGTAAAATATCAAAAACTACACCAAATATATATTATATAATTTACATAAAATATCAAAAGTACACCAAATATATATTATATACTGTATATAAAATATCAAAAAGTACAGTATACATATTTCATATATTGTACATATAATACTAACGAAAACTACACCAAATACATTTTACATACTGTAAATAAAATATCAAAAATTACAGTAAGTATATATTATCTACTGTACATAAAGTATCAAAAAGTACGCCAAATATGTGTTATATATACTGTAAATAAACTATCAAAATCTTCAGTAATTATATTTAATATACTGTACATAAAATATCAAAAATTACACCAAATGTATATTATACACTCTAAATAAAATATCAAAAAGGACAGTAAATATATATTACACTCTATGTAAAATATCAAAAACTACACCAAATATATATTATATAATTTACATAAAATATCAAAAGTACACCAAATATATATTATATACTGTACATAAAATATCAAAAAGTACAGTAAACATATTTCATATATTGTACATATAATACTAACGAAAACTACACCAAATACATTTTACATACTGTAAATAAAATATCAAAAATTACAGTAAGTATATATTATCTACTGTACATAAAGTATCAAAAAGTACGCCAAATATGTGTTATATATACTGTAAATAAACTATCAAAATCTTCAGTAATTATATTTAATATACTGTACATAAAATATCAAAAATTACACCAAATGAATATTATACACTCTAAATAAAATATCAAAAAGGACAGTAAATATATATTACACTCTATGTAAAATATCAAAAACTACACCAAATATATATTATATAATTTACATAAAATATCAAAAGTACACCAAATATATATTATATACTGTACATAAAATATCAAAAAGTACAGTAAACGTATTTCATATATTGTACATATAATACTAACGAAAACTACACCAAATACATTTTACATACTGTAAATAAAATATCAAAAATTACAGTAAGTATATATTATCTACTGTACATAAAGTATCAAAAAGTACGCCAAATATGTGTTATATATACTGTAAATAAACTATCAAAATCTTCAGTAATTATATTTAATATACTGTACATAAAATATCAAAAATTACACCAAATGTATATTATACACTCTAAATAAAATATCAAAAAGGACACTAAATATATATTACACTCTATATAAATATCAAAAATACACCAAATATATATTATATAATTTACATAAAATATTAAAAGTACACCAAATATATATTATATACTGTACATAAAATATCAAAAAGTACAGTAAATATATTTCATATATTGTACATATAATATTAACTAAAAGTACAACAAATACGTTTTACATACGGTAAATAAAATATCAAAAATTACAGTAAGTATATATTATCTACTGTACATAAAATATCAAAAAGAACACCAAATATGTGTTATATATACTGTAAATAAACTATCAAAATCTTCAGTAATTATATTTAATATACTGTACATAAAATATCAAAAATTACACCAAATGTATATTATACACTCTAAATATAATATCAAAAATGACAGTAAATATAAACTACACTCTATGTAAAATATCAAAAACTACACCAAATATATATTATATAATTTACATAAAATATCAAAAGTACACCAAATATATATTATATACTGTACATAAAATATCAAAAAGTACAGTAAATATATTTCATATATTGTACATATAATATTAACTAAAGTACACCAAATACATTTTATATACTGTAAATAAAATATCAAAAATTACAGTAAATATATATTATCTACTGTACATAAAATATCAAAAAGTACACCAAATATGTGTTATATATACTGTAAATAAATTATCAAAATCTTCAGTAATTATATTTAATATACTGTACATAAAATATCAAAAATTACACCAAATGTATATTATACACTCTAAATAAAATATCAAAAAGGACAGTAAATATATATTACACTCTATGTAAAATATCAAAAACTACACCAAATATATATTATATAATTTACATAAAATATCAAAAGTACACCAAATATATATTATATACTGTACATAAAATATCAAAAAGTACAGTAAACATATTTCATATATTGTACATATAATATTAACGAAAACTACACCAAATACATTTTACATACTGTAAATAAAATATCAAAAATTACAATAAGTATATATTATCTACTGTACATAAAGTATCAAAAAGTACGCCAAATATGTGTTATATATACTGTAAATAAACTATCAAAATCTTCAGTAATTATATTTAATATACTGTACATAAAATATCAAAAATTACACCAAATGTATATTATACACTCTAAATAAAATATCAAAAAGGACAGTAAATATATATTACACTCTATGTAAAATATCAAAAACTACACCAAATATATATTATATAATTTACATAAAATATCAAAAGTACACCAAATATATATTATATACTGTACATAAAATATCAAAAAGTACAGTAAACATATTTCATATATTGTACATATAATACTAACGAAAACTACACCAAATACATTTTACATACTGTAAATAAAATATCAAAAATTACAGTAAGTATATATTATCTACTGTACATAAAGTATCAAAAAGTACGCCAAATATGTGTTATATATACTGTAAATAAACTATCAAAATCTTCAGTAATTATATTTAATATACTGTACATAAAATATCAAAAATTACACCAAATGTATATTATACACTCTAAATAAAATATCAAAAAGGACACTAAATATATATTACACTCTATATAAAATATCAAAAACTACACCAAATATATATTATATAATTTACATAAAATATTAAAAGTACACCAAATATATATTATATACTGTACATAAAATATCAAAAAGTACAGTAAATATATTTCATATATTGTACATATAATATTAACTAAAAGTACAACAAATACATTTTACATACGGTAAATAAAATATCAAAAATTACAGTAAGTATATATTATCTACTGTACATAAAATATCAAAAAGAACACCAAATATGTGTTATATATACTGTAAATAAACTATCAAAATCTTCAGTAATTATATTTAATATAATGTACATAAAATATCAAAAATTACACCAAATGTATATTATACACTCTAAATATAATATCAAAAATGACAGTAAATATAAACTACACTCTATGTAAAATATCAAAACCTACACCAAATATATATTATATAATTTACATAAAATATCAAAAGTACACCAAATATATATTATATACTGTACATAAAATATCAAAAAGTACAGTAAATATATTTCATATATTGTACATATAATATTAACTAAAGTACACCAAATACATTTTATATACTGTAAATAAAATATCAAAAATTACAGTAAATATATATTATCTCCTGTACATAAAATATCAAAAAGTACACCAAATATGTGTTATATATACTGTAAATAAATTATCAAAATCTTCAGTAATTATATTTAATATACTGTACATAAAATATCAAAAATTACACCAAATGTATATTATACACTCTAAATAAAATATCAAAAAGGACAGTAAATATATATTACACTCTATGTAAAATATCAAAAACTACACCAAATATATATTATATAATTTACATAAAATATCAAAAGTACACCAAATATATATTATATACTGTACATCAAATATCAAAAAGTACAGTAAACATATTTCATATATTGTACATATAATACTAATGAAAACTACACCAAATACATTTTACATACTGTAAATAAAATATCAAAAATTACAGTAAGTATATATTATCTACTGTACATAAAATATCAAAAAGAACACCAAATATGTGTTATATATACTGTAAATAAACTATCAAAATCTTCAGTAATTATATTTAATATACTGTACATAAAATATCAAAAATTACACCAAATGTATATTATACACTCTAAATATAATATCAAAAATGACAGTAAATATAAACTACACTCTATGTAAAATATCAAAAACTACACCAAATATATATTATATAATTTACATAAAATATCAAAAGTACACCAAATATATATTATATACTGTACATAAAATATCAAAAAGTACAGTAAATATATTTCATATATTGTACATATAATATTAACTAAAGTACACCAAATACATTTTATATACTGTAAATAAAATATCAAAAATTACAGTAAATATATATTATCTACTGTACATAAAATATCAAAAAGTACACCAAATATGTGTTATATATACTGTAAATAAATTATCAAAATCTTCAGTAATTATATTTAATATACTGTACATAAAATATCAAAAATTACACCAAATGTATATTATACACTCTAAATAAAATATCAAAAAGGACAATAAATATATATTACACTCTATGTAAAATATCAAAAACTACACCAAATATATATTATATAATTTACATAAAATGTCAAAAGTACACCAAATATATATTATATACTGTACATAAAATATCAAAAAGTACAGTAAACATATTTCATATATTGTACATATAATATTAACGAAAACTACACCAAATACATTTTACATACTGTAAATAAAATATCAAAAATTACAGTAAGTATATATTATCTACTGTACATAAAGTATCAAAAAGTACGCCAAATATGTGTTATATATACTGTAAATAAACTATCAAAATCTTCAGTAATTATATTTAATATACTGTACATAAAATATCAAAAATTACACCAAATGTATATTATACACTCTAAATAAAATATCAAAAAGGACAGTAAATATATATTACACTCTATGTAAAATATCAAAAACTACACCAAATATATATTATATAATTTACATAAAATATCAAAAGTACACCAAATATATATTATATACTGTACATAAAATATCAAAAAGTACAGTAAACATATTTCATATATTGTACATATAATACTAACGAAAACTACACCAAATACATTTTACATACTGTAAATAAAATATCAAAAATTACAGTAAGTATATATTATCTACTGTACATAAAGTATCAAAAAGTATGCCAAATATGTGTTATATATACTGTAAATAAACTATCAAAATATTCAGTAATTATATTTAATATACTGTACATAAAATATTAAAAATTACACCAAATGTATATTATACACTCTAAATAAAATATCAAAAAGGACACTAAATATATATTACACTCTATATAAAATATCAAAAACTACACCAAATATATATTATATAATTTACATAAAATATTGAAAGTACACCAAATATATATTATATACTGTACATAAAATATCAAAAAGTACAGTAAATATATTTCATATATTGTACATATAATATTAACTAAAAGTACAACAAATACATTTTACATACTGTAAATAAAATATCAAAAATTACAGTAAGTATATATTATCTACTGTACATAAAATATCAAAAAGAACACCAAATATGTGTTATATATACTGTAAATAAACTATCAAAATCTTCAGTAATTATATTTAATATACTGTACATAAAATATCAAAAATTACACCAAATGTATATTATACACTCTAAATATAATATCAAAAATGACAGTAAATATAAACTACACTCTATGTAAAATATCAAAACCTACACCAAATATATATTATATAATTTACATAAAATATCAAAAGTACACCAAATATATATTATATACTGTACATAAAATATCAAAAAGTACAGTAAATATATTTCATATATTGTACATATAATATTAACTAAAGTACACCAAATACATTTTATATACTGTAAATAAAATATCAAAAATTACAGTAAATATATATTATCTACTGTACATAAAATATCAAAAAGTACACCAAATATGTGTTATATATACTGTAAATAAATTATCAAAATCTTCAGTAATTATATTTAATATACTGTACATAAAATATCAAAAATTACACCAAATGTATATTATACACTGTAAATAAAATATCAAAAATTACAGTAAATATATATTACACTCTATGTAAAATATCAAAAACTACACCAAATATATATTATATAATTTACATAAAATATCAAAAGTACACCAAATATATATTATATACTGTACATAAAATATCAAAAAGTACAGTAAACATATTTCATATATTGTACATATAATACTAATGAAAACTACACCAAATACATTTTACATACTGTAAATAAAATATCAAAAATTACAGTAAGTATATATTATCTACTGTACATAAAATATCAAAAAGAACACCAAATATGTGTTATATATACTGTAAATAAACTATCAAAATCTTCAGTAATTATATTTAATATACTGTACATAAAATATCAAAAATTACACCAAATGTATATTATACACTCTAAATATAATATCAAAAATGACAGTAAATATAAACTACACTCTATGTAAAATATCAAAAACTACACCAAATATATATTATATAATTTACATAAAATATCAAAAGTACACCAAATATATATTATATACTGTACATAAAATATCAAAAAGTACAGTAAATATATTTCATATATTGTACATATAATATTAACTAAAGTACACCAAATACATTTTATATACTGTAAATAAAATATCAAAAATTACAGTAAATATATATTATCTACTGTACATAAAATATCAAAAAGTACACCAAATATGTGTTATATATACTGTAAATAAATTATCAAAATCTTCAGTAATTATATTTAATATACTGTACATAAAATATCAAAAATTACACCAAATGTATATTATACACTCTAAATAAAATATCAAAAAGGACAATAAATATATATTACACTCTATGTAAAATATCAAAAACTACACCAAATATATATTATATAATTTACATAAAATATCAAAAGTACACCAAATATATATTATATACTGTACATAAAATATCAAAAAGTACAGTAAACATATTTCATATATTGTACATATAATATTAACGAAAACTACACCAAATACATTTTACATACTGTAAATAAAATATCAAAAATTACAGTAAGTATATATTATCTACTGTACATAAAGTATCAAAAAGTACGCCAAATATGTGTTATATATACTGTAAATAAACTATCAAAATCTTCAGTAATTATATTTAATATACTGTACATAAAATATCAAAAATTACACCAAATGTATATTATACACTCTAAATAAAATATCAAAAAGGAGAGTAAATATATATTACACTCTATGTAAAATATCAAAAACTACACCAAATATATATTATATAATTTACATAAAATATCAAAAGTACACCAAATATATATTATATACTTTACATAAAATATCAAAAAGTACAGTAAACATATTTCATATATTGTACATATAATACTAACCAAAACTACACCAAATACATTTTACATACTGTAAATAAAATATCAAAAATTACAGTAAGTATATATTATCTACTGTACATAAAGTATCAAAAAGTATGCCAAATATGTGTTATATATACTGTAAATAAACTATCAAAATCTTCAGTAATTATATTTAATATACTGTACATAAAATATTAAAAATTACACCAAATGTATATTATACACTCTAAATAAAATATCAAAAAGGACACTAAATATATATTACACTCTATATAAAATATCAAAAACTACACCAAATATATATTATATAATTTACATAAAATATTAAAAGTACACCAAATATATATTATATACTGTACATAAAATATCAAAAAGTACAGTAAATATATTTCATATATTGTACATATAATATTAACTAAAAGTACAACAAATACATTTTACATACTGTAAATAAAATATCAAAAATTACAGTAAGTATATATTATCTACTGTACATAAAATATCAAAAAGAACACCAAATATGTGTTATATATACTGTAAATAAACTATCAAAATCTTCAGTAATTATATTTAATATACTGTACATAAAATATCAAAAATTACACCAAATGTATATTATACACTCTAAATAAAATATCAAAAAGGACAGTAAATATATATTACACTCTATGTAAAATATCAAAAACTACACCAAATATATATTATATAATTTACATTAAATATCAAAAGTACACCAAATATATATTATATACTGTACATAAAATATCAAAAAGTACAGTAAACATATTTCATATATTGTACATATAATACTAACGAAAACTACACCAAATACATTTTACATACTGTAAATAAAATATCAAAAATTACAGTAAGTATACATTATCTACTGTACATAAAGTATCAAAAAGTACGCCAAATATGTGTTATATATACTGTAAATAAACTATCAAAATCTTCAGTAATTATATTTAATATACTGTACATAAAATATCAAAAATTACACCAAATGTATATTATACACTCTAAATATAATATCAAAAATGACAGTAAATATAAACTACACTCTATGTAAAATATCAAAAACTACACCAAATATATATTATATAATTTACATAAAATATCAAAAGTACACCAAATATATATTATATACTGTACATAATATATCAAAAAGTACAGTAAACATATTTCATATATTGTACATATAATACTAACGAAAACTACACCAAATACATTTTACATACTGTAAATAAAATATCAAAAATTACAGTAAGTATATAGTATATACTTTACATAAAATATCAAAAAGTACACCAAATATGTGTAATATATACTGTAAATTATCAAAACCTTCAGTAATTATATTTAATATACTGTACCTAAAATATCAAAAATTACACCAAATGTATATTATACACTCTAAATAAAATATCAAAAAGGACAGTAAATATATATTACACTCTATGTAAAATATCAAAAACTACACCAAATAAATATTATATAATTTACATAAAATATCAAAAGTACACAAATTATATATTATATACTGTACATAAAATATCAAAAAGTACAGTAAATATATTTCATATATTGTACATTTCATATTAACTAAAAGTACACCAAATACATTTTACATACGGTAAATAAAATATCAAAAATTACAGTAAGTATATATTATCTACTGTACATAAAATATCAAAAAGTACACCAAAGATGTGTTATATATACTGTAAATAAACTATCAAAATCTTCAGTAATTATATTTAATATACTGAACATAAAATATCAAAAATTACACCAAATGTATATTATACACTCTAAATAAAATATCAAAAAGGACAGTAAATATATATTACACTCTATGTAAAATATCAAAAACTACACCAAATATATATTATATAATTTACATAAAATATCAAAAGTACACCAAATATATATTATATACTGTACATAAAATATCAAAAAGTACAGTAAACATATTTCATATATTGTACATATAATACTAACGAAAACTACACCAAATACATTTTACATACTGTAAATAAAATACCAAAAATTACAGTAAGTATATATTATCTACTGTACATAAAGTATCAAAAAGTACGCCAAATATGTGTTATATATACTGTAAATAAACTATCAAAATCTTCAGTAATTATATTTAATATACTGTACATAAAATATCAAAAATTACACCAAATGTATATTATACACTCTAAATAAAATATCAAAAAGGACACTAAATATATATTACACTCTATATAAAATATCAAAAACTACACCAAATATATATTATATAATTTACATAAAATATTAAAAGTACACCAAATATATATTATATACTGTACATAAAATATCAAAAAGTACAGTAAATATATTTCATATATTGTACATATAATATTAACTAAAAGTACAACAAATACATTTTACATACGGTAAATAAAATATCAAAAATTACAGTAAGTATATATTATCTACTGTACATAAAATATCAAAAAGAACACCAAATATGTGTTATATATACTGTAAATAAACTATCAAAATCTTCAGTAATTATATTTAATATACTGTACATAAAATATCAAAAATTACACCAAATGTATATTATACACTCTAAATATAATATCAAAAATGACAGTAAATATAAACTACACTCTATGTAAAATATCAAAAACTACACCAAATATATATTATATAATTTACATAAAATATCAAAAGTACACCAAATATATATTATATACTGTACATAAAATATCAAAAAGTACAGTAAATATATTTCATATATTGTACATATAATATTAACTAAAGTACACCAAATACATTTTATATACTGTAAATAAAATATCAAAAATTACAGTAAATATATATTATCTACTGTACATAAAATATCAAAAAGTACACCAAATATGTGTTATATATACTGTAAATAAATTATCAAAATCTTCAGTAATTTTATTTAATATACTGTACATAAAATATCAAAAATTACACCAAATGTATATTATACACTCTAAATAAAATATCAAAGAGGACACTAAATATATATTACACTCTATATAAAATATCAAAAACTACACCAAATATAGATTATATAATTTACATAAAATATCAAAAGTACACCAAATATATATTATATACTGTACATAAAATATCAAAAAGTACAATAAACATATTTCATATATTGTACATATAATACTAATGAAAACTACACCAAATACATTTTACATACTGTAAATAAAATATGAAAAATTACAGTAAGTATATATTATCTACTGTACATAAAATATCAAAAAGAACACCAAATATGTGTTATATATACTGTAAATAAACTATCAAAATCTTCAGTAATTATATTTAATATACTGTACATAAAATATCAAAAATTACACCAAATGTATATTATACACTCTAAATATAATATCAAAAATGACAGTAAATATAAACTACACTCTATGTAAAATATCAAAAACTACACCAAATATATATTATATAATTTACATAAAATATCAAAAGTACACCAAATATATATTATATACTGTACATAAAATATCAAAAAGTACAGTAAATATATTTCATATATTGTACATATAATATTAACTAAAGTACACCAAATACATTTTATATACTGTAAATAAAATATCAAAAATTACAGTAAATATATATTATCTACTGTACATAAAATATCAAAAAGTACACCAAATATGTGTTATATATACTGTAAATAAATTATCAAAATCTTCAGTAATTATATTTAATATACTGTACATAAAATATCAAAAATTACACCAAATGTATATTATACACTCTAAATAAAATATCAAAAAGGACAATAAATATATATTACACTCTATGTAAAATATCAAAAACTACACCAAATATATATTATATAATTTACATAAAATATCAAAAGTACACCAAATATATATTATATACTGTACATAAAATATCAAAAAGTACAGTAAACATATTTCATATATTGTACATATAATATTAACGAAAACTACACCAAATACATTTTACATACTGTAAATAAAATATCAAAAATTACAGTAAGTATATATTATCTACTGTACATAAAGTATCAAAAAGTACGCCAAATATGTGTTATATATACTGTAAATAAACTATCAAAATCTTCAGTAATTATATTTAATATACTGTACATAAAATATCAAAAATTACACCAAATGTATATTATACACTCTAAATAAAATATCAAAAAGGACAGTAAATATATATTACACTCTATGTAAAATATCAAAAACTACACCAAATATATATTATATAATTTACATAAAATATCAAAAGTACACCAAATATATATTATATACTGTACATAAAATATCAAAAAGTACAGTAAACATATTTCATATATTGTACATATAATACTAACGAAAACTACACCAAATACATTTTACATACTGTAAATAAAATATCAAAAATTACAGTAAGTATATATTATCTACTGTACATAAAGTATCAAAAAGTACGCCAAATATGTGTTATATATACTGTAAATAAACTATCAAAATATTCAGTAATTATATTTAATATACTGTACATAAAATATTAAAAATTACACCAAATGTATATTATACACTCTAAATAAAATATCAAAAAGGACACTAAATATATATTACACTCTATATAAAATATCAAAAACTACACCAAATATATATTATATAATTTACATAAAATATTAAAAGTACACCAAATATATATTATATACTGTACATAAAATATCAAAAAGTACAGTAAATATATTTCATATATTGTACATATAATATTAACTAAAAGTACAACAAATACATTTTACATACTGTAAATAAAATATCAAAAATTACAGTAAGTATATATTATCTACTGTACATAAAATATCAAAAAGAACACCAAATATGTGTTATATATACTGTAAATAAACTATCAAAATCTTCAGTAATTATATTTAATATACTGTACATAAAATATCAAAAATTACACCAAATGTATATTATACACTCTAAATAAAATATCAAAAAGGACAGTAAATATATATTACACTCTATGTAAAATATCAAAAACTACACCAAATATATATTATATAATTTACATAAAATATCAAAAGTACACCAAATATATATTATATACTGTACATAAAATATCAAAAAGTACAGTAAACATATTTCATATATTGTACATATAATACTAACGAAAACTACACCAAACACATTTTACATACTGTAAATAAAATATCAAAAATTACAGTAAGTATATATTATCTACTGTACATAAAGTATCAAAAAGTACGCCAAATATGTGTTATATATACTGTAAATAAACTATCAAAATCTTCAGTAATTATATTTAATATACTGTACATAAAATATCAAAAATTACACCAAATGTATATTATACACTCTAAATATAATATCAAAAATGACAGTAAATATAAACTACACTCTATGTAAAATATCAAAAACTACACCAAATATATATTATATAATTTACATAAAATATCAAAAGTACACCAAATATATATTATATACTGTACATAATATATCAAAAAGTACAGTAAACATATTTCATATATTGTACATATAATACTAACGAAAACTACACCAAATACATTTTACATACTGTAAATAAAATATCAAAAATTACAGTAAGTATATAGTATATACTTTACATAAAATATCAAAAAGTACACCAAATATGTGTAATATATACTGTAAATTATCAAAACCTTCAGTAATTATATTTAATATACTGTACCTAAAATATCAAAAATTACACCAAATGTATATTATACACTCTAAATAAAATATCAAAAAGGACAGTAAATATATATTACACTCTATGTAAAATATCAAAAACTACACCAAATAAATATTATATAATTTACATAAAATATCAAAAGTACACAAATTATATATTATATACTGTACATAAAATATCAAAAAGTACAGTAAATATATTTCATATATTGTACATTTCATATTAACTAAAAGTACACCAAATACATTTTACATACGGTAAATAAAATATCAAAAATTACAGTAAGTATATATTATCTACTGTACATAAAATATCAAAAAGTACACCAAAGATGTGTTATATATACTGTAAATAAACTATCAAAATCTTCAGTAATTATATTTAATATACTGAACATAAAATATCAAAAATTACACCAAATGTATATTATACACTCTAAATAAAATATCAAAAAGGACAGTAAATATATATTACACTCTATATAAAATATCAAAAACTACACCAAATATATATTATATAATTTACATAAAATATCAAAAGTACACCAAATATATATTATATACTGTACATAAAATATCAAAAAGTACAGTAAACATATTTCATATATTGTACATATAATACTAACGAAAACTACACCAAATACATTTTACATACTGTAAATAAAATATCAAAAATTACAGTAAGTATATATTATCTACTGTACATAAAGTATCAAAAAGTACGCCAAATATGTGTTATATATACTGTAAATAAACTATCAAAATCTTCAGTAATTATATTTAATATACTGTACATAAAATATCAAAAATTACACCAAATGTATATTATACACTCTAAATAAAATATCAAAAAGGACACTAAATATATATTACACTCTATATAAAATATCAAAAACTACACCAAATATATATTATATAATTTACATAAAATATTAAAAGTACACCAAATATATATTATATACTGTACATAAAATATCAAAAAGTACAGTAAATATATTTCATATATTGTACATATAATATTAACTAAAAGTACAACAAATACATTTTACATACGGTAAATAAAATATCAAAAATTACAGTAAGTATATATTATCTACTGTACATAAAATATCAAAAAGAACACCAAATATGTGTTATATATACTGTAAATAAACTATCAAAATCTTCAGTAATTATATTTAATATACTGTACATAAAATATCAAAAATTACACCAAATGTATATTATACACTCTAAATATAATATCAAAAATGACAGTAAATATAAACTACACTCTATGTAAAATATCAAAAACTACACCAAATATATATTATATAATTTACATAAAATATCAAAAGTACACCAAATATATATTATATACTGTACATAAAATATCAAAAAGTACAGTAAATATATTTCATATATTGTACATATAATATTAACTAAAGTACACCAAATACATTTTATATACTGTAAATAAAATATCAAAAATTACAGTAAATATATATTATCTACTGTACATAAAATATCAAAAAGTACACCAAATATGTGTTATATATACTGTAAATAAATTATCAAAATCTTCAGTAATTATATTTAATATACTGTACATAAAATATCAAAAATTACACCAAATGTATATTATACACTCTAAATAAAATATCAAGGAGGACACTAAATATATATTACACTCTATATAAAATATCAAAAACTACACCAAATATATATTATATAATTTACATAAAATATTAAAAGTACACCAAATATATATTATATACTGTACATAAAATATCAAAAAGTACAGTAAATATATTTCATATATTGTACATATAATATTAACTAAAAGTACAACAAATACATTTTACATACGGTAAATAAAATATCAAAAATTACAGTAAGTATATATTATCTACTGTACATAAAATATCAAAAAGAACACCAAATATGTGTTATATATACTGTAAATAAACTATCAAAATCTTCAGTAATTATATTTAATATACTGTACATAAAATATCAAAAATTACACCAAATGTATATTATACACTCTAAATATAATATCAAAAATGACAGTAAATATAAACTACACTCTATGTAAAATATCAAAAACTACACCAAATATATATTATATAATTTACATAAAATATCAAAAGTACACCAAATATATATTATATACTGTACATAAAATATCAAAAAGTACAGTAAATATATTTCATATATTGTACATATAATATTAACTAAAGTACACCAAATACATTTTATATACTGTAAATAAAATATAAAAAATTACAGTAAATATATATTATCTACTGTACATAAAATATCAAAAAGTACACCAAATATGTGTTATATATACTGTAAATAAATTATCAAAATCTTAAGTAATTATATTTAATATACTGTACATAAAATATCAAAAATTACACCAAATGTATATTATACACTCTAAATATAATATCAAAAATGACAGTAAATATAAACTACACTCTATGTAAAATATCAAAAACTACACCAAATATATATTATATAATTTACATAAAATATCAAAAGTACACCAAATATATATTATATACTGTACATAAAATATCAAAAAGTACAGTAAACATATTTCATATATGTACATATAATACTAACGAAAACTACACCAAATACATTTTACATACTGTAAATAAAATATCAAAAATTACAGTAAGTATATATTATCTACTGTACATAAAGTATCAAAAAGTACGCCAAATATGTGTTATATATACTGTAAATAAACTATCAAAATCTTCAGTAATTATATTTAATATACTGTACATAAAATATCAAAAATTACACCAAATGTATATTATACACTATAAATAAAATATCAAAAAGGACACTAAATATATATTACACTCTATATAAAATATCAAAAACTACACCAAATATATATTATATAATTTTCATAAAATATTAAAAGTACACCAAATATATATTATATACTGTACATAAAATATCAAAAAGTACAGTAAATATATTTCATATATTGTACATATAATATTAACTAAAAGTACAACAAATACATTTTACATACTGTAAATAATATATCAAAAATTACAGTAAGTATATATTATCTACTGTACATAAAATATCAAAAAGAACACCAAATATGTGTTATATATACTGTAAATAAACTATCAAAATCTTCAGTAATTATATTTAATATACTGTACATAAAATATCAAAAATTACACCAAATGTATATTATACACTCTAAATAAAATATCAAAAAGGACACTAAATATATATTACACTCTATATAAAATATCAAAAACTACACCAAATATATATTATATAATTTACATAAAATATTAAAAGTACACCAAATATATATTATATACTGTACATAAAATATCAAAAAGTACAGTAAATATATTTCATATATTGTACATATAATATTAACTAAAAGTACAAAAAATACATTTTACATACTGTAAATAAAATATCAAAAATTACAGTAAGTATATATTATCTACTGTACATAAAATATCAAAAAGAACACCAAATATGTGTTATATATACTGTAAATAAACTATCAAAATCTTCAGGAATTATATTTAATATACTGTACATAAAATATCAAAAATTACACCAAATGTGTATTATACACTCTAAATAAAATATCAAAAAGGACAGTAAATATATATTACACTCTATGTAAAATATCAAAAACTACACCAAATATATATTATATAATTTACATAAAATATCAAAAGTACACCAAATATATATTATATACTGTACATAAAATATCAAAAAGTACAGTAAACATATTTCGTATATTGTACATATAATACTAACGAAAACTACACCAAATACATTTTACATACTGTAAATAAAATATCAAAAATTACAGTAAGTATATATTATCTACTGTACATAAAATATCAAAAAAACACCAAATATGTGTTATATATACTGTAAATAAACTATCAAAATCTTCAGTAATTATATTTAATATACTGTACATAAAATATCAAAAATTACACCAAATGTATATTATACACCCTAAATATAATATCAAAAATGACAGTAAATATAAACTACACTCTATGTAAAATATCAAAAACTACACCAAATATATATTATATAATTTACATAAAATATCAAAAGTACACCAAATATATATTATATACTGTACATAAAATATCAAAAAGTACAGTAAACATATTTCATATATTGTACATATAATACTAACGAAAACTACACCAAATACATTTTACATACTGTAAATAAAATATCAAAAATTACAGTAAGTGTATATTATCTACTGTACATAAAGTATCAAAAAGTACGCCAAATATGTGTTATATATACTGTAAATAAACTATCAAAATCTTCAGTAATTATATTTAATATACTGTACATAAAATATCAAAAATTACACCAAATGTATATTATACACTCTAAATAAAATATCAAAAAGGACACTAAATATATATTACACTCTATATAAAATATCAAAAACTACACCAAATATATATTATATAATTTACATAAAATATTAAAAGTACACCAAATATATATTATATACTGTACATAAAATATCAAAAACTACAGTATATATATTTCATATATTGTACATATAATATTAACTAAAAGTACAACAAATACATTTTACATACGGTAAATAAAATATCAAAAATTACAGTAAGTATAAATTATCTACTGTACATAAAATATCAAAAAGAACACCAAATATGTGTTATATATACTGTAAATAAACTATCAAAATCTTCAGTAATTATATTTAATATACTGTACATAAAATATCAAAAATTACACCAAATGTATATCATACACTCTAAATATAATATCAAAAATGACAGTAAATATAAACTACACTCTATGTAAAATATCAAAAACTACACCAAATATATATTATATAATTTACATAAAATATCAAAAGTACACCAAATATATATTATATACTGTACATAAAATATCAAAAAGTACAGTAAATATATTTCATATATTGTACATTTCATATTAACTAAAAGTACACCAAATACATTTTATATACTGTAAATAAAATATCAAAAATTACAGTAAATATATATTATCTACTGTACATAAAATATCAAAAAGTACACCAAATATGTGTTATATATACTGTAAATAAATTATCAAAATCTTCAGTAATTATATTTAATATACTGTACATAAAATATCAAAAATTACACCAAATGTATATTATACACTCTAAATAAAATATCAAAAAGGACAGTAAATATATATTACACTCTATGTAAAATATCAAAAACTACACCAAATATATATTATATAATTTACATAAAATATCAAAAGGACACCAAATATATCTTATATACTGTACATAAAATATCAAAAAGTACAGTAAACATATTTCATATATTGTACATATAATACTAACGAAAACTACACCAAATACATTTTACATACTGTAAATAAAATATCAAAAATTACAGTAAGTATATATTATCTACTGTACATAAATTATCAAAAAGTACGCCAAATATGTGTTATATATACTGTAAATAAACTATCAAAATCTTCAGTAATTATATTTAATATACTGTACATAAAATATCAAAAATTACACCAAATGTATATTATACACTCTAAATATAATATCAAAAATGACAGTAAATATAATCTACACTCTATGTAAAATATCAAAAACTACACCAAATATATATTATATAATTTACATAAAATATCAAAAGTACACCAAATATATATTATATACTGTACATAAAATATCAAAAAGTACAGTAAACATATTTCATATATTGTACATATAATACTAACGAAAACTACACCAAATACATTTTACATACTGTAAATAAAATATCAAAAATTACAGTAAGTATATATTATCTACTGTACATAAAGTATCAAAAAGTATGCCAAATATGTGTTATATATACTGTAAATAAACTATCAAAATCTTCAGTAATTATATTTAATATACTGTACATAAAATATCAAAAATTACACCAAATGTATATTATACACTCTAAATAAAATATCAAAAAGACACTAAATATATATTACACTCTATATAAAATATCAAAAACTACACCAAATATATATTATATAATTTACATAAAATATTAAAAGTACACCAAATATATATTATATACTGTACATAAAATATCAAAAAGTACAGTAAATATATTTCATATATTGTACATATAATATTAACTAAAAGTACAACAAATACATTTTACATACTGTAAATAAAATATCAAAAATTACAGTAAGTATATATTATCTACTGTACATAAAATATCAAAAAGAACACCAAATATGTGTTATATATACTGTAAATAAACTATCAAAATCTTCAGTAATTATATTTAATATACTGTACATAAAATATCAAAAATTACACCAAATGTATATTATACACTCTAAATATAATATCAAAAATGACAGTAAATATAAACTACACTCTATGTAAAATATCAAAAACTACACCAAATATATATTATATAATTTACATAAAATATCAAAAGTACACCAAATATATATTATATACTGTACATAAAATATCAAAAAGTCCAGTAAATATATTTCATATATTGTACATATAATATTAACTAAAGTACACCAAATACATTTTACATACCGTAAATGAAATATCAAAAATTACAGTAAGTATATATTATCTACTGTACATAAAATATCAAAAAGTACACCAAATATGTGTTATATATAGTGTAAATAAACTATCAAAATATTCAATAATTATATTTAATATACTGTTCATAAAATATCAAAAATTACCCCAAATGTATATTATACACTCTAAATAAAATATCATAAAGGACAGTAAATATATATTACACTCTATGTAAAATATCAAAAACTACACCAAATATATATTATTTAATTTACATAAAATATCAAAAGTACACCAAATATATATTATATACTGTACATAAAATATCAAAAAGTACAGTAAATATATTTCATATATTGTACATATAGTATTAACTAAAACTACACCAAATACATTTTACATACTGTAAATAAAATATCAAAAATTACAGTAAGTATATATTATCTACTGTACATAAAATATCAAAAAGTACACCAAATATGTGTTATATATACTGTAAATAAACTATCAAAATCTTCAGTAATTATATTTAATATACTGCACATAAAATATCAAAAATTACACCAAATGTATACTATACACTCTAAATAAAATATCAAAAAGGACAGTAAATATATATTACACTCTATGTAAAATATCAAAAACTACACCAAATATATATTATATAATTTACATAAAATATCAAAAGTACACCAAATATATATTATATACTGTACATAAAATATCAAAAATACAGTAAATATGTTTCATATATTGTACATATAATATTAACTAAAACTACACCAAATACATTTTACATACTGTAAATAAAATATCAAAAATTACAGTAAGTATATATTATCTACTGTACATTAAATATCAAAAAGTACACCAAATATGTGTTATATATACTGTAAATAAACTATCAAAATCTTCAGTAATTATATTTAATATACTGTTCATAAAATATCAAAAATTACACCAAATGTATATTATACACTCTAAATAAAATATCAAAAAGGACAGTAATTATATATTACACTCTATGTAAAATATCAAAAACTACACCAAATATATATTATATAATTTACATAAAATATCAAAAGTACACAAAATATATATTATATACTTTACATAAAATATCAAAAAGTACAGTAAATATATTTCATATATTGTACATTTAATACTAACTAAAAGTACACCAAATACATTTTAAATACGGTAAATAAAATATCAAAAATTACATTAAGTATATATTATCTACTGTACATAAAATATCAAAAAGTACACCAAAGATGTGTTATATACACTGTAAATAAACTATCAAAATCTTCAGTAATTATATTTAATATACTGAACATAAAATATCAAAAATTACACCAAATGTATATTATACACTCTAAATAAAATATCAAAAAGGACAGTAAATATATATTACACGCTATGTAAAATATCAAAAACTACACCAAATATATATTATATAATTTACATAAAATATCAAAAGTACACCAAATATATATTATATATTGTACATAAAATATCAAAAAGTACAGTAAATATATTTCATATATTGTACATATAATAATAACTAAAAGTACACCAAATACATTTTACATACTGTAAATAAAATATCAAAAATTACAGTAAGTATATATTATCTACTGTACAAAAAATATGAAAAAGTACACCAAATATGTGTTATATATACTGTAAATAAACTATCAAAATCTTCAGTAATTATATTTAATATACTGTTCATAAAATATCAAAAATTACACCAAATGTATATTATACACTCTAAATTAAATATCAAAAAGGACAGTAAATATATATTACACTCTATGTAAAATATCAAAAACTAAACCAAGTTTATGTTATATAATTTACATAAAATATCAAAAGTACACCAAATATATATTATATACTGTACATAAAATATCAAAAAGTACAGTAAATATATTTCATATATTGTACATATAATATTAACTAAAAGTACACCAAATACATTTTACAGACTGTAAATAAAATATAAAAAATTACAGTAAGTATATATTATCTACTGTACATAAAATATCAAAAAGTACACCAAATATGTGTTATATATACTGTAAATAAACTATCAAAATCTTCAGTAATTATATTTAATATACTGTTCATAAAATACCAAAAATTACACCAAATGTATATTATACACTCTAAATAAAATATCAAAAATACAGTAAATATATATATCACTCTGTAAAATATCAAAAACTACACCAAGTATATATTATATAATTTACATAAAATATCAAAAGTACACCAAATATCTATTATATACTGTTCATTAAATATCAAAAAGTACAGTAAATATATTTCATATATTGTACATATAATAATAACTAAAATACACCAAATACATTTTACATACTGTAAATAAAATATCAAAAATTACAGTAAGTACATATAATCTACTGTACATAAAATATCAAAAAGTACACCAAATATGTGTTATATATACTGTAAATAAACTATCAAAATCTTCAGTAATTATATTTAATATACTGTTCATAAAATATCAAAAATTACACCGAATGTATATTATACACTCTAAATAAAATATCAAAAAGACAGAAAATATATATTACACTCTATGTAAAATATCAAAAACTACACCAAATATATATTATATAATTTTCATAAAATATCAAAAGCACACCAAATACATATTATATACTCTCCATAAAATATCAAAAAGTACAGTAAATATATTTCATATGTTGTACATATAATATTAACTAAAAGTACACCAAATACATTTTACATACTGTAAATAACATATAAAAAATTACAGTAAGTTTATATTATCTACTGTACATAAAATATCAAAAAGTACAGTAAATATATTTCACATGTTGTACATGTAATATTAACTAAAAGTACACCAAATACATTTTACAGACTGTAAATAAAATATAAAAAATTACAGTAAGTATATATTATCTACTGTACATAAAATATCAAAAAGTACACCAAATATGTGTTATATATACTGTAAATAAACTATCAAAATCTTCAGTAATTATATTTAATATACTGTTCATAAAATATCAAAAATTACACCAAATGTATATTATACACTCTAAATAAAATATCAAAAAGGACAGTAAATATATATTACACTGTATGTAAAATATCAAAAACTACACCAAATATATATTATATAATTTACATAAAATATCAAAAGTACACCAAATATCTATTATATACTGTACATAAAATATCAAAAAGTACAGTAAATATATTTCATATATTGTACATATAATAATAACTAAAAGTACACCAAATACATTTTACATACTGTAAATAAAATATCAAAAATTACAATAAGTATATATTATCTACTGTACATAAAATATCAAAAAGTACACCAAATATGTGTTATGTATACTGTAAATAAACTATCAAAATCTTCAGTAATTATATTTAATATACTGTTCATAAAATATCAAAAATTACAACCAATGTATATTATACACTCTAAATAAAATATCAAAAAGGACAGTAAATATATATTACACTCTATGTAAAATATCAAAAACTACACCAAATATATATTATATAATTTACATAAAATATCAAATGTACACGAAATATATATTATATACTGTACATAAAATATCAAAAAGTACAGTAAATATATTTCATAGATTGTACATGTAATATTAACTAAAAGCACACCAAATACATTTTACATACTGTAAATAAAATATCAAAAATTACAGTAAGTATATATTATCTACTGTACATAAAGTATCAAAAAGTACACCAAATATGTGTTATATATACTGTAAATAAACTATCAAAATCTTCAGTAATTATATTTAACATACTGTACATAAAATACCAAAAATTACACCAAATGTATATTATACATTCTAAATAAAATATCAAAAATGACAGTAAATATATATTACACTCTATGTAAAATATCAAAAACTACACCAAATATATATTATATAATTTACATAAAATATCAAAAGTACACCAAATATATATTATATACTGTACATAAAATATGAAAAAGTACAGTAAATATATTTCATATATTGTACATGTAATATTAACTAAAAGTACACCAAATACATTTTACATACTGTAAATAAAATATAAAAAATTACAGTAAGTATATATTATCTACTGTACATAGAATATCAAAAATTACACTAAATATATTTCATATATTGTACATATAATATTAACTAAAAGTACACCAAATACATTTTACATACTGTAAATAAAATATAAAATTTACAGTAAGTATATATTATCTACTGTACATAAAATATCAAAAAGTACACCAAATATGTGTTATATATACTGTAAATAAACTATCAAAATCTTCAGTAATTATATATAATATACTGTTCATAAAATATCAAAAATTACACCAATCGTATATTATACACTCTAAATAAAATATCAAAAAGGACAGTAAATATATACTACACTCTATGTAAAATATCAAAAACTACACCAAATATATATTATATAATTTACATAAAATATCAAAAGTACACCAAATATATATTATAAACTCTACATAAAATATCAAAAAGTACAGTAAATATATTTCATATATTGTACATATAATATTAACTAAAAGTACACCAAATACATTTTTCATACTGTAAATAAAATATAAAAAATTACAGTAAGTATGTATTATCTACTGTACATTAAATATCAAAAACTACAGTAAATATATTTCATATATTGTACATATAATATTAACTAAAATTACACCAAATACATTTTACATACTGTAAATAAAATATAAAAAATTCCAGTAAGTATATATAATCTACTGTACATAAAATATCAAAAAGTACACCAAATAGGTGTTATATATACTGTAAATGAACTATCAAAATCTTCAGTAATTATATTTAATATGCTGTTCATAAAATATCAAAAATTACACCAAATGTATATTATACACTCTAAATAAAATATCAAAAAGGACAGTAAATATATATTTCACTCTATCTAAATTATCAAAAACTACACCAAATATATATTATATAATTTACATAAAATATCAAAAGTACACCAAATATATATTATATACTGTACATAAAATATCAAAAAGTACAGTAAATATATTTCATGGATTGTACATGTAATATTAACTAAAAGTACACCAAATACATTTTACATAATGTAAATAAAATATCAAAAATTACAGTAAGTATATATTATCTACAGTACAAAAAATATGAAAAAGTACACCAAATATGTGTTATATATACTGTAAATAAACTATCAAAATCTTCAGTAATTATATTTAATATACTGTACATAAAATATCAAAAATTACACCAAATGTATATTATACACTCTAAATTAAATATCAAAAAGGACAGTAAATATATATTACACTCTATGTAAAATATCAAAAACTAAACCAAGTATATATTATATAATTTACATAAAATATCAAAAGTACACCAAATATATATTATATACTGTACATAAAATATCAAAAAGTACAGTAAATGTATTTCATATGCTGTACATATAATATTAACTAAAAGTACACCAAATATATATCATATAATTTACATAAAATAACAAAAGTACACCAAATACATATTATATACTGTATATAAAGTATCAAAAAGTACAGTAAATATATTTCATATATTGTACATATAATATTAAATAAAAGTACAACAAATACATTTTACATACTGTAAATGAAATATAAATAATTACAGTAAGTATATATTATCTACTGTACATAAAATATGAAAAAGTACACCAAACATGTGTTATATATACTGTAAACAAACTATCAAAATCTTCAGTAATTATATTTAATATACTGTTCATAAAATATCAAAAATTACACCAAATGTATATTATACACTCTAAATAAAATATCAAAAAGGACAGTAAATATATATTACACTGTATGTAAAATATCAAAAACTACACCAAATATATATTATATAATTTACATAAAATATCAAAAGTACACCAAATATATATTATATACTGTACATAAAATATCAAAAAGTACAGTAAATATATTTCATATATTGTACATATAATAATAACTAAAAGTACACCAAATACATTTTACATACTGTAAATAAAATATCAAAAATTACAGTAAGTATATATTATCTACTGTACATAAAATATCAAAAAGAACACCAAATATGTGTTATATATACTGTAAATAAACTATCAAAATCTTCAGGAATTATATTTAATATACTGTACATAAAATATCAAAAATTACACCAAATGTGTATTATACACTCTAAATAAAATATCAAAAAGGACAGTAAATATATATTACACTCTATGTAAAATATCAAAAACTACACCAAATATATATTATATAATTTACATAAAATATCAAAAGTACACCAAATATATATTATATACTGTACATAAAATATCAAAAAGTACAGTAAACATATTTCATATATTGTACATATAATACTAACGAAAACTACACCAAATACATTTTACATACTGTAAATAAAATATCAAAAATTACAGTAAGTATATATTATCTACTGTACATAAAATATCAAAAAGTACACCAAATATGTGTTATATATACTGTAAATAAACTATCAAAATCTTCAGTAATTATATTTAATATACTGTTCATAAAATATCAAAAATTACACCAAATGTATATTATACACTCTAAATAAAATATCAAAAAGGACAGTAATTATATATTACACTCTATGTAAAATATCAAAAACTACACCAAATATATATTATATAATTTACATAAAATATCAAAAGTACACAAAATATATATTATATACTTTACATAAAATATCAAAAAGTACAGTAAATATATTTCATATATTGTACATTTAATACTAACTAAAAGTACACCAAATACATTTTAAATACGGTAAATAAAATATCAAAAATTACATTAAGTATATATTATCTACTGTACATAAAATATCAAAAAGTACACCAAAGTTGTGTTATATACACTGTAAATAAACTATCAAAATCTTCAGTAATTATATTTAATATACTGAACATAAAATATCAAAAATTACACCAAATGTATATTATACACTCTAAATAAAATATCAAAAAGGACAGTAAATATATATTACACGCTATGTAAAATATCAAAAACTACACCAAATATATATTATATAATTTACATAAAATATCAAAAGTACACCAAATATATATTATATATTGTACATAAAATATCAAAAAGTACAGTAAATATATTTCATATATTGTACATATAATAATAACTAAAAGTACACCAAATACATTTTACATACTGTAAATAAAATATCAAAATTACAGTAAGTATATATTATCTACTGTACAAAAAATATGAAAAAGTACACCAAATATGTGTTATATATACTGTAAATAAACTATCAAAATCTTCAGTAATTATATTTAATATACTGTTCATAAAATATCAAAAATTACACCAAATGTATATTATACACTCTAAATTAAATATCAAAAAGGACAGTAAATATATATTACACTCTATGTAAAATATCAAAAACTAAACCAAGTTTATGTTATATAATTTACATAAAATATCAAAAGTACACCAAATATATATTATATACTGTACATAAAATATCAAAAAGTACAGTAAATATATTTCATATATTGTACATATAATATTAACTAAAAGTACACCAAATACATTTTACAGACTGTAAATAAAATATAAAAAATTACAGTAAGTATATATTATCTACTGTACATAAAATATCAAAAAGTACACCAAATATGTGTTATATATACTGTAAATAAACTATCAAAATCTTCAGTAATTATATTTAATATACTGTTCATAAAATACCAAAAATTACACCAAATGTATATTATACACTCTAAATAAAATATCAAAAATACAGTAAATATATATATCACTCTGTAAAATATCAAAAACTACACCAAGTATATATTATATAATTTACATAAAATATCAAAAGTACACCAAATATCTATTATATACTGTTCATTAAATATCAAAAAGTACAGTAAATATATTTCATATATTGTACATATAATAATAACTAAAATACACCAAATACATTTTACATACTGTAAATAAAATATCAAAAATTACAGTAGGTACATATAATCTACTGTACATAAAATATCAAAAAGTACACCAAATATGTGTTATATATACTGTAAATAAACTATCAAAATCTTCAGTAATTATATTTAATATACTGTTCATAAAATATCAAAAATTACACCGAATGTATATTATACACTCTAAATAAAATATCAAAAAGACAGAAAATATATATTACACTCTATGTAAAATATCAAAAACTACACCAAATATATATTATATAATTTTCATAAAATATCAAAAGCACACCAAATACATATTATATACTCTCCATAAAATATCAAAAAGTACAGTAAATATATTTCATATATTGTACATATAATATTAACTAAAAGTACACCAAATACATTTTACATACTGTAAATAATGTATAAAAAATTACAGTAAGTATATATTATCTACTGTACATAAAATATGAAAAAGTACACCAAATATGTGTTATATATACTGTAAATGAACTATCAAAATCTTCAGTAATTATATTTAATATACTGTTCATAAAATATCAAAAATTACAACAAATGTATATTATACACTCTAAATAAAATATCAAAAAGGACAGTAAATATATATTACACTCTATGTAAAATATCAAAAACTACACCAAATATGTATTATATAATTTACATAAAATATGAATAGTACACCAAATATATATTATATACTGTACATAAAATATCAAAAAGTACAGTAAATATATTTCATATATTGTACATATAATAATAACTAAAAGTACACCAAGTACATTTTACATACTGTAAATAAAATATCAAAAATTACAATAAGTATATATTATCTACTGTACATAAAATATCAAAAAGTACACCAAATATGTGTTATGTATACTGTAAATAAACTATCAAAATCTTCAGTAATTATATTTAATATACTGTTCATAAAATATCAAAAATTACAACCAATGTATATTATACACTCTAAATAAAATATCAAAAAGGACAGTAAATATATATTACACTCTATGTAAAATATCAAAAACTACACCAAATATATATTATATAATTTACATAAAATATCAAATGTACACGAAATATATATTATATACTGTACATAAAATATCAAAAAGTACAGTAAATATATTTCATAGATTGTACATGTAATATTAACTAAAAGCACACCAAATACATTTTACATACTGTAAATAAAATATCAAAAATTACAGTAAGTATATATTATCTACTGTACATAAAGTATCAAAAAGTACACCAAATATGTGTTATATATACTGTAAATAAACTATCAAAATCTTCAGTAATTATATTTAACATACTGTACATAAAATACCAAAAATTACACCAAATGTATATTATACATTCTAAATAAAATATCAAAAATGACAGTAAATATATATTACACTCTATGTAAAATATCAAAAACTACACCAAATATATATTATATAATTTACATAAAATATCAAAAGTACACCAAATATATATTATATACTGTACATAAAATATGAAAAAGTACAGTAAATATATTTCATATATTGTACATGTAATATTAACTAAAAGTACACCAAATACATTTTACATACTGTAAATAAAATATAAAAAATTACAGTAAGTATATATTATCTACTGTACATAGAGTATCAAAAATTACACTAAATATATTTCATATATTGTACACATAATATTAACTAAAAGTACACCAAATACATTTTACATACTGTAAATAAAATATAAAATTTACAGTAAGTATATATTATCTACTGTACATAAATTATCAAAAAGTACACCAAATATGTGTTATATATACTGTAAATAAACTATCAAAATCTTCAGTAATTATATATAATATACTGTTCATAAAATATCAAAAATTACACCAATCGTATATTATACACTCTAAATAAAATATCAAAAAGGACAGTAAATATATACTACACTCTATGTAAAATATCAAAAACTACACCAAATATATATTATATAATTTACATAAAATACCAAAAGTACACCAAATATATATTATATACTCTACATAAAATATCAAAAAGTACAGTAAATATATTTCATATATTGTACATATAATATTAACTAAAAGTACACCAAATACATTTTTCATAGTGTAAATAAAATATAAAAAATTACAGTAAGTATGTATTATCTACTGTACATTAAATATCAAAAAGTACAGTAAATATATTTCATATATTGTACATATAATATTACCTAAAATTACACCAAATACATTTTACATACTGTAAATAAAATATAAAAAATTCCAGTAAGTATATATAATCTACTGTACATAAAATATCAAAAAGTACACCAAATAGGTGTTATATATACTGTAAATGAACTATCAAAATCTTCAGTAATTATATTTAATATGCTGTTCATAAAATATCAAAAATTACACCAAATGTATATTATACACTCTAAATAAAATATCAAAAAGGACAGTAAATATATATTTCACTCTATCTAAATTATCAAAAACTACACCAAATATATATTATATAATTTACATAAAATATCAAAAGTACACCAAATATATATTATATACTGTACATAAAATATCAAAAAGTACAGTAAATATATTTCATGGATTGTACATGTAATATTAACTAAAAGTACACCAAATACATTTTACATAATGTAAATAAAATATCAAAAATTACAGTAAGTATATATTATCTACAGTACAAAAAATATGAAAAAGTACACCAAACATGTGTTATATATACTGTAAACAAACTATCAAAATCTTCAGTAATTATATTTAATATACTGTTCATAAAATATCAAAAATTACACCAAATGTATATTATACACTCTAAATAAAATATCAAAAAGGACAGTAAATATATATTACACTGTATGTAAAATATCAAAAACTACACCAAATATATATTATATAATTTACATAAAATATCAAAAGTACACCAAATATATATTATATACTGTACATAAAATATCAAAAAGTACAGTAAATATATTTCATATATTGTACATATAATAATAACTAAAAGTACACCAAATACATTTTACATACTGTAAATAAAATATCAAAAATTACAGTAAGTTTATATTATCTACTGTACATACAATATCAAAAAGTACACCAAATATGTGTTATATATACTGTAAATAAACTATCAAAATCTTCAGTAATTATATTTAATATACTTTTCATAAAATATCAAAAATTACACCAAATGTATATTATACACTCTAAATAAAATATCAAAAAGGACAGTAAATATATATTACACTCTATGTAAAATATCAAAAACTACAACAAATTTATATTATATAATTTACATAAAATATCAAAAATACACAAAATATATATTATATACTCTACATAAAATATCAAAAAGTACAGTAAATATATTTCATATATTGTACATGTAATATTAACTAAAAGTACACCAAATACATTTTACATACTGTAAATAAAATATAAAAAATTACAGTAAGTATATATTATCTACTGTACATAGAATATCAAAAATTACAGTAAATATATTTCATATATTGTACATATAATATTAACTAAAAGTACACCAAATACATTTTACATACTGTAAATGAAATATCAAAAATTACAGTAAATATATAATATCTACTGTACATAAAATATCAAAAAGTACACCAAATATGTGTTATATATACTGTAAATAAACTATCAAAATCTTCAGTAATTATATTTAATATACTGTTCATAAAATATCAAAAATTACACCAAATATATATTATACAGTCTAAATAAAATATCAAAAATGACAGTAAATATATATTACACTCTATGTAAAATATCAAAAACTACACCAAATATATATTATATAATTTACATAAAATATCAAAAGTACACCAAATATATATTATATACTGTACATAAAATATCAAAAAGTACAGTAAATATATTTCATATATTGTACATATAATATTAACTGAAACTACACCAAATACATTTTACATACTGTAAATAAAATATCAAAAATTACAGTAAGTATATATTATCTACTGTACATAAAATATCAAAAAGTACACCAAATATGTGTTATATATACTGTAAATAAACTATCAAAACCTTCAGTAATTATATTTAATATACTGTACATAAAATATCAAAAATTACACCGAATGTATATTATACACTCTAAATAAAATATCAAAAAGGACAGTAAATATATATTACACTCTATGTAAAATATCAAAAACTACACCAAATATACAGTATATAATTTACATAAAATATCAAAAGTACACCAAATATATATTATATACTGTACATAAAATATCAAAAAGTACAGTAAATATATTTCATATGTTGTACATATAATATTAACTAAAAGTACACCAAATACATTTTACATACTGTAAATAACATATAAAAAATTACAGTAAGTTTATATTATCTACTGTACATAAAATATCAAAAAGTACACCAAAGATGTGTTATATATACTGTAAATAAACTATCAAAATCTTCAGTAATTATATTTAATATACTGAACATAAAATATCAAAAATTACACCAAATGTATATTATACACTCTAAATAAAATATCAAAAAGGACAGTAAATATATATTACACGCTATGTAAAATATCAAATACTACACCAAATATATATTATATAATTTACATAAAATATCAAATGTACACCAAATATATATTATATATTGTACATAAAATATCAAAAAGTACAGTAAATATATTTCATATATTGTACATATAATATTAACTAAAAGTACACCAAATACATTTTACATACAGTAAATAAAATATCAAAAATTACAGTAAGTATATATTATCTACTGTACAAAAAATATGAAAAAGTACACCAAATATGTGTTATATATACTGTAAAAAAACTATCAAAATCTTCAGTAATTATATTTAATATACAGTTCATAAAATATCAAAAATTACACCAAATGTATATTATACACTCTAAATTAAATATCAAAAAGGACAGTAAATATATATTACACTCTATGTAAAATATCAAAAACTAAACCAAGTATATATTATATAATTTACATAAAATATCAAAAGTACATCAAATATATATTATATACTGTACAAAATATATCAAAAAGTACAGTAAATATATTTCATATGTTGTACATATAATATTAACTAAAAGTACACCAAATACATTTTACATACTGTAAATAAAATATAAAAAATTACAGTAAGTTTATATTATCTACTGTACATAAAATATCAAAAAGTACAGTAAATATATTTCACATATTGTACATATAATATTAACTAAAAGTACACCAAATACATTTTACAGACTGTAAATAAAATATCAAAAATTACAGTAAGTATATATTATCTACTGTACATAAAATATCAAAAAGTACACCAAATATGTGTTATATATACTGTAAATAAACTATCAAAATCTTCAGTAATTATATTTAATATACTGTTCATAAAATATCAAAAATTACACCAAATGTATATTATACACTCTAAATAAAATAACAAAAAGTACAGTAAATATATATTACACTCTATGAAAAATATCAAAAACTACACCAAATATGTATTATATAATTTACATGAAATATCAAAAGTACATCAAATATATATTATATACTGTACATAAAATATCAAAAATTACATTAAATATATTTCATATATAGAACATATAATATTAACTAAAAGTACAACAAATACATTTTACATACTGTAAATAAAATATCAAAAATTACAGTAAGTATATATTATCTACTGTACATAAAATATGAAAAAGTACACGAAATATGTGTTATATATACTGTAAATGAACTATCAAAATCTTCAGTAATTATATTTAATATACTGTTCATAAAATATCAAAAATTACACTAAATGTATATTATACACTCTAAATAAAATATCAAAAAGGACAGTAAATATATATTACACTCTATGTAAAATATCAAAAACTACACCAAATATGTATTATATAATTTACATAAAATATCAAAAGTACACCAAATATATATTATATACTGTACATAAAATATCAAAAAGTACAGTAAATATATTTCATATATTGTACATTTAATATTAACTAAAAGTACACCAAATACATTTTACATACTTTAAATAAAATATCAAAACTTACAGTAAGTATATATTATCTACTGTACATAAAATATCAAAAAGTACACCAAAGATGTGTTATATATACTGTAAATAAACTATCAAAATCTTCAGTAATTATATTTAATATACTGAACATAAAATATCAAAAATTACACCAAATGTATATTATACACTCTAAATAAAATATCAAAAAGGACAGTAAATATATATTACACGCTATGTAAAATATCAAATACTACACCAAATATATATTATATAATTTACATAAAATATCAAATGTACACCAAATATATATTATATATTGTACATAAAATATCAAAAAGTACAGTAAATATATTTCATATATTGTACATATAATATTAACTAAAAGTACACCAAATATATTTTACATACAGTAAATAAAATATCAAAAATTACAGTAAGTATATATTATCTACTGTACAAAAAATATGAAAAAGTACACCAAATATGTGTTATATATACTGTAAATAAACTATCAAAATCTTCAGTAATTATATTTAATATACAGTTCATAAAATATCAAAAATTACACCAAATGTATATTATACACTCTAAATTAAATATCAAAAAGGACAGTAAATATATATTACACTCTATGTAAAATATCAAAAACTAAACCAAGTATATATTATATAATTTACATAAAATATCAAAAGTACATCAAATATATATTATATACTGTACAAAATATATCAAAAAGTACAGTAAATATATTTCATATGTTGTACATATAATATTAACTAAAAGTACACCAAATACATTTTACATACTGTAAATAAAATATAAAAAATTACAGTAAGTTTATATTATCTACTGTACATAAAATATCAAAAAGTACAGTAAATATATTTCACATATTGTACATATAATATTAACTAAAAGTACACCAAATACATTTTACAGACTGTAAATAAAATATCAAAAATTACAGTAAGTATATATTATCTACTGTACATAAAATATCAAAAAGTACAACAAATATGTGTTATATATACTGTAAATAAACTATCAAAAACTTCAGTAATTATATTTAATATACTGTTCATATAATATCAAAAATTACACCAAATGTATATTATACACTCTAAATAAAATATCAAAAAGGACAGTAAATATATATTACACTCTATGTAAAATATCAAAAACTACACCAAATATATATTGTATAACTTACATAAAATATCAAAAGTACACCAAATATATATTATATACTGTACATAAAATATCAAATAGTACAGTAAATATATTTCATATATTGTACATATAATATTAACGAAACTACACCAAATACATTTTACAGACTGTAAATAAAATATAAAAAATTACAGTAAGTATATATTATCTACTGTACATAAAATATGAAAAAGTACACGAAATATGTGTTATATATACTGTAAATGAACTATCAAAATCTTCAGTAATTATATTTAATATACTGTTCATAAAATATCAAAAATTACACTAAATGTATATTATACACTCTAAATAAAATATCAAAAAGGACAGTAAATATATATTACACTCTATGTAAAATATCAAAAACTACACCAAATATGTATTATATAATTTACAGAAAATATCAAAAGTACACTAAATATATATTATATACTGTACATAAAATATCAAAAAGTACAGTAAATATATTTCATATATTGTACATTTAATATTAACTAAAAGTACACCAAATACATTTTACATACTTTAAATAAAATATCAAAACTTACAGTAAGTATATATTATCTACTGTACATAAAATATCAAAAAGTACACCAAAGATGTGTTATATATACTGTAAATAAACTATCAAAATCTTCAGTAATTATATTTAATATACTGAACATAAAATATCAAAAATTACACCAAATGTATATTATACACTCTAAATAAAATATCAAAAAGGACAGTAAATATATATTACACGCTATGTAAAATATCAAATACTACACCAAATATATATTATATAATTTACATAAAATATCAAATGTACACCAAATATATATTATATATTGTACATAAAATATCAAAAAGTACAGTAAACATATTTCATATATTGTACATATAATATTAACTAAAAGTACACCAAATACATTTTACATACAGTAAATAAAATATCAAAAATTACAGTAAGTATATATTATCTACTGTACAAAAAATATGAAAAAGTACACCAAATATGTGTTATATATACTGTAAAAAAACTATCAAAATCTTCAGTAATTATATTTAATATACAGTTCATAAAATATCAAAAATTACACCAAATGTATATTATACACTCTAAATTAAATATCAAAAAGGACAGTAAATATATATTACACTCTATGTAAAATATCAAAAACTAAACCAAGTATATATTATATAATTTACATAAAATATCAAAAGTACATCAAATATATATTATATACTGTACAAAATATATCAAAAAGTACAGTAAGTATATTTCATATGTTGTACATATAATATTAACTAAAAGTACACCAAATACATTTTACATACTGTAAATAAAATATAAAAAATTACAGTAAGTTTATATTATCTACTGTACATAAAATATCAAAAAGTACAGTAAATATATTTCACATATTGTACATATAATATTAACTAAAAGTACACCAAATACATTTTACAGACTGTAAATAAAATATAAAAAATTACAGTAAGTATATATTATCTACTGTACATAAAATATCAAAAAGTACACCAAATATGTGTTATATATACTGTAAATAAACTATCAAAATCTTCAGTAATTATATTTAATATACTGTTCATATAATATCAAAAATTACACCAAATGTATATTATACACTCTAAATAAAATATCAAAAAGGACAGTAAATATATATTACACTCTATGTAAAATATCAAAATCTACACCAAATATATATTGTATAACTTACATAAAATATCAAAAGTACACCAAATATATATTATATACTGTACATAAAATATCAAAAAGTACAGTAAATATATTTCATATATTGTACATATAATATTAACTAAACTACACCAAATACATTTTACAGACTGTAAATAAAATATAAAAAATTACAGTAAGTATATATTATCTACTGTACATAAAATATGAAAAAGTACACGAAATATGTGTTATATATACTGTAAATGAACTATCAAAATCCTCAGTAATTATATTTAATATACTGTTCATAAAATATCAAAAATTACACCAAATGTATATTATACACTCTAAATAAAATATCAAAAAGGACAGTAAATATATATTACACTCTATGTAAAATATCAAAAACTACACCAAATATGTATTATATAATTTACATAAAATATCAAAAGTACACCAAATATATATTATATACTGTACATAAAGTATCAAAAAGTACAGTAAATATATTTCATATATTGTACATTTAATATTAACTAAAAGTACACCAAATACATTTTACATACTTTAAATAAAATATCAAAACTTACAGTAAGTATATATTATCTACTGTACATAAAATATCAAAAAGTACACCAAAGATGTGTTATATATACTGTAAATAAACTATCAAAATCTTCAGTAATTATATTTAATATACTGAACATAAAATATCAAAAATTACACCAAATGTATATTATACACTCTAAATAAAATATCAAAAAGGACAGTAAATATATATTACACGCTATGTAAAATATCAAATACTACACCAAATATATATTATATAATTTACATAAAATATCAAATGTACACCAAATATATATTATATATTGTACATAAAATATCAAAAAGTACAGTAAATATATTTCATATATTGTACATATAATATTAACTAAAAGTACACCAAATGCATTTTACATACAGTAAATAAAATATCAAAAATTACAGTAAGTATATATTATCTACTGTACAAAAAATATGAAAAAGTACACCAAATAGGTGTTATATATACTGTAAAAAAACTATCAAAATCTTCAGTAATTATATTTAATATACAGTTCATAAAATATCAAAAATTACACCAAATGTATATTATACACTCTAAATTAAATATCAAAAAGGACAGTAAATATATATTACACTCTATGTAAAATATCAAAAACTAAACCAAGTATATATTATATAATTTACATAAAATATCAAAAGTACATCAAATATATATTATATACTGTACATAATATATCAAAAAGTACAGTAAATATATTTCATATGTTGTACATATAATATTAACTAAAAGTACACCAAATACATTTTACATACTGTAAATAAAATATAAAAAATTACAGTAAGTTTATATTATCTACTGTACATAAAATATCAAAGAGTACAGTAAATATATTTCACATATTGTACATATAATATTAACTAAAAGTACACCAAATACATTTTACAGACTGTAAATAAAATATCAAAAATTACAGTAAGTATATATTATCTACTGTACATAAAATATCAAAAAGTACAACAAATATGTGTTATATATACTGTAAATAAACTATCAAAAACTTCAGTAATTATATTTAATATACTGTTCATATAATATCAAAAATTACACCAAATGTATATTATACACTCTAAATAAAATATCAAAAAGGACAGTAAATATATATTACACTCTATGTAAAATATCAAAAACTACACCAAATATATATTGTATAACTTACATAAAATATCAAAAGTACACCAAATATATATTATATACTGTACATAAAATATCAAAAAGTACATTAAATATATTTCATATATTGTACATATAATATTAACTAAAGTACACCAAATACATTTTACAGACTGTAAATAAAATATAAAAAATTACAGTAAGTATATATTATCTACTGTACATAAAATATGAAAAAGTACACGAAATATGTGTTATATATACTGTAAATGAACTATCAAAATCTTCAGTAATTATATTTAATATACTGTTCATAAAATATCAAAAATTACACTAAATGTATATTATACACTCTAAATAAAATATCAAAAAGGACAGTAAATATATATTACACTCTATGTAAAATATCAAAAACTACACCAAATATGTATTATATAATTTACATAAAATATCAAAAGTACACCAAATATATATTATATACTGTACATAAAATATCAAAAAGTACAGTAAATATATTTCATATATTGTACATTTAATATTAACTAAAAGTACACCAAATACATTTTACATACTTTAAATAAAATATCAAAACTTACAGTAAGTATATATTATCTACTGTACATAAAATATCAAAAAGTACACCAAAGATGTGTTATATATACTGTAAATAAACTATCAAAATCTTCAGTAATTATATTTAATATACTGAACATAAAATATCAAAAATTACACCAAATGTATATTATACACTCTAAATAAAATATCAAAAAGGACAGTAAATATATATTACACGCTATGTAAAATATCAAATACTACACCAAATATATATTATATAATTTACATAAAATATCAAATGTACACCAAATATATATTATATATTGTACATAAAATATCAAAAAGTACAGTAAATATATTTCATATATTGTACATATAATATTAACTAAAAGTACACCAAATACATTTTACATACAGTAAATAAAATATCAAAAATTACAGTAAGTATATATTATCTACTGTACAAAAAATATGAAAAAGTACACCAAATATGTGTTATATATACTGTAAAAAAACTATCAAAATCTTCAGTAATTATATTTAATATACAGTTCATAAAATATCAAAAATTACACCAAATGTATATTATACACTCTAAATTAAATATCAAAAAGGACAGTAAATATATATTACACTCTATGTAAAATATCAAAAACTAAACCAAGTATATATTATATAATTTACATAAAATATCAAAAGTACATCAAATATATATTATATACTCTACAAAATATATCAAAAAGTACAGTAAATATATTTCATATGTTGTACATATAATATTAACTAAAAGTACACCAAATACATTTTACATACTGTAAATAAAATATAAAAAATTACAGTAAGTTTATATTATCTACTGTACATAAAATATCAAAAAGTACAGTAAATATATTTCACATATTGTACATATAATATTAACTAAATGTACACCAAATACATTTTACAGACTGTAAATAAAATATAAAAAATTACAGTAAGTATATATTATCTACTGTACATAAAATATCAAAAAGTACACCAAATATCTGTTATATATACTGTAAATAAACTATCAAAACCTTCAGTAATTATATTTAATATACTGTTCATAAAATATCAAAAATTACACCAAATGTATATTATACACTCTAAATAAAATAACAAAAAGGACAGTAAATATATATTACACTCTATGAAAAATATCAAATACTACACCAAATATATATTATATAATTTACATAAAATATCAAATGTACACCAAATATATATTATATATTGTACATAAAATATCAAAAAGTACATTAAATATATTTCATATATTGTACATATAATATTAACTAAAAGTACACCAAATACATTTTACATACAGTAAATAAAATATCAAAAATTACAGTAAGTATATATTATCTACTGTACAAAAAATATGAAAAAGTACACCAAATAGGTGTTATATATACTGTAAAAAAACTATCAAAATCTTCAGTAATTATATTTAATATACAGTTCATAAAATATCAAAAATTACACCAAATGTATATTATACACTCTAAATAAAATATAAAAAAGGACAGTAAATATATATTACACTCTATGTAAAATATCAAAAACTAAACCAAGTATATATTATATAATTTACATAAAATATCAAAAGTACATCAAATATATATTATATACTGTACAAAATATATCAAAAAGTACAGTAAATATATTTCATATGTTGTACATATAATATTAACTAAAAGTACACCAAATACATTTTACATACTGTAAATAAAATATAAAAAATTACAGTAAGTTTATATTATCTACTGTACATAAAATATCAAAAAGTACAGTAAATATATTTCACATATTGGTCATATAATATTAACTAAAAGTACACCAAATACATTTTACAGACTGTAAATAAAATATCAAAAATTACAGTAAGTATATATTATCTACTGTACATAAAATATCAAAAAGTACAACAAATATGTGTTATATATACTGTAAATAAACTATCAAAAACTTCAGTAATTATATTTAATATACTGTTCATATTATATCAAAAATTACACCAAATGTATATTATACACTCTAAATAAAATATCAAAAAGGACAGTAAATATATATTACACTCTATGTAAAATATCAAAAACTACACCAAATATATATTGTATAACTTACATAAAATATCAAAAGTACACCAAATATATATTATATACTGTACATAAAATATCAAAAAGTACAGTAAATATATTTCATATATTGTACATATAATATTAACTAAAGTACACCAAATACATTTTACAGACTGTAAATAAAATATAAAAAATTACAGTAAGTATATATTATCTACTGTACATAAAATATGAAAAAGTACACGAAATATGTGTTATATATACTGTAAATGAACTATCAAAATCTTCAGTAATTATATTTAATATACTGTTCATAAAATATCAAAAATTACACTAAATGTATATTACACACTCTAAATAAAATATCAAAAAGGACAGTAAATATATATTACACTCTATGTAAAATATCAAAAACTACACCAAATATGTATTATATAATTTACATAAAATATCAAAAGTACACCAAATATATATTATATACTGTACATAAAATATCAAAAAGTACAGTAAATATATTTCATATATTGTACATTTAATATTAACTAAAAGTACACCAAATACATTTTACATACTTTAAATAAAATATCAAAACTTACAGTAAGTATATATTATCTACTGTACATAAAATATCAAAAAGTACACCAAAGATGTGTTATATATACTGTAAATAAACTATCAAAATCTTCAGTAATTATATTTAATATACTGAACATAAAATATCAAAAATTACACCAAATGTATATTATACACTCTAAATAAAATATCAAAAAGGACAGTAAATATATATTACACGCTATGTAAAATATCAAATACTACACCAAATATATATTATATAATTTACATAAAATATCAAATGTACACCAAATATATATTATATATTGTACATAAAATATCAAAAAGTACAGTAAATATATTTCATATATTGTACATATAATATTAACTAAAAGTACACCAAATACATTTTACATACAGTAAATAAAATATCAAAAATTACAGTAAGTATATATTATCTACTGTACAAAAAATATGAAAAAGTACACCAAATAGGTGTTATATATACTGTAAAAAAACTATCAAAATCTTCAGTAATTATATTTAATATACAGTTCATAAAATATCAAAAATTACACCAAATGTATATTATACACTCTAAATTAAATATCAAAAAGGACAGTAAATATATATTACACTCTATGTAAAATATCAAAAACTAAACCAAGTATATATTATATAATTTACATAAAATATCAAAAGTATATCAAATATATATTATATACTGTACAAAATATATCAAAAAGTACAGTAAATATATTTCATATGTTGTACATATAATATTAACTAAAAGTACACCAAATACATTTTACATACTGTAAATAAAATATAAAAAATTACAGTAAGTTTATATTATCTACTGTACATAAAATATCAAAAAGTACAGTAAATATATTTCACATATTGTACATATAATATTAACTAAAAGTACACCAAATACATTTTACAGACTGTAAATAAAATATCAAAAATTACAGTAAGTATATATTATCTACTGTACATAAAATATCAAAAAGTACACCAAATATGTGTTATATATACTGTAAATAAACTATCAAAATCTTCAGTAATTATATTTAATATACTGTTCATAAAATATCAAAAATTACACCAAATGTATATTATACACTCTAAATAAAATAACAAAAAGGACAGTAAATATATATTACACTCTATGAAAAATATCAAAAACTACACCAAATATGTATTATATAATTTACATGAAATATCAAAAGTACACCAAATATATATTATATACTGTACATAAAATATCAAAAATTACATTAAATATATTTCATATATAGAACATATAATATTAACTAAAAGTACAACAAATACATTTTACATACTGTAAATAAAATATCAAAAATTACAGTAAGTATATATTATCTACTGTACATAAAATATCAAAAAGTACAACAAATATGTGTTATATATACTGTAAATAAACTATCAAAACTTCAGTAATTATATTTAATATACTGTTCATATAATATCAAAAATTACACCAAATGTATATTATACACTCTAAATAAAATATCAAAAAGGACAGTAAATATATATTACACTCTATGTAAAATATCAAAAACTACACCAAATATATATTGTATAACTTACATAAAATATCAAAAGTACACCAAATATATAATATACTGTACATAAAATATCAAAAAGTACAGTAAATATATTTCATATATTGTACATATAATATTAACTAAACTACACCAAATACATTTTACAGACTGTAAATAAAATATAAAAAATTACAGTAAGTATATATTATCTACTGTACATAAAATATGAAAAAGTACACGAAATATGTGTTATATATACTGTAAATGAACTATCAAAATCTTCAGTAATTATATTTAATATACTGTTCATAAAATATCAAAAATTACACTAAATGTATATTATACACTCTAAATAAAATATCAAAAAGGACAGTAAATATATATTACACTCTATGTAAAATATCAAAAACTACACCAAATATGTATTATATAATTTACATAAAATATCAAAAGTACACCAAATATATATTATATACTGTACATAAAATATCAAAAAGTACAGTAAATATATTTCATATATTGTACATTTAATATTAACTAAAAGTACACCAAATACATTTTACATACTTTAAATAAAATATCAAAACTTACAGTAAGTATATATTATCTACTGTACATAAAATATCAAAAAGTACACCAAAGATGTGTTATATATACTGTAAATAAACTATCAAAACCTTCAGTAATTATATTTAATATACTGAACATAAAATATCAAAAATTACACCAAATGTATATTATACACTCTAAATAAAATATCAAAAAGGACAGTAAATATATATTACACGCTATGTAAAATATCAAATACTACACCAAATATATATTATATAATTTACATAAAATATCAAATGTACACCAAATATATATTATATATTGTACATAAAATATCAAAAAGTACAGTAAATATATTTCATATATTGTACATATAATATTAACTAAAAGTACACCAAATACATTTTACATACAGTAAATAAAATATCAAAAATTACAGTAAGTATATATTATCTACTGTACAAAAAATATGAAAAAGTACACCAAATATGTGTTATATATACTGTAAAAAAACTATCAAAATCTTCAGTAATTATATTTAATATACAGTTCATAAAATATCAAAAATTACACCAAATGTATATTATACACTCTAAATTAAATATCAAAAAGGACAGTAAATATATATTACACTCTATGTAAAATATCAAAAACTAAACCAAGTATATATTATATAATTTACATAAAATATCAAAAGTACATCAAATATATATTATATACTGTACAAAATATATCAAAAAGTACAGTAAATATATTTCATATGTTGTACATATAATATTAACTAAAAGTACACCAAATACATTTTACATACTGTAAATAAAATATAAAAAATTACAGTAAGTTTATATTATCTACTGTACATAAAATATCAAAAAGTACAGTAAATATATTTCACATATTGTACATATAATATTAACTAAAAGTACACCAAATACATTTTACAGACTGTAAATAAAATATAAAAAATTACAGTAAGTATATATTATCTACTGTACATAAAATATCAAAAAGTACACCAAATATGTGTTATATATACTGTAAATAAACTATCAAAATCTTCAGTAATTATATTTAATATACTGTTCATATAATATCAAAAATTACACCAAATGTATATTATACACTCTAAATAAAATATCAAAAAGGACAGTAAATATATATTACACTCTATGTAAAATATCAAAAACTACACCAAATATATATTGTATAACTTACATAAAATATCAAAAGTACACCAAATATATATTATATACTGTACATAAAATATCAAAAAGTACAGTAAATATATTTCATATATTGTACATATAATATTAACTAAACTACACCAAATACATTTTACAGACTGTAAATAAAATATAAAAAATTACAGTAAGTATATATTATCCACTGTACATAAAATATGAAAAAGTACACGAAATATGTGTTATATATACTGTAAATGAACTATCAAAATCTTCAGTAATTATATTTAATATACTGTTCATAAAATATCAAAAATTACACTAAATGTATATTATACACTCTAAATAAAATATCAAAAAGGACAGTAAATATATATTACACTCTATGTAAAATATCAAAAACTACACCAAATATGTATTATATAATTTACATAAAATATCAAAAGTACACCAAATATATATTATATACTGTACATAAAATATCAAAAAGTACAGTAAATATATTTCATATATTGTACATTTAATATTAACTAAAAGTACACCAAATACATTTTACATACTTTAAATAAAATATCAAAACTTACAGTAAGTATATATTATCTACTGTACATAAAATATCAAAAAGTACACCAAAGATGTGTTATATATACTGTAAATAAACTATCAAAACCTTCAGTAATTATATTTAATATACTGAACATAAAATATCAAAAATTACACCAAATGTATATTATACACTCTAAATAAAATATCAAAAAGGACAGTAAATATATATTACACGCTATGTAAAATATCAAATACTACACCAAATATATATTATATAATTTACATAAAATATCAAATGTACACCAAATATATATTATATATTGTACATAAAATATCAAAAAGTACAGTAAATATATTTCATATATTGTACATATAATATTAACTAAAAGTACACCAAATACATTTTACATACAGTAAATAAAATATCAAAAATTACAGTAAGTATATATTATCTACTGTACAAAAAATATGAAAAAGTACACCAAATATGTGTTATATATACTGTAAAAAAACTATCAAAATCTTCAGTAATTATATTTAATATACAGTTCATAAAATATCAAAAATTACACCAAATGTATATTATACACTCTAAATTAAATATCAAAAAGGACAGTAAATATATATTACACTCTATGTAAAATATCAAAAACTAAACCAAGTATATATTATATAATTTACATAAAATATCAAAAGTACATCAAATATATATTATATACTGTACAAAATATATCAAAAAGTACAGTAAATATATTTCATATGTTGTACATATAATATTAACTAAAAGTACACCAAATACATTTTACATACTGTAAATAAAATATAAAAAATTACAGTAAGTTTATATTATCTACTGTACATAAAATATCAAAAAGTACAGTAAATATATTTCACATATTGTACATATAATATTAACTAAAAGTACACCAAATACATTTTACAGACTGTAAATAAAATATAAAAAATTACAGTAAGTATATATTATCTACTGTACATAAAATATCAAAAAGTACACCAAATATGTGTTATATATACTGTAAATAAACTATCAAAATCTTCAGTAATTATATTTAATATACTGTTCATATAATATCAAAAATTACACCAAATGTATATTATACACTCTAAATAAAATATCAAAAAGGACAGTAAATATATATTACACTCTATGTAAAATATCAAAAACTACACCAAATATATATTGTATAACTTACATAAAATATCAAAAGTACACCAAATATATATTATATACTGTACATAAAATATCAAAAAGTACAGTAAATATATTTCATATATTGTACATATAATATTAACTAAACTACACCAAATACATTTTACAGACTGTAAATAAAATATAAAAAATTACAGTAAGTATATATTATCCACTGTACATAAAATATGAAAAAGTACACGAAATATGTGTTATATATACTGTAAATGAACTATCAAAATCTTCAGTAATTATATTTAATATACTGTTCATAAAATATCAAAAATTACACTAAATGTATATTATACACTCTAAATAAAATATCAAAAAGGACAGTAAATATATATTACACTCTATGTAAAATATCAAAAACTACACCAAATATGTATTATATAATTTACATAAAATATCAAAAGTACACCAAATATATATTATATACTGTACATAAAATATCAAAAAGTACAGTAAATATATTTCATATATTGTACATTTAATATTAACTAAAAGTACACCAAATACATTTTACATACTTTAAATAAAATATCAAAACTTACAGTAAGTATATATTATCTACTGTACATAAAATATCAAAAAGTACACTAAAGATGTGTTATATATACTGTAAATAAACTATCAAAATCTTCAGTAATTATATTTAATATACTGAACATAAAATATCAAAAATTACACCAAATGTATATTATACACTCTAAATAAAATATCAAAAAGGACAGTAAATATATATTACACGCTATGTAAAATATCAAATACTACACCAAATATATATTATATAATTTACATAAAATATCAAATGTACACCAAATATATATTATATATTGTACATAAAATATCAAAAAGTACAGTAAATATATTTCATATATTGTACATATAATATTAACTAAAAGTACACCAAATACATTTTACATACAGTAAATAAAATATCAAAAATTACAGTAAGTATATATTATCTACTGTACAAAAAATATGAAAAAGTACACCAAATATGTGTTATATATACTGTAAAAAAACTATCAAAATCTTCAGTAATTATATTTAATATACAGTTCATAAAATATCAAAAATTACACCAAATGTATATTATACACTCTAAATTAAATATCAAAAAGGACAGTAAATATATATTACACTCTATGTAAAATATCAAAAACTAAACCAAGTATATATTATATAATTTACATAAAATATCAAAAGTACATCAAATATATATTATATACTGTACAAAATATATCAAAAAGTACAGTAAATATATTTCATATGTTGTACATATAATATTAACTAAAAGTACACCAAATACATTTTACATACTGTAAATAAAATATAAAAAATTACAGTAAGTTTATATTATCTACTGTACATAAAATATCAAAAAGTACAGTAAATATATTTCACATATTGTACATATAATATTAACTAAAAGTACACCAAATACATTTTACAGACTGTAAATAAAATATAAAAAATTACAGTAAGTATATATTATCTACTGTACATAAAATATCAAAAAGTACACCAAATATGTGTTATATATACTGTAAATAAACTATCAAAATCTTCAGTAATTATATTTAATATACTGTTCATATAATATCAAAAATTACACCAAATGTATATTATACACTCTAAATAAAATATCAAAAAGGACAGTAAATATATATTACACTCTATGTAAAATATCAAAAACTACACCAAATATATATTGTATAACTTACATAAAATATCAAAAGTACACCAAATATATATTATATACTGTACATAAAATATCAAAAAGTACAGTAAATATATTTCATATATTGTACATATAATATTAACTAAACTACACCAAATACATTTTACAGACTGTAAATAAAATATAAAAAATTACAGTAAGTATATATTATCCACTGTACATAAAATATGAAAAAGTACACGAAATATGTGTTATATATACTGTAAATGAACTATCAAAATCTTCAGTAATTATATTTAATATACTGTTCATAAAATATCAAAAATTACACTAAATGTATATTATACACTCTAAATAAAATATCAAAAAGGACAGTAAATATATATTACACTCTATGTAAAATATCAAAAACTACACCAAATATGTATTATATAATTTACATAAAATATCAAAAGTACACCAAATATATATTATATACTGTACATAAAATATCAAAAAGTACAGTAAATATATTTCATATATTGTACATTTAATATTAACTAAAAGTACACCAAATACATTTTACATACTTTAAATAAAATATCAAAACTTACAGTAAGTATATATTATCTACTGTACATAAAATATCAAAAAGTACACCAAAGATGTGTTATATATACTGTAAATAAACTATCAAAACCTTCAGTAATTATATTTAATATACTGAACATAAAATATCAAAAATTACACCAAATGTATATTATACACTCTAAATAAAATATCAAAAAGGACAGTAAATATATATTACACGCTATGTAAAATATCAAATACTACACCAAATATATATTATATAATTTACATAAAATATCAAATGTACACCAAATATATATTATATATTGTACATAAAATATCAAAAAGTACAGTAAATATATTTCATATATTGTACATATAATATTAACTAAAAGTACACCAAATACATTTTACATACAGTAAATAAAATATCAAAAATTACAGTAAGTATATATTATCTACTGTACAAAAAATATGAAAAAGTACACCAAATATGTGTTATATATACTGTAAAAAAACTATCAAAATCTTCAGTAATTATATTTAATATACAGTTCATAAAATATCAAAAATTACACCAAATGTATATTATACACTCTAAATTAAATATCAAAAAGGACAGTAAATATATATTACACTCTATGTAAAATATCAAAAACTAAACCAAGTATATATTATATAATTTACATAAAATATCAAAAGTACATCAAATATATATTATATACTGTACAAAATATATCAAAAAGTACAGTAAATATATTTCATATGTTGTACATATAATATTAACTAAAAGTACACCAAATACATTTTACATACTGTAAATAAAATATAAAAAATTACAGTAAGTTTATATTATCTACTGTACATAAAATATCAAAAAGTACAGTAAATATATTTCACATATTGTACATATAATATTAACTAAAAGTACACCAAATACATTTTACAGACTGTAAATAAAATATAAAAAATTACAGTAAGTATATATTATCTACTGTACATAAAATATCAAAAAGTACACCAAATATGTGTTATATATACTGTAAATAAACTATCAAAATCTTCAGTAATTATATTTAATATACTGTTCATATAATATCAAAAATTACACCAAATGTATATTATACACTCTAAATAAAATATCAAAAAGGACAGTAAATATATATTACACTCTATGTAAAATATCAAAAACTACACCAAATATATATTGTATAACTTACATAAAATATCAAAAGTACACCAAATATATATTATATACTGTACATAAAATATCAAAAAGTACAGTAAATATATTTCATATATTGTACATATAATATTAACTAAACTACACCAAATACATTTTACAGACTGTAAATAAAATATAAAAAATTACAGTAAGTATATATTATCCACTGTACATAAAATATGAAAAAGTACACGAAATATGTGTTATATATACTGTAAATGAACTATCAAAATCTTCAGTAATTATATTTAATATACTGTTCATAAAATATCAAAAATTACACTAAATGTATATTATACACTCTAAATAAAATATCAAAAAGGACAGTAAATATATATTACACTCTATGTAAAATATCAAAAACTACACCAAATATGTATTATATAATTTACATAAAATATCAAAAGTACACCAAATATATATTATATACTGTACATAAAATATCAAAAAGTACAGTAAATATATTTCATATATTGTACATTTAATATTAACTAAAAGTACACCAAATACATTTTACATACTTTAAATAAAATATCAAAACTTACAGTAAGTATATATTATCTACTGTACATAAAATATCAAAAAGTACACTAAAGATGTGTTATATATACTGTAAATAAACTATCAAAATCTTCAGTAATTATATTTAATATACTGAACATAAAATATCAAAAATTACACCAAATGTATATTATACACTCTAAATAAAATATCAAAAAGGACAGTAAATATATATTACACGCTATGTAAAATATCAAATACTACACCAAATATATATTATATAATTTACATAAAATATCAAATGTACACCAAATATATATTATATATTGTACATAAAATATCAAAAAGTACAGTAAATATATTTCATATATTGTACATATAATATTAACTAAAAGTACACCAAATACATTTTACATACAGTAAATAAAATATCAAAAATTACAGTAAGTATATATTATCTACTGTACAAAAAATATGAAAAAGTACACCAAATATGTGTTATATATACTGTAAAAAAACTATCAAAATCTTCAGTAATTATATTTAATATACAGTTCATAAAATATCAAAAATTACACCAAATGTATATTATACACTCTAAATTAAATATCAAAAAGGACAGTAAATATATATTACACTCTATGTAAAATATCAAAAACTAAACCAAGTATATATTATATAATTTACATAAAATATCAAAAGTACATCAAATATATATTATATACTGTACAAAATATATCAAAAAGTACAGTAAATATATTTCATATGTTGTACATATAATATTAACTAAAAGTACACCAAATACATTTTACATACTGTAAATAAAATATAAAAAATTACAGTAAGTTTATATTATCTACTGTACATAAAATATCAAAAAGTACAGTAAATATATTTCACATATTGTACATATAATATTAACTAAAAGTACACCAAATACATTTTACAGACTGTAAATAAAATATAAAAAATTACAGTAAGTATATATTATCTACTGTACATAAAATATCAAAAAGTACACCAAATATGTGTTATATATACTGTAAATAAACTATCAAAATCTTCAGTAATTATATTTAATATACTGTTCATAAAATATCAAAAATTACACCAAATGTATATTATACACTCTAAATAAAATAACAAAAAGGACAGTAAATATATATTACACTCTATGAAAAATATCAAAAACTACACCAAATATGTATTATATAATTTACATGAAATATCAAAAGTACACCAAATATATATTATATACTGTACATAAAATATCAAAAATTACATTAAATATATTTCATATATAGAACATATAATATTAACTAAAAGTACAACAAATACATTTTACATACTGTAAATAAAATATCAAAAATTACAGTATGTATATATTATCTACTGTACATAAAATATCAAAAAGTACAACAAATATGTGTTATATATACTGTAAATAAACTATCAAAAACTTCAGTAATTATATTTAATATACTGTTCATATAATATCAAAAATTACACCAAATGTATATTATACACTCTAAATAAAATATCAAAAAGGACAGTAAATATATATTACACTCTATGTAAAATATCAAAAACTACACCAAATATATATTGTATAACTTACATAAAATATCAAAAGTACACCAAATATATATTATATACTGTACATAAAATATCAAAAAGTACAGTAAATATATTTCATATATTGTACATATAATATTAACTAAACTACACCAAATACATTTTACAGACTGTAAATAAAATATAAAAAATTACAGTAAGTGTATATTATCTACTGTACATAAAATATGAAAAAGTACACGAAATATGTGTTATATATACTGTAAATGAACTATCAAAATCTTCAGTAATTATATTTAATATACTGTTCATAAAATATCAAAAATTACACTAAATGTATATTATACACTCTAAATAAAATATCAAAAAGGACAGTAAATATATATTACACTCTATGTAAAATATCAAAAACTACACCAAATATGTATTATGTAATTTACATAAAATATCAAAAGTACACCAAATATATATTATATACTGTACATAAAATATCAAAAAGTACAGTAAATTTATTTCATATATTGTACATTTAATATTAACTAAAAGTACACCAAATACATTTTACATACTTTAAATAAAATATCAAAACTTACAGTAAGTATATATTATCTACTGTACATAAAATATCAAAAAGTACACCAAAGATGTGTTATATATACTGTAAATAAACTATCAAAATCTTCAGTAATTATATTTAATATACTGAACATAAAATATCAAAAATTACACCAAATGTATATTATACACTCTAAATAAAATATCAAAAAGGACAGTAAATATATATTACACGCTATGTAAAATATCAAATACTACACCAAATATATATTATATAATTTACATAAAATATCAAATGTACACCAAATATATATTATATATTGTACATAAAATATCAAAAAGTACAGTAAATATATTTCATATATTGTACATATAATATTAACTAAAAGTACACCAAATACATTTTACATACAGTAAATAAAATATCAAAAATTACAGTAAGTATATATTATCTACTGTACAAAAAATATGAAAAAGTACACCAAATATGTGTTATATATACTGTAAAAAAACTATCAAAATCTTCAGTAATTATATTTAATATACAGTTCATAAAATATCAAAAATTACACCAAATGTATATTATACACTCTAAATTAAATATCAAAAAGGACAGTAAATATATATTACACTCTATGTAAAATATCAAAAACTAAACCAAGTATATATTATATAATTTACATAAAATATCAAAAGTACATCAAATATATATTATATACTGTACAAGATATATCAAAAAGTATAGTAAATATATTTCATATGTTGTACATATAATATTAACTAAAAGTACACCAAATACGTTTTACATACTGTAAATAAAATATAAAAAATTACAGTAAGTTTATATTATCTACTGTACATAAAATATCAAAAAGTACAGTAAATATATTTCACATATTGTACATATAATATTAACTAAAAGTACACCAAATACATTTTACAGACTGTAAATAAAATATAAAAATTTACAGTAAGTATATATTATCTACTGTACATAAAATATCAAAAAGTACACCAAATATGTGTTATATATACTGTAAATAAACTATCAAAATCTTCAGTAATTATATTTAATATACTGTTCATAAAATATCAAAAATTACACCAAATGTATATTATACACTCTAAATAAAATAACAAAAAGGACAGTAAATATATATTACACTCTATGAAAAATATCAAAAACTACACCAAATATGTATTATATAATTTACATGAAATATCAAAAGTACACCAAATATATATTATATACTGTACATAAAATATCAAAAATTACATTAAATATATTTCATATATAGAACATATAATATTAACTAAAAGTACAACAAATACATTTTACATACTGTAAATAAAATATCAAAAATTACAGTAAGTATATATTATCTACTGTACATAAAATATCAAAAAGTACAACAAATATGTGTTATATATACTGTAAATAAACTATCAAAAACTTCAGTAATTATATTTAATATACTGTTCATATAATATCAAAAATTACACCAAATGTATATTATACACTCTAAATAAAATATCAAAAAGGACAGTAAATATATATTACACTCTATGTAAAATATCAAAAACTACACCAAATATATATTGTATAACTTACATAAAATATCAAAAGTACACCAAATATATATTATATACTGTACATAAAATATCAAAAAGTACAGTAAATATATTTCATATATTGTACATATAATATTAACTAAACTAAACCAAATACATTTTACAGACTGTAAATAAAATATAAAAAATTACAGTAAGTGTATATTATCTACTGTACATAAAATATGAAAAAGTACACGAAATATGTGTTATATATACTGTAAATGAACTATCAAAATCTTCAGTAATTATATTTAATATACTGTTCATAAAATATCAAAAATTACACTAAATGTATATTATACACTCTAAATAAAATATCAAAAAGGACAGTAAATATATATTACACGCTATGTAAAATATCAAAAACTACACCAAATATGTATTATGTAATTTACATAAAATATCAAAAGTACACCAAATATATATTATATACTGTACATAAAATATCAAAAAGTACAGTAAATTTATTTCATATATTGTACATTTAATATTAACTAAAAGTACACCAAATACATTTTACATACTTTAAATAAAATATCAAAACTTACACTAAGTATATATTATCTACTGTACATAAAATATCAAAAAGTACACCAAAGATGTGTTATATATACTGTAAATAAACTATCAAAATCTTCAGTAATTATATTTAATATACTGAACATAAAATATCAAAAATTACACCAAATGTATATTATACACTCTAAATAAAATATCAAAAAGGACAGTAAATATATATTACACGCTATGTAAAATATCAAATACTACACCAAATATATATTATATAATTTACATAAAATATCAAATGTACACCAAATATATATTATATATTGTACATAAAATATCAAAAAGTACAGTAAATATATTTCATATATTGTACATATAATATTAACTAAAAGTACACCAAATACATTTTACATACAGTAAATAAAATATCAAAAATTACAGTAAGTATATATTATCTACTGTACAAAAAATATGAAAAAGTACACCAAATATGTGTTATATATACTGTAAAAAAACTATCAAAATCTTCAGTAATTATATTTAATATACAGTTCATAAAATATCAAAAATTACACCAAATGTATATTATACACTCTAAATTAAATATCAAAAAGGACAGTAAATATATATTACACTCTATGTAAAATATCAAAAACTAAACCAAGTATATATTATATAATTTACATAAAATATCAAAAGTACATCAAATATATATTATATACTGTACAAAATATATCAAAAAGTACAGTAAATATATTTCATATGTTGTACATATAATATTAACTAAAAGTACACCAAATACATTTTACATACTGTAAATAAAATATAAAAAATTACAGTAAGTTTATATTATCTACTGTACATAAAATATCAAAAAGTACAGTAAATATATTTCACATATTGTACATATAATATTAACTAAAAGTACACCAAATACATTTTACAGACTGTAAATAAAATATCAAAAATTACAGTAAGTATATATTATCTACTGTACATAAAATATCAAAAAGTACACCAAATATGTGTTATATATACTGTAAATAAACTATCAAAATCTTCAGTAATTATATTTAATATACTGTTCATAAAATATCAAAAATTACACCAAATGTATATTATACACTCTAAATAAAATAACAAAAAGGACAGTAAATATATATTACACTCTATGAAAAATATCAAAAACTACACCAAATATGTATTATATAATTTACATGAAATATCAAAAGTACACCAAATATATATTATATACTGTACATAAAATATCAAAAATTACATTAAATATATTTCATATATAGAACATATAATATTAACTAAAAGTACAACAAATACATTTTACATACTGTAAATAAAATATCAAAAATTACAGTAAGTATATATTATCTACTGTACATAAAATATGAAAAAGTACACGAAATATGTGTTATATATACTGTAAATGAACTATCAAAATCTTCAGTAATTATATTTAATATACTGTTCATAAAATATCAAAAATTACACTAAATGTATATTATACACTCTAAATAAAATTTCAAAAAGGACAGTAAATATATATTACACTCTATGTGAAATATCAAAAACTACACCAAATATGTATTATATAATTTACATAAAATATCAAAAGTACACCAAATATATATTATATACTGTATATAAAATATCAAAAAGTACAGTAAATATATTTCATATATTGTACATTTAATATTAACTAAAAGTACACCAAATACATTTTACATACTTTAAATAAAATATCAAAACTTACAGTAAGTATATATTATCTACTGTACATAAAATATCAAAAAGTACACCAAAGATGTGTTATATATACTGTAAATAAACTATCAAAATCTTCAGTAATTATATTTAATATACTGAACATAAAATATCAAAAATTACACCAAATGTATATTATACACTCTAAATAAAATATCAAAAAGGACAGTAAATATATATTACACGCTATGTAAAATATCAAATACTACACCAAATATATATTATATAATTTACATAAAATATCAAATGTACACCAAATATATATTATATATTGTACATAAAATATCAAAAAGTACAGTAAATATATTTCATATATTGTACATATAATATTAACTAAAAGTACACCAAATACATTTTACATACAGTAAATAAAATATCAAAAATTACAGTAAGTATATATTATCTACTGTACAAAAAATATGAAAAAGTACACCAAATATGTGTTATATATATTGTAAAAAAACTATCAAAATCTTCAGTAATTATAATTAATATACAGTTCATAAAATATCAAAAATTACACCAAATGTATATTATACACTCTAAATTAAATATCAAAAAGGACAGTAAATATATATTACACTCTATGTAAAATATCAAAAACTAAACCAAGTATATATTATATAATTTACATAAAATATCAAAAGTACATCAAATATATATTATATACTGTACAAAATATATCAAAAAGTACAGTAAATATATTTCATATGTTGTACATATAATATTAACTAAAAGTACACCAAATACATTTTACATAGTGTAAATAAAATATAAAAAATTACAGTAAGTTTATATTATCTACTGTACATAAAATATCAAAAAGTACAGTAAATATATTTCACATATTGTACATATAATATTAACTAAAAGTACACCAAATACATTTTACAGACTGTAAATAAAATATAAAGAATTACAGTAAGTGTATATTATCTACTGTACATAAAATATCAAAAAGTACACCAAATATGTGTTATATATACTGTAAATAAACTATCAAAATCTTCAGTAATTATATTTAATATACTGTTCATAAAATATCAAAAATTACACCAAATGTATATTATACACTCTAAATAAAATAACAAAAAGGACAGTAAATATATATTACACTCTATGAAAAATATCAAAAACTACACCAAATATGTATTATATAATTTACATGAAATATCAAAAGTACACCAAATATATATTATATACTGTACATAAAATATCAAAAATTTCATTAAATATATTTCATATATAGAACATATAATATTAACTAAAAGTACAACAAATACATTTTACATAGTGTAAATAAAATATCAAAAATTACAGTAAGTATATATTATCTACTGTACATAAAATATCAAAAAGTACAACAAATATGTGTTATATATACTGTAAATAAACTATCAAAAACTTCAGTAATTATATTTAATATACTGTTCATATAATATCAAAAATTACACCAAATGTATATTATACACTCTAAATAAAATATCAAAAAGGACAGTAAATATATATTACACTCTATGTAAAATATCAAAAACTACACCAAATATATATTGTATAACTTACATAAAATATCAAAAGTACACCAAATATATATTATATACTGTACATAAAATATCAAAAAGTACAGTAAATATATTTCATATATTGTACATATAATATTAACTAAACTACACCAAATACATTTTACAGACTGTAAATAAAATATAAAAAATTACAGTAAGTGTATATTATCTACTGTACATAAAATATGAAAAAGTACACGAAATATGTGTTATATATACTGTAAATGAACTATCAATATCTTCAGTAATTATATTTAATATACTGTTCATAAAATATCAAAAATTACACTAAATGTATATTATACACTCTAAATAAAATATCAAAAAGGACAGTAAATATATATTACACTCTATGAAAAATATCAAAAACTACACCAAATATGTATTATATAATTTACATAAAATATCAAAAGTACACCAAATATATATTATATACTGTACATAAAATATCAAAAAGTACAGTAAATATATTTCATATATTGTACATTTAATATTAACTAAAAGTACACCAAATACATTTTACATACTTTAAATAAAATATCAAAACTTACAGTAAGTATATATTATCTACTGTACATAAAATATCAAAAAGTACACCAAAGATGTGTTATATATACTGTAAATAAACTATCAAAATCTTCAGTAATTATATTTAATATACTGAACATAAAATATCAAAAATTACACCAAATGTATATTATACACTCTAAATAAAATATCAAAAAGGACAGTAAATATATATTACACGCTATGTAAAATATCAAATACTACACCAAATATATATTATATAATTTACATAAAATATCAAATGTACACCAAATATATATTATATATTGTACATAAAATATCAAAAAGTACAGTAAATATATTTCATATATTGTACATATAATATTAACTAAAAGTACACCAAATACATTTTACATACAGTAAATAAAATATCAAAAATTACAGTAAGTATATATTATCTACTGTACAAAAAATATGAAAAAGTACACCAAATATGTGTTATATATACTGTAAAAAAACTATCAAAATCTTCAGTAATTATATTTAATATACAGTTCATAAAATATCAAAAATTACACCAAATGTATATTATACACTCTAAATTAAATATCAAAAAGGACAGTAAATATATATTACACTCTATGTAAAATATCAAAAACTAAACCAAGTATATATTATATAATTTACATAAAATATCAAAAGTACATCAAATATATATTATATACTGTACAAAATATATCAAAAAGTACAGTAAATATATTTCATATGTTGTACATATAATATTAACTAAAAGTACACCAAATACATTTTACATACTGTAAATAAAATATAAAAAATTACAGTAAGTTTATATTATCTACTGTACATAAAATATCAAAAAGTACAGTAAATATATTTCACATATTGTACATATAATATTAACTAAAAGTACACCAAATACATTTTACAGACTGTAAATAAAATATCAAAAATTACAGTAAGTATATATTATCTACTGTACATAAAATATCAAAAAGTACACCAAATATGTGTTATATATACTGTAAATAAACTATCAAAATCTTCAGTAATTATATTTAATATACTGTTCATAAAATATCAAAAATTACACCAAATGTATATTATACACTCTAAATAAAATAACAAAAAGGACAGTAAATATATATTACACTCTATGAAAAATATCAAAAACTACACCAAATATGTATTATATAATTTACATGAAATATCAAAAGTACACCAAATATATATTATATACTGTACATAAAATATCAAAAATTACATTAAATATATTTCATATATAGAACATATAATATTAACTAAAAGTACAACAAATACATTTTACATACTGTAAATAAAATATCAAAAATTACAGTAAGTATATATTATCTACTGTACATAAAATATGAAAAAGTACACGAAATATGTGTTATATATACTGTAAATGAACTATCAAAATCTTCAGTAATTATATTTAATATACTGTTCATAAAATATCAAAAATTACACTAAATGTATATTATACACTCTAAATAAAATATCAAAAAGGACAGTAAATATATATTACACACTATGTAAAATATCAAAAACTACACCAAATATGTATTATATAATTTACATAAAATATCAAAAGTACACCAAATATATATTATATACTGTACATAAAATATCAAAAAGTACAGTAAATATATTTCATATATTGTACATTTAATATTAACTAAAAGTACACCAAATACATTTTACATACTTTAAATAAAATATCAAAACTTACAGTAAGTATATATTATCTACTGTACATAAAATATCAAAAAGTACACCAAAGATGTGTTATATATACTGTAAATAAACTATCAAAATCTTCAGTAATTATATTTAATATACTGAACATAAAATATCAAAAATTACACCAAATGTATATTATACACTCTAAATAAAATATCAAAAAGGACAGTAAATATATATTACACGCTATGTAAAATATCAAATACTACACCAAATATATATTATATAATTTACATAAAATATCAAATGTACACCAAATATATATTATATATTGTACATAAAATATCAAAAAGTACAGTAAATATATTTCATATATTGTACATATAATATTAACTAAAAGTACACCAAATACATTTTACATACAGTAAATAAAATATCAAAAATTACAGTAAGTATATATTATCTACTGTACAAAAAATATGAAAAAGTACACCAAATATGTGTTATATATACTGTAAAAAAACTATCAAAATCTTCAGTAATTATATTTAATATACAGTTCATAAAATATCAAAAATTACACCAAATGTATATTATACACTCTAAATTAAATATCAAAAAGGACAGTAAATATATATTACACTCTATGTAAAATATCAAAAACTAAACCAAGTATATATTATATAATTTACATAAAATATCAAAAGTACATCAAATATATATTATATACTGTACAAAATATATCAAAAAGTACAGTAAATATATTTCATATGTTGTACATATAATATTAACTAAAAGTACACCAAATACATTTTACATACTGTAAATAAAATATAAAAAATTACAGTAAGTTTATATTATCTACTGTACATAAAATATCAAAAAGTACAGTAAATATATTTCACATATTGTACATATAATATTAACTAAAAGTACACCAAATACATTTTACAGACTGTAAATAAAATATAAAAAATTACAGTAAGTATATATTATCTACTGTACATAAAATATCAAAAAGTACACCAAATATGTGTTATATATACTGTAAATAAACTATCAAAATCTTCAGTAATTATATTTAATATACTGTTCATAAAATATCAAAAATTACACCAAATGTATATTATACACTCTAAATAAAATAACAAAAAGGACAGTAAATATATATTACACTCTATGAAAAATATCAAAAACTACACCAAATATGTATTATATAATTTACATGAAATATCAAAAGTACACCAAATATATATTATATACTGTACATAAAATATCAAAAAGTACAGTAAATATATTTCATATATTGTACATTTAATATTAACTAAAAGTACACCAAATACATTTTACATACTTTAAATAAAATATCAAAACTTACAGTAAGTATATATTATCTACTGTACATAAAATATCAAAAAGTACACCAAAGATGTGTTATATATACTGTAAATAAACTATCAAAATCTTCAGTAATTATATTTAATATACTGAACATAAAATATCAAAAATTACACCAAATGTATATTATACACTCTAAATAAAATATCAAAAAGGACAGTAAATATATATTACACGCTATGAAAAATATCAAAAACTACACCAAATATGTATTATATAATTTACATGAAATATCAAAAGTACACCAAATATATATTATATACTGTACATAAAATATCAAAAATTACATTAAATATATTTCATATATAGAACATATAATATTAACTAAAAGTACAACAAATACATTTTACATACTGTAAATAAAATATCAAAAATTACAGTAAGTATATATTATCTACTGTACATAAAATATCAAAAAGTACAACAAATATGTGTTATATATACTGTAAATAAACTATCAAAAACTTCAGTAATTATATTTAATATACTGTTCATATAATATCAAAAATTACACCAAATGTATATTATACACTCTAAATAAAATATCAAAAAGGACAGTAAATATATATTACACTCTATGTAAAATATCAAAAACTACACCAAATATATATTGTATAACTTACATAAAATATCAAAAGTACACCAAATATATATTATATACTGTACATAAAATATCAAAAAGTACAGTAAATATATTTCATATATTGTACATATAATATTAACTAAAGTACACCAAATACATTTTACAGACTGTAAATAAAATATAAAAAATTACAGTAAGTATATATTATCTACTGTACATAAAATATGAAAAAGTACACGAAATATGTGTTATATATACTGTAAATGAACTATCAAAATCTTCAGTAATTATATTTAATCTACTGTTCATAAAATATCAAAAATTACACTAAATGTATATTATACACTCTAAATAAAATATCAAAAAGGACAGTAAATATATATTACACTCTATGTAAAATATCAAAAACTACACCAAATATGTATTATATAATTTACAAAAAATATCAAAAGTACACCAAATATATATTATATACTGTACATAAAATATCAAAAAGTACAGTAAATATATTTCATATATTGTACATTTAATATTAACTAAAAGTACACCAAATACATTTTACATACTTTAAATAAAATATCAAAACTTACAGTAAGTATATATTATCTACTGTACATAAAATATCAAAAAGTACACCAAAGATGTGTTATATATACTGTAAATAAACTACCAAAATCTTCAGTAATTATATTTAATATACTGAACATAAAATATCAAAAATTACACCAAATGTATATTATACACTCTAAATTAAATATCAAAAAGGACAGTAAATATATATTACACGCTATGTAAAATATCAAATACTACACCAAATATATATTATATAATTTACATAAAATATCAAATGTACACCAAATATATATTATATATTGTACATAAAATATCAAAAAGTACAGTAAATATATTTCATATATTGTACATATAATATTAACTAAAAGTACACCAAATACATTTTACATACAGTAAATAAAATATCAAAAATTACAGTAAGTATATATTATCTACTGTACAAAAATATGAAAAAGTACACCAAATATGTGTTATATATACTGTAAAAAAACTATCAAAATCTTCAGTAATTATATTTAATATACAGTTCATAAAATATCAAAAATTACACCAAATGTATATTATACACTCTAAATTAAATATCAAAAAGGACAGTAAATATATATTACACTCTATGTAAAATATCAAAAACTAAACCAAGTATATATTATATAATTTACATAAAATATCAAAAGTACATCAAATATATATTATATACTGTAAAAAATATATCAAAAAGTACAGTAAATATATTTCATATGTTGTACATATAATATTAACTAAAAGTACACCAAATACATTTTACATACTGTAAATAAAATATAAAAAATTATAGTAAGTTTATATTATCTACTGTACATAAAATATCAAAAAGTACAGTAAATATATTTCACATATTGTACATATAATATTAACTAAAAGTACACCAAATACATTTTACAGACTGTAAATAAAATATAAAAAATTACAGTAAGTATATATTATCTACTGTACATAAAATATCAAAAAGTACACCAAATATGTGTTATATATACTGTAAATAAACTATCAAAATCTTCAGTAATTATATTTAATATACTGTTCATAAAATATCAAAAATTACACTAAATGTATATTATACACTCTAAATAAAATATCAAAAAGGACAGTAAATATATATTACACTCTATGTAAAATATCAAAAACTACACCAAATATGTATTATATAATTTACATAAAATATCAAAAGTACACCAAATATATATTATATACTGTACATAAAATATCAAAAAGTACAGTAAATATATTTCATATATTGTACATTTAATATTAACTAAAAGTACACCAAATACATTTTACATACTTTAAATAAAATATCAAAACTTACAGTAAGTATATATTATCTACTGTACATAAAATATCAAAAAGTACACCAAAGATGTGTTATATATACTGTAAATAAACTATCAAAATCTTCAGTAATTATATTTAATATACTGAACATAAAATATCAAAAATTACACCAAATGTATATTATACACTCTAAATAAAATATCAAAAAGGACAGTAAATATATATTACACGCTATGTAAAATATCAAATACTACACCAAATATATATTATATAATTTACATAAAATATCAAATGTACACCAAATATATATTATATATTGTACATAAAATATCAAAAAGTACAGTAAATATATTTCATAAATTGTACATATAATATTAACTAAAAGTACACCAAATACATTTTACATACAGTAAATAAAATATCAAAAATTACAGTAAGTATATATTATCTACTGTACAAAAAATATGAAAAAGTACACCAAGTATGTGTTATATATACTGTAAAAAAACTATCAAAATCTTCAGTAATTATATTTAATATACAGTTCATAAAATATCAAAAATTACACCAAATGTATATTATACACTCTAAATTAAATATCAAAAAGGACAGTAAATATATATTACACTCTATGTAAAATATCAAAAACTAAACCAAGTATATATTATATAATTTACATAAAATATCAAAAGTACATCAAATATATATTATATACTGTACAAAATATATCAAAAAGTACAGTAAATATATTTCATATGTTGTACATATAATATTAACTAAAAGTACACCAAATACATTTTACAGACTGTAAATAAAGTATCAAAAATTACAGTAAGTATATATTATCTACTGTACATAAAATATCAAAAAGTACAACAAATATGTGTTATATATACTGTAAATAAACTATCAAAAACTTCAGTAATTATATTTAATATACTGTTCATATAATATCAAAAATTACACCAAATGTATATTATACACTCTAAATAAAATATCAAAAAGGACAGTAAATATATATTACACTCTATGTAAAATATCAAAAACTACACCAAATATATATTGTATAACTTACATAAAATATCAAAAGTACACCAAATATATATTATATACTGTACATAAAATATCAAAAAGTACAGTAAATATATTTCATATATTGTACATATAATATTAACTAAACTACACCAAATACATTTTACAGACTGTAAATAAAATATAAAAAATTACAGTAAGTATATATTATCTACTGTACATAAAATATGAAAAAGTACACGAAATATGTGTTATATATACTGTAAATGAACTATCAAAATCTTCAGTAATTATATTTAATATACTGTTCATAAAATATCAAAAATTACACTAAATGTATATTATACACTCTAAATAAAATATCAAAAAGGACAGTAAATATATATTACACTCTATGTAAAATATCAAAAACTACACCAAATATGTATTATATAATTTACATAAAATATCAAAAGTACACCAAATATATATTATATACTGTACATAAAATATCAAAAAGTACAGTAAATATATTTCATATATTGTACATTTAATATTAACTAAAAGTACACCAAATACATTTTACAGACTGTAAATAAAATATCAAAACTTACAGTAAGTATATGTTATCTACTGTACATAAAATATCAAAAAGTACACCAAAGATGTGTTATATATACTGTAAATAAACTATCAAAATCTTCAGTAATTATATTTAATATACTGAACATAAAATATCAAAAATTACACCAAATGTATATTATACACTCTAAATAAAATATCAAAAAGGACAGTAAATATATATTACACGCTATGTAAAATATCAAATACTACACCAAATATATATTATATAATTTACATAAAATATCAAATGTACACCAAATATATATTATATATTGTACATAAAATATCAAAAAGTACAGTAAATATATTTCATATATTGTACATATAATATTAACTAAAAGTACACCAAATACATTTTACATACAGTAAATAAAATATCAAAAATTACAGTAAGTATATATTATCTACTGTACAAAAAATATGAAAAAGTACACCAAATATGTGTTATATATACTGTAAAAAAACTATCAAAATCTTCAGTAATTATATTTAATATACAGTTCATAAAATATCAAAAATTACACCAAATGTATATTATACACTCTAAATTAAATATCAAAAAGGACAGTAAATATATATTACACTCTATGTAAAATATCAAAAACTAAACCAAGTATATATTATATAATTTACATAAAATATCAAAAGTACATCAAATATATATTATATACTGTACAAAATATATCAAAAAGTACAGTAAATATATTTCATATGTTGTACATATAATATTAACTAAAAGTACACCAAATATATTTTACATACTGTAAATAAAATATAAAAAATTACAGTAAGTTTATATTATCTACTGTACATAAAATATCAAAAAGTACAGTAAATATATTTCACATATTGTACATATAATATTAACTAAACTACACCAAATACCTTTTACAGACTGTAAATAAAATATAAAAAATTACAGTAAGTATATATTATCTACTGTACATAAAATATGAAAAAGTACACGAAATATGTGTTATATATACTGTAAATGAACTATCAAAATCTTCAGTAATTATATTTAATATACTGTTCATAAAATATCAAAAATTACACTAAATGTATATTATAAACTCTAAATAAAATATCAAAAAGGACAGTAAATATATATTACACTCTATGTAAAATATCAAAAACTACACCAAATATGTATTATATAATTTACATAAAATATAAAAAGTACACCAAATATATATTATATACTGTACATAAAATATCAAAAAGTACAGTAAATATATTTCATATATTGTACATTTAATATTAACTAAAAGTACACCAAATACATTTTACATACTTTAAATAAAATATCAAAACTTACAGTAAGTATATATTATCTACTGTACATAAAATATCAAAAAGTACACCAAAGATGTGTTATATATACTGTAAATAAACTATCAAAATCTTCAGTAATTATATTTAATATACTGAACATAAAATATCAAAAATTACACCAAATGTATATTATACACTCTAAATAAAATATCAAAAAGGACAGTAAATATATATTACACGCTATGTAAAATATCAAATACTACACCAAATATATATTATATAATTTACATAAAATATCAAATGTACACCAAATATATATTATATATTGTACATAAAATATCAAAAAGTACAGTAAATATATTTCATATATTGTACATATAATATTAACTAAAAGTACACCAAATACATTTTACATACAGTAAATAAAATATCAAAAATTACAGTAAGTATATATTATCTACTGTACAAAAAATATGAAAAAGTACACCAAATATGTGTTATATATACTGTAAAAAAACTATCAAAATCTTCAGTAATTATATTTAATATACAGTTCATAAAATATCAAAAATTACACCAAATGTATATTATACACTCTAAATTAAATATCAAAAAGGACAGTAAATATATATTACACTCTATGTAAAATATCAAAAACTAAACCAAGTATATATTATATAATTTACATAAAATATCAAAAGTACATCAAATATATATTATATACTGTACAAAATATATCAAAAAGTACAGTAAATATATTTCATATGTTGTACATATAATATTAACTAAAAGTACACCAAATACATTTTACATACTGTAAATAAAATATAAAAAATTACAGTAAGTTTATATTATCTACTGTACATAAAATATCAAAAAGTACAGTAAATATATTTCACATATTGTACATATAATATTAACTAAAAGTACACCAAATACATTTTACAGACTGTAAATAAAATATAAAAAATTACAGTAAGTATATATTATCTACTGTACATAAAATATCAAAAAGTACACCAAATATGTGTTATATATACTGTAAATAAACTATCAAAATCTTCAGTAATTATATTTAATATACTGTTCATAAAATATCAAAAATTACACCAAATGTATATTATACACTCTAAATAAAATAACAAAAAGGACAGTAAATATATATTACACTCTATGAAAAATATCAAAAACTACACCAAATATGTATTATATAATTTACATGAAATATCAAAAGTACACCAAATATATATTATATACTGTACATAAAATATCAAAAATTACATTAAATATATTTCATATATAGAACATATAATATTAACTAAAAGTACAACAAATACATTTTACATACTGTAAATAAAATATCAAAAATTACAGTAAGTATATATTATCTACTGTACATAAAATATCAAAAAGTACAACAAATATGTGTTATATATACTGTAAATAAACTATCAAAAACTTCAGTAATTATATTTAATATACTGTTCATATAATATCAAAAATTACACCAAATGTATATTATACACTCTAAATAAAATATCAAAAAGGACAGTAAATATATATTACACTCTATGTAAAATATCAAAAACTACACCAAATATATATTGTATAACTTACATAAAATATCAAAAGTACACCAAATATATATTATATACTGTACATAAAATATCAAACAGTACAGTAAATATATTTCATATATTGTACATATAATATTAACTAAACTACACCAAATACATTTTACAGACTGTAAATAAAATATAAAAAATTACAGTAAGTGTATATTATCTACTGTACATAAAATATGAAAAAGTACACGAAATATGTGTTATATATACTGTAAATGAACTATCAAAATCTTCAGTAATTATATTTAATATACTGTTCATAAAATATCAAAAATTACACTAAATGTATATTATACACTCTAAATAAAATATCAAAAAGGACAGTAAATATATATTACACTCTATGTAAAATATCAAAAACTACACCAAATATGTATTATATAATTTACATAAAATATCAAAAGTACACCAAATATATATTATATACTGTACATAAAATATCAAAAAGTACAGTAAATATATTTCATATATTGTACATTTAATATTAACTAAAAGTACACCAAATACATTTTACATACTTTAAATAAAATATCAAAACTTACAGTAAGTATATATTATCTACTGTACATAAAATATCAAAAAGTACACCAAAGATGTGTTATATATACTGTAAATAAACTATCAAAATCTTCAGTAATTATATTTAATATACTGAACATAAAATATCAAAAATTACACCAAATGTATATTATACTCTCTAAATAAAATATCAAAAAGGACAGTAAATATATATTACACGCTATGTAAAATATCAAATACTACACCAAATATATATTATATAATTTACATAAAATATCAAATGTACACCAAATATATATTATATATTGTACATAAAATATCAAAAAGTACAGTAAATATATTTCATATATTGTACATATAATATTAACTAAAAGTACACCAAATACATTTTACATACAGTAAATAAAATATCAAAAATTACAGTAAGTATATATTATCTACTGTACAAAAAATATGAAAAAGTACACCAAATATGTGTTATATATACTGTAAAAAAACTATCAAAATCTTCAGTAATTATATTTAATATACAGTTCATAAAATATCAAAAATTACACCAAATGTATATTATACACTCTAAATTAAATATCAAAAAGGACAGTAAATATATATTACACTCTATGTAAAATATCAAAAACTAAACCAAGTATATATTATATAATTTACATAAAATATCAAAAGTACATCAAATATATATTATATACTGTACAAAATATATCAAAAAGTACAGTAAATATATTTCATATGTTGTACATATAATATTAACTAAAAGTACACCAAATACATTTTACATACTGTAAATAAAATATAAAAAATTACAGTAAGTTTATATTATCTACTGTACATAAAATATCAAAAAGTACAGTAAATATATTTCACATATTGTACATATAATATTAACTAAAAGTACACCAAATACATTTTACAGACTGTAAATAAAATATAAAAAATTACAGTAAGTATATATTATCTACTGTACATAAAATATCAAAAAGTACACCAAATATGTGTTATATATACTGTAAATAAACTATCAAAATCTTCAGTAATTATATTTAATATACTGTTCATAAAATATCAAAAATTACACCAAATGTATATTATACACTCTAAATAAAATAACAAAAAGGACAGTAAATATATATTACACTCTATGAAAAATATCAAAAACTACACCAAATATGTATTATATAATTTACATGAAATATCAAAAGTACACCAAATATATATTATATACTGTACATAAAATATCAAAAATTACATTAAATATATTTCATATATAGAACATATAATATTAACTAAAAGTACAACAAATACATTTTACAGACTGTAAATAAAATATAAAAAATTACAGTAAGTATATATTATCTACTGTACATAAAATATCAAAAAGTACAACAAATATGTGTTATATATACTGTAAATAAACTATCAAAAACTTCAGTAATTATATTTAATATACTGTTCATATAATATCAAAAATTACACCAAATGTATATTATACACTCTAAATAAAATATCAAAAAGGACAGTAAATATATATTACACTCTATGTAAAATATCAAAAACTACACCAAATATATATTGTATAACTTACATAAAATATCAAAAGTACACCAAATATATATTATATACTGTACATAAAATATCAAAAAGTACAGTAAATATATTTCATATATTGTACATATAATATTAACTAAACTACACCAAATACATTTTACAGACTGTAAATAAAATATAAAAAATTACAGTAAGTTTATATTATCTACTGTACATAAAATATGAAAAAGTACACGAAATATGTGTTATATATACTGTAAATGAACTATCAAAATCTTCAGTAATTATATTTAATATACTGTTCATAAAATATCAAAAATTACACTAAATGTATATTATACACTCTAAATAAAATATCAAAAAGGACAGTAAATATATATTACACTCTATGTAAAATATCAAAAACTACACCAAATATGTATTATATAATTTACATAAAATATCAAAAGTACACCAAATATATATTATATACTCTACATAAAATATCAAAAAGTACAGTAAATATATTTCATATATTGTACATTTAATATTAACTAAAAGTACACCAAATACATTTTACATACTTTAAATAAAATATCAAAACTTACAGTAAGTATATATTATCTACTGTACATAAAATATCAAAAAGTACACCAAAGATGTGTTATATATACTGTAAATAAACTACCAAAATCTTCAGTAATTATATTTAATATACTGAACATAAAATATCAAAAATTACACCAAATGTATATTATACACTCTAAATAAAATATCAAAAAGGACAGTAAATATATATTACACGCTATGTAAAATATCAAATACTACACCAAATATATATTATATAATTTACATAAAATATCAAATGTACACCAAATATATATTATATATTGTACATAAAATATCAAAAAGTACAGTAAATATATTTCATATATTGTACATATAATATTAACTAAAAGTACACCAAATACATTTTACATACAGTAAATAAAATATCAAAAATTACAGTAAGTATATATTATCTACTGTACAAAAAATATGAAAAAGTACACCAAATATGTGTTATATATACTGTAAAAAAACTATCAAAATCTTCAGTAATTATATTTAATATACAGTTCATAAAATATCAAAAATTACACCAAATGTATATTATACACTCTAAATTAAATATCAAAAAGGACAGTAAATATATATTACACTCTATGTAAAATATCAAAAACTAAACCAAGTATATATTATATAATTTACATAAAATATCAAAAGTACATCAAATATATATTATATACTGTACAAAATATATCAAAAAGTACAGTAAATATATTTCATATGTTGTACATATAATATTAACTAAAAGTACACCAAATACATTTTACATACTGTAAATAAAATATAAAAAATTACAGTAAGTTTATATTATCTACTGTACATAAAATATCAAAAAGTACAGTAAATATATTTCACATATTGTACATATAATATTAACTAAAAGTACACCAAATACATTTTACAGACTGTAAATAAAATATAAAAAATTACAGTAAGTATATATTATCTACTGTACATAAAATATCAAAAAGTACACCAAATATGTGTTATATATACTGTAAATAAACTATCAAAATCTTCAGTAATTATATTTAATATACTGTTCATAAAATATCAAAAATTACACCAAATGTATATTATACACTCTAAATAAAATAACAAAAAGGACAGTAAATATATATTACACTCTATGAAAAATATCAAAAACTACACCAAATATGTATTATATAATTTACATGAAATATCAAAAGTACACCAAATATATATTATATACTGTACATAAAATATCAAAAATTACATTAAATATATTTCATATATAGAACATATAATATTAACTAAAAGTACAACAAATACATTTTACATACTGTAAATAAAATATCAAAAATTACAGTATGTATATATTATCTACTGTACATAAAATATCAAAAAGTACAACAAATATGTGTTATATATACTGTAAATAAACTATCAAAAACTTCAGTAATTATATTTAATATACTGTTCATATAATATCAAAAATTACACCAAATGTATATTATACACTCTAAATAAAATATCAAAGAGGACAGTAAATATATATTACACTCTATGTAAAATATCAAAAACTACACCAAATATATATTGTATAACTTACATAAAATATCAAAAGTACACCAAATATATATTATATACTGTACATAAAATATCAAAAAGTACAGTAAATATATTTCATATATTGTACATATAATATTAACTAAACTACACCAAATACATTTTACAGACTGTAAATAAAATATAAAAAATTACAGTAAGTGTATATTATCTACTGTACATAAAATATGAAAAAGTACACGAAATATGTGTTATATATACTGTAAATGAACTATCAAAATCTTCAGTAATTATATTTAATATACTGTTCATAAAATATCAAAAATTACACCAAATGTATATTATACACTCTAAATTAAATATCAAAAAGGACAGTAAATATATATTACACTCTATGTAAAATATCAAAAACTACACCAAATATGTATTATGTAATTTACATAAAATATCAAAAGTACACCAAATATATATTATATACTGTACATAAAATATCAAAAAGTACAGTAAATTTATTTCATATATTGTACATTTAATATTAAATAAAAGTACACCAAATACATTTTACATACTTTAAATAAAATATCAAAACTTACAGTAAGTATATATTATCTACTGTACATAAAATATCAAAAAGTACACCAAAGATGTGTTATATATACTGTAAATAAACTATCAAAATCTTCAGTAATTATATTTAATATACTGAACATAAAATATCAAAAATTACACCAAATGTATATTATACACTCTAAATAAAATATCAAAAAGGACAGTAAATATATATTACACGCTATGTAAAATATCAAATACTACACCAAATATATATTATATAATTTACATAAAATATCAAATGTACACCAAATATATATTATATATTGTACATAAAATATCAAAAAGTACAGTAAATATATTTCATATATTGTACATATAATATTAACTAAAAGTACACCAAATACATTTTACATACAGTAAATAAAATATCAAAAATTACAGTAAGTATATATTATCTACTGTACAAAAAATATGAAAAAGTACACCAAATATGTGTTATATATACTGTAAAAAAACTATCAAAATCTTCAGTAATTATATTTAATATACAGTTCATAAAATATCAAAAATTACACCAAATGTATATTATACACTCTAAATTAAATATCAAAAAGGACAGTAAATATATATTACACTCTATGTAAAATATCAAAAACTAAACCAAGTATATATTATATAATTTACATAAAATATCAAAAGTACATCAAATATATATTATATACTGTACAAGATATATCAAAAAGTATAGTAAATATATTTCATATGTTGTACATATAATATTAACTAAAAGTACACCAAATACGTTTTACATACTGTAAATAAAATATAAAAAATTACAGTAAGTTTATATTATCTACTGTACATAAAATATCAAAAAGTACAGTAAATATATTTCACATATTGTACATATAATATTAACTAAAAGTACACCAAATACATTTTACAGACTGTAAATAAAATATAAAAATTTACAGTAAGTATATATTATCTACTGTACATAAAATATCAAAAAGTACACCAAATATGTGTTATATATACTGTAAATAAACTATCAAAATCTTCAGTAATTATATTTAATATACTGTTCATAAAATATCAAAAATTACACCAAATGTATATTATACACTCTAAATAAAATAACAAAAAGGACAGTAAATATATATTACACTCTATGAAAAATATCAAAAACTACACCAAATATGTATTATATAATTTACATGAAATATCAAAAGTACACCAAATATATATTATATACTGTACATAAAATATCAAAAATTACATTAAATATATTTCATATATAGAACATATAATATTAACTAAAAGTACAACAAATACATTTTACATACTGTAAATAAAATATCAAAAATTACAGTAAGTATATATTATCTACTGTACATAAAATATCAAAAAGTACAACAAATATGTGTTATATATACTGTAAATAAACTATCAAAAACTTCAGTAATTATATTTAATATACTGTTCATATAATATCAAAAATTACACCAAATGTATATTATACACTCTAAATAAAATATCAAAAAGGACAGTAAATATATATTACACTCTATGTAAAATATCAAAAACTACACCAAATATATATTGTATAACTTACATAAAATATCAAAAGTACACCAAATATATATTATATACTGTACATAAAATATCAAAAAGTACAGTAAATATATTTCATATATTGTACATATAATATTAACTAAACTAAACTAAATACATTTTACAGACTGTAAATAAAATATAAAAAATTACAGTAAGTGTATATTATCTACTGTACATAAAATATGAAAAAGTACACGAAATATGTGTTATATATACTGTAAATGAACTATCAAAATCTTCAGTAATTATATTTAATATACTGTTCATAAAATATCAAAAATTACACTAAATGTATATTATACACTCTAAATAAAATATCAAAAAGGACAGTAAATATATATTACACGCTATGTAAAATATCAAAAACTACACCAAATATGTATTATGTAATTTACATAAAATATCAAAAGTACACGAAATATATATTATATACTGTACATAAAATATCAAAAAGTACAGTAAATTTATTTCATATATTGTACATTTAATATTAACTAAAAGTACACCAAATACATTTTACATACTTTAAATAAAATATCAAAACTTACACTAAGTATATATTATCTACTGTACATAAAATATCAAAAAGTACACCAAAGATGTGTTATATATACTGTAAATAAACTATCAAAATCTTCAGTAATTATATTTAATATACTGAACATAAAATATCAAAAATTACACCAAATGTATATTATACACTCTAAATAAAATATCAAAAAGGACAGTAAATATATATTACACGCTATGTAAAATATCAAATACTACACCAAATATATATTATATAATTTACATAAAATATCAAATGTACACCAAATATATATTATATATTGTACATAAAATATCAAAAAGTACAGTAAATATATTTCATATATTGTACATATAATATTAACTAAAAGTACACCAAATACATTTTACATACAGTAAATAAAATATCAAAAATTACAGTAAGTATATATTATCTACTGTACAAAAAATATGAAAAAGTACACCAAATATGTGTTATATATACTGTAAAAAAACTATCAAAATCTTCAGTAATTATATTTAATATACAGTTCATAAAATATCAAAAATTACACCAAATGTATATTATACACTCTAAATTAAATATCAAAAAGGACAGTAAATATATATTACACTCTATGTAAAATATCAAAAACTAAACCAAGTATATATTATATAATTTACATAAAATATCAAAAGTACATCAAATATATATTATATACTGTACAAAATATATCAAAAAGTACAGTAAATATATTTCATATGTTGTACATATAATATTAACTAAAAGTACACCAAATACATTTTACATACTGTAAATAAAATATAAAAAATTACAGTAAGTTTATATTATCTACTGTACATAAAATATCAAAAAGTACAGTAAATATATTTCACATATTGTACATATAATATTAACTAAAAGTACACCAAATACATTTTACAGACTGTAAATAAAATATAAAAAATTACAGTAAGTATATATTATCTACTGTACATAAAATATCAAAAAGTACACCAAATATGTGTTATATATACTGTAAATAAACTATCAAAATCTTCAGTAATTATATTTAATATACTGTTCATAAAATATCAAAAATTACACCAAATGTATATTATACACTCTAAATAAAATAACAAAAAGGACAGTAAATATATATTACACTCTATGAAAAATATCAAAAACTACACCAAATATGTATTATATAATTTACATGAAATATCAAAAGTACACCAAATATATATTATATACTGTACATAAAATATCAAAAATTTCATTAAATATATTTCATATATAGAACATATAATATTAACTAAAAGTACAACAAATACATTTTACATAGTGTAAATAAAATATCAAAAATTACAGTAAGTATATATTATCTACTGTACATAAAATATCAAAAAGTACAACAAATATGTGTTATATATACTGTAAATAAACTATCAAAAACTTCAGTAATTATATTTAATATACTGTTCATATAATATCAAAAATTACACCAAATGTATATTATACACTCTAAATAAAATATCAAAAAGGACAGTAAATATATATTACACTCTATGTAAAATATCAAAAACTACACCAAATATATATTGTATAACTTACATAAAATATCAAAAGTACACCAAATATATATTATATACTGTACATAAAATATCAAAAAGTACAGTAAATATATTTCATATATTGTACATATAATATTAACTAAACTACACCAAATACATTTTACAGACTGTAAATAAAATATAAAAAATTACAGTAAGTGTATATAATCTACTGTACATAAAATATGAAAAAGTACACGAAATATGTGTTATATATACTGTAAATGAACTATCAATATCTTCAGTAATTATATTTAATATACTGTTCATAAAATATCAAAAATTACACTAAATGTATATTATACACTCTAAATAAAATATCAAAAAGGACAGTAAATATATATTACACTCTATGTAAAATATCAAAAACTACACCAAATATGTATTATATAATTTACATAAAATATCAAAAGTACACCAAATATATATTATATACTGTACATAAAATATCAAAAAGTACAGTAAATATATTTCATATATTGTACATTTAATATTAACTAAAAGTACACCAAATACATTTTACATACTTTAAATAAAATATCAAAACTTACAGTAAGTATATATTATCTACTGTACATAAAATATCAAAAAGTACACCAAAGATGTGTTATATATACTGTAAATAAACTATCAAAATCTTCAGTAATTATATTTAATATACTGAACATAAAATATCAAAAATTACACCAAATGTATATTATACACTCTAAATAAAATATCAAAAAGGACAGTAAATATATATTACACGCTATGTAAAATATCAAATACTACACCAAATATATATTATATAATTTACATAAAATATCAAATGTACACCAAATATATATTATATATTGTACATAAAATATCAAAAAGTACAGTAAATATATTTCATATATTGTACATATAATATTAACTAAAAGTACACCAAATACATTTTACATACAGTAAATAAAATATCAAAAATTACAGTAAGTATATATTATCTACTGTACAAAAAATATGAAAAAGTACACCAAATATGTGTTATATATACTGTAAAAAAACTATCAAAATCTTCAGTAATTATATTTAATATACAGTTCATAAAATATCAAAAATTACACCAAATGTATATTATACACTCTAAATTAAATATCAAAAAGGACAGTAAATATATATTACACTCTATGTAAAATATCAAAAACTAAACCAAGTATATATTATATAATTTACATAAAATATCAAAAGTACATCAAATATATATTATATACTGTACAAAATATATCAAAAAGTACAGTAAATATATTTCATATGTTGTACATATAATATTAACTAAAAGTACACCAAATACATTTTACATACTGTAAATAAAATATAAAAAATTACAGTAAGTTTATATTATCTACTGTACATAAAATATCAAAAAGTACAGTAAATATATTTCACATATTGTACATATAATATTAACTAAAAGTACACCAAATACATTTTACAGACTGTAAATAAAATATAAAAAATTACAGTAAGTATATATTATCTACTGTACATAAAATATCAAAAAGTACACCAAATATGTGTTATATATACTGTAAATAAACTATCAAAATCTTCAGTAATTATATTTAATATACTGTTCATAAAATATCAAAAATTACACCAAATGTATATTATACACTCTAAATAAAATAACAAAAAGGACAGTAAATATATATTACACTCTATGAAAAATATCAAAAACTACACCAAATATGTATTATATAATTTACATGAAATATCAAAAGTACACCAAATATATATTATATACTGTACATAAAATATCAAAAATTACATTAAATATATTTCATATATAGAACATATAATATTAACTAAAAGTACAACAAATACATTTTACATACTGTAAATAAAATATCAAAAATTACAGTAAGTATATATTATCTACTGTACATAAAATATGAAAAAGTACACGAAATATGTGTTATATATACTGTAAATGAACTATCAAAATCTTCAGTAATTATATTTAATATACTGTTCATAAAATATCAAAAATTACACTAAATGTATATTATACACTCTAAATAAAATATCAAAAAGGACAGTAAATATATATTACACACTATGTAAAATATCAAAAACTACACCAAATATGTATTATATAATTTACATAAAATATCAAAAGTACACCAAATATATATTATATACTGTACATAAAATATCAAAAAGTACAGTAAATATATTTCATATATTGTACATTTAATATTAACTAAAAGTACACCAAATACATTTTACATACTTTAAATAAAATATCAAAACTTACAGTAAGTATATATTATCTACTGTACATAAAATATCAAAAAGTACACCAAAGATGTGTTATATATACTGTAAATAAACTATCAAAATCTTCAGTAATTATATTTAATATACTGAACATAAAATATCAAAAATTACACCAAATGTATATTATACACTCTAAATAAAATATCAAAAACGACAGTAAATATATATTACACGCTATGTAAAATATCAAATACTACACCAAATATATATTATATAATGTACATAAAATATCAAATGTACACCAAATATATATTATATATTGTACATAAAATATCAAAAAGTACAGTAAATATATTTCATATATTGTACATATAATATTAACTAAAAGTACACCAAATACATTTTACATACAGTAAATAAAATATCAAAAATTACAGTAAGTATATATTATCTACTGTACAAAAAATATGAAAAAGTACACCAAATATGTGTTATATATACTGTAAAAAAACTATCAAAATCTTCAGTAATTATATTTAATATACAGTTCATAAAATATCAAAAATTACACCAAATGTATATTATACACTCTAAATTAAATATCAAAAAGGACAGTAAATATATATTACACTCTATGTAAAATATCAAAAACTAAACCAAATATATATTATATAATTTACATAAAATATCAAAAGTACATCAAATATATATTATATACTGTACAAAATATATCAAAAAGTACAGTAAATATATTTCATATGTTGTACATATAATATTAACTAAAAGTACACCAAATACATTTTACATACTGTAAATAAAATATAAAAAATTACAGTAAGTTTATATTATCTACTGTACATAAAATATCAAAAAGTACAGTAAATATATTTCACATATTGTACATATAATATTAACTAAAAGTACACCAAATACATTTTACAGACTGTAAATAAAATATAAAAAATTACAGTAAGTATATATTATCTACTGTACATAAAATATCAAAAAGTACACCAAATATGTGTTATATATACTGTAAATAAACTATCAAAATCTTCAGTAATTATATTTAATATACTGTTCATAAAATATCAAAAATTACACCAAATGTATATTATACACTCTAAATAAAATAACAAAAAGGACAGTAAATATATATTACACTCTATGAAAAATATCAAAAACTACACCAAATATGTATTATATAATTTACATGAAATATCAAAAGTACACCAAATATATATTATATACTGTACATAAAATATCAAAAAGTACAGTAAATATATTTCATATATTGTACATTTAATATTAACTAAAAGTACACCAAATACATTTTACATACTTTAAATAAAATATCAAAACTTACAGTAAGTATATATTATCTACTGTACATAAAATATCAAAAAGTACACCAAAGATGTGTTATATATACTGTAAATAAACTATCAAAATCTTCAGTAATTATATTTAATATACTGAACATAAAATATCAAAAATTACACCAAATGTATATTATACACTCTAAATAAAATATCAAAAAGGACAGTAAATATATATTACACGCTATGAAAAATATCAAAAACTACACCAAATATGTATTATATAATTTACATGAAATATCAAAAGTACACCAAATATATATTATATACTGTACATAAAATATCAAAAATTACATTAAATATATTTCATATATAGAACATATAATATTAACTAAAAGTACAACAAATACATTTTACATACTGTAAATAAAATATCAAAAATTACAGTAAGTATATATTATCTACTGTACATAAAATATCAAAAAGTACAACAAATATGTGTTATATATACTGTAAATAAACTATCAAAAACTTCAGTAATTATATTTAATATACTGTTCATATAATATCAAAAATTACACCAAATGTATATTATACACTCTAAATAAAATATCAAAAAGGACAGTAAATATATATTACACTCTATGTAAAATATCAAAAACTACACCAAATATATATTGTATAACTTACATAAAATATCAAAAGTACACCAAATATATATTATATACTGTACATAAAATATCAAAAAGTACAGTAAATATATTTCATATATTGTACATATAATATTAACTAAAGTACACCAAATACATTTTACAGACTGTAAATAAAATATAAAAAATTACAGTAAGTATATATCTACTGTACATAAAATATGAAAAAGTACACGAAATATGTGTTATATATACTGTAAATGAACTATCAAAATCTTCAGTAATTATATTTAATCTACTGTTCATAAAATATCAAAAATTACACTAAATGTATATTATACACTCTAAATAAAATATCAAAAAGGACAGTAAATATATATTACACTCTATGTAAAATATCAAAAACTACACCAAATATGTATTATATAATTTACAAAAAATATCAAAAGTACACCAAATATATATTATATACTGTACATAAAATATCAAAAAGTACAGTAAATATATTTCATATATTGTACATTTAATATTAACTAAAAGTACACCAAATACATTTTACATACTTTAAATAAAATATCAAAACTTACAGTAAGTATATATTATCTACTGTACATAAAATATCAAAAAGTACACCAAAGATGTGTTATATATACTGTAAATAAACTACCAAAATCTTCAGTAATTATATTTAATATACTGAACATAAAATATCAAAAATTAAACCAAATGTATATTATACACTCTAAATTAAATATCAAAAAGGACAGTAAATATATATTACACGCTATGTAAAATATCAAATACTACACCAAATATATATTATATAATTTACATAAAATATCAAATGTACACCAAATATATATTATATATTGTACATAAAATATCAAAAAGTACAGTAAATATATTTCATATATTGTACATATAATATTAACTAAAAGTACACCAAATACATTTTACATACAGTAAATAAAATATCAAAAATTACAGTAAGTATATATTATCTACTGTACAAAAATATGAAAAAGTACACCAAATATGTGTTATATATACTGTAAAAAAACTATCAAAATCTTCAGTAATTATATTTAATATACAGTTCATAAAATATCAAAAATTACACCAAATGTATATTATACACTCTAAATTAAATATCAAAAAGGACAGTAAATATATATTACACTCTATGTAAAATATCAAAAACTAAACCAAGTATATATTATATAATTTACATAAAATATCAAAAGTACATCAAATATATATTATATACTGTACAAAATATATCAAAAAGTACAGTAAATATATTTCATATGTTGTACATATAATATTAACTAAAAGTACACCAAATACATTTTACATACTGTAAATAAAATATAAAAAATTACAGTAAGTTTATATTATCTACTGTACATAAAATATCAAAAAGTACAGTAAATATATTTCACATATTGTACATATAATATTAACTAAAAGTACACCAAATACATTTTACAGACTGTAAATAAAATATAAAAAATTACAGTAAGTATATATTATCTACTGTACATAAAATATCAAAAAGTACACCAAATATGTGTTATATATACTGTAAATAAACTATCAAAATCTTCAGTAATTATATTTAATATACTGTTCATAAAATATCAAAAATTACACCAAATGTATATTATACACTCTAAATAAAATAACAAAAAGGACAGTAAATATATATTACACTCTATGAAAAATATCAAAAACTACACCAAATATGTATTATATAATTTACATGAAATATCAAAAGTACACCAAATATATATTATATACTGTACATAAAATATCAAAAATTACATTAAATATATTTCATATATAGAACATATAATATTAACTAAAAGTACAACAAATACATTTTACATACTGTAAATAAAATATCAAAAATTACAGTAAGTATATATTATCTACGGTACATAAAATATGAAAAAGTACACGAAATATGTGTTATATATACTGTAAATGAACTATCAAAATCTTCAGTAATTATATTTAATATACTGTTCATAAAATATCAAAAATTACACTAAATGTATATTATACACTCTAAATAAAATATCAAAAAGGACAGTAAATATATATTACACACTATGTAAAATATCAAAAACTACACCAAATATGTATTATATAATTTACATAAAATATCAAAAGTACACCAAATATATATTATATACTGTACATATAATATCAAAAAGTACAGTAAATATATTTCATATATTGTACATTTAATATTAACTAAAAGTACACCAAATACATTTTACATACTTTAAATAAAATATCAAAACTTACAGTAAGTATATATTATCTACTGTACATAAAATATCAAAAAGTACACCAAAGATGTGTTATATATACTGTAAATAAACTATCAAAATCTTCAGTAATTATATTTAATATACTGAACATAAAATATCAAAAATTACACCAAATGTATATTATACACTCTAAATAAAATATCAAAAAGGACAGTAAATATATATTACACGCTATGTAAAATATCAAATACTACACCAAATATATATTATATAATTTACATAAAATATCAAATGTACACCAAATATATATTATATATTGTACATAAAATATCAAAAAGTACAGTAAATATATTTCATATATTGTACATATAATATTAACTAAAAGTACACCAAATACATTTTACATACAGTAAATAAAATATCAAAAATTACAGTAAGTATATATTATCTACTGTACAAAAAATATGAAAAAGTACACCAAATATGTGTTATATATACTGTAAAAAAACTATCAAAATCTTCAGTAATTATATTTAATATACAGTTCATAAAATATCAAAAATTACACCAAATGTATATTATACACTCTAAATTAAATATCAAAAAGGACAGTAAATATATATTACACTCTATGTAAAATATCAAAAACTAAACCAAGTATATATTATATAATTTACATAAAATATCAAAAGTACATCAAATATATATTATATACTGTACAAAATATATCAAAAAGTACAGTAAATATATTTCATATGTTGTACATATAATATTAACTAAAAGTACACCAAATACATTTTACATACTGTAAATAAAATATAAAAAATTACAGTAAGTTTATATTATCTACTGTACATAAAATATCAAAAAGTACAGTAAATATATTTCACATATTGTACATATAATATTAACTAAAAGTACACCAAATACATTTTACAGACTGTAAATAAAATTTAAAAAATTACAGTAAGTATATATTATCTACTGTACATAAAATATCAAAAAGTACACCAAATATGTGTTATATATACTGTAAATAAACTATCAAAATCTTCAGTAATTATATTTAATATACTGTTCATAAAATATCAAAAATTACACCAAATGTATATTATACACTCTAAATAAAATAACAAAAAGGACAGTAAATATATATTACACTCTATGAAAAATATCAAAAACTACACCAAATATGTATTATATAATTTACATGAAATATCAAAAGTACACCAAATATATATTATATACTGTACATAAAATATCAAAAAGTACAGTAAATATATTTCATATATTGTACATTTAATATTAACTAAAAGTACACCAAATACATTTTACATACTTTAAATAAAATATCAAAACTTACAGTAAGTATATATTATCTACTGTACATAAAATATCAAAAAGTACACCAAAGATGTGTTATATATACTGTAAATAAACTATCAAAATCTTCAGTAATTATATTTAATATACTGAACATAAAATATCAAAAATTACACCAAATGTATATTATACACTCTAAATAAAATATCAAAAAGGACAGTAAATATATATTACACGCTATGAAAAATATCAAAAACTACACCAAATATGTATTATATAATTTACATGAAATATCAAAAGTACACCAAATATATATTATATACTGTACATAAAATATCAAAAATTACATTAAATATATTTCATATATAGAACATATAATATTAACTAAAAGTACAACAAATACATTTTACATACTGTAAATAAAATATCAAAAATTACAGTAAGTATATATTATCTACTGTACATAAAATATCAAAAAGTACAACAAATATGTGTTATATATACTGTAAATAAACTATCAAAAACTTCAGTAATTATATTTAATATACTGTTCATATAATATCAAAAATTACACCAAATGTATATTATACACTCTAAATAAAATATCAAAAAGGACAGTAAATATATATTACACTCTATGTAAAATATCAAAAACTACACCAAATATATATTGTATAACTTACATAAAATATCAAAAGTACACCAAATATATATTATATACTGTACATAAAATATCAAAAAGTACAGTAAATATATTTCATATATTGTACATATAATATTAACTAAAGTACACCAAATACATTTTACAGACTGTAAATAAAATATAAAAAATTACAGTAAGTATATATTATCTACTGTACATAAAATATGAAAAAGTACACGAAATATGTGTTATATATACTGTAAATGAACTATCAAAATCTTCAGTAATTATATTTAATCTACTGTTCATAAAATATCAAAAATTACACTAAATGTATATTATACACTCTAAATAAAATATCAAAAAGGACAGTAAATATATATTACACTCTATGTAAAATATCAAAAACTACACCAAATATGTATTATATAATTTACATAAAATATCAAAAGTACACCAAATATATATTATATACTGTACATAAAATATCAAAAAGTACAGTAAATATATTTCATATATTGTACATTTAATATTAACTAAAAGTACACCAAATACATTTTACAGACTGTAAATAAAATATCAAAACTTACAGTAAGTATATGTTATCTACTGTACATAAAATATCAAAAAGTACACCAAAGATGTGTTATATATACTGTAAATAAACTACCAAAATCTTCAGTAATTATATTTAATATACTGAACATAAAATATCAAAAATTACACCAAATGTATATTATACACTCTAAATTAAATATCAAAAAGGACAGTAAATATATATTACACGCTATGTAAAATATCAAATACTACACCAAATATATATTATATAATTTACATAAAATATCAAATGTACACCAAATATATATTATATATTGTACATAAAATATCAAAAAGTACAGTAAATATATTTCATATATTGTACATATAATATTAACTAAAAGTACACCAAATACATTTTACATACAGTAAATAAAATATCAAAAATTACAGTAAGTATATATTATCTACTGTACAAAAATATGAAAAAGTACACCAAATATGTGTTATATATACTGTAAAAAAACTATCAAAATCTTCAGTAATTATATTTAATATACAGTTCATAAAATATCAAAAATTACACCAAATGTATATTATACACTCTAAATTAAATATCAAAAAGGACAGTAAATATATATTACACTCTATGTAAAATATCAAAAACTAAACCAAGTATATATTATATAATTTACATAAAATATCAAAAGTACATCAAATATATATTATATACTGTACAAAATATATCAAAAAGTACAGTAAATATATTTCATATGTTGTACATATAATATTAACTAAAAGTACACCAAATACATTTTACATACTGTAAATAAAATATAAAAAATTATAGTAAGTTTATATTATCTACTGTACATAAAATATCAAAAAGTACAGTAAATATATTTCACATATTGTACATATAATATTAACTAAAAGTACACCAAATACATTTTACAGACTGTAAATAAAATATAAAAAATTACAGTAAGTATATATTATCTACTGTACATAAAATATCAAAAAGTACACCAAATATGTGTTATATATACTGTAAATAAACTATCAAAATCTTCAGTAATTATATTTAATATACTGTTCATAAAATATCAAAAATTACACTAAATGTATATTATACACTCTAAATAAAATATCAAAAAGGACAGTAAATATATATTACACTCTATGTAAAATATCAAAAACTACACCAAATATGTATTATATAATTTACATAAAATATCAAAAGTACACCAAATATATATTATATACTGTACATAAAATATCAAAAAGTACAGTAAATATATTTCATATATTGTACATTTAATATTAACTAAAAGTACACCAAATACATTTTACATACTTTAAATAAAATATCAAAACTTACAGTAAGTATATATTATCTACTGTACATAAAATATCAAAAAGTACACCAAAGATGTGTTATATATACTGTAAATAAACTATCAAAATCTTCAGTAATTATATTTAATATACTGAACATAAAATATCAAAAATTACACCAAATGTATATTATACACTCTAAATAAAATATCAAAAAGGACAGTAAATATATATTACACGCTATGTAAAATATCAAATACTACACCAAATATATATTATATAATTTACATAAAATATCAAATGTACACCAAATATATATTATATATTGTACATAAAATATCAAAAAGTACAGTAAATATATTTCATAAATTGTACATATATTATTAACTAAAAGTACACCAAATACATTTTACATACAGTAAATAAAATATCAAAAATTACAGTAAGTATATATTATCTACTGTACAAAAAATATGAAAAAGTACACCAAGTATGTGTTATATATACTGTAAAAAAACTATCAAAATCTTCAGTAATTATATTTAATATACAGTTCATAAAATATCAAAAATTACACCAAATGTATATTATACACTCTAAATTAAATATCAAAAAGGACAGTAAATATATATTACACTCTATGTAAAATATCAAAAACTAAACCAAGTATATATTATATAATTTACATAAAATATCAAAAGTACATCAAATATATATTATATACTGTACAAAATATATCAAAAAGTACAGTAAATATATTTCATATGTTGTACATATAATATTAACTAAAAGTACACCAAATACATTTTACAGACTGTAAATAAAATATCAAAAATTACAGTAAGTATATATTATCTACTGTACATAAAATATCAAAAAGTACAACAAATATGTGTTATATATACTGTAAATAAACTATCAAAAACTTCAGTAATTATATTTAATATACTGTTCATATAATATCAAAAATTACACCAAATGTATATTATACACTCTAAATAAAATATCAAAAAGGACAGTAAATATATATTACACTCTATGTAAAATATCAAAAACTACACCAAATATATATTGTATAACTTACATAAAATATCAAAAGTACACCAAATATATATTATATACTGTACATAAAATATCAAAAAGTACAGTAAATATATTTCATATATTGTACATATAATATTAACTAAACTACACCAAATACATTTTACAGACTGTAAATAAAATATAAAAAATTACAGTAAGTATATATTATCTACTGTACATAAAATATGAAAAAGTACACGAAATATGTGTTATATATACTGTAAATGAACTATCAAAATCTTCAGTAATTATATTTAATATACTGTTCATAAAATATCAAAAATTACACTAAATGTATATTATACACTCTAAATAAAATATCAAAAAGGACAGTAAATATATATTACACTCTATGTAAAATATCAAAAACTACACCAAATATGTATTATATAATTTACATAAAATATCAAAAGTACACCAAATATATATTATATACTGTACATAAAATATCAAAAAGTACAGTAAATATATTTCATATATTGTACATTTAATATTAACTAAAAGTACACCAAATACATTTTACAGACTGTAAATAAAATATCAAAACTTACAGTAAGTATATGTTATCTACTGTACATAAAATATCAAAAAGTACACCAAAGATGTGTTATATATACTGTAAATAAACTATCAAAATCTTCAGTAATTATATTTAATATACTGAACATAAAATATCAAAAATTACACCAAATGTATATTATACACTCTAAATTAAATATCAAAAAGGACAGTAAATATATATTACACGCTATGTAAAATATCAAATACTACACCAAATATATATTATATAATTTACATAAAATATCAAATGTACACCAAATATATATTATATATTGTACATAAAATATCAAAAAGTACAGTAAATATATTTCATATATTGTACATATAATATTAACTAAAAGTACACCAAATACATTTTACATACAGTAAATAAAATATCAAAAATTACAGTAAGTATATATTATCTACTGTACAAAAATATGAAAAAGTACACCAAATATGTGTTATATATACTGTAAAAAAACTATCAAAATCTTCAGTAATTATATTTAATATACAGTTCATAAAATATCAAAAATTACACCAAATGTATATTATACACTCTAAATTAAATATCAAAAAGGACAGTAAATATATATTACACTCTATGTAAAATATCAAAAACTAAACCAAGTATATATTATATAATTTACATAAAATATCAAAAGTACATCAAATATATATTATATACTGTACAAAATATATCAAAAAGTACAGTAAATATATTTCATATGTTGTACATATAATATTAACTAAAAGTACACCAAATACATTTTACATACTGTAAATAAAATATAAAAAATTATAGTAAGTTTATATTATCTACTGTACATAAAATATCAAAAAGTACAGTAAATATATTTCACATATTGTACATATAATATTAACTAAAAGTACACCAAATACATTTTACAGACTGTAAATAAAATATAAAAAATTACAGTAAGTATATATTATCTACTGTACATAAAATATCAAAAAGTACACCAAATATGTGTTATATATACTGTAAATAAACTATCAAAATCTTCAGTAATTATATTTAATATACTGTTCATAAAATATCAAAAATTACACTAAATGTATATTATACACTCTAAATAAAATATCAAAAAGGACAGTAAATATATATTACACTCTATGTAAAATATCAAAAACTACACCAAATATGTATTATATAATTTACATAAAATATCAAAAGTACACCAAATATATATTATATACTGTACATAAAATATCAAAAAGTACAGTAAATATATTTCATATATTGTACATTTAATATTAACTAAAAGTACACCAAATACATTTTACATACTTTAAATAAAATATCAAAACTTACAGTAAGTATATATTATCTACTGTACATAAAATATCAAAAAGTACACCAAAGATGTGTTATATATACTGTAAATAAACTATCAAAATCTTCAGTAATTATATTTAATATACTGAACATAAAATATCAAAAATTACACCAAATGTATATTATACACTCTAAATAAAATATCAAAAAGGACAGTAAATATATATTACACGCTATGTAAAATATCAAATACTACACCAAATATATATTATATAATTTACATAAAATATCAAATGTACACCAAATATATATTATATATTGTACATAAAATATCAAAAAGTACAGTAAATATATTTCATAAATTGTACATATATTATTAACTAAAAGTACACCAAATACATTTTACATACAGTAAATAAAATATCAAAAATTACAGTAAGTATATATTATCTACTGTACAAAAAATATGAAAAAGTACACCAAGTATGTGTTATATATACTGTAAAAAAACTATCAAAATCTTCAGTAATTATATTTAATATACAGTTCATAAAATATCAAAAATTACACCAAATGTATATTATACACTCTAAATTAAATATCAAAAAGGACAGTAAATATATATTACACTCTATGTAAAATATCAAAAACTAAACCAAGTATATATTATATAATTTACATAAAATATCAAAAGTACATCAAATATATATTATATACTGTACAAAATATATCAAAAAGTACAGTAAATATATTTCATATGTTGTACATATAATATTAACTAAAAGTACACCAAATACATTTTACAGACTGTAAATAAAATATCAAAAATTACAGTAAGTATATATTATCTACTGTACATAAAATATCAAAAAGTACAACAAATATGTGTTATATATACTGTAAATAAACTATCAAAAACTTCAGTAATTATATTTAATATACTGTTCATATAATATCAAAAATTACACCAAATGTATATTATACACTCTAAATAAAATATCAAAAAGGACAGTAAATATATATTACACTCTATGTAAAATATCAAAAACTACACCAAATATATATTGTATAACTTACATAAAATATCAAAAGTACACCAAATATATATTATATACTGTACATAAAATATCAAAAAGTACAGTAAATATATTTCATATATTGTACATATAATATTAACTAAACTACACCAAATACATTTTACAGACTGTAAATAAAATATAAAAAATTACAGTAAGTATATATTATCTACTGTACATAAAATATGAAAAAGTACACGAAATATGTGTTATATATACTGTAAATGAACTATCAAAATCTTCAGTAATTATATTTAATATACTGTTCATAAAATATCAAAAATTACACTAAATGTATATTATACACTCTAAATAAAATATCAAAAAGGACAGTAAATATATATTACACTCTATGTAAAATATCAAAAACTACACCAAATATGTATTATATAATTTACATAAAATATCAAAAGTACACCAAATATATATTATATACTGTACATAAAATATCAAAAAGTACAGTAAATATATTTCATATATTGTACATTTAATATTAACTAAAAGTACACCAAATACATTTTACAGACTGTAAATAAAATATCAAAACTTACAGTAAGTATATGTTATCTACTGTACATAAAATATCAAAAAGTACACCAAAGATGTGTTATATATACTGTAAATAAACTATCAAAATCTTCAGTAATTATATTTAATATACTGAACATAAAATATCAAAAATTACACCAAATGTATATTATACACTCTAAATAAAATATCAAAAAGGACAGTAAATATATATTACACGCTATGTAAAATATCAAATACTACACCAAATATATATTATATAATTTACATAAAATATCAAATGTACACCAAATATATATTATATATTGTACATAAAATATCAAAAAGTACAGTAAATATATTTCATATATTGTACATATATTATTAACTAAAAGTACACCAAATACATTTTACATACAGTAAATAAAATATCAAAAATTACAGTAAGTATATATTATCTACTGTACAAAAAATATGAAAAAGTACACCAAGTATGTGTTATATATACTGTAAAAAAACTATCAAAATCTTCAGTAATTATATTTAATATACAGTTCATAAAATATCAAAAATTACACCAAATGTATATTATACACTCTAAATTAAATATCAAAAAGGACAGTAAATATATATTACACTCTATGTAAAATATCAAAAACTAAACCAAGTATATATTATATAATTTACATAAAATATCAAAAGTACATCAAATATATATTATATACTGTACAAAATATATCAAAAAGTACAGTAAATATATTTCATATGTTGTACATATAATATTAACTAAAAGTACACCAAATACATTTTACAGACTGTAAATAAAATATCAAAAATTACAGTAAGTATATATTATCTACTGTACATAAAATATCAAAAAGTACAACAAATATGTGTTATATATACTGTAAATAAACTATCAAAAACTTCAGTAATTATATTTAATATACTGTTCATATAATATCAAAAATTACACCAAATGTATATTATACACTCTAAATAAAATATCAAAAAGGACAGTAAATATATATTACACTCTATGTAAAATATCAAAAACTACACCAAATATATATTGTATAACTTACATAAAATATCAAAAGTACACCAAATATATATTATATACTGTACATAAAATATCAAAAAGTACAGTAAATATATTTCATATATTGTACATATAATATTAACTAAACTACACCAAATACATTTTACAGACTGTAAATAAAATATAAAAAATTACAGTAAGTATATATTATCTACTGTACATAAAATATGAAAAAGTACACGAAATATGTGTTATATATACTGTAAATGAACTATCAAAATCTTCAGTAATTATATTTAATATACTGTTCATAAAATATCAAAAATTACACTAAATGTATATTATACACTCTAAATAAAATATCAAAAAGGACAGTAAATATATATTACACTCTATGTAAAATATCAAAAACTACACCAAATATGTATTATATAATTTACATAAAATATCAAAAGTACACCAAATATATATTATATACTGTACATAAAATATCAAAAAGTACAGTAAATATATTTCATATATTGTACATTTAATATTAACTAAAAGTACACCAAATACATTTTACAGACTGTAAATAAAATATCAAAACTTACAGTAAGTATATGTTATCTACTGTACATAAAATATCAAAAAGTACACCAAAGATGTGTTATATATACTGTAAATAAACTATCAAAATCTTCAGTAATTATATTTAATATACTGAACATAAAATATCAAAAATTACACCAAATGTATATTATACACTCTAAATAAAATATCAAAAAGGACAGTAAATATATATTACACGCTATGTAAAATATCAAATACTACACCAAATATATATTATATAATTTACATAAAATATCAAATGTACACCAAATATATATTATATATTGTACATAAAATATCAAAAAGTACAGTAAATATATTTCATATATTGTACATATAATATTAACTAAAAGTACACCAAATACATTTTACATACAGTAAATAAAATATCAAAAATTACAGTAAGTATATATTATCTACTGTACAAAAAATATGAAAAAGTACACCAAATATGTGTTATATATACTGTAAAAAAACTATCAAAATCTTCAGTAATTATATTTAATATACAGTTCATAAAATATCAAAAATTACACCAAATGTATATTATACACTCTAAATTAAATATCAAAAAGGACAGTAAATATATATTACACTCTATGTAAAATATCAAAAACTAAACCAAGTATATATTATATAATTTACATAAAATATCAAAAGTACATCAAATATATATTATATACTGTACAAAATATATCAAAAAGTACAGTAAATATATTTCATATGTTGTACATATAATATTAACTAAAAGTACACCAAATATATTTTACATACTGTAAATAAAATATAAAAAATTACAGTAAGTTTATATTATCTACTGTACATAAAATATCAAAAAGTACAGTAAATATATTTCACATATTGTACATATAATATTAACTAAACTACACCAAATACCTTTTACAGACTGTAAATAAAATATAAAAAATTACAGTAAGTATATATTATCTACTGTACATAAAATATGAAAAAGTACACGAAATATGTGTTATATATACTGTAAATGAACTATCAAAATCTTCAGTAATTATATTTAATATACTGTTCATAAAATATCAAAAATTACACTAAATGTATATTATAAACTCTAAATAAAATATCAAAAAGGACAGTAAATATATATTACACTCTATGTAAAATATCAAAAACTACACCAAATATGTATTATATAATTTACATAAAATATAAAAAGTACACCAAATATATATTATATACTGTACATAAAATATCAAAAAGTACAGTAAATATATTTCATATATTGTACATTTAATATTAACTAAAAGTACACCAAATACATTTTACATACTTTAAATAAAATATCAAAACTTACAGTAAGTATATATTATCTACTGTACATAAAATATCAAAAAGTACACCAAAGATGTGTTATATATACTGTAAATAAACTATCAAAACCTTCAGTAATTATATTTAATATACTGAACATAAAATATCAAAAATTACACCAAATGTATATTATACACTCTAAATAAAATATCAAAAAGGACAGTAAATATATATTACACGCTATGTAAAATATCAAATACTACACCAAATATATATTATATAATTTACATAAAATATCAAATGTACACCAAATATATATTATATATTGTACATAAAATATCAAAAAGTACAGTAAATATATTTCATATATTGTACATATAATATTAACTAAAAGTACACCAAATACATTTTACATACAGTAAATAAAATATCAAAAATTACAGTAAGTATATATTATCTACTGTACAAAAAATATGAAAAAGTACACCAAATATGTGTTATATATACTGTAAAAAAACTATCAAAATCTTCAGTAATTATATTTAATATACAGTTCATAAAATATCAAAAATTACACCAAATGTATATTATACACTCTAAATTAAATATCAAAAAGGACAGTAAATATATATTACACTCTATGTAAAATATCAAAAACTAAACCAAGTATATATTATATAATTTACATAAAATATCAAAAGTACATCAAATATATATTATATACTGTACAAAATATATCAAAAAGTACAGTAAATATATTTCATATGTTGTACATATAATATTAACTAAAAGTACACCAAATACATTTTACATACTGTAAATAAAATATAAAAAATTACAGTAAGTTTATATTATCTACTGTACATAAAATATCAAAAAGTACAGTAAATATATTTCACATATTGTACATATAATATTAACTAAAAGTACACCAAATACATTTTACAGACTGTAAATAAAATATAAAAAATTACAGTATGTATATATTATCTACTGTACATAAAATATCAAAAAGTACACCAAATATGTGTTATATATACTGTAAATAAACTATCAAAATCTTCAGTAATTATATTTAATATACTGTTCATAAAATATCAAAAATTACACCAAATGTATATTATACACTCTAAATAAAATAACAAAAAGGACAGTAAATATATATTACACTCTATGAAAAATATCAAAAACTACACCAAATATGTATTATATAATTTACATGAAATATCAAAAGTACACCAAATATATATTATATACTGTACATAAAATATCAAAAATTACATTAAATATATTTCATATATAGAACATATAATATTAACTAAAAGTACAACAAATACATTTTACATACTGTAAATAAAATATCAAAAATTACAGTAAGTATATATTATCTACTGTACATAAAATATCAAAAAGTACAACAAATATGTGTTATATATACTGTAAATAAACTATCAAAAACTTCAGTAATTATATTTAATATACTGTTCATATAATATCAAAAATTACACCAAATGTATATTATACACTCTAAATAAAATATCAAAAAGGACAGTAAATATATATTACACTCTATGTAAAATATCAAAAACTACACCAAATATATATTGTATAACTTACATAAAATATCAAAAGTACACCAAATATATATTATATACTGTACATAAAATATCAAACAGTACAGTAAATATATTTCATATATTGTACATATAATATTAACTAAACTACACCAAATACATTTTACAGACTGTAAATAAAATATAAAAAATTACAGTAAGTGTATATTATCTACTGTACATAAAATATGAAAAAGTACACGAAATATGTGTTATATATACTGTAAATGAACTATCAAAATCTTCAGTAATTATATTTAATATACTGTTCATAAAATATCAAAAATTACACTAAATGTATATTATACACTCTAAATAAAATATCAAAAAGGACAGTAAATATATATTACACTCTATGTAAAATATCAAAAACTACACCAAATATGTATTATATAATTTACATAAAATATCAAAAGTACACCAAATATATATTATATACTGTACATAAAATATCAAAAAGTACAGTAAATATATTTCATATATTGTACATTTAATATTAACTAAAAGTACACCAAATACATTTTACATACTTTAAATAAAATATCAAAACTTACAGTAAGTATATATTATCTACTGTACATAAAATATCAAAAAGTACACCAAAGATGTGTTATATATACTGTAAATAAACTATCAAAATCTTCAGTAATTATATTTAATATACTGAACATAAAATATCAAAAATTACACCAAATGTATATTATACACTCTAAATAAAATATCAAAAAGGACAGTAAATATATATTACACGCTATGTAAAATATCAAATACTACACCAAATATATATTATATAATTTACATAAAATATCAAATGTACACCAAATATATATTATATATTGTACATAAAATATCAAAAAGTACAGTAAATATATTTCATATATTGTACATATAATATTAACTAAAAGTACACCAAATACATTTTACATACAGTAAATAAAATATCAAAAATTACAGTAAGTATATATTATCTACTGTACAAAAAATATGAAAAAGTACACCAAATATGTGTTATATATACTGTAAAAAAACTATCAAAATCTTCAGTAATTATATTTAATATACAGTTCATAAAATATCAAAAATTACACCAAATGTATATTATACACTCTAAATTAAATATCAAAAAGGACAGTAAATATATATTACACTCTATGTAAAATATCAAAAACTAAACCAAGTATATATTATATAATTTACATAAAATATCAAAAGTACATCAAATATATATTATATACTGTACAAAATATATCAAAAAGTACAGTAAATATATTTCATATGTTGTACATATAATATTAACTAAAAGTACACCAAATACATTTTACATACTGTAAATAAAATATAAAAAATTACAGTAAGTTTATATTATCTACTGTACATAAAATATCAAAAAGTACAGTAAATATATTTCACATATTGTACATATAATATTAACTAAAAGTACACCAAATACATTTTACAGACTGTAAATAAAATATAAAAAATTACAGTAAGTATATATTATCTACTGTACATAAAATATCAAAAAGTACACCAAATATGTGTTATATATACTGTAAATAAACTATCAAAATCTTCAGTAATTATATTTAATATACTGTTCATAAAATATCAAAAATTACACCAAATGTATATTATACACTCTAAATAAAATAACAAAAAGGACAGTAAATATATATTACACTCTATGAAAAATATCAAAAACTACACCAAATATGTATTATATAATTTACATGAAATATCAAAAGTACACCAAATATATATTATATACTGTACATAAAATATCAAAAATTACATTAAATATATTTCATATATAGAACATATAATATTAACTAAAAGTACAACAAATACATTTTACAGACTGTAAATAAAATATAAAAAATTACAGTAAGTATATATTATCTACTGTACATAAAATATCAAAAAGTACAACAAATATGTGTTATATATACTGTAAATAAACTATCAAAAACTTCAGTAATTATATTTAATATACTGTTCATATAATATCAAAAATTACACCAAATGTATATTATACACTCTAAATAAAATATCAAAAAGGACAGTAAATATATATTACACTCTATGTAAAATATCAAAAACTACACCAAATATATATTGTATAACTTACATAAAATATCAAAAGTACACCAAATATATATTATATACTGTACATAAAATATCAAAAAGTACAGTAAATATATTTCATATATTGTACATATAATATTAACTAAACTACACCAAATACATTTTACAGACTGTAAATAAAATATAAAAAATTACAGTAAGTTTATATTATCTACTGTACATAAAATATGAAAAAGTACACGAAATATGTGTTATATATACTGTAAATGAACTATCAAAATCTTCAGTAATTATATTTAATATACTGTTCATAAAATATCAAAAATTACACTAAATGTATATTATACACTCTAAATAAAATATCAAAAAGGACAGTAAATATATATTACACTCTATGTAAAATATCAAAAACTACACCAAATATGTATTATATAATTTACATAAAATATCAAAAGTACACCAAATATATATTATATACTCTACATAAAATATCAAAAAGTACAGTAAATATATTTCATATATTGTACATTTAATATTAACTAAAAGTACACCAAATACATTTTACATACTTTAAATAAAATATCAAAACTTACAGTAAGTATATATTATCTACTGTACATAAAATATCAAAAAGTACACCAAAGATGTGTTATATATACTGTAAATAAACTACCAAAATCTTCAGTAATTATATTTAATATACTGAACATAAAATATCAAAAATTACACCAAATGTATATTATACACTCTAAATTAAATATCAAAAAGGACAGTAAATATATATTACACGCTATGTAAAATATCAAATACTACACCAAATATATATTATATAATTTACATAAAATATCAAATGTACACCAAATATATATTATATATTGTACATAAAATATCAAAAAGTACAGTAAATATATTTCATATATTGTACATATAATATTAACTAAAAGTACACCAAATACATTTTACATACAGTAAATAAAATATCAAAAATTACAGTAAGTATATATTATCTACTGTACAAAATATGAGAAAGTACACCAAATATGTGTTATATATACTGTAAAAAAACTATCAAAATCTTCAGTAATTATATTTAATATACAGTTCATAAAATATCAAAAATTACACCAAATGTATATTATACACTCTAAATTAAATATCAAAAAGGACAGTAAATATATATTACACTCTATGTAAAATATCAAAAACTAAACCAAGTATATATTATATAATTTACATAAAATATCAAAAGTACATCAAATATATATTATATACTGTACAAAATATATCAAAAAGTACAGTAAATATATTTCATATGTTGTACATATAATATTACCTAAAAGTACACCAAATACATTTTACATACTGTAAATAAAATATAAAAAATTATAGTAAGTTTATATTATCTACTGTACATAAAATATCAAAAAGTACAGTAAATATATTTCACATATTGTACATATAATATTAACTAAAAGTACACCAAATACATTTTACAGACTGTAAATAAAATATAAAAAATTACAGTAAGTATATACTATCTACTGTACATAAAATATCAAAAAGTACACCAAATATGTGTTATATATACTGTAAATAAACTATCAAAATCTTCAGTAATTATATTTAATATACTGTTCATAAAATATCAAAAATTACACTAAATGTATATTATACACTCTAAATAAAATATCAAAAAGGACAGTAAATATATATTACACTCTATGTAAAATATCAAAAACTACACCAAATATGTATTATATAATTTACATAAAATATCAAAAGTACACCAAATATATATTATATACTGTACATAAAATATCAAAAAGTACAGTAAATATATTTCATATATTGTACATTTAATATTAACTAAAAGTACACCAAATACATTTTACATACTTTAAATAAAATATCAAAACTTACAGTAAGTATATATTATCTACTGTACATAAAATATCAAAAAGTACACCAAAGATGTGTTATATATACTGTAAATAAACTATCAAAATCTTCAGTAATTATATTTAATATACTGAACATAAAATATCAAAAATTACACCAAATGTATATTATACACTCTAAATAAAATATCAAAAAGGACAGTAAATATATATTACACGCTATGTAAAATATCAAATACTACACCAAATATATATTATATAATTTACATAAAATATCAAATGTACACCAAATATATATTATATATTGTACATAAAATATCAAAAAGTACAGTAAATATATTTCATATATTGTACATATAATATTAACTAAAAGTACACCAAATACATTTTACATACAGTAAATAAAATATCAAAAATTACAGTAAGTATATATTATCTACTGTACAAAAAATATGAAAAAGTACACCAAGTATGTGTTATATATACTGTAAAAAAACTATCAAAATCTTCAGTAATTATATTTAATATACAGTTCATAAAATATCAAAAATTACACCAAATGTATATTATACACTCTAAATTAAATATCAAAAAGGACAGTAAATATATATTACACTCTATGTAAAATATCAAAAACTAAACCAAGTATATATTATATAATTTACATAAAATATCAAAAGTACATCAAATATATACTATATACTGTACAAAATATATCAAAAAGTACAGTAAATATATTTCATATGTTGTACATATAATATTAACTAAAAGTACACCAAATACATTTTACATACTGTAAATAAAATATAAAAAATTACAGTAAGTTTATATTATCTACTGTACATAAAATATCAAAAAGTACAGTAAATATATTTCACATATTGTACATATACTATTAACTAAAAGTACACCAAATACATTTTACAGACTGTAAATAAAATATCAAAAATTACAGTAAGTATATATTATCTACTGTACATAAAATATCAAAAAGTACAACAAATATGTGTTATATATACTGTAAATAAACTATCAAAAACTTCAGTAATTATATTTAATATACTGTTCATATAATATCAAAAATTACACCAAATGTATATTATACACTCTAAATAAAATATCAAAAAGGACAGTAAATATATATTACACTCTATGTAAAATATCAAAAACTACACCAAATATATATTGTATAACTTACATAAAATATCAAAAGTACACCAAATATATATTATATACTGTACATAAAATATCAAAAAGTACAGTAAATATATTTCATATATTGTACATATAATATTAACTAAACTACACCAAATACATTTTACAGACTGTAAATAAAATATAAAAAATTACAGTAAGTATATATTATCTACTGTACATAAAATATGAAAAAGTACACGAAATATGTGTTATATATACTGTAAATGAACTATCAAAATCTTCAGTAATTATATTTAATATACTGTTCATAAAATATCAAAAATTACACTAAATGTATATTATACACTCTAAATAAAATATCAAAAAGGACAGTAAATATATATTACACTCTATGTAAAATATCAAAAACTACACCAAATATGTATTATATAATTTACATAAAATATCAAAAGTACACCAAATATATACTATATACTGTACATAAAATATCAAAAAGTACAGTAAATATATTTCATATATTGTACATTTAATATTAACTAAAAGTACACCAAATACATTTTACAGACTGTAAATAAAATATCAAAACTTACAGTAAGTATATGTTATCTACTGTACATAAAATATCAAAAAGTACACCAAAGATGTGTTATATATACTGTAAATAAACTATCAAAATCTTCAGTAATTATATTTAATATACTGAACATAAAATATCAAAAATTACACCAAATGTATATTATACACTCTAAATAAAATATCAAAAAGGACAGTAAATATATATTACACGCTATGTAAAATATCAAATACTACACCAAATATATATTATATAATTTACATAAAATATCAAATGTACACCAAATATATATTATATATTGTACATAAAATATCAAAAAGTACAGTAAATATATTTCATATATTGTACATATAATATTAACTAAAAGTACACCAAATACATTTTACATACAGTAAATAAAATATCAAAAATTACAGTAAGTATATATTATCTACTGTACAAAAAATATGAAAAAGTACACCAAGTATGTGTTATATATACTGTAAAAAAACTATCAAAATCTTCAGTAATTATATTTAATATACAGTTCATAAAATATCAAAAATTACACCAAATGTATATTATACACTCTAAATTAAATATCAAAAAGGACAGTAAATATATATTACACTCTATGTAAAATATCAAAAACTAAACCAAGTATATATTATATAATTTACATAAAATATCAAAAGTACATCAAATATATACTATATACTGTACAAAATATATCAAAAAGTACAGTAAATATATTTCATATGTTGTACATATAATATTAACTAAAAGTACACCAAATACATTTTACATACTGTAAATAAAATATAAAAAATTACAGTAAGTTTATATTATCTACTGTACATAAAATATCAAAAAGTACAGTAAATATATTTCACATATTGTACATATACTATTAACTAAAAGTACACCAAATACATTTTACAGACTGTAAATAAAATATCAAAAATTACAGTAAGTATATATTATCTACTGTACATAAAATATCAAAAAGTACAACAAATATGTGTTATATATACTGTAAATAAACTATCAAAAACTTCAGTAATTATATTTAATATACTGTTCATATAATATCAAAAATTACACCAAATGTATATTATACACTCTAAATAAAATATCAAAAAGGACAGTAAATATATATTACACTCTATGTAAAATATCAAAAACTACACCAAATATATATTGTATAACTTACATAAAATATCAAAAGTACACCAAATATATATTATATACTGTACATAAAATATCAAAAAGTACAGTAAATATATTTCATATATTGTACATATAATATTAACTAAACTACACCAAATACATTTTACAGACTGTAAATAAAATATAAAAAATTACAGTAAGTATATATTATCTACTGTACATAAAATATGAAAAAGTACACGAAATATGTGTTATATATACTGTAAATGAACTATCAAAATCTTCAGTAATTATATTTAATATACTGTTCATAAAATATCAAAAATTACACTAAATGTATATTATACACTCTAAATAAAATATCAAAAAGGACAGTAAATATATATTACACTCTATGTAAAATATCAAAAACTACACCAAATATGTATTATATAATTTACATAAAATATCAAAAGTACACCAAATATATACTATATACTGTACATAAAATATCAAAAAGTACAGTAAATATATTTCATATATTGTACATTTAATATTAACTAAAAGTACACCAAATACATTTTACAGACTGTAAATAAAATATCAAAACTTACAGTAAGTATATGTTATCTACTGTACATAAAATATCAAAAAGTACACCAAAGATGTGTTATATATACTGTAAATAAACTATCAAAATCTTCAGTAATTATATTTAATATACTGAACATAAAATATCAAAAATTACACCAAATGTATATTATACACTCTAAATAAAATATCAAAAAGGACAGTAAATATATATTACACGCTATGTAAAATATCAAATACTACACCAAATATATATTATATAATTTACATAAAATATCAAATGTACACCAAATATATATTATATATTGTACATAAAATATCAAAAAGTACAGTAAATATATTTCATATATTGTACATATAATATTAACTAAAAGTACACCAAATACATTTTACATACAGTAAATAAAATATCAAAAATTACAGTAAGTATATATTATCTACTGTACAAAAAATATGAAAAAGTACACCAAATATGTGTTATATATACTGTAAAAAAACTATCAAAATCTTCAGTAATTATATTTAATATACAGTTCATAAAATATCAAAAATTACACCAAATGTATATTATACACTCTAAATTAAATATCAAAAAGGACAGTAAATATATATTACACTCTATGTAAAATATCAAAAACTAAACCAAGTATATATTATATAATTTACATAAAATATCAAAAGTACATCAAATATATATTATATACTGTACAAAATATATCAAAAAGTACAGTAAATATATTTCATATGTTGTACATATAATATTAACTAAAAGTACACCAAATACATTTTACAGACTGTAAATAAAATATCAAAAATTACAGTAAGTATATATTATCTACTGTACATAAAATATCAAAAAGTACAACAAATATGTATTATATATACTGTAAATAAACTATCAAAATCTTCAGTAATTATATTTAATATACTGAACACAAAATATCAAAAATTGCACCAAATGTATATTATACACTCTAAATAAAATATCAAAAAGGACAGTAAATATATATTACACGCTATGTAAAATATCAAATACTACACCAAATATATATTATATAATTTACATAAAATATCAAATGTACACCAAATATATATTATATATTGTACATAAAATATCAAAAAGTACAGTAAATATATTTCATATATTGTACATATAATATTAACTAAAAGTACACCAAATACATTTTACATACAGTAAATAAAATATCAATAATTACAGTAAGTATATATTATCTACTGTACAAAAAATATGAAAAAGTACACCAAATATGTGTTATATATACTGTAAAAAAACTATCAAAATCTTCAGTAATTATATTTAATATACAGTTCATAAAATATCAAAAATTACACCAAATGTATATTATACACTCTAAATTAAATATCAAAAAGGACAGTAAATATATATTACACTCTATGTAAAATATCAAAAACTAAACCAAGTATATATTATATAATTTACATAAAATATCAAAAGTACATCAAATATATATTATATACTGTACAAAATATATCAAAAAGTACAGTAAATATATTTCATATGTTGTACATATAATATTAACTAAAAGTACACCAAATACATTTTACATACTGTAAATAAAATATAAAAAATTACAGTAAGTTTATATTATCTACTGTACATAAAATATCAAAAAGTACAGTAAATATATTTCACATATTGTACATATAATATTAACTAAAAGTACACCAAATACATTTTACAGACTGTAAATAAAATATAAAAAATTACAGTAAGTATATATTATCTACTGTACATAAAATATCAAAAAGTACACCAAATATGTGTTATATATACTGTAAATAAACTATCAAAATCTTCAGTAATTATATTTAATATACTGAACATAAAATATCAAAAATTACACCAAATGTATATTATACACTCTAAATAAAATATCAAAAAGGACAGTAAATATATATTACACGCTATGTAAAATATCAAATACTACACCAAATATATATTATATAATTTACATAAAATATCAAATGTACACCAAATATATATTATATATTGTACATAAAATATCAAAAAGTACAGTAAATATATTTCATATATTGTACATATAATATTAACTAAATGTACACCAAATACATTTTACATACAGTAAATAAAATATCAAAAATTACAGTAAGTATTTATTATCTACTGTACAAAAAATATGAAAAAGTACACCAAATATGTGTTATATATACTGTAAAAAAACTATCAAAATCTTCAGTAATTATATTTAATATACAGTTCATAAAATATCAAAAATTACACCAAATGTATATTATACACTCTAAATTAAATATCAAAAAGGACAGTAAATATATATTACACTCTATGTAAAATATCAAAAACTAAACCAAGTATATATTATATAATTTACATAAAATATCAAAAGTACATCAAATATATATTATATACTGTACAAAATATATCAAAAAGTACAGTAAATATATTTCATATGTTGTACATATAATATTAACTAAAAGTACACCAAATACATTTTACATACTGTAAATAAAATATAAAAAATTACAGTAAGTTTATATTATCTACTGTACATAAAATATCAAAAAGTACAGTAAATATATTTCACATACTGTACATATAATATTAACTAAAAGTACACCAAATACATTTTACAGACTGTAAATAAAATATAAAAAATTACACTAAGTATATATTATCTACTGTACATAAAATATCAAAAAGTACACCAAATATGTGTTATATATACTGTAAATAAACTATCAAAATCTTCAGTAATTATATTTAATATACTGAACATAAAATATCAAAAATTACACCAAATGTATATTATACACTCTAAATAAAATATCAAAAAGGACAGTACATATATATTACACGCTATGTAAAATATCAAATACTACACCAAATATATATTATATAATTTACATAAAATATCAAATGTACACCAAATATATATTATATATTGTACATAATATATCAAAAAGTACAGTAAATATATTTCATATATTGTACATATAATATTAACTAAAAGTACACCAAATACATTTTACATACAGTAAATAAAATATCAAAAATTACAGTAAGTATATATTATCTACTGTACAAAAAATATGAAAAAGTACACCAAATATGTGTTATATATACTGTAAAAAAACTATCAAAATCTTCAGTAATTATATTTAATATACAGTTCATAAAATATCAAAAATTACACCAAATGTATATTATACACTCTAAATTAAATATCAAAAAGGACAGTAAATATATATTACAATCTATGTAAAATATCAAAAACTAAACCAAGTATATATTATATAATTTACATAAAATATCAAAAGTACATCAAATATATATTATATACTGTACAAAATATATCAAAAAGTACAGTAAATATATTTCATATGTTGTACATATAATATTAACTAAAAGTACACCAAATACATTTTACAGACTGTAAATAAAGTATCAAAAATTACAGTAAGTATATATTATCTACTGTACATAAAATATCAAAAAGTACACCAAATATGTGTTATATATACTGTAAATAAACTATCAAAATCTTCAGTAATTATATTTAATATACTGAACATAAAATATCAAAAATTACACCAAATGTATATTATACACTCTAAATAAAATATCAAAAAGGACAGTAAATATATATTACACGCTATGTAAAATATCAAATACTACACCAAATATATATTATATAATTTACATAAAATATCAAATGTACACCAAATATATATTATATATTGTACATAAAATATCAAAAAGTACAGTAAATATATTTCATATATTGTACATATAATATTAACTAAAAGTACACCAAATACATTTTACATACAGTAAATAAAATATCAAAAATTACAGTAAGTATATATTATCTACTGTACAAAAAATATGAAAAAGTACACCAAATATGTGTTATATATACTGTAAAAAAACTATCAAAATCTTCAGTAATTATATTTAATATACAGTTCATAAAATATCAAAAATTACACCAAATGTATATTATACACTCTAAATTAAATATCAAAAAGGACAGTAAATATATATTACACTCTATGTAAAATATCAAAAACTAAACCAAGTATATATTATATAATTTACATAAAATATCAAAAGTACATCAAATATATATTATATACTGTACAAAATATATCAAAAAGTACAGTAAATATATTTCATATGTTGTACATATAATATTAACTAAAAGTACACCAAATACATTTTACATACTGTAAATAAAATATAAAAAATTACAGTAAGTTTATATTATCTACTGTACATAAAATATCAAAAAGTACAGTAAATATATTTCACATATTGTACATATAATATTAACTAAAAGTACACCAAATACATTTTACAGACTGTAAATAAAATATAAAAAATTACAGTAAGTATATATTATCTACTGTACATAAAATATCAAAAAGTACACCAAATATGTGTTATATATACTGTAAATAAACTATCAAAATCTTCAGTAATTATATTTAATATACTGAACATAAAATATCAAAAATTACACCAAATGTATATTATACACTCTAAATAAAATATCAAAAAGGACAGTAAATATATATTACACGCTATGTAAAATATCAAATACTACACAAAATATATATTATATAATTTACATAAAATATCAAATGTACACCAAATATATATTATATATTGTACATAAAATATCAAAAAGTACAGTAAATATATTTCATATATTGTACATATAATATTAACTAAAAGTACACCAAATACATTTTACATACAGTAAATAAAATATCAAAAATTACAGTAAGTATATATTATCTACTGTACAAAAAATATGAAAAAGTACACCAAATATGTGTTATATATACTGTAAAAAAACTATCAAAATCTTCAGTAATTATATTTAATATACAGTTCATAAAATATCAAAAATTACACCAAATGTATATTATACACTCTAAATTAAATATCAAAAAGGACAGTAAATATATATTACACTCTATGTAAAATATCAAAAACTAAACCAAGTATATATTATATAATTTACATAAAATATCAAAAGTACATCAAATATATATTATATACTGTACAAAATATATCAAAAAGTACAGTAAATATATTTCATATGTTGTACATATAATATTAACTAAAAGTACACCAAATACATTTTACAGACTGTAAATAAAGTATCAAAAATTACAGTAAGTATATATTATCTACTGTACATAAAATATCAAAAAGTACACCAAATATGTGTTATATATACTGTAAATAAACTATCAAAATCTTCAGTAATTATATTTAATATACTGAACATAAAATATCAAAAATTACACCAAATGTATATTATACACTCTAAATAAAATATCAAAAAGGACAGTAAATATATATTACACGCTATGTAAAATATCAAATACTACACCAAATATATATTATATAATTTACATAAAATATCAAATGTACACCAAATATATATTATATATTGTACATAAAATATCAAAAAGTACAGTAAATATATTTCATATATTGTACATATAATATTAACTAAAAGTACACCAAATACATTTTACATACAGTAAATAAAATATCAAAAATTACAGTAAGTATATATTATCTACTGTACAAAAAATATGAAAAAGTACACCAAATATGTGTTATATATACTGTAAAAAAACTATCAAAATCTTCAGTAATTATATTTAATATACAGTTCATAAAATATCAAAAATTACACCAAATGTATATTATACACTCTAAATTAAATATCAAAAAGGACAGTAAATATATATTACACTCTATGTAAAATATCAAAAACTAAACCAAGTATATATTATATAATTTACATAAAATATCAAAAGTACATCAAATATATATTATATACTGTACAAAATATATCAAAAAGTACAGTAAATATATTTCATATGTTGTACATATAATATTAACTAAAAGTACACCAAATACATTTTACATACTGTAAATAAAATATAAAAAATTACAGTAAGTTTATATTATCTACTGTACATAAAATATCAAAAAGTACAGTAAATATATTTCACATATTGTACATATAATATTAACTAAAAGTACACCAAATACATTTTACAGACTGTAAATAAAATATAAAAAATTACAGTAAGTATATATTATCTACTGTACATAAAATATCAAAAAGTACACCAAATATGTGTTATATATACTGTAAATAAACTATCAAAATCTTCAGTAATTATATTTAATATACTGAACATAAAATATCAAAAATTACACCAAATGTATATTATACACTCTAAATAAAATATCAAAAAGGACAGTAAATATATATTACACGCTATGTAAAATATCAAATACTACACAAAATATATATTATATAATTTACATAAAATATCAAATGTACACCAAATATATATTATATATTGTACATAAAATATCAAAAAGTACAGTAAATATATTTCATATATTGTACATATAATATTAACTAAAAGTACACCAAATACATTTTACATACAGTAAATAAAATATCAAAAATTACAGTAAGTATATATTATCTACTGTACAAAAAATATGAAAAAGTACACCAAATATGTGTTATATATACTGTAAAAAAACTATCAAAATCTTCAGTAATTATATTTAATATACAGTTCATAAAATATCAAAAATTACACCAAATGTATATTATACACTCTAAATTAAATATCAAAAAGGACAGTAAATATATATTACACTCTATGTAAAATATCAAAAACTAAACCAAGTATATATTATATAATTTACATAAAATATCAAAAGTACATCAAATATATATTATATACTGTACAAAATATATCAAAAAGTACAGTAAATATATTTCATATGTTGTACATATAATATTAACTAAAAGTACACCAAATACATTTTACATACTGTAAATAAAATATAAAAAATTACAGTAAGTTTATATTATCTACTGTACATAAAATATCAAAAAGTACAGTAAATATATTTCACATATTGTACATATAATATTAACTAAAAGTACACCAAATACATTTTACAGACTGTAAATAAAATATAAAAAATTACAGTAAGTATATATTATCTACTGTACATAAAATATCAAAAAGTACACCAAATATGTGTTATATATACTGTAAATAAACTATCAAAATCTTCAGTAATTATATTTAATATACTGAACATAAAATATCAAAAATTACACCAAATGTATATTATACACTCTAAATAAAATATCAAAAAGGACAGTAAATATATATTACACGCTATGTAAAATATCAAATACTACACCAAATATATATTATATAATTTACATAAAATATCAAATGTACACCAAATATATATTATATATTGTACATAAAATATCAAAAAGTACAGTAAATATATTTCATATATTGTACATATAATATTAACTAAAAGTACACCAAATACATTTTACATACAGTAAATAAAATATCAAAAATTACAGTAAGTATATATTATCTACTGTACAAAAAATATGAAAAAGTACACCAAATATGTGTTACATATACTGTAAAAAAACTATCAAAATCTTCAGTAATTATATTTAATATACAGTTCATAAAATATCAAAAATTACACCAAATGTATATTATACACTCTAAATAAAATATCAAAAAGGACAGAAAATATATATTACACTCTATGTAAAATATCAAAAACTAAACCAAGTATATATTATATAATTTACATAAAATATCAAAAGTACATCAAATATATATTATATACTGTACAAAATATATCAAAAAGTACACTAAATATGTTTCATATGTTGTACATATAATATTAACTAAAAGTACACCAAATACATTTTACAGACTGTAAATAAAATATCAAAAATTACAGTAAGTATATATTATCTACTGTACATAAAATATCAAAAAGTACAACAAATATGTGTTATATATACTGTAAATAAACTATCAAAATCTTCAGTAATTATATTTAATATACTGAACATAAAATATTAAAAATTACACCAAATGTATATTATACACTCTAAATAAAATATCAAAAAGGACAGTAAATATATATTACACGCTATGTAAAATATCAAATACTACACCAAATATATATTATATAATTTACATAAAATATCAAATGTACACCAAATATATATTATATATTGTACATAAAATATCAAAAAGTACAGTAAATATATTTCATATATTGTACATATAATATTAACTAAAAGTACACCAAATACATTTTACATACAGTAAATAAAATATCAAAAATTACAGTAAGTATATATTATCTACTGTACAAAAAATATGAAAAAGTACACCAAATATGTGTTATATATACTGTAAAAAAACTATCAAAATCTTCAGTAATTATATTTAATATACAGTTCATAAAATATCAAAAATTACACCAAATGTATATTATACACTCTAAATTAAATATCAAAAAGGACAGTAAATATATATTACACTCTATGTAAAATATCAAAAACTAAACCAAGTATATATTATATAATTTACATAAAATATCAAAAGTACATCAAATATATATTATATACTGTACAAAATATATCAAAAGGTACAGTAAATATATTTCATATGTTGTACATATAATATTAACTAAAAGTACACCAAATACATTTTACATACTGTAAATAAATATAAAAAATTACAGTAAGTTTATATTATCTACTGTACATAAAATATCAAAAAGTACAGTAAATATATTTCACATATTGTACATATAATATTAACTAAAAGTACACCAAATACATTTTACAGACTGTAAATAAAATATAAAAAATTACAGTAAGTATATATTATCTACTGTACATAAAATATCAAAAAGTACACCAAATATGTGTTATATATACTGTAAATAAACTATCAAAATCTTCAGTAATTATATTTAATATACTGAACATAAAATATCAAAAATTACACCAAATGTATATTATACACTCTAAATAAAATATCAAAAAGGACAGTAAATATATATTACACGCTATGTAAAATATCAAATACTACACCAAATATATATTATATAATTTACATAAAATATCAAATGTACACCAAATATATATTATATATTGTACATAAAATATCAAAAAATACAGTAAATATATTTCATATATTGTACATATAATATTAACTAAAAGTACACCAAATACATTTTACATACAGTAAATAAAATATCAAAAATTACAGTAAGTATATATTATCTACTGTACAAAAAATATGAAAAAGTACACCATATATGTGTTATATATACTGTAAAAAAACTATCAAAATCTTCAGTAATTATATTTAATATACAGTTCATAAAATATCAAAAATTACACCAAATGTATATTATACACTCTAAATTAAATATCAAAAAGGACAGTAAATATATATTACACTCTATGTAAAATATCAAAAACTAAACCAAGTATATATTATATAATTTACATAAAATATCAAAAGTACATCAAATATATATTATATACTGTACAAAATATATCAAAAAGTACAGTAAATATATTTCATATGTTGTACATATAATATTAACTAAAAGTACACCAAATACATTTTACATACTGTAAATAAAACATAAAAAATTACAGTAAGTTTATATTATCTACTGTACATAAAATATCAAAAAGTACAGTAAATATATTTCACATATTGTACATATAATATTAACTAAAAGTACACCAAATACATTTTACATACTGTAAATAAAATATAAAAAATTACAGTAAGTTTATATTATCTACTGTACATAAAATATCAAAAAGTACAGTAAATATATTTCACATATTGTACATATAATATTAACTAAAAGTACACCAAATACATTTTACAGACTGTAAATAAAATATAAAAAATTACAGTAAGTATATATTATCTACTGTACATAAAATATCAAAAAGTACACCAAATATGTGTTATATATACTGTAAATAAACTATCAAAATCTTCAGTAATTATATTTAATATACTGAACATAAAATATCAAAAATTACACCAAATGTATATTATACACTCTAAATAAAATATCAAAAAGGACAGTAAGTATATATTACACGCTATGTAAAATATCAAATACTACACCAAATATATATTATATAATTTACATAAAATATCAAATGTACACCAAAGATATATTATATATTGTACATAAAATATCAAAAAGTACAGTAAATATATTTCATATATTGTACATATAATATTAACTAAAAGTACACCAAATACATTTTACATACAGTAAATAAAATATCAAAAATTACAGTAAGTATATATTATCTACTGTACAAAAAATATGAAAAAGTACACCAAATATGTGTTATATATACTGTAAAAAAACTATCAAAATCTTCAGTAATTATATTTAATATACAGTTCATAAAATATCAAAAATTACACCAAATGTATATTATACACTCTAAATTAAATATCAAAAAGGACAGTAAATATATATTACACTCTATGTAAAATATCAAAAACTAAACCAAGTATATATTATATAATTTACATAAAATATCAAAAGTACATCAAATATATATTATATACTGTACAAAATATATCAAAAAGTACAGTAAATATATTTCATATGTTGTACATATAATATTAACTAAAAGTACACCAAATACATTTTACATACTGTAAATAAAATATAAAAAATTACAGTAAGTTTATATTATCTACTGTACATAAAATATCAAAAAGTACAGTAAATATATTTCACATATTGTACATATAATATTAACTAAAAGTACACCAAATACATTTTACAGACTGTAAATAAAATATCAAAAATTACAGTAAGTATATATTATCTACTGTACATAAAATATCAAAAAGTACACCAAATATGTGTTATATATACTGTAAATAAACTATCAAAATCTTCAGTAATTATATTTAATATACTGAACATAAAATATCAAAAATTACACCAAATGTATATTATACACTCTAAATAAAATATCAAAAAGGACAGTAAATATATATTACACGCTATGTAAAATATCAAATACTACACCAAATATATATTATATAATTTACATAAAATATCAAATGTACACCAAATATATATTATATATTGTACATAAAATATCAAAAAGTACAGTAAATATATTTCATATATTGTACATATAATATTAACTAAAAGTACACCAAATACATTTTACATACAGTAAATAAAATATCAAAAATTACAGTAAGTATATATTATCTACTGTACAAAAAATATGAAAAAGTACACCAAATATGTGTTATATATACTGTAAAAAAACTATCAAAATCTTCAGTAATTATATTTAATATACAGTTCATAAAATATCAAAAATTACACCAAATGTATATTATACACTCTAAATTAAATATCAAAAAGGACAGTAAATATATATTACACTCTATGTAAAATATCAAAAACTAAACCAAGTATATATTATATAATTTACATAAAATATCAAAAGTACATCAAATATATATTATATACTGTACAAAATATATCAAAAGGTACAGTAAATATATTTCATATGTTGTACATATAATATTAACTAAAAGTACACCAAATACATTTTACATACTGTAAATAAAATATAAAAAATTACAGTAAGTTTATATTATCTACTGTACATAAAATATCAAAAAGTACACCAAATATGTGTTATATATACTGTAAATAAACTATCAAAATCTTCAGTAATTATATTTAATATACTGAACATAAAATATCAAAAATTACACCAAATGTATATTATACACTCTAAATAAAATATCAAAAAGGACAGTAAATATATATTACACGCTATGTAAAATATCAAATACTACACCAAATATATATTATATAATTTACATAAAATATCAAATGTACACCAAATATATATTATATATTGTACATAAAATATCAAAAAGTACAGTAAATATATTTCATATATTGTACATATAATATTAACTAAAAGTACACCAAATACATTTTACATACAGTAAATAAAATATCAAAAATTACAGTAAGTATATATTATCTACTGTACAAAAAATATGAAAAAGTACACCAAATATGTGTTATATATACTGTAAAAAAACTATCAAAATCTTCAGTAATTATATTTAATATACAGTTCATAAAATATCAAAAATTACACCAAATGTATATTATACACTCTAAATTAAATATCAAAAAGGACAGTAAATATATATTACACTCTATGTAAAATACCAAAAACTAAACCAAGTATATATTATATAATTTACATAAAATATCAAAAGTACATCAAATATATATTATATACTGTACAAAATATATCAAAAAGTACAGTAAATATATTTCATATGTTGTACATATAATATTAACTAAAAGTACACCAAATACATTTTACATACTGTAAATAAAATATAAAAAATTACAGTAAGTTTATATTATCTACTGTACATAAAATATCAAAAAGTACAGTAAATATATTTCACATATTGTACATATAATATTAACTAAAAGTACACCAAATACATTTTACATACTGTAAATAAAATATAAAAAATTACACTAAGTTTATATTATCTACTGTACATAAAATATCAAAAAGTACAGTAAATATATTTCACATATTGTACATATAATATTAACTAAAAGTACACCAAATACATTTTACAGACTGTAAATAAAATATAAAAAATTACAGTAAGTATATATTATCTACTGTACATAAAATATCAAAAAGTACACCAAATATGTGTTATATATACTGTAAATAAACTATCAAAATCTTCAGTAATTATATTTAATATACTGAACATAAAATATCAAAAATTACACCAAATGTATATTATACACTCTAAATAAAATATCAAAAAGGACAGTAAATATATATTACACGCTATGTAAAATATCAAATACTACACCAAATATATATTATATAATTTACATAAAATATCAAATGTACACCAAATATATATTATATATTGTACATAAAATATCAAAAAGTACAGTAAATATATTTCATATATTGTACATATAATATTAACTAAAAGTACACCAAATACATTTTACATACAGTAAATAAAATATCAAAAATTACAGTAAGTATATATTATCTACTGTACAAAAAATATGAAAAAGTACACCAAATATGTGTTATATATACTGTAAAAAAACTATCAAAATCTTCAGTAATTATATTTAATATACAGTTCATAAAATATCAAAAATTACACCAAATGTATATTATACACTCTAAATTAAATATCAAAAAGGACAGTAAATATATATTACACTCTATGTAAAATATCAAAAACTAAACCAAGTATATATTATATAATTTACATAAAATATCAAAAGTACATCAAATATATATTATATACTGTACAAAATATATCAAAAAGTACAGTAAATATATTTCATATGTTGTACATATAATATTAACTAAAAGTACACCAAATACATTTTACATACTGTAAATAAAATATAAAAAATTACAGTAAGTTTATATTATCTACTGTACATAAAATATCAAAAAGTACAGTAAATATATTTCACATATTGTACATATAATATTAACTAAAAGTACACCAAATACATTTTACAGACTGTAAATAAAATATAAAAAATTACAGTAAGTATATATTATCTACTGTACATAAAATATCAAAAAGTACACCAAATATGTGTTATATATACTGTAAATAAACTATCAAAATCTTAAGTAATTATATTTAATATACTGAACATAAAATATCAAAAATTACACCAAATGTATATTATACACTCTAAATAAAATATCAAAAAGGACAGTAAATATATATTACACGCTATGTAAAATATCAAATACTACACCAAATATATATTATATAATTTACATAAAATATCAAATGTACACCAAATATATATTATATATTGTACATAAAATATCAAAAAGTACAGTAAATATATTTCATATATTGTACATATAATATTAACTAAAAGTACACCAAATACATTTTACATACAGTAAATAAAATATCAAAAATTACAGTAAGTATATATTATCTACTGTACAAAAAATATGAAAAAGTACACCAAATATGTGTTATATATACTGTAAAAAAACTATCAAAATCTTCAGTAATTATATTTAATATACAGTTCATAAAATATCAAAAATTACACCAAATGTATATTATACACTCTAAATTAAATATCAAAAAGGACAGTAAATATATATAATCCACTCTATGTAAAATATCAAAAACTAAACCAAGTATATATTATATAATTTACATAAAATATCAAAAGTACATCAAATATATATTATATACTGTACAAAATATATCAAAAAGTACAGTAAATATATTTCATATGTTGTACATATAATATTAACTAAAAGTACACCAAATACATTTTACATACTGTAAATAAAATATAAAAAATTACAGTAAGTTTATATTATCTACTGTACATAAAATATCAAAAAGTACAGTAAATATATTTCACATATTGTACATATAATATTAACTAAAAGTACACCAAATACATTTTACAGACTGTAAATAAAATATCAAAAATTACAGTAAGTATATATTATCTACTGTACATAAAATATCAAAAAGTACACCAAATATGTGTTATATATACTGTAAATAAACTATCAAAATCTTCAGTAATTATATTTAATATACTGAACATAAAATATCAAAAATTACACCAAATGTATATTATACACTCTAAATAAAATATCAAAAAGGACAGTAAATATATATTACACGCTATGTAAAATATCAAATACTACACCAAATATATATTATATAATTTACATAAAATATCAAATGTACACCAAATATATATTATATATTGTACATAAAATATCAAAAAGTACAGTAAATATATTTCATATATTGTACATATAATATTAACTAAAAGTACACCAAATACATTTTACATACAGTAAATAAAATATCAAAAATTACAGTAAGTATATATTATCTACTGTACAAAAAATATGAAAAAGTACACCAAATAGGTGTTATATATACTGTAAAAAAACTATCAAAATCTTCAGTAATTATATTTAATATACAGTTCATAAAATATCAAAAATTACACCAAATGTATATTATACACTCTAAATTAAATATCAAAAAGGACAGTAAATATATATTACACTCTATGTAAAATATCAAAAACTAAACCAAGTATATATTATATAATTTACATAAAATATCAAAAGTACATCAAATATATATTATATACTGTACAAAATATATCAAAAAGTACAGTAAATATATTTCATATGTTGTACATATAATATTAACTAAAAGTACACCAAATACATTTTACATACTGTAAATAAAATATAAAAAATTACAGTAAGTTTATATTATCTACTGTACATAAAATATCAAAAAGTACAGTAAATATATTTCACATATTGTACATATAATATTAACTAAAAGTACACCAAATACATTTTACAGACTGTAAATAAAATATAAAAAATTACAGTAAGTATATATTATCTACTGTACATAAAATATCAAAAAGTACACCAAATATGTGTTATATATACTGTAAATAAACTATCAAAATCTTCAGTAATTATATTTAATATACTGAACATAAAATATCAAAAATTACACCAAATGTATATTATACACTCTAAATAAAATATCAAAAAGGACAGTAAATATATATTACACGCTATGTAAAATATCAAATACTACACCAAATATATATTATATAATTTACATAAAATATCAAATGTACACCAAATATATATTATATATTGTACATAAAATATCAAAAAGTACAGTAAATATATTTCATATATTGTACATATAATATTAACTAAAAGTACACCAAATACATTTTACATACAGTAAATAAAATATCAAAAATTACAGTAAGTATATATTATCTACTGTACAAAAAATATGAAAAAGTACACCAAATATGTGTTATATATACTGTAAAAAAACTATCAAAATCTTCAGTAATTATATTTAATATACAGTTCATAAAATATCAAAAATTACACCAAATGTATATTATACACTCTAAATTAAATATCAAAAAGGACAGTAAATATATATTACACTCTATGTAAAATATCAAAAACTAAACCAAGTATATATTATATAATTTTCATAAAATATCAAAAGTACATCAAATATATATTATATACTGTACAAAATATATCAAAAAGTACAGTAAATATATTTCAAATGTTGTACATATAATATTAACTAAAAGTACACCAAATACATTTTACATACTGTAAATAAAATATAAAAAATTACAGTAAGTTTATATTATCTACTGTACATAAAATATCAAAAAGTACAGTAAATATATTTCACATATTGTACATATAATATTAACTAAAAGTACACCAAATACATTTTACAGACTGTAAATAAAATATAAAAAATTACAGTAAGTATATATTATCTACTGTACATAAAATATCAAAAAGTACACCAAATATGTGTTATATATACTGTAAATAAACTATCAAAATCTTCAGTAATTATATTTAATATACAGTTCATAAAATATCAAAAATTACACCAAATGTATATTATACACTCTAAATTAAATATCAAAAAGGACAGTAAATATATATTATACTCTATGTAAAATATCAAAAACTAAACCAAGTATATATTATATAATTTACATAAAATATCAAAAGTACATCAAATATATATTATATACTGTACAAAATATATCAAAAAGTACAGTAAATATATTTCATATGTTGTACATATAATATTAACTAAAAGTACACCAAATACATTTTACATACTGTAAATAAAATATAAAAAATTACAGTAAGTTTATATTATCTACTGTACATAAAATATCAAAAAGTACAGTAAATATATTTCACATATTGTACATATAATATTAACAAAAAGTACACCAAATACATTTTATATACTGTAAATAAAATATCAAAAATTACAGTAAATATATAGTACATACTATACATAAAATATCAAAAAGTACACCAAATATGTGTTATATATACTGTAAATAAACTATCAAAAACTACAGTAATTATATTCAATATACTGTACATAAAATATCAAAAATTACTCCAAATGTACATTATATGGTGTAAATAAAATATCCAAAATACAGTAAATATATATTACACACCCTATGTAAAATATCCAAATTTACACCAAATATATATTATATAATTTACAAAAAATATCGGAAGGTCACCAAATATATCTTATATACTGTATGTAAAATATCAAAAAGTACAGTAAATATATTACATATATTGTACATATAATATTAACTAAAAGTACACCAAATACATTTTATATACTGTAAATAAAATATCAAAAATTACAGTAAATATATATTACATACTGTACATAAAATATCAAAAAGTACACCAAATATGTGTTATATATACTGTGCACTATCAAAAACTACAGTAATTATATTTCATATACTGTACATAAAATTTCAAAAATCACACCAAATGTATATTATATACCGTAAATAAAATATCAAAAAGGACAGTGAATATATATGACACACACTATGTAAAATATCAAAAACTACACCAAGTATATATTTTATAATTTACAATAAATATCAAAGGACACCAAATGTATCTCATATACTGTACATAAAATATCAAAAAGTACAGTAAATATATTTCATATATTGTACATATAATATTAACTAAAAGTACACCAAATACATTTTATATACTGTAAATAAAATATCAAAAATTACAGTAAATATATAGTACATACTGTACATAAAATATCAAAAAGTACACCAAATATGTGTTATGTATACTGTAAACTATCAAAAACTACACTAATTATATTTAATAAACTGTACATAAAATTTCACAAATCACACCAAATGTATATTATATACCGTAAATAAAATATCAAAAAGGACAGTGAATATATAAGACACACACTATGTAAAATATCAAAAACTACACCAAGTATATATTTTATAATTTACAATAAATATCAAAGGACACCAAATATATCTCATATACTGTACATAAAATATCAAAAAGTACAGTAAATATATTTCATATATTGTACATATAATATTAACTAAAAGTACACCAAATACATTTTATATACTGTAAATAAAATATCAAAAAGTACAGTAAATATATATTACATACTGTACATAAAATATCAAAAATTACACCAAACATGTGTTATATATACTGTAAATAAACTATCAAAAACTACAGTAATTATATTTAATATACTGTAAATAAAATGTCAAAAATTACTCCAAATGTACATTATATAGTGTAAATAATATATCCAAAATACAGTAAATATATATTACACACCCTATGTAAAATATCAAATATTACACCAAATATACATTATATAATTTACAAAAAATATCGGAAGGACACCAAATATATCCTATATACTGTACGTAAAATATCAAAAACTACAGTAAATATATTTCATATATTGTACATATAATATTAACTAAAAGTACACCAAATACATTTAATATACTGTAAATAAAATATCAAAAATTACAGTAAATATATATTACATACTATACATAAAATATCAAAAAGTACACCAAATATGTGTTTTATATGCTGTAAATAAACTATTAAAAACTACGGTAATTATATTCAATATACTGTACATAAAATATCAAAAATTACTCCAAATGTACATTATATGGTGTAAATAAAATATCCAAAATACAGTAAATATATATTACACACCCTATGTAAAATATCCAAATTTACACCAAATGTATATTATATAATTTACAAAAAATATCGGAAGGTCACCAAATATATCTTATATACTGTATGTAAAATATCAAAAAGTACAGTAAATATATTACCTGTATTGTACATATAATATTAACTAAAAGTACACCAAATACATTTTATATACTGTAAATAAAATACCAAAAATTACAGTAAATTTATATTACATACTGTACATAAAATATCAAAAAGTACACCAAATATGTGTTATATATACTGTAAACTATCAAAAACTACAGTAATTATATTTAATATACTGTACATAAAATTTCAAAAATCACACCAAATGTATATTATATACCGTAAATAAAATATCAAAAAGGACAGTGAATATATATGACACACACTATGTAAAATATCAAAAACTACACCAAGTATATATTTTATAATTTACAATAAATATCAAAGGACACCAAATATATCTCATGTACTGTACATAAAATATCAAAAAGTACAGTAAATATATTTCATATGTTGTACATATAATATTAACTAAAAGTACACCAAATACATTTTATATACTGTAAATAAAATATCAAAAAGTACAGTAAATATATATTACATACTGTACATAAAATATCAAAAATTACACCAAACATGTGTTATATATACTGTAAATAAACTATCAAAAACTACAGTAATTATATTTAATATACTGTACATAAAATGTCAAAAATTACTCCAAATGTACATTATATAGTGTAAATAATATATCCAAAATACAGTAAATATATATTACACACCCTATTTAAAATATCAAATATTACACCAAATATACATTATATAACTTACAAAAAATATCGGAAGGACACCAAATATATCCTATATACTGTACGTAAAATATCAAAAACTACAGTAAATATATTTCATTTATTGTACATATAATATTAACTAAAAGTACACCAAATACATTTTATATACTGTAAATAAAATATCAAAAATTACAGTAAATATATAGTACATACTATACATAAAATATCAAAAAGTACACCAAATATGTGTTACATATACTGTAAATAAACTATCAAAAACTACAGTAATTATATTCAATATACTGTACATAAAATATCAAAAATTACTCCAAATGTACATTATATGGTGTAAATAAATTATCCAAAATACAGTAAATATATATTACACACCCTATGTAAAATATCCAAATTTACACAAAATATATATTATATAATTTACAAAAAATATCGGAAGGTCACCAAATATATCTTATATACTGTATGTAAAATATCAAAAAGTACAGTAAATATATTACATATATTGTACATATAATATTAACTAAAAGTACACCAAATACATTTTATATACTGTAAATAAAATATCAAAAATTACAGTAAATATATATTACATACTGTACATAAAATATCAAAAAGTACACCAAATATGTGTTATATATACTGTAAACTATCAAAAACTACAGTAATTATATTTAATATACTGTACATAAAATTTCAAAAATCACACCAAATGTATATTATATACTGTAAATAAAATATCAAAAAGGACAGTGAATATATATGACACACACTATGTAAAATATCAAAAACTACACCAAGTATATATTTTATAATTTACAATAAATATCAAAGGACACCAAATGTATCTCATATACTGTACATAAAATATCAAAAAGTACAGTAAATATATTTCATATATTGTACATATAATATTAACTAAAAGTACACAAATACATTTTATATACTGTAAATAAAATATCAAAAATTACAGTAAATATATATTACATACTGTACATAAAATATCAAAAAGTACACCAAATATGTGTTATATATACTGTAAACTATCAAAAACTACAGTAATTATATTTAATATACTGTACATAAAATTTCAAAAATCACACCAAATGTATATTATATACCGTAAATAAAATATCAAAAAGGACAGTGAATATATATGACACACACTATGTAAAATATCAAAAACTACACCAAGTATATATTTTATAATTTACAATAAATATCAAAGGACACCAAATATATCTCATATACTGTACATAAAATATCAAAAAGTACAGTAAATATATTTCATATATTGTACATATAATATTAACTAAAAGTACACCAAATACATTTTATATACTGTAAATAAAATATCAAAAAGTACAGTAAATATATATTACATACTGTACATAAAATATCAAAAATTACACCAAACATGTGTTATATATACTGTAAATAAACTATCAAAAACTACAGTAATTATATTTAATATACTGTACATAAAATGTCAAAAATTACTCCAAATGTACATTATATAGTGTAAATAATATATCCAAAATACAGTAAATATATATTACACACCCTATGTAAAATATCAAATATTACACCAAATATACATTATATAATTTACAAAAAATATCGGAAGGACACCAAATATATCCTATATACTGTACGTAAAATATCAAAAACTACAGTAAATATATTTCATATATTGTACATGTAATATTAACTAAAAGTACACCAAATACATTTTATATACTGTAAATAAAATATCAAAAATTACAGTAAATATATAGTACATACTATACATAAAATATCAGAAAGTACACCAAATATGTGTTATATATACTGTAAATAAACTATCAAAAACTACAGTAATTATATTCAATATACTGTACATAAAATATCAAAAATTACTCCAAATGTACATTATATGGTGTAAATAAAATATCCAAAATACAGTAAATATATATTACACACTCTATGTAAAATATCCAAATTTACACCAAATATATATTATATAATTTACAAAAAATATCGGAAGGTCACCAAATATATCTTATATACTGTATGTAACATATCAAAAAGTACAGTAAATATATTACATATATTGTACATATAATATTAACTAAAAGTACACCAAATATATTTTATATACTGTAAATAAAATATCAAAAATTACAGTAAATATATATTACATACTGTACATAAAATATTAAAAAGTACACCAAATATGTGTTATATATACTGTAAACTATCAAAAACTACAGTAATTATATTTAATATACTGTACATAAAATTTCAAAAATCACACCAATTGTATATTATATACCGTAAATAAAATATCAAAAAGGACAGTGAATATATATGACACACACTATGTAAAATATCAAAAACTACACCAAGTATATATTTTATAATTTACAATAAATATCAAAGGACACCAAATATATCTCATATACTGTACATAAAATATCAAAAAGTACAGTAAATATATTTCATATATTGTACATATAATATTAACTAAAAGTACTCCAAATACATTTTATATACTGTAAATAAAATATCAAAAAGTACGGTAAATATATATTACATACTGTACATAAAATATCAAAAATTACACCAAACATGTGTTATATATACTGTAAATAAACTATCAAAAACTACAGTAATTATATTTAATATACTGTAGATAAAATGTCAAAAATTACTCCAAATGTACATTATATAGTGTAAATAATATATCCAAAATACAGTAAATATATATTACACACCCTATGTAAAATATCAAATATTACACCAAATATACATTATATAATTTACAAAAAATATCGGAAGGACACCAAATATATCCTATATACTGTACGTAAAATATCAAAAACTACAGTAAATATATTTCATATATTGTACATATAATATTAACTAAAAGTACACCAAATACATTTTATATACTGTAAATAAAATATCAAAAATTACAGTAAATATATAGTACATACTATACATAAAATATCAAAAAGTACACCAAATATGTGTTATATATTCTGTAAATAAACTATCAAAAACTACAGTAATTATATTCAATATACTGTACATAAAATATCAAAAATTACTCCAAATGTACATTATATGGTGTAAATAAAATATCCAAAATACAGTAAATATATATTACACACCCTATGTAAAATATCCAAATTTACACCAAATATATATTATATAATTTACAAAAAATAACGGAAGGTCACCAAATATATCTTATATGCTGTATGTAAAATATCAAAAAGTACAGTAAATATATTACATATATTGTACATATAATATTAACTAAAATTACACCAAATACATTTTATATACTGTAAATAAAATATCAAAAATTACAGTAAATATATATTACATACTGTACATAAAATATCAAAAAGTACACCAAATATGTGTTATATATACTGTAAACTATCAAAAACTACAGTAATTATATTTAATATACTGTACATAAAATTTCAAAAATCACACCAATTGTATATTATATACCGTAAATAAAATATCAAAAAGGACAGTGAATATATATGACACACACTATGTAAAATATCAAAAACTACACCAAGTATATATTTTATAATTTACAATAAATATCAAAGGACACCAAATATATCTCATATACTGTACATAAAATATCAAAAAGTACAGTAAATATATTTCATATATTGTACATATAATATTAACTAAAAGTACACCAAATACATTTTATATACTGTAAATTAAATATCAAAAAGTACAGTAAATATATATTACATACTGTACATAAAATATCAAAAATTACACCAAACATGTGTTATATATACTGTAAATAAACTATCAAAACTACAGTAATTATATTTAATATACTGTAAATAAAATGTCAAAAATTACTCCAAATGTACATTATATAGTGTAAATAATATATCCAAAATACAGTAAATATATATTACACACCCTATGTAAAATATCAAATATTACACCAAATATACATTATATAATTTACAAAAAATATCGGAAGGACACCAAATATATCCTATATACTGTACGTAAAATATCAAAAACTACAGTAAATATATTTCATATATTGTACATATAATATTAACTAAAAGTACACCAAATACATTTTATATACTGTAAATAAAATATCAAAAATTACAGTAAATATATAGTACATACTATACATAAATTATCAAAAAGTACACCAAATATGTGTTATATATACTGTAAATAAACTATCAAAAACTACAGTAATTATATTCAATATACTGTACATAAAATATCAAAAATTACTCCAAAAGTACATTATATGGTGTAAATAAAATATCCAAAATACAGTAAATATATATTACACACCCTATGTAAAATATCCAAATTTACACCAAATATATATTATATAATTTACAAAAAATATCGGAAGGTCACCAAATATATCTTATATACTGTATGTAAAATATCAAAAAGTACAGTAAATATATTACATATATTGTACATATAATATTAACTAAAAGTACACCAAATACATTTTATATACTGTAAATAAAATATCAAAAATTACAGTAAATATATATTACATACTGTACATAAAATATCAAAAAGTACACCAAATATGTGTTATATATACTGTAAACTATCAAGAACTACAGTAATTATATTTAATAATCTGTACATAAAATTTCAAAAATCACACCAAATGTATATTATATACCGTAAATAAAATATCAAAAAGGACAGTGAATATATATGACACACACTATGTAAAATATCAAAAACTACACCAAGTATATATTTTATAATTTACAATAAATATCAAAGGACACAAATGTATCTCATATACTGTACATAAAATATCAAAAAGTACAGTAAATATATTTCATATATTGTACATACAATATTAACTAAAAGTACACCAAATACATTTTATATACTGTAAATAAAATATCAAAAATTACAGTAAATATATATTACATACTGTACATAAAATATCAGAAAGTACACCAAATATGTGTTATATATACTGTAAACTATCAAAAACTACAGTAATTATATTTAATAAACTGTACATAAAATTTCAAAAATCACACCAAATGTATATTATATACCGTAAATAAAATATCAAAAAGGACAGTGAATATATATGACACACACTATGTAAAATATCAAAAACTACACCAAGTATATATTTTATAATTTACAATAAATATCAAAGGACACCAAATATATCTCATATACTGTACATAAAATATCAAAAAGTACAGTAAATATATTCCATATATTGTACATATAATATTAACTAAAAGTACACCAAATACATTTTATATACTGTAAATAAAATATCAAAAAGTACGGTAAATATATATTACATACTGCACATAAAATATCAAAAATTACACCAAACATGTGTTATATATACTGTAAATAAACTATCAAAAACTACAGTAATTATATTTAATATACTGTAGATAAAATGTCAAAAATTACTCCAAATGTACGTTATATAGTGTAAATAATATATCCAAAATACAGTAAATATATATTACACACCCTATGTAAAATATCAAATATTACACCAAATATACATTATATAATTTACAAAAAATATCGGAAGGACACCAAATATATCCTATATACTGTACGTAAAATATCAAAAACTACAGTAAATATATTTCATATATTGTACATATAATATTAACTAAAAGTACACCAAATACATTTTATATACTGTGAATAAAATATCAAAAATTACAGTAAATATATAGTACATACTATACATAAAATATCAAAAAGTACACCAAATATGTGTTATATATACTGTAAATAAACTATCAAAAACTACAGTAATTATATTCAATATACTGTACATAAAATATCAAAAATTACTCCAAATGTACATTATATGGTGTAAATAAAATATCCAAAATACAGTAAATATATATTACACACCCTATGTAAAATATCCAAATTTACACCAAATATATATTATATAATTTACAAAAAATAACGGAAGGTCACCAAATATATCTTATATACTGTATGTAAAATATCAAAAAGTACAGTAAATATATTACATATATTGTACATATAATATTAACTAAAAGTACACCAAATACATTTTATATACTGTAAATAAAATATCAAAAATTACAGTAAATATATATTACATACTGTACATAAAATATGAAAAAGTACACCAAATATGTGTTATATATACTGTAAGCTATCAAAAACTACAGTAATTATATTTAATATACTGTACATAAAATTTCAAAAATCACACCAAATGTATATTATATACCGTAAATAAAATATCAAAAAGGACAGTGAATATATATGACACACACTATGTAAAATCTCAAAAACTGCACCAAGTACATATTTTATAATTTACAATAAATATCAAAGGACACCAAATATATCTCATATACTGTACATAAAATATCAAAAAGTACAGTAAATATATTTCATATATTGTACATATAATATTAACTAAAAGTACACCAAATACATTTTATATACTGTAAATAAAATATCAAAAAGTACAGTAAATATATATTACATACTGTACATAAAATATCAAAAATTACACCAAACATGTGTTATATATACTGTAAATAAACTATCAAAAACTACAGTAATTATATTTAATATACTGTAAATAAAATGTCAAAAATTACTCCAAATGTACATTATATAGTGTAAATAATATATGCAAAATACAGTAAATATATATTACACACCCTATGTAAAATATCAAATATTACACCAAATATACATTATATAATTTACAAAAAATATCGGAAGGACACCAAATATATCCTATATACTGTACGTAAAATATCAAAAACTACAGTAAATATATTTCATATATTGTACATATAATATTAACTAAAAGTACACCAAATACATTTTATATACTGTAAATAAAATATCAAATATTACAGTAAATATATAGTACATACTATACATAAAATATCAAAAAGTACACCAAATATGTGTTATATATACTGTAAATAAACTATCAAAAACTACAGTAATTATATTCAATATACTGTACATAAAATATCAAAAATTACTCCAAATGTACATTATATGGTGTAAATAAAATATCCAAAATACAGTAAATATATATTACACACCCTATGTAAAATATCCAAATTTACACCAAATATATATTATATAATTTACAAAAAATAACGGAAGGTCACCAAATATATCTTATATACTGTATGTAAAATATCAAAAAGTACAGTAAATATATTACATATATTGTACATATAATATTAACTAAAAGTACACCAAATACATTTTATATTCTGTAAATAAAATATCAAAAATTACAGTAAATATATATTACATACTGTACATAAAATACCAAAAAGTACACCAAATATGTGTTATATATACTGTAAACTATCAAAAACTACAGTAATTATATTTAATATACTGTACATAAAATTTCAAAAATCACACCAAATGTATATTATATACCGTAAATAAAATATCAAAAAGGACAGTGAATATATATGACACACACTATGTAAAATATCAAAAACTACACCAAGTATATATTTTATAATTTACAATAAATATCAAAGGACACCAAATATATCTCATATACTGTACATAAAATATCAAAAAGTACAGTAAATATATTTCATTTATTGTACATATAATATTAACTAAAAGTACACCAAATACATTTTATATACTGTAAATAAAATATCAAAAAGTACAGTAAATATATATTACATACTGTACATAAAATATCAAAAATTACACCAAACATGTGTTATATATACTGTAAATAAACTATCAAAAACTACAGTAATTATATTTAATATACTGTACATAAAATGTCAAAAATTACTCCAAATGTACATTATATAGTGTAAATAATATATCCAAAATACAGTGAATATATATTACACAACCTATGTAAAATATCAAATATTACACCAAATATACATTATATAATTTACAAAAAATATCGGAAGGACACCAAATATATCCTATATACTGTACGTAAAATATCAAAAACTACAGTAAATATATTTCATATATTGTACATATAATATTAACTAAAAGTACACCAAATACATTTTATATACTGTAAATAAAATATCAAAAATTACAGTAAATATATAGTACATACTATACATAAAATATCAAAAAGTACACCAAATATGTGTTATATATACTGTAAATAAACTATCAAAAACTACAGTAATTATATTCAATATACTGTACATAAAATATCAAAAATTACTCCAAATGTACATTATATGGTGTAAATAAAATATCCAAAATACAGTAAATATATATTACACACTCAATGTAAAATATCCAAATTTACACCAAATATATATTATATAATTTACAAAAAATATCGGAAGGTCACCAAATATATCTTATATACTCTATGTAAAATATCAAAAAGTACAGTAAATATATTACATATATTGTACATATAATATTAACTAAAAGTACACCAAATATATTTTATATACTGTAAATAAAATATCAAAAATTACAGTAAATATATATTACATAGTGTACATAAAATATAAAAAGTACACCAAATATGTGTTTTATATACTGTAAACTATCAAAAACTACAGTAATTATATTTAATATACTGTACATAAAATTTCAAAAATCACACCAATTGTATATTATATACCGTAAATAAAATATCAAAAAGGACAGTGAATATATATGACACACACTATGTAAAATATCAAAAACTACACCAAGTATATATTTTATAATTTACAATAAATATCAAAGGACACCAAATATATCTCATATACTGTACATAAAATATCAAAAAGTACAGTAAATATATTTCATATATTGTACATATAATATTAACTAAAAGTACACCAAATACATTTTATATACTGTAAATAAAATATCAAAAAGTACAGTAAATATATATTACATACTGTACATAAAATGTCAAAAATTACACCAAACATGTGTTATATATACTGTAAATAAACTATCAAAAACTACAGTAATTATATTTAATATACTGTACATAAAATGTCAAAAATTACTCCAAATGTACATTATATAGTGTAAATAATATATCCAAAATACAGTAAATATATATTACACACCCTATGTAAAATATCAAATATTACACCAAATATACATTATATAATTTACAAAAAATATCGGAAGGACACCAAATATATCCTATACACTGTACGTAAAATATCAAATCTACAGTAAATATATTTCATATATTGTACATATAATATTAACTAAAAGTACACCAAATACATTTTATATACTGTAAATAAAATATCAAAAATTACAGTAAATATATATTACATACTATACATAAAATATCAAAAAGTACACCAAATATGTGTTATATATACTCTAAATAAACTATTAAAAACTACAGTAATTATATTCAATATACTGTACATACAATATCAAAAATTACTCCAAATGTACATTATATGGTGTAAATAAAATATCCAAAATACAGTAAATATATATTACACACCCTATGTAAAATATCCAAATTTACACAAAATATATATTATATAATTTACAAAAAATATCGGAAGGTCACCAAATATATCTTATATACTGTATGTAAAATATCAAAAAGTACAGTAAATATATTACATATATTGTACATATAATATTAACTAAAAGTACACCAAATACATTTTATATACTTTAAATAAAATATCAAAAATTACAGTAAATATATATTACATACTGTACATAAAATATCAAAAAGTACACCAAATATGTGTTATATATACTGTAAACTATCAAAAACTACAGTAATTATATTTAATATACTGTACATAAAATTTCAAAAATCACACCAAATGTATATTATATACCGTAAATAAAATATCAAAAAGGACAGTGAATATATATGACACACACTATGTAAAATATCAAAAACTACACCAAGTATATATTTTATAATTTACAATAAATATCAAAGGACACCAAATATATCTCATATACTGTACATAAAATATCAAAAAGTACAGTAAATATATTTCATATATTGTACATATAATATTAACTAAAAGTACACCAAATACATTTTATATACTGTAAATAAAATATCAAAAATTACAGTAAATATATATTACATACTGTACATAAAATATCAAAAAGTACACCAAATATGTGTTATATATACTGTGCACTATCAAAAACTACAGTAATTATATTTAATATACTGTACATAAAATTTCAAAAATCACACCAAATGTATATTATATACCGTAAATAAAATATCAAAAAGGACAGTGAATATATATGACACACACTATGTAAAATATCCAAAACTACACCAAGTATATATTTTATAATTTACAATAAATATCAAAGGACACCAAATGTATCTCATATACTGTACATAAAATATCAAAAAGTACAGTAAATATATTTCATATATTGTACATATAATATTAACTAAAAGTACACCAAATACATTTTATATACTGTAAATAAAATATCAAAAATTACAGTAAATATATATTACATACTGTACATAAAATATCAAAAAGTACACCAAATATGTGTTATGTATACTGTAAACTATCAAAAACTACAGTAATTATATTTAATAAACTGTACATAAAATTTCAAAAATCACACCAAATGTATATTATATACCGTAAATAAAATATCAAAAAGGACAGTGAATATATATGACACACACTATGTAAAATATCAAAAACTACACCAAGTATATATTTTATAATTTACAATAAATATCAAAGGACACCAAATATATCTCATATACTGTACATAAAATATCAAAAAGTACAGTAAATATATTTCATATATTGTACATATAATATTAACTAAAAGTACACCAAATACATTTTATATACTGTAAATAAACTATCAAAAAGTACAGTAAATATATATTACATACTGTACATAAAATATCAAAAAGTACACCAAATATGTGTTATATATACTGTAAATAAACTATCAAAAACTACAGTAATTATATTTAATATACTGTACATAAAATGTCAAAAATTACTCCAAATGTACATTATATAGTGTAAATAATATATCCAAAATACAGTAAATATATATTACACACCCTATGTAAAATATCAAATATTACACCAAATATACATTATATAATTTACAAAAAATATCGGAAGGACACCAAATATATCCTATATACTGTACGTAAAATATCAAATCTACAGTAAATATATTTCATATATTGTACATATAATATTAACTAAAAGTACACCAAATACATTTTATATACTGTAAATAAAATATCAAAAATTACAGTAAATATATACTACATACTATACATAAAATATCAAAAAGTACACCAAATATGTGTTATATATACTGTAAATAAACTATTAAAAACTACAGTAATTATATTCAATATACTGTACATACAATATCAAAAATTACTCCAAATGTACATTATATGGTGTAAATAAAATATCCAAAATACAGTAAATATATATTACACACCCTATGTAAAATATCCAAATTTACACAAAATATATATTATATAATTTACAAAAAATATCGGAAGGTCACCAAATATATCTTATATACTGTATGTAAAATATCAAAAAGTACAGTAAATATATTACATATATTGTACATATAATATTAACTAAAAGTACACCAAATACATTTTATATACTGTAAATAAAATATCAAAAATTACAGTAAATATATATTACATACTGTACATAAAATATCAAAAAGTACACCAAATATGTGTTATATATACTGTAAACTATCAAAAACTACAGTAATTATATTTAATATACTGTACATAATATTTCAAAAATCACACCAAATGTATATTATATACCGTAAATAAAATATCAAAAAGGACAGTGAATATATATGACACACACTATGTAAAATATCAAAAACTACACCAAGTATATATTTTATAATTTACAATAAATATCAAAGGACACCAAATATATCTCATATACTGTACATAAAATATCAAAAAGTACAGTAAATATATTTCATATATTGTACATATAATATTAACTAAAAGTACACCAAATACATTTTATATACTGTAAATAAAATATCAAAAAGTACAGTAAATATATATTACATACTGTACATAAAATATCAAAAATTACACCAAACATGTGTTATATATACTGTAAATAAACTATCAAAAACTACAGCAATTATATTTAATATACTGTACATAAAATGTCAAAAATTACTCCAAATGTACATTATATAGTGTAAATAATATATCCAAAATACAGTAAATATATATTACACACCCTATGTAAAATATCAAATATTACACCAAATATACATTATATAATTTACAAAAAATATCGGAAGGACACCAAATATATCCTATATACTGTACGTAAAATATCAAAAACTACAGTAAATATATTTCATATATTGTACATATAACATTAACTAAAAGTACACCAAATACATTTTATATACTGTAAATAAAATATCAAAAATTACAGTAAATATATAGTACATACTATACATAAAATATCAAAAAGTACACCAAATATGTGTTATATATACTGTAAATAAACTATTAAAAACTACAGTAATTATATTCAATATACTGTGCATAAAATATCAAAAATTACTCCAAATGTACATTATATGGTGTAAATAAAATATCCAAAATACAGTAAATATATATTACACACCCTATGTAAAATATCCAAATTTACACCAAATATATATTATATAATTTACAAAAAATATTGGAAGGTCACCAAATATATCTTATATACTGTATGTAAAATATCAAATAGTACAGTAAATATATTACATATATTGTACATATAATATTAACTAAAAGTACACCAAATACATTTTATATACTGTAAATAAAATATCAAAAATTACAGTAAATATATATTACATACTGTACATAAAATATCAAAAAGTACACCAAATATGTGTTATATATACTGTAAACTATCAAAAACTACAGTAATTATATTTAATATACTGTACATAAAATTTCAAAAATCACACCAAATGTATATTATATACCGTAAATAAAATATCAAAAAGGACAGTGAATATATATGACACACACTATGTAAAATATCAAAAACTACACCAAGTATATATTTTATAATTTACAATAAATATCAAAGGACACCAAATATATCTCATGTACTGTACATAAAATATCAAAAAGTACAGTAAATATATTTCATATATTGTACATATAATATTAACTAAAATTATACCAAATACATTTTATATACTGTAAATAAACTATCAAAAAGTACAGTAAATATATATTACATACTGTACGTAAAATATCAAAAATTACACCAAACATGTGTTATATATACTGTAAATAAACTATCAAAAACTACAGTATTTATATTTAATATACTGTACATAAAATGTCAAAAATTACTCCAAATGTACATTATATAGTGTAAATAATATATCCAAAATACAGTAAATATATATTACACACCCTATGTAAAATATCAAATATTACACCAAATATACATTATATAATTTACATTAAATATCGGAAGGACACCAAATATATCCTATATACAGTACGTAAAATATCAAAAACTACAGTAAATATATTTCATATATTGTACATATAATATTAACTAAAAGTACACCAAATACATTTTATATACTGTAAATAAAATATCAAAATTACAGTAAATATATATTACATACTATACATAAAATATCAAAAAGTACACCAAATATGTGTTATATATACTGTAAATAAACTATTAAAAACTACAGTAATTATATTCAATATACTGTACATAAAATATCAAAAATTACTCCAAATGTACATTATATGGTGTAAATAAAATATCCAAAATACAGTAAATATATATTACACACCCTATGTAAAATATCCAAATTTACACCAAATATATATTATATAATTTACAAAAAATATCGGAAGGTCACCAAATATATCTTATATACTGTATGTAAAATATCAAAAAGTACAGTAAATATATTACATATATTGTACATATAATATTAACTAAAAGTACACCAAATACATTTTATATACTGTAAATAAAATATCAAAAATTACAGTAAATATATATTACATACTGTACATAAAATATCAAAAAGTACACCAAATATGTGTTATATATACTGTAAACTATCAAAAACTACAGTAATTATATTTAATATACTGTACATAAAATTTCAAAAATCACACCAAATGTATATTATATACCGTAAATAAAATATCAAAAAGGACAGTGAATATATATGACACACACTATGTAAAATATCAAAAACTACACCAAGTATATATTTTATAATTTACAATAAATATCAAAGGACACCAAATATATCTCATATACTGTACATAAAATATCAAAAAGTACAGTAAATATATTTCATATATTGTACATATAATATTAACTAAAAGTACACCAAATACATTTTATATACTGTAAATAAAATATCAAAAAGTACAGTAAATATATATTACATACTGTACATAAAATATCAAAAATTACACCAAACATGTGTTATATATACTGTAAATAAACTATCAAAAACTACAGCAATTATATTTAATATACTGTACATAAAATGTCAAAAATTACTCCAAATGTACATTATATCATGTAAATAATATATCCAAAATACAGTAAATATATATTACACACCCTATGTAAAATATCAAATATTACACCAAATATACATTATATAATTTACAAAAAATATCGGAAGGACACCAAATATATCCTATATACTGTACGTAAAATATCAAAAACTACAGTAAATATATTTCATATATTGTACATATAACGTTAACTAAAAGTACACCAAATACATTTTATATACTGTAAATAAAATATCAAAAATTACAGTAAATATATATTACATACTATACATAAAATATCAAAAAGTACACCAAATATGTGTTATATATACTGTAAATAAACTATTAAAAACTACAGTAATTATATTCAATGTACTGTGCATAAAATATCAAAAATTACTCCAAATGTACATTGTATGGTGTAAATAAAATATCCAAAATACAGTAAATATATATTACACACCCTATGTAAAATATCCAAATTTACACCAAATATATATTATATAATTTACAAAAAATATCGGAAGGTCACCAAATATATCTTATATACTGTATGTAAAATATCAAAAAGTACAGTAAATATATTACATATATTGTACATATAATATTAACTAAAAGTACACCAAATACATTTTATATACTGTAAATAAAATATCAAAAATTACAGTAAATATATTACATACTGTACATAAAATATCAAAAAGTACACCAAATATGTGTTATATATACTGTAAACTATCAAAAACTACAGTAATTATATTTAATATACTGTACATAAAATTTCAAAAATCACACCAAATGTATATTATATACCGTAAATAAAATATCAAAAAGGACAGTGAATATATATGACACACACTATGTAAAATATCAAAAACTACACCAAGTATATATTTTATAATTTACAATAAATATCAAAGGACACCAAATATATCTCATATACTGTACATAAAATATCAAAAAGTACAGTAAATATATTTCATATATTGTACATATAATATTAACTAAAAGTACACCAAATACATTTTATATACTGTAAATAAAATATCAAAAAGTACAGTAAATATATATTACATACTGTACATAAAATATCAAAAATTACACCAAACATGTGTTATATATACTGTAAATAAACTATCAAAAACTACAGTAATTATATTTAATATACTGTACATAAAATGTCAAAAATTACTCCAAATGTACATTATATAGTGTAAATAATATATCCAAAATACAGTAAATATATATTACACACCCTATGTAAAATATCAAATATTACACCAAATATACATTATATAATTTACAAAAAATATCGGAAGGACACCAAATATATCCTATATACTGTATGTAAAATATCAAAAACTACAGTAAATATATTTCATATATTGTACATGTAATATTAACTAAAAGTACACCAAATACATTTTATATACCGTAAATAAAATATCAAAAATTACAGTAAATATATAGTACATACTATACATAAAATATCAAAAAGTACACCAAATATGTGTTATATATACTGTAAATAAACTATCAAAAACTACAGTAATTATATTCAATATACTGTACATAAAATATCAAAAATTACTCCAAATGTACATTATATGGTGTAAATAAAATATCCAAAATACAGTAAATATATATTACACACTCTATGTAAAATATCCAAATTTACACCAAATATATATTATATAATTTACAAAAAATATCGGAAGGTCACCAAATATATCTTATATACTGTATGTAAAATATCAAAAAGTACAGTAAATATATTACATATATTGTACATATAATATTAACTAAAAGTACACCAAATATATTTTATATACTGTAAATAAAATATCAAAAATTACAGTAAATATATATTACATACTGTACATAAAATATAAAAAAGTACACCAAATATGTGTTATATATACTGTAAACTATCAAAAACTACAGTAATTATATTTAATATACTGTACATAAAATTTCAAAAATCACACCAAATGTATATTATATACCGTAAATAAAATATCAAAAAGGACAGTGAATATATATGACACACACTATGTAAAATATCAAAAACTACACCAAGTATATATTTTATAATTTACAATAAATATCAAAGGACACCAAATATATCTCATATACTGTACATAAAATATCAACAAGTACAGTAAATATATTTCATATATTGTACATATAATATTAACTAAAAGTACACCAAATACATTTTATATACTGTAAATAAAATATCAAAAAGTACGGTAAATATATATTACATACTGTACATAAAATATCAAAAATTACACCAAACATGTGTTATATATACTGTAAATAAACTATCAAAAACTACAGTAATTATATTTAATATACTGTAGATAAAATGTCAAAAATTACTCCAAATGTACATTATATAGTGTAAATAATATATCCAAAATACATTAAATATATATTACACACCCTATGTAAAATATCAAATATTACACCAAATATACATTATATAATTTACAAAAAATATCGGAAGGACACCAAATATATCCTATATACTGTACGTAAAATATCAAAAACTACAGTAAATATATTTCATATATTGTACATATAATATTAACTAAAAGTACACCAAATACATTTTATATACTGTAAATAAAATATCAAAAATTTCAGTAAATATATAGTACATACTATACATAAAATATCAAAAAGTACACCAAATATGTGTTATATATACTGTAAATAAACTATCAAAAACTACAGTAATTATATTCAATATACTGTACATAAAATATCAAAAATTACTCCAAATGTACATTATATGGTGTAAATAAAATATCCAAAATACAGTAAATATATATTACACACCCTATGTAAAATATCCAAATTTACACCAAATATATATTATATAATTTACAAAAAATAACGGAAGGTCACCAAATATATCTTATATGCTGTATGTAAAATATCAAAAAGTACAGTAAATATATTACATATATTGTACATATAATATTAACTAAAATTACACCAAATACATTTTATATACTGTAAATAAAATATCAAAAATTACAGTAAATATATATTACATACTGTACATAAGATATCAAAAAGTACACCAAATATGTGTTATATATACTGTAAACTATCAAAAACTACAGTAATTATATTTAATATACTGTACATAAAATTTCAAAAATCACACCAAATGTATATTATATACCGTAAATAAAATATCAAAAAGGACAGTGAATATATATGACACACACTATGTAAAATATCAAAAACTACACCAAGTATATATTTTATAATTTACAATAAATATCAAAGGACACCAAATATATCTCATATACTGTACATAAAATATCAAAAAGTACAGTAAATATATTTCATATATTGTACATATAATATTAACTAAAAGTACACCAAATACATTTTATATACTGTAAATAAAATATCAAAAAGTACAGTAAATATATATTACATACTGTACATAAAATATCAAAAATTACACCAAACATGTGTTATATATACTGTAAATAAACTATCAAAAACTACAGTAATTATATTTAATATACTGTACATAAAATGTCAAAAATTACTCCAAATGTACATTATATAGTGTAAATAATATATCCAAAATACAGTAAATATATATTACACACCCTATGTAAAATATCAAATATTACACCAAATATACATTATATAATTTACAAAAAATATCAGAAGGACACCAAATATATCCTATATACTGTACGTAAAATATCAAAAACTACAGTAAATATATTTCATGTATTGTACATAGAATATTAACTAAAAGTACACCAAATACATTTTATATACTGTAAATAAAATATCAAAAATTACAGTAAATATATAGTACATACTATACATAAAATATCAAAAAGTACACCAAATATGTGTTATATATACTGTAAAAAACTATCAAAAACTACAGTAATTATATTCAATATACTGTACATAAAATATCAAAAATTACTCCAAATGTACATTATATGGTGTAAATAAAATATCCAAAATACAGTAAATATATATTACACACTCTATGTAAAATATCCAAATTTACACCAAATATATATTATATAATTTACAAAAAATATCGGAAGGTCACCAAATATATCTTATATACTGTATGTAAAATATCAAAAAGTACAGTAAATATATTACATATATTGTACATATAATATTAACTAAAAGTACACCAAATATATTTTATATACTGTAAATAAAATATCAAAAATTACAGTAAATATATATTACATACTGTACATAAAATATAAAAAGTACACCAAATATGTGTTATATATACTGTAAACTATCAAAAACTACAGTAATTATATTTAATATACTGTACATAAAATTTCAAAAATCACACCAATTGTATATTATATACCGTAAATAAAATATCAAAAAGGACAGTGAATATATATGACACACACTATGTAAAATATCAAAAACTACACCAAGTATATATTTTATAATTTACAATAAATATCAAAGGACACCAAATATATCTCATATACTGTACATAAAATATCAACAAGTACAGTAAATATATTTCATATATTGTACATATAATATTAACTAAAAGTACACCAAATACATTTTATATACTGTAAATAAAATATCAAAAAGTACGCTAAATATATATTACATACTGTACATAAAATATCAAAAATTACACCAAACATGTGTTATATATACTGTAAATAAACTATCAAAAACTACAGTAATTATATTTAATATACTGTAGATAAAATGTCAAAAATTACTCCAAATGTACATTATATAGTGTAAATAATATATCCAAAATACAGTAAATATATATTACACACCCTATGTAAAATATCAAATATTACACCAAATATACATTATATAATTTACAAAAAATATCGGAAGGACACCAAATATATCCTATATACTGTACGTAAAATATCAAAAACTACAGTAAATATATTTCATATATTGTACATATAATATTAACTAAAAGTACACCAAATACATTTTATATACTGTAAATAAAATATCAAAAATTACAGTAAATATATAGTACATACTATACATAAAATATCAAAAAGTACACCAAATATGTGTTATATATACTGTAAATAAACTATCAAAAACTACAGTAATTATATTCAATATACTGTACATAAAATATCAAAAATTACTCCAAATGTACATTATATAGTGTAAATAATATATCCAAAATACAGTAAATATATATTACACACCCTATGTAAAATATCAAATATTACACCAAATATACATTATATAATTTACAAAAAATATCGGAAGGACACCAAATATATCCTATATACTGTACGTAAAATATCAAATCTACAGTAAATATATTTCATATATTGTACATATAATATTAACTAAAAGTACACCAAATACATTTTATATACTGTAAATAAAATATCAAAAATTACAGTAAATATATATTACATACTATACATAAAATATCAAAAAGTACACCAAATATGTGTTATATATACTGTAAATAAACTATTAAAAACTACAGTAATTATATTCAATATACTGTACATACAATATCAAAAATTACTCCAAATGTACATTATATGGTGTAAATAAAATATCCAAAATACAGTAAATATATATTACACACCCTATGTAAAATATCCAAATTTACACCAAATATATATTATATAATTTACAAAAAATATCGGAAGGTCACCAAATATATCTTATATACTGTATGTAAAATATCAAAAAGTACAGTAAATATATTACATATATTGTACATATAATATTAACTAAAAGTACACCAAATACATTTTATATACTGTAAATAAAATATCAAAAATTACAGTAAATATATATTACATACTGTACATAAAATATCAAAAAGTACACCAAATATGTGTTATATATACTGTAAACTATCAAAAACTACAGTAATTATATTTAATATACTGTACATAAAATTTCAAAAATCACACCAAATATATATTATATACCGTAAATAAAATATCAAAAAGGACAGTGAATATATATGACACACACTATGTAAAATATCAAAAACTACACCAAGTATATATTTTATAATTTACAATAAATATCAAAGGACACCAAATATATCTCATATACTGTACATAAAATATCAAAAAGTACAGTAAATATATTTCATATATTGTACATATAATATTAACTAAAAGTACACCAAATACATTTTATATACTGTAAATAAAATATCAAAAAGTACAGTAAATATATATTACATACTGTACATAAAATATCAAAAATTACACCAAACATGTGTTATATATACTGTAAATAAACTATCAAAAACTACAGCAATTATATTTAATATACTGTACATAAAATGTCAAAAATTACTCCAAATGTACATTATATAGTGTAAATAATATATCCAAAATACAGTAAATATATATTACACACCCTATGTAAAATATCAAATATTACACCAAATATACATTATATAATTTACAAAAAATATCGGAAGGACACCAAATATATCCTATATACTGTACGTAAAATATCAAAAACTACAGTAAATATATTTCATATTTTGTACATATAACATTAACTAAAAGTACACCAAATACATTTTATATACTGTAAATAAAATATCAAAAATTACAGTAAATATATAGTACATACTATACATAAAATATCAAAAAGTACACCAAATATGTGTTATATATACTGTAAATAAACTATTAAAAACTACAGTAATTATATTCAATATACTGTGCATAAAATATCAAAAATTACTCCAAATGTACATTATATGGTGTAAATAAAATATCCAAAATACAGTAAATATATATTACACACCCTATGTAAAATATCCAAATTTACACCAAATATATATTATATAATTTACAAAAAATATCGGAAGGTCACCAAATATATCTTATATACTGTATGTAAAATATCAAAAAGTACAGTAAATATATTACATATATTGTACATATAATATTAACTAAAAGTACACCAAATACATTTTATATACTGTAAATAAAATATCAAAAAGTACAGTAAATATATATTACATACTGTACATAAAATATCAAAAAGTACACCAAATATGTGTTATATATACTGTAAACTATCAAAAACTACAGTAATTATATTTAATATACTGTACATAAAATTTCAAAAATCACACCAAATGTATATTATATACCGTAAATAAAATATCAAAAAGGACAGTGAATATATATGACACACACTATGTAAAATATCAAAAACTACACCAAGTATATATTTTATAATTTACAATAAATATCAAAGGACACCAAATATATCTCATGTACTGTACATAAAATATCAAAAAGTACAGTAAATATATTTCATATATTGTACATATAATATTAACTAAAAGTACACCAAATACATTTTATATACTGTAAATAAACTATCAAAAAGTACAGTAAATATATATTACATACTGTACGTAAAATATCAAAAATTACACCAAACATGTGTTATATATACTGTAAATAAACTATCAAAAACTACAGTATTTATATTTAATATACTGTACATAAAATGTCAAAAATTACTCCAAATGTACATTATATAGTGTAAATAATATATCCAAAATACAGTAAATATATATTACACACCCTATGTAAAATATCAAATATTACACCAAATATACATTATATAATTTACATTAAATATCGGAAGGACACCAAATATATCCTATATACAGTACGTAAAATATCAAAAACTACAGTAAATATATTTCATTTATTGTACATATAATATTAACTAAAAGTACACCAAATACATTTTATATACTGTAAATAAAATATCAAAATTACTGTAAATATATATTACATACTATACATAAAATATCAAAAAGTACACCAAATATGTGTTATATATACTGTAAATAAACTATTAAAAACTACAGTAATTATATTCAATATACTGTACATAAAATATCAAAAATTACTCCAAATGTACATTATATGGTGTAAATAAAATATCCAAAATACAGTAAATATATATTACACACCCTATGTAAAATATCCAAATTTACACCAAATATATATTATATAATTTACAAAAAATATCGGAAGGTCACCAAATATATCTTATATACTGTATGTAAAATATCAAAAAGTACAGTAAATATATTACATATATTGTACATATAATATTAACTAAAAGTACACCAAATACATTTTATATACTGTAAATAAAATATCAAAAATTACAGTAAATATATATTACATACTGTACATAAAATATAAAAAAGTACACCAAATATGTGTTATATATACTGTAAACTATCAAAAACTACAGTAATTATATTTAATATACTGTACATAAAATTTCAAAAATCACACCAAATGTATATTATATACCGTAAATAAAATATCAAAAAGGACAGTGAATATATATGACACACACTATGTAAAATATCAAAAACTACACCAAGTATATATTTTATAATTTACAATAAATATCAAAGGACACCAAATATATCTCATATACTGTACATAAAATATCAACAAGTACAGTAAATATATTTCATATATTGTACATATAATATTAACTAAAAGTACACCAAATACATTTTATATACTGTAAATAAAATATCAAAAAGTACGGTAAATATATATTACATACTGTACATAAAATATCAAAAATTACACCAAACATGTGTTATATATACTGTAAATAAACTATCAAAAACTACAGTAATTATATTTAATATACTGTAGATAAAATGTCAAAAATTACTCCAAATGTACATTATATAGTGTAAATAATATATCCAAAATACATTAAATATATATTACACACCCTATGTAAAATATCAAATATTACACCAAATATACATTATATAATTTACAAAAAATATCGGAAGGACACCAAATATATCCTATATACTGTACGTAAAATATCAAAAACTACAGTAAATATATTTCATATATTGTACATATAATATTAACTAAAAGTACACCAAATACATTTTATATACTGTAAATAAAATATCAAAAATTTCAGTAAATATATAGTACATACTATACATAAAATATCAAAAAGTACACCAAATATGTGTTATATATACTGTAAATAAACTATCAAAAACTACAGTAATTATATTCAATATACTGTACATAAAATATCAAAAATTACTCCAAATGTACATTATATGGTGTAAATAAAATATCCAAAATACAGTAAATATATATTACACACCCTATGTAAAATATCCAAATTTACACCAAATATATATTATATAATTTACAAAAAATAACGGAAGGTCACCAAATATATCTTATATGCTGTATGTAAAATATCAAAAAGTACAGTAAATATATTACATATATTGTACATATAATATTAACTAAAATTACACCAAATACATTTTATATACTGTAAATAAAATATCAAAAATTACAGTAAATATATATTACATACTGTACATAAGATATCAAAAAGTACACCAAATATGTGTTATATATACTGTAAACTATCAAAAACTACAGTAATTATATTTAATATACTGTACATAAAATTTCAAAAATCACACCAAATGTATATTATATACCGTAAATAAAATATCAAAAAGGACAGTGAATATATATGACACACACTATGTAAAATATCAAAAACTACACCAAGTATATATTTTATAATTTACAATAAATATCAAAGGACACCAAATATATCTCATATACTGTACATAAAATATCAAAAAGTACAGTAAATATATTTCATATATTGTACATATAATATTAACTAAAAGTACACCAAATACATTTTATATACTGTAAATAAAATATCAAAAAGTACAGTAAATATATATTACATACTGTACATAAAATATCAAAAATTACACCAAACATGTGTTATATATACTGTAAATAAACTATCAAAAACTACAGTAATTATATTTAATATACTGTACATAAAATGTCAAAAATTACTCCAAATGTACATTATATAGTGTAAATAATATATCCAAAATACAGTAAATATATATTACACACCCTATGTAAAATATCAAATATTACACCAAATATACATTATATAATTTACAAAAAATATCAGAAGGACACCAAATATATCCTATATACTGTACGTAAAATATCAAAAACTACAGTAAATATATTTCATATATTGTACATATAATATTAACTAAAAGTACACCAAATACATTTTATATACTGTAAATAAAATATCAAAAATTACAGTAAATATATAGTACATACTATACATAAAATATCAAAAAGTACACCAAATATGTGTTATATATACTGTAAAAAACTATCAAAAACTACAGTAATTATATTCAATATACTGTACATAAAATATCAAAAATTACTCCAAATGTACATTATATGGTGTAAATAAAATATCCAAAATACAGTAAATATATATTACACACTCTATGTAAAATATCCAAATTTACACCAAATATATATTATATAATTTACAAAAAATATCGGAAGGTCACCAAATATATCTTATATACTGTATGTAAAATATCAAAAAGTACAGTAAATATATTACATATATTGTACATATAATATTAACTAAAAGTACACCAAATATATTTTATATACTGTAAATAAAATATCAAAAATTACAGTAAATATATATTACATACTGTACATAAAATATAAAAAGTACACCAAATATGTGTTATATATACTGTAAACTATCAAAAACTACAGTAATTATATTTAATATACTGTACATAAAATTTCAAAAATCACACCAATTGTATATTATATACCGTAAATAAAATATCAAAAAGGACAGTGAATATATATGACACACACTATGTAAAATATCAAAAACTACACCAAGTATATATTTTATAATTTACAATAAATATCAAAGGACACCAAATATATCTCATATACTGTACATAAAATATCAACAAGTACAGTAAATATATTTCATATATTGTACATATAATATTAACTAAAAGTACACCAAATACATTTTATATACTGTAAATAAAATATCAAAAAGTACGCTAAATATATATTACATACTGTACATAAAATATCAAAAATTACACCAAACATGTGTTATATATACTGTAAATAAACTATCAAAAACTACAGTAATTATATTTAATATACTGTAGATAAAATGTCAAAAATTACTCCAAATGTACATTATATAGTGTAAATAATATATCCAAAATACAGTAAATATATATTACACACCCTATGTAAAATATCAAATATTACACCAAATATACATTATATAATTTACAAAAAATATCGGAAGGACACCAAATATATCCTATATACTGTACGTAAAATATCAAAAACTACAGTAAATATATTTCATATATTGTACATATAATATTAACTAAAAGTACACCAAATACATTTTATATACTGTAAATAAAATATCAAAAATTACAGTAAATATATAGTACATACTATACATAAAATATCAAAAAGTACACCAAATATGTGTTATATATACTGTAAATAAACTATCAAAAACTACAGTAATTATATTCAATATACTGTACATAAAATATCAAAAATTACTCCAAATGTACATTATATAGTGTAAATAATATATCCAAAATACAGTAAATATATATTACACACCCTATGTAAAATATCAAATATTACACCAAATATACATTATATAATTTACAAAAAATATCGGAAGGACACCAAATATATCCTATATACTGTACGTAAAATATCAAATCTACAGTAAATATATTTCATATATTGTACATATAATATTAACTAAAAGTACACCAAATACATTTTATATACTGTAAATAAAATATCAAAAATTACAGTAAATATATATTACATACTATACATAAAATATCAAAAAGTACACCAAATATGTGTTATATATACTGTAAATAAACTATTAAAAACTACAGTAATTATATTCAATATACTGTACATACAATATCAAAAATTACTCCAAATGTACATTATATGGTGTAAATAAAATATCCAAAATACAGTAAATATATATTACACACCCTATGTAAAATATCCAAATTTACACCAAATATATATTATATAATTTACAAAAAATATCGGAAGGTCACCAAATATATCTTATATACTGTATGTAAAATATCAAAAAGTACAGTAAATATATTACATATATTGTACATATAATATTAACTAAAAGTACACCAAATACATTTTATATACTGTAAATAAAATATCAAAAATTACAGTAAATATATATTACATACTGTACATAAAATATCAAAAAGTACACCAAATATGTGTTATATATACTGTAAACTATCAAAAACTACAGTAATTATATTTAATATACTGTACATAAAATTTCAAAAATCACACCAAATATATATTATATACCGTAAATAAAATATCAAAAAGGACAGTGAATATATATGACACACACTATGTAAAATATCAAAAACTACACCAAGTATATATTTTATAATTTACAATAAATATCAAAGGACACCAAATATATCTCATATACTGTACATAAAATATCAAAAAGTACAGTAAATATATTTCATATATTGTACATATAATATTAACTAAAAGTACACCAAATACATTTTATATACTGTAAATAAAATATCAAAAAGTACAGTAAATATATATTACATACTGTACATAAAATATCAAAAATTACACCAAACATGTGTTATATATACTGTAAATAAACTATCAAAAACTACAGCAATTATATTTAATATACTGTACATAAAATGTCAAAAATTACTCCAAATGTACATTATATAGTGTAAATAATATATCCAAAATACAGTAAATATATATTACACACCCTATGTAAAATATCAAATATTACACCAAATATACATTATATAATTTACAAAAAATATCGGAAGGACACCAAATATATCCTATATACTGTACGTAAAATATCAAAAACTACAGTAAATATATTTCATATTTTGTACATATAACATTAACTAAAAGTACACCAAATACATTTTATATACTGTAAATAAAATATCAAAAATTACAGTAAATATATAGTACATACTATACATAAAATATCAAAAAGTACACCAAATATGTGTTATATATACTGTAAATAAACTATTAAAAACTACAGTAATTATATTCAATATACTGTGCATAAAATATCAAAAATTACTCCAAATGTACATTATATGGTGTAAATAAAATATCCAAAATACAGTAAATATATATTACACACCCTATGTAAAATATCCAAATTTACACCAAATATATATTATATAATTTACAAAAAATATCGGAAGGTCACCAAATATATCTTATATACTGTATGTAAAATATCAAAAAGTACAGTAAATATATTACATATATTGTACATATAATATTAACTAAAAGTACACCAAATACATTTTATATACTGTAAATAAAATATCAAAAAGTACAGTAAATATATATTACATACTGTACATAAAATATCAAAAAGTACACCAAATATGTGTTATATATACTGTAAACTATCAAAAACTACAGTAATTATATTTAATATACTGTACATAAAATTTCAAAAATCACACCAAATGTATATTATATACCGTCAATAAAATATCAAAAAGGACAGTGAATATATATGACACACACTATGTAAAATATCAAAAACTACACCAAGTATATATTTTATAATTTACAATAAATATCAAAGGACACCAAATATATCTCATGTACTGTACATAAAATATCAAAAAGTACAGTAAATATATTTCATATATTGTACATATAATATTAACTAAAAGTACACCAAATACATTTTATATACTGTAAATAAACTATCAAAAAGTACAGTAAATATATATTACATACTGTACGTAAAATATCAAAAATTACACCAAACATGTGTTATATATACTGTAAATAAACTATCAAAAACTACAGTATTTATATTTAATATACTGTACATAAAATGTCAAAAATTACTCCAAATGTACATTATATAGTGTAAATAATATATCCAAAATACAGTAAATATATATTACACACCCTATGTAAAATATGAAATATTACACCAAATATACATTATATAATTTACATTAAATATCGGAAGGACACCAAATATATCCTATATACAGTACGTAAAATATCAAAAACTACAGTAAATATATTTCATATATTGTACATATAATATTAACTAAAAGTACACCAAATACATTTTATATACTGTAAATAAAATATCAAAATTACTGTAAATATATATTACATACTATACATAAAATATCAAAAAGTACACCAAATATGTGTTATATATACTGTAAATAAACTATTAAAAACTACAGTAATTATATTCAATATACTGTACATAAAATATCAAAAATTACTCCAAATGTACATTATATGGTGTAAATAAAATATCCAAAATACAGTAAATATATATTACACACCCTATGTAAAATATCCAAATTTACACCAAATATATATTATATAATTTACAAAAAATATCGGAAGGTCACCAAATATATCTTATATACTGTATGTAAAATATCAAAAAGTACAGTAAATATATTACATATATTGTACATATAATATTAACTAAAAGTACACCAAATACATTTTATATACTGTAAATAAAATATCAAAAATTACAGTAAATATATATTACATACTGTACATAAAATATCAAAAAGTACACCAAATATGTGTTATATATACTGTAAACTATCAAAAACTACAGTAATTATATTTAATATACTGTACATAAAATTTCAAAAATCACACCAAATGTATATAATATACCGTAAATAAAATATCAAAAAGGACAGTGAATATATATGACACACACTATGTAAAATATCAAAAACTACACCAAGTATATATTTTATAATTTACAATAAATATCAAAGGACACCAAATATATCTCATATACTGTACATAAAATATCAAAAAGTACAGTAAATATATTTCATATATTGTACATATAATATTAACTAAAAGTACACCAAATACATTTTATATACTGTAAATAAAATATCAAAAAGTACAGTAAATATATATTACATACTGTACATAAAATATCAAAAATTACACCAAACATGTGTTATATATACTGTAAATAAACTATCAAAAACTACAGCAATTATATTTAATATACTGTACATGAAATGTCAAAAATTACTCCAAATGTACATTATATAGTGTAAATAATATATCCAAAATACAGTAAATATATATTACACACCCTATGTAAAATATCAAATATTACACCAAATATACATTATATAATTTACAAAAAATATCGGAAGGACACCAAATATATCCTATATACTGTACGTAAAATATCAAAAACTACAGTAAATATATTTCATATTTTGTACATATAACATTAACTAAAAGTACACCAAATACATTTTATATACTGTAAATAAAATATCAAAAATTACAGTAAATATATAGTACATACTATACATAAAATATCAAAAAGTACACCAAATATGTGTTATATATACTGTAAATAAACTATTAAAAACTACAGTAATTATATTCAATATACTGTGCATAAAATATCAAAAATTACTCCAAATGTACATTATATGGTGTAAATAAAATATCCAAAATACAGTAAATATATATTACACACCCTATGTAAAATATCCAAATTTACACCAAATATATATTATATAATTTACAAAAAATATCGGAAGGTCACCAAATATATCTTATATACTGTATGTAAAATATCAAAAAGTACAGTAAATATATTACATATATTGTACATATAATATTAACTAAAAGTACACCAAATACATTTTATATACTGTAAATAAAATATCAAAAATTACAGTAAATATATATTACATACTGTACATAAAATATCAAAAAGTACACCAAATATGTGTTATATATACTGTAAACTATCAAAAACTACAGTAATTATATTTAATATACTGTACATAAAATTTCAAAAATCACACCAAATGTATATTATATACCGTCAATAAAATATCAAAAAGGACAGTGAATATATATGACACACACTATGTAAAATATCAAAAACTACACCAAGTATATATTTTATAATTTACAATAAATATCAAAGGACACCAAATATATCTCATGTACTGTACATAAAATATCAAAAAGTACAGTAAATATATTTCATATATTGTACATATAATATTAACTAAAAGTACACCAAATACATTTTATATACTGTAAATAAACTATCAAAAAGTACAGTAAATATATATTACATACTGTACGTAAAATATCAAAAATTACACCAAACATGTGTTATATATACTGTAAATAAACTATCAAAAACTACAGTATTTATATTTAATATACTGTACATAAAATGTCAAAAATTACTCCAAATGTACATTATATAGTGTAAATAATATATCCAAAATACAGTAAATATATATTACACACCCTATGTAAAATATCAAATATTACACCAAATATACATTATATAATTTACATTAAATATCGGAAGGACACCAAATATATCCTATATACAGTACGTAAAATATAAAAAACTACAGTAAATATATTTCATATATTGTACATATAATATTAACTAAAAGTACACCAAATACATTTTATATACTGTAAATAAAATATCAAAATTACTGTAAATATATATTACATACTATACATAAAATATCAAAAAGTACACCAAATATGTGTTATATATACTGTAAATAAACTATTAAAAACTACAGTAATTATATTCAATATACTGTACATACAATATCAAAAATTACTCCAAATGTACATTATATGGTGTAAATAAAATATCCAAAATACAGTAAATATATATTACACACCCTATGTAAAATATCCAAATTTACACCAAATATATATTATATAATTTACAAAAAATATCGGAAGGTCACCAAATATATCTTATATACTGTATGTAAAATATCAAAAAGTACAGTAAATATATTACATATATTGTACATATAATATTAACTAAAAGTACACCAAATACATTTTATATACTGTAAATAAAATATCAAAAATTACAGTAAATATATATTACATACTGTACATAAAATATCAAAAAGTACACCAAATATGTGTTATATATACTGTAAACTATCAAAAACTACAGTAATTATATTTAATATACTGTACATAAAATTTCAAAAATCACACCAAATGTATATAATATACCGTAAATAAAATATCAAAAAGGACAGTGAATATATATGACACACACTATGTAAAATATCAAAAACTACACCAAGTATATATTTTATAATTTACAATAAATATCAAAGGACACCAAATATATCTCATATACTGTACATAAAATATCAAAAAGTACAGTAAATATATTTCATATATTGTACATATAATATTAACTAAAAGTACACCAAATACATTTTATATACTGTAAATAAAATATCAAAAAGTACGGTAAATATATATTACATACTGTACATAAAATATCAAAAATTACACCAAACATGTGTTATATATACTGTAAATAAACTATCAAAAACTACAGTAATTATATTTAATATACTGTACATAAAATGTCAAAAATTACTCCAAATGTACATTATATAGTGTAAATAATATATTCAAAATACAGTAAATATATATTACACACCCTATGTAAAATATCAAATATTACACCAAATATACATTATATAATTTACAAAAAATATCGGAAGGACACCAAATATATCCTATATACTGTACGTAAAATATCAAAAACTACAGTAAATATATTTCATATATTGTACATATAACATTATCTAAAAGTACACCAAATACATTTTATATACTGTAAATAAAATATCAAAAATTACAGTAAATATATATTACATGCTGTACATAAAATATCAAAAAGTACACCAAATATGTGTTATATATACTGTAAACTATCAAAAACTACAGTAATTATATTTAATAAACTGTACATAAAATTTCAAAAATCACACCAAATGTATATTATATACCGTAAATAAAATATCAAAAAGGACAGTAAATATATATGACACACACTATGTAAAATATCAAAAACTACACCAAGTATATATTTTATAATTTACAATAAATATCAAAGGACACCAAATATATCTCATATGCTGTACATAAAATATCAAAAAGTACAGTAAATATATTTCATATATTGTACATATAATATTAACTAAAAGTACACCAAAAACATTTTATATACTGTAAATAAAATATCAAAAAGTACAGTAAATATATATTACATACTGTACATAAAATATCAAAAATTACACCAAACATGTGTTATATATACTGTAAATAAACTATCAAAAACTACAGTAATTATATTTAATATACTGTAAATAAAATGTCAAAAATTACTCCAAATGTACATTATATAGTGTAAATAATATATCCAAAATACAGTAAATATATATTACACACCCTATGTAAAATATCAAATATTACACCAAATATACATTATATAATTTACAAAAAATATCGGAAGGACACCAAATATATCCTATATACTGTACGTAAAATATCAAAAACTACAGTAAATATATTTCATATATTGTACATATAATATTAACTAAAAGTACACCAAATACATTTTATATACTGTAAATAAAATATCAAAAATTACAGTAAATATATAGTACATACTATACATAAAATATCAAAAAGTACACCAAATATGTGTTATATATACTGTGAATAAACTATCAAATACTACAGTAATTATATTCAATATACTGTACATAAAATATCAAAAATTACTCCAAATGTACATTATATGGTGTAAATAAAATATCCAAAATACAGTAAATATATATTACACACCCTATGTAAAATATCCAAATTTACACCAAATATATATTATATAATTTACAAAAAATAACGGAAGGTCACCAAATATATCTTATATACTGTATGTAAAATGTCAAAAAGTACAGTAAATATATTACATATATTGTACATATAATATTAACTAAAAGTACACCAAATACATTTTATATTCTGTAAATAAAATATCAAAAATTACAGTAAATATATATTACATACTGTACATAAAATAGCAAAAAGTACACCAAATATGTGTTATATATACTGTAAACTATCAAAAACTACAGTAATTATATTTAATATACTGTACATAAAATTTCAAAAATCACACCAAATGTATATTATATACCGTAAATTAATTATCAAAAAGGACAGTGAATATATATGACACACACTATGTAAAATATCAAAAACTACACCAAGTATATATTTTATTATTTACAATAAATATCAAAGGACACCAAATATATCTCATATACTGTACATAAAATATCAAAAAGTACAGTAAATATATTTCATATATTGTACATATAATATTAACTAAAAGTACACCAAATACATTTTATATACTGTAAATAAAATATCAAAAAGTACAGTAAATATATATTACATACTGTACATAAAATATCAAAAATTACACCAAACATGTGTTATATATACTGTAAATAAACTATCAAAAACTACAGTAATTATATTTAATATACTGTACATAAAATGTCAAAAATTACTCCAAATGTACATTATATAGTGTAAATAATATATCCAAAATACAGTAAATATATATTACACATCCTATGTAAAATATCAAATATTACACCAAATATACATTATATAATTTACAAAAAATATCGGAAGGACACCAAATATATCCTATATACTGTACGTAAAATATCAAAAACTGCAGTCAATATATTTCATATATTGTACATATAATATTAACTAAAAGTACACCAGATACATTTTATATACTGTAAATAAAATATCAAAAATTACAGTAAATATATAGTACATACTATACATAAAATATCAAAAAGTACACCAAATATGTGTTATATATACTGTAAATAAACTATCAAAAACTACAGTAATTATATTCAATATACTGTACATAAAATATCAAAAATTACTCCAAATGTACATTATATGGTGTAAATAAAATATCCAAAATACAGTAAATATATATTACACATTCTATGTAAAATATCCAAATTTACACCAAATATATATTATATAATTTACAAAAAATATCGGAAGGTCACCAAATATATCTTATATACTGTATGTAAGATATCAAAAAGTACAGTAAATATATTACATATATTGTACATATAATATTAACTAAAAGTACAACAAATATATTTTATATACTGTAAATAAAATATCAAAAATTACAGTAAATATATATTACATACTGTACATAAAATATAAAAAAGTACACCAAATATGTGTTATATATACTGTAAACTATCAAAAACTACAGTAATTATATTTAATATACTGTACATAAAATTTCAAAAATCACACCGATTGTATATTATATACCGTAAATAAAATATCAAAAAGGACAGTGAATATATATGACACACACTATGTAAAATATCAAAAACTACACCAAGTATATATTTTATAATTTACAATAAATATCAAAGGACACCAAATATATCTCATATACTGTACATAAAATATCAACAAGTACAGTAAATATATTTCATATATTGTACATATAATATTAACTAAAAGTACACCAAATACATTTTATATACTGTAAATAAAATATCAAAAAGTACAGTAAATATATATTACATACTGTACATAAAATATCAAAAATTACACCAAACATGTGTTATATATACTGTAAATAAACTATCAAAAACTACAGTAATTATATTTAATATACTGTACATAAAATGTCAAAAATTACTCCAAATGTACATTATATAGTGTAAATAATATATCCAAAATACAGTAAATATATATTACACACCCTATGTAAAATATCAAATATTACACCAAATATACATTATATAATTTACAAAAAATATCGGAAGGACACCAAATATATCCTATATATTGTACGTAAAATATCAAAAACTACAGTAAATATATTTCATATATTGTACATGTAATATTAACTAAAAGTACACCAAATACATTTTATATACTGTAAATAAAATATCAAAAATTACAGTAAATATATAGTACATACTATACATAAAATATCAAAAAGTACACCAAATATGTGTTATATATACTGTAAATAAACTATCAAAAACTACAGTAATTATATTCAATATACTGTACATAAAATATCAAAAATTACTCCAAATGTACATTATATGGTGTAAATAAAATATCCAAAATACAGTAAATATATATTACACACTCTATGTAAAATATCCAAATTTACACCAAATATATATTATATAATTTACAAAAAATATCGGAAGGTCACCAAATATATCTTATATACTGTATGTAAAATATCAAAAAGTACAGTAAATATATTACATATATTGTACATATAATATTAACTAAATGTACACCAAATATATTTTATATACTGTAAATAAAATATCAAAAATTACAGTAAATATATATTACATACTGTACATAAAATATAAAAAAGTACACCAAATATGTGTTATATATACTGTAAACTATCAAAAACTACAGTAATTATATTTAATATACTGTACATAAAATTTCAAAAATCACACCAAATGTATATTATATACCGTAAATAAAATATCAAAAAGGACAGTGAATATATATGACACACACCATGTAAAATATCAAAACCTACACCAAGTATATATTTTATAATTTACAATAAATATCAAAGGACACCAAATATATCTCATATACTGTACATAAAATATCAACAAGTACAGTAAATATATTTCATATATTGTACATATAATATTAACTAAAAGTACACCAAATACATTTTATATACTGTAAATAAAATATCAAAAAGTACGGTAAATATATATTACATACTGTACATAAAATATCAAAAATTACACCAAACATGTGTTATATATACTGTAAATAAACTATCAAAAACTACAGTAATTATATGTAATATACTGTAGATAAAATGTCAAAAATTACTCCAAATGTACATTATATAGTGTAAATAATATATCCAAAATACAGTAAATATATATTACACACCCTATGTAAAATATCAAATATTACACCAAATATACATTATATAATTTACAAAAAATATCGGAAGGACACCAAATATATCCTATATACTGTATGTAAAATATCAAAAACTACAGTAAATATATTTCATATATTGTACATATAATATTAACTAAAAGTACACCAAATACATTTTATATACTGTAAATAAAATATCAAAAATTTCAGTAAATATATAGTACATACTATACATAAAATATCAAAAAGTACACCAAATATGTGTTATATATACTGTAAATAAACTATCAAAAACTACAGTAATTATATTCAATATACTGTACATAAAATATCAAAAATTACTCCAAATGTACATTATATGGTGTAAATAAAATATCCAAAATACAGTAAATATATATTACACACCCTATGTAAAATATCCAAATTTACACCAAATATATATTATATAATTTACAAAAAATAACGGAAGGTCACCAAATATATCTTATATGCTGTATGTAAAATATCAAAAAGTACAGTAAATATATTACATATATTGTACATATAATATTAACTAAAATTACACCAAATACATTTTATATACTGTAAATAAAATATCAAAAATTACAGTAAATATATATTACATACTGTACATAAAATATCAAAAAGTACACCAAATATGTGTTATATATACTGTAAACTATCAAAAACTACAGTAATTATATTTAATATACTGTACATAAAATTTCAAAAATCACACCAAATGTATATTATATACCGTAAATAAAATATCAAAAAGGACAGTGAATATATATGACACACACTATGTAAAATATCAAAAACTACACCAAGTATATATTTTATAATTTACAATAAATATCAAAGGACACCAAATATATCTCATATACTGTACATAAAATATCAAAAAGTACAGTAAATATATTTCATATATTGTACATATAATATTAACTAAAAGTACACCAAATACATTTTATATACTGTAAATAAAATATCAAAAAGTACAGTAAATATATATTACATACTGTACATAAAATATCAAAAATTACACCAAACATGTGTTATATATACTGTAAATAAACTATCAAAAACTACAGTAATTATATTTAATATACTGTACATAAAATGTCAAAAATTACTCCAAATGTACATTATATAGTGTAAATAATATATCCAAAATACAGTAAATATATATTACACACCCTATGTAAAATATCAAATATTACACCAAATATACATTATATAATTTACAAAAAATATCGGAAGGACACCAAATATATCCTATATACTGTACGTAAAATATCAAAAACTACAGTAAATATATTTCATATATTGTACATATAATATTAACTAAAAGTACACCAAATACATTTTATATACTGTAAATAAAATATCAAAAATTACAGTAAATATATAGTACATACTATACATAAATTATCAAAAAGTACACCAAATATGTGTTATATATACTGTAAATAAACTATCAAAAACTACAGTAATTATATTCAATATACTGTACATAAAATATCAAAAATTACTCCAAATGTACATTATATGGTGTAAATAAAATATCCAAAATACAGTAAATATATATTACACACTCTATGTAAAATATCCAAATTTACACCAAATATATATTATATAATTTACAAAAAATATCGGAAGGTCACCAAATATATCTTATATACTGTATGTAAAATATCAAAAAGTACAGTAAATATATTACATATATTGTACATATAATATTAACTAAAAGTACACCAAATATATTTTATATACTGTAAATAAAATATCAAAAATTACAGTAAATATATATTACATACTGTACATAAAATATAAAAAGTACACCAAATATGTGTTATATATACTGTAAACTATCAAAAACTACAGTAATTATATTTAATATACTGTACATAAAATTTCAAAAATCACACCAATTGTATATTATATACCGTAAATAAAATATCAAAAAGGACAGTGAATATATATGACACACACTATGTAAAATATCAAAAACTACACCAAGTATATATTTTATAATTTACAATAAATATCAAAGGACACCAAATATATCTCATATACTGTACATAAAATATCAACAAGTACAGTAAATATATTTCATATATTGTACATATAATATTAACTAAAAGTACACCAAATACATTTTATATACTGTAAATAAAATATCAAAAAGTACGGTAAATATATATTACATACTGTACATAAAATATCAAAAATTACACCAAACATGTGTTATATATACTGTAAATAAACTATCAAAAACTACAGTAATTATATTTAATATACTGTAGATAAAATGTCAAAAATTACTCCAAATGTACATTATATAGTGTAAATAATATATCCAAAATACAGTAAATATATATTACACACCCTATGTAAAATATCAAATATTACACCAAATATACATTATATAATTTACAAAAAATATCGGAAGGACACCAAATATATCCTATATACTGTACGTAAAATATCAAAAACTACAGTAAATATATTTCATATGTTGTACATATAATATTAACTAAAAGTACACCAAATACATTTTATATACTGTAAATAAAATATCAAAAATTACAGTAAATATATAGTACATACTATACATAAAATATCAAAAAGTACACCAAATATGTGTTATATATACTGTAAATAAACTATCAAAAACTACAGTAATTATATTCAATATACTGTACATAAAATATCAAAAATTACTCCAAATGTACATTATATGGTGTAAATAAAATATCCAAAATACAGTAAATATATATTACACACCCTATGTAAAATATCCAAATTTACACCAAATATATATTATATGATTTACAAAAAATAACGGAAGGTCACCAAATATATCTTATATGCTGTATGTAAAATATCAAAAAGTACAGTAAATATATTACATATATTGTACATATAATATTAACTAAAATTACACCAAATACATTTTATATACTGTAAATAAAATATCAAAAATTACAGTAAATATATATTACATACTGTACATAAAATATCAAAAAGTACACCAAATATGTGTTATATATACTGTAAACTATCAAAAACTACAGTAATTATATTTAATATACTGTACATAAAATTTCAAAAATCACACAAATTGTATATTATATACCGTAAATAAAATATCAAAAAGGACAGTGAATATATATGACACACACTATGTAAAATATCAAAAACTACACCAAGTATATATTTTAAAATTTACAATAAATATCAAAGGACACCAAATATATCTCATATACTGTACATAAAATATCAAAAAGTACAGTAAATATATTTCATATATTGTACATATAATATTAACTAAAAGTACACCAAATACATTTTATATACTGTAAATAAAATATCAAAAAGTACAGTAAATATATATTACATACTGTACATAAAATGTCAAAAATTACACCAAACATGTGTTATATATACTGTAAATAAACTATCAAAAACTACAGTAATTATATTTAATATACTGTACATAAAATGTCAAAAATTACTCCAAATGTACATTATATAGTGTAAATAATATATCCAAAATACAGTAAATATATATTACACACCCTATGTAAAATATCAAATATTACACCAAATATACATTATATAATTTACAAAAAATATCGGAAGGACACCAAATATATCCTATATACTGTACGTAAAATATCAAATCTACAGTAAATATATATCATATATTGTACATATAATATTAACTAAAAGTACACCAAATACATTTTATATACTGTAAATAAAATATCAAAAATTACAGTAAATATATATTACATACTATACATAAAATATCAAAAAGTACACCAAATATGTGTTATATATACTGTAAATAAACTATTAAAAACTACAGTAATTATATTCAATATACTGTACATACAATATCAAAAATTACTCCAAATGTACATTATATGGTGTAAATAAAATATCCAAAATACAGTAAATATATATTACACACCCTATGTAAAATATCCAAATTTACACCAAATATGTATTATATAATTTACAAAAAATATCGGAAGGTCACCAAATATATCTTATATACTGTATGTAAAATATCAAAAAGTACAGTAAATATATTACATATATTGTACATATAATATTAACTAAAATTACACCAAATACATTTTATATACTGTAAATAAAATATCAAAAATTACAGTAAATATATATTACATACTGTACATAAAATATCAAAAAGTACACCAAATATGTGTTATATATACTGTAAACTATCAAAAACTACAGTAATTATATTTAATATACTGTACATAAAATTTCAAAAATCACACCAAATGTATATTATATACCGTAAATAAAATATCAAAAAGGACAGTGAATATATATGACACACACTATGTAAAATATCAAAAACTACACCAAGTATATATTTTATAATTTACAATAAATATCAAAGGACACCAAATATATCTCATATACTGTACATAAAATATCAAAAAGTACAGTAAATATATTTCATATATTGTACATATAATATTAACTAAAAGTACACCAAATACATTTTATATACTGTAAATAAAATATCAAAAATTACAGTAAGTATATATTACATACTGTACATAAAATATCAAATAGTACACCAAATATGTGTTATATATACTGTGCACTATCAAAAACTACAGTAATTATATTTAATATACTGTACATAAAATTTCAAAAATCACACCAAATGTATATTATATACCGTAAATAAAATATCAAAAAGGACAGTGAATATATATGACACACACTATGTAAAATATCAAAAACTACACCAAGTATATATTTTATAATTTACAATAAATATCAAAGGACACCAAATGTATCTCATATACTGTACATAAAATATCAAAAAGTACAGTAAATATATTTCATATATTCTACATATAATATTAACTAAAAGTACACCAAATACATTTTATATACTGTAAATAAAATATCAAAAATTACAGTAAATATATATTACATACTGTACATAAAATATCAAAAAGTACACCAAATATGTGTTATATATACTGTAAACTATCAAAAACTACAGTAATTATATTTAATATACTGTACATAAAATTTCAAAAATCACACCAAATGTATATTATATACCGTAAATAAAATATCAAAAAGGACAGTGAATATATATGACACACACTATGTAAAATATCAAAAACTACACCAAGTATATATTTTATAATTTACAATAAATATCAAAGGACACCGAATATATCTCATATACTGTACATAAAATATCAAAAAGTACAGTAAATATATTTCATATATTGTACATATAATATTAACTAAAAGTACACCAAATACATTTTATATACTGTAAATAAACTATCAAAAAGTACAGTAAATATATATTACATACTGTACATAAAATATCAAAAATTACACCAAACATGTGTTATATATACTGTAAATAAACTATCAAAAACTACAGTAATTATATTTAATATACTGTACATAAAATGTCAAAAATTACTCCAAATGTACATTATATAGTGTAAATAATATATCCAAAATACAGTAAATATATATTACACACCCTATGTAAAATATCAAATATTACACCAAATACACATTATATAATTTACAAAAAATATCGGAAGGACACCAAATATATCCTATATACTGTACGTAAAATATCAAATCTACAGTAAATATATTTCATATATTGTACATATAATATTAACTAAAAGTACACCAAATACATTTTATATACTGTAAATAAAATATCAAAAATTACAGTAAATATATATTACATACTATACATAAAATATCAAAAAGTACACCAAATATGTGTTATATATACTGTAAATAAACTATTAAAAACTACAGTAATTATATTCAATATACTGTACATACAATATCAAAAATTACTCCAAATGTACATTATATGGTGTAAATAAAATATCCAAAATACAGTAAATATATATTACACACCCTATGTAAAATATCCAAATTTACACCAAATATATATTCTATAATTTACAAAAAATATCGGAAGGTCACCAAATATATCTTATATACTGTATGTAAAATATCAAAAAGTATAGTAAATATATTACATATATTGTACATATAATATTAACTAAAAGTACACCAAATACATTTTATATACTGTAAATAAAATATCAAAAATTACAGTAAATATATATTACATACTGTACATAAAATATCAAAAAGTACACCAAATATGTGTTATATATACTGTAAACTATCAAAAACTACAGTAATTATATTTAATATACTGTACATAAAATTTCAAAAATCACACCAAATATATATTATATACCGTAAATAAAATATCAAAAAGGACAGTGAATATATATGACACACACTATGTAAAATATCAAAAACTACACCAAGTATATATTTTATAATTTACAATAAATATCAAAGGACACCAAATATATCTCATATACTGTACATAAAATATCAAAAAGTACAGTAAATATATTTCATATATTGTACATATAATATTAACTAAAAGTACACCAAATACATTTTATATACTGTAAATAAAATATCAAAAAGTACAGTAAATATATATTACATACTGTACATAAAATATCAAAAATTACACCAAACAAGTGTTATATATACTGTAAATAAACTATCAAAAACTACAGCAATTATATTTAATATACTGTACATAAAATGTCAAAAATTACTCCAAATGTACATTATATAGTGTAAATAATATATCCAAAATACAGTAAATATATATTACACACCCTATGTAAAATATCAAATATTACACCAAATATACATTATATAATTTACAAAAAATATCGGAAGGACACCAAATATATCCTATATACTGTACGTAAAATATCAAAAACTACAGTAAATATATTTCATATTTTGTACATATAACATTAACTAAAAGTACACCAAATACATTTTATATACTGTAAATAAAATATCAAAAATTACAGTAAATATATAGTACATACTATACATAAAATATCAAAAAGTACACCAAATATGTGTTATATATACTGTAAATAAACTATTAAAAACTACAGTAATTATATTCAATATACTGTGCATAAAATATAAAAAATTACTCCAAATGTACATTATATGGTGTAAATAAAATATCCAAAATACAGTAAATATATATTACACACCCTATGTAAAATATCCAAATTTACACCAAATATATATTATATAATTTACAAAAAATATCGGAAGGTCACCAAATATATCTTATATACTGTATGTAAAATATCAAAAAGTACAGTAAATATATTACATATATTGTACATATAATATTAACTAAAAGTACACCAAATACATTTTATATACTGTAAATAAAATATCAAAAAGTACAGTAAATATATATTACATACTGTACATAAAATATCAAAAAGTACACCAACTATGTGTTATATATACTGTAAACTATCAAAAACTACAGTAATTATATTTAATATACTGTACATAAAATTTCAAAAATCACACCAAATGTATATTATATACCGTCAATAAAATATCAAAAAGGACAGTGAATATATATGACACACACTATGTAAAATATCAAAAACTACACCAAGTATATATTTTATAATTTACAATAAATATCAAAGGACACCAAATATATCTCATGTACTGTACATAAAATATCAAAAAGTACAGTAAATATATTTCATATATTGTACATATAATATTAACTAAAAGTACACCAAATACATTTTATATACTGTAAATAAACTATCAAAAAGTACAGTAAATATATATTACATACTGTACGTAAAATATCAAAAATTACACCAAACATGTGTTATATATACTGTAAATAAACTATCAAAAACTACAGTATTTATATTTAATATACTGTACATAAAATGTCAAAAATTACTCCAAATGTACATTATATAGTGTAAATAATATATCCAAAATACAGTAAATATATATTACACACCCTATGTAAAATATCAAATATTACACCAAATATACATTATATAATTTACATTAAATATCGGAAGGACACCAAATATATCCTATATACAGTACGTAAAATATCAAAAACTACAGTAAATATATTTCATATATTGTACATATAATATTAACTAAAAGTACACCAAATACATTTTATATACTGTAAATAAAATATCAAAATTACTGTAAATATATATTACATACTATACATAAAATATCAAAAAGTACACCAAATATGTGTTATATATACTGTAAATAAACTATTAAAAACTACAGTAATTATATTCAATATACTGTACATAAAATATCAAAAATTACTCCAAATGTACATTATATGGTGTAAATAAAATATCCAAAATACAGTAAATATATATTACACACCCTATGTAAAATATCCAAATTTACACCAAATATATATTATATAATTTACAAAAAATATCGGAAGGTCACCAAATATATCTTATATACTGTATGTAAAATATCAAAAAGTACAGTAAATATATTACATATATTGTACATATAATATTAACTAAAAGTACACCAAATACATTTTATATACTGTAAATAAAATATCAAAAATTACAGTAAATATATATTACATACTGTACATAAAATATCAAAAAGTACACCAAATATGTGTTATATATACTGTAAACTATCAAAAACTACAGTAATTATATTTAATATACTGTACATAAAATTTCAAAAATCACACCAAATGTATATTATATACCGTAAATAAAATATCAAAAAGGACAGTGAATATATATGACACACACTATGTAAAATATCAAAAACTACACCAAGTATATATTTTATAATTTACAATAAATATCAAAGGACACCAAATATATCTCATATACTGTACATAAAATATCAAAAAGTACAGTAAATATATTTCATATATTGTACATATAATATTAACTAAAAGTACACCAAATACATTTTATATACTGTAAATAAACTATCAAAAAGTAGAGTAAATATATATTACATACTGTACGTAAAATATCAAAAATTACACCAAACATATGTTATATATACTGTAAATAAACTATCAAAAACTACAGTAATTATATTTAATATACTGTACATAAAATGTCAAAAATTACTCCAAATGTACATTATATAGTGTAAATAATATATCCAAAATACAGTAAATATATATTACACACCCTATGTAAAATATCAAATATTACACCAAATATACATTATATAATTTACAAAAAATATCGGAAGGACACCAAATATATCCTATATATTGTACGTAAAATATCAAAAACTACAGTAAATATATTTCATATATTGTACATATAATATTAACTAAAAGTACACCAGATACATTTTATATACTGTAAATAAAATATCAAAAATTACAGTAAATATATATTACATACTATACATAAAATATCAAAAAGTACACCAAATATGTGTTATATATACTGTAAATAAACTATCAAAAACTACAGTAATTATATTCAGTATACTGTACATAAAATATCAAAAATTACTCCAAATGTACATTATATGGTGTAAATAAATTATCCAAAATACAGTAAATATATATTACACACCCTATGTAAAATATCCAAATTTACACCAAATATATATTATATAATTTACAAAAAATATCGGAAGGTCACCAAATATATCTTATATACTGTATGTAAAATATCAAAAAGTACAGTAAATATATTACATATATTGTACATATAATATTAACTAAAAGTACACCAAATACATTTTATATACTGTAAATAAAATATCAAAAATTACAGTAAATATATATTACATACTGTACATAAAATATCAAAAAGTACACCAAATATGTGTTATATATACTGTAAACTATCAAAAACTACAGTAATTATATTTAATATACTGTACATAAAATTTCAAAAATCACACCAAATGTATATTATATACCGTAAATAAAATATCAAAAAGGACAGTGAATATATATGACACACACTATGTAAAATATCAAAAACTACACCAAGTATATATTTTATAATTTACAATAAATATCAAAGGACACCAAATATATCTCATATACTGTACATAAAATATCAAAAAGTACAGTAAATATATTTCATATATTGTACATATAATATTAACTAAAAGTACACCAAATACATTTTATATACTGTAAATAAAATATGAAAAAGTACAGTAAATATATATTACATACTGTACATAAAATATCAAAAATTACACCAAACATGTGTTATATATACTGTAAATAAACTATGAAAAACTACAGCAATTATATTTAATATACTGTACATAAAATGTCAAAAATTACTCCAAATGTACATTATATAGTGTAAATAATATATCCAAAATACAGTAAATATATACTACACACCCTATGTAAAATATCAAATATTACACCAAATATACATTATATAATTTACAAGAAATATCGGAAGGACACCAAATATATCCTATATACTGTACGTAAAATATCAAAAACTACAGTAAATATATTTCATATATTGTACATATAACATTAACTAAAAGTACACCAAATACATTTTATATACTGTAAATAAAATATCAAAAATTACAGTAAATATATATTACATACTATACATAAAATATCAAAAAGTACACCAAATATGTGTTATATATACTGTAAATAAACTATTAAAAACTACAGTAATTATATTCAATATACTGTGCATAAAATATAAAAATTACTCCAAAAGTACATTATATGGTGTAAATAAAATATCCAAAATACAGTAAATATATATTACACACCCTATGTAAAATATCCAAATTTACACCAAATATATATTATATAATTTACAAAAAATATCGGAAGGTCACCAAATATATCTTATATACTGTATGTAAAATATCAAAAAGTACAGTAAATATATTACATATATTGTACATATAATATTAAATAAAACTACACCAAATACATTTTATATACTGTAAATAAAATATCAAAAATTACAGTAAATATATATTACATACTGTACATAAAATATCAAAAAGTACACCAAATATGTGTTATATATACTGTAAACTATCAAAAACTACAGTAATTCTATTTAATATACTGTACATAAAATTTCAAAAATCACACCAAATGTATATTATATACCGTAAATAAAATATCAAAAAGGACAGTGAATATATATGACACACACTATGTAAAATATCAAAAACTACACCAAGTATATATTTTATAATTTACAAGAAATATCAAAGGACACCAAATATATCTCATATACTGTACATAAAATATCAAAAAGTACAGTTAATATATTTCATATATTGTACATATAATATTAACTAAAAGTACACCAAATACATTTTATATACTGTAAATAAAATATCAAAAATTACAGTAAATATATATTACATACTGTACATAAAATATCAAAAATTACACCAAACATGTGTTATATATACTGTAAATAAACTATCAAAAACTACAGTAATTATATTTAATATACTGTACATAAAATGTCAAAAATTATTCCAAATGTACATTATATAGTGTAAATAATATATCCAAAATACAGTAAATATATATTACACACCCCATGTAAAATATCAAATATTACACCAAATATACATTATATAATTTACAAAAAATATCGGAAGGACACCAAATATATCCTATATACTGTACGTAAAATATCAAAAAGTACAGTAAATATATTTCATATATTGTACATATAATATTAACTAAAAGTACACCAAATACATTTTATATACTGTAAATAAAATATCAAAAAGTACAGTAAATATATATTACATACTGTACATAAAATATCAAAAATTACACCAAACATGTGTTATATATACTGTAAATAAACTATCAAAAACTACAGTAATTATATTTAATATACTGTACATAAAATGTCAAAAAGTACTCCAAATGTACATTATATAGTGTAAATAATATATCCAAAATACAGTAAATATATATTACACACCCTATGTAAAATATCAAATATTACACCAAATATACATTATATAATTTACAAAAAATATCGGAAGGACACCAAATATATCCTATATACTGTACGTAAAATATCAAAAAGTACAGTAAATATATTTCATATATTGTACATATAATATTAACTAAAAGTACACCAAATACATTTTATATACTGTAAATAAAATATCAAAAATTACAGTAAATATATATTACATACTGTACATAAAATATCAAAAAGTACACCAAATATGTGTTATATATACTGTAAATAAACTATTAAAAACTACAGTAATTATATTCAATATACTGTGCATAAAATATAAAAATTACTCCAAAAGTACATTATATGGTGTAAATAAAATATCCAAAATACAGTAAATATATATTACACACCCTATGTAAAATATCCAAATTTACACCAAATATATATTATATAATTTACAAAAAATATCGGAAGGTCACCAAATATATCTTATATACTGTATGTAAAATATCAAAAAGTACAGTAAATATATTACATATATTGTACATATAATATTAAATAAAACTACACCAAATACATTTTATATACTGTAAATAAAATATCAAAAATTACAGTAAATATATATTACATACTGTACATAAAATATCAAAAAGTACACCAAATATGTGTTATATATACTGTAAACTATCAAAAACTACAGTAATTCTATTTAATATACTGTGCATAAAATTTCAAAAATCACACCAAATGTATATTATATACCGTAAATAAAATATCAAAAAGGACAGTGAATATATATGACACACACTATGTAAAATATCAAAAACTACACCAAGTATATATTTTATAATTTACAAGAAATATCAAAGGACACCAAATATATCTCATATACTGTACATAAAATATCAAAAAGTACAGTTAATATATTTCATATATTGTAGATATAATATTAACTAAAAGTACACCAAATACATTTTATATACTGTAAATAAAATATCAAAAATTACAGTAAATATATATTACATACTGTACATAAAATATCAAAAATTACACCAAACATGTGTTATATATACTGTAAATAAACTATCAAAAACTACAGTAATTATATTTAATATACTGTACATAAAATGTCAAAAATTATTCCAAATGTACATTATATAGTGTAAATAATATATCCAAAATACAGTAAATATATATTACACACCCCATGTAAAATATCAAATATTACACCAAATATACATTATATAATTTACAAAAAATATCGGAAGGACACCAAATATATCCTATATACTGTACGTAAAATATCAAAAAGTACAGTAAATATATTTCATATATTGTACATATAATATTAACTAAAAGTACACCAAATACATTTTATATACTGTAAATAAAATATCAAAAAGTACAGTAAATATATATTACATACTGTACATAAAATATCAAAAATTACACCAAACATGTGTTATATATACTGTAAATAAACTATCAAAAACTACAGTAATTATATTTAATATACTGTACATAAAATGTCAAAAATTACTCCAAATGTACATTATATAGTGTAAATAATATATCCAAAATACAGTAAATATATATTACACACCCTATGTAAAATATCAAATATTACACCAAATATACATTATATAATTTACAAAAAATATCGGAAGGACACCAAATATATCCTATATACTGTACGTAAAATATCAAAAAGTACAGTAAATATATTTCATATATTGTACATATAATATTAACTAAAAGTACACCAAATACATTTTATATACTGTAAATAAAATATCAAAAATTACAGTAAATATATATTACATACTGTACATAAAATATCAAAAAGTACACCAAATATGTGTTATATATACTGTAAATAAACTATTAAAAACTACAGTAATTATATTCAATATACTGTACATAAAATATCAAAAATTACTCCAAATGTACATTATATGGTGTAAATAAATTATCCAAAATACAGTAAATATATATTACACACCCTATGTAAAATATCCAAATTTACACCAAATATATATTCTATAATTTACAAAAAATATCGGAAGGTCACCAAATATATCTTATATACTGTATGTAAAATATCAAAAAGTACAGTAAATATATTACATATATTGTACATATAATATTAACTAAAAGTACACCAAATACATTTTATATACTGTAAATAAAATATCAAAAATTACAGTAAATATATATTACATACTGTACATAAAATATCAAAAAGTACACCAAATATGTGTTATATATACTGTAAACTATCAAAAACTACAGTAATTATATTTAATATACTGTACATAAAATTTCAAAAATCACACCAAATGTATATTATATACCGTAAATAAAATATCAAAAAGGACAGTGAATATATATGACACACACTATGTAAAATATCAAAAACTACACCAAGTATATATTTTATAATTTACAATAAATATCAAAGGACACCAAATATATCTCATATACTGTACATAAAATATCAAAAAGTACAGTAAATATATTTCATATATTGTACATATAATATTAACTAAAAGTACACGAAATACATTTTATATACTGTAAATAAAATATCAAAAAGTACAGTAAATATATATTACATACTGTACATAAAATATCAAAAATTACACCAAACATGTGTTATATATACTGTAAATAAACTATCAAAAACTACAGCAATTATATTTAATATACTGTACATAAAATGTCAAAAATTACTCCAAATGTACATTATATAGTGTAAATAATATATCCAAAATACAGTAAATATATACTACACACCCTATGTAAAATATCAAATATTACACCAAATATACATTATATAATTTACAAAAAATATCGGAAGGACACCAAATATATCCTATATACTGTACGTAAAATATCAAAAACTACAGTAAATATATTTCATATATTGTACATATAACATTAACTAAAAGTACACCAAATACATTTTATATACTGTAAATAAAATATCAAAAATTACAGTAAATATATAGTACATACTATACATAAAATATCAAAAAGTACAACAAATATGTGTTATATATACTGTAAATAAACGATTAAAAACTACAGTAATTATATTCAATATACTGTGCATAAAATATCAAAAATTACTCCAAATGTACATTATATGGTGTAAATAAAATATCCAAAATACAGTAAATATATATTACACACCCTATGTAAAATATCCAAATTTACACCAAATATATATTATATAATTTACAAAAAATATCGGAAGGTCACCAAATATATCTTATATACTGTATGTAAAATATCAAAAAGTACAGTAAATATATTACATATATTGTACATATAATATTAACTAAAAGTACACCAAATACATTTTATATACTGTAAATAAAATATCAAAAATTACAGTAAATATATATTACATACTGTACATAAAATATCAAAAATTACACCAAACATGTGTTATATATACTGTAAATAAACTATCAAAAACTACAGTAATTATATTTAATATACTGTACATAAAATGTCAAAAATTACTCCAAATGTACATTATATAGTGTAAATAATATATCCAAAATACAGTAAATATATATTACACACCCTATGTAAAATATCAAATATTACACCAAATATACATTATATAATTTACAAAAAATATCGGAAGGATACCAAATATATCCTATATACTGTACGTAAAATATCAAAAACTACAGTAAATATATTTCATATATTGTACATATAATATTAACTAAAAGTACACCAAATACATTTTATATACTGTAAATAAAATATCAAAAATTACAGTAAATATATATTACATACTGTACATAAAATATCAAAAAGTACACCAAATATGTGTTATATATACTGTAAATAAACTATTAAAAACTACAGTAATTATATTCAATGTACTGTACATAAAATATCAAAAATTACTCCAAATGTACATTATATGGTGTAAATAAAATATCCAAAATACAGTAAATATATATTACACACCCTATGTAAAATATCCAAATTTACACCAAATATATATTATATAATTTACAAAAAATATCGGAAGGTCACCAAATATATCTTATATACTGTATGTAAAATATCAAAAAGTACAGTAAATATATTACATATATTGTACATATAATATTAACTAAAAGTACACCAAATACATTTTATATACTGTAAATAAAATATCAAAAATTACAGTAAATATATATTACATACTGTACATAAAATATCAAAAAGTACACCAAATATGTGTTATATATACTGTAAACTATCAAAAACTACAGTAATTATATTTAATATACTGTACATAAAATTTCAAAAATCACACCAAATGTATATTATATACCGTAAATAAAATATCAAAAAGGACAGTGAATATATATGACACACACTATGTAAAATATCAAAAACTACACCAAGTATATATTTTATAATTTACAATAAATATCAAAGGACACCAAATATATCTCATATACTGTACATAAAATATCAAAAAGTACAGTAAATATATTTCATATATTGTACATATAATATTAACTAAAAGTACACGAAATACATTTTATATACTGTAAATAAAATATCAAAAAGTACAGTAAATATATATTACATACTGTACATAAAATATCAAAAATTACACCAAACATGTGTTATATATACTGTAAATAAACTATCAAAAACTACAGCAATTATATTTAATATACTGTACATAAAATGTCAAAAATTACTCCAAATCTACATTATATAGTGTAAATAATATATCCAAAATACAGTAAATATATACTACACACCCTATGTAAAATATCAAATATTACACCAAATATACATTATATAATTTACAAAAAATATCGGAAGGACACCAAATATATCCTATATACTGTACGTAAAATATCAAAAACTACAGTAAATATATTTCATATATTGTACATATAACATTAACTAAAAGTACACCAAATACATTTTATATACTGTAAATAAAATATCAAAAATTACAGTAAATATATATTACATACTATACATAAAATATCAAAAAGTACACCAAATATGTGTTATATATACTGTAAATAAACTATCAAAAACTACAGTAATTATATTCAATATACTGTGCATAAAATATCAAAAATTACTCCAAATGTACATTATATGGTGTAAATAAAATATCCAAAATACAGTAAATATATATTACACACCCTATGTAAAATATCCAAATTTACACCAAATATATATTATATAATTTACAAAAAATATCGGAAGGTCACCAAATATATCTTATATACTGTATGTAAAATATCAAAAAGTACAGTAAATATATTACATATATTGTACATATAATATTAACTGAAAGTACACCAAATACATTTTATATACTGTAAATAAAATATCAAAAAGTACAGTAAATATATATTACATACTGTACATAAAATATCAAAAATTACACCAAACATGTGTTATATATACTGTAAATAAACTATCAAAAACTACAGTAATTATATTTAATATACTGTACATAAAATGTCAAAAATTACTCCAAATGTACATTATATAGTGTAAATAATATATCCAAAATACAGTAAATATATATTACACACCCTATGTAAAATATCAAATATTACACCAAATATACATTATATAATTTACAAAAAATATCGGAAGGATACCAAATATATCCTATATACTGTACGTAAAATATCAAAAACTACAGTAAATATATTTCATATATTGTACATATAATATTAACTAAAAGTACACCAAATACATTTTATATACTGTAAATAAAATATCAAAAATTACAGTAAATATATATTACATACTGTACATAAAATATCAAAAAGTACACCAAATATGTGTTATATATTCTGTAAATAAACTATTAAAAACTACAGTAATTATATTCAATATACTGTACATAAAATATCAAAAATTACTCCAAATGTACATTATATGGTGTAAATAAAATATCCAAAATACAGTAAATATATATTACACACCCTATGTAAAATATCCAAATTTACACCAAATATATATTATATAATTTACAAAAAATATCGGAAGGTCACCAAATATATCTTATATACTGTATGTAAAATATCAAAAAGTACAGTAAATATATTACATATATTGTACATATAATATTAACTAAAAGTACACCAAATACATTTTATATACTGTAAATAAAATATCAAAAATTACAGTAAATATATATTACATACTGTACATAAAATATCAAAAAGTACACCAAATATGTGTTATATATACTGTAAACTATCAAAAACTACAGTAATTATATTTAATATACTGTACATAAAATTTCAAAAATCACACCAAATGTATATTATATACCGTAAATAAAATATCAAAAAGGACAGTGAATATATATGACACACACTATGTAAAATATCAAAAACTACACCAAGTATATATTTTATAATTTACAATAAATATCAAAGGACACCAAATATATCTCATATACTGTACATAAAATATCAAAAAGTACAGTAAATATATTTCATATATTGTACATATAATATTAACTAAAAGTACACGAAATACATTTTATATACTGTAAATAAAATATCAAAAAGTACAGTAAATATATATTACATACTGTACATAAAATATCAAAAATTACACCAAACATATGTTATATATACTGTAAATAAACTATCAAAAACTACAGTAATTATATTTAATATACTGTACATAAAATGTCAAAAATTACTCCAAATGTACATTATATAGTGTAAATAATATATCCAAAATACAGTAAATATATATTACACACCCTATGTAAAATATCAAATATTACACCAAATATACATTATATAATTTACAAAAAATATCGGAAGGACACCAAATATATCCTATATACTGTACGTAAAATATCAAAAACTACAGTAAATATATTTCATATATTGTACATATAATATTAACTAAAAGTACACCAGATACATTTTATATACTGTAAATAAAATATCAAAAATTACAGTAAATATATATTACATACTATACATAAAATATCAAAAAGTACACCAAATATGTGTTATATATACTGTAAATAAACTATCAAAATCTACAGTAATTATATTCAGTATACTGTACATAAAATATCAAAAATTACTCCAAATGTACATTATATGGTGTAAATAAATTATCCAAAATACAGTAAATATATATTACACACCCTATGTAAAATATCCAAATTTACACCAAATATATATTATATAATTTACAAAAAATATCGGAAGGTCACCAAATATATCTTATATACTGTATGTAAAATATCAAAAAGTACAGTAAATATATTACATATATTGTACATATAATATTAACTAAAAGTACACCAAATACATTTTATATACTGTAAATAAAATATCAAAAATTACAGTAAATATATATTACATACTGTACATAAAATATCAAAAAGTACACCAAATATGTGTTATATATACTGTAAACTATCAAAAACTACAGTAATTATATTTAATATACTGTACATAAAATTTCAAAAATCACACCAAATGTATATTATATACCGTAAATAAAATATCAAAAAGGACAGTGAATATATATGACACACACTATGTAAAATATCAAAAACTACACCAAGTATATATTTTATAATTTACAATAAATATCAAAGGACACCAAATATATCTCATATACTGTACATAAAATATCAAAAAGTACAGTAAATATATTTCATATATTGTACATATAATATTAACTAAAAGTACACGAAATACATTTTATATACTGTAAATAAAATATCAAAAAGTACAGTAAATATATATTACATACTGTACATAAAATATCAAAAATTACACCAAACATGTGTTATATATACTGTAAATAAACTATCAAAAACTACAGCAATTATATTTAATATACTGTACATAAAATGTCAAAAATTACTCCAAATGTACATTATATAGTGTAAATAATATATCCAAAATACAGTAAATATATACTACACACCCTATGTAAAATATCAAATATTACACCAAATATACATTATATAATTTACAAAAAATATCGGAAGGACACCAAATATATCCTATATACTGTACGTAAAATATCAAAAACTACAGTAAATATATTTCATATATTGTACATATAACATTAACTAAAAGTACACCAAATACATTTTATATACTGTAAATAAAATATCAAAAATTACAGTAAATATATATTACATACTATACATAAAATATCAAAAAGTACACCAAATATGTGTTATATATACTGTAAATAAACTATTAAAAACTACAGTAATTATATTCAATATACTGTGCATAAAATATCAAAAATTACTCCAAATGTACATTATATGGTGTAAATAAAATATCCAAAATACAGTAAATATATATTACACACCCTATGTAAAATATCCAAATTTACACCAAATATATATTATATAATTTACAAAAAATATCGGAAGGTCACCAAATATATCTTATATACTGTATGTAAAATATCAAAAAGTACAGTAAATATATTACATATATTGTACATATAATATTAACTAAAAGTACACCAAATACATTTTATATACTGTAAATAAAATATCAAAAATTACAGTAAATATATATTACATACTGTACATAAAATATCAAAAAGTACACCAAATATGTGTTATATATACTGTAAACTATCAAAAACTACAGTAATTATATTTAATATACTGTACATAAAATTTCAAAAATCACACCAAATGTATATTATATACCGTAAATAAAATATCAAAAAGGACAGTGAATATATATGACACACACTATGTAAAATATCAAAAACTACACCAAGTATATATTTTATAATTTACAATAAATATCAAAGGACACCAAATATATCTCATGTACTGTACATAAAATATCAAAAAGTACAGTAAATATATTTCATATATTGTACATATAATATTAACTAAAAGTACACCAAATACATTTTATATAGTGTAAATAAAATATCAAAAAGTACAGTAAATATATATTACATACTGTACATAAAATATCAAAAATTACACCAAACATGTGTTATATATACTGTAAATATACTATCAAAAACTACAGCAATTATATTTAATATACTGTACATAAAATGTCAAAAATTACTCCAAATGTACATTATATAGTGTAAATAATATATCCAAAATACAGTAAATATATATTACACACCCTATGTAAAATATCAAATATTACACCAAATATACATTATATAATTTACATTAAATATCGGAAGGACACCAAATATATCCTATATACTGTACGTAAAATATCAAAAACTACAGTAAATATATTTCATATATTGTACATATAACATTAACTAAAAGTACACCAAATACATTTTATATACTGTAAATAAAATATCAAAATTACAGTAAATATATATTACATACTATACATAAAATATCAAAAAGTACACCAAATGTGTGTTATATATACTGTAAATAAACTATTAAAAACTACAGTAATTATATTCAATATACTGTACATAAAATATCAAAAATTACTCCAAATGTACATTATATGGTGTAAATAAAATATCCAAAATACAGTAAATATATATTACACACCCTATGTAAAATATCCAAATTTACACCAAATATATATTATATAATTTACAAAAAATATCGGAAGGTCACCAAATATATCTTATATACTGTATGTAAAATATCAAAAAGTACAGTAAATATATTACATATATTGTACATATAATATTAACTAAAATTACACCAAATACATTTTATATACTGTAAATAAAATATCAAAAATTACAGTAAATATATATTACATACTGTACATAAAATATCAAAAAGTACACCAAATATGTGTTATATATACTGTAAACTATCAAAAACTACAGTAATTATATTTAATATACTGTACATAAAATTTCAAAAATCACACCAAATGTATATTATATACCGTAAATAAAATATCAAAAAGGACAGTGAATATATATGACACACACTATGTAAAATATCAAAAACTACACCAAGTATATATTTTATAATTTACAATAAATATCAAAGGACACCAAATATATCTCATATACTGTACATAAAATATCAAAAAGTACAGTAAATATATTTCATATATTGTACATATAATATTAACTAAAAGTACACCAAATACATTTTATATACTGTAAATAAAATATCAAAAAGTACAGTAAATATATATTACATACTGTACATAAAATATCAAAAAGTACACCAAACATGTGTTATATATACTGTAAATAAACTATCAAAAACTACAGCAATTATATTTAATATACTGTACATAAAATGTCAAAAATTACTCCAAATGTACATTATATAGTGTAAATAATATATCCAAAATACAGTAAATATATACTACACACCCTATGTAAAATATCAAATATTACACCAAATATACATTATATAATTTACAAAAAATATCGGAAGGACACCAAATATATCCTATATACTGTACGTAAAATATCAAAAAGTACAGTAAATATATTTCATATATTGTACATATAATATTAACTAAAAGTACACCAAATACATTTTATATACTGTAAATAAAATATCAAAAAGTACAGTAAATATATATTACATACTGTACATAAAATATCAAAAATTACACCAAACATGTGTTATATATACTGTAAATAAACTATCAAAAACTACAGTAATTATATTTAATATACTGTACATAAAATGTCAAAAATTACTCCAAATGTACATTATATAGTGTAAATAATATATCCAAAATACAGTAAATATATATTACACACCCTATGTAAAATATCAAATATTACACCAAATATACATTATATAATTTACAAAAAATATCGGAAGGATACCAAATATATCCTATATACTGTACGTAAAATATCAAAAACTACAGTAAATATATTTCATATATTGTACATATAATATTAACTAAAAGTACACCAAATACATTTTATATACTGTAAATAAAATATCAAAAATTACAGTAAATATATATTACATACTGTACATAAAATATCAAAAAGTACACCAAATATGTGTTATATATACTGTAAATAAACTATTAAAAACTACAGTAATTATATTCAATATACTGTACATAAAATATCAAAAATTACTCCAAATGTACATTATATGGTGTAAATAAAATATCCAAAATACAGTAAATATATATTACACACCCTATGTAAAATATCCAAATTTACACCAAATATATATTATATAATTTACAAAAAATATCGGAAGGTCACCAAATATATCTTATATACTGTATGTAAAATATCAAAAAGTACAGTAAATATATTACATATATTGTACATATAATATTAACTAAAAGTACACCAAATACATTTTATATACTGTAAATAAAATATCAAAAATTACAGTAAATATATATTACATACTGTACATAAAATATCAAAAAGTACACCAAATATGTGTTATATATACTGTAAACTATCAAAAACTACAGTAATTATATTTAATATACTGTACATAAAATTTCAAAAATCACACCAAATGTATATTATATACCGTAAATAAAATATCAAAAAGGACAGTGAATATATATGACACACACTATGTAAAATATCAAAAACTACACCAAGTATATATTTTATAATTTACAATAAATATCAAAGGACACCAAATATATCTCATATACTGTACATAAAATATCAAAAAGTACAGTAAATATATTTCATATATTGTACATATAATATTAACTAAAAGTACACCAAATACATTTTATATACTGTAAATAAAATATCAAAAAGTACAGTAAATATATATTACATACTGTACATAAAATATCAAAAATTACACCAAACATGTGTTATATATACTGTAAATAAACTATCAAAAACTACAGCAATTATATTTAATATACTGTACATAAAATGTCAAAAATTACTCCAAATGTACATTATATAGTGTAAATAATATATCCAAAATACAGTAAATATATACTACACACCCTATGTAAAATATCAAATATTACACCAAATATACATTATATAATTTACAAAAAATATCGGAAGGACACCAAATATATCCTATATACTGTACGTAAAATATCAAAAACTACAGTAAATATATTTCATATATTGTACATATAACATTAAATAAAAGTACACCAAATACATTTTATATACGGTAAATAAAATATCAAAAATTACAGTAAATATATATTACATACTATACATAAAATATCAAAAAGTACACCAAATATGTGTTATATATACTGTAAATAAACTATTAAAAACTACAGTAATTATATTCAATATACTGTGCATAAAATATCAAAAATTACTCCAAATGTACATTATATGGTGTAAATAAAATATCCAAAATACAGTAAATATATATTACACACCCTATGTAAAATATCCAAATTTACACCAAATATATATTATATAATTTACAAAAAATATCGGAATGTCACCAAATATATCTTATATACTGTATGTAAAATATCAAAAAGTACAGTAAATATATTACATATATTGTACATATAATATTAACTAAAAGTACACCAAACACATTTCATATACTGTAAATAAAATATCAAAAATTACAGTAAATATATATTACATACTGTACATAAAATATCAAAAAGTACACCAAATATGTGTTATATATACTGTAAACTATCAAAAACTACAGTAATTATATTTAATATACTGTACATAAAATTTCAAAAATCACACCAAATGTATATTATATACCGTAAATAAAATATCAAAAAGGACAGTGAATATATATGACACACACTATGTAAAATATCAAAAACTACACCAAGTATATATTTTATAATTTACAATAAATATCAAAGGACACCAAATATATCTCATGTACTGTACATAAAATATCAAAAAGTACAGTAAATATATTTCATATATTGTACATATAATATTAACTAAAAGTACACCAAATACATTTTATATACTGTAAATAAAATATCAAAAAGTACAGTAAATATATATTACATACTGTACATAAAATATCAAAAATTACACCAAACATGTGTTATATATACTGTAAATAAACTATCAAAAACTACAGTAATTATATTTAATATACTGTACATAAAATGTCAAAAATTACTCCAAATGTACATTATATAGTGTAAATAATATATCCAAAATACAGTAAATATATATTACACACCCTATGTAAAATATCAAATATTACACCAAATATACATTATATAATTTACATTAAATATCGGAAGGACACCAAATATATCCTATATACTGTACGTAAAATATCAAAAACTACAGTAAATATATTTCATATATTGTACATATAATATTAACTAAAAGTACACCAAATACATTTTATATACTGTAAATAAAATATCAAAATTACAGTAAATATATATTACATACTGTACATAAAATATCAAAAAGTACACCAAATATGTGTTATATATACTGTAAATAAACTATTAAAAACTACAGTAATTATATTCAATATACTGTACATAAAATATCAAAAATTACTCCAAATGTACATTATATGGTGTAAATAAAATATCCAAAATACAGTAAATATATATTACACACCCTATGTAAAATATCCAAATTTACACCAAATATATATTATATAATTTACAAAAAATATCGGAAGGTCACCAAATATATCTTATATACTGTATGTAAAATATCAAAAAGTACAGTAAATATATTACATATATTGTACATATAATATTAACTAAAAGTACACCAAATACATTTTATATACTGTAAATAAAATATCAAAAATTACAGTAAATATATATTACATACTGTACATAAAATATCAAAAAGTACACCAAATATGTGTTATATATACTGTAAACTATCAAAAACTACAGTAATTATATTTAATATACTGTACATAAAATTTCAAAAATCACACCAAATGTATATTATATACCGTAAATAAAATATCAAAAAGGACAGTGAATATATATGACACACACTATGTAAAATATCAAAAACTACACCAAGTATATATTTTATAATTTACAATAAATATCAAAGGACACCAAATATATCTCATGTACTGTACATAAAATATCAAAAAGTACAGTAAATATATTTCATATATTGTACATATAATATTAACTAAAAGTACACCAAATACATTTTATATACTGTAAATAAAATATCAAAAAGTACAGTAAATATATATTACATACTGTACATAAAATATCAAAAATTACACCAAACATGTGTTATATATACTGTAAATAAACTATCAAAAACTACAGTAATTATATTTAATATACTGTACATAAAATGTCAAAAATTACTGCAAATGTACATTATATAGTGTAAATAATATATCCAAAATACAGTAAATATATATTACACACCCTATGTAAAATATCAAATATTACACCAAATATACATTATATAATTTACATTAAATATCGGAAGGACACCAAATATATCCTATATACTGTACGTAAAATATCAAAAACTACAGTAAATATATTTCATATATTGTACATATAATATTAACTAAAAGTACACCAAATACATTTTATATACTGTAAATAAAATATCAAAATTACAGTAAATATATATTACATACTATACATAAAATATCAAAAAGTACACCAAATATGTGTTATATATACTGTAAATAAACTATTAAAAACTACAGTAATTATATTCAATACACTGTACATAAAATATCAAAAATTACTCCAAATGTACATTATATGGTGTAAATAAAATATCCAAAATACAGTAAATATATATTACACACCCTATGTAAAATATCCAAATTTACACCAAATATATATTATATAATTTACAAAAAATATCGGAAGGTCACCAAATATATCTTATATACTGTATGTAAAATATCAAAAAGTACAGTAAATATATTACATATATTGTACATATAATATTAACTAAAAGTACACCAAATACATTTTATATACTGTAAATAAAATATCAAAAATTACAGTAAATATATATTACATACTGTACATAAAATATCAAAAAGTACACCAAATATGTGTTATATATACTGTAAACTATCAAAAACTACAGTAATTATATTTAATATACTGTACATAAAATTTCAAAAATCACACCAAATGTATATTATATACCGTAAATAAAATATCAAAAAGGACAGTGAATATATATGACACACACTATGTAAAATATCAAAAACTACACCAAGTATATATTTTATAATTTACAATAAATATCAAAGGACACCAAATATATCTCATATACTGTACATAAAATATCAAAAAGTACAGTAAATATATTTCATATATTGTACATATAATATTAACTAAAAGTACACCAAATACATTTTATATACTGTAAATAAAATATCAAAAAGTACAGTAAATATATATTACATACTGTACATAAAATATCAAAAATTACACCAAACATGTGTTATATATACTGTAAATAAACTATCAAAAACTACAGCAATTATATTTAATATACTGTACATACAATGACAAAAATTACTCCAAATGTACATTATATAGTGTAAATAATATATCCAAAATACAGTAAATATATATTACACACCCTATGTAAAATATCATATATTACACAAAATATACATTATATAATTTACAAAAAATATCGGAAGGACACCAAATATATCCTATATACTGTACGTAAAATATCAAAAACTACAGTAAATATATTTCATATATTGTACATATAACATTAACTAAAAGTACACCAAATACATTTTATATACTGTAAATAAAATATCAAAAATTACAGTAAATATATATTACATACTATACATAAAATATCAAAAAGTACACCAAATATGTGTTATATATACTGTAAATAAACTATTAAAAACTACAGTAATTATATTCAATATACTGTGCATAAAATATCAAAAATTACTCCAAATGTACATTATATGGTGTAAATAAAATATCCAAAATACAGTAAATATATATTACACACCCTATGTAAAATATGCAAATTTACACCAAATATATATTATATAATTTACAAAAAATATCGGAAGGTCACCAAATATGTCTTATATACTGTATGTAAAATATCAAAAAGTACAGTAAATATATTACATATATTGTACATATAATATTAACTAAAAGTACACCAAATACATTTTATATACTGTAAATAAAATATCAAAAATTACAGTAAATATATATTACATACTGTACATAAAATATCAAAAAGTACACCAAATATGTGTTATATATACTGTAAACTATCAAAAACTACAGTAATTATATTTAATATACTGTACATAAAATTTCAAAAATCACACCAAATGAATATTATATACCGTAAATAAAATATCAAAAAGGACAGTGAATATATATGACACACACTATGTAAAATATCAAAAACTACACCAAGTATATATTTTATAATTTACAATAAATATCAAAGGACACCAAATATATCTCATATACTGTACATAAAATATCAAAAAGTACAGTAAATATATTTCATATATTGTACATCTAATATTAACTAAAAGTACACCAAATACATTTTATATACTGTAAATAAAATATCAAAAAGTACAGTAAATATATATTACATACTGTACATAAAATATCAAAAATTACACCAAACATGTGTTATATATACTGTAAATAAACTATCAAAAACTACAGCAATTATATTTAATATACTGTACATAAAATGTCAAAAATTACTGCAAATGTACATTATATAGTGTAAATAATATATCCAAAATACAGTAAATATATATTACACACCCTATGTAAAATATCAAATATTACAACAAATATACATTATATAATTTACAAAAAATATCGGAAGGACACCAAATATATCCTATATACTGTACGTAAAATATCAAAAACTACAGTAAATATATTTCATATATTGTACATATAATATTAACTAAAAGTACACCAAATACATTTTATATACTGTAAATAAAATATCAAAAATTACAGTAAATATATATTACATACTATACATAAATTTCAAAAAGTACACCAAATATGTGTTATATATACTGTAAATAAACTATTAAAAACTACAGTAATTATATTCAATATACTGTACATAAAATATCAAAAATTACTCCAAATGTACATTATATGGTGTAAATAAAATATCCAAAATACAGTAAATATATATTACACACCCTATGTAAAATATCCAAATTTACACCAAATATATATTATATAATTTACAAAAAATATTGGAAGGTCACCAAATATATCTTATATACTGTATGTAAAATATCAAAAAGTACAGTAAATATATTACATATATTGTACATATAATATTAACTAAAAGTACACCAAATACATTTTATATACTGTAAATAAAATATCAAAAATTACAGTAAATATATATTACATACTGTACATAAAATATCAAAAAGTACACCAAATATGTGTTATATATACTGTAAACTATCAAAAACTACAGTAATTATATTTAATATACTGTACATAAAATTTCAAAAATCACACCAAATGTATATTATATACCGTAAATAAAATATCAAAAAGGACAGTGAATATATATGACACACACTGTGTAAAATATCAAAAACTACACCAAGTATATATTTTATAATTTACAATAAATATCAAAGGACACCAAATATATCTCATATACTGTACATAAAATATCAAAAAGTACAGTAAATATATTTCATATATTGTACATATAATATTAACTGAAAGTACCCAAATACATTTTATATACTGTAAATAAAATATCAAAAAGTACAGTAAATATATATTACATACTGTACATAAAATATCAAAAATTACACCAAACATTTATTATATATACTTTAAATAAACTATCAAAAACTACAGTAATTATATTTAATATACTGTACATAAAATGTCAAAAATTACTCCAAATGTACATTATATAGTGTAAATAATATATCCAAAATACAGTAAATATATATTACACACCCTATGTAAAATATCAAATATTACACCAAATATAAATTATATAATTTACAAAAAATATCGGATGGACACCAAATACATCCTATATACTGTACGTAAAATATCAAAAAGTACAGTAAATATATTTCATATATTGTACATATAATATTAATTAAAGTACACCAAATACATTTTATATACTGTAAATAAAATATCAAAAAGTACAGTAAATATATATTACATACTGTACATAAAATATCAAAAATTACACCAAACATGTGTTATATATACTGTAAATAAACTATCAAAAACTACAGTAATTATATTTAATATACTGTACATAAAATGTCAAAAATTACTTCAAATGTACATTATATAGTGTAAATAATATATCCAAAATACGGTAAATATATATTACACACCCTATGTAAAATATCAAATATTACACCAAATATACATTATATAATTTACAAAAAATATCGGAAGGACACCAAATATATCCTATATACTGTATGTAAAATATCAAAAAGTACAGTAAATATATTTCATATATTGTACATATAATATTAACTAAAAGTACACCAAATACATTTTATATACTGTAAATAAAATATCAAAAATTACAGTAAATATATATTACATACTGTACATAAAATATCAAAAAGTACACCAAATATGTGTTATATATACTGTAAATAAACTATTAAAAACTACAGTAATTATATTCAATATACTGTACATAAAATATCAAAAATTACTCCAAATGTACATTATATGGTGTAAATAAAATATCCAAAATACAGTAAATATATATTACACACCCTATGTAAAATATCCAAATTTACACCAAATATATATTATATAATTTACAAAAAATATCGGAAGGTCACCAAATATATCTTATATACTGTATGTAAAATATCAAAAAGTACAGTAAATATATTACATATATTGTACATATAATATTAACTAAAAGTACACCAAATACATTTTATACACTGTAAATAAAATATCAAAAATTACAGTAAATATATATTACATACTGTACATAAAATATCAAAAAGTACACCAAATATGTGTTATATATACTGTAAACTATCAAAAACTACAGTAATTATATTTAATATACTGTACATAAAATTTCAAAAATCACACCAAATGTATATTATATACCGTAAATAAAATATCAAAAAGGACAGTGAATATATATGACACACACTATGTAAAACATCAAAAACTACACCAAGTATATATTTTATAATTTACAATAAATATCAAAGGACACCAAATATATCTCATATACTGTACATAAAATATCAAAAAGTACAGTAAATATATTTCATATATTGTACATATAATATTAACTAAAAGTACACCAAATACATTTTATATACTGTAAATAAACTATCAAAAAGTAGAGTAAATATATATTACATACTGTACGTAAAATATCAAAAATTACACCAAACATGTGTTATATATACTGTAAATAAACTATCAAAAACTACAGTAATTATATTTAATATACTGTACATAAAATGTCAAAAATTACTCCAAATGTACATTATATAGTGTAAATAATATATCCAAAATACAGTAAATATATATTACACACCCTATGGAAAATATCAAATATTACACCAAATATACATTATATAATTTACAAAAAATATCGGAAGGACACCAAATATATCCTATATACTGTACGTAAAATATCAAAAACTACAGTAAATATATTTCATATATTGTACATATAATATTAACTAAAAGTACACCAGATACATTTTATATACTGTAAATAAAATATCAAAAATTACAGTAAATATATATTACATACTATACATAAAATATCAAAAAGTACACCAAATATGTGTTATATATACTGTAAATAAACTATTAAAAACTACAGTAATTATATTCAATATACTGTACATAAAATATCAAAAATTACTCCAAATGTACATTATATGGTGTAAATAAATTATCCAAAATACAGTAAATATATATTACACACCCTATGTAAAATATCCAAATTTACACCAAATATATATTATATAATTTACAAAAAATATTGGAAGGTCACCAAATATATCTTATATACTGTATGTAAAATATCAAAAAGTACAGTAAATATATTACATATATTGTACATATAATATTAACTAAAAGTACACCAAATACATTTTATATACTGTAAATAAAATATCAAAAATTACAGTAAATATATATTACATACTGTACATAAAATATCAAAAAGTACACCAAATATGTGTTATATATACTGTAAACTATCAAAAACTACAGTAATTATATTTAATATACTGTACATAAAATTTCAAAAATCACACCAAATGTATATTATATACCGTAAATAAAATATCAAAAAGGACAGTGAATATATATGACACACACTGTGTAAAATATCAAAAACTACACCAAGTATATATTTTATAATTTACAATAAATATCAAAGGACACCAAATATATCTCATATACTGTACATAAAATATCAAAAAGTACAGTAAATATATTTCATATATTGTACATATAATATTAACTAAAAGTACCCAAATACATTTTATATACTGTAAATAAAATATCAAAAAGTACAGTAAATATATATTACATACTGTACATAAAATATCAAAAATTACACCAAACATTTATTATATATACTGTAAATAAACTATCAAAAGCTACAGTAATTATATTTAATATACTGTACATAAAATGTCAAAAATTACTCCAAATGTACATTATATAGTGTAAATAATATATCCAAAATACAGTAAATATATATTACACACCCTATGTAAAATATCAAATATTACACCAAATATAAATTATATAATTTACAAAAAATATCGGAAGGACACCAAATACATCCTATATACTGTACGTAAAATATCAAAAAGTACAGTAAATATATTTCATATATTGTACATATAATATTAATTAAAGTACACCAAATACATTTTATATACTGTAAATAAAATATCAAAAAGTACAGTAAATATATATTACATACTGTACATAAAATATCAAAAATTACACCAAACATGTGTTATATATACTGTAAATAAACTATCAAAAACTACAGTAATTATATTTAATATACTGTACATAAAATGTCAAAAATTACTTCAAATGTACATTATATAGTGTAAATAATATATCCAAAATACGGTAAATATATATTACACACCCTATGTAAAATATCAAATATTACACCAAATATACATTATATAATTTACAAAAAAAATCGGAAGGACACCAAATATATCCTATATACTGTATGTAAAATATCAAAAAGTACAGTAAATATATTTCATATATTGTACATATAATATTAACTAAAAGTACACCAAATACATTTTATATACTGTAAATAAAATATCAAAAATTACAGTAAATATATATTACATACTATACATAAAATATCAAAAAGTACACCAAATATGTGTTATATATACTGTAAATAAACTATTAAAAACTACAGTAATTATATTCAATATACTGTACATAAAATATCAAAAATTACTCCAAATGTACATTATATGGTGTAAATAAATTATCCAAAATACAGTAAATATATATTACACACCCTATGTAAAATATCCAAATTTACACCAAATATATATTATATAATTTACAAAAAATATCGGAAGGTCACCAAATATATCTTATATACTGTATGTAAAATATCAAAAAGTACAGTAAATATATTACATATATTGTACATATAATATTAACTAAAAGTACACCAAATACATTTTATATACTGTAAATAAAATATCAAAAATTACAGTAAATATATATTACATACTGTACATAAAATATCAAAAAGTACACCAAATATGTGTTATATATACTGTAAACTATCAAAAACTACAGTAATTATATTTAATATACTGTACATAAAATTTCAAAAATCACACCAAATGTATATTATATACCGTAAATAAAATATCAAAAAGGACAGTGAATATATATGACACACACTATGTAAAATATCAAAAACTACACCAAGTATATATTTTATAATTTACAATAAATATCAAAGGACACCAAATATATCTCATATACTGTACATAAAATATCAAAAAGTACAGTAAATATATTTCATATATTGTACATATAATATTAACTAAAAGTACACCAAATACATTTTATATACTGTAAATAAAATATCAAAAAGTACAGTAAATATATATTACATACTGTACATAAAATATCAAAAATTACACCAAACATGTGTTATATATACTGTAAATAAACTATCAAAAACTACAGCAATTATATTTAATATACTGTACATAAAATGTCAAAAATTACTCCAAATGTACATTATATAGTGTAAATAATATATCCAAAATACAGTAAATATATATTACACACCCTATGTAAAATATCAAATATTACACCAAATATACATTATATAATTTACAAAAAATATCGGAAGGACACCAAATATATCCTATATACTGTACGTAAAATATCAAAAACTACAGTAAATATATTTCATATATTGTACATATAACATTAACTAAAAGTACACCAAATACATTTTATATACTGTAAATAAAATATCAAAAATTACAGTAAATATATATTACATACTATACATAAAATATCAAAAAGTACACCAAATATGTGTTATATATACTGTAAATAAACTATTAAAAACTACAGTAATTATATTCAATATACTGTGCATAAAATATCAAAAATTACTCCAAATGTACATTATATGGTGTAAATAAAATATCCAAAATACAGTAAATATATATTACACACCCTATGTAAAATATCCAAATTTACACCAAATATATATTATATAATTTACAAAAAATATCGGAAGGTCACCAAATATATCTTATATACTGTATGTAAAATATCAAAAAGTACAGTAAATATATTACATATATTGTACATATAATATTAACTAAAAGTACACCAAATACATTTTATATACTGTAAATAAAATATCAAAAATTACAGTAAATATATATTACATACTGTACATAAAATATCAAAAAGTACACCAAATATGTGTTATATATACTGTAAACTATCAAAAACTACAGTAATTATATTTAATATACTGTACATAAAATTTCAAAAATCACACCAAATGTATATTATATACCGTAAATAAAATATCAAAAAGGACAGTGAATATATATGACACACACTATGTAAAATATCAAAAACTACACCAAGTATATATTTTATAATTTACAATAAATATCAAAGGACACCAAATATATCTCATGTACTGTACATAAAATATCAAAAAGTACAGTAAATATATTTCATATATTGTACATATAATATCAACTAAAAGTACACCAAATACATTTTATATACTGTAAATAAAATATCAAAAAGTACAGTAAATATATATTACATACTGTACATAAAATATCAAAAATTACACCAAACATGTGTTATATATACTGTAAATAAACTATCAAAAACTACAGCAATTATATTTAATATACTGTACATAAAATGTCAAAAATTACTCCAAATGTACATTATATAGTGTAAATAATATATCCAAAATACAGTAAATATATATTACACACCCTATGTAAAATATCAAATATTACACCAAATATACATTATATAATTTACAAAAAATATCGGAAGGACACCAAATATATCCTATATACTGTACGTAAAATATCAAAAACTACAGTAAATATATTTCATATATTGTACATATAACATTAACTAAAAGTACACCAAATACATTTTATATACTGTAAATAAAATATCAAAAATTACAGTAAATATATATTACATACTATACATAAAATATCAAAAAGTACACCAAATATGTGTTATATATACTGTAAATAAACTATTAAATACTACAGTAATTATATTCCATATACTGTGCATAAAATATCAAAAATTACTCCAAATGTACATTATATGGTGTAAATAAAATATCCAAAATACAGTAAATATATATTACACACCCTATGTAAAATATCCAAATTTACACAAAATATATATTATATAATTTACAAAAAATATCGGAAGGTCACCAAATATATCTTATATACTGTATGTAAAATATCAAAAAGTACAGTAAATATATTACATATATTGTACATATAATATTAACTAAAAGTACACCAAATACATTTTATATACTGTAAATAAAATATCAAAAATTACAGTAAATATATATTACATACTGTACATAAAATATCAAAAAGTACACCAAATATGTGTTATATATACTGTAAACTATCAAAAACTACAGTAATTATATTTAATATACTGTACATAAAATTTCAAAAATCACACCAAATGTATATTATATACCGTAAATAAAATATCAAAAAGGAGAGTGAATATATATGACACACACTATGTAAAATATCAAAAACTACACCAAGTATATATTTTATAATTTACAATAAATATCAAAGGACACCAAATATATCTCATGTACTGTACATAAAATATCAAAAAGTACAGTAAATATATTTCATATATTGTACATATAATATTAACTAAAAGTACACCAAATACATTTTATATACTGTTAATAAAATATCAAAAAGTACAGTAAATATATATTACATACTGTACATAAAATATCAAAAATTACACCAAACATGTGTTATATATACTGTAAATAAACTATCAAAAACTACAGTAATTATATTTAATATACTGTACATAAAATGTCAAAAATTACTCCAAATGTACATTATATAGTGTAAATAATATATCCAAAATACAGTAAATATATATTACACACCCTATGTAAAATATCAAATATTACACCAAATATACATTATATAATTTACAAAAAATATCGGAAGGACACCAAATATATCCTATATACTGTACGTAAAATATCAAAAACTACAGTAAATATATTTCATATATTGTACATATAACATTAACTAAAAGTACACCAAATACATATTATATACTGTAAATAAAATATCAAAAATTACAGTAAATATATATTACATACTATACATAAAATATCAAAAAGTACACCAAATATGTGTTATATATACTGTAAATAAACTATTAAAAACTACAGTAATTATATTCAATATACTGTACATAAAATATCAAAAATTACTCCAAATGTACATTATATGGTGTAAATAAAATATCCAAAATACAGTAAATATATATTACACACCCTATGTAAAATATCCAAATTTACACCAAATATATATTATATAATTTACAAAAAATATCGGAAGGTCACCAAATATATCTTATATACTGTATGTAAAATATCAAAAAGTACAGTAAATATATTACATATATTGTACATATAATATTAACTAAAAGTACACCAAATACATTTTATATACTGTAAATAAAATATCAAAAATTACAGTAAATATATATTACATACTGTACATAAAATATCAAAAAGTACACCAAATATGTGTTATATATACTGTAAACTATCAAAAACTACAGTAATTATATTTAATATACTGTACATAAAATTCAAAAATCACACCAAATGTATATTATATACCGTAAATAAAATATCAAAAAGGACAGTGAATATATATGACACACACTATGTAAAATATCAAAAACTACACCAAGTATATATTTTATAATTTACAATAAATATCAAAGGACACCAAATATATCTCATATACTGTACATAAAATATCAAAAAGTACAGTAAATATATTTCATATATTGTACATATAATATTAACTAAAAGTACACCAAATACATTTTATATACTGTAAATAAAATATCAAAAAGTACAGTAAATATATATTACATACTGTACATAAAATATCAAAAATTACACCAAACATGTGTTATATATACTGTAAATAAACTATCAAAATCTACAGCAATTATATTTAATATACTGTACATACAATGTCAAAAATTACTCCAAATGTACATTATATAGTGTAAATAATATATCCAAAATACAGTAAATATATATTACACACCCTATGTAAAATATCAAATATTACACCAAATATACATTATATAATTTACAAAAAATATCGGAAGGACACGAAATATATCCTATATACTGTACGTAAAATATCAAAAACTACAGTAAATATATTTCATATATTGTACATATAATATTAACTAAAAGTACACCAAATACATTTTATATACTGTAAATAAAATGTCAAAAATTACAGTAAATATATATTGCATACTATACATAAAATATCAAAAAGTACACCAAATATGTGTTATATATACTGTAAATAAACTATTAAAAACTACAGTAATTATATTCAATATACTGTACATAAAATATCAAAAATTACTCCAAATGTACATTATATGGTGTAAATAAAATATCCAAAATACAGTAAATATATATTACACACCCTATGTTAAATATCCAAATTTACACCAAATATATATTATATAATTTACAAAAAATATCGGAAGGTCACCAAATATATCTTATATACTGTATGTAAAATATCAAAAAGTACAGTAAATATATTACATATATTGTACATATAATATTAACTAAAAGTACACCAAATACATTTTATATACTGTAAATAAAATATCAAAAATTACAGTAAATATATATTACATACTGTACATAAAATATCAAAAAGTACACCAAATATGTGTTATATATACTGTAAACTATCAAAAACTACAGTAATTATATTTAATATACTGTACATAAAATTTCAAAAATCACACCAAATGTATATTATATACCGTAAATAAAATATCAAAAAGGACAGTGAATATATATGACACACACTATGTAAAATATCAAAAACTACACCAAGTATATATTTTATAATTTACAATAAATATCAAAGGACACCAAATATATCTCATATACTGTACATAAAATATCAAAAAGTACAGTAAATATATTTCATATATTGTACATATAATATTAACTAAAAGTACACCAAATACATTTTATATAGTGTAAATAAAATATCAAAAAGTACAGTAAATATATATTACATACTGTACATAAAATATCAAAAATTACACCAAACATGTGTTATATATACTGTAAATAAACTATCAAAAACTACAGCAATTATATTTAATATACTGTACATACAATGACAAAAATTACTCCAAATGTACATTATATAGTGTAAATAATATATCCAAAATACAGTAAATATATATTACACACCCTATGTAAAATATCAAATATTACACAAAATATACATTATATAATTTACAAAAAATATCGGAAGGACACCAAATATATCCTATATACTGTACGTAAAATATCAAAAACTACAGTAAATATATTTCATATATTGTACATATAACATTAACTAAAAGTACACCAAATACATTTTATATACTGTAAATAAAATATCAAAAATTACAGTAAATATATATTACATACTATACATAAAATATCAAAAAGTACACCAAATATGTGTTATATATACTGTAAATAAACTATTAAAAACTACAGTAATTATATTCAATATACTGTACATAAAATATCAAAAATTACTCCAAATGTACATTATATGGTGTAAATAAAATATCCAAAATACAGTAAATATATATTACACACCCTATGTAAAATATCCAAATTTACACCAAATATATATTATATAATTTACAAAAAATATCGGAAGGTCACCAAATATATCTTATATACTGTATGTAAAATATCAAAAAGTACAGTAAATATATTACATATATTGTACATATAATATTAACTAAAAGTACACCAAATACATTTTATATACTGTAAATAAAATATCAAAAATTACAGTAAATATATATTACATACTGTACATAAAATATCAAAAAGTACACCAAATATGTGTTATATATACTGTAAACTATCAAAAACTACAGTAATTATATTTAATATACTGTACATAAAATTTCAAAAATCACACCAAATGTATATTATATACCGTAAATAAAATATCTAAAAGGACAGTGAATATATATGACACACACTATGTAAAATATCAAAAACTACACCAAGTATATATTTTATAATTTACAATAAATATCAAAGGACACCAAATATATCTCATATACTGTACATAAAATATCAAAAAGTACAGTAAATATATTTCATATATTGTACATATAATATTAACTAAAAGTACACCAAATACATTTTATATACTGTAAATAAAATATCAAAAAGTACAGTAAATATATATTACATACTGTACATAAAATATCAAAAATTACACCAAACATGTGTTATATATACTGTAAATAAACTATCAAAAACTACAGCAATTATATTTAATATACTGTACATAAAATGTCAAAAATTACTGCAAATGTACATTATATAGTGTAAATAATATATCCAAAATACAGTAAATATATATTACACACCCTATGTAAAATATCAAATATTACAACAAATATACATTATATAATTTACAAAAAATATCGGAAGGACACCAAATATATCCTATATACTGTACGTAAAATATCAAAAACTACAGTAAATATATTTCATATATTGTACATATAATATTAACTAAAAGTACAGCAAATACATTTTATATACTGTAAATAAAATATCAAAAATTACAGTAAATATATATTACATACTATACATAAAATATCAAAAAGTACACCAAATATGTGTTATATATACTGTAAATAAACTGTTAAAAACTACAGTAATTATATTCAATATACTGTACATAAAATATCAAAAATTACTCCAAATGTACATTATATGGTGTAAATAAAATATCCAAAATACAGTAAATATATATTACACACCCTATGTAAAATATCCAAATTTACACCAAATATATATTATATAATTTAAAAAAATATCGGAAGGTCACCAAATATATCTTATATACTGTATGTAAAATATCAAAAAGTACAGTAAATATATTACATATATTGTACATATAATATTAACTAAAAGTACACCAAATACATTTTATATACTGTAAATAAAATATCAAAAATTACAGTAAATATATATTACATACTGTACATAAAATATCAAAAAGTACACCAAATATGTGTTATATATACTGTAAACTATCAAAAACTACAGTAATTATATTTAATATACTGTACATAAAATTTCAATAATCACACAAAATGTATATTATATACCGTAAATAAAATATCAAAAAGGACAGTGAATATATATGACACACACTATGTAAAATATCAAAAACTACACCAAGTATATATTTTATAATTTACAATAAATATCAAAGGACACCAAATATATCTCATATACTGTACATAAAATATCAAAAAGTACAGTAAATATATTTCATATATTGTTCATATAATATTAACTAAAAGTACCCAAATACATTTTATATACTGTAAATAAAATATCAAAAAGTACAGTAAATATATATTACATACTGTACATAAAATATCAAAAATTACACCAAACATTTATTATATATACTGTAAATAAACTATCAAAAACTACAGTAATTATATGTAATATACTGTACATAAAATGTCAAAAATTACTCCAAATGTACATTATATAGTGTAAATAATATATCCAAAATACAGTAAATATATATTACACACCCTATGTAAAATATCAAATATTACACCAAATATAAATTATATAATTTACAAAAAATATCGGAAGGACACCAAATACATCCTATATACTGTACGTAAAATATCAAAAAGTACAGTAAATATATTTCATATATTGTACATATAATATTAACTAAAAGTACACCAAATACATTTTATATACTGTAAATAAAATATCAAAAAGTACAGTAAATATATATTACATACTGTACATAAAATATCAAAAATTACACCAAACATGTGTTATATATACTGTAAATAAACTATCAAAAACTACAGTAATTATATTTAATATACTGTACATAAAATGTCAAAAATTACTCCAAATGTACATTATATAGTGTAAATAATATATCCAAAATACAGTAAATATATATTACACACCCTATGTAAAATATCAAATATTACACCAAATATATATTATATAATTTACAAAAAATATCGGAAGGACACCAAATATATCCTATATACTGTACGTAAAATATCAAAAAGTACAGTAAATATATTTCATATATTGTACATATAATATTAACTAAAAGTACACCAAATACATTTTATATACTGTAAATAAAATATCAAAAATTACAGTAAATATATATTACATACTGTACATAAAATATCAAAAAGTACACCAAATATGTGTTATATATACTGTAAATAAACTATTAAAAACTACAGTAATTATATTCAATATACTGTACATACAATATCAAAAATTACTCCAAATGTACATTATATGGTGTAAATAAAATATCCAAAATACAGTAAATATATATTACACACCCTATGTAAAATATCCAAATTTACACCAAATATATATTATATAATTTACAAAAAATATTGGAAGGTCACCAAATATATCTTATATAATGTATGTAAAATATCAAAAAGTACAGTAAATATATTACATATATTGTACATATAATATTAACTAAAAGGACACCAAATACATTTTATATACTGTAAATAAAATATCAAAAATTACAGTAAATATATATTACATACTGTACATAAAATATCAAAAAGTACACCAAATATGTGTTATATATACTGTAAACTATCAAAAACTACAGTAATTATATTTAATATACTGTACATAAAATTTCAAAAATCACACCAAATGTATATTATATACCGTAAATAAAATATCAAAAAGGACAGTGAATATATATGACACACACTATGTAAAATATCAAAAACTACACCAACTATATATTTTATAATTTACAATAAATATCAAAGGACACCAAATATATCTCATATACTGTACATAAAATATCAAAAAGTACAGTAAATATATTTCATATATTGTACATATAATATTAACTAAAAGTACACCAAATACATTTTATATACTGTAAATAAAATATCAAAAAGTACAGTAAATATATATTACATACTGTACATAAAATATCAAAAATTACACCAAACATGTGTTATATATACTGTAAATAAACTATCAAAAACTACAGTAATTATATTTAATATACTGTACATAAAATGTCAAAAATTACTCCAAATTTACATTATATAGTGTAAATAATATATCCAAAATACAGTAAATATATATTACACACCCTATGTAAAATATCAAATATTACACCAAATATACATTATATAATTTACAAAAAATATCGGAAGGACACCAAATATATCCTATATACTGTACGTAAAATATCAAAAACTACAGTAAATATATTTCATATATTGTACATATAATATTAACTAAAAGTACACCAAATACATTTTATATACTGTAAATAAAATATCAAAAATTACAGTAAATATATATTACATACTATACATAAAATATCAAAAAGTACACCAAATATGTGTTATATATACTGTAAATAAACTATTAAAAACCACAGTAATTATATTCAATATACTGTACATAAAATATCAAAAATTACTCCAAATGTACATTATATGGTGTAAATAAAATATCCAAACTACAGTAAATATATATTACACACCCTATGTAAAATATCCAAATTTACACCAAATATATATTATATAATTTAAAAAAATATTGGAAGGTCACCAAATATATCTTATATACTGTATGTAAAATATCAAAAAGTACAGTAAATATATTACATATATTGTACATATAATATTAACTAAAAGTACACCAAATACATTTTATATACTGTAAATAAAATATCAAAAATTACAGTAAATATATATTACATACTGTACATAAAATATCAAAAAGTACACCAAATATGTGTTATATATACTGTAAACTATCAAAAACTACAGTAATTATATTTAATATACTGTACATAAAATTTCAAAAATCACACCAAATGTATATTATATACCGTAAATAAAATATCAAAAAGGACAGTGAATATATATGACACACACTATGTAAAATATCAAAAACTACACCAAGTATATATTTTATAATTTACAATAAATATCAAAGGACACCAAATATATCTCATATACTGTACATAAAATATCAAAAAGTACAGTATATATATTTCATATATTGTACATATAATATTAACTAAAAGTACACCAAATACATTTTATATACTGTAAATAAAATATCAAAAATTACAGTAAATATATATTACATACTATACATAAAATATCAAAAAGTACACCAAATATGTGTTATATATACTGTAAATAAACTATTAAAAACTACAGTAATTATATTCAATATACTGTACATACAATATCAAAAATTACTCCAAATGTACATTATATGGTGTAAATAAAATATCCAAAATACAGTAAATATATATTACACACCCTATGTAAAATATCCAAATTTACACCAATTATACATTATATAATTTACAAAAAATATAAGAAGGACACCAAATATATCGTATATAGTGTATGTAAAATATCAAAAACTACAGTAAATATATTTCATATATTGTACATATAATATTAACTAAAAGTACACCAAATACATTTTATATACTGTAAATAAAATATCAAAAATTACAGTAAATATATATTACATACTGTACATAAAATATCAAAAAGTACACCAAATATGTGTTATATATACTGTAAACTATCAAAAACTACAGTAATTATATTTAATATACTGTACATAAAATTCCAAAAATCACACCAAATGTATATTATATATCGTAAATAAAATATCAAAAAGGACAGTGAATATATATGACACACACTATGTAAAATATCAAATACTACACCAAGTATATATTTTATAATTTACAATAAATATCAAAGGACACCAAATATATCTCATATACTGTACATAAAATATCAAAAAGTAGAGTAAATATATTTCATATATTGTACATATAATATTAACTAAAAGTACACCAAATACATTTTATATACTGTAAATAAAATATCAAAAATTACAGTAAATATATATTACATACTGTACATAAAATATCAAAAATTACACCAAACATGTGTTATATATACTGTAAATAAACTATCAAAAACTACAGTAATTACATTTAATATACTGTACATAAAATGTCAAAAATTACTCCAAATGTACATTATATAGTGTAAATAATATATCCAAAATACAGTAAATATGTATTACACACCCTATGTAAAATATCAAATATTACACCAAATATACATTATATAATTTACAAAAAATATCGGAAGGACAACAAATATATCCTATATACTGTACGTAAAATATCAAAAAGTACAGTAAATATATTTCATATATTGTACATATAATATTAACTAAAAGTACACCAAATACATTTTATATACTGTAAATAATATATCAAAAATTACAGTAAATATATATTACATACTATACATAAAATATCAAAAAGTACACCAAATATGTGTTATATATACTGTAAATAAACTATTAAAAACTACAGTAATTATATTCAATATACTGTACATAAAATATCAAAAATTACTCCAAATGTACATTATATGGTGTAAATAAAATATCCAAAATACAGTAAATATATATTACACACCCTATGTAAAATATCCAAATTTACACCGAATATATATTATATAATTTACAAAAAATATCGGAAGGGCACCAAATATATCTTATATACTGTATGTAAAATATCAAAAAGTACAGTAAATATATTACACATATTGTACATATAATATTAACTAAAAGTACACCAAATACATTTTATATACTGTAAATAAAATATCAAAAATTACAGTAAATATATATTACATACTGTACATAAAATATCAAAAAGTACACCAAATATGTGTTATATATACTGTAAACTATCAAAAACTACAGTAATTATATTTAATATACTGTACATAAAATTTCAAAAATCACACCAAATGTATATTATATACCGTAAATAAAATATCAAAAAGGACAGTGAATATATATGACACACACTATGTAAAATATCAAAAACTACACCAAGTATATATTTTATAATTTACAATAAATATCAAAGGGCACCAAATATATCTCATATACTGTATATAAAATATCAAAAAGTACAGTAAATATATTTCATATATTGTACATATAATATTAACTAAAAGTACACCAAATACATTTTATATACTGTAAATAAAATGTCAAAAATTACAGTAAATATATATTACATACTATACATAAAATATCAAAAAGTACACCAAATATGTGTTATATATACTGTAAATAAACTACCAAAACTACAGTAATTATATTCAATATACTGTACATAAAATATCAAAAATTACTCCAAATGTACATTATATGGTGTAAATAAAATATCCAAAATACAGTAAATATATATTACACACCCTATGTAAAATATCCAAATTTACACCAAATATATATTATATAATTTACAAAAAATATCGGAAGGTCACCAAATATATCTTATATACTGTATGTAAAATATCAAAAAGTACAGTAAATATATTACATATATTGTACATATAATATTAACTAAAAGTACACCAAATACATTTTATATTGTAAATAAAATATCAAAAATTACAGTAAATATATATTACATACTGTACATAAAATATCAAAAAGTACACCAAATATGTGTTATATATACAGTAAACTATCAAAAACTACAGTAATTATATTTAATATACTGTACATAAAATTTCAAAAATCACACCAAATGTATATTATATACCGTAAATAAAATATCAAAAAGGACAGTGAATATATATGACACACACTATGTAAAATATCAAAAACTACACCAAGTATATATGTTATAATTTACAATAAATATCAAAGGACACCAAATATATCTCATATACTCTACATAAAATATCAACAAGTACAGTAAATATATTTCATATATTGTACATGTAATATTAACTAAAAGTACACCAAATACATTTTATATACTGTAAATAAAATATCAAAAAGTACAGTAAATATATATTACATACTGTACATAAAATATCAAAAATTACACCAAACATGTGTTATATATACTGTAAATAAACTATTAAAAACTACAGTAATTATATTCAATGTACTGTACATAAAATATCAAAAATTACTCCAAATGTACATTATATGGTGTAAATAAAATATCCAAAATACAGTAAATATATATTACACACCCTATGTAAAATATCCAAATTTACCCCAAATATATATTCTATAATTTACAAAAAATATCGGAAGGTCACCAAATATATCTTATATACTGTATGTAATATATCAAAAAGTACAGTAAATATATTACATATATTGTACATATAATATTAACTAAAAGTACACCAAATACATTTTATATACTGTAAATAAAATATCAAAAATTACAGTAAATATATATTACATACTGTACATAAAATATCAAAAAGTACACCAAATATGTGTTATATACACTGTAAACTATCAAAAACTACAGTAATTATATTTAATATACTGTACATAAAATTTCAAAAATCACACCAAATGTATATTATATACCGTAAATAAAATATCAAAAAGGACAGTGAATATATATGACACACACTATGTAAAATATCAAAAACTACACCAAGTATATATTTTATAATTTACAATAAATATCAAAGGACACCAAATATATCTCATATACTGTATGTAAAATATCAAAAAGTACAGTAAATATATTACATATATTGTACATATAATATTTACTAAAAGTACACCAAATACATTTTATATACTGTAAATAAAATATCAAAAAGTACAGTAAATATATATTACATAGTGTACATCAAATATCAAAAATTACACCAAACATGTGTTATATATACTGTAAATAAACTATCAAAAACTACAGTAATTATATTTAATATACTGTACATAAAATGTCAAAAATTACTCCAAATGTACATTATATAGTGTAAATAATATATCCAAAATACAGTAAATATATATTACACACCCTATGTAAAATATCAAATATTACACCAAATATACATTATATAATTTACAAAAAATATCGGAAGGACACCAAATATATCCTATATACTGTACGTAAAATATCAAAAATTACAGTAAATATATTTCATATATTGTACATATAATATTAACTGAAAGTACACCAAATACATTTTATATACTGTAAATAAAATATCAAAAATTACAGTAAATATATATTACATACTATACATAAAATATCAAAAAGTACACCAAATATGTGTTATATATACTGTAAATAAACTATTAAAAACTACAGTAATTATATTCAATATACTGTACATAAAATATCAAAAATTACTCCAAATGTACTTTATATGGTGTAAATAAAATATCCAAAATACAGTAAATATATATTACACACCCTATGTAAAATATCCAAATTTACACCAAATATATATTATATAATTTACAAATATATCGGAAGGTCACCAAATATATCTTATATACTGTATGTAAAATATCAAAAAGTACAGTAAATATATTACATATATTGTACATATAATATTAACTAAAAGTACACCAAATTCATTTAATATACCGTAAATAAAATATCAAAAATTACAGTAAATATATATTACATACTGTACATAAAGTATCAAAAATTACACCAAACATGTGTTATATATACTGTAAATAAACTATCAAAAACTACAGTAATTATATTTAATATACTGTACATAAAATGTCAAAAATTACTCCAAATGTACATTATATAGTGTAAATAATATATCCAAAATACAGTAAATATATATTACACACCCTATGTAAAATATCAAATATTACACCAAATATACATTATATAATTTTCAAAAAATATCGGAAGGACACCAAATATATCCTATGTACTGTACGTAAAATATCAAAAACTACAGTAAATATATTTCATATATTGTACATATAATATTAACTAAAAGTACACCAAATACATTTTATAAACTGTAAATAAAATATCAAAAATTACAGTAAATATATATTACATACTATACATAAAATATCAAAAAGTACAGCAAATATGTGTTATATATACTGTAAATAAACTATTAAAAACTACAGTAATTATATTCAATATACTGTACATAAAATATCAAAAATTACTCCAAATGTACATTATATGGTGTAAATAAAATATCCAAGATACAGTAAATATATATTACACACCCTATGTAAAATATCCAAATTTACTCCAAATATATATTATATAATTTACAAAAAATATCGGAAGGTCACCAAATATATCTTATATACTGTATGTAAAATATCAAAAAGTACTGTAAATATATTACATATATTGTACATATAATATTAACTAAAAGTACACCAAATACATTTTATATACTGTAAATAAAATATCAAAAATTACAGTAAATATATATTACATACTGTACATAAAATATCAAAAAGTACACCAAATATGTGTTATATATGCTGTAAACTATCAAAAACTACAGTAATTATATTTAATATACTGTACATAAAATTTCAAAAATCACACCAAATGTATATTATATACCGTAAATAAAATATCAAAAAGGACAGTGAATATATATGACACACTCTATGTAAAATATCAAAAACTACACCAAGTATATATTTTATAATTTACAATAAATATCAAAGGACACCAAATATATCTCATATACTGTACATAAAATATCAAAAAGTACAGTAAATATATTTCATATATTGTATATATAATATTAACTAAAAGTACACCAAATACATTTTATATACTGTAAATAAAATATCAAAAAGTACAGCAAATATACATTACATACTGTACATCAAATATCAAAAATTACACCAAACATGTGTTATATATACTGTAAATAAACTATCAAAAACTACAGTAATTATATTTAATATACTGTACATAAAATGTCAAAAATTACTCCAAATGTACATTATATAGTGTAAATAATATATCCAAAATACAGTAAATATATATTACACACCCTATGTAAAATATCAAATATTACACCAAATATACATTATATAATTTACAAAAAATATCGGAAGGACACCAAATATATCCTATATACTGTACGTAAAATATCAAAAACTACAGTAAATATATTTCATATATTGTACATATAATATTAACTAAAAGTACACCAAATACATTTTATATACTGTAAATAAAATATCAAAAAGTACAGTAAATATAAATTACATACTGTACATAAAATATCAAAAATTACACCAAACATGTGTTATATCTACTGTAAATAAACTATCAAAAACTACAGTAATTATATTTAATATACTGTACATAAAATGTCAAAAATTACTCCAAATGTACATTATATAGTGTAAATAATATATCCAAAATACAGTAAATATATATTACACACCCTATGTAAAATATCAAATATTACACCAAATATACATTATATAATTTACAAAAAATATCGGAAGGACACCAAATATATCCTATATACTGTACGTAAAATATCAAAAAGTACAGTAAATATATTACATATATTGTACATATAATATTAACTGAAAGTGCACCAAATACATTTTATATACTGTAAATAAAATATCAAAAATTACAGTAAATATATATTACATACTGTACATAAAATATCAAAAAGTACACCAAATATGTGTTATATATACTGTAAATAAACTATTAAAATCTACAGTAATTATATTCTATATACTGTACATAAAATATCAAAAATTACTCCAAATGTACATTATATGGTGTAAATAAAATATCCAAAATACAGTAAATATATATTACACACCCTATGTAAAATATCCAAATTTACACCAAATATATATTATATAATTTACAAAAAATATCGGAAGGTCACCAAATATATCTTATATACTGTATGTAAAATATCAACAAGTACAGTAAATATATTTCATATATTGTACATATAATATTAACTAAAAGTACACCAAATACATTTTATATACTGTAAATAAAATATCAAAAAGTACAGTAAATATATATTACATACTGTACATAAAATATCAAAAATTACACCAAACATGTGTTATATATACTGTAAATAAACTATCAAAAACTACAGTAATTATATTTAATATACTGTACATAAAATGTCAAAAATTACTCCAAATGTACATTATATAGTGTAAATAATATATCCAAAATACAGTAAATATATATTACACACCCTATGTAAAATATCAAATATTACACCAAATATACATTATATAATTTACAAAAAATATCGGAAGGACACCAAATATATCCTATATACTGTACGTAAAATATCAAAAACTACAGTAAATATATTTCATATATTGTACATATAATATTAACTAAAAGTACACCAAATACATTTTATATACTGTTAATAAAATGTCAAAAATTACAGTAAATATATATTACATACTATACATAAAATATCAAAAAGTACACCAAATATGTGTTATATATACTGTAAATTAACTATTAAAAACTACAGTAATTATATTCAATATACTGTACATAAAATATCAAAAATTACTCCAAATGTACATTATATGGTGTAAATATAATATCCAAAATACAGTAAATATATATTACACACCCTATGTAAAATATCCAAATTTACACCAAATATATATTATATAATTTACAAAAAATATCGGAAGGTCACCAAATATATCTTATATACTGTATGTAAAATTACAAAAAGTACAGTAAATATATTACATATATTGTACATATAATATTAACTAAAAATACACCAAATACATTTTATATACTGTAAATAAAATATCAAAAATTACAGTAAGTATATATTACATACTGTACATAAAATATCAAAAAGTACATCAAATATGTGTTATATATACTGTAAACTATCAAAAACTACAGTAATTATATTTAATATACTGTACATAAAATTTCAAAAATCACACCAAATGTATATTATATACCGTAAATAAAATATCAAAAAGGACAGTGAATATATATGACACACACTATGTAAAATATCAAAAACTACACCAAGTATATATTTTATAATTTACAATAAATATCAAAGGACACCAAATATATCTCATATACTGTACATAAAATATCAAAAAGTACAGTAAATATATTTCATATATTGTACATATAATATTAACTAAAAGTACACCAAATACATTTTATATACTGTAAATAAAATATCAAAAATTACAGTAAATATATATTACATACTATACATAAAATATCAAAAAGTACACCAAATATGTGTTATATATACTGTAAATAAACTATTAAAAACTACAGTAATTATATTCAATATACTGTACATACAATATCAAAAATTACTTCAAATGTACATTATATGGTGTAAATAAAATATCCAAAATACAGTAAATATATATTACACACCCTATGTAAAATATCCAAATTTACACCAATTATACATTATATAATTTACAAAAAATATCAGAAGGACACCAAATATATCCTATATACTGTACGTAAAATATCAAAAACTACAGTAAATATATTTCATATATTGTACATATAATATTAACTAAAAGTACACAAAATACATTTTATATACTGTAAATAAAATATCAAAAATTACAGTAAATATATATTACATACTGTACATAAAATATCAAAAAGTACACCAAATATGTGTTATATATACTGTAAACTATCAAAAACTACAGTAATTATATTTAATATACTGTACATAAAATATCAAAAAGTACACCAAATATGTGTTATATATACTGTAAACTATCAAAAACTACAGTAATTATATTTAATATACTGTACATAAAATTTCAAAAATCACACCAAATGTATATTATATACCGTAAATAAAATATCAAAAAGGACAGTGAATATATATGACACACACTATGTAAAATATCAAAAACTACACCAAGTATATATTTTATAATTTACAATAAATATCAAAGGACACCAAATATATCTCATATACTGTACATAAAATATCAAAAAGTACAGTAAATATATTTCATATATTGTACATATAATATTAACTAAAAGTACACCAAATACATTTTATATACTGTAAGTAAAATATCAAAAATTACAGTAAATATATATTACATACTATACATAAAATATCAAAAAGTACACCAAATATGTGTTATATATACTGTAAATAAGCTATTAAAAACTACAGTAATTATATTCAATATACTGTACATACAATATCAAAAATTACTCCAAATGTACATTATATGGTGTAAATAAAATATCCAAAATACAGTAAATATATATTACACACCCTATGTAAAATATCCAAATTTACACAAATTATATATTATATAATTTACAAAAAATATCAGAAGGACACCAAATATATCCTATATACTGTACGTAAAATATCAAAAACTACAGTAAATATATTTCATATATTGTACATATAATATTAACTAAAAGTACACCAAATACATTTTATATACTGTAAATAAAATATCAAAAATTACAGTAAATATATATTACATACTGTACATAAAATATCAAAAAGTACACCAAATATGTGTTATATATACTGTAAACTATCAAAAACTACAGTAATTATATTTAATATACTGTACATAAAATTCCAAAAATCACACCAAATGTATATTATATACCGTAAATAAAATATCAAAAAGGACAGTGAATATATATGACACACACTATGTAAAATATCAAAAACTACACCAAGTATATATTTTATAATTTACAATAAATATCAAAGGACACCAAATATATCTCATATACTGTACATAAAATATCAAAAAGTAGAGTAAATATATTTCATATATTGTACATATAATATTAACTAAAAGTACACCAAATACATTTTATATACTGTAAATAAAATATCAAAAAGTACAGCAAATATACATTACATACTGTACATAAAATATCAAAAATTACACCAAACATGTGTTATATATACTCTAAATAAACTATCAAAAACTACAGTAATTATATTTAATATACTGTACATAAAATGTCAAAAATTACTCCAAATGTACATTATATAGTGTAAATAATATATCCAAAATACAGTAAATATGTATTACACACCCTATGTAAAATATCAAATATTACACCAAATATACATTATATAATTTACAAAAAATATCGGAAGGACACCAAATATATCCTATATACTGTACGTAAAATATCAAAAAGTACAGTAAATATATTTCATATATTGTACATATAATATTAACTAAAAGTACAGCAAATACATTTTATATACTGTAAATAAAATATCAAAAATTACAGTAAATATATATTACGTACTATACATAAAATATCAAAAAGTACACCAAATATGTGTTATATATACTGTAAATAAACTATTAAAAACTACAGTAATTATATTCAATATACTGTACATAAAATATCAAAAATTACTCCAAATGTACTTTATATGGTGTAAATAAAATATCCAAAATACAGTAAATATATATTACACACCCTATGTAAAATATCCAAATTTACACCAAATATATATTATATAATTTACAAATATATCGGAAGGTCACCAAATATATCTTATATACTGTATGTAAAATATCAAAAAGTACAGTAAATATATTACATATATTGTACATATAATATTAACTAAAAGTACACCAAATTCATTTTATATACCGTAAATAAAATATCAAAAATTACAGTAAATATATATTACATACTGTACATAAAGTATCAAAAATTACACCAAACATGTGTTATATATACTGTAAATAAACTATCAAAAACTACAGTAATTATATTTAATATACTGTACATAAAATGTCAAAAATTACTCCAAATGTACATTATATAGTGTAAATAATATATCCAAAATACAGTAAATATATATTACACACCCTATGTAAAATATCAAATATTACACCAAATATACATTATATAATTTTCAAAAAATATCGGAAGGACACCAAATATATCCTATGTACTGTACGTAAAATATCAAAAACTACAGTAAATATATTTCATATATTGTACATATAATATTAACTAAAAGTACACCAAATACATTTTATAAACTGTAAATAAAATATCAAAAATTACAGTAAATATATATTACATACTATACATAAAATATCAAAAAGTACAGCAAATATGTGTTATATATACTGTAAATAAACTATTAAAAACTACAGTAATTATATTCAATATACTGTACATAAAATATCAAAAATTACTCCAAATGTACATTATATGGTGTAAATAAAATATCCAAGATACAGTAAATATATATTACACACCCTATGTAAAATATCCAAATTTACTCCAAATATATATTATATAATTTACAAAAAATATCGGAAGGTCACCAAATATATCTTATATACTGTATGTAAAATATCAAAAAGTACTGTAAATATATTACATATATTGTACATATAATATTAACTAAAAGTACACCAAATACATTTTATATACTGTAAATAAAATATCAAAAATTACAGTAAATATATATTACATACTGCACATAAAATATCAAAAAGTACACCAAATATGTGTTATATATGCTGTAAACTATCAAAAACTACAGTAATTATATTTAATATACTGTACATAAAATTTCAAAAATCACACCAAATGTATATTATATACCGTAAATAAAATATCAAAAAGGACAGTGAATATATATGACACACTCTATGTAAAATATCAAAAACTACACCAAGTATATATTTTATAATTTACAATAAATATCAAAGGACACCAAATATATCTCATATACTGTACATAAAATATCAAAAAGTACAGTAAATATATTTCATATATTGTACATATAATATTAACTAAAAGTACACCAAATACATTTTATATACTGTAAATAAAATATCAAAAAGTACAGTAAATATATATTACATAGTGTACATCAAATATCAAAAATTACACCAAACATGTGTTATATATACTGTAAATAAACTATCAAAAACTACAGTAATTATATTTAATATACTGTACATAAAATGTCAAAAATTACTCCAAATGTACATTATATAGTGTAAATAATATATCCAAAATACAGTAAATATATATTACACACCCTATGTAAAATATCAAATATTACACCAAATATACATTATATAATTTACAAAAAATATCGGAAGGACACCAAATATATCCTATATACTGTACGTAAAATATCAAAAAGTACAGTAAATATATTTCATATATTGTACATATAATATTAACTAAAAGTACACCAAATACATTTTATATACTGTAAATAAAATATCAAAAATTACAGTAAATATATATTACATACTATACATAAAATATCAAAAAGTACACCAAATATGTGTTATATATACTGTAAATAAACTATTAAAAACTACAGTAATTATATTCAATATACTGTACATAAAATATCAAAAATTACTCCAAATGTACTTTATATGGTGTAAATAAAATATCCAAAATACAGTAAATATATATTACACACCCTATGTAAAATATCCAAATTTACACCAAATATATATTATATAATTTACAAATATATCGGAAGGGCACCAAATATATCTTATATACTGTATGTAAAATATCAAAAAGTACAGTAAATATATTACATATATTGTACATATAATATTAACTAAAAGTACACCAAATTCATTTTATATACCGTAAATAAAATATCAAAAATTATAGTAAATATATATTACATACTGTACATAAAGTATCAAAAATTACACCAAACATGTGTTATATATACTGTAAATAAACTATCAAAAACTACAGTAATTATATTTAATATACTGTACATAAAATGTCAAAAATTACTCCAAATGTACATTATATAGTGTAAATAATATATCCAAAATACAGTAAATATATATTACACACCCTATGTAAAATATCAAATATTACACCAAATATACATTATATAATTTTCAAAAAATATCGGAAGGACACCAAATATATCCTATGTACTGTACGTAAAATATCAAAAACTACAGTAAATATATTTCATATATTGTACATATAATATTAACTAAAAGTACACCAAATACATTTTATATACTGTAAATAAAATATCAAAAATTACAGTAAATATATATTACATACTATACATAAAATATCAAAAAGTACAGCAAATATGTGTTATATATACTGTAAATAAACTATTAAAAACTACAGTAATTATATTCAATATACTGTACATAAAATATCAAAAATTACTCCAAATGTACATTATATGGTGTAAATAAAATATCCAAGATACAGTAAATATATATTACACACCCTATGTAAAATATCCAAATTTACTCCAAATATATATTATATAATTTACAAAAAATATCGGAAGGTCACCAAATATATCTTATATACTGTATGTAAAATATCAAAAAGTACTGTAAATATATTACATATATTGTACATATAATATTAACTAAAAGTACACCAAATACATTTTATATACTGTAAATAAAATATCAAAAATTACAGTAAATATATATTACATACTGTACATAAAATATCAAAAAGTACACCAAATATGTGTTATATATGCTGTAAACTATCAAAAACTACAGTAATTATATTTAATATACTGTACATAAAATTTCAAAAATCACACCAAATGTATATTATATACCGTAAATAAAATATCAAAAAGGACAGTGAATATATATGACACACTCTATGTAAAATATCAAAAACTACACCAAGTATATATTTTATAATTTACAATAAATATCAAAGGACACCAAATATATCTCATATACTGTACATAAAATATCAAAAAGTACAGTAAATATATTTCATATATTGTACATATAATATTAACTAAAAGTACACCAAATACATTTTATATACTGTAAATAAAATATCAAAAAGTACAGCAAATATACATTACATACTGTACATAAAATATCAAAAATTACACCAAACATGTGTTATATATACTGTAAATAAACTATCAAAAACTACAGTAATTATATTTAATATACTGTACATAAAATGTCAAAAATTACTCCAAATGTACATTATATAGTGTAAATAATATATCCAAAATACAGTAAATATATATTACACACCCTATGTAAAATATCAAATATTACACCAAATATACATTATATAATTTACAAAAAATATCGGAAGGACACCAAATATATCCTATATACTGTACGTAAAATATCAAAAACTACAGTAAATATATTTCATATATTGTACATATAATATTAACTAAAAGTACACCAAATACATTTTATATACTGTAAATAAAATATCAAAAAGTACAGTAAATATAAATTACATACTGTACATAAAATATCAAAAATTACACCAAACATGTGTTATATCTACTGTAAATAAACTATCAAAAACTACAGTAATTATATTTAATATACTGTACATAAAATGTCAAAAATTACTCCAAATGTACATTATATAGTGTAAATAATATATCCAAAATACAGTAAATATATATTACACACCCTATGTAAAATATCAAATATTACACCAAATATACATTATATAATTTACAAAAAATATCGGAAGGACACCAAATATATCCTATATACTGTACGTAAAATATCAAAAAGTACAGTAAATATATTACATATATTGTACATATAATATTAACTGAAAGTGCACCAAATACATTTTATATACTGTAAATAAAATATCAAAAATTACAGTAAATATATATTACATACTGTACATAAAATATCAAAAAGTACACCAAATATGTGTTATATATACTGTAAATAAACTATTAAAATCTACAGTAATTATATTCTATATACTGTACATAAAATATCAAAAATTACTCCAAATGTACATTATATGGTGTAAATAAAATATCCAAAATACAGTAAATATATATTACACACCCTATGTAAAATATCCAAATTTACACCAAATATATATTATATAATTTACAAAAAATATCGGAAGGTCACCAAATATATCTTATATACTGTATGTAAAATATCAAAAAGTACAGTAAATATATTACATATATTGTACATATAATATTAACTAAAAGTACACCAAATACATTTTATATACTGTAAATAAAATATCAAAAATTTCAGTAAATATATATTACATACTGTACATAAAATATCAAAAAGTACACCAAATATGTGTTATATATACTGTAAACTATCAAAAACTACAGTAATTATATTTAATATACTGTACATAAAATTTCAAAAATCACACCAAATGTATATTATATACCGTAAATAAAATATCAAAAAGGACAGTGAATATATATGACACACACTATGTAAAATATCAAAAACTACACCAAGTATATATTTTATAATTTACAATAAATATCAAAGGACACCAAATATATCTCATATACTGTACATAAAATATCAAAAAGTACAGTAAATATATTTCATATATTGTACATATAATATTAACTAAAAGTACACCAAATACATTTTATATACTGTAAGTAAAATATCAAAAATTACAGTAAATATATATTACATACTATACATAAAATATCAAAAAGTACACCAAATATGTGTTATATATACTGTAAATAAGCTATTAAAAACTACAGTAATTATATTCAATATACTGTACATACAATATCAAAAATTACTCCAAATGTACATTATATGGTGTAAATAAAATATCCAAAATACAGTAAATATATATTACACACCCTATGTAAAATATCCAAATTTACACAAATTATATATTATATAATTTACAAAAAATATCAGAAGGACACCAAATATATCCTATATACTGTACGTAAAATATCAAAAACTACAGTAAATATATTTCATATATTGTACATATAATATTAACTAAAAGTACACCAAATACATTTTATATACTGTAAATAAAATATCAAAAATTACAGTAAATATATATTACATACTGTACATAAAATATCAAAAAGTACACCAAATATGTGTTATATATACTGTAAACTATCAAAAACTACAGTAATTATATTTAATATACTGTACATAAAATTCCAAAAATCACACCAAATGTATATTATATACCGTAAATAAAATATCAAAAAGGACAGTGAATATATATGACACACACTATGTAAAATATCAAAAACTACACCAAGTATATATTTTATAATTTACAATAAATATCAAAGGACACCAAATATATCTCATATACTGTACATAAAATATCAAAAAGTAGAGTAAATATATTTCATATATTGTACATATAATATTAACTAAAAGTACACCAAATACATTTTATATACTGTAAATAAAATATCAAAAAGTACAGCAAATATACATTACATACTGTACATAAAATATCAAAAATTACACCAAACATGTGTTATATATACTGTAAATAAACTATCAAAAACTACAGTAATTATATTTAATATACTGTACATAAAATGTCAAAAATTACTCCAAATGTACATTATATAGTGTAAATAATATATCCAAAATACAGTAAATATGTATTACACACCCTATGTAAAATATCAAATATTACACCAAATATACATTATATAATTTACAAAAAATATCGGAAGGACACCAAATATATCCTATATACTGTACGTAAAATATCAAAAAGTACAGTAAATATATTTCATATATTGTACATATAATATTAACTAAAAGTACAGCAAATACATTTTATATACTGTAAATAAAATATCAAAAATTACAGTAAATATATATTACATACTATACATAAAATATCAAAAAGTACACCAAATATGTGTTATATATACTGTAAATAAACTATTAAAAACTACAGTAATTATATTCAATATGCTGTACATAAAATATCAAAAATTACTCCAAATGTACATTATATGGTGTAAATAAAATATCCAAAATACAGTAAATATATATTACACACCCTATGTAAAATATCCAAATTTACACCAAATATATATTATATAATTTACAAAAAATATCGGAAGGGCACCAAATATATCTTATATACTGTATGTAAAATATCAAAAAGTACAGTAAATATATTACATATATTGTACATATAATATTAACTAAAAGTACACCAAATACATTTTATATACTGTAAATAAAATATCAAAAATTACAGTAAATATATATTACATACTGTACATAAAATATCAAAAAGTACACCAAATATGTGTTATATATACTGTAAACTATCAAAAACTACAGTAATTATATTTAATATACTGTACATAAAATTTCAAAAATCACACCAAATGTATATTATATACCGTAAATAAAATATCAAAAAGGACATTGAATATATATGACACACACTATGTAAAATATCAAAAACTACACCAAGTATATATTTTATAATTTACAATAAATATCAAAGGACACCAAATATATCTCATATACTGTACATAAAATATCAAAAAGTACAGTAAATATATTTCATATATTGTACATATAATATTAACTAAAAGTACACCAAATACATTTTATATACTGTAAATAAAATATCAAAAAGTACAGTAAATATATATTACATACTGTACATAAAATATCAAAAATTACACCAAACATGTGTTATATATACTGTAAATAAACTATCAAAATCTACAGCAATTATATTTAATATACTGTACATACAATGACAAAAATTACTCCAAATGTACATTATATAGTGTAAATAATATATCCAAAATACAGTAAATATATATTACACACCCTATGTAAAATATCAAATATTACACCAAATATACATTATATAATTTACAAAAAATATCGGAAGGACACCAAATATATCCTATATACTGTACGTAAAATATCAAAAACTACAGTAAATATATTTCATATATTGTACATATAACATTAACTAAAAGTACACCAAATACATTTTATATACTGTAAATAAATTATCAAAAATTACAGTAAATATATATTACATACTATACATAAAATATCAAAAAGTACACCAAATATGTGTTATATATACTGTAAATAAACTATTAAAAACTACAGTAATTATATTCAATATACTGTGCATAAAATATCAAAAATTACTCCAAATGTACATTATATGGTGTAAATAAAATATCCAAAATACAGTAAATATATATTACACACCCTATGTAAAAGATGCAAATTTACACCAAATATATATTATATAATTTACAAAAAATATCGGAAGGTCACCAAATATGTCTTATATACTGTATGTAAAATATCAAAAAGTACAGTAAATATATTACATATATTGTACATATAATATTAACTAAAAGTACACCAAATACATTTTATATACTGTAAATAAAATATCAAAAATTACAGTAAATATATATTACATACTGTACATAAAATATCAAAAAGTACACCAAATATGTGTTATATATACTGTAAACTATCAAAAACTACAGTAATTATATTTAATATACTGTACATAAAATTTCAAAAATCACACCAAATGTATATTATATACCGTAAATAAAATATCAAAAAGGACAGTGAATATATATGACACACACTATGTAAAATATCAAAAACTACACCAAGTATATATTTTATAATTTACAATAAATATCAAAGGACACCAAATATATCTCATATACTGTACATAAAATATCAAAAAGTACAGTAAATATATTTCATATATTGTACATATAATATTAACTAAAAGTACACCAAATACATTTTATATACTGTAAATAAAATATCAAAAAGTACAGTAAATATATATTACATACTGTACATAAAATATCAAAAATTACACCAAACATGTGTTATATATACTGTAAATAAACTATCAAAAACTACAGTAATTATATTTAATATACTGTACATAAAATGTCAAAAATTACTCCAAATGTACATTATATAGTGTAAATAATATATCCAAAATACAGTAAATATATATTACACACCCTATGTAAAATATCAAATATTACACCAAATATACATTATATAATTTACAAAAAATATCGGAAGGATACCAAATATATCCTATATACTGTACGTAAAATATCAAAAACTACAGTAAATATATTTCATATATTGTACATATAATATTAACTAAAAGTACACCAAATACATTTTATATACTGTAAATAAAATATCAAAAATTGCAGTAAATATATATTACATACTGTACATAAAATATCAAAAAGTACACCAAATATGTGTTATATATACTGTAAATAAACTATTAAAAACTACAGTAATTATATTCAATATACTGTACATAAAATATCAAAAATTACTCCAAATGTACATTATATGGTGTAAATAAAATATCCAAAATACAGTAAATATATATTACACACCCTATGTAAAATATCCAAATTTACACCAAATATATATTATATAATTTACAAAAAATATCGGAAGGTCACCAAATATATCTTATATACTGTATGTAAAATATCAAAAAGTACAGTAAATATATTACATATATTGTACATATAATATTAACTAAAAGTACACCAAATACATTTTATATACTGTAAATAAAATATCAAAAATTACAGTAAATATATATTACATACTGTACATAAAATATCAAAAAGTACACCAAATATGTGTTATATATACTGTAAACTATCAAAAACTACAGTAATTATATTTAATATACTGTACATAAAATTTCAAAAATCACACCAAATGTATATTATATACCGTAAATAAAATATCAAAAAGGACAGTGAATATATATGACACACACTATGTAAAATATCAAAAACTACACCAAGTATATATTTTATAATTTACAATAAATATCAAAGGACACCAAATATATCTCATATACTGTACATAAAATATCAAAAAGTACAGTAAATATATTTCATATATTGTACATATAATATTAACTAAAAGTACACCAAATACATTTTATATACTGTAAATAAAATATCAAAAAGTACAGTAAATATATATTACATACTGTACATAAAATATCAAAAATTACACCAAACATGTGTTATATATACTGTAAATAAACTATCAAAAACTACAGCAATTATATTTAATATACTGTACATAAAATGTCAAAAATTACTCCAAATGTACATTATATAGTGTAAATAATATATCCAAAATACAGTAAATATATACTACACACCCTATGTAAAATATCAAATATTACACCAAATATACATTATATAATTTACAAAAAATATCGGAAGGACACCAAATATATCCTATATACTGTACGTAAAATATCAAAAAGTACAGTAAATATATTTCATATATTGTACATATAATATTAACTAAAAGTACACCAAATACATTTTATATACTGTAAATAAAATATCAAAAAGTACAGTAAATATATATTACATACTGTACATAAAATATCAAAAATTACACCAAACATGTGTTATATATACTGTAAATAAACTATCAAAAACTACAGTAATTATATTTAATATACTGTACATAAAATGTCAAAAATTACTCCAAATGTACATTATATAGTGTAAATAATATATCCAAAATACAGTAAATATATATTACACACCCTATGTAAAATATCAAATATTACACCAAATATACATTATATAATTTACAAAAAATATCGGAAGGATACCAAATATATCCTATATACTGTACGTAAAATATCAAAAACTACAGTAAATATATTTCATATATTGTACATATAATATTAACTAAAAGTACACCAAATACATTTTATATACTGTAAATAAAATATCAAAAATTGCAGTAAATATATATTACATACTGTACATAAAATATCAAAAAGTACACCAAATATGTGTTATATATACTGTAAATAAACTATTAAAAACTACAGTAATTATATTCAATATACTGTACATAAAATATCAAAAATTACTCCAAATGTACATTATATGGTGTAAATAAAATATCCAAAATACAGTAAATATATATTACACACCCTATGTAAAATATCCAAATTTACACCAAATATATATTATATAATTTACAAAAAATATCGGAAGGTCACCAAATATATCTTATATACTGTATGTAAAATATCAAAAAGTACAGTAAATATATTACATATATTGTACATATAATATTAACTAAAAGTACACCAAATACATTTTATATACTGTAAATAAAATATCAAAAATTACAGTAAATATATATTACATACTGTACATAAAATATCAAAAAGTACACCAAATATGTGTTATATATACTGTAAACTATCAAAAACTACAGTAATTATATTTAATATACTGTACATAAAATTTCAAAAATCACACCAAATGTATATTATATACCGTAAATAAAATGTCAAAAAGGACAGTGAATATATATGACACACACTATGTAAAATATCAAAAACTACACCAAGTATATATTTTATAATTTACAATAAATATCAAAGGACACCAAATATATCTCATATACTGTACATAAAATATCAAAAAGTACAGTAAATATATTTCATATATTGTACATATAATATTAACTAAAAGTACACCAAATACATTTTATATACTGTAAATAAAATATCAAAAAGTACAGTAAATATATATTACATACTGTACATAAAATATCAAAAATTACACCAAACATGTGTTATATATACTGTAAATAAACTATCAAAAACTACAGTAATTATATTTAATATACTGTACATAAAATGTCAAAAATTACTCCAAATGTACATTATATAGTGTAAATAATATATCCAAAATACAGTAAATATATATTACACACCCATGTAAAATATCAAATATTACACCAAATATACATTATATAATTTACATTAAATATCGGAAGGACACCAAATATATCCTATATACTGTACGTAAAATATCAAAAACTACAGTAAATATATTTCATATATTGTACATATAATATTAACTAAAAGTACACCAAATACATTTTATATACTGTAAATAAAATATCAAAATTACAGTAAATATATATTACATACTATACATAAAATATCAAAAAGTACACCAAATATGTGTTATATATACTGTAAATAAACTATTAAAAACTACAGTAATTATATTCAATATACTGTACATAAAATATCAAAAATTACTCCAAATGTACATTATATGGTGTAAATAAAATATCCAAAATACAGTAAATATATATTACACACCCTATGTAAAATATCCAAATTTACACCAAATATATATTATATAATTTACAAAAAATATCGGAAGGTCACCAAATATATCTTATATACTGTATGTAAAATATCAAAAACTACAGTAAATATATTACATATATTGTACATATAATATTAACTAAAAGTACACCAAATACATTTTATATACTGTAAATAAAATATCAAAAATTACAGTAAATATATATTACATACTGTACATAAAATATCAAAAAGTACACCAAATATGTGTTATATATACTGTAAACTATCAAAAACTACAGTAATTATATTTAATATACTGTACATAAAATTTCAAAAATCACACCAAATGTATATTATATACCGTAAATAAAATATCAAAAAGGACAGTGAATATATATGACACACACTATGTAAAATATCAAAAACTACACCAAGTATATATTTTATAATTTACAATAAATATCAAAGGACACCAAATATATCTCATATACTGTACATAAAATATCAAAAAGTACAGTAAATATATTTCATATATTGTACATATAATATTAACTAAAAGTACACCAAATACATTTTATATACTGTAAATAAAATATCAAAAAGTACAGTAAATATATATTACATACTGTTCATAAAATATCAAAAATTACACCAAACATGTGTTATATATACTGTAAATAAACTATCAAAAACTACAGCAATTATATTTAATATACTGTACATACAATGACAAAAATTACTCCAAACGTACATTATATAGTGTAAATAATATATCCAAAATACAGTAAATATATATTACACACCCTATGTAAAATATCAAATATTACACAAAATATACATTATATAATTTACAAAAAATATCGGAAGGACACCAAATATATCCTATATACTGTACGTAAAATATCAAAAACTACAGTAAATATATTTCATATATTGTACATATAACATTAACTAAAAGTACACCAAATACATTTTATATACTGTAAATAAAATATCAAAAATTACAGTAAATATATATTACATACTATACATAAAATATCAAAAAGTACACCAAATATGTGTTATATATACTGTAAATAAACTATTAAAAACTACAGTAATTATATTCAATATACTGTGCATAAAATATCAAAAATTACTCCAAATGTACATTATATGGTGTAAATAAAATATCCAAAATACAGTAAATATATATTACACACCCTATGTAAAATATGCAAATTTACACCAAATATATATTATATAATTTACAAAAAATATCGGAAGGTCACCAAATATGTCTTATATACTGTATGTAAAATATCAAAAAGTACAGTAAATATATTACATATATTGTACATATAATATTAACTAAAAGTACACCAAATACATTTTATATACTGTAAATAAAATATCAAAAATTACAGTAAATATATATTACATACTGTACATAAAATATCAAAAAGTACACCAAATATGTGTTATATATACTGTAAACTATCAAAAACTACAGTAATTATATTTAATATACTGTACATAAAATTTCAAAAATCACACCAAATGTATATTATATACCGTAAATAAAATATCAAAAAGGACAGTGAATATATATGACACACACTATGTAAAATATCAAAAACTACACCAAGTATATATTTTATAATTTACAATAAATATCAAAGGACACCAAATATATCTCATATACTGTACATAAAATATCAAAAAGTACAGTAAATATATTTCATATATTGTACATCTAATATTAACTAAAAGTACACCAAATACATTTTATATACTGTAAACAAAATATCAAAAAGTACAGTAAATATATATTACATACTGTACATAAAATATCAAAAATTACACCAGACATGTGTTATATATACTGTAAATAAACTATCAAAAACTACAGCAATTATATTTAATATACTGTACATAAAATGTCAAAAATTACTCCAAATGTACATTATATAGTGTAAATAATATATCCAAAATACAGTAAATATATATTACACACCCTATGTAAAATATCAAATATTACAACAAATATACATTATATAATTTACAAAAAATATCGGAAGGACACCAAATATATCCTATATACTGTACGTAAAATATCAAAAACTACAGTAAATATATTTCATATATTGTACATATAATATTAACTAAAAGTACACCAAATACATTTTATATACTGTAAATAAAATATCAAAAATTACAGTAAATATATATTACATACTATACATAAAATATCAAAAAGTACACCAAATATGTGTTATATATACTGTAAATAAACTATTAAAAACTACAGTAATTATATTCAATATACTGTACATAAAATATCAAAAATTACTCCAAATGTACATTATATGGTGTAAATAAAATATCCAAAATACAGTAAATATATATTACACACCCTATGTAAAATATCCAAATTTACACCAAATATATATTATATAATTTACAAAAAATATTGGAAGGTCACCAAATATATCTTATATACTGTATGTAAAATATCAAAAAGTACAGTAAATATATTACATATATTGTACATATAATATTAACTAAAAGTACACCAAATACATTTTATATACTGTAAATAAAATATCAAAAATTACAGTAAATATATATTACATACTGTACATAAAATATCAAAAAGTACACCAAATATGTGTTATATATACTGTAAACTATCAAAAACTACAGTAATTATATTTAATATACTGTACATAAAATTTCAAAAATCACACCAAATGTATATTATATACCGTAAATAAAATATCAAAAAGGACAGTGAATATATATGACACACACTATGTAAAATATCAAATATTACACCAAATATACATTATATAATTTACAAAAAATATCGGAAGGACAACAAATATATCCTATATACTGTACGTAAAATATCAAAAAGTACAGTAAATATATTTCATATATTGTACATATAATATTAACTAAAAGTACACCAAATACATTTTATATACTGTAAATAATATATCAAAAATTACAGTAAATATATATTACATACTATACATAAAATATCAAAAAGTACACCAAATATGTGTTATATATACTGTAAATAAACTATTAAAACTAGAGTAATTATATTCAATATACTGTACATAAAATATCAAAAATTACTCCAAATGTACATTATATGGTGTAAATAAAATATCCAAAATACAGTAAATATATATTACACACCCTATGTAAAATATCCAAATTTACACCAAATATATATTATATAATTTACAAAAAATATCGGAAGGGCACCAAATATATCTTATATACTGTATGTAAAATATCAAAAAGTACAGTAAATATATTACACATATTGTACATATAATATTAACTAAAAGTACACCAAATACATTTTATATACTGTAAATAAAATATCAAAAATTACAGTAAATATATATTACATACTGTACATAAAATATCAAAAAGTACACCAAATATGTGTTATATATACTGTAAACTATCAAAAACTACAGTAATTATATTTAATATACTGTACATAAAATTTCAAAAATCACACCAAATGTATATTATATACCGTAAATAAAATATCAAAAAGGACAGTGAATATATATGACACACACTATGTAAAATATCAAAAACTACACCAAGTATATATTTTATAATTTACAATAAATATCAAAGGGCACCAAATATATCTCATATGCTGTACATAAAATATCAAAAAGTACAGTAAATATATTTCATATATTGTACATATAATATTAACTAAAAGTACACCAAATACATTTTATATACTGTAAATAAAATGTCAAAAATTACAGTAAATATATATTACATACTATACATAAAATATCAAAAAGTACACCAAATATGTGTTATATATACTGTAAATAAACTACCAAAAACTACAGTAATTATATTCAATATACTGTACATAAAATATCAAAAATTACTCCAAATGTACATTATATGGTGTAAATAAAATATCCAAAATACAGTAAATATATATTACACACCCTATGTAAAATATCCAAATTTACACCAAATATATATTATATAATTTACAAAAAATATCGGAAGGTCACCAAATATATCTTATATACTGTATGTAAAATATCAAAAAGTACAGTAAATATATTACATATATTGTACATATAATATTAACTAAAAGTACACCAAATACATTTTATATTGTAAATAAAATATCAAAAATTACAGTAAATATATATTACATACTGTACATAAAATATCAAAAAGTACACCAAATATGTGTTATATATACAGTAAACTATCCAAAAATACAGTAATTATATTTAATATACTGTACATAAAATTTCAAAAATCACACCAAATGTATATTATATACCGTAAATAAAATATCAAAAAGGACAGTGAATATATATGACACACACTATGTAAAATATCAAAAACTACACCAAGTATATATTTTATAATTTACAATAAATATCAAAGGACACCAAATATATCTCATATACTCTACATAAAATATCAACAAGTACAGTAAATATATTTCATATATTGTACATGTAATATTAACTAAAAGTACACCAAATACATTTTATATACTGTAAATAAAATATCAAAAAGTACAGTAAATATATATTACATACTGTACATAAAATATCAAAAATTACACCAAACATGTGTTATATATACTGTAAATAAACTATTAAAAACTACAGTAATTATATTCAATGTACTGTACATAAAATATCAAAAATTACTCCAAATGTACATTATATGGTGTAAATAAAATATCCAAAATACAGTAAATATATATTACACACCCTATGTAAAATATCCAAATTTACACCAAATATATATTCTATAATTTACAAAAAATATCGGAAGGTCACCAAATATATCTTATATACTGTATGTAAAATATCAAAAAGTACAGTAAATATATTACATATATTGTACATATAATATTAACTAAAAGTACACCAAATACATTTTATATACTGTAAATAAAATATCAAATTTACAGTAAATATATATTACATACTGTACATAAAATATCAAAAAGTACACCAAATATGTGTTATATATACTGTAAACTATCAAAAACTACAGTAATTATATTTAATATACTGTACATAAAATTTCAAAAATCACACCAAATGTATATTATATACCGTAAATAAAATATCAAAAAGGACAGTGAATATATATGACACACACTATGTAAAATATCAAAAACTACACCAAGTATATATTTTATAATTTACAATAAATATCAAAGGACACCAAATATATCTCATATACTGTATGTAAAATATCAAAAAGTACAGTAAATATATTACATATATTGTACATATAATATTTACTAAAAGTACACCAAATACATTTTATATACTGTAAATAAAATATCAAAAAGTACAGTAAATATATATTACATAGTGTACATCAAATATCAAAAATTACACCAAACATGTGTTATATATACTGTAAATAAACTATCAAAAACTACAGTAATTATATTTAATATACTGTATATAAAATGTCAAAAATTACTCCAAATGTACATTTTATAGTGTAAATAATATATCCAAAATACAGTAAATATATATTACACACCCTATGGAAAATATCAAATATTACACCAAATATACATTATATAATTTACAAAAAATATCGGAAGGACACCAAATATATCCTATATACTGTACGTAAAATATCAAAAATTACAGTAAATATATTTCATATATTGTACATATAATATTAACTAAAAGTACACCAAATACATTTTATATACTGTAAATAAAATATCAAAAATTACAGTAAATATATATTACATACTATACATAAAATATCAAAAAGTACACCAAATATGTGTTATATATACTGTAAATAAACTATTAAAAACTACAGTAATTATATTCAATATACTGTACATAAAATATCAAAAATTACTCCAAATGTACTTTATATGGTGTAAATAAAATATCCAAAATACAGTAAATATATATTACACACCCTATGTAAAATATCCAAATTTACACCAAATATATATTATATAATTTACAAAAAATATCGGAAGGTCACCAAATATATCTTATATACTGTATGTAAAATATCAAAAAGTACAGTAAATATATTACATATATTGTACATATAATATTAACTAAAAGTACACCAAATTCATTTTATATACCGTAAATAAAATATCAAAAATTACAGTAAATATATATTACATACTGTACATAAAATATCAAAAATTACACCAAACATGTGTTATATATACTGTAAATAAACTATCAAAAACTACAGTAATTATATTTAATATACTGTACATAAAATGTCAAAAATTACTCCAAATGTACATTATATAGTGTAAATAATATATCCAAAATACAGTAAATATATATTAGACACCCTATGTAAAATATCAAATATTACACCAAATATACATTATATAATTTTCAAAAAATATCGGAAGGACACCAAATATATCCTATGTACTGTACGTAAAATATCAAAAACTACAGTAAATATATTTCATATATTGTACATATAATATTAACTAAAAGTACACCAAATACATTTTATATACTGTAAATAAAATATCAAAAATTACAGTAAATATATATTACATACTATACATAAAATATCAAAAAGTACAGCAAATATGTGTTATATATACTGTAAATAAACTATTAAAAACTACAGTAATTATATTCAATATACTGTACATAAAATATCAAAAATTACTCCAAATGTACATTATATGGTGTAAATAAAATATCCAAGATACAGTAAATATATATTACACACCCTATGTAAAATATCCAAATTTACTCCAAATATATATTATATAATTTACAAAAAATATAGGAAGGTCACCAAATATATCTTATATACTGTATGTAAAATATCAAAAAGTACTGTAAATATATTACATATATTGTACATATAATATTAACTAAAAGTACACCAAATACATTTTATATACTGTAAATAAAATATCAAAAATTACAGTAAATATATATTACATACTGTACATAAAATATCAAAAAGTACACCAAATATGTGTTATATATACTGTAAACTATCAAAAACTACAGTAATTATATTTAATATACTGTACATAAAATTTCAAAAATCACACCAAATGTATATTATATACCGTAAATAAAATATCAAAAAGGACAGTGAATATATATGACACACACTATGTAAAATATCAAAAACTACACCAAGTATATATTTTATAATTTACAATAAATATCAAAGGACACCAAATATATCTCATATACTGTACATAAAATATCAAAAAGTACAGTAAATATATTTCATATATTGTACATATAATATTAACTAAAAGTACACCAAATACATTTTATATACTGTAAATAAAATATCAAAAAGTACAGCAAATATACATTACATACTGTACATAAAATATCATAAATTACACCAAACATGTGTTATATATACTGTAAATAAACTATCAAAAACTACAGTAATTATATTTAATATACTGTACATAAAATGTCAAAAATTACTCCAAATGTACATTATATAGTGTAAATAATATATCCAAAATACAGTAAATATATATTACACACCCTATGTAAAATATCAAATATTACACCAAATATACATTATATAATTTACAAAAAATATCGGAAGGACACCAAATATATCCTATATACTGTACGTAAAATATCAAAAACTACAGTAAATATATTTCATATATTGTACATATAATATTAACTAAAAGTACACCAAATACATTTTATATACTGTAAATAAAATATCAAAAAGTACAGTAAATATAAATTACATACTGTACATAAAATATCAAAAATTACACCAAACATGTGTTATATCTACTGTAAATAAACTATCAAAAACTACAGTAATTATATTTAATATACTGTACATAAAATGTCAAAAATTACTCCAAATGTACATTATATAGTGTAAATAATATATCCAAAATACAGTAAATATATATTACACACCCTATGTAAAATATCAAATATTACACCAAATATACATTATATAATTTACAAAAAATATCGGAAGGACACCAAATATATCCTATATACTGTACGTAAAATATCAAAAAGTACAGTAAATATATTACATATATTGTACATATAATATTAACTGAAAGTGCACCAAATACATTTTATATACTGTAAATAAAATATCAAAAATTACAGTAAATATATATTACATACTGTACATAAAATATCAAAAAGTACACCAAATATGTGTTATATATACTGTAAATAAACTATTAAAAACTACAGTAATTATATTCAATATACTGTACATAAAATATCAAAAATTACTCCAAATGTACATTATATGGTGTAAATAAAATATCCAAAATACAGTAAATATATATTACACACCCTATGTAAAATATCCAAATTTACACCTAATATATATTATATAATTTACAAAAAATATCGGAAGGGCACCAAATATATCTTATATACTGTATGTAAAATATCAAAAAGTACAGTAAATATATTACACATATTGTACATATAATATTAACTAAAAGTACACCAAATACATTTTATATACTGTAAATAAAATATCAAAAATTACAGTAAATATATATTACATACTGTACATAAAATATCAAAAAGTACACCAAATATGTGTTATATATACTGTAAACTATCAAAAACTACAGTAATTATATTTAATATACTGTACATAAAATTTCAAAAATCACACCAAATGTATATTATATATCGTAAATAAAATATCAAAAAGGACAGTGAATATATATGACACACACTATGTAAAATATCAAAAACTACACCAAGTATATATTTTATAATTTACAATAAATATCAAAGGGCACCAAATATATCTCATATACTGTACATAAAATATCAAAAAGTACAGTAAATATATTTCATATATTGTACATATAATATTAACTAAAAGTACACCAAATACATTTAATATACTGTAAATAAAATGTCAAAAATTACAGTAAATATATATTACATACTATACATAAATTATCAAAAAGTACACCAAATATGTGTTATATACACTGTAAATAAACTACTAAAAACTACAGTAATTATATTCAATATACTGTACATAAAATATCAAAAATTACTCCAAATGTACATTATATGGTGTAAATAAAATATCCAAAATACAGTAAATATATATTACACACCCTATGTAAAATATCCAAATTTACACCAAATATATATTATATAATTTACAAAAAATATCGGAAGGTCACCAAATATATCTTATATACTGTATGTAAAATATCAAAAAGTACAGTAAATATATTACATATATTGTACATATAATATTAACTAAAAGTACACCAAATACATTTTATATTGTAAATAAAATATCAAAAATTACAGTAAATATATATTACATACTGTACATAAAATATCAAAAAGTACACCAAATATGTGTTATATATACAGTAAACTATCAAAAAATACAGTAATTATATTTAATATACTGTACATAAAATTTCAAAAATCACACCAAATGTATATTATATACCGTAAATAAAATATCAAAAAGGACAGTGAATATATATGACACACACTATGTAAAATATCAAAAACTACACCAAGTATATATGTTATAATTTACAATAAATATCAAAGGACACCAAATATATCTCATATACTCTACATAAAATATCAACAAGTACAGTAAATATATTTCATATATTGTACATGTAATATTAACTAAAAGTACACCAAATACATTTTATATACTGTAAATAAAATATCAAAAAGTACAGTAAATATATATTACATACTGTACATAAAATATCAAAAATTACACCAAACATGTGTTATATATACTGTAAATAAACTATTAAAAACTACAGTGATTATATTCAATGTACTGTACATAAAATATCAAAAATTACTCCAAATGTACATTATATGGTGTAAATAAAATATCCAAAATACAGTAAATATATATTACACACCCTATGTAAAATATCCAAATTTACACCAAATATATATTCTATAATTTACAAAAAATATCGGAAGGTCACCAAATATATCTTATATACTGTATGTAATATATCAAAAAGTACAGTAAATATATTACATATATTGTACATATAATATTAACTAAAAGTACACCAAATACATTTTATATACTGTAAATAAAATATCAAAAATTACAGTAAATATATATTACATACTGTACATAAAATATCAAAAAGTACACCAAATATGTGTTATATATACTGTAAACTATCAAAAACTACAGTAATTATATTTAATATACTGTACATAAAATTTCAAAAATCACACCAAATGTATATTATATACCGTAAATAAAATATCAAAAAGGACAGTGAATATATATGACACACACTATGTAAAATATCAAAAACTACACCAAGTATATATTTTATAATTTACAATAAATATCAAAGGACACCAAATATATCTCATATACTGTATGTAAAATATCAAAAAGTACAGTAAATATATTACATATATTGTACATATAATATTAACTAAAAGTACACCAAATTCATTTTATATACCGTAAATAAAATATCAAAAATTACAGTAAATATATATTACATACTGTACATAAAATATCAAAAATTACACCAAACATGTGTTATATATACTGTAAATAAACTATCAAAAACTACAGTAATTATATTTAATATACTGTACATAAAATGTCAAAAATTACTCCAAATGTACATTATATAGTGTAAATAATATATCCAAAATACAGTAAATATATATTACACACCCTATGTAAAATATCAAATATTACACCAAATATACATTATATAATTTTCAAAAAATATCGGAAGGACACCAAATATATCCTATGTACTGTACGTAAAATATCAAAAACTACAGTAAATATATTTCATATATTGTACATATAATATTAACTAAAAGTACACCAAATACATTTTATATACTGTAAATAAAATATCAAAAATTACAGTAAATATATATTACATACTATACATAAAATATCAAAAAGTACAGCAAATATGTGTTATATATACTGTAAATAAACTATTAAAAACTACAGTAATTATATTCAATATACTGTACATAAAATATCAAAAATTACTCCAAATGTACATTATATGGTGTAAATAAAATATCCAAGATACAGTAAATATATATTACACACCCTATGTAAAATATCCAAATTTACTCCAAATATATATTATATAATTTACAAAAAATATCGGAAGGTCACCAAATATATCTTATATACTGTATGTAAAATATCAAAAAGTACTGTAAATATATTACATATATTGTACATATAATATTAACTAAATGTACACCAAATACATTTTATATACTGTAAATAAAATATCAAAAATTACAGTAAATATATATTACATACTGTACATAAAATATCAAAAAGTACACCAAATATGTGTTATATATACTGTAAACTATCAAAAACTACAGTAATTATATTTAATATACTGTACATAAAATTTCAAAAATCACACCAAATGTATATTATATACCGTAAATAAAATATCAAAAAGGACAGTGAATATATATGACACACACTATGTAAAATATCAAAAACTACACCAAGTATATATTTTATAATTTACAATAAATATCAAAGGACACCAAATATATCTCATATACTGTACATAAAATATCAAAAAGTACAGTAAATATATTTCATATATTGTACATATAATATTAACTAAAAGTACACCAAATACATTTTATATACTGTAAATAAAATATCAAAAAGTACAGCAAATATACATTACATACTGTACATAAAATATCAAAAATTACACCAAACATGTGTTATATATACTGTAAATAAACTATCAAAAACTACAGTAATTATATTTAATATACTGTACATAAAATGTCAAAAATTACTCCAAATGTACATTATATAGTGTAAATAATATATCCAAAATACAGTAAATATATATTACACACCCTATGTAAAATATCAAATATTACACCAAATATACATTATATAATTTACAAAAAATATCGGAAGGACACAAAATATATCCTATATACTGTACGTAAAATATCAAAAACTACAGTAAATATATTTCATATATTGTACATATAATATTAACTAAAAGTACACCAAATACATTTTATACACTGTAAATAATATATCAAAAATTACAGTAAATATATATTACATACTATACATAAAATATCAAAAAGTACACCAAATATGTGTTATATATACTGTAAATAAACTATTAAAACTACAGTAATTATATTCAATATACTGTACATAAAATATCAAAAATTACTCCAAATGTACATTATATGGTGTAAATAAAATATCCAAAATACAGTAAATATATATTACACACCCTATGTAAAATATCCAAATTTACACCAAATATATATTATATAATTTACAAAAAATATCGGAAGGGCACCAAATATATCTTATATACTGTATGTAAAATATCAAAAAGTACAGTAAATATATTACACATATTGTACATATAATATTAACTAAAATACACCAAATACATTTTATATACTGTAAATAAAATATCAAAAATTACAGTAAATATATATTACATACTGTACATAAAATATCAAAAAGTACACCAAATATGTGTTATATATACTGTAAACTATCAAAAACTACAGTAATTATATTTAATATACTGTACATAAAATTTCAAAAATCACACCAAATGTATATTATATACCGTAAATAAAATATCAAAAAGGACAGTGAATATATATGACACACACTATGTAAAATATCAAAAACTACACCAAGTATATATTTTATAATTTACAATAAATATCAAAGGGCACCAAATATATCTCATATGCTGTACATAAAATATCAAAAAGTACAGTAAATATATTTCATATATTGTACATATAATATTAACTAAAAGTACACCAAATACATTTTATATACTGTAAATAAAATGTCAAAAATTACAGTAAATATATATTACATACTATACATAAAATATCAAAAAGTACACCAAATATGTGTTATATATACTGTAAATAAACTACCAAAAACTACAGTAATTATATTCAATATACTGTACATAAAATATCAAAAATTACTCCAAATGTACATTATATGGTGTAAATAAAATATCCAAAATACAGTAAATATATATTACACACCCTATGTAAAATATCCAAATTTACACCAAATATATATTATATAATTTACAAAAAATATCGGAAGGTCACCAAATATATCTTATATACTGTATGTAAAATATCAAAAAGTACAGTAAATATATTACATATATTGTACATATAATATTTACTAAAAGTACACCAAATACATTTTATATTGTAAATAAAATATCAAAAATTACAGTAAATATATATTACATACTGTACATAAAATATCAAAAAGTACACCAAATATGTGTTATATATACAGTAAACTATCCAAAAATACAGTAATTATATTTAATATACTGTACATAAAATTTCAAAAATCACACCAAATGTATATTATATACCGTAAATAAAATATCAAAAAGGACAGTGAATATATATGACACACACTATGTAAAATATCAAAAACTACACCAAGTATATATTTTATAATTTACAATAAATATCAAAGGACACCAAATATATCTCATATACTCTACATAAAATATCAACAAGTACAGTAAATATATTTCATATATTGTACATGTAATATTAACTAAAAGTACACCAAATACATTTTATATACTGTAAATAAAATATCAAAAAGTACAGTAAATATATATTACATACTGTACATAAAATATCAAAAATTACACCAAACATGTGTTATATATACTGTAAATAAACTATTAAAAACTACAGTAATTATATTCAATGTACTGTACATAAAATATCAAAAATTACTCCAAATGTACATTATATGGTGTAAATAAAATATCCAAAATACAGTAAATATATATTACACACCCTATGTAAAATATCCAAATTTACACCAAATATATATTCTATAATTTACAAAAAATATCGGAAGGTCACCAAATATATCTTATATACTGTATGTAAAATATCAGAAAGTACAGTAAATATATTACATATATTGTACATATAATATTAACTAAAAGTACACCAAATACATTTTATATACTGTAAATAAAATATCAAATTTACAGTAAATATATATTACATACTGTACATAAAATATCAAAAAGTACACCAAATATGTGTTATATATACTGTAAACTATCAAAAACTACAGTAATTATATTTAATATACTGTACATAAAATTTCAAAAATCACACCAAATGTATATTATATACCGTAAATAAAATATCAAAAAGGACAGTGAATATATATGACACACACTATGTAAAATATCAAAAACTACACCAAGTATATATTTTATAATTTACAATAAATATCAAAGGACACCAAATATATCTCATATACTGTATGTAAAATATCAAAAAGTACAGTAAATATATTACATATATTGTACATATAATATTTACTAAAAGTACACCAAATACATTTTATATACTGTAAATAAAATATCAAAAAGTACAGTAAATATATATTACATAGTGTACATCAAATATCAAAAATTACACCAAACATGTGTTATATATACTGTAAATAAACTATCAAAAACTACAGTAATTATATTTAATATACTGTATACAAAATGTCAAAAATTACTCCAAATGTACATTATATAGTGTAAATAATATATCCAAAATACAGTAAATATATATTACACACCCTATGTAAAATATCAAATATTACACCAAATATACATTATATAATTTACAAAAAATATCGGAAGGACACCAAATATATCCTATATACTGTACGTAAAATATCAAAAATTACAGTAAATATATTTCATATATTGTACATATAATATTAACTAAAAGTACACCAAATACATTTTATATACTGTAAATAAAATATCAAAAATTACAGTAAATATATATTACATACTATACATAAAATATCAAAAAGTACACCAAATATGTGTTATATATACTGTAAATAAACTATTAAAAACTACAGTAATTATATTCAATATACTGTACATAAAATATCAAAAATTACTCCAAATGTACTTTATATGGTGTAAATAAAATATCCAAAATACAGTAAATATATATTACACACCCTATGTAAAATATCCAAATTTACACCAAATATATATTATGTAATTTACAAAAAATATCGGAAGGTCACCAAATATATCTTATATACTGTATGTAAAATATCAAAAAGTACAGTAAATATATTACATATATTGTACATATAATATTAACTAAAAGTACACCAAATTCATTTTATATACCGTAAATAAAATATCAAAAATTACAGTAAATATATATTACATACTGTACATAAAATATCAAAAATTACACCAAACATGTGTTATATATACTGTAAATAAACTATCAAAAACTACAGTAATTATATTTAATATACTGTACATAAAATTTCAAAAATCACACCAAATGTATATTATATACCGTAAATAAAATATCAAAAAGGACAGTGAATATATATGACACACACTATGTAAAATATCAAAAACTACACCAAGTATATATTTTATAATTTACAATAAATATCAAAGGACACCAAATATATCTCATATACTGTACATAAAATATCAAAAAGTACAGTAAATATATTTCATATATTGTACATATAATATTAACTAAAAGTACACCAAATACATTTTATATACTGTAAATAAAATATCAAAAAGTACAGCAAATATACATTACATACTGTACATAAAATATCAAAAATTACACCAAACATGTGTTATATATACTGTAAATAAACTATCAAAAACTACAGTAATTATATTTAATATACTGTACATAAAATGTCAAAAATTACTCCAAATGTACATTATATAGTGTAAATAATATATCCAAAATACAGTAAATATATATTACACACCCTATGTAAAATATCAAATATTACACCAAATATACATTATATAATTTACAAAAAATATCGGAAGGACACCAAATATATCCTATATACTGTACGTAAAATATCAAAAACTACAGTAAATATATTTCATATATTGTACATATAATATTAACTAAAAGTACACCAAATACATTTTATATACTGTAAATAAAATATCAAAAAGTACAGTAAATATAAATTACATACTGTACATAAAATATCAAAAATTACACCAAACATGTGTTATATCTACTGTAAATAAACTATCAAAAACTACAGTAATTATATTTAATATACTGTACATAAAATGTCAAAAATTACTCCAAATGTACATTATATAGTGTAAATAATATATCCAAAATACAGTAAATATATATTACACACCCTATGTAAAATATCAAATATTACACCAAATATACATTATATAATTTACAAAAAATATCGGAAGGACACCAAATATATCCTATATACTGTACGTAAAATATCAAAAAGTACAGTAAATATATTACATATATTGTACATATAATATTAACTGAAAGTGCACCAAATACATTTTATATACTGTAAATAAAATATCAAAAATTACAGTAAATATATATTACATACTGTACATAAAATATCAAAAAGTACACCAAATATGTGTTATATATACTGTAAATAAACTATTAAAAACTACAGTAATTATATTCAATATACTGTACATAAAATATCAAAAATTACTCCAAATGTACATTATATGGTGTAAATAAAATATCCAAAATACAGTAAATATATATTACACACCCTATGTAAAATATCCAAATTTACACCTAATATATATTATATAATTTACAAAAAATATCGGAAGGGCACCAAATATATCTTATATACTGTATGTAAAATATCAAAAAGTACAGTAAATATATTACACATATTGTACATATAATATTAACTAAAAGTACACCAAATACATTTTATATACTGTAAATAAAATATCAAAAATTACAGTAAATATATATTACATCCTGTACATAAAATATCAAAAAGTACACCAAATATGTGTTATATATACTGTAAACTATCAAAAACTACAGTAATTATATTTAATATACTGTACATAAAATTTCAAAAATCACACCAAATGTATATTATATATCGTAAATAAAATATCAAAAAGGACAGTGAATATATATGACACACACTATGTAAAATATCAAAAACTACACCAAGTATATATTTTATAATTTACAATAAATATCAAAGGGCACCAAATATATCTCATATACTGTACATAAAATATCAAAAAGTACAGTAAATATATTTCATATATTGTACATATAATATTAACTCAAAGTGCACCAAATACATTTTATATACTGTAAATAAAATGTCAAAAATTACAGTAAATATATATTACATACTATACATAAAATATCAAAAAGTACACCAAATATGTGTTATATACACTGTAAATAAACTACTAAAAACTACAGTAATTATATTCAATATACTGTACATAAAATATCAAAAATTACTCCAAATGTACATTATATGGTGTAAATAAAATATCCAAAATACAGTAAATATATATTACACACCCTATGTAAAATATCCAAATTTACACCAAATATATATTATATAATTTACAAAAAATATCGGAAGGTCACCAAATATATCTTATATACTGTATGTAAAATATCAAAAAGTACAGTAAATATATTACATATATTGTACATATAATATTAACTAAAAGTACACCAAATACATTTTATATTGTAAATAAAATATCAAAAATTACAGTAAATATATATTACATACTGTACATAAAATATCAAAAAGTACACCAAATATGTGTTATATATACAGTAAACTATCAAAAAATACAGTAATTATATTTAATATACTGTACATAAAATTTCAAAAATCACACCAAATGTATATTATATACCGTAAATAAAATATCAAAAAGGACAGTGAATATATATGACACACACTATGTAAAATATCAAAAACTACACCAAGTATATATGTTATAATTTACAATAAATATCAAAGGACACCAAATATATCTCATATACTCTACATAAAATATCAACAAGTACAGTAAATATATTTCATATATTGTACATGTAATATTAACTAAAAGTACACCAAATACATTTTATATACTGTAAATAAAATATCAAAAAGTACAGTAAATATATATTACATACTGTACATAAAATATCAAAAATTACACCAAACATGTGTTATATATCCTGTAAATAAACTATTAAAAACTACAGTGATTATATTCAATGTACTGTACATAAAATATCAAAAATTACTCCAAATGTACATTATATGGTGTAAATAAAATATCCAAAATACAGTAAATATATATTACACACCCTATGTAAAATATCCAAATTTACACCAAATATATATTCTATAATTTACAAAAAATATCGGAAGGTCACCAAATATATCTTATATACTGTATGTAATATATCAAAAAGTACAGTAAATATATTACATATATTGTACATATAATATTAACTAAAAGTACACCAAATACATTTTATATACTGTAAATAAAATATCAAAAATTACAGTAAATATATATTACATACTGTACATAAAATATCAAAAAGTACACCAAATATGTGTTATATATACTGTAAACTATCAAAAACTACAGTAATTATATTTAATATACTGTACATAAAATTTCAAAAATCACACCAAATGTATATTATATACCGTAAATAAAATATCAAAAAGGACAGTGAATATATATGACACACACTATGTAAAATATCAAAAACTACACCAAGTATATATTTTATAATTTACAATAAATATCAAAGGACACCAAATATATCTCATATACTGTATGTAAAATATCAAAAAGTACAGTAAATATATTACATATATTGTACATATAATATTTACTAAAAGTACACCAAATACATTTTATATACTGTAAATAAAATATCAAAAAGTACAGTAAATATATATTACATACTGTACATAAAATATCAAAAATTACACCAAACATGTGTTATATATACTGTAAATAAACTATCAAAAACTACAGTAATTATATTTAATATACTGTACATAAAATGTCAAAAATTACTCCAAATGTACATTATATAGTGTAAATAATATATCCAAAATACAGTAAATATATATTACACACCCTATGTAAAATATCAAATATTACACCAAATATACATTATATAATTTACAAAAAATATCGGAAGGACACCAAATATATCCTATATACTGTACGTAAAATATCAAAAATTACAGTAAATATATTTCATATATTGTACATATAATATTAACTAAAAGTACACCAAATACATTTTATATACTGTAAATAAAATATCAAAAATTACAGTAAATATATATTACATACTATACATAAAATATCAAAAAGTACACCAAATATGTGTTATATATACTGTAAATAAACTATTAAAAACTACAGTAATTATATTCAATATACTGTACATAAAATATCAAAAATTACTCCAAATGTACTTTATATGGTGTAAATAAAATATCCAAAATACAGTAAATATATATTACACACCCTATGTAAAATATCCAAATTTACACCAAATATATATTATATAATTTACAAATATATCGGAAGGTCACCAAATATATCTTATATACTGTATGTAAAATATCAAAAAGTACAGTAAATATATTACATATATTGTACATATAATATTAACTAAAAGTACACCAAATACATTTTATATACTGTAAATAAAATATCAAAAATTTCAGTAAATATATATTACATACTGTACATAAAATATCAAAAAGTACACCAAATATGTGTTATATATACTGTAAACTATCAAAAACTACAGTAATTATATTTAATATACTGTACATAAAATTTCAAAAATCACACCAAATGTATATTATATACCGTAAATAAAATATCAAAAAGGACAGTGAATATATATGACACACTCTATGTAAAATATCAAAAACTACACCAAGTATATATTTTATAATTTACAATAAATATCAAAGGACACCAAATATATCTCATATACTGTACATAAAATATCAAAAAGTAGAGTAAATATATTTCATATATTGTACATATAATATTAACTAAAAGTACACCAAATACATTTTATATACTGTAAATAAAATATCAAAAATTACAGTAAATATATATTACATACTGTACATAAAATATCAAAAATTACACCAAACATGTGTTATATATACTGTAAATAAACTATCAAAAACTACAGTAATTATATTTAATATACTGTACATAAAATGTCAAAAATTACTCCAAATGTACATTATATAGTGTAAATAATATATCCAAAATACAGTAAATATATATTACACACCCTATGTAAAATATCAAATATTACACCAAATATACATTATATAATTTACAAAAAATATCGGAAGGACACCAAATATATCCTATATACTGTACGTAAAATATCAAAAACTACAGTAAATATATTTCATATATTGTACATATAATATTAACTAAAAGTACACCAAATACATTTTATATACTGTAAATAAAATGTCAAAAATTACAGTAAATATATATTACATACTATACATAAAATATCAAAAAGTACACCAAATATGTGTTATATATACTGTAAATTAACTATTAAAAACTACAGTAATTATATTCAATATACTGTACATAAAATATCAAAAATTACTCCAAATGTACATTATATGGTGTAAATAAAATATCCATAATACAGTAAATATATATTACACACCCTATGTAAAATATCCAAATTTACACCAAATATATATTATATAATTTACAAAAAATATCGGAAGGTCACCAAATATATCTTATATACTGTATGTAAAATTACAAAAAGTACAGTAAATATATTACATATATTGTACATATAATATTAACTAAAAATACACCAAATACATTTTATATACTGTAAATAAAATATCAAAAATTACAGTAAGTATATATTACATACTGTACATAAAATATCAAAAAGTACATCAAATATGTGTTATATATACTGTAAACTATCAAAAACTACAGTAATTATATTTAATATACTGTACATAAAATTTCAAAAATCACACCAAATGTATATTATATACCGTAAATAAAATATCAAAAAGGACAGTGAATATATATGACACACACTATGTAAAATATCAAAAACTACACCAAGTATATATTTTATAATTTACAATAAATATCAAAGGACACCAAATATATCTCATATACTGTACATAAAATATCAAAAAGTACAGTAAATATATTTCATATATTGTACATATAATATTAACTAAAAGTACACCAAATACATTTTATATACTGTAAATAAAATATCAAAAATTACAGTAAATATATATTACATACTATACATAAAATATCAAAAAGTACAACAAATATGTGTTATATATACTGTAAATAAACTATTAAAAACTACAGTAATTATATTCAATATACTGTACATACAATATCAAAAATTACTCCAAATGTACATTATATGGTGTAAATAAAATATCCAAAATACAGTAAATATATATTACACACCCTATGTAAAATATCCAAATTTACACCAATTATACATTATATAATTTACAAAAAATATCAGCAGGACACCAAATATATCCTATATACTGTACGTAAAATATCAAAAACTACAGTAAATATATTTCATATATTGTACATATAATATTAACTAAAAGTACACAAAATACATTTTATATACTGTAAATAAAATATCAAAAATTACAGTAAATATATATTACATACTGTACATAAAATATCAAAAAGTACACCAAATATGTGTTATATATACTGTAAACTATCAAAAACTACAGTAATTATATTTAATATACTGTACATAAAATTTCAAAAATCACACCAAATGTATATTATATACCGTAAATAAAATATCAAAAAGGACAGTGAATATATATGACACACACTATGTAAAATATCAAAAACTACACCAAGTATATATTTTATAATTTACAATAAATATCAAAGGACACCAAATATATCTCATATACTGTACATAAAATATCAAAAAGTACAGTAAATATATTTCATATATTGTACATATAATATTAACTAAAAGTACACCAAATACATTTTATATACTGTAAGTAAAATATCAAAAATTACAGTAAATATATATTACATACTATACATAAAATATCAAAAAGTACACCAAATATGTGTTAAAGATACTGTAAATAAGCTATTAAAAACTACAGTAATTATATTCAATATACTGTACATACAATATCAAAAATTACTCCAAATGTACATTATATGGTGTAAATAAAATATCCAAAATACAGTAAATATATATTACACACCCTATGTAAAATATCCAAATTTACACCAATTATACATTATATAATTTACAAAAAATATCAGAAGGACACCAAATATATCCTATATACTGTACGTAAAATATCAAAAACTACAGTAAATGTATTTCATATATTGTACATATAATATTAACTAAAAGTACACCAAATACATTTTATATACTGTAAATAAAATATCAAAAATTACAGTAAATATATATTACATACTGTACATAAAATATCAAAAAGTACACCAAATATGTGTTATATATACTGTAAACTATCAAAAACTACAGTAATTATATTTAATATACTGTACATAAAATTCCAAAAATCACACCAAATGTATATTATATACCGTAAATAAAATATCAAAAAGGACAGTGAATATATATGACACACACTATGTAAAATATCAAAAACTACACCAAGTATATATTTTATAATTTACAATAAATATCAAAGGACACCAAATATATCTCATATACTGTACATAAAATATCAAAAAGTAGAGTAAATATATTTCATATATTGTACATATAATATTAACTAAAAGTACACCAAATACATTTTATATACTGTAAATAAAGTATCAAAAAGTACAGCAAATATACATTACATACTGTACATAAAATATCAAAAATTACACCAAACATGTGTTATATATACTGTAAATAAACTATCAAAAACTACAGTAATTATATTTAATATACTGTACATAAAATGTCAAAAATTACTCCAAATGTACATTATATAGTGTAAATAATATATCCAAAATACAGTAAATATGTATTACACACCCTATGTAAAATATCAAATATTACACCAAATATACATTATATAATTTACAAAAAATATCGGAAGGACACCAAATATATCCTATATACTGTACGTAAAATATCAAAAAGTACAGTAAATATATTTCATATATTGTACATATAATATTAACTAAAAGTACAGCAAATACATTTTATATACTGTAAATAAAATATCAAAAATTACAGTAAATATATATTACATACTATACATAAAATATCAAAAAGTACACCAAATATGTGTTATATATACTGTAAATAAACTATTAAAAACTACAGTAATTATATTCAATATGCTGTACATAAAATATCAAAAATTACTCCAAATGTACATTATATGGTGTAAATAAAATATCCAAAATACAGTAAATATATATTACACACCCTATGTAAAATATCCAAATTTACACCAAATATATATTATATAATTTACAAAAAATATCGGAAGGGCACCAAATATATCTTATATACTGTATGTAAAATATCAAAAAGTACAGTAAATATATTACATATATTGTACATATAATATTAACTAAAAGTACACCAAATACATTTTATATACTGTAAATAAAATATAAAAAATTACAGTAAATATATATTACACACTGTACATAAAATATCAAAAAGTACACCAAATATGTGTTATATATACTGTAAACTATCAAAAACTACAGTAATTATATTTAATATACTGTACATAAAATTTCAAAAATCACACCAAATGTATATTATATACCGTAAATAAAATATCAAAAAGGACAGTGAATATATATGACACACACTATGTAAAATATCAAAAACTACACCAAGTATATATTTTATAATTTACAATAAATATCAAAGGACACCAAATATATCTCATATACTGTACATAAAATATCAAAAAGTACAGTAAATATATTTCATATATTGTACATATAATATTAACTAAAAGTACACCAAATACATTTTATATACTGTAAATAAAATATCAAAAAGTACAGTAAATATATATTACATACTGTACATAAAATATCAAAAATTACACCAAACATGTGTTATATATACTGTAAATAAACTATCAAAAACTACAGCAATTATATTTAATATACTGTACATACAATGACAAAAATTACTCCAAATGTACATTATATAGTGTAAATAATATATCCAAAATACAGTAAATATATATTACACACCCTATGTAAAATATCAAATATTACACAAAATGTACATTATATAATTTACAAAAAATATCGGAAGGACACCAAATATATCCTATATACTGTACGTAAAATATCAAAAACTACAGTAAATATATTTCATATATTGTACATATAAAATTAACTAAAAGTACACCAAATACATTTTATATACTGTAAATAAAATATCAAAAATTACAGTAAATATATATTACATACTATACATAAAATATCAAAAAGTACACCAAATATGTGTTATATATACTGTAAATAAACTATTAAAAACTACAGTAATTATATTCAATATACTGTGCATAAAATATCAAAAATTACTCCAAATGTACATTATATGGTGTAAATAAAATATCCAAAATACAGTAAATATATATTACACACCCTATGTAAAATATGCAAATTTACACCAAATATATATTATATAATTTACAAAAAATATCGGAAGGTCACCAAATATGTCTTATATACTGTATGTAAAATATCAAAAAGTACAGTAAATATATTACATATATTGTACATATAATATTAACTAAAAGTACACCAAATACATTTTATATACTGTAAATAAAATATCAAAAATTACAGTAAATATATATTACATACTGTACATAAAATATCAAAAAGTACACCAAATATGTGTTATATATACTGTAAACTATCAAAAACTACAGTAATTATATTTAATATACTGTACATAAAATTTCAAAAATCACACCAAATGTATATTATATACCGTAAATAAAATATCAAAAAGGACAGTGAATATATATGACACACACTATGTAAAATATCAAAAACTACACCAAGTATATATTTTATAATTTACAATAAATATCAAAGGACACCAAATATATCTCATATACTGTACATAAAATATCAAAAAGTACAGTAAATATATTTCATATATTGTACATATAATATTAACTAAAAGTACACCAAATACATTTTATATACTGTAAATAAAATATCAAAAAGTACAGTAAATATATATTACATACTGTACATAAAATATCAAAAATTACACCAAACATGTGTTATATATACTGTAAATAAACTATCAAAAACTACAGCAATTATATTTAATATACTGTACATAAAATGTCAAAAATTACTCCAAATGTACATTATATAGTGTAAATAATATATCCAAAATACAGTAAATATATACTACACACCCTATGTAAAATATCAAATATTACACCAAATATACATTATATAATTTACAAAAAATATCGGAAGGACACCAAATATATCCTATATACTGTACGTAAAATATCAAAAAGTACAGTAAATATATTTCATATATTGTACATATAATATTAACTAAAAGTACACCAAATACATTTTATATACTGTAAATAAAATATCAAAAAGTACAGTAAATATATATTACATACTGTACATAAAATATCAAAAATTACACCAAACATGTGTTATATATACTGTAAATAAACTATCAAAAACTACAGTAATTATATTTAATATACTGTACATAAAATGTCAAAAATTACTCCAAATGTACATTATATAGTGTAAATAATATATCCAAAATACAGTAAATATATATTACACACCCTATGTAAAATATCAAATATTACACCAAATATACATTATATAATTTACAAAAAATATCGGAAGGATACCAAATATATCCTATATACTGTACATAAAATATCAAAAACTACAGTAAATATATTTCATATATTGTACATATAATATTAACTAAAAGTACACCAAATACATTTTATATACTGTAAATAAAATATCAAAAATTACAGTAAATATATATTACATACTGTACATAAAATATCAAAAAGTACACCAAATATGTGTTATATATACTGTAAATAAACTATTAAAAACTACAGTAATTATATTCAATATACTGTACATAAAATATCAAAAATTACTCCAAATGTACATTATATGGTGTAAATAAAATATCCAAAATACAGTAAATATATATTACACACCCTATGTAAAATATCCAAATTTACACCAAATATATATTATATAATTTACAAAAAATATCGGAAGGTCACCAAATATATCTTATATACTGTATGTAAAATATCAAAAAGTACAGTAAATATATTACATATATTGTACATATAATATTAACTAAAAGTACACCAAATACATTTTATATACTGTAAATAAAATATCAAAAATTACAGTAAATATATATTACATACTGTACATAAAATATCAAAAAGTACACCAAATATGTGTTATATATACTGTAAACTATCAAAAACTACAGTAATTATATTTAATATACTGTACATAAAATTTCAAAAATCACACCAAATGTATATTATATACCGTAAATAAAATATCAAAAAGGACAGTGAATATATATGACACACACTATGTAAAATATCAAAAACTACACCAAGTATATATTTTATAATTTACAATAAATATCAAAGGACACCAAATATATCTCATATACTGTACATAAAATATGAAAAAGTACAGTAAATATATTTCATATATTGTACATATAATATTAACTAAAAGTACACCAAATACATTTTATATACTGTAAATAAAATATCAAAAAGTACAGTAAATATATATTACATACTGTACATAAAATATCAAAAATTACACCAAACATGTGTTATATATACTGTAAATAAACTATCAAAAACTACAGCAATTATATTTAATATACTGTACATAAAATGTCAAAAATTACTCCAAATGTACATTATATAGTGTAAATAATATATCCAAAATACAGTAAATATATACTACACACCCTATGTAAAATATCAAATATTACAGCAAATATACATTATATAATTTACAAAAAATATCGGAAGGACACCAAATATATCCTATATACTGTACGTAAAATATCAAAAACTACAGTAAATATATTTCATATATTGTACATATAACATTAACTAAAAGTACACCAAATACATTTTATATACTGTAAATAAAATATCAAAGATTACAGTAAATATATATTACATACTATACATAAAATATCAAAAAGTACACCAAATATGTGTTATATATACTGTAAATAAACTATTAAAAACTACAGTAATTATATTCAATATACTGTGCATAAAATATCAAAAATTACTCCAAATGTACATTATATGGTGTAAATAAAATATCCAAAATACAGTAAATATATATTACACACCCTATGTAAAATATCCAAATTTACACCAAATATATATTATATAATTTACAAAAAATATCGGAATGTCACCAAATATATCTTATATACTGTATGTAAAATATCAAAAAGTACAGTAAATATATTACATATATTGTACATATAATATTAACTAAAAGTACACCAAATACATTTCATATACTGTAAATAAAATATCAAAAATTACAGTAAATATATATTACATACTGTACATAAAATATCAAAAAGTACACCAAATATGTGTTATATATAGTGTAAACTATCAAAAACTACAGTAATTATATTTAATATACTGTACATAAAATTTCAAAAATCACACCAAATGTATATTATATACCGTAAATAAAATATCAAAAAGGACAGTGAATATATATGACACACACTATGTAAAATATCAAAAACTACACCAAGTATATATTTTATAATTTACAATAAATATCAAAGGACACCAAATATATCTCATGTACTGTACATAAAATATCAAAAAGTACAGTAAATATATTTCATATATTGTACATATAATATTAACTAAAAGTACACCAAATACATTTTATATACTGTAAATAAAATATGAAAAAGTACAGTAAATATATATTACATACTGTACATAAAATATCAAAAATTACACCAAACATGTGTTATATATACTGTAAATAAACTATCAAAAACTACAGTAATTATATTTAATATACTGTACATAAAATGTCAAAAATTACTCCAAATGTACATTATATAGTGTAAATAATATATCCAAAATACAGTAAATATATATTACACACCCTATGTAAAATATCAAATATTACACCAAATATACATTATATAATTTACATTAAATATCGGAAGGACACCAAATATATCCTATATACTGTACGTAAAATATCAAAAACTACAGTAAATATATTTCATATATTGTACATATAATATTAACTAAAAGTACACCAAATACATTTTATATACTGTAAATAAAATATCAAAATTACAGTAAATATATATTACATACTATACATAAAATATCAAAAAGTACACCAAATATGTGTTATATATACTGTAAATAAACTATTAAAAACTACAGTAATTATATTCATTATACTGTACATAAAATATCAAAAATTACTCCAAATGTACATTATATGGTGTAAATAAAATATCCAAAATACAGTAAATATATATTACACACCCTATGTAAAATATCCAAATTTACACCAAATATATATTATATAATTTACAAAAAATATCGGAAGGTCACCAAATATATCTTATATACTGTATGTAAAATATCAAAAAGTACAATAAATATATTACATATATTGTACATATAATATTAACTAAAAGTACACCAAATACATTTTATATACTGTAAAAAATTTTCAAAAATTACAGTAAATATATATTACATACTGTACATAAAATATCAAAAAGTACACCAAATATGTGTTATATATACTGTAAACTATCAAAAACTACAGTAATTATATTTAATATACTGTACATAAAATTTCAAAAATCACACCAAATGTATATTATATACCGTAAATAAAATATCAAAAAGGACAGTGAATATATATGACACACACTATGTAAAATATCAAAAACTACACCAAGTATATATTTTATAATTTACAATAAATATCAAAGGACACCAAATATATCTCATATACTGTACATAAAATATCAAAAAGTACAGTAAATATATTTCATATATTGTACATATAATATTAACTAAAAGTACACCAAATACATTTTATATACTGTAAATAAAATATCAAAAAGTACAGTAAATATATATTACATACTGTACATAAAATATCAAAAATTACACCAAACATGTGTTATATATACTGTAAATAAACTATCAAAAACTACAGCAATTATATTTAATATACTGTACATACAATGACAAAAATTACTCCAAACGTACATTATATAGTGTAAATAATATATCCAAAATACAGTAAATATATATTACACACCCTATGTAAAATATCAAATATTACACAAAATATACATTATATAATTTACAAAAAATATCGGAAGGACACCAAATATATCCTATATACTGTACGTAAAATATCAAAAACTACAGTAAATATATTTCATATATTGTACATATAACATTAACTAAAAGTACACGAAATACATTTTATATACTGTAAATAAAATATCAAAAATTACAGTAAATATATATTACATACTATACATAAAATATCAAAAAGTACACCAAATATGTGTTATATATACTGTAAATAAACTATTAAAAACTACAGTAATTATATTAAATATACTGTGCATAAAATATCAAAAATTACTCCAAATGTACATTATATGGTGTAAATAAAATATCCAAAATACAGTAAATATATATTACACACCCTATGTAAAATATGCAAATTTACACCAAATATATATTATATAATTTACAAAAAATATCGGAAGGTCACCAAATATGTCTTATATACTGTATGTAAAATATCAAAAAGTACAGTAAATATATTACATATATTGTACATATAATATTAACTAAAAGTACACCAAATACATTTTATATACTGTAAATAAAATATCAAAAATTACAGTAAATATATATTACATACTGAACATAAAATATCAAAAAGTACACCAAATATGTGTTATATATACTGTAAACTATCAAAAACTACAGTAATTATATTTAATATACTGTACATAAAATTTCAAAAATCACACCAAATGTATATTATATACCGTAAATAAAATATCAAAAAGGACAGTGAATATATATGACACACACTATGTAAAATATCAAAAACTACACCAAGTATATATTTTATAATTTACAATAAATATCAAAGGACACCAAATATATCTCATATACTGTACATAAAATATCAAAAAGTACAGTAAATATATTTCATATATTGTACATCTAATATTAACTAAAAGTACACCAAATACATTTTATATACTGTAAACAAAATATCAAAAAGTACAGTAAATATATATTACATACTGTACATAAAATATCAAAAATTACACCAAACATGTGTTATATATACTGTAAATAAACTATCAAAAACTACAGCAATTATATTTAATATACTGTACATAAAATGTCAAAAATTACTGCAAATGTACATTATATAGTGTAAATAATATATCCAAAATACAGTAAATATATATTACACACCCTATGTAAAATATCAAATATTACAACAAATATACATTATATAATTTACAAAAAATATCGGAAGGACACCAAATATATCCTATATACTGTACGTAAAATATCAAAAACTACAGTAAATATATTTCATATATTGTACATATAATATTAACTAAAAGTACACCAAATACATTTTATATACTGTAAATAAAATATCAAAAAGTACAGTAAATATATATTACATACTATACATAAAATATCAAAAAGTACACCAAATATGTGTTATATATACAGTAAATAAACTATTAAAAACTACAGTAATTATATTCAATATACTGTACATAAAATATCAAAAATTACTCCAAATGTACATTATATGGTGTAAATAAAATATCCAAAATACAGTAAATATATATTACACACCCTATGTAAAATATCCAAATTTACACCAAATATATATTATATAATTTACAAAAAATATTGGAAGGTCACCAAATATATCTTATATACTGTATGTAAAATATCAAAAAGTACAGTAAATATATTACATATATTGTACATATAATATTAACTAAAAGTACACCAAATACATTTTATATACTGTAAATAAAATATCAAAAATTACAGTAAATATATATTACATACTGTACATAAAATATCAAAAAGTACACCAAATATGTGTTATATATACTGTAAACTATCAAAAACTACAGTAATTATATTTAATATACTGTACATAAAATTTCAAAAATCACACCAAATGTATATTATATACCGTAAATAAAATATCAAAAAGGACAGTGAATATATATGACACACACTGTGTAAAATATCAAAAACTACACCAAGTATATATTTTATAATTTACAATAAATATCAAAGGACACCAAATATATCTCATATACTGTACATAAAATATCAAAAAGTACAGTAAATATATTTCATATATTGTACATATAATATTAACTAAAAGTACCCAAATACATTTTATATACTGTAAATAAAATATCAAAAAGTACAGTAAATATATATTACATACTGTACATAAAATATCAAAAATTACACCAAACATTTATTATATATACTGTAAATAAACTATCAAAAACTACAGTAATTATATTTAATATACTGTACATAAAATGTCAAAAATTACTCCAAATGTACATTATATAGTGTAAATAATATATCCAAAATACAGTAAATATATATTACACACCCTATGTAAAATATCAAATATTACACCAAATATAAATTATATAATTTACAAAAAATATCGGAAGGACACCAAATACATCTTATATACTGTACGTAAAATATCAAAAAGTACAGTAAATATATTTCATATATTGTACATATAATATTAACTAAAAGTACACCAAATACATTTTATATACTGTAAATAAAATATCAAAAAGTACAGTAAATATATATTACATACTGTACATAAAATATCAAAAATTACACCAAACATGTGTTATATATACTGTAAATAAACTATCAAAAACTACAGTAATTATATTTAATATACTGTACATAAAATGTCAAAAATTACTCCAAATGTACATTATATAGTGTAAATAATATATCCAAAATACAGTAAATATATATTACACACCCTATGTAAAATATCAAATATTACACCAAATATACATTATATAATTTACAAAAAATATCGGAAGGACACCAAATATATCCTACATACTGTATGTAAAATATCAAAATGTACAGTAAATATATTTCATATATTGTACATATAATATTAACTAAAAGTACACCAAATACATTTTATATACTGTAAATAAAATATCAAAAATTACAGTAAATATATATTACATAATGTACATAAAATATCAAAAAGTACACCAAATATGTGTTATATACACTGTAAATAAACTATTAAAAACTACAGTAATTATATTCAATATACTGTACATAAAATATCAAAAATTACTCCAAATGTACATTATATGGTGTAAATAAAATATCCAAAATACAGTAAATATATATTACACACCCTATGTAAAATATCCAAATTTACACAAAATATATATTATATAATTTACAAAAAATATCGGAAGGTCACCAAATATATCTTATATACTGTATGTAAAATATCAAAAAGTACAGTAAATATATTACATATATTGTACATATAATATTAACTAAAAGTACACCAAATACATTTTATATACTGTAAATAAAATATCAAAAATTTCAGTAAATATATATTACATACTGTACATAAAATATCAAAAAGTACACCAAATATGTGTTATATATACTGTAAACTATCAAAAACTACAGTAATTATATTTAATATACTGTACATAAAATTTCAAAAATCACACCAAATGTATATTATAAACTGTAAATAAAATATCAAAAAGGACAGTGAATATATACGACACACACTATGTAAAATATCAAAAACTACACCAAGTATATATTTTATAATTTACAATAAATATCAAAGGACACCAAATATATCTCATATACTGTACATAAAATATCTAAAAGTACAGTAAATATATTTCATATATTGTATATCTAATATTAACTAAAAGTACACCAAATACATTTTATATACTGTAAATAAAATATCAAAAAGTACAGTAAATATATATTACATACTGTACATAAAATATCAAAAATTACACCAAACATGTGTTATATATACTGTAAATAAACTATCAAAAACTACAGTAATTATATTTAATATACTGTACATAAAATGTCAAAAATTACTCCAAATGTACATTATATAGTGTAAATAATATATCCAAAATACGGTAAATATATATTACACACCCTATGTAAAATATCAAATATTACACCAAATATACATTATATAATTTACAAAAAATATCGGAAGGACACCAAATATATCCTATATACTGTACGTAAAATATCAAAAAGTACAGTAAATATATTTCATATATTGTACATATAATATTAACTAAAAGTACACCAAATACATTTTATATACTGTAAATAAAATATCAAAAAGTACAGTAAATATATATTACATACTGTACATAAAATATCAAAAATTACACCAAACATGTGTTATATATACTGTAAATAAACTATCAAAAACTACAGTAATTATATTTAATATACTGTACATAAAATGTCAAAAATTACTCCAAATGTACATTATATAGTGTAAATAATATATCCAAAATACAGTAAATATATATTACACACCCTATGTAAAATATCAAATATTACACCAAATATACATTATATAATTTACAAAAAATATCGGAAGGATACCAAATATATCCTATATACTGTACGTAAAATATCAAAAAGTACAGTAAATATATTTCATATATTGTACATATAATATTAACTAAAAGTACACCAAATACATTTTATATACTGTAAATAAAATATCAAAAATTACAGTAAATATATATTACATACTGTACATAAAATATCAAAAAGTACACCAAATATGTGTTATATATACTGTAAATAAACTATTAAAAACTACAGAAATTATATTCAATATACTGTACATAAAATATCAAAAATTACTCCAAATGTACATTATATGGTGTAAATAAAATATCCAAAATACAGTAAATATATATTACACACCCTATGTAAAATATCCAAATTTACACAAAATATATATTATATAATTTACAAAAAATATCGGAAGGTCACCGAATATATCTTATATACTGTATGTAAAATATCAAAAAGTACAGTAAATATATTACATATATTGTACATATAATATTAACTAAAAGTACACCAAATACATTTTATATACTGTAAATAAAATATCAAAAATTACAGTAAATATATATTACATACTGTACATAAAATATCAAAAAGTACACCAAATATGTGTTATATATACTGTAAACTATCAAAAACTACAGTAATTATATTTAATATACTGTACATAAAATTTCAAAAATCACACCAAATGTATATTATATACCGTAAATAAAATATCAAAAAGGACAGTGAATATATATGACACACACTATGTAAAATATCAAAAACTACACCAAGTATATATTTTATAATTTACAATAAATATCAAAGGACACCAAATATATCTCATGTACTGTACATAAAATATCAAAAAGTACAGTAAATATATTTCATATATTGTACATATAATATTAACTAAAAGTACACCAAATACATTTTATATACTGTTAATAAAATATCAAAAAGTACAGTAAATATATATTACATACTGTACATAAAATATCAAAAATTACACCAAACATGTGTTATATATACTGTAAATAAACTATCAAAAACTACAGTAATTATATTTAATATACTGTACATAAAATGTCAAAAATTACTCCAAATGTACATTATATAGTGTAAATAATATATCCAAAATACAGTAAAAATATATTACACACCCTATGTAAAATATCAAATATTACACCAAATATACATTATATAATTTACAAAAAATATCGGAAGGACACCAAATATATCCTATATACTGTACGTAAAATATCAAAAACTACAGTAAATATATTTCATATATTGTACATATAATATTAACTAAAAGTACACCAAATACATTTTATATACTGTAAATAAAATATCAAAAATTACAGTAAATATATATTACATACTATACATAAAATATCAAAAAGTAAACCAAATATGTGTTATATATACTGTAAATAAACTATTAAAAACTACAGTAATTATATTCAATATACTGTACATAAAATATCAAAAATTACTCCAAATGTACATTATATGGTGTAAATAAAATATCCAAAATACAGTAAATATATATTACACACCCTATGTAAAATATCCAAATTTACACCAAATATATATTATATAATTTACAAAAAATATCGGAAGGTCACCAAATATATCTTATATACTGTATGTAAAATATCAAAAAGTACAGTAAATATATTACATATATTGTACATATAATATTAACTAAAAGTACACCAAATACATTTTATATACTGTAAATAAAATATCAAAAATTACAGTAAATATATATTACATACTGTACATAAAATATCAAAAAGTACACCAAATATGTGTTATATATACTGTAAACTATCAAAAACTACAGTAATTATATTTAATATACTGTACATAAAATTTCAAAAATCACACCAAATGTATATTATATACCGTAAATAAAATATCAAAAAGGACAGTGAATATATATGACACACACTATGTAAAATATCAAAAACTACACCAAGTATATATTTTATAATTTACAATAAATATCAAAGGACACCAAATATATCTCATATACTGTACATAAAATATGAAAAAGTACAGTAAATATATTTCATATATTGTACATATAATATTAACTAAAAGTACACCAAATACATTTTATATACTGTAAATAAAATATCAAAAAGTACAGTAAATATATATTACATACTGTACATAAAATATCAAAAATTACACCAAACATGTGTTATATATACTGTAAATAAACTATCAAAATCTACAGCAATTATATTTAATATACTGTACATACAATGTCAAAAATTACTCCAAATGTACATTATATAGTGTAAATAATATATCCAAAATACAGTAAATATATATTACACACCCTATGTAAAATATCAAATATTACACAAAATATACATTATATAATTTACAAAAAATATCGGAAGGACACCAAATATATCCTATATACTGTACGTAAAATATCAAAAACTACAGTAAATATATTTCATATATTGTACATATAATATTAACTAAAAGTACACCAAATACATTTTATATACTGTAAATAAAATATCAAAAATTACAGTAAATATATATTACATACTATACATAAAATATCAAAAAGTACACCAAATATGTGTTATATATACTGTAAATAAACTATTAAAAACTACAGTAATTATATTCAATATACTGTACATAAAATATCAAAAATTACTCCAAATGTACATTATATGGTGTAAATAAAATATCCAAAATACAGTAAATATATATTACACACCCTATGTAAAATATCCAAATTTACACCAAATATATATTATATAATTTACAAAAAATATCGGAAGGTCACCAAATATATCTTATATACTGTATGTAAAATATCAAAAAGTACAGTAAATATATTACATATATTGTACATATAATATTAACTAAAAGTACACCAAATACATTTTATATACTGTAAATAAAATATCAAAAATTACAGTAAATATATATTACATACTGTACATAAAATATCAAAAAGTACACCAAATATGTGTTATATATACTGTAAACTATCAAAAACTACAGTAATTATATTTAATATACTGTACATAAAATTTCAAAAATCACACCAAATGTATATTATATACCGTAAATAAAATATCAAAAAGGACAGTGAATATATATGACACACACTATGTAAAATATCAAAAACTACACCAAGTATATATTTTATAATTTACAATAAATATCAAAGGACACCAAATATATCTCATATACTGTACATAAAATATCAAAAAGTACAGTAAATATATTTCATATATTGTACATATAATATTAACTAAAAGTACACCAAATACATTTTATATACTGTAAATAAAATATCAAAAGTACAGTAAATATATATTACATACTGTACATAAAATATCCAAAATTACACCAAACATGTGTTATATATACTGTAAATAAACTATCAAAAACTACAGCAATTATATTTAATATACTGTACATACAATGACAAAAATTACTCCAAATGTACATTATATAGTGTAAATAATATATCCAAAATACAGTAAATATATATTACACACCCTATGTAAAATATCAAATATTACACAAAATATACATTATATAATTTACAAAAAATATTGGAAGGACACCAAATATATCCTATATACTGTACGTAAAATATCAAAAATTACAGTAAATATATTTCATATATTGTACATATAACATTAACTAAAAGTACACCAAATACATTTTATATACTGTAAATAAAATATCAAAAATTACAGTAAATATATATTACATACTATACATAAAATATCAAAAAGTACACCAAATATGTGTTATATATACTGTAAATAAACTATTAAAAACTACAGTAATTATATTCAATATACTGTGCATAAAATATCAAAAATTACTCCAAATGTACATTATATGGTGTAAATAAAATATCCAAAATACAGTAAATATATATTACACACCCTATGTAAAATATGCAAATTTACACAAAATATATATTATATAATTTACAAAAAATATCTGAAGGTCACCAAATATGTCTTATATACTGTATGTAAAATATCAAAAAGTACAGTAAATATATTACATATATTGTACATATAATATTAACTAAAAGTACACCAAATACATTTTATATACTGTTAATAAAATATCAAAAATTACAGTAAATATATATTACATACTGTACATAAAATATCAAAAAGTACACCAAATATGTGTTATATATACTGTAAACTATCAAAAACTACAGTAATTATATTTAATATACTGTACATAAAATTTCAAAAATCACACCAAATGTATATTATATACCGTAAATAAAATATCAAAAAGGACAGTGAATATATATGACACACACTATGTAAAATATCAAAAACTACACCAAGTATATATTTTATAATTTACAATAAATATCAAAGGACACCAAATATATCTCATATACTGTACATAAAATATCAAAAAGTACAGTAAATATATTTCATATATTGTACATATAATATTAACTAAAAGTACACCAAATACATTTTATATACTGTAAATAAAATATAAAAAAGTACAGTAAATATATATTACATACTGTACATAAAATATCAAAAATTACACAAAACATGTGTTATATATACTGTAAATAAACTATCAAAAACTACAGCAATTATATTTAATATACTGTACATAAAATGTCAAAAATTACTGCAAATGTACATTATATAGTGTAAATAATATATCCAAAATACAGTAAATATATATTACACACCCTATGTAAAATATCAAATATTACAACAAATATACATTATATAATTTACAAAAAATATCGGAAGGACACCAAATATATCCTATATACTGTACGTAAAATATCAAAAACTACAGTAAATATATTTCATATATTGTACATATAATATTAACTAAAAGTACAGCAAATACATTTTATATACTGTAAATAAAATATCAAAAATTACAGTAAATATATATTACATACTATACATAAAATATCAAAAAGTACACCAAATATGTGTTATATATACTGTAAATAAACTATTAAAAACTACAGTAATTATATTCAATATACTGTACATACAATATCAAAAATTACTCCAAATGTACATTATATGGTGTAAATAAAATATCCAAAATACAGTAAATATATATTACACACCCTATGTAAAATATCCAAATTTACACCAAATATATATTATATAATTTACAAAAAATATCGGAAGGTCACCAAATATATCTTATATACTGTATGTAAAATATCAAAAAGTACAGTAAATATATTACATATATTGTACATATAATATTAACTAAAAGTACACCAAATACATTTTATATACTGTAAATAAATTATCAAAAATTACAGTAAATATATATTACATACTGTACATAAAATATCAAAAAGTACACCAAATATGTGTTATATATACTGTAAACTATCAAAAACTACAGTAATTATATTTAATATACTGTACATAAAATTTCAATAATCACACCAAATGTATATTATATACCGTAAATAAAATATCAAAAAGGACAGTGAATATATATGACACACACTATGTAAAATATCAAAAACTACACAAGTATATATTTTATAATTTACAATAAATATCAAAGGACACCAAATATATCTCATATACTGTACATAAAATATCAAAAAGTACAGTAAATATATTTCATATATTGTTCATATATTAACTAAAAGTACCCAAATACATTTTATATACTGTAAATAAAATATCAAAAAGTACAGTAAATATATATTACATACTGTACATAAAATATCAAAAATTACACCAAACATTTATTATATATACTGTAAATAAACTATCAAAAACTACAGTAATTATATATAATATACTGTACATAAAATGTCAAAAATTACTCCAAATGTACATTATATAGTGTAAATAATATATCCAAAATACAGTAAATATATATTACACACCCTATGTAAAATATCAAATATTACACCAAATATAAATTATATAATTTACAAAAAATATCGGAAGGACACCAAATACATCCTATATACTGTACGTAAAATATCAAAAAGTACAGTAAATATATTTCATATATTGTACATATAATATTAACTAAAAGTACACCAAATACATTTTATATACTGTAAATAAAATATCAAAAAGTACAGTAAATATATATTACATACTGTACATAAAATATCAAAAATTACACCAAACATGTGTTATATATACTGTAAATAAACTATCAAAAACTACAGTAATTATATTTAATATACTGTACATAAAATGTCAAAAATTACTCCAAATGTACATTATATAGTGTAAATAATATATCCAAAATACAGTAAATATATATTACACACCCTATGTAAAATATCAAATATTACACAAAATATATATTATATAATTTACAAAAAATATCGGAAGGACACCAAATATATCCTATATACTGTACGTAAAATATCAAAAAGTACAGTAAATATATTTCATATATTGTACATATAATATTAACTAAAAGTACACCAAATATATTTTATATACTGTAAATAAAATATCAAAAATTACAGTAAATATATATTACATACTGTACATAAAATATCAAAAAGTACACCAAATATGTGTTATATATACTGTAAATAAACTATTAAAAACTACAGTAATTATATTCAATATACTGTACATAAAATATCAAAAATTACTCCAAATGTACATTATATGGTGTAAATAAAATATCCAAAATACAGTAAATATATATTACACACCCTATGTAAAATATCCAAATTTACACCAAATATATATTATATAATTTACAAAAAATATTGGAAGGTCACCAAATATATCTTATATACTGTATGTAAAATATCAAAAAGTACAGTAAATATATTACATATATTGTACATATAATATTAACTGAAAGTACACCAAATACATTTTATATACTGTAAATAAAATATCAAAAATTACAGTAAATATATATTACATACTGTACATAAAATATCAAAAAGTACACCAAATATGTGTTATATATACTGTAAACTATCAAAAACTACAGTAATTATATTTAATATACTGTACATAAAATTTCAAAAATCACACCAAATGTATATTATATACCGTAAATAAAATATCAAAAAGGACAGTGAATATATATGACACACACTATGTAAAATATCAAAAACTACACCAAGTATATATTTTATAATTTACAATAAATATCAAAGGACACCAAATATATCTCATATACTGTACATAAAATATCAAAAAGTACAGTAAATATATTTCATATATTGTACATATAATATTAACTAAAAGTACACCAAATACATTTTATATACTGTAAATAAAATATAAAAAAGTACAGTAAATATATATTACATACTGTACATAAAATATCAAAAATTACACAAAACATGTGTTATATATACTGTAAATAAACTATCAAAAACTACAGCAATTATATTTAATATACTGTACATAAAATGTCAAAAATTACTGCAAATGTACATTATATAGTGTAAATAATATATCCAAAATACAGTAAATATATATTACACACCCTATGTAAAATATCAAATATTACAACAAATATACATTATATAATTTACAAAAAATATCGGAAGGACACCAAATATATCCTATATACTGTACGTAAAATATCAAAAACTACAGTAAATATATTTCATATATTGTACATATAATATTAACTAAAAGTACAGCAAATACATTTTATATACTGTAAATAAAATATCAAAAATTACAGTAAATATATATTACATACTATACATAAAATATCAAAAAGTACACCAAATATGTGTTATATATACTGTAAATAAACTATTAAAAACTACAGTAATTATATTCAATATACTGTACATACAATATCAAAAATTACTCCAAATGTACATTATATGGTGTAAATAAAATATCCAAAATACAGTAAATATATATTACACACCCTATGTAAAATATCCAAATTTACACCAAATATATATTATATAATTTACAAAAAATATCGGAAGGTCACCAAATATATCTTATATACTGTATGTAAAATATCAAAAAGTACAGTAAATATATTACATATATTGTACATATAATATTAACTAAAAGTACACCAAATACATTTTATATACTGTAAATAAAATATCAAAAATTACAGTAAATATATATTACATACTGTACATAAAATATCAAAAAGTACACCAAATATGTGTTATATATACTGTAAACAATCAAAAACTACAGTAATTATATTTAATATACTGTACATAAAATTTCAATAATCACACCAAATGTATATTATATACCGTAAATAAAATATCAAAAAGGACAGTGAATATATATGACACACACTATGTAAAATATCAAAAACTACACAAGTATATATTTTATAATTTACAATAAATATCAAAGGACACCAAATATATCTCATATACTGTACATAAAATATCAAAAAGTACAGTAAATATATTTCATATATTGTTCATATATTAACTAAAAGTACCCAAATACATTTTATATACTGTAAATAAAATATCAAAAAGTACAGTAAATATATATTACATACTGTACATAAAATATCAAAAATTACACCAAACATTTATTATATATACTGTAAATAAACTATCAAAAACTACAGTAATTATATATAATATACTGTACATAAAATGTCAAAAATTACTCCAAATGTACATTATATAGTGTAAATAATATATCCAAAATACAGTAAATATATATTACACACCCTATGTAAAATATCAAATATTACACCAAATATAAATTATATAATTTACAAAAAATATCGGAAGGACACCAAATACATCCTATATACTGTACGTAAAATATCAAAAAGTACAGTAAATATATTTCATATATTGTACATATAATATTAACTAAAAGTACACCAAATACATTTTATATACTGTAAATAAAATATCAAAAAGTACAGTAAATATATATTACATACTGTACATAAAATATCAAAAATTACACCAAACATGTGTTATATATACTGTAAATAAACTATCAAAAACTACAGTAATTATATTTAATATACTGTACATAAAATGTCAAAAATTACTCCAAATGTACATTATATAGTGTAAATAATATATCCAAAATACAGTAAATATATATTACACACCCTATGTAAAATATCAAATATTACACAAAATATATATTATATAATTTACAAAAAATATCGGAAGGACACCAAATATATCCTATATACTGTACGTAAAATATCAAAAAGTACAGTAAATATATTTCATATATTGTACATATAATATTAACTAAAAGTACACCAAATATATTTTATATACTGTAAATAAAATATCAAAAATTACAGTAAATATATATTACATACTGTACATAAAATATCAAAAAGTACACCAAATATGTGTTATATATACTGTAAATAAACTATTAAAAACTACAGTAATTATATTCAATATACTGTACATAAAATATCAAAAATTACTCCAAATGTACATTATATGGTGTAAATAAAATATCCAAAATACAGTAAATATATATTACACACCCTATGTAAAATATCCAAATTTACACCAAATATATATTATATAATTTACAAAAAATATTGGAAGGTCACCAAATATATCTTATATACTGTATGTAAAATATCAAAAAGTACAGTAAATATATTACATATATTGTACATATAATATTAACTGAAAGTACACCAAATACATTTTATATACTGTAAATAAAATATCAAAAATTACAGTAAATATATATTACATACTGTACATAAAATATCAAAAAGTACACCAAATATGTGTTATATATACTGTAAACTATCAAAAACTACAGTAATTATATTTAATATACAGTACATAAAATTTCAAAAATCACACCAAATGTATATTATATACCGTAAATAAAATATCAAAAAGGACAGTGAATATATATGACACACACTATGTAAAATATCAAAAACTACACCAAGTATATATTTTATAATTTACAATAAATATCAAAGGACACCAAATATATCTCATATACTGTACATAAAATATCAAAAAGTACAGTAAATATATTTCATATATTGTACATATAATATTAACTAAAAGTACACCAAATACATTTTATATACTGTAAATAAAATATCAAAAAGTACAGTAAATATATATTACATACTGTACATAAAATATCAAAAATTACACCAAACATGTGTTATATATACTGTAAATAAACTATCAAAAACTACAGTAATTATATTTAATATACTGTACATAAAATGTCAAAAATTACTCCAAATTTACATTATATAGTGTAAATAATATATCCAAAATACAGTAAATATATATTACACACCCTATGTAAAATATCAAATATTACACCAAATATACATTATATAATTTACAAAAAATATCGGAAGGACACCAAATATATCCTATATACTGTACGTAAAATATCAAAAACTACAGTAAATATATTTCATATATTGTACATATAATATTAACTAAAAGTACACCAAATACATTTTATATACTGTAAATAAAATATCAAAAATTACAGTAAATATATATTACATACTATACATAAAATATCAAAAAGTACACCAAATAAGTGTTATATATACTGTAAATAAACTATTAAAAACCACAGTAATTATATTCAATATACTGTACATAAAATATCAAAAATTACTCCAAATGTACATTATATGGTGTAAATAAAATATCCAAAATACAGTAAATATATATTACACACCCTATGTAAAATATCCAAATTTACACCAAATATATATTATATAATTTAAAAAAATATTGGAAGGTCACCAAATATATCTTATATACTGTATGTAAAATATCAAAAAGTACAGTAAATATATTACATATATTGTACATATAATATTAACTAAAAGTACACCAAATACATTTTATATACTGTAAATAATATATCAAAAATTACAGTAAATATATATTACATACTGTACATAAAATATCAAAAAGTACACCAAATATGTGTTATATATACTGTAAACTATCAAAAACTACAGTAATTATATTTAATATACTGTACATAAAATTTCAAAAATCACACCAAATGTATATTATATACCGTAAATAAAATATCAAAAAGGACAGTGAATATATATGACACACACTATGTAAAATATCAAAAACTACACCAAGTATATATTTTATAATTTACAATAAATATCAAAGGACACCAAATATATCTCATATACTGTACATAAAATATCAAAAAGTACAGTAAATATATTTCATATATTGTACATATAATATTAACTAAAAGTACACCAAATACATTTTATATACTGTAAATAAAATATCAAAAAGTACAGTAAATATATATTACATACTGTACATAAAATATCAAAAATTACACCAAACATGTGTTATATATACTGTAAATAAACTATCAAAAACTACAGTAATTATATTTAATATACTGTACATAAAATGTCAAAAATTACTCCAAATTTACATTATATAGTGTAAATAATATATCCAAAATACAGTAAATATATATTACACACCCTATGTAAAATATCAAATATTACACCAAATATACATTATATAATTTACAAAAAATATCGGAAGGACACCAAATATATCCTATATAATGTACGTAAAATATCAAAAACTACAGTAAATATATTTCATATATTGTACATATAATATTAACTAAAAGTACACCAAATACATTTTATATACTGTAAATAAAATATCAAAAATTACAGTAAATATATATTACATACTATACATAAAATATCAAAAAGTACACCAAATAAGTGTTATATATACTGTAAATAAACTATTAAAAACCACAGTAATTATATTGAATATACTGTACATAAAATATCAAAAATTACTCCAAATGTACATTATATGGTGTAAATAAAATATCCAAAATACAGTAAATATATATTACACACCCTATGTAAAATATCCAAATTTACACCAAATATATATTATATAATTTAAAAAAATATTGGAAGGTCACCAAATATATCTTATATACTGTATGTAAAATATCAAAAAGTACAGTAAATATATTACATATATTGTACATATAATATTAACTAAAAGTACACCAAATACATTTTATATACTGTAAATAAAATATCAAAAATTACAGTAAATATATATTACATACTGTACATAAAATATCAAAAAGTACACCAAATATGTGTTATATATATTGTAAACTATCAAAAACTACAGTAATTATATTTAATATACTGTACATAAAATTTCAAAAATCACATCAAATGTATATTATATACCGTAAATAAAATATCAAAAAGGACAGTGAATATATATGACACACACTATGTAAAATATCAAAAACTACACCAAGTATATATTTTATAATTTACAATAAATATCAAAGGACACCAAATATATCTCATATACTGTACATAAAATATCAAAAAGTACAGTATATATATTTCATATATTGTACATATAATATTAACTAAAAGTACACCAAATACATTTTATATACTGTAAATAAAATATCAAAAATTACAGTAAATATATATTACATACTATACATAAAATATCAAAAAGTACACCAAATATGTGTTATATATACTGTAAATAAACTATTAAAAACTACAGTAATTATATTCAATATACTGTACATACAATATCAAAAATTACTCCAAATGTACATTATATGGTGTAAATAAAATATCCAAAATACAGTAAATATATATTACACACCCTATGTAAAATATCCAAATTTACACCAATTATACATTATATAATTTACAGAAAATATCAGAAGGACACCAAATATATCGTATATACTGTATGTAAAATATCAAAAACTACAGTAAATATATTTCATATATTGTACATATAATATTAACTAAAAGTACACCAAATACATTTTATATACTGTAAATAAAATATCAAAAATTACAGTAAATATATATTACATACTGTACATAAAATATCAAAAAGTACACCAAATATGTGTTATATATACTGTAAACTATCAAAAACTACAGTAATTATATTTAATATACTGTACATAAAATTCCAAAAATCACACCAAATGTATATTATATACCGTAAATAAAATATCAAAAAGGACAGTGAATATATATGACACACACTATGTACAATATCAAAAACTACACCAAGTATATATTTTATAATTTACAATAAATATCAAAGGACACCAAATATATCTCATATACTGTACATAAAATATCAAAAAGTAGAGTAAATATATTTCATATATTGTACATATAATATTAACTAAAAGTACACCAAATACATTTTATATACTGTAAATAAAATATCAAAAATTACGGTAAATATATATTACATACTGTACATAAAATATCAAAAATTACACCAAACATGTGTTATATATACTGTAAATAAACTATCAAAAACTACAGTAACTATATTTAATATACTGTACATAAAATGTCAAAAATTACTCCAAATGTACATTATATAGTGTAAATAATATATCCAAAATACAGTAAATATGTGTTACACACCCTATGTAAAATATCAAATATTACACCAAATATACATTATATAATTTACAAAAAATATCGGAAGGACACCAAATATATCCTATATACTGTACGTAAAATATCAAAAACTACAGTAAATATATTTCATATATTGTACATATAATATTAACTAAAAGTACAGCAAATACATTTTATATACTGTAAATAAAATATCAAAAATTACAGTAAATATATATTACATACTATACATAAAATATCAAAAAGTACACCAAATATGTGTTATATATACTGTAAATAAACTAATAAAAACTACAGTAATTATATTCAATATACTGTACATAAAATATCAAAAATTACTCCAAATGTACATTATATGGTGTAAATAAAATATCCAAAATACAGTAAATATATATTACACACCCTATGTAAAATATCCAAATTTACACCAAATATATATTATATAATTTACAAAAAATATCGGAAGGGCACCAAATATATCTTATATACTGTATGTAAAATATCAAAAAGTACAGTAAATATATTACATATATTGTACATATAATATTAACTAAAAGTACACCAAATACATTTTATATACTGTAAATAAAATATCAAAAATTACAGTAAATATATATTACATACTGTACATAAAATATCAAAAAGTACACCAAATATGTGTTATATATACTGTAAACTATCAAAAACTACAGTAATTATATTTAATATACTGTACATAAAATTTCAAAAATCACACCAAATGTATATTATATACCGTAAATAAAATATCAAAAAGGACAGTGAATATATATGACACACACTATGTACAATATCAAAAACTACACCAAGTATATATTTTATAATTTACAATAAATATCAAAGGACACCAAATATATCTCATATACTGTACATAAAATATCAAAAAGTACAGTAAATATATTTCATATATTGTACATATAATATTAACTAAAAGTACACCAAATACATTTTATATACTGTAAATAAAATATCAAAAATTACAGTAAATATATATTACATACTATACATAAAATATCAAAAAGTACACCAAATATGTGTTATATATACTGTAAATAAACTATTAAAAACTACAGTAATTATATTCAATATACTGTACATACAATATCAAAAATTACTCCAAATGTACATTATATGGTGTAAATAAAATATCCAAAATACAGTAAATATATATTACACACCCTATGTAAAATATCCAAATTTACACCAAATATATATTATATAATTTACAAAAAATATCGGAAGGTCACCAAATATATCTTATGTACTGTATGTAAAATATCAAAAAGTACAGTAAATATATTACATATATTGTACATATAATATTAACTAAAAGTACACCAAATACATTTTATATACTGTAAATAAAATATCAAAAATTACAGTAAATATATATTACATACTGTACATAAAATATCAAAAAGTACACCAAATATGTGTTATATATACTGTAAACTATCAAAAACTACAGTAATTATATTTAATATACTGTACATAAAATTCCAAAAATCACACCAAATGTATATTATATACCGTAAATAAAATATCAAAAAGGACAGTGAATATATATGACACACACTATGTAAAATATCAAAAACTATACCATGTATATATTTTATAATTTACAATAAATATCAAAGGACACCAAATATATCTCATATACTGTACATAAAATATCAACAAGTACAGTAAATATATTTCATATATTGTACATATAATATTAACTAAAAGTACACCAAATACATTTTATATACTGTAAATAAAATATCAAAAAGTACAGTAAATATATATTACATACTGTACATAAAATATCAAAAATTACACCAAACATGTGTTATATATACTGTAAATAAACTATCAAAAACTACAGTAATTATATTTAATATACTGTACATAAAATGTCAAAAATTACTCCAAATGTACATTATGTAGTGTAAATAATATATCCAAAATACAGTAAATATGTATTACACACCCTATGTAAAATATCAAATATTACACCAAATATACATTATATAATTTACAAAAAATATCGGAAGGACACCAAATATATCCTATATACTGTACGTAAAATATGAAAGCTACAGTAAATATATTTCATATATTGTACATATAATATTAACTAAAAGTACACCAAATACATTTTATATACTGTAAATAAAATATCAAAAATTACAGTAAATATATATTACATACTATACATAAAATATCAAAAAGTACACCAAATATGTGTTATATATACTGTAAATAAACTATTAAAAACTATAGTAATTATATTCAATATACTGTATATAAAATATCAAAAATTACTCCAAATGTACATTATATGGTGTAAATAAAATATCCAAAATACAGTAAATATATATTACACACCCTATGTAAAATATCCAAATTTACACCAAATATATATTATATAATTTACAAAAAATATCGGAAGGGAACAAAATATATCTTATATACTGTATGTAAAATATCAAAAAGTACAGTAAATATATTACATATATTGTACATATAATATTAACTAAAAGTACACCAAATACATTTTATATACTGTAAATAAAATATCAAAAATTACAGTAAATATATATTACATACTGTACATAAAATATCAAAAAGTACACCAAATATGTGTTATATATACTGTAAACTATCAAAAACTACAGTAATTATATTTAATATACTGTACATAAAATTTCAAAAATCACACCAAATGTATATTATATACCGTAAATAAAATATCAAAAAGGACAGTGAATATATATGACACACACTATGTAAAATATCAAAAACTACACCAAGTATATATTTTATAATTTACAATAAATATCAAAGGACACCAAATATACCTCATATACTGTACATAAAATATCAAAAAGTACAGTAAATATATTTCATATATTGTACATATAATATTAACTAAAAGTACACCAAATACATTTTATATACTGTAAATAAAATATCAAAAATTACAGTAAATATATATTACATACTATACATAAAATATCAAAAAGTACACCAAATATGTGTTATATATACTGTAAATAAACTATTAAAAACTACAGTAATTATATTAAATATACTGTACATACAATATCAAAAATTACTCCAAATGTACATTATATGGTGTAAATAAAATATCCAAAATACAGTAAATATATATTACACACCCTATGTAAAATATCCAAATTTACACCAAATATATATTATATAATTTACAAAAAATATCGGAAGGTCACCAAATATATCTTATATACTGTATGTAAAATATCAAAAAGTACAGTAAATATATTACATATATTGTACATATAATATTAACTAAAAGTACACCAAATACATTTTATATACTGTAAATAAAATATCAAAAATTACAGTAAATATATATTACATACTGTACATAAAATATCAAAAAGTACACCAAATATGTGTTATATATACTGTAAACTATCAAAAACTACAGTAATTATATTTAATATACTGTACATAAAATTTCAATAATCACACCAAATGTATATTATATACCGTAAATAAAATATCAAAAAGGACAGTGAATATATATGACACACACTATGTAAAATATCAAAAACTACACAAGTATATATTTTATAATTTACAATAAATATCAAAGGACACCAAATATATCTCATATACTGTACATAAAATATCAAAAAGTACAGTAAATATATTTCATATATTGTTCATATATTAACTAAAAGTACCCAAATACATTTTATATACTGTAAATAAAATATCAAAAAGTACAGTAAATATATATTACATACTGTACATAAAATATCAAAAATTACACCAAACATTTATTATATATACTGTAAATAAACTATCAAAAACTACAGTAATTATATATAATATACTGTACATAAAATGTCAAAAATTACTCCAAATGTACATTATATAGTGTAAATAATATATCCAAAATACAGTAAATATATATTACACACCCTATGTAAAATATCAAATATTACACCAAATATAAATTATATAATTTACAAAAAATATCGGAAGGACACCAAATACATCCTATATACTGTACGTAAAATATCAAAAAGTACAGTAAATATATTTCATATATTGTACATATAATATTAACTAAAAGTACACCAAATACATTTTATATACTGTAAATAAAATATCAAAAAGTACAGTAAATATATATTACATACTGTACATAAAATATCAAAAATTACACCAAACATGTGTTATATATACTGTAAATAAACTATCAAAAACTACAGTAATTATATTTAATATACTGTACATAAAATGTCAAAAATTACTCCAAATGTACATTATATAGTGTAAATAATATATCCAAAATACAGTAAATATATATTACACACCCTATGTAAAATATCAAATATTACACCAAATATATATTATATAATTTACAAAAAATATCGGAAGGACACCAAATATATCCTATATACTGTACGTAAAATATCAAAAAGTACAGTAAATATATTTCATATATTGTACATATAATATTAACTAAAAGTACACCAAATATATTATATATACTGTAAATAAAATATCAAAAATTACAGTAAATATATATTACATACTGTACATAAAATATCAAAAAGTACACCAAATATGTGTTATATATACTGTAAATAAACTATTAAAAACTACAGTAATTATATTCAATATACTGTACATAAAATATCAAAAATTACTCCAAATGTACATTATATGGTGTAAATAAAATATCCAAAATACAGTAAATATATATTACACACCCTATGTAAAATATCCAAATTTACACCAAATATATATTATATAATTTACAAAAAATATTGGAAGGTCACCAAATATATCTTATATACTGTATGTAAAATATCAAAAAGTACAGTAAATATATTACATATATTGTACATATAATATTAACTAAAAGTACACCAAATACATTTTATATACTGTAAATAAAATATCAAAAATTACAGTAAATATATATTACATACTGTACATAAAATATCAAAAAGTACACCAAATATGTGTTATATATAATGTAAACTATCAAAAACTACAGTAATTATATTTAATATACTGTACATAAAATTTCAAAAATCACACCAAATGTATATTATATACCGTAAATAAAATATCAAAAAGGACAGTGAATATATATGACACACACTATGTAAAATATCAAAAACTACACCAAGTATATATTTTATAATTTACAATAAATATCAAAGGACACCAAATATATCTCATATACTGTACATAAAATATCAAAAAGTACAGTAAATATATTTCATATATTGTACATATAATATTAACTAAAAGTACACCAAATACATTTTATATACTGTAAATAAAATATCAAAAAGTACAGTAAATATATATTACATACTGTACATAAAATATCAAAAATTACACCAAACATGTGTTATATATACTGTAAATAAACTATCAAAAACTACAGTAATTATATTTAATATACTGTACATAAAATGTCAAAAATTACTCCAAATTTACATTATATAGTGTAAATAATATATCCAAAATACAGTAAATATATATTACACACCCTATGTAAAATATCAAATATTACACCAAATATACATTATATAATTTACAAAAAATATCGGAAGGACACCAAATATATCCTATATACTGTACGTAAAATATCAAAAACTACAGTAAATATATTTCATATATTGTACATATAATATTAACTAAAAGTACACCAAATACATTTTATATACTGTAAATAAAATATCAAAAATTACAGTAAATATATATTACATACTATACATAAAATATCAAAAAGTACACCAAATAAGTGTTATATATACTGTAAATAAACTATTAAAAACCACAGTAATTATATTCAATATACTGTACATAAAATATCAAAAATTACTCCAAATGTACATTATATGGTGTAAATAAAATATCCAAAATACAGTAAATATATATTACACACCCTATGTAAAATATCCAAATTTACACCAAATATATATTATATAATTTAAAAAAATATTGGAAGGTCACCAAATATATCTTATATACTGTATGTAAAATATCAAAAAGTACAGTAAATATATTACATATATTGTACATATAATATTAACTAAAAGTACACCAAATACATTTTATATACTGTAAATAAAATATCAAAAATTACAGTAAATATATATTACATACTGTACATAAAATATCAAAAAGTACACCAAATATGTGTTATATATACTGTAAACTATCAAAAACTACAGTAATTATATTTAATATACTGTACATAAAATTTCAAAAATCACACCAAATGTATATTATATACCGTAAATAAAATATCAAAAAGGACAGTGAATATATATGACACACACTATGTAAAATATCAAAAACTACACCAAGTATATATTTTATAATTTACAATAAATATCAAAGGACACCAAATATATCTCATATACTGTACATAAAATATCAAAAAGTACAGTATATATATTTCATATATTGTACATATAATATTAACTAAAAGTACACCAAATACATTTTATATACTGTAAATAAAATATCAAAAATTACAGTAAATATATATTACATACTATACATAAAATATCAAAAAGTACACCAAATATGTGTTATATATACTGTAAATAAACTATTAAAAACTACAGTAATTATATTCAATATACTGTACATACAATATCAAAAATTACTCCAAATGTACATTATATGGTGTAAATAAAATATCCAAAATACAGTAAATATATATTACACACCCTATGTAAAATATCCAAATTTACACCAATTATACATTATATAATTTACAAAAAATATCAGAAGGACACCAAATATATCGTATATACTGTATGTAAAATATCAAAAACTACAGTAAATATATTTCATATATTGTACATATAATATTAACTAAAAGTACACCAAATACATTTTATATACTGTAAATAAAATATCAAAAATTACAGTAAATATATATTACATACTGTACATAAAATATCAAAAAGTACACCAAATATGTGTTATATATACTGTAAACTATCAAAAACTACAGTAATTATATTTAATATACTGTACATAAAATTCCAAAAATCACACCAAATGTATATTATATACCGTAAATAAAATATCAAAAAGGACAGTGAATATATATGACACACACTATGTAAAATATCAAAAACTACACCAAGTATATATTTTATAATTTACAATAAATATCAAAGGACACCAAATATATCTCATATACTGTACATAAAATATCAAAAAGTAGAGTAAATATATTTCATATATTGTACATATAATATTAACTAAAAGTACACCAAATACATTTTATATACTGTAAATAAAATATCAAAAATTACGGTAAATATATATTACATACTGTACATAAAATATCAAAAATTACACCAAACATGTGTTATATATACTGTAAATAAACTATCAAAAACTACAGTAACTATATTTAATATACTGTACATAAAATGTCAAAAATTACTCCAAATGTACATTATATAGTGTAAATAATATATCCAAAATACAGTAAATATGTATTACACACCCTATGTAAAATATCAAATATTACACCAAATATACATTATATAATTTACAAAAAATATCGGAAGGACACCAAATACATCCTATATACTGTACGTAAAATATCAAAAACTACAGTAAATATATTTCATATATTGTACATATAATATTAACTAAAAGTACACCAAATACATTTTATATACTGTAAATAAAATATCAAAAATTACAGTAAATATATATTACATACTATACATAAAATATCAAAAAGTACACCAAATAAGTGTTATATATACTGTAAATAAACTATTAAAAACCACAGTAATTATATTCAATATACTGTACATAAAATATCAAAAATTACTCCAAATGTACATTATATGGTGTAAATAAAATATCCAAAATACAGTAAATATATATTACACACCCTATGTAAAATATCCAAATTTACACCAAATATATATTATATAATTTAAAAAAATATTGGAAGGTCACCAAATATATCTTATATACTGTATGTAAAATATCAAAAAGTACAGTAAATATATTACATATATTGTACATATAATATTAACTAAAAGTACACCAAATACATTTTATATACTGTAAATAAAATATCAAAAATTACAGTAAATATATATTACATACTGTACATAAAATATCAAAAAGTACACCAAATATGTGTTATATATACTGTAAACTATCAAAAACTACAGTAATTATATTTAATATACTGTACATAAAATTTCAAAAATCACACCAAATGTATATTATATACCGTAAATAAAATATCAAAAAGGACAGTGAATATATATGACACACACTATGTAAAATATCAAAAACTACACCAAGTATATATTTTATAATTTACAATAAATATCAAAGGACACCAAATATATCTCATATACTGTACATAAAATATCAAAAAGTACAGTATATATATTTCATATATTGTACATATAATATTAACTAAAAGTACACCAAATACATTTTATATACTGTAAATAAAATATCAAAAATTACAGTAAATATATATTACATACTATACATAAAATATCAAAAAGTACACCAAATATGTGTTATATATACTGTAAATAAACTATTAAAAACTACAGTAATTATATTCAATATACTGTACATACAATATCAAAAATTACTCCAAATGTACATTATATGGTGTAAATAAAATATCCAAAATACAGTAAATATATATTACACACCCTATGTAAAATATCCAAATTTACACCAATTATACATTATATAATTTACAGAAAATATCAGAAGGACACCAAATATATCGTATATACTGTATGTAAAATATCAAAAACTACAGTAAATATATTTCATATATTGTACATATAATATTAACTAAAAGTACACCAAATACATTTTATATACTGTAAATAAAATATCAAAAATTACAGTAAATATATATTACATACTGTACATAAAATATCAAAAAGTACACCAAATATGTGTTATATATACTGTAAACTATCAAAAACTACAGTAATTATATTTAATATACTGTACATAAAATTCCAAAAATCACACCAAATGTATATTATATACCGTAAATAAAATATCAAAAAGGACAGTGAATATATATGACACACACTATGTAAAATATCAAAAACTACACCAAGTATATATTTTATAATTTACAATAAATATCAAAGGACACCAAATATATCTCATATACTGTACATAAAATATCAAAAAGTAGAGTAAATATATTTCATATATTGTACATATAATATTAACTAAAAGTACACCAAATACATTTTATATGCTGTAAATAAAATATCAAAAATTACGGTAAATATATATTACATACTGTACATAAAATATCAAAAATTACACCAAACATGTGTTATATATACTGTAAATAAACTATCAAAAACTACAGTAACTATAATTAATATACTGTACATAAAATGTCAAAAATTACTCCAAATGTACATTATATAGTGTAAATAATATATCCAAAATACAGTAAATATGTATTACACACCCTATGTAAAATATCAAATATTACACCAAATATACATTATATAATTTACAAAAAATATCGGAAGGACACCAAATATATCCTATATACTGTACGTAAAATATCAAAAACTACAGTAAATATATTTCATATATTGTACATATAATATTAACTAAAAGTACAGCAAATACATTTTATATACTGTAAATAAAATATCAAAAATTACAGTAAATATATATTACATACTATACATAAAATATCAAAAAGTACACCAAATATGTGTTATATATACTGTAAATAAACTAATAAAAACTACAGTAATTATATTCAATATACTGTACATAAAATATCAAAAATTACTCCAAATGTACATTATATGGTGTAAATAAAATATCCAAAATACAGTAAATATATATTACACACCCTATGTAAAATATCCAAATTTACACCAAATATATATTATATAATTTACAAAAAATATCGGAAGGGCACCAAATATATCTTATATACTGTATGTAAAATATCAAAAAGTACAGTAAATATATTACATATATTGTACATATAATATTAACTAAAAGTACACCAAATACATTTTATATACTGTAAATAAAATATCAAAAATTACAGTAAATATATATTACATACTGTACATAAAATATCAAAAAGTACACCAAATATGTGTTATATATACTGTAAACTATCAAAAACTACAGTAATTATATTTAATATACTGTACATAAAATTTCAAAAATCACACCAAATGTATATTATATACCGTAAATAAAATATCAAAAAGGACAGTGAATATATATGACACACACTATGTACAATATCAAAAACTACACCAAGTATATATTTTATAATTTACAATAAATATCAAAGGACACCAAATATATCTCATATACTGTACATAAAATATCAAAAAGTACAGTAAATATATTTCATATATTGTACATATAATATTAACTAAAAGTACACCAAATACATTTTATATACTGTAAATAAAATATCAAAAATTACAGTAAATATATATTACATACTATACATTAAATATCAAAAAGTACACCAAATATGTGTTATATATACTGTAAATAAACTATTAAAAACTACAGTAATTATATTCAATATACTGTACATACAATATCAAAAATTACTCCAAATGTACATTATATGGTGTAAATAAAATATCCAAAATACAGTAAATATATATTACACACCCTATGTAAAATATCCAAATTTACACCAAATATATATTATATAATTTACAAAAAATATCGGAAGGTCACCAAATATATCTTATGTACTGTATGTAAAATATCAAAAAGTACAGTAAATATATTACATATATTGTAAATATATTATTAACTAAAAGTACACCAAATACATTTTATATACTGTAAATAAAATATCAAAAATTACAGTAAATATATATTACATACTGTACATAAAATATCAAAAAGTACACCAAATATGTGTTATATATACTGTAAACTATCAAAAACTACAGTAATTATATTTAATATACTGTACATAAAATTCCAAAAATCACACCAAATGTATATTATATACCGTAAATAAAATATCAAAAAGGACAGTGAATATATATGACACACACTATGTAAAATATCAAAAACTACACCATGTATATATTTTATAATTTACAATAAATATCAAAGGACACCAAATATATCTCATATACTGTACATAAAATATCAACAAGTACAGTAAATATATTTCATATATTGTACATATAATATTAACTAAAAGTACACCAAATACATTTTATATACTGTAAATAAAATATCAAAAAGTACAGTAAATATATATTACATACTGTACATAAAATATCAAAAATTACACCAAACATGTGTTATATATACTGTAAATAAACTATCAAAAACTACAGTAATTATATTTAATATACTGTACATAAAATGTCAAAAATTACTCCAAATGTACATTATGTAGTGTAAATAATATATCCAAAATACAGTAAATATGTATTACACACCCTATGTAAAATATCAAATATTACACCAATTATACATTATATAATTTACAAAAAATATCGGAAGGACACCAAATATATCCTATATACTGTACGTAAAATATGAAAGCTACAGTAAATATATTTCATATATTGTACATATAATATTAACTAAAAGTACACCAAATACATTTTATATACTGTAAATAAAATATCAAAAATTACAGTAAATATATATTACATACTATACATAAAATATCAAAAAGTACACCAAATATGTGTTATATATACTGTAAATAAACTATTAAAAACTATAGTAATTATATTCAATATACTGTATATAAAATATCAAAAATTACTCCAAATGTACATTATATGGTGTAAATAAAATATCCAAAATACAGTAAATATATATTACACACCCTATGTAAAATATCCAAATTTACACCAAATATATATTATATAATTTACAAAAAATATCGGAAGGGAACAAAATATATCTTATATACTGTATGTAAAATATCAAAAAGTACAGTAAATATATTACATATATTGTACATATAATATTAACTAAAAGTACACCAAATACATTTTATATACTGTAAATAAAATATCAAAAATTACAGTAAATATATATTACATACTGTACATAAAATATCAAAAAGTACACCAAATATGTGTTATATATACTGTAAACTATCAAAAACTACAGTAATTATATTTAATATACTGTACATAAAATTTCAAAAATCACACCAAATGTATATTATATACCGTAAATAAAATATCAAAAAGGACAGTGAATATATATGACACACACTATGTAAAATATCAAAAACTACACCAAGTATATATTTTATAATTTACAATAAATATCAAAGGACACCAAATATACCTCATATACTGTACATAAAATATCAAAAAGTACAGTAAATATATTTCATATATTGTACATATAATATTAACTAAAAGTACACCAAATACATTTTATATACTGTAAATAAAATATCAAAAATTACAGTAAATATATATTACATACTATACATAAAATATCAAAAAGTACACCAAATATGTGTTATATATACTGTAAATAAACTATTAAAAACTACAGTAATTATATTCAATATACTGTACATACAATATCAAAAATTACTCCAAATGTACATTATATGGTGTAAATAAAATATCCAAAATACAGTAAATATATATTACACACCCTATGTAAAATATCCAAATTTACACCAAATATATATTACATAATTTACAAAAAATATCGGAAGGTCACCAAATATATCTTATATATTGTATGTAAAATATCAAAAAGTACAGTAAATATATTACATACATTGTACATATAATATTAACTAAAAGTACACCAAATACATTTTATATACTGTAAATAAAATATCAAAAATTACAGTAAATATATATTACATACTGTACATAAAATATCAAAAAGTACACCAAATATGTGTTATATATACTGTAAACTATCAAAAACTACAGTAATTATATTTAATATACAGTACATAAAATTTCAAAAATCACACCAAATGTATATTATATACCGTAAATAAAATATCAAAAAGGACAGTGAATATATATGACACACAGTATGTAAAATATCAAAAACTACACCAAGTATATATTTTATAATTTACAATAAATATCAAAGGACACCAAATATATCTCATATACTGTACATAAAATATCAACAAGTACAGTAAATATATTTCATATATTGTACATATAATATTTACTAAAAGTACACCAAATACATTTTATATACTGTAAATAAAATATCAAAAAGTACAGTAAATATATATTACATACTGTACATAAAATATCAAAAATTACACCAAACATGTGTTATATATACTGTAAATAAACTATCAAAAACTACAGTAATTATATTTAATATACTGTACATAAAATGTCAAAAATTACTCCAAATGTACATTATATAGTGTGAATAATATATCCAAAATACAGTAAATATATATTACACACCCTATGTAAAATATCAAATATTACACCAAATATACATTTTATAATTTACAAAAAATATCGGAAGGACACCAAATATATCCTATATACTGTACGTAAAATATCAAAAACTACAGTAAATATATTTCATATATTGTACATATAATATTAACTGAAAGTACACCAAATACATTTTATATACTGTAAATAAAATATCAAAAATTACAGTAAATATATATTACATACTATACATAAAATATCAAAAAGTACACCAAATATGTGTTATATATACTGTAAATTAACTATTAAAAACTACAGTAATTATATTCAATATACTGTACATACAATATCAAAAATTACTCCAAATGTACATTATATGGTGTAAATAAAATATCCAAAATACAGTAAATATATATTACACACCCTATGTAAAATATCCAAATTTACACCAAATATATATTATATAATTTACAAAAAATATCGGAAGGTCACCAAATATATCTTATATACTGTATGTAAAATTACAAAAAGTACAGTAAATATATTACATATATTGTACATATAATATTAACTAAAAATACACCAAATACATTTTATATACTGTAAATAAAATATCAAAAATTACAGTAAGTATATATTACATACTGTACATAAAATATCAAAAAGTACATCAAATATGTGTTATATATACTGTAAACTATCAAAAACTACAGTAATTATATTTAATATACTGTACATAAAATTTCAAAAATCACACCAAATGTATATTATATACCGTAAATAAAATATCAAAAAGGACAGTGAATATATATGACACACACTATGTAAAATATCAAAAACTACACCAAGTATATATTTTATAATTTACAATAAATATCAAAGGACACCAAATATATCTCATATACTGTACATAAAATATCAAAAAGTACAGTAAATATATTTCATATATTGTACATATAATATTAACTAAAAGTACACCAAATACATTTTATATACTGTAAATAAAATATCAAAAATTACAGTAAATATATATTACATACTATACATAAAATATCAAAAAGTACACCAAATATGTGTTATATATACTGTAAATAAACTATTAAAAACTACAGTAATTATATTCAATATACTGTACATACAATATCAAAAATTACTCCAAATGTACATTATATGGTGTAAATAAATTATCCAAAATACAGTAAATATATATTACACACCCTATGTAAAATATCCAAATTTACACCAATTATACATTATATAATTTACAAAAAATATCAGAAGGACACCAAATATATCCTATACACTGTACGTAAAATATCAAAAACTACAGTAAATATATTTCATATATTGTACATATAATATTAACTAAAAGTACACCAAATACATTTTATATACTGTAAATAAAATATCAAAAATTACAGTAAATATATATTACATACTGTACATAAAATATCAAAAAGTACACCAAATATGTGTTATATATACTGTAAACTATCAAAAACTACAGTAATTATATTTAATATACTGTACATAAAATTCCAAAAATCACACCAAATGTATATTATATACCGTAAATAAAATATCAAAAAGGACAGTGAATATATATGACACACACTATGTAAAATATCAAATACTACACCAAGTATATATTTTATAATTTACAATAAATATCAAAGGACACCAAATATATCTCATATACTGTACATAAAATATCAAAAAGTAGAGTAAATATATTTCATATATTGTACATATAATATTAACTAAAAGTACACCAAATACATTTTATATACTGTAAATAAAATATCAAAAATTACAGTAAATATATATTACATACTGTACATAAAATATCAAAAATTACACCAAACATGTGTTATATATACTGTAAATAAACTATCAAAAAGTACAGTAATTATATTTAATATACTGTACATAAAATGTCAAAAATTACTCCAAATGTACATTATATAGTGTAAATAATATATCCAAAATACAGTAAATATGTATTACACACCCTATGTAAAATATCAAATATTACACCAAATATACATTATATAATTTACAAAAAATATCGGAAGGACAACAAATATATCCTATATACTGTACGTAAAATATCAAAAAGTACAGTAAATATATTTCATATATTGTACATATAATATTAACTAAAAGTACACCAAATACATTTTATATACTGTAAATAATATATCAAAAATTACAGTAAATATATATTACATACTATACATAAAATATCAAAAAGTACACCAAATATGTGTTATATATACTGTAAATAAACTATTAAAAACTACAGTAATTATATTCAATATACTGTACATAAAATATCAAAAATTACTCCAAATGTACATTATATGGTGTAAATAAAATATCCAAAATACAGTAAATATATATTACACACCCTATGTAAAATATCCAAATTTACACCAAATATATATTATATAATTCACAAAAAATATCGGAAGGGCACCAAATATATCTTATATACTGTATGTAAAATATCAAAAAGTACAGTAAATATATTACACATATTGTACATATAATATTAACTAAAAGTACACCAAATACATTTTATATACTGTAAATAAAATATCAAAAATTACAGTAAATATATATTACATACTGTACATAAAATATCAAAAAGTACCCCAAATATGTGTTATATATACTGTAAACTATCAAAAACTACAGTAATTACATTTAATATACTGTACATAAAATTTCAAAAATCACACCAAATGTATATTATATACCGTAAATAAAATATCAAAAAGGACAGTGAATATATATGACACACACTATGTAAAATATCAAAAACTACACCAAGTATATATTTTATAATTTACAATAAATATCAAAGGGCACCAAATATATCTCATATACTGTACATAAAATATCAAAAAGTACAGTAAATATATTTCATATATTGTACATATAATATTAACTAAAAGTACACCAAATACATTTTATATACTGTAAATAAAATGTCAAAAATTACAGTAAATATATATTACATACTATACATAAAATATCAAAAAGTACACCAAATATGTGTTATATATACTGTAAATAAACTACCAAAAACTACAGTAATTATATTCAATATACTGTACATAAAATATCAAAAATTACTCCAAATGTACATTATATGGTGTAAATAAAATATCCAAAATACAGTAAATATATATTACACACCCTATGTAAAATGTCCAAATTTACACCAAATATATATTATATAATTTACAAAAAATATCGGAAGGTCACCAAATATATCTTATATACTGTATGTAATATATCAAAAAGTACAGTAAATATATTACATATATTGTACATATAATATTAACTAAAAGTACACCAAATACATTTTATATTGTAAATAAAATATCAAAAATTACAGTAAATATATATTACATACTGTACATAAAATATCAAAAAGTACACCAAATATGTGTTATATATACAGTAAACTATCAAAAAATACAGTAATTATATTTAATATACTGTACATAAAATTTCAAAAATCACACCAAATGTATATTATATACCGTAAATAAAATATCAAAAAGGACAGTGAATATATATGACACACACTATGTAAAATATCAAAAACTACACCAAGTATATATATTATAATTTACAATAAATATCAAAGGACACCAAATATATCTCATATACTCTACATAAAATATCAACAAGTACAGTAAATATATTTCATATATTGTACATGTAATATTAACTAAAAGTACACCAAATACATTTTATATACTGTAAATAAAATATCAAAAAGTACAGTAAATATATATTACATACTGTACATAAAATATCAAAAATTACACCAAACATGTGTTATATATACTGTAAATAAACTATTAAAAACTACAGTAATTATATTCAATGTACTGTACATAAAATATCAAAAATTACTCCAAATGTACATTATATGGTGTAAATAAAATATCCAAAATACAGTAAATATATATTACACACCCTATGTAAAATATCCAAATTTACACCAAATATATATTCTATAATTTACAAAAAATATCGGAAGGTCACCAAATATATCCTATATACTGTATGTAAAATATCAAAAAGTACAGTAAATATATTACATATATTGTACATATAATATTAACTAAAAGTACACCAAATACATTTTATATACTGTAAATAAAATATCAAATTTACAGTAAATATATATTACATACTGTACATAAAATATCAAAAAGTACACCAAATATGTGTTATATATACTGTAAACTATCAAAAACTACAGTAATTATATTTAATATACTGTACATAAAATTTCAAAAATCACACCAAATGTATATTATATACTGTAAATAAAATATCAAAAAGGACAGTGAATATATATGACACACACTATGTAAAATATCAAAAACTACACCAAGTATACATTTTATAATTTACAATAAATATCAAAGGACACCAAATATATCTCATATACTGCACATAAAATATCAAAAAGTACAGTAAATATATTACATATATTGTACATATAATATTTGCTAAAAGTACACCAAATACATTTTATATACTGTAAATAAAATATCAAAAAGTACAGTAAATATATATTACATAGTGTACATCAAATATCAAAAATTACACCAAACATGTGTTATATATACTGTAAATAAACTATAAAAACTACAGTAATTATATTTAATATACTGTATATAAAATATCAAAAATTACTCCAAATGTACATTATATAGTGTAAATAATATATCCAAAATACAGTAAATATATATTACACACCCTATGTAAAATATCAAATATTACACCAAATATACATTATATAATTTACAAAAAATATCGGAAGGACACCAAATATATCCTATATACTGTACGTAAAATATCAAAAATTACAGTAAATATATTTCATATATTGTACATATAATATTAACTAAAAGTACACCAAATACATTTTATATACTGTAAATAAAATGTCAAAAATTACAGTAAATATATATTACATACTATACATAAAATATCAAAAGTACACCAAATATGTGTTATATATACTGTAAATAAACTACCAAAAACTACAGTAATTATATTCAATATACTGTACATAAAATATCAAAAATTACTCCAAATGTACATTATATGGTGTAAATAAAATATCCAAAATACAGTAAATATATATTACACACCCTATGTAAAATATCCAAATTTACACCAAATATATATTATATAATTTACAAAAAATATCGGAAGGTCACCAAATATATCTTATATACTGTATGTAATATATCAAAAAGTACAGTAAATATATTACATATATTGTACATATAATATTAACTAAAAGTACACCAAATACATTTTATATTGTAAATAAAATATCAAAAATTACAGTAAATATATATTACATACTGTACATAAAATATCAAAAAGTACACCAAATATGTGTTATATATACAGTAAACTATCAAAAAATACAGTAATTATATTTAATATACTGTACATAAAATTTCAAAAATCACACCAAATGTATATTATATACCGTAAATAAAATATCAAAAAGGACAGTGAATATATATGACACACACTATGTAAAATATCAAAAACTACACCAAGTATATATATTATAATTTACAATAAATATCAAAGGACACCAAATATATCTCATATACTCTACATAAAATATCAACAAGTACAGTAAATATATTTCATATATTGTACATGTAATATTAACTAAAAGTACACCAAATACATTTTATATACTGTAAATAAAATATCAAAAAGTACAGTAAATATATATTACATACTGTACATAAAATATCAAAAATTACACCAAACATGTGTTATATATACTGTAAATAAACTATTAAAAACTACAGTAATTATATTCAATGTACTGTACATAAAATATCAAAAATTACTCCAAATGTACATTATATGGTGTAAATAAAATATCCAAAATACAGTAAATATATATTACACACCCTATGTAAAATATCCAAATTTACACCAAATATATATTCTATAATTTACAAAAAATATCGGAAGGTCACCAAATATATCTTATATACTGTATGTAAAATATCAAAAAGTACAGTAAATATATTACATATATTGTACATATAATATTAACTAAAAGTACACCAAATACATTTTATATACTGTAAATAAAATATCAAATTTACAGTAAATATATATTACATACTGTACATAAAATATCAAAATGTACACCAAATATGTGTTATATATACTGTAAACTATCAAAAACTACAGTAATTATATTTAATATACTGTACATAAAATTTCAAAAATCACACCAAATGTATATTATATACCGTAAATAAAATATCAAAAAGGACAGTGAATATATATGACACACACTATGTAAAATATCAAAAACTACACCAAGTATACATTTTATAATTTACAATAAATATCAAAGGACACCAAATATATCTCATATACTGTACATAAAATATCAAAAAGTACAGTAAATATATTACATATATTGTACATATAATATTTGCTAAAAGTACACCAAATACATTTTATATACTGTAAATAAAATATCAAAAAGTACAGTAAATATATATTACATAGTGTACATCAAATATCAAAAATTACACCAAACATGTGTTATATATACTGTAAATAAACTATAAAAACTACAGTAATTATATTTAATATACTGTATATAAAATGTCAAAAATTACTCCAAATGTACATTATATAGTGTAAATAATATATCCAAAATACAGTAAATATATATTACACACCCTATGTAAAATATCAAATATTACACCAAATATACATTATATAATTTACAAAAAATATCGGAAGGACACCAAATATATCCTATATACTGTACGTAAAATATCAAAAATTACAGTAAGTATATTTCATATATTGTACATATAATATTAACTAAAAGTACACCAAATACATTTTATATACTGTAAATAAAATATCAAAAATTACAGTAAATATATATTACATACTATACATAAAATATCAAAAAGTACACCAAATATGTGTTATATATACTGTAAATAAACTATTAAAAACTACAGTAATTATATTCAATATACTGTACATAAAATATCAAAAATTACTCCAAATGTACTTTATATGGTGTAAATAAAATATCCAAAATACAGTAAATATATATTACACACCCTATGTAAAATATCCAAATTTACACCAAATATATATTATATAATTTACAAAAAATATCGGAAGGTCACCAAATATATCTTATATACTGTATGTAAAATATCAAAATGTACAGTAAATATATTACATATATTGTACATATAATATTAACTAAAAGTACACCAAATTCATTTTATATACCGTAAATAAAATATCAAAAATTACAGTAAATATATATTACATACTGTACATAAAATATCAAAAATTACACCAAACATGTGTTATATATACTGTAAATAAACTATCAAAAACTACAGTAATTATATTTAATATACTGTACATAAAATGTCAAAAATTACTCCAAATGTACATTATATAGTGTAAATAATATATCCAAAATACAGTAAATATATATTACACACCCTATGTAAAATATCAAATATTACACCAAATATACATTATATAATTTTCAAAAAATATCGGAAGGACACCAAATATATCCTATGTACTGTACGTAAAATATCAAAAACTACAGTAAATATATTTCATATATTGTACATATAATATTAACTAAAAGTACACCAAATACATTTTATATACTGTAAATAAAATATCAAAAATTACAGTAAATATATATTACATACTATACATAAAATATCAAAAAGTACAGCAAATATGTGTTATATATACTGTAAATAAACTATTAAAAACTACAGTAATTATATTCAATATACTGTACATAAAATATCAAAAATTACTCCAAATGTACATTATATGGTGTAAATAAAATATCCAAGATACAGTAAATATATATTACACACCCTATGTAAAATATCCAAATTTACTCCAAATATATATTATATAATTTACAAAAAATATAGGAAGGTCACCAAATATATCTTATATACTGTATGTAAAATATCAAAAAGTACTGTAAATATATTACATATATTGTACATATCATATTAACTAAAAGTACACCAAATACATTTTATATACTGTAAATAAAATATCAAAAATTACAGTAAATATATATTACATACTGTACATAAAATATCAAAAAGTACACCAAATATGTGTTATATATACTGTAAACTATCAAAAACTACAGTAATTATATTTAATATACTGTACATAAAATTTCAAAAATCACACCAAATGTATATTATATACCGTAAATAAAATATCAAAAAGGACAGTGAATATATATGACACACACTATGTAAAATATCAAAAACTACATCAAGTATATATTTTATAATTTACAATAAATATCAAAGGACACCAAATATATCTCATATACTGTACATAAAATATCAAAAAGTACAGTAAATATATTTCATATATTGTACATATAATATTAACTAAAAGTACACCAAATACATTTTATATACTGTAAATAAAATATCAAAAAGTACAGCAAATATACATTACATACTGTACATAAAATATCAAAAATTACACCAAACATGTGTTATATATACTGTAAATAAACTATCAAAAACTACAGTAATTATATTTAATATACTGTTCATAAAATGTCAAAAATTACTCCAAATGTACATTATATAGTGTAAATAATATATCCAAAATACAGTAAATATGTATTACACACCCTATGTAAAATATCAAATATTACACCAATTATACATTATATAATTTACAAAAAATATCGGAAGGACACCAAATATATCCTATATACTGTACGTAAAATATGAAAGCTACAGTAAATATATTTCATATATTGTACATATAATATTAACTAAAAGTACACCAAATACATTTTATATACTGTAAATAAAATATCAAAAATTACAGTAAATATATATTACATACTATACATAAAATATCAAAAAGTACACCAAATATGTGTTATATATACTGTAAATAAACTATTAAAAACTATAGTAATTATATTCAATATACTGTATATAAAATATCAAAAATTACTCCAAATGTACATTATATGGTGTAAATAAAATATCCAAAATACAGTAAATATATATTACACACCCTATGTAAAATATCCAAATTTACACCAAATATATATTATATAATTTACAAAAAATATCGGAAGGGAACAAAATATATCTTATATACTGTATGTAAAATATCAAAAAGTACAGTAAATATATTACATATATTGTACATATAATATTAACTAAAAGTACACCAAATACATTTTATATACTGTAAATAAAATATCAAAAATTACAGTAAATATATATTACATACTGTACATAAAATATCAAAAAGTACACCAAATATGTGTTATATATACTGTAAACTATCAAAAACTACAGTAATTATATTTAATATACTGTACATAAAATTTCAAAAATCACACCAAATGTATATTATATACCGTAAATAAAATATCAAAAAGGACAGTGAATATATATGACACACACTATGTAAAATATCAAAAACTACACCAAGTATATATTTTATAATTTACAATAAATATCAAAGGACACCAAATATACCTCATATACTGTACATAAAATATCAAAAAGTACAGTAAATATATTTCATATATTGTACATATAATATTAACTAAAAGTACACCAAATACATTTTATATACTGTAAATAAAATATCAAAAATTACAGTAAATATATATTACATACTATACATAAAATATCAAAAAGTACACCAAATATGTGTTATATATACTGTAAATAAACTATTAAAAACTACAGTAATTATATTCAATATACTGTACATACAATATCAAAAATTACTCCAAATGTACATTATATGGTGTAAATAAAATATCCAAAATACAGTAAATATATATTACACACCCTATGTAAAATATCCAAATTTACACCAAATATATATTACATAATTTACAAAAAATATCGGAAGGTCACCAAATATATCTTATATATTGTATGTAAAATATCAAAAAGTACAGTAAATATATTACATACATTGTACATATAATATTAACTAAAAGTACACCAAATACATTTTATATACTGTAAATAAAATATCAAAAATTACAGTAAATATATATTACATACTGTACATAAAATATCAAAAAGTACACCAAATATGTGTTATATATACTGTAAACTATCAAAAACTACAGTAATTATATTTAATATACTGTACATAAAATTTCAAAAATCACACCAAATGTATATTATATACCGTAAATAAAATATCAAAAAGGACAGTGAATATATATGACACACAGTATGTAAAATATCAAAAACTACACCAAGTATATATTTTATAATTTACAATAAATATCAAAGGACACCAAATATATCTCATATACTGTACATAAAATATCAACAAGTACAGTAAATATATTTCATATATTGTACATATAATATTTACTAAAAGTACACCAAATACATTTTATATACTGTAAATAAAATATCAAAAAGTACAGTAAATATATATTACATACTGTACATAAAATATCAAAAATTACACCAAACATGTGTTATATATACTGTAAATAAACTATCAAAAACTACAGTAATTATATTTAATATACTGTACATAAAATGTCAAAAATTACTCCAAATGTACATTATATAGTGTGAATAATATATCCAAAATACAGTAAATATATATTACACACCCTATGTAAAATATCAAATATTACACCAAATATACATTTTATAATTTACAAAAAATATCGGAAGGACACCAAATATATCCTATATACTGTACGTAAAATATCAAAAACTACAGTAAATATATTTCATATATTGTACATATAATATTAACTGAAAGTACACCAAATACATTTTATATACTGTAAATAAAATATCAAAAATTACAGTAAATATATATTACATACTATACATAAAATATCAAAAAGTACACCAAATATGTGTTATATATACTGTAAATTAACTATTAAAAACTACAGTAATTATATTCAATATACTGTACATACAATATCAAAAATTACTCCAAATGTACATTATATGGTGTAAATAAAATATCCAAAATACAGTAAATATATATTACACACCCTATGTAAAATATCCAAATTTACACCAAATATATATTATATAATTTACAAAAAATATCGGAAGGTCACCAAATATATCTTATATACTGTATGTAAAATTACAAAAAGTACAGTAAATATATTACATATATTGTACATATAATATTAACTAAAAATACACCAAATACATTTTATATACTGTAAATAAAATATCAAAAATTACAGTAAGTATATATTACATACTGTACATAAAATATCAAAAAGTACATCAAATATGTGTTATATATACTGTAAACTATCAAAAACTACAGTAATTATATTTAATATACTGTACATAAAATTTCAAAAATCACACCAAATGTATATTATATACCGTAAATAAAATATCAAAAAGGACAGTGAATATATATGACACACACTATGTAAAATATCAAAAACTACACCAAGTATATATTTTATAATTTACAATAAATATCAAAGGACACCAAATATATCTCATATACTGTACATAAAATATCAAAAAGTACAGTAAATATATTTCATATATTGTACATATAATATTAACTAAAAGTACACCAAATACATTTTATATACTGTAAATAAAATATCAAAAATTACAGTAAATATATATTACATACTATACATAAAATATCAAAAAGTACACCAAATATGTGTTATATATACTGTAAATAAACTATTAAAAACTACAGTAATTATATTCAATATACTGTACATACAATATCAAAAATTACTCCAAATGTACATTATATGGTGTAAATAAATTATCCAAAATACAGTAAATATATATTACACACCCTATGTAAAATATCCAAATTTACACCAATTATACATTATATAATTTACAAAAAATATCAGAAGGACACCAAATATATCCTATATACTGTACGTAAAATATCAAAAACTACAGTAAATATATTTCATATATTGTACATATAATATTAACTAAAAGTACACCAAATACATTTTATATACTGTAAATAAAATATCAAAAATTACAGTAAATATATATTACATACTGTACATAAAATATCAAAAAGTACACCAAATATGTGTTATATATACTGTAAACTATCAAAAACTACAGTAATTATATTTAATATACTGTACATAAAATTCCAAAAATCACACCAAATGTATATTATATACCGTAAATAAAATATCAAAAAGGACAGTGAATATATATGACACACACTATGTAAAATATCAAATACTACACCAAGTATATATTTTATAATTTACAATAAATATCAAAGGACACCAAATATATCTCATATACTGTACATAAAATATCAAAAAGTAGAGTAAATATATTTCATATATTGTACATATAATATTAACTAAAAGTACACCAAATACATTTTATATACTGTAAATAAAATATCAAAAATTACAGTAAATATATATTACATACTGTACATAAAATATCAAAAATTACACCAAACATGTGTTATATATACTGTAAATAAACTATCAAAAAGTACAGTAATTATATTTAATATACTGTACATAAAATGTCAAAAATTACTCCAAATGTACATTATATAGTGTAAATAATATATCCAAAATACAGTAAATATGTATTACACACCCTATGTAAAATATCAAATATTACACCAAATATACATTATATAATTTACAAAAAATATCGGAAGGACAACAAATATATCCTATATACTGTACGTAAAATATCAAAAAGTACAGTAAATATATTTCATATATTGTACATATAATATTAACTAAAAGTACACCAAATACATTTTATATACTGTAAATAATATATCAAAAATTACAGTAAATATATATTACATACTATACATAAAATATCAAAAAGTACACCAAATATGTGTTATATATACTGTAAATAAACTATTAAAAACTACAGTAATTATATTCAATATACTGTACATAAAATATCAAAAATTACTCCAAATGTACATTATATGGTGTAAATAAAATATCCAAAATACAGTAAATATATATTACACACCCTATGTAAAATATCCAAATTTACACCAAATATATATTATATAATTCACAAAAAATATCGGAAGGGCACCAAATATATCTTATATACTGTATGTAAAATATCAAAAAGTACAGTAAATATATTACACATATTGTACATATAATATTAACTAAAAGTACACCAAATACATTTTATATACTGTAAAAAAAATATCAAAAATTACAGTAAATATATATTACATACTGTACATAAAATATCAAAAAGTACCCCAAATATGTGTTATATATACTGTAAACTATCAAAAACTACAGTAATTACATTTAATATACTGTACATAAAATTTCAAAAATCACACCAAATGTATATTATATACCGTAAATAAAATATCAAAAAGGACAGTGAATATATATGACACACACTATGTAAAATATCAAAAACTACACCAAGTATATATTTTATAATTTACAATAAATATCAAAGGGCACCAAATATATCTCATATACTGTACATAAAATATCAAAAAGTACAGTAAATATATTTCATATATTGTACATATAATATTAACTAAAAGTACACCAAATACATTTTATATACTGTAAATAAAATGTCAAAAATTACAGTAAATATATATTACATACTATACATAAAATATCAAAAAGTACACCAAATATGTGTTATATATACTGTAAATAAACTACCAAAAACTACAGTAATTATATTCAATATACTGTACATAAAATATCAAAAATTACTCCAAATGTACATTATATGGTGTAAATAAAATATCCAAAATACAGTAAATATATATTACACACCCTATGTAAAATATCCAAATTTACACCAAATATATATTATATAATTTACAAAAAATATCGGAAGGTCACCAAATATATCTTATATACTGTATGTAATATATCAAAAAGTACAGTAAATATATTACATATATTGTACATATAATATTAACTAAAAGTACACCAAATACATTTTATATTGTAAATAAAATATCAAAAATTACAGTAAATATATATTACATACTGTACATAAAATATCAAAAAGTACACCAAATATGTGTTATATATACAGTAAACTATCAAAAAATACAGTAATTATATTTAATATACTGTACATAAAATTTCAAAAATCACACCAAATGTATATTATATACCGTAAATAAAATATCAAAAAGGACAGTGAATATATATGACACACACTATGTAAAATATCAAAAACTACACCAAGTATATATATTATAATTTACAATAAATATCAAAGGACACCAAATATATCTCATATACTCTACATAAAATATCAACAAGTACAGTAAATATATTTCATATATTGTACATGTAATATTAACTAAAAGTACACCAAATACATTTTATATACTGTAAATAAAATATCAAAAAGTACAGTAAATATATATTACATACTGTACATAAAATATCAAAAATTACACCAAACATGTGTTATATATACTGTAAATAAACTATTAAAAACTACAGTAATTATATTCAATGTACTGTACATAAAATATCAAAAATTACTCCAAATGTACATTATATGGTGTAAATAAAATATCCAAAATACAGTAAATATATATTACACACCCTATGTAAAATATCCAAATTTACACCAAATATATATTCTATAATTTACAAAAAATATCGGAAGGTCACCAAATATATCCTATATACTGTATGTAAAATATCAAAAAGTACAGTAAATATATTACATATATTGTACATATAATATTAACTAAAAGTACACCAAATACATTTTATATACTGTAAATAAAATATCAAATTTACAGTAAATATATATTACATACTGTACATAAAATATCAAAAAGTACACCAAATATGTGTTATATATACTGTAAACTATCAAAAACTACAGTAATTATATTTAATATACTGTACATAAAATTTCAAAAATCACACCAAATGTATATTATATACTGTAAATAAAATATCAAAAAGGACAGTGAATATATATGACACACACTATGTAAAATATCAAAAACTACACCAAGTATACATTTTATAATTTACAATAAATATCAAAGGACACCAAATATATCTCATATACTGCACATAAAATATCAAAAAGTACAGTAAATATATTACATATATTGTACATATAATATTTGCTAAAAGTACACCAAATACATTTTATATACTGTAAATAAAATATCAAAAAGTACAGTAAATATATATTACATAGTGTACATCAAATATCAAAAATTACACCAAACATGTGTTATATATACTGTAAATAAACTATAAAAACTACAGTAATTATATTTAATATACTGTATATAAAATATCAAAAATTACTCCAAATGTACATTATATAGTGTAAATAATATATCCAAAATACAGTAAATATATATTACACACCCTATGTAAAATATCAAATATTACACCAAATATACATTATATAATTTACAAAAAATATCGGAAGGACACCAAATATATCCTATATACTGTACGTAAAATATCAAAAATTACAGTAAATATATTTCATATATTGTACATATAATATTAACTAAAAGTACACCAAATACATTTTATATACTGTAAATAAAATGTCAAAAATTACAGTAAATATATATTACATACTATACATAAAATATCAAAAGTACACCAAATATGTGTTATATATACTGTAAATAAACTACCAAAAACTACAGTAATTATATTCAATATACTGTACATAAAATATCAAAAATTACTCCAAATGTACATTATATGGTGTAAATAAAATATCCAAAATACAGTAAATATATATTACACACCCTATGTAAAATATCCAAATTTACACCAAATATATATTATATAATTTACAAAAAATATCGGAAGGTCACCAAATATATCTTATATACTGTATGTAATATATCAAAAAGTACAGTAAATATATTACATATATTGTACATATAATATTAACTAAAAGTACACCAAATACATTTTATATTGTAAATAAAATATCAAAAATTACAGTAAATATATATTACATACTGTACATAAAATATCAAAAAGTACACCAAATATGTGTTATATATACAGTAAACTATCAAAAAATACAGTAATTATATTTAATATACTGTACATAAAATTTCAAAAATCACACCAAATGTATATTATATACCGTAAATAAAATATCAAAAAGGACAGTGAATATATATGACACACACTATGTAAAATATCAAAAACTACACCAAGTATATATATTATAATTTACAATAAATATCAAAGGACACCAAATATATCTCATATACTCTACATAAAATATCAACAAGTACAGTAAATATATTTCATATATTGTACATGTAATATTAACTAAAAGTACACCAAATACATTTTATATACTGTAAATAAAATATCAAAAAGTACAGTAAATATATATTACATACTGTACATAAAATATCAAAAATTACACCAAACATGTGTTATATATACTGTAAATAAACTATTAAAAACTACAGTAATTATATTCAATGTACTGTACATAAAATATCAAAAATTACTCCAAATGTACATTATATGGTGTAAATAAAATATCCAAAATACAGTAAATATATATTACACACCCTATGTAAAATATCCAAATTTACACCAAATATATATTCTATAATTTACAAAAAATATCGGAAGGTCACCAAATATATCTTATATACTGTATGTAAAATATCAAAAAGTACAGTAAATATATTACATATATTGTACATATAATATTAACTAAAAGTACACCAAATACATTTTATATACTGTAAATAAAATATCAAATTTACAGTAAATATATATTACATACTGTACATAAAATATCAAAATGTACACCAAATATGTGTTATATATACTGTAAACTATCAAAAACTACAGTAATTATATTTAATATACTGTACATAAAATTTCAAAAATCACACCAAATGTATATTATATACCGTAAATAAAATATCAAAAAGGACAGTGAATATATATGACACACACTATGTAAAATATCAAAAACTACACCAAGTATACATTTTATAATTTACAATAAATATCAAAGGACACCAAATATATCTCATATACTGTACATAAAATATCAAAAAGTACAGTAAATATATTACATATATTGTACATATAATATTTGCTAAAAGTACACCAAATACATTTTATATACTGTAAATAAAATATCAAAAAGTACAGTAAATATATATTACATAGTGTACATCAAATATCAAAAATTACACCAAACATGTGTTATATATACTGTAAATAAACTATAAAAACTACAGTAATTATATTTAATATACTGTATATAAAATGTCAAAAATTACTCCAAATGTACATTATATAGTGTAAATAATATATCCAAAATACAGTAAATATATATTACACACCCTATGTAAAATATCAAATATTACACCAAATATACATTATATAATTTACAAAAAATATCGGAAGGACACCAAATATATCCTATATACTGTACGTAAAATATCAAAAATTACAGTAAATATATTTCATATATTGTACATATAATATTAACTAAAAGTACACCAAATACATTTTATATACTGTAAATAAAATATCAAAAATTACAGTAAATATATATTACATACTATACATAAAATATCAAAAAGTACACCAAATATGTGTTATATATACTGTAAATAAACTATTAAAAACTACAGTAATTATATTCAATATACTGTACATAAAATATCAAAAATTACTCCAAATGTACTTTATATGGTGTAAATAAAATATCCAAAATACAGTAAATATATATTACACACCCTATGTAAAATATCCAAATTTACACCAAATATATATTATATAATTTACAAAAAATATCGGAAGGTCACCAAATATATCTTATATACTGTATGTAAAATATCAAAATGTACAGTAAATATATTACATATATTGTACATATAATATTAACTAAAAGTACACCAAATTCATTTTATATACCGTAAATAAAATATCAAAAATTACAGTAAATATATATTACATACTGTACATAAAATATCAAAAATTACACCAAACATGTGTTATATATACTGTAAATAAACTATCAAAAACTACAGTAATTATATTTAATATACTGTACATAAAATGTCAAAAATTACTCCAAATGTACATTATATAGTGTAAATAATATATCCAAAATACAGTAAATATATATTACACACCCTATGTAAAATATCAAATATTACACCAAATATACATTATATAATTTTCAAAAAATATCGGAAGGACACCAAATATATCCTATGTACTGTACGTAAAATATCAAAAACTACAGTAAATATATTTCATATATTGTACATATAATATTAACTAAAAGTACACCAAATACATTTTATATACTGTAAATAAAATATCAAAAATTACAGTAAATATATATTACATACTATACATAAAATATCAAAAAGTACAGCAAATATGTGTTATATATACTGTAAATAAACTATTAAAAACTACAGTAATTATATTCAATATACTGTACATAAAATATCAAAAATTACTCCAAATGTACATTATATGGTGTAAATAAAATATCCAAGATACAGTAAATATATATTACACACCCTATGTAAAATATCCAAATTTACTCCAAATATATATTATATAATTTACAAAAAATATAGGAAGGTCACCAAATATATCTTATATACTGTATGTAAAATATCAAAAAGTACTGTAAATATATTACATATATTGTACATATCATATTAACTAAAAGTACACCAAATACATTTTATATACTGTAAATAAAATATCAAAAATTACAGTAAATATATATTACATACTGTACATAAAATATCAAAAAGTACACCAAATATGTGTTATATATACTGTAAACTATCAAAAACTACAGTAATTATATTTAATATACTGTACATAAAATTTCAAAAATCACACCAAATGTATATTATATACCGTAAATAAAATATCAAAAAGGACAGTGAATATATATGACACACACTATGTAAAATATCAAAAACTACATCAAGTATATATTTTATAATTTACAATAAATATCAAAGGACACCAAATATATCTCATATACTGTACATAAAATATCAAAAAGTACAGTAAATATATTTCATATATTGTACATATAATATTAACTAAAAGTACACCAAATACATTTTATATACTGTAAATAAAATATCAAAAAGTACAGCAAATATACATTACATACTGTACATAAAATATAAAAAATTACACCAAAAATGTGTTATATATACTGTAAATAAACTATCAAAAACTACAGTAATTATATTTAATATACTGTTCATAAAATGTCAAAAATTACTCCAAATGTACATTATATAGTGTAAATAATATATCCAAAATACAGTAAATATATATTACACACCCTATGTAAAATATCAAATATTACACCAAATATACATTATATAATTTACAAAAAATATCGGAAGGACACCAAATATATCCTATATACTGTACGTAAAATATCAAAAAGTACAGTAAATATATTACATATATTGTACATATAATATTAACTGAAAGTGCACCAAATACATTTTATATACTGTAAATAAAATATCAAAAATTACAGTAAATATATATTACATACTGTACATAAAATATCAAAAAGTACACCAAATATGTGTTATATATACTGTAAATAAACTATTAAAAACTACAGTAATTATATTCAATATACTGTACATAAAATATCAAAAATTACTCCAAATGTACATTATATGGTGTAAATAAAATATCCAAAATACAGTAAATATATATTACACACCCTATGTAAAATATCCAAATTTACACCAAATATATATTATATAATTTACAAAAAATATCGGAAGGTCACCAAATATATCTTATATACTGTATGTAAAATTACAAAAAGTACAGTAAATATATTACATATATTGTACATATAATATTAACTAAAAATACACCAAATACATTTTATATACTGTAAATAAAATATCAAAAATTACAGTAAGTATATATTACATACTGTACATAAAATATCAAAAAGTACATCAAATATGTGTTATATATACTGTAAACTATCAAAAACTACAGTAATTATATTTAATATACTGTACATAAAATTTCAAAAATCACACCAAATGTATATTATATACCGTAAATAAAATATCAAAAAGGACAGTGAATATATATGACACACACTATGTAAAATATCAAAAACTACACCAAGTATATATTTTATAATTTACAATAAATATCAAAGGACACCAAATATATCTCATATACTGTACATAAAATATCAAAAAGTACAGTAAATATATTTCATATATTGTACATATAATATTAACTAAAAGTACACCAAATACATTTTATATACTGTAAATAAAATATCAAAAATTACAGTAAATATATATTACATACTATACATAAAATATCAAAAAGTACACCAAATATGTGTTATATATACTGTAAATAAACTATTAAAAACTACAGTAATTATATTCAATATACTGTACATACAATATCAAAAATTACTCCAAATGTACATTATATGGTGTAAATAAAATATCCAAAATACAGTAAATATATATTACACACCCTATGTAAAATATCCAAATTTACACCAATTATACATTATATAATTTACAAAAAATATCAGAAGGACACCAAATATATCCTATATACTGTACGTAAAATATCAAAAACTACAGTAAATATATTTCATATATTGTACATATAATATTAACTAAAAGTACACAAAATACATTTTATATACTGTAAATAAAATATCAAAAATTACAGTAAATATATATTACATACTGTACATAAAATATCAAAAAGTACACCAAATATGTGTTATATATACAGTAAACTATCAAAAAATACAGTAATTATATTTAATATACTGTACATAAAATTTCAAAAATCACACCAAATGTATATTATATACCGTAAATAAAATATCAAAAAGGACAGTGAATATATATGACACATACTATGTAAAATATCAAAAACTACACCAAGTATATATGTTATAATTTACAATAAATATCAAAGGACACCAAATATATCTCATATACTCTACATAAAATATCAACAAGTACAGTAAATATATTTCATATATTGTACATGTAATATTAACTAAAAGTACACCAAATACATTTTATATACTGTAAATAAAATATCAAAAAGTACAGTAAATATATATTACATACTGTACATAAAATATCAAAAATTACACCAAACATGTGTTATATATACTGTAAATAAACTATTAAAAACTACAGTAATTATATTCAATGTACTGTACATAAAATATCAAAAATTACTCCAAATGTACATTATATGGTGTAAATAAAATATCCAAAATACAGTAAATATATATTACACACCCTATGTAAAATATCCAAATTTACACCAAATATATATTATATAATTTACAAAAAATATCGGAAGGTCACCAAATATATCTTATATACTGTATGTAAAATATCAAAAAGTACAGTAAATATATTACATATATTGTACATATAATATTAACTAAAAGTACACCAAATACATTTTATATACTGTAAATAAAATATCAAAAATTACAGTAAATATATATTACATACTGTACATAAAATATCAAAAAGTACACCAAATATGTGTTTTATATATACTGTAAACTATCAAAAACTACAGTAATTATATTTAATATACTGTACATAAAATTTCAAAAATCACACCAAATGTATATTATATACCGTAAATAAAATATCAAAAAGGACAGTGAATATATATGACACACACTATGTAAAATATCAAAAACTACACCAAGTATATATTTTATAATTTACAATAAATATCAAAGGACACCAAATATATCTCATATACTGTATGTAAAATATCAAAAAGTACAGTAAATATATTACATATATTGTACATATAATATTTACTAAAAGTACACCAAATACATTTTATATACTGTAAATAAAATATCAAAAAGTACAGTAAATATATATTACATAGTGTACATCAAATATCAAAAATTACACCAAACATGTGTTATATATACTGTAAATAAACTATCAAAAACTACAGTAATTATATTTAATATACTGTACATAAAATGTCAAAAATTACTCCAAAGGTACATTATATAGTGTAAATAATATATCCAAAATACAGTAAATATATATTACACACCCTATGTAAAATATCAAATATTACACCAAATATACATTATATAATTTACAAAAAATATCGGAAGGACACCAAATATATCCTATATACTGTACGTAAAATATCAAAAATTACAGTAAATATATTTCATATATTGTACATATAATATTAACTAAAAGTACACCAAATACATTTTATATACTGTAAATAAAATATCAAAAATTACAGTAAATATATATTACATACTATACATAAAATATCAAATAGTACACCAAATATGTGTTATATATACTGTAAATATACTATTAAAAACTACAGTAATTATATTCAATATACTGTACATAAAATATCAAAAATTACTCCAAAAGTACTTTATATGGTGTAAATAATATATCCAAAATACAGTAAATATATATTACACACCCTATGTAAAATATCCAAATTTACACCAAATATATATTATATAATTTACAAATATATCGGAAGGTCACCAAATATATCTTATATACTGTATGTAAAATATCAAAAAGTACAGTAAATATATTACATATATTGTACATATAATATTAACTAAAAGTACACCAAATTCATTTTATATACCGTAAATAAAATATCAAAAATTACAGTAAATATATATTACATACTGTACATAAAATATTAAAAATTACACCAAACATGTGTTATATATACTGTAAATAAACTATCAAAAACTACAGTAATTATATTTAATATACTGTACATAAAATGTCAAAAATTACTCCAAATGTTCATTATATAGTGTAAATAATATATCCAAAATACAGTAAATATATATTACACACCCTATGTAAAATATCAAATATTACACCAAATATACATTATATAATTTTCAAAAAATATCGGAAGGACACCAAATATATCCTATGTACTGTACGTAAAATATCAAAAACTACAGTAAATATATTTCATATATTGTACATATAATATTAACTAAAAGTACACCAAATACATTTTATATACTGTAAATAAAATATCAAAAATTACAGTAAATATATATTACATACTATACATAAAATATCAAAAAGTACAGCAAATATGTGTTATATATACTGTAAATAAGCTATTAAAAACTACAGTAATTATATTCAATATACTGTACATAAAATATCAAAAATTACTCCAAATGTACATTATATGGTGTAAATAAAATATCCAAGATACAGTAAATATATATTACACACCCTATGTAAAATATCCAAATTTACTCCAAATATATATTATATAATTTACAAAAAATATCGGAAGGTCACCAAATATATCTTATATACTGTATGTAAAATATCAAAAAGTACTGTAAATATATTACATATATTGTACATATAATATTAACTAAAAGTACACCAAATACATTTTATATACTGTAAATAAAATATCAAAAATTACAGTAAATATATATTACATACTGTACATAAAATATCAAAAAGTACACCAAATATGTGTTATATATGCTGTAAACTATCAAAAACTACAGTAATTATATTTAATATACTGTACATAAAATTTCAAAAATCACACCAAATGTATATTATATACCGTAAATAAAATATCAAAAAGGACAGTGAATATATATGACACACACTATGTAAAATATCAAAAACTACACCAAGTATATATTTTATAATTTACAATAAATATCAAAGGACACCAAATATATCTCATATACTGTACATAAAATATCAAAAAGTACAGTAAATATATTTCATATATTGTACATCTAATATTAACTAAAAGTACACCAAATACATTTTATATACTGTAAATAAAATATCAAAAAGTACAGTAAATATATATTACATACTGTACATAAAATATCAAAAATTACACCAAACATGTGTTATATATACTGTAAATAAACTATCAAAAACTACAGTAATTATATTTAATATACTGTACATAAAATGTCAAAAATTACTCCAAATGTACATTATATAGTGTAAATAATATATCCAAAATACAGTAAATATATATTACACACCCTATGTAAAATATCAAATATTACACCAAATATATATTATATAATTTACAAAAAATATCGGAAGGACACCAAATATATCCTATATAATGTACGTAAAATATCAAAAACTACAGTAAATATATTTCATATATTGTACATATAATATTAACTAAAAGTACACCAAATACATTTTATATACTGTAAATAAAATGTCAAAAATTACAGTAAATATATATTACATACTATACATAAAATATCAAAAAGTACACCAAATATGTGTTATATATACTGTAAATTAACTATTAAAAACTACAGTAATTATATTCAATATACTGTACATACAATATCAAAAATTACTCCAAATGTACATTATATGGTGTAAATAAAATATCCAAAATACAGTAAATATATATTACACACCCTATGTAAAATATCCAAATTTACACCAAATATATATTATATAATTTACAAAAAATATCGGAAGGTCACCAAATATATCTTATATACTGTATGTAAAATTACAAAAAGTACAGTAAATATATTACATATATTGTACATATAATATTAACTAAAAATACACCAAATACATTTTATATACTGTAAATAAAATATCAAAAATTACAGTAAGTATATATTACATACTGTACATAAAATATCAAAAAGTACATCAAATATGTGTTATATATACTGTAAACTATCAAAAACTACAGTAATTATATTTAATATACTGTACATAAAATTTCAAAAATCACACCAAATGTATATTATATACCGTAAATAAAATATCAAAAAGGACAGTGAATATATATGACACACACTATGTAAAATATCAAAAACTACACCAAGTATATATTTTATAATTTACAATAAATATCAAAGGACACCAAATATATCTCATATACTGTACATAAAATATCAAAAAGTACAGTAAATATATTTCATATATTGTACATATAATATTAACTAAAAGTACACCAAATACATTTTATATACTGTAAATAAAATATCAAAAATTACAGTAAATATATATTACATACTATACATAAAATATCAAAAAGTACACCAAATATGTGTTATATATACTGTAAATAAACTATTAAAAACTACAGTAATTATATTCAATATACTGTACATACAATATCAAAAATTACTCCAAATGTACATTATATGGTGTAAATAAAATATCCAAAATACAGTAAATATATATTACACACCCTATGTAAAATATCCAAATTTACACCAATTATACATTATATAATTTACAAAAAATATCAGAAGGACACCAAATATATCCTATATACTGTACGTAAAATATCAAAAACTACAGTAAATATATTTCATATATTGTACATATAATATTAACTAAAAGTACACAAAATACATTTTATATACTGTAAATAAAATATCAAAAATTACAGTAAATATATATTACATACTGTACATAAAATATCAAAAAGTACACCAAATATGTGTTATATATACTGTAAACTATCAAAAACTACAGTAATTATATTTAATATACTGTACATAAAATTTCAAAAATCACACCAAATGTATATTATATACCGTAAATAAAATATCAAAAAGGACAGTGAATATATATGACACACACTATGTAAAATATCAAAAACTACACCAAGTATATATTTTATAATTTACAATAAATATCAAAGGACACGAAATATATCTCATATACTGTACATAAAATATCAAAAAGTACAGTAAATATATTTCATATATTGTACATATAATATTAACTAAAAGTACACCAAATACATTATATATACTGTAAGTAAAATATCAAAAATTACAGTAAATATATATTACATACTATACATAAAATATCAAAAAGTACACCAAATATGTGTTATATATACTGTAAATAAGCTATTAAAAACTACAGTAATTATATTCAATATACTGTACATACAATATCAAAAATTACTCCAAATGTACATTATATGGTGTAAATAAAATATCCAAAATACAGTAAATATATATTACACACCCTATGTAAAATATCCAAATTTACACCAATTATACATTATATAATTTACAAAAAATATCAGAAGGACACCAAATATATCCTATATACTGTACGTAAAATATCAAAAACTACAGTAAATATATTTCATATATTGTACATATAATATTAACTAAAAGTACACAAAATACATTTTATATACTGTAAATAAAATATCAAAAATTACAGTAAATATATATTACATACTGTACATAAAATATCAAAAAGTACACCAAATATGTGTTATATATACTGTAAACTATCAAAAACTACAGTAATTATATTTAATATACTGTACATAAAATTCCAAAAATCACACCAAATGTATATTATATACCGTAAATAAAATATCAAAAAGGACAGTGAATATATATGACACACACTATGTAAAATATCAAAAACTACACCAAGTATATATTTTATAATTTACAATAAATATCAAAGGACACCAAATATATCTCATATACTGTACATAAAATATCAAAAAGTAGAGTAAATATATTTCATATATTGTACATATAATATTAACTAAAAGTACACCAAATACATTTTATATACTGTAAATAAAATATCAAAAATTACAGTAAATATATATTACATACTGTACATAAAATATCAAAAATTACACCAAACATGTGTTATATATACTGTAAATAAACTATCAAAAACTACAGTAATTATATTTAATATACTGTACATAAAATGTCAAAAATTACTCCAAATGTACATTATATAGTGTAAATAATATATCCAAAATACAGTAAATATGTATTACACACCCTATGTAAAATATCAAATATTACACCAAATATACATTATATAATTTACAAAAAATATCGGAAGGACACCAAATATATCCTATATACTGTACGTAAAATATCAAAAAGTACAGTAAATATATTTCATATATTGTACATATAATATTAACTAAAAGTACAGCAAATACATTTTATATACTGTAAATAAAATATCAAAAATTACAGTAAATATATATTACATACTATACATAAAATATCAAAAAGTACACCAAATATGTGTTATATATACTGTAAATAAACTATTAAAAACTACAGTAATTATATTCAATATGCTGTACATAAAATATCAAAAATTACTCCAAATGTACATTATATGGTGTAAATAAAATATCCAAAATACAGTAAATATATATTACACACCCTATGTAAAATATCCAAATTTACACCAAATATATATTATATAATTTACAAAAAATATCGGAAGGGCACCAAATATATCTTATATACTGTATGTAAAATATCAAAAAGTACAGTAAATATATTACATATATTGTACATATAATATTAACTAAAAGTACACCAAGTACATTTTATATACTGTAAATAAAATATCAAAAATTACAGTAAATATATATTACATACTGTACATAAAATATCAAAAAGTACACCAAATATGTGTTATATATACTGTAAACTATCAAAAACTACAGTAATTATATTTAATATACTGTACATATAATTTCAAAAATCACACCAAATGTATATTATATACCGTAAATAAAATATCAAAAAGGACAGTGAATATATATGACACACACTATGTAAAATATCAAAAACTACACCAAGTATATATTTTATAATTTACAATAAATATCAAAGGGCACCAAATATATCTCATATACTGTACATAAAATATCAAAAAGTACAGTAAATATATTTCATATATTGTACATATAATATTAACTAAAAGTACACCAAATACATTTTATATACTGTAAATAAAATGTCAAAAATTACAGTAAATATATATTACATACTATACATAAAATATCAAAAAGTACACCAAATATGTGTTATATATACTGTAAATAAACTATTAAAATCTACAGTAATTATATTCAATATACTGTACATACAATATCAAAAATTACTCCAAATGTACATTATATGGTGTAAATAAAATATCCAAAATACAGTAAATATATATTACACACCCTATGTAAAATATCCAAATTTACACCAAATATATATTATATAATTTACAAAAAATATCGGAAGGTCACCAAATATATCTTATATACTGTATGTAAAATATCAAAAAGTACAGTAAATATATTACATATATTGTACATATAATATTAACTAAAAGTACACCAAATACATTTTATATACTGTAAATAAAATATCAAAAATTACAGTAAATATATATTACATACTGTACATAAAATATCAAAAAGTACACCAAATATGTGTTATATATACAGTAAACTATCATAAAATACAGTAATTATATTTAATATACTGTACATAAAATTTCAAAAATCACACAAAATGTATATTATATACCGTAAATAAAATGTCAAAAAGGACAGTGAATATATATGACACACACTATGTAAAATATCAAAAACTACACCAAGTATATATTTTATAATTTACAATAAATATCAAAGGACACCAAATATATCTCATATACTGTACATAAAATATCAACAAGTACAGTAAATATATTTCATATATTGTACATATAATATTAACTAAAAGTACACCAAATACATTTTATATACTGTAAATAAAATATCAAAAAGTACAGTAAATATATATTACATACTGTACATAAAATATCAAAAATTACACCAAACATGTGTTATATATACTGTAAATAAACTATTAAAAACTACAGTAATTATATTCAATGTACTGTACATAAAATATCAAAAATTACTCCAAATGTACATTATATGGTGTAAATAAAATATCCAAAATACAGTAAATATATATTACACACACTATGTAAAATATCCAAATTTACACCAAATATATATTCTATAATTTACAAAAAATATCGGAAGGTCACCAAATATATCTTATATACTGTATATAAAATATCAAAAAGTACAGTAAATATATTACATATATTGTACATATAATATTAACTAAAAGTACACCAAATACATTTTATATACTGTAAATAAAATATCAAAAATTACAGTAAATATATATTACATACTGTACATAAAATATCAAAAAGTACACCAAATATGTGTTATATATACTGTAAACTATCAAAAACTACAGTAATTATATTTAATATACTGTACATAAAATTTCAAAAATCACACCAAATGTATATTATATACCGTAAATAAAATATCAAAAAGGACAGTGAATATATATGACACACACTATGTAAAATATCAAAAACTACACCAAGTATATATTTTATAATTTACAATAAATATCAAAGGACACCAAATATATCTCATATACTGTATGTAAAATATCAAAAAGTACAGTAAATATATTACATATATTGTACATATAATATTTACTAAAAGTACACCAAATACATTTTATATACTGTAAATAAAATATCAAAAAGTACAGTAAATATATATTACATAGTGTACATAAAATATCAAAAATTACACCAAACATGTGTTATATATACTGTAAATAAACTATCAAAAACTACAGTAATTATATTTAATATACTGTACATAAAATGTCAAAAATTACTCCAAATGTACATTATATAGTGTAAATAATATATCCAAAATACAGTAAATATATATTACACACCCTATGTAAAATATCAAATATTACACCAAATAGACATTATATAATTTACAAAAAATATCGGAAGGACACCAAATATATCCTATATACTGTACGTAAAATATCAAAAACTACAGTAAATATATTTCATATATTGTACATATAATATTAACTAAAAGTACACCAAATACATTTTATATACTGTAAATAAAATATCAAAAAGTACAGTAAATATATATTACATAATGTACATAAAATATCAAAAATTACACCAAACATGTGTTATATATACTGTAAATAAACTATCAAAAACTACAGTAATTATATTTAATATACTGTACATAAAATGTCAAAAATTACTCCAAATGTACATTATATAGTGTAAATAATATATCCAAAATACAGTAAATATATATTACACACCCTATGTAAAATATCAAATATTACACCAAATATACATTATATAATTTACAAAAAATATCGGAAGGACACCAAATATATCCTATATACTGTACGTAAAATATCAAAAACTACAGTAAATATATTTCATATATTGTACATATAATATTAACTAAAAGTACACCAAACACATTTTATATACTGTAAATAAAATATCAAAAAGTACAGTAAATATACATTACATACTGTACATAAAATATCAAAAATTACACCAAACATGTGTTATATCTACTGTAAATAAACTATCAAAATCTACAGTAATTATATTTAATATACTGTACATAAAATGTCAAAAATTACTCCAAATGTACATTATATAGTGTAAATAATATATCCAAAATACAGTAAATATATATTACACACCCTATGTAAAATATCAAATATTACACCAAATATACATTATATAATTTACAAAAAATATCGGAAGGACACCAAATATATCCTATATACTGTACGTAAAATATCAAAAAGTACAGTAAATATATTACATATATTGTACATATAATATTAACTGAAAGTGCACCAAATACATTTTATATACTGTAAATAAAATATCAAAAATTACAGTAAATATATATTACATACTGTACATAAAATATCAAAAAGTTCACCAAATATGTGTTATATATACTGTAAATAAACTATTAAAAACTACAGTAATTATATTCAATATACTGTACATAAAATATCAAAAATTACTACAAATGTACATTATATGGTGTAAATAAAATATCCAAAATACAGTAAATATATATTACACACCCTATGTAATATATCCAAATTTACACCTAATATATATTATATAATTTACAAAAAATATCGGAAGGGCACCAAATATATCTTATATACTGTATGTAAAATATCAAAAAGTACAGTAAATATATTACACATATTGTACATATAATATTAACTAAAAGTACACCAAATACATTTTATATACTGTAAATAAAATATCAAAAATTACAGTAAATATATATTACATACTGTACATAAAATATCAAAAAGTACACCAAATATGTGTTATATATACTGTAAACTATCAAAAACTACAGTAATTATATTTAATATACTGTACATAAAATTTCAAAAATCACACCAAATGTATATTATATATCGTAAATAAAATATCAAAAAGGACAGTGAATATATATGACACACACTATGTAAAATATCAAAAACTACACCAAGTATATATTTTATAATTTACAATAAATATCAAAGGGCACCAAATATATCTCATATACTGTACATAAAATATCAAAAAGTACAGTAAATATATTTCATATATTGTACATATAATATTAACTAAAAGTACACCAAATACATTTTACATACTGTAAATAAAATGTCAAAAATTACAGTAAATATATATTACATACTATACATAAAATATCAAAAAGTACACCAAATATGTGTTATATATACTGTAAATAAACTATTAAAAACTACAGTAATTATATTCAATATACTGTACATAAAATATCAAAAATTACTCCAAATGTACATTATATGGTGTAAATAAAATATCCAAAATACAGTAAATATATATTACACACCCTATGTAAAATATCCAAATTTACACCAAATATATATTATATAATTTACAAAAAATATCGGAAGGTCACCAAATATATCTTATATACTGTATGTAAAATATCAAAAAGTACAGTAAATATATTACATATATTGTACATATGATATTAACTAAAAGTACACCAAATACATTTTATATTGTAATTAAAATATCAAAAATTACAGTAAATATATATTACATACTGTACATAAAATATCAAAAAGTACACCAAATATGTGTTATATATACTGTAAACTATCAAAAACTACAGTAATTATATTTAATATACTGTACATAAAATTTCAAAAATCACACCAAATGTATATTATATACCGTAAATAAAATATCAAAAAGGACAGTGAATATATATGACACACACTATGTAAAATATCAAAAACTACACCAAGTATATATTTTATAATTTACAATAAATATCAAAGGACACCAAATATATCTCATATACTGTATGTAAAATATCAAAAAGTACAGTAAATATATTACATATATTGTACATATAATATTTACTAAAAGTACACCAAATACATTTTATATACTGTAAATAAAATATCAAAAAGTACAGTAAATATATATTACATAGTGTACATCAAATATCAAAAATTACACCAAACATGTGTTATATATACTGTAAATGAACTATCAAAAACTACAGTAATTATATTTAATATACTGTACATAAAATGTCAAAAATTACTCCAAAGGTACATTATATAGTGTAAATAATATATCCAAAATACAGTAAATATATATTACACACCCTATGTAAAATATCAAATATTACACCAAATATACATTATATAATTTACAAAAAATATCGGAAGGACACCAAATATATCCTATATACTGTACGTAAAATATCAAAAATTACAGTAAATATATTTCATATATTGTACATATAATATTAACTAAAAATACACCAAATACATTTTATATACTGTAAATAAAATATCAAAAATTACAGTAAATATATATTACATACTATACATAAAATATCAAAAAGTACACCAAATATGTGTTATATATACTGTAAATAAACTATTAAAAACTACAGTAATTATATTCAATATACTGTACATAAAATATCAAAAATTACTCCAAATGTACTTTATATGGTGTAAATAATATATCCAAAATACAGTAAATATATATTACACACCCTATGTAAAATATCCAAATTTACACCAAATATATATTATATAATTTACAAATATATCGGAAGGTCACCAAATATATCTTATATACTGTATGTAAAATATCAAAAAGTACAGTAAATATATTACATATATTGTACATATAATATTAACTAAAAGTACACCAAATTCATTTTATATACCGTAAATAAAATATCAAAAATTACAGTAAATATATATTACATACTGTACATAAAATATCAAAAATTACACCAAACATGTGTTATATATACTGTAAATAAACTATCAAAAACTACAGTAATTATATTTAATATACTGTACATAAAATGTCAAAAATTACTCCAAATGTTCATTATATAGTGTAAATAATATATCCAAAATACAGTAAATATATATTACACACCCTATGTAAAATATCAAATATTACACCAAATACACATTATATAATTTTCAAAAAATATCGGAAGGACACCAAATATATCCTATGTACTGTACGTAAAATATCAAAAACTACAGTAAATATATTTCATATATTGTACATATAATATTAACTAAAAGTACACCAAATACATTTTATATACTGTAAATAAAATATCAAAAATTACAGTAAATATATATTACATACTATACATAAAATATCAAAAAGTACAGCAAATATGTGTTATATATACTGTAAATAAACTATTAAAAACTACAGTAATTATATTCAATATACTGTACATAAAATATCAAAAATTACTCCAAATGTACATTATATGGTGTAAATAAAATATCCAAGATACAGTAAATATATATTACACACCCTATGTAAAATATCCAAATTTACTCCAAATATATATTCTATAATTTACAAAAAATATCGGAAGGTCACCAAATATATCTTATATACTGTATGTAAAATATCAAAAAGTACTGTAAATATATTACATATATTGTACATATAATATTAACTAAAAGTACACCAAATACATTTTATATACTGTAAATAAAATATCAAAAATTACAGTAAATATATATTACATACTGTACATAAAATATCAAAAAGTACACCAAATATGTGTTATATATACTGTAAACTATCAAAAACTACAGTAATTATATTTAATATACTGTACATAAAATTTCAAAAATCACACCAAATGTATATTATATACCGTAAATAAAATATCAAAAAGGACAGTGAATATATATGACACACACTATGTAAAATATCAAAAACTACACCAAGTATATATTTTATAATTTACAATAAATATCAAAGGACACCAAATATATCTCATATACTGTACATAAAATATCAAAAAGTACAGTAAATATATTTCATATATTGTACATATAATATTAACTAAAAGTACACCAAATACATTTTATATACTGTAAATAAAATATCAAAAAGTACAGCAAATATACATTACATACTGTATATAAAATATCAAAAATTACACAAAACATGTGTTATATATACTGTAAATAAACTATCAAAAACTACAGTAATTATATTTAATATACTGTACATAAAATGTCAAAAATTACTCCAAATGTACATTATATAGTGTAAATAATATATCCAAAATACAGTAAATATATATTACACACCCTATGTAAAATATCAAGTATTACACCAAATATACATTATATAATTTACAAAAAATATCGGAAGGACACCAAATATATCCTATATACTGTACGTAAAATATCAAAAACTACAGTAAATATATTTCATATATTGTACATATAATATTAACTAAAAGTACACCAAATACATTTTATATACTGTAAATAAAATATCAAAAAGTACAGTAAATATAAATTACATACTGTACATAAAATATCAAAAATTACACCAAACATGTGTTATATCTACTGTAAATAAACTATCAAAAACTACAGTAATTATATTTAATATACTGTACATAAAATGTCAAAAATTACTCCAAATGTACATTATATAGTGTAAATAATATATCCAAAATACAGTAAATATATATTACACACCCTATGTAAAATATCAAATATTACACCAAATATACATTATATAATTTACAAAAAATATCGGAAGGACACCAAATATATCCTATATACTGTACGTAAAATATCAAAAAGTACAGTAAATATATTACATATATTGTACATATAATATTAACTGAAAGTGCACCAAATACATTTTATATACTGTAAATAAAATATCAAAAATTACAGTAAATATATATTACATACTGTACATAAAATATCAAAAAGTACACCAAATATGTGTTATATATACTGTAAATAAACTATTAAAAACTACAGTAATTATATTCTATATACTGTACATAAAATATCAAAAATTACTCCAAATGTACATTATATGGTGTAAATAAAATATCCAAAATACAGTAAATATATATTACACACCCTATGTAAAATATCCAAATTTACACCAAATATATATTATATAATTTACAAAAAATATCGGAAGGTCACCAAATATATCTTATATACTGTATGTAAAATATCAAAAAGTACAGTAAATATATTACATATATTGTACATATAATATTAACTAAAAGTACACCAAATACATTTTATATACTGTAAATAAAATATCAAAAATTTCAGTAAATATATATTACATACTGTACATAAAATATCAAAAAGTACACCAAATATGTGTTATATATACTGTAAACTATCAAAAACTACAGTAATTATATTTAATATACTGTACATAAAATTTCAAAAATCACACCAAATGTATATTATATACCGTAAATAAAATATCAAAAAGGACAGTGAATATATATGACACACACTATGTAAAATATCAAAAACTACACCAAGTATATATTTTATAATTTACAATAAATATCAAAGGACACCAAATATATCTCATATACTGTACATAAAATATCAACAAGTACAGTAAATATATTTCATATTTTGTACATATAATATTAACTAAAAGTACACCAAATACATTTTATATACTGTAAATAAAATATCAAAAAGTACAGTAAATATATATTACATACTGTACATAAAATATCAAAAATTACACCAAACATGTGTTATATATACTGTAAATAAACTATCAAAAACTACAGTAATTATATTTAATATACTGTACATAAAATGTCAAAAATTACTCCAAATGTACATTATATAGTGTAAATAATATATCCAAAATACAGTAAATATATATTACACACCCTATGTAAAATATCAAATATTACACCAAATATATATTATATAATTTACAAAAAATATCGGAAGGACACCAAATATATCCTATATACTGTACGTAAAATATTAAAAACTACAGTAAATATATTTCATATATTGTACATATAATATTAACTAAAAGTACACCAAATACATTTTATATACTGTAAATAAAATGTCAAAAATTACAGTAAATATATATTACATACTATACATAAAATATCAAAAAGTACACCAAATATGTGTTATATATACTGTAAATTAACTATTAAAAACTACAGTAATTATATTCAATATACTGTACATAAAATATCAAAAATTACTCCAAATGTACATTATATGGTGTAAATAAAATATCCAAAATACAGTAAATATATAATACACGCCCTATGTAAAATATCCAAATTTACACCAAATTTATATTATATAATTTACAAAAAATATCGGAAGGTCACCAAATATATCTTATATACTGTATGTAAAATTACAAAAAGTACAGTAAATATATTACATATATTGTACATATAATATTAACTAAAAATACACCAAATACATTTTATATACTGTAAATAAAATATCAAAAATTACAGTAAGTATATATTACATACTGTACATAAAATATCAAAAAGTACATCAAATATGTGTTATATATACTGTAAACTATCAAAAACTACAGTAATTATATTTAATATACTGTACATAAAATTTCAAAAATCACACCAAATGTATATTATATACCGTAAATAAAATATCAAAAAGGACAGTGAATATATATGACACACACTATGTGAAATATCAAAAACTACACCAAGTATATATTTTATAATTTACAATAAATATCAAAGGACACCAAATATATCTCATATACTGTACATAAAATATCAAAAAGTACAGTAAATATATTTCATATATTGTACATATAATATTAACTAAAAGTACACCAAATACATTTTATATACTGTAAATAAAATATCAAAAATTACAGTAAATATATATTACATACTATACATAAAATATCAAAAAGTACACCAAATATGTGTTATATATACTGTAAATAAACTATTAAAAACTACAGTAATTATATTCAATATACTGTACATACAATATCAAAAATTACTCCAAATGTACATTATATGGTGTAAATAAAATATCCAAAATACAGTAAATATATATTACACACCCTATGTAAAATATCCAAATTTACACCAATTATACATTATATAATTTACAAAAAATATCAGAAGGACACCAAATATATCCTATATACTGTACGTAAAATATCAAAAACTACAGTAAATATATTTCATATATTGTACATATAATATTAACTAAAAGTACACAAAATACATTTTATATACTGTAAATAAAATATCAAAAATTACAGTAAATATATATTACATACTGTACATAAAATATCAAAAAGTACACCAAATATGTGTTATATATACTGTAAACTATCAAAAACTACAGTAATTATATTTAATATACTGTACATAAAATTTCAAAAATCACACCAAATGTATATTATATACCGTAAATAAAATATCAAAAAGGACAGTGAATATATATGACACACACTATGTAAAATATCAAAAACTACACCAAGTATATATTTTATAATTTACAATAAATATCAAAGGACACGAAATATATCTCATATACTGTATGTAAAATATCAAAAAGTACAGTAAATATATTACATATATTGTACATATAATATTTACTAAAAGTACACCAAATACATTTTATATACTGTAAATAAAATATCAAAAATTACAGTAAATATATATTACATACTATACATAAAATATCAAAAAGTACACCAAATATGTGTTATATATACTGTAAATAAGCTATTAAAAACTACAGTAATTATATTCAATATACTGTACATACAATATCAAAAATTACTCCAAATGTACATTATATGGTGTAAATAAAATATCCAAAATACAGTAAATATATATTACACACCCTATGTAAAATATCCAAATTTACACCAATTATACATTATATAATTTACAAAAAATATCAGAAGGACACCAAATATATCCTATATACTGTACGTAAAATATCAAAAACTACAGTAAATATATTTCATATATTGTACATATAATATTAACTAAAAGTACACCAAATACATTTTATATACTGTAAATAAAATATCAAAAATTACAGTAAATATATATTACATACTGTACATAAAATATCAAAAAGTACACCAAATATGTGTTATATATACTGTAAACTATCAAAAACTACAGTAATTATATTTAATATACTGTACATAAAATTCCAAAAATCACACCAAATGTATATTATATACCGTAAATAAAATATCAAAAAGGACAGTGAATATATATGACACACACTATGTAAAATATCAAAAACTACACCAAGTATATATTTTATAATTTACAAAAAATATCAAAGGACACCAAATATATCTCATATACTGTACATAAAATATCAAAAAGTAGAGTAAATATATTTCATATATTGTACATATAATATTAACTAAAAGTACACCAAATACATTTTATATACTGTAAATAAAATATCAAAAATTACAGTAAATATATATTACATACTGTACATAAAATATCAAAAATTACACCAAACATGTGTTATATATACTGTAAATAAACTATCAAAAACTACAGTAATTATATTTAATATACTGTACATAAAATGTCAAAAATTACTCCAAATGTACATTATATAGTGTAAATAATATATCCAAAATACAGTAAATATGTATTACACACCCTATGTAAAATATCAAATATTACACCAAATATACATTATATAATTTACAAAAAATATCGGAAGGACACCAAATATATCCTATATACTGTACGTAAAATATCAAAAAGTACAGTAAATATATTTCATATATTGTACATATAATATTAACTAAAAGTACAGCAAATACATTTTATATACTGTAAATAAAATATCAAAAATTACAGTAAATATATATTACATACTATACATAAAATATCAAAAAGTACACCAAATATGTGTTATATATACTGTAAATAAACTATTAAAAACTACAGTAATTATATTCAATATGCTGTACATAAAATATCAAAAATTACTCCAAATGTACATTATATGGTGTAAATAAAATATCCAAAATACAGTAAATATATATTACACACCCTATGTAAAATATCCAAATTTACACCAAATATATATTATATAATTTACAAAAAATATCGGAAGGGCACCAAATATATCTTATATACTGTATGTAAAATATCAAAAAGTACAGTAAATATATTACATATATTGTACATATAATATTAACTAAAAGTACACCAAGTACATTTTATATACTGTAAATAAAATATCAAAAATTACAGTAAATATATATTACATACTGTACATAAAATATCAAAAAGTACACCAAATATGTGTTATATATACTGTAAACTATCAAAAACTACAGTAATTATATTTAATATACTGTACATATAATTTCAAAAATCACACCAAATGTATATTATATACCGTAAATAAAATATCAAAAAGGACAGTGAATATATATGACACACACTATGTAAAATATCAAAAACTACACCAAGTATATATTTTATAATTTACAATAAATATCAAAGGGCACCAAATATATCTCATATACTGTACATAAAATATCAAAAAGTACAGTAAATATATTTCATATATTGTACATATAATATTAACTAAAAGTACACCAAATACATTTTATATACTGTAAATAAAATGTCAAAAATTACAGTAAATATATATTACATACTATACATAAAATATCAAAAAGTACACCAAATATGTGTTATATATACTGTAAATAAACTATTAAAATCTACAGTAATTATATTCAATATACTGTACATACAATATCAAAAATTACTCCAAATGTACATTATATGGTGTAAATAAAATATCCAAAATACAGTAAATATATATTACACACCCTATGTAAAATATCCAAATTTACACCAAATATATATTATATAATTTACAAAAAATATCGGAAGGTCACCAAATATATCTTATATACTGTATGTAAAATATCAAAAAGTACAGTAAATATATTACATATATTGTACATATAATATTAACTAAAAGTACACCAAATACATTTTATATACTGTAAATAAAATATCAAAAATTACAGTAAATATATATTACATACTGTACATAAAATATCAAAAAGTACACCAAATATGTGTTATATATACAGTAAACTATCATAAAATACAGTAATTATATTTAATATACTGTACATAAAATTTCAAAAATCACACAAAATGTATATTATATACCGTAAATAAAATATCAAAAAGGACAGTGAATATATATGACACACACTATGTAAAATATCAAAAACTACACCAAGTATATATTTTATAATTTACAATAAATATCAAAGGACACCAAATATATCTCATATACTGTACATAAAATATCAACAAGTACAGTAAATATATTTCATATATTGTACATATAATATTAACTAAAAGTACACCAAATACATTTTATATACTGTAAATAAAATATCAAAAAGTACAGTAAATATATATTACATACTGTACATAAAATATCAAAAATTACACCAAACATGTGTTATATATACTGTAAATAAACTATTAAAAACTACAGTAATTATATTCAATGTACTGTACATAAAATATCAAAAATTACTCCAAATGTACATTATATGGTGTAAATAAAATATCCAAAATACAGTAAATATATATTACACACACTATGTAAAATATCCAAATTTACACCAAATATATATTCTATAATTTACAAAAAATATCGGAAGGTCACCAAATATATCTTATATACTGTATATAAAATATCAAAAAGTACAGTAAATATATTACATATATTGTACATATAATATTAACTAAAAGTACACCAAATACATTTTATATACTGTAAATAAAATATCAAAAATTACAGTAAATATATATTACATACTGTACATAAAATATCAAAAAGTACACCAAATATGTGTTATATATACTGTAAACTATCAAAAACTACAGTAATTATATTTAATATACTGTACATAAAATTTCAAAAATCACACCAAATGTATATTATATACCGTAAATAAAATATCAAAAAGGACAGTGAATATATATGACACACACTATGTAAAATATCAAAAACTACACCAAGTATATATTTTATAATTTACAATAAATATCAAAGGACACCAAATATATCTCATATACTGTATGTAAAATATCAAAAAGTACAGTAAATATATTACATATATTGTACATATAATATTTACTAAAAGTACACCAAATACATTTTATATACTGTAAATAAAATATCAAAAAGTACAGTAAATATATATTACATAGTGTACATAAAATATCAAAAATTACACCAAACATGTGTTATATATACTGTAAATAAACTATCAAAAACTACAGTAATTATATTTAATATACTGTACATAAAATGTCAAAAATTACTCCAAATGTACATTATATAGTGTAAATAATATATCCAAAATACAGTAAATATATATTACACACCCTATGTAAAATATCAAATATTACACCAAATATACATTATATAATTTACAAAAAATATCGGAAGGACACTAAATATATCCTATATACTGTACGTAAAATATCAAAAACTACAGTAAATATATTTCATATATTGTACATATAATATTAACTAAAAGTACACCAAATACATTTTATATACTGTAAATAAAATATCAAAAAGTACAGTAAATATATATTACATACTGTACATAAAATATCAAAAATTACACCAAACATGTGTTATATACACTGTAAATAAACTATCAAAAACTACAGTAATTATATTTAATATACTGTACATAAAATGTCAAAAATTACTCCAAATGTACATTATATAGTGTAAATAATATATCCAAAATACAGTAAATATATGTTACACACCCTATGTAAAATATCAAATATTACACCAAATATACATTATATAATTTACAAAAAATATCGGAAGGACACCAAATATATCCTATATACTGTACGTAAAATATCAAAAAGTGCAGTAAATATATTTCATATATTGTACATATAATATTAACTAAAAGTACACCAAATACATTTTATATACTGTAAATAAAATATCAAAAAGTACAGTAAATATAAATTACATACTGTACATAAAATATCAAAAATTACACCAAACATGTGTTATATCTACTGTAAATAAACTATCAAAAACTACAGTAATTATATTTAATATACTGTACATAAAATGTCAAAAATTACCCCAAATGTACATTATATAGTGTAAATAATATATCCAAAATACAGTAAATATATATTACACACCCTATGTAAAATATCAAATATTACACCAAATATACATTATATAATTTACAAAAAATATCGGAAGGACACCAAATATATCCTATATACTGTACGTAAAATATCAAAAACTACAGTAAATATATTTCATATATTGTACATATAATATTAACTAAAAGTACACCAAACACATTTTATATACTGTAAATAAAATATCAAAAATATCAGTAAATATATATTACATACTGTACATAAATTATCAAAAAGTACACCAAATATGTGTTATATATACTGTAAATAAACTATTAAAAACTACAGTAATTATATTCAATATACTGTACATAAAATATCAAAAATTACTCCAAATGTACATTATATGGTGTAAATAAAATATCCAAAATACAGTGAATATATATTACACACCCTATGTAAAATATCCAAATTTACACCAAATATATATTATATAATTTACAAAAAATATCGGAAGGTCACCAAATATATCTTATATACTGTATGTAAAATATCAAAAAGTACAGTAAATATATTACATATATTGTACATATAATATTAACTAAAAGTACACCAAATTCATTTTATATACTGTAAATAAAATATCAAAAATTACAGTAAATATATATTACATACTGTACATAAAATATCAAAAAGTACACCAAATATGTGTTATATATACTGTAAACTATCAAAAACTACAGTAATTATATTTAATATACTGTACATAAAATTTCAAAAATCACACCAAATGTATATTATATACTGTAAATAAAATATCAAAAAGGACAGTGAATATATATGACACACACTATGTAAAATATCAAAAACTACACCAAGTATATATTTTATAATTTACAATAAATATCAAAGGACACCAAATATATCTCATATACTGTACATAAAATATCAAAAAGTACAGTAAATATATTTCATATATTGTACATATAATATTAACTAAAAGTACACCAAATACATTTTATATACTGTAAATAAAATATCAAAAAGTACAGTAAATATATATTACATACTGTACATAAAATATCAAAAATTACACCAAACATGTGTTATATATACTGTAAATAAACTATCAAAAACTACAGTATTTATATTTAATATACTGTACATAAAATATCAAAAACTACTCCAAATGTACATTATATAGTGTAAATAATATATCCAAAATACAGTAAATATATATTACACACCCTATGTAAAATATCAAATATTACACCAAATATACATTATATAATTTACAAAAAATATCGGAAGGACACCAAATATATCCTATATACTGTACGTAAAATATCAAAAAGTACAGTAAATATATTTCATATATTGTACATTTAATATTAACTAAAAGTACACCAAATACATTTTATATACTGTAAATAAAATATCAAAAATTACAGTAAATATATATTACATACTGTACATAAAATATCAAAAAGTACACCAAATATGTGTTATATATACTGTAAATAAACTATTAAAACTACAGTAATTATATTCAATATACTGTACATAAAATATCAAAAATTACTCCAAATGTACATTATATGGTGTAAATAAAATATCCAAAATACAGTAAATATATATTACACACCCTATGTAAAATATCCAAATTTACACCAAATATATATTATATAATTTACAAAAAATATCGGAAGGTCACCAAATATATCTTATATACTGTATGTAAAATATCAAAAAGTACAGTAAATATATTACATATATTGTACATATAATATTAACTAAAAGTACACCAAATACATTTTATATACTGTAAATAAAATATCAAAAATTTCAGTAAATATATATTACATACTGTACATAAAATATCAAAAAGTACACCAAATATGTGTTATATATACTGTAAACTATCAAAAACTACAGTAATTATATTTAATATACTGTACATAAAATTTCAAAAATCACACCAAATGTATATTATATACCGTAAATAAAATATCAAAAAGTACAGTGAATATATATGACACACACTATGTAAAATATCAAAAACTACACCAAGTATATATTTTATAATTTACAATAAATATCAAAGGACACCAAATATATCTCATATACTGTACATTAAATATCAAAAAGTACAGTAAATATATTTCATATATTGTACATATAATATTAACTAAAAGTACACCAAATACATTTTATATACTGTAAATAAAATATCAAAAATTACAGTAAATATATATTACATACTGTACATAAAATATCAAAAATTACACCAAACATGTGTTATATATACTGTAAATAAACTATCAAAAACTACAGCAATTATATTTAGTATACTGTACATAAAATGTCAAAAATTACCCCAAATGTACATTATGTAGTGTAAATAATATACCCAAAATACAGTAAATATATATTACACACCCTATGTAAAATATCAAATATTACACCAAATATATATTATATAATTTACAAAAAATATCGGAAGGACACCAAATATATCCTATATACTGTACGTAAAATATCGAAAAGTACAGTAAATATATTTCATATATTGTACATATAATATTAACTAAAAGTACACCAAATACATTTTATATACTGTAAATAAAATATCAAAAATTACAGTAAATATATATTACATACTGTACATAAAATATCAAAAAGTACACCAAATATGTGTTATATATACTGTAAATAAACTATTAAAATCTACAGTAATTATATTCAATATACTGTACATAAAATATCAAAAATTACTCCAAATGTACATTATATGGTGTAAATAAAATATCCAAAATACAGTAAATATATATTACACACCCTATGTAAAATATCCAAATTTACACCAAATATATATTATATAATTTACAAAAAATATCGGAAGGTCACCAAATATATCTTATATACTGTATGTAAAATATCAAAAAGTACAGTAAATATATTACATATATTGTACATATAATATTAACTAAAAGTACACCAAATACATTTTATATACTGTAAATAAAATATCAAAAATTACAGTAAATATATATTACATACTGTACATAAAATATCAAAAAGTACACCAAATATGTGTTATATATACTGTAAACTATCAAAAACTACAGTAATTATATTTAATATACTGTACATAAAATTTCAAAAATCACACCAAATGTATATTATATACTGTAAATAAAATATCAAAAAGGACAGTGAATATATATGACACACACTATGTAAAATAACAAAAACTACACCAAGTATATATTTTATAATTTACAATAAATATCAAAGGACACCAAATATATCTCATATACTGTACATAAAATATCAAAAAGTACAGTAAATATATTTCATATATTGTACATATAATAATAACTAAAAGTACACCAAATACATTTTATATACTGTAAATAAAATATCAAAAGGTACAGTAAATATATATTACATACTGTACATAAACTATCAAAAATTACACCAAACATGTGTTATATATACTGTAAATAAACTATCAAAAACTACAGTAATTATATTTAATATACTGTACATAAAATGTCAAAAATTACTCCAAATGTACATTATATAGTGTAAATAATATATCCAAAACACAGTAAATATATATTACACACCCTATGTAAAATATCAAATATTACACCAAATATACATTATATAATTTACAAAAAATATCGGAAGGACACCAAATATATCCTATATACTGTACGTAAAATATCAAAAACTACAGTAAATATATTTCATATATTGTACATATAACATTAACTAAAAGTACACCAAATACATTTTATATACTGTAAATAAAATATCAAAAATTACAGTAAATATATATTACATACTGTACATAAAATATCAAAAAGTACACCAAATATGTGTTATATATACTGTAAATAAACTATTAAAAACTACAGTAATTATATTCAATATGCTGTACATAAAATATCAAAAATTACTCCAAATGTACATTATATGGTGTAAATAAAATACCCAAAATACAGTAAATATATATTACACACCCTATGTAAAATATCCAAATTTACACCAAATATGTATTATATAATTTACAAAAAATATCGGAAGGGCACCAAATATATCTTGTATACTGTATGTAAAATATCAAAAAGTACAGTAAATATATTACATATATTGTACATATAATATTAACTAAAAGTACACCAAGTACATTTTATATACTGTAAATAAAATATCAAAAATTACAGTAAATATATATTACATACTGTACATAAAATATCAAAAAGTACACCAAATATGTGTTATATATACTGTAAACTATCAAAAACTACAGTAATTATATTTAATATACTGTACATATAATTTCAAAAATCACACCAAATGTATATTATATACCGTAAATAAAATATCAAAAAGGACAGTGAATATATATGACACACACTATGTAAAATATCAAAAACTACACCAAGTATATATTTTATAATTTACAATAAATATCAAAGGGCACCAAATATATCTCATATACTGTACATAAAATATCAAAAAGTACAGTAAATATATTTCATATATTGTACATATAATATTAACTAAAAGTACACCAAATACATTTTATATACTGTAAATAATATGTCAAAAATTACAGTAAATATATAATACATACTATACATAAAATATCAAAAAGTACACCAAATATGTGTTATATATACTGTAAATAAACTATTAAAAACTACAGTAATTATATTCAATATACTGTACATACAATATCAAAAATTACTCCAAATGTACATTATATGGTGTAAATAAAATATCCAAAATACAGTAAATATATATTACACACCCTATGTAAAATATCCAAATTTACACCAAATATATATTATATAATTTACAAAAAATATCGGAAGGTCACCAAATATATCTTATATACTGTATGTAAAATATCAAAATGTACAGTAAATATATTACATATATTGTACATATAATATTAACTAAAAGTACACCAAATACATTTTATATACTGTAAATAAAATATCAAAAATTACAGTAAATATATATTACATACTGTACATAAAATATCAAAAAGTACACCAAATATGTGTTATATATACAGTAAACTATCATAAAATACAGTAATTATATTTAATATACTGTACATAAAATTTCAAAAATCACACCAAATGTATATTATATACCGTAAATAAAATATCAAAAAGGACAGTGAATATATATGACACACACTATGTAAAATATCAAAAACTACACCAAGTATATATTTTATAATTTACAATAAATATCAAAGGACACCAAATATATCTCATATACTGTACATAAAATATCAACAAGTACAGTAAATATATTTCATATATTGTACATATAATATTAACTAAAAGTACACCAAATACATTTTATATACTGTAAATAAAATATCAAAAATACAGTAAATATATATTACATACTGTACATAAAATATCAAAAATTACACCAAACATGTGTTATATATACTGTAAATAAACTATTAAAAACTACAGTAATTATATTCAATGTACTGTACATAAAATATCAAAAATTACTCCAAATGTACATTATATGGTGTAAATAAAATATCCAAAATACAGTAAATATATATTACACACACTATGTAAAATATCCAAATTTACACCAAATATATATTCTATAATTTACAAAAAATATCGGAAGGTCACCAAATATATCTTATATACTGTATGTAAAATATCAAAAAGTACAGTAAATATATTACATATATTGTACATATAATATTAACTAAAAGTACACCAAATACATTTTATATACTGTAAATAAAATATCAAAAATTACAGTAAATATATATTACATACTGTACATAAAATATCAAAAAGTACACCAAATATGTGTTATATATACTGTAAACTATCAAAAACTACAGTAATTATATTTAATATACTGTACATAAAATTTCAAAAATCACACCAAATGTATATTATATACCGTAAATAAAATATCAAAAAGGACAGTGAATATATATGACACACACTATGTAAAATATCAAAAACTACACCAAGTATATATTTTATAATTTACAATAAATATCAAAGGACACGAAATATATCTCATATACTGTATGTAAAATATCAAAAAGTACAGTAAATATATTACATATATTGTACATATAATATTTACTAAAAGTACACCAAATACATTTTATATACTGTAAATAAAATATCAAAAATTACAGTAAATATATATTACATAGTGTACATAAAATATCAAAAATTACACCAAACATGTGTTATATATACTGTAAATAAACTATCAAAAACTACAGTAATTATATTTAATATACTGTACATAAAATGTCAAAAATTACTCCAAATGTACATTATATAGTGTAAATAATATATCCAAAATACAGTAAATATATATTACACACCCTATGTAAAATATCAAATATTACACCAAATATACATTATATAATTTACAAAAAATATCGGAAGGACACCAAATATATCCTATATACTGTACGTAAAATATCAAAAACTACAGAAAATATATTTCATATATTGTACATATAATATTAACTAAAAGTACACCAAATACATTTTATATACTGTAAATAAAATATCAAAAAGTACACTAAATATATATTACATACTGTACATAAAATATCAAAAATTACACCAAACATGTGTTATATATACTGTAAATAAACTATCAAAAACTACAGTAATTATATTTAATATACTGTACATAAAATGTCAAAAATTACTCCAAATGTACATTATATAGTGTAAATAATATATCCAAAATACAGTAAATATATATTACACACCCTATGTAAAATATCAAATATTACACCAAATATACATTATATAATTTACAAAAAATATCGGAAGGACACCAAATATATCCTATATACTGTACGTAAAATATCAAAAACTACAGTAAATATATTTCATATATTGTACATATAATATTAACTAAAAGTACACCAAACACATTTTATATACTGTAAATAAAATATCAAAAAGTACAGTAAATATACATTACATACTGTACATAAAATATCAAAAATTACACCAAACATGTGTTATATCTACTGTAAATAAACTATCAAAATCTACAGTAATTATATTTAATATACTGTACATAAAATGTCAAAAATTACTCCAAATGTACATTACATAGTGTAAATAATATATCCAAAATAAACTAAATATATATTACACACCCTATGTAAAATATCAAATATTACACCAAATACACATTATATAATTTACAAAAAATATCGGAAGGACACCAAATATATCGTATATACTGTACGTAAAATATCAAAAACTACAGTAAATATATTTCATATATTGTACATATAATATTAACTAAAAGTACACCAAATACATTTTATATACTGTAAATAAAATATCAAAAATTACAGTAAATATATATTACATACTATACATAAAATATCAAAAAGTACACCAAATATGTGTTATATATACTGTAAATAAACTATTAAAAACTACAGTAATTATATTCAATATACTGTACATAAAATATCAAAAATTACTCCAAATGTACATTTTATGGTGTAAATAAAATATCCAAAATACAGTAAATATATATTACACACCCTATGTAAAATATCCAAATTTACACCAAATATATATTATATAATTTACAAAAAATATCGGAAGGTCACCAAATATATCTTATATACTGTATGTAAAATATCAAAAAGTACAGTAAATATATTACATATATTGTACATATAATATTAACTAAAAGTACACCAAATACATTTTATATACTGTAAATAAAATATCAAAAATTACAGTAAATATATATTACATACTGTACATAAAATATCAAAAAGTACACCAAATATGTGTTATATATACTGTAAACTATCAAAAACTACAGTAATTATATTTAATATACTGTACATAAAATTTCAAAAATCACACCAAATGTATATTATATACCGTAAATAAAATATCAAAAAGGACAGTGAATATATATGACACACACTATGTAAAATATCAAAAACTACACCAAGTATATATTTTATAATTTACAATAAATATCAAAGGACACCAAATATATCTCATATACTGTACATAAAATATCAAAAAGTACAGTAAATATATTTCATATATTGTACATATAATATTAACTAAAAGTATACCAAATACATTTTATATACTGTAAATAAAATATCAAAAAGTACAGTAAATATATATTACATACTGTACATAAAATATCAAAAATTACACCAAACATGTGTTATATATACTGTAAATAAACTATCAAAAACTACAGTAATTATATTTAATATAATGTACATAAAATGTCAAAAATTACTCCAAATGTATATTATATAGTGTAAATAATATATCCAAAATACAGTAAATATATATTACACACCCTATATAAAATATCAAATATTACACCAAATATACATTATATAATTTACAAAAAATATCGGAAGGACACCAAATATATCCTATATACTGTACGTAAAATATCAAAAACTACAGTAAATATATTTCATATATTGTACATATAATATTAACTAAAAGTACACCAAATACACTTTATATACTGTAAATAAAATATCAAAAATTACAGTAAATATATATTACATACTATACATAAAATATCAAAAAGTACACCAAATATGTGTTATATATACTGTAAATAAACTATTAAAAACTACAGTAATTATATTTAATATACTGTACATAAAATATCAAAAATTACTCCAAATGTACATTATATGGTGTAAATAAAATATCCAAAATACAGTAAATATATATTACACACCCTATGTAAAATATCCAAATTTACACCAAATATATATTATATAATTTACAAAAAATATCGGAAGGTCACCAAATATATCTTATATACTGTATGTAAAATATCAAAAAGTACAGTAAATATATTACATATATTGTACATATAATATTAACTAAAAGTACACCAAATACATTTTATATACTGTAAATAAAATATCAAAAATTTCAGTAAATATATATTACATACTGTACATAAAATATCAAAAAGTACACCAAATATGTGTTATATATACTGTAAACTATCAAAAACTACAGTAATTATATTTAATATACTGTACATAAAATTTCAAAAATCACACCAAATATATATTATATACCGTAAATAAAATATCAAAAAGGACAGTGAATATATATGACACACACTATGTAAAATATCAAAAACTACACCAAGTATATATTTTATAATTTACAATAAATATCAAAGGACACCAAATATATCTCATATACTGTACATAAAATATCAAAAAGTACAGTAAGTATATTTCATATATTGTACATATAATATTAACTAAAAGTACACCAAATACATTTTATATACTGTAAATAAAATATCAAAAAGTACAGTAAATATATATTACATACTGTACATAAAATATCAAAAATTACACCAAACATGTGTTATATACACTGTAAATAAACTATCAAAAACTACAGTAATTATATTTAATATACTGTACATAAAATGTCAAAAATTACTCCAAATGTACATTATATAGTGTAAATAATATATCCAAAATACAGTAAATATATGTTACACACCCTATGTAAAATATCAAATATTACACCAAATATACATTATATAATTTACAAAAAATATCGGAAGGACACCAAATATATCCTATATACTGTACGTAAAATATCAAAAAGTACAGTAAATATATTTCATATATTGTACATATAATATTAACTAAAAGTACACCAAATACATTTTATATACTGTAAATAAAATATCAAAAAGTACAGTAAATATAAATTACATACGGTACATAAAATATCAAAAATTACACCAAACATGTGTTATATATACTGTAAATAAACTATCAAAAACTACAGTAATTATATTTAATATACTGTACATAAAATGTCAAAAATTACTCCAAATGTACATTATATAGTGTAAATAATATATCCAAAATACAGTAAATATATATTACACACCCTATGTAAAATATCAAATATTACACCAAATATACATTATATAATTTACAAAAAATATCGGAAGGACACCAAATATATCCTATATACTGTACGTAAAATATCAAAAACTACAGTAAATATATTTCATATATTGTACATATAATATTAACTAAAAGTACACCAAACACATTTTATATACTGTAAATAAAATATCAAAAAGTACAGTAAATATACATTACATACTGTACATAAAATATCAAAAATTACACCAAACATGTGTTATATCTACTGTAAATAAACTATCAAAATCTACAGTAATTATATTTAATATACTGTACATAAAATGTCAAAAATTACTCCAAATGTACATTACATAGTGTAAATAATATATCCAAAATAAACTAAATATATATTACACACCCTATGTAAAATATCAAATATTACACCAAATATACATTATATAATTTACAAAAAATATCGGAAGGACACCAAATATATCGTATATACTGTACGTAAAATATCAAAAACTACAGTAAATATATTTCATATATTGTACATATAATATTAACTAAAAGTACACCAAATACATTTTATATACTGTAAATAAAATATCAAAAATTACAGTAAATATATATTACATACTATACATAAAATATCAAAAAGTACACCAAATATGTGTTATATATACTGTAAATAAACTATTAAAAACTACAGTAATTATATTCAATATACTGTACATAAAATATCAAAAATTACTCCAAATGTACATTTTATGGTGTAAATAAAATATCCAAAATACAGTAAATATATATTACACACCCTATGTAAAATATCCAAATTTACACCAAATATATATTATATAATTTACAAAAAATATCGGAAGGTCACCAAATATATCTTATATACTGTATGTAAAATATCAAAAAGTACAGTAAATATATTACATATATTGTACATATAATATTAACTAAAAGTACACCAAATACATTTTATATACTGTAAATAAAATATCAAAAATTACAGTAAATATATATTACATACTGTACATAAAATATCAAAAAGTACACCAAATATGTGTTATATATACTGTAAACTATCAAAAACTACAGTAATTATATTTAATATACTGTACATAAAATTTCAAAAATCACACCAAATGTATATTATATACCGTAAATAAAATATCAAAAAGGACAGTGAATATATATGACACACACTATGTAAAATATCAAAAACTACACCAAGTATATATTTTATAATTTACAATAAATATCAAAGGACACCAAATATATCTCATATACTGTACATAAAATATCAAAAAGTACAGTAAGTATATTTCATATATTGTACATATAATATTAACTAAAAGTACACCAAATACATTTTATATACTGTAAATAAAATATCAAAAAGTACAGTAAATATATATTACATACTGTACATAAAATATCAAAAATTACACCAAACATGTGTTATATACACTGTAAATAAACTATCAAAAACTACAGTAATTATATTTAATATACTGTACATAAAATGTCAAAAATTACTCCAAATGTACATTATATAGTGTAAATAATATATCCAAAATACAGTAAATATATGTTACACACCCTATGTAAAATATCAAATATTACACCAAATATACATTATATAATTTACAAAAAATATCGGAAGGACACCAAATATATCCTATATACTGTACGTAAAATATCAAAAAGTACAGTAAATATATTTCATACATTGTACATATAATATTAACTAAAAGTACACCAAATACATTTTATATACTGTAAATAAAATATCAAAAAGTACAGTAAATATAAATTACATACTGTACATAAAATATCAAAAATTACACCAAACATGTGTTATATATACTGTAAATAAACTATCAAAAACTACAGTAATTATATTTAATATACTGTACATAAAATGTCAAAAATTACCCCAAATGTACATTATATAGTGTAAATAAAATATCCAAAATACAGTAAATATATATTACACACCCTATGTAAAATATCAAATATTACACCAAATATACATTATATAATTTACAAAAAATATCGGAAGGACACCAAATATATCCTATATACTGTACGTAAAATATCAAAAAGTACAGTAAATATATTTCATATATTGTACATATAATATTAACTAAAAGTACACCAAATACATTTTATATACTGTAAATAAAATATCAAAAATTACAGTAAATATATATTACATACTGTACATAAAATATCAAAAAGTACACCAAATATGTGTTATATATACTGTAAATAAACTATTAAAAACTACAGTAATTATATTCAATATACTGTACATAAAATATCAAAAATTACTCCAAATGTACATTATATGGTGTAAATAAAATATCCAAAATACAGTAAATATATATTACACACCCTATGTAAAATATCCAAATTTACACCAAATATATATTATATAATTTACAAAAAATATCGGAAGGTCACCAAATATATCTTATATACTGTATGTAAAATATCAAAAAGTACAGTAAATATATTACATATATTGTACATATAATATTAACTAAAAGTACACCAAATACATTTTATATACTGTAAATAAAATATCAAAAATTACAGTAAATATATATTACATACTGTACATAAAATATCAAAAAGTACACCAAATATGTGTTATATATACTGTAAACTATCAAAAACTACAGTAATTATATTTAATATACTGTACATAAAATTTCAAAAATCACACCAAATGTATATTATATACTGTAAATAAAATATCAAAAAGGACAGTGAATATATATGACACACACTATGTAAAATAACAAAAACTACACCAAGTATATATTTTATAATTTACAATAAATATCAAAGGACACCAAATATATCTCATATACTGTACATAAAATATCAAAAAGTACAGTAAATATATTTCATATATTGTACATGTAATAATAACTAAAAGTACACCAAATACATTTTATATACTGTAAATAAAATATCAAAAATTACAGTAACTATATATTACATACTGTACATAAAATATCAAAAATTACACCAAACATGTGTTATATATACTGTAAATAAACTATCAAAAACTACAGTAATTATATTTAATATACTGTACATAAAATGTCAAAAATTACTCCAAATGTACATTATATAGTGTAAATAATATATCCAAAATACAGTAAATATATATTACACACCCTGTGTAAAATATCAAATATTACACCAAATATACATTATATAATTTACAAAAAATATCGGAAGGACACCAAATATATCCTATATACTGTACGTAAAATATCAAAAACTACAGTAAATATATTTCATATATTGTACATATAATATTAACTAAAAGTACACCAAATACATTTTATATACTGTAAATAAAATATCAAAAATTACAGTAAATATATATTACATACTGTACATAAAATATCAAAAAGTACACCAAATATGTGTTATATATACTGTAAATAAACTATTAAAAACTACAGTAATTATATTCAATATACTGTACATAAAATATCAAAAATTACTCCAAATGTACATTATATGGTGTAAATAAAATATCCAAAATACAGTAAATATATATTACACACCCTATGTAAAATATCCAAATTTACACCAAATATATATTATATAATTTACAAAAAATATCGGAAGGTCACCAAATATATCTTATATACTGTATGTAAAATATCAAAAAGTACAGTAAATATATTACATATATTGTACATATAATATTAACTAAAAGTACACCAAATACATTTTATATACGGTAAATAAAATTTCAAAAATTACAGTAAATATATATTACATACTGTACATAAAATATCAAAAAGTACACCAAATATGTGTTATATATACTGTAAACTATCAAAAACTACAGTAATTATATTTAATATACTGTACATAAAATTTCAAAAATCACACCAAATGTATATTATATACCGTAAATAAAATATCAAAAAGGACAGTGAATATATATGACACACACTATGTAAAATATCAAAAACTACACCAAGTATATATTTTATAATTTACAATAAATATCAAAGGACACCAAATATATCTCATATACTGTACATAAAATATCAAAAAGTACAGTAAATATATTTCATATATTGTACATATAATATTAACTAAAAGTACACCAAATACATTTTATATACTGTAAATAAAATATCAAAAAGTACAGTAAATATATATTACATACTGTACATAAAATATCAAAAAGTACACCAAATATGTGTTATATATACTCTAAATAAACTATTAAAACTACAGTAATTATATTCAATATACTGTACATAAAATATCAAAAATTACTCCAAATGTACATTATATGGTGTAAATAAAATATCCAAAATACAGTAAATATATATTACACACCCTATGTAAAATATCCAAATTTACACCAAATATATATTATATAATTTACAAAAAATATCGGAAGGTCACCAAATATATCTTATATACTGTATGTAAAATATCAAAAAGTACAGTAAATATATTACATATATTGTACATATAATATTAACTAAAAGTACACCAAATACATTTTATATACTGTAAATAAAATATCAAAAATTTCAGTAAATATATATTACATACTGTACATAAAATATCAAAAAGTACACCAAATATGTGTTATATATACTGTAAACTATCAAAAACTACAGTAATTATATTTAATATACTGTACATAAAATTTCAAAAATCACACCAAATGTATATTATATACCGTAAATAAAATATCAAAAAGGACAGTGAATATATATGACACACACTATGTAAAATATCAAAAACTACACCAAGTATATATTTTATAATTTACAATATATATCAAAGGACACCAAATATATCTCATATACTGTACATAAAATATCAAAAAGTACAGTAAATATATTTCATATATTGTACATATAATATTAACTAAAAGTACACCAAATACATTTTATATACTGTAAATAAAATATCAAAAATTACAGTAAATATATATTACAAACTGTACATAAAATATCAAAAATTACACCAAACATGTGTTATATATACTGTAAATAAACTATCAAAAACTACAGCAATTATATTTAATATACTGTACATAAAATGTCAAAAATTACCCCAAATGTACATTATGTAGTGTAAATAATATATCCAAAATACAGTAAATATATATTACACACCCTATGTAAAATATCAAATATTACACCAAATATATATTATATAATTTACAAAAAATATCGGAAGGACACCAAATATATCCTATATACTGTACGTAAAATATCGAAAAGTACACTAAATATATTTCATATATTGTACATATAATATTAACTAAAAGTACACCAAATACATTTTATATACTGTAAATAAAATATCAAAAATTACAGTAAATATATATTACATACTGTACATAAAATATCAAAAAGTACACCAAATATGTGTTATATATACTGTAAATAAACTATTAAAAACTACAGTAATTATATTCAATATACTGTACATAAAATATCAAAAATTACTCCAAATGTACATTATATGGTGTAAATAAAATATCCAAAATACAGTAAATATATATTACACACCCTATGTAAAATATCCAAATTTACACCAAATATACATTATATAATTTACAAAAAATATCGGAAGGTCACCAAATATATCTTATATACTGTATGTAAAATCTCAAAAAGTACAGTAAATATATTACATATATTGTACATATAATATTAACTAAAAGTACACCAAATACATTTTATATACTGTAAATAAAATATCAAAAATTACAGTAAATATATATTACATACTGTACATAAAATATCAAAAAGTACACCAAATATGTGTTATATATACTGTAAACTATCAAAAACTACAGTAATTATATTTAATATACTGTACATAAAATTTCAAAAATCACACCAAATGTATATTATATACTGTAAATAAAATATCAAAAAGGACAGTGAATATATATGACACACACTATGTAAAATAACAAAAACTACACCAAGTATATATTTTATAATTTACAATAAATATCAAAGGACACCAAATATATCTCATATACTGTACATAAAATATCAAAAAGTACATTAAATATATTTCATATATTGTACATATAATAATAACTAAAAGTACACCAAATACATTTTATATACTGTAAATAAAATATCAAAAAGTACAGTAAATATATATTACATACTGTACATAAAATATCAAAAATTACACCAAACATGTGTTATATATACTGTAAATAAACTATCAAAAACTACAGTAATTATATTTAATATACTGTACATAAAATGTCAAAAATTACTCCAAATGTACATTATATAGGGTAAATAATATATCCAAAATACAGTAAATATATATTACACACCCTATGTAAAATATCAAATATTACACCAAATATACATTATATAATTTACAAAAAATATCGGAAGGACACCAAATATATCCTATATACTGTACGTAAAATATCAAAAACTACAGTAAATATATTTCATATATTGTACATATAACATTAACTAAAAGTACACCAAATACATTTTATATACTGTAAATAAAATATCAAAAATTACAGTAAATATATATTACATACTGTACATAAAATATCAAAAAGTACACCAAATATGTGTTATATATACTGTAAATAAACTATTAAAAACTACAGTAATTATATTCAATATGCTGTACATAAAATATCAAAAATTACTCCAAATGTACATTATATGGTGTAAATAAAATACCCAAAATACAGTAAATATATATTACACACCCTATGTAAAATATCCAAATTTACACCAAATATGTATTATATAATTTACAAAAAATATCGGTAGGGCACCAAATATATCTTATATACTGTATGTAAAATATCAAAAAGTACAGTAAATATATTACATATATTGTACATATAATATTAACTAAAAGTACACCAAGTACATTTTATATACTGTAAATAAAATATCAAAAATTACAGTAAATATATATTACATACTGTACATAAAATATCAAAAAGTACACCAAATATGTGTTATATATACTGTAAACTATCAAAAACTACAGTAATTATATTTAATATACTGTACATATAATTTCAAAAATCATACCAAATGTATATTATATACCGTAAATAAAATATCAAAAAGGACAGTGAATATATATGACACACACTATGTAAAATATCAAAAACTACACCAAGTATATATTTTATAATTTACAATAAATTTCAAAGGGCACCAAATATATCTCATATACTGTACATAAAATATCAAAAAGTACAGTAAATATATTTCATATATTGTACATATAATATTAACTAAAAGTACACCAAATACATTTTATATACTGTAAATAAAATGTCAAAAATTACAGTAAATATATATTACATACTATACATAAAATATCAAAAAGTACACCAAATATGTGTTATATATACTGTAAATAAACTATTAAAAACTACAGTAATTATATTCAATATACTGTACATACAATATCAAAAATTACTCCAAATGTACATTATATGGTGTAAATAAAATATCCAAAATACAGTAAATATATATTACACACCCTATGTAAAATATCCAAATTTACACCAAATATATATTATATAATTTACAAAAAATATCGGAAGGTCACCAAATATATCTTATATACTGTATGTAAAATATCAAAAAGTACAGTAAATATATTACATATATTGTACATATAATATTAACTAAAAGTACACCAAATACATTTTATATACTGTAAATAAAATATCAAAAATTACAGTAAATATATATTACATACTGTACATAAAATATCAAAAAGTACACCAAATATGTGTTATGTATACAGTAAACTATCATAAAATACAGTAATTATATTTAATATACTGTACATAAAATTTCAAAAATCACACCAAATGTATATTATATACCGTAAATAAAATATCAAAAAGGACAGTGAATATATATGACACACACTATGTAAAATATCAAAAACTACACCAAGTATATATTTTAAAATTTACAATAAATATCAAAGGACACCAAATATATCTCATATACTGTACATAAAATATCAACAAGTACAGTAAATATATTTCATATATTGTACATATAATATTAACTAAAAGTACACCAAATACATTTTATATACTGTAAATAAAATATCAAAAAGTACAGCAAATATACATTACATACTGTACATAAAATATCAAAAATTACACCAAACATGTGTTATATATACTGTAAATAAACTATCAAAAACTACAGTAATTATATTTAATATACTGTACATAAAATGTCAAAAATTACTCCAAATGTACATTATATAGTGTAAATAATATATCCAAAATACAGTAAATATATATTACACACCCTATGTAAAATATCAAATATTACACCAAATATACATTATATAATTTACAAAAAATATCGGAAGGACACCAAATATATCCTATATACTGTACGTAAAATATCAAAAACTACAGTAAATATATTTCATATATTGTACATATAATATTAACTAAAAGTACACCAAATACATTTTATATACTGTAAATAAAATATCAAAAAGTACAGTAAATATAAATTACATACTGTACATAAAATATCAAAAATTACACCAAACATGTGTTATATCTACTGTAAATAAACTATCAAAAACTACAGTAATTATATTTGATATACTGTACATAAAATGTCAAAAATTACTCCAAATGTACATTATATAGTGTAAATAATATATCCAAAATACAGTAAATATATATTACACACCCTATGTAAAATATCAAATATTACACCAAATATACATTATATAATTTACAAAAAATATCGGAAGGACACCAAATATATCCTATATACTGTACGTAAAATATCAAACAGTACAGTAAATATATTACATATAATGTACATATAATATTAACTGAAAGTACACCAAATACATTTTATATACTGTAAATAAAATATCAAAAATTACAGTAAATATATATTACATACTGTACATAAAATATCAAAAAGTACACCAAATATGTGTTATATATACTGTAAATAAACTATTAAAAACTACAGTAATTATATTCAATATACTGTACATACAATATCAAAAATTACTCCAAATGTACATTATATGGTGTAAATAAAATATCCAAAATACAGTAAATATATATTACACACCCTATGTAAAATATCCAAATTTACACCAAATATATATTATATAATTTACAAAAAATATCGGAAGTTCAACAAATATATCTTATATACTGTATGTAAAATATCAAAAAGTACAGTAAATATATTACATATATTGTACATATAATATTAACTAAAAGTACACCAAATACATTTTATATACTGTAAATAAAATATCAAAAATTACAGTAAATATATATTACATACTGTACATAAAATATCAAAAAGTACACCAAATATGTGTTATATATACTGTAAACTATCAAAAACTACAGTAATTATATTTAATATACTGTACATAAAATTTCAAAAATCACACCAAATGTATATTGTATACCGTAAATAAAATATCAAAAAGGACAGTGAATATATATGACACACACTATGTAAAATATCAAAAACTACACCAAGTATATATTTTATAATTTACAATAAATATCAAAGGACACCAAATATATCTCATATACTGTACATAAAATATCAAAAAGTACAGTAAATATATTTCATATATTGTACATATAATATTAACTAAAAGTACACCAAATACATTTTATATACTGTAAATAAAATATCAAAAAGTACAGTAAATATATATTACATACTGTACATAAAATATCAAAAATTACACCAAACATGTGTTATATATACTGTAAATAAACTATCAAAAACTACAGTAATTATATTTAATATACTGTACATAAAATGTCAAAAATTACTCCAAATGTACATTATATAGTGTAAATAATATATCCAAAATACAGTAAATATATATTACACACCCTATGTAAAATATCAAATATTACACCAAATATACATTATATAATTTACAAAAAATATCGGAAGGACACCAAATATATCCTATATACTGTACGTAAAATATCAAAAACTACAGTAAATATATTTCATATATTGTACATATAATATTAACTAAAAGTACACCAAACACATTTTATATACTGTAAATAAAATATCAAAAAGTACAGTAAATATACATTACATACTGTACATAAAATATCAAAAATTACACCAAACATGTGTTATATCTACTGTAAATAAACTATCAAAATCTACAGTAATTATATTTAATATACTGTACATAAAATGTCAAAAATTACTCCAAATGTACATTACATAGTGTAAATAATATATCCAAAATACACTAAATATATATTACACACCCTATGTAAAATATCAAATATTACACCAAATATACATTATATAATTTACAAAAAATATCGGAAGGACACCAAATATATCCTATATACTGTACGTAAAATATCAAAAACTACAGTAAATATATTTCATATATTGTACATATAATATTAACTAAAAGTACACCAAATACATTTTATATACTGTAAATAAAATATCAAAAAGTACAGTAAATATAAATTACATACTGTACATAAAATATCAAAAATTACACCAAACATGTGTTATATCTACTGTAAATAAACTATCAAAAACTACAGTAATTATATTTGATATACTGTACATAAAATGTCAAAAATTACTCCAAATGTACATTATATAGTGTAAATAATATATCCAAAATACAGTAAATATATATTACACACCCTATGTAAAATATCAAATATTACACCAAATATACATTATATAATTTACAAAAAATATCGGAAGGACACCAAATATATCCTATATACTGTACGTAAAATATCAAACAGTACAGTAAATATATTACATATAATGTACATATAATATTAACTGAAAGTACACCAAATACATTTTATATACTGTAAATAAAATATCAAAAATTACAGTAAATATATATTACATACTGTACATAAAATATCAAAAAGTACACCAAATATGTGTTATATATACTGTAAATAAACTATTAAAAACTACAGTAATTATATTCAATATACTGTACATACAATATCAAAAATTACTCCAAATGTACATTATATGGTGTAAATAAAATATCCAAAATACAGTAAATATATATTACACACCCTATGTAAAATATCCAAATTTACACCAAATATATATTATATAATTTACAAAAAATATCGGAAGTTCAACAAATATATCTTATATACTGTATGTAAAATATCAAAAAGTACAGTAAATATATTACATATATTGTACATATAATATTAACTAAAAGTACACCAAATACATTTTATATACTGTAAATAAAATATCAAAAATTACAGTAAATATATATTACATACTGTACATAAAATATCAAAAAGTACACCAAATATGTGTTATATATACTGTAAACTATCAAAAACTACAGTAATTATATTTAATATACTGTACATAAAATTTCAAAAATCACACCAAATGTATATTGTATACCGTAAATAAAATATCAAAAAGGACAGTGAATATATATGACACACACTATGTAAAATATCAAAAACTACACCAAGTATATATTTTATAATTTACAATAAATATCAAAGGACACCAAATATATCTCATATACTGTACATAAAATATCAAAAAGTACAGTAAATATATTTCATATATTGTACATATAATATTAACTAAAAGTACACCAAATACATTTTATATACTGTAAATAAAATATCAAAAAGTACAGTAAATATATATTACATACTGTACATAAAATATCAAAAATTACACCAAACATGTGTTATATATACTGTAAATAAACTATCAAAAACTACAGTAATTATATTTAATATACTGTACATAAAATGTCAAAAATTACTCCAAATGTACATTATATAGTGTAAATAATATATCCAAAATACAGTAAATATATATTACACACCCTATGTAAAATATCAAATATTACACCAAATATACATTATATAATTTACAAAAAATATCGGAAGGACACCAAATATATCCTATATACTGTACGTAAAATATCAAAAACTACAGTAAATATATTTCATATATTGTACATATAATATTAACTAAAAGTACACCAAACACATTTTATATACTGTAAATAAAATATCAAAAAGTACAGTAAATATACATTACATACTGTACATAAAATATCAAAAATTACACCAAACATGTGTTATATCTACTGTAAATAAACTATCAAAATCTACAGTAATTATATTTAATATACTGTACATAAAATGTCAAAAATTACTCCAAATGTACATTACATAGTGTAAATAATATATCCAAAATACACTAAATATATATTACACACCCTATGTAAAATATCAAATATTACACCAAATATACATTATATAATTTACAAAAAATATCGGAAGGACACCAAATATATCCTATATACTGTACGTAAAATATCAAAAACTACAGTAAATATATTTCATATATTGTACATATAATATTAACTAAAAGTACACCAAATACATTTTATATACTGTAAATAAAATATCAAAAATTACAGTAAATATATATTACATACTATACATTACATATCAAAAAGTACACCAAATATGTGTTATATATACTGTAAATAAACTATTAAAAACTACAGTAATTATATTCAATATACTGTACATAAAATATCAAAAATTACTCCAAATGTACATTATATGGTGTAAATAAAATATCCAAAATACAGTAAATATATATTACACACCGTATGTAAAATATCCAAATTTACACCAAATATATATTATATAATTTACAAAAAATATCGGAAGGTCACGAAATATATCTTATATACTTTATGTAAAATATCAAAAAGTACAGTAAATATATTACATATATTGTACATATAATATTAACTAAAAGTACACCAAATACATTTTATATACTGTAAATAAAATATCTAAAATTACAGTAAATATATATTACATACTGTACATAAAATATCAAAAAGTACACCAAATATGTGTTATGTATACTGTAAACTATCAAAAACTACAGTAATTATATTTAATATACTGTACATAAAATTTCAAAAATCACACCAAATGTATATTATATACCGTAAATAAAATATCAAAAAGGACAGTGAATATATATGACACACACTATGTAAAATATCAAAAACTACACCAAGTATATATTTTATAATTTACAATAAATATCAAAGGACACCAAATATATCTCATATACTGTACATAAAATATCAAAAAGTACAGTAAGTATATTTCATATATTGTACATATAATATTAACTAAAAGTACACCAAATACATTTTATATACTGTAAATAAAATATCAAAAAGTACAGTAAATATATATTACATACTGTACATAAAATATCAAAAATTACACCAAACATGTGTTATATATACTGTAAATAAACTATCAAAAACTACAGTAATTATATTTAATATACTGTACATAAAATGTCAAAAATTACTCCAAATGTACATTATATAGTGTAAGTAATATATCCAAAATACAGTAAATATATATTACACACCCTATGTAAAATATCAAATATTACACCAAATATACATTATATAATTTACAAAAAATATCGGAAGGACACCAAATATATCCTATATACTGTACGTAAAATATCAAAAAGTACAGTAAATATATTTCATATATTGTACATATAATATTAACTAAAAGTACACCAAATACATTTTATATACTGTAAATAAAATATCAAAAAGTACAGTAAATATAAATTACATACTGTACATAAAATATCAAAAATTACACCAAACATGTGTTATATATACTGTAAATAAACTATCAAAAACTACAGTAATTATATTTAATATACTGTACATAAAGTGTCAAAAATTACCCCAAATGTACATTATATAGTGTAAATAATATATCCAAAATACAGTAAATATATATTACACACCCTATGTAAAATATCAAATATTACACCAAATATATATTATATAATTTACAAAAAATATCGGAAGGACACCAAATATATCCTATATACTGTACGTAAAATATCGAAAAGTACACTAAATATATTTCATATATTGTACATATAATATTAACTAAAAGTACACCAAATACATTTTATATACTGTAAATAAAATATCAAAAATTACAGTAAATATATATTACATACTGTACATAAAATATCAAAAAGTACACCAAATATGTGTTATATATACTGTAAATAAACTATTAAAAACTACAGTAATTATATTCAATATACTGTATATAAAATATCAAAAATTACTCCAAATGTACATTATATGGTGTAAATAAAATATCCAAAATACAGTAAATATATATTACACACCCTATGTAAAATATCCAAATTTACACCAAATATATATTATATAATTTACAAAAAATATCGGAAGGTCACCAAATATATCTTATATACTGTATGTAAAATATCAAAAAGTACAGTAAATATATTACATATATTGTACATATAATATTAACTAAAAGTACACCAAATACATTTTATATACTGTAAATAAAATATCAAAAATTACAGTAAATATATATTACATACTGTAAATAAAATATCAAAAAGTACACCAAATATGTGTTATATATACTGTAAACTATCAAAAACTACAGTAATTATATTTAATACACTGTACATAAAATTTCAAAAATCACACCAAATGTATATTATATACTGTAAATAAAATATCAAAAAGGACAGTGAATATATATGACACACACTATGTAAAATAACAAAAACTACACCAAGTATATATTTTATAATTTACAATAAATATCAAAGGACACCAAATATATCTCATATACTGTACATAAAATATCAAAAAGTACAGTAAATATATTTCATATATTGTACATATAATAATAACTAAAAGTACACCAAATACATTTTATATACTGTAAATAAAATATCAAAAAGTACAGTAAATATATATTACATACTGTACATAAACTATCAAAAATTACACCAAACATGTGTTATATATACTGTAAATAAACTATCAAAAACTACAGTAATTATATTTAATATACTGTACATATAATTTCAAAAATCACACCAAATGTATATTATATACCGTAAATAAAATATCAAAAAGGACAGTGAATATATATGACACACACTATGTAAAATATCAAAAACTACAACAAGTATATATTTTATAATTTACAATAAATATCAAAGGGCACCAAATATATCTCATACACTGTACATAAAATATCAAAAAGTACAGTAAATATATTTCATATATTGTACATATAATATTAACTAAAAGTACACCAAATACATTTTATATACTGTAAATAAAATGTCAAAAATTACAGTAAATATATATTACATACTATACATAAAATATCAAAAAGTACACCAAATATGTGTTATATATACTGTAAATAAACTATTAAAAACTACAGTAATTATATTCAATATACTGTACATACAATATCAAAAATTACTCCAAATGTACATTATATGGTGTAAATAAAATATCCAAAATACAGTAAATATATATTACACACCCTATGTAAAATATCCAAATTTACACCAAATATATATTATATAATTTACAAAAAATATCGGAAGGTCACCAAATATATCTTATATACTGTATGTAAAATATCAAAAAGTACAGTAAATATATTACATGTATTGTACATATAATATTAACTAAAAGTACACCAAATACATTTTATATACTGTAAATAAAATATCAAAAATTACAGTAAATATATATTACATACTGTACATAAAATATCAAAAAGTACACCAAATATGTGTTATATATACAGTAAACTATCATAAAATACAGTAATTATATTTAATATACTGTACATAAAATTTCAAAAATCACACCAAATGTATATTATATACCGTAAATAAAATATCAAAAAGGACAGTGAATATATATGACACACACTATGTAAAATATCAAAAACTACACCAAGTATATATTTTATAATTTACAATAAATATCAAAGGACACCAAATATATCTCATATACTGTACATAAAATATCAACAAGTACAGTAAATATATTTCAAATATTGTACATATAATATTAACTAAAAGTACACCAAATACATTTTATATACTGTAAATAAAATATCAAAAAGTACAGTAAATATATATAACATACTGTACATAAAATATCAAAAATTACACCAAACATGTGTTATATATACTGTAAATAAACTATTAAAAACTACAGTAAGTATATTCAATGTACTGTACATAAAATATCAAAAATTACTCCAAATGTACATTATATGGTGTAAATAAAATATCCAAAATACAGTAAATATATATTACACACACTATGTAAAATATCCAAATTTACACCAAATATATATTCTATAATTTACAAAAAATATCGGAAGGTCACCAAATATATCTTATATACTGTATGTAAAATATCAAAAAGTACAGTAAATATATTACATATATTGTACATATAATATTAACTAAAAGTACACCAAATACGTTTTATATACTGTAAATAAAAGATCAAAAATTACAGTAAATATATATTACATACTGTACATAAAATATCAAAAAGTACACCAAATATGTGTTATATATACTGTAAACTATCAAAAACTACAGTAATTATATTTAATATACTGTACATAAAATTTCAAAAATCACACCAAATGTATATTATATACCGTAAATAAAATATCAAAAAGGACAGTGAATATATATGACACACACTATGTAAAATATCAAAAACTACACCAAGTATATATTTTATAATTTACAATAAATATCAAAGGACACCAAATATATCTCATATACTGTATGTAAAATATCAAAAAGTACAGTAAATATATTACATATATTGTACATATAATATTTACTAAAAGTACACCAAATACATTTTATATACTGTAAATAAAATATCAAAAAGTACAGTAAATATATATTACATAGTGTACATAAAATATCAAAAATTACACCAAACATGTGTTATATATACTGTAAATAAACTATCAAAAACTACAGTAATTATATTTAATATACTGTACATAAAATGTCAAAAATTACTCCAAATGTACATTATATAGTGTAAATAATATATCCAAAATACAGTAAATATATATTACACACCCTATGTAAAATATCAAATATTACACCAAATATACATTATATAATTTACAAAAAATATCGGAAGGACACCAAATATATCCTATATACTGTACGTAAAATATCAAAAACTACAGTAAATATATTTCATATATTGTACATATAATATTAACTAAAAGTACACCAAATACATTTTATATACTGTAAATAAAATATAAAAATTACAGTAAATATATATTACATACTATACATAAAATATCAAAAAGTACACCAAATATGTGTTATATATACTGTAAATAAACTATTAAAAACTACAGTAATTATATTCAATATACTGTACATAAAATATCAAAAATTACTCCAAATGTACTTTATATGGTGTAAATAAAATATCCAAAATACAGTAAATATATATTACACACCCTATGTAAAATATCCAAATTTACACCAAATATATATTATATAATTTACAAAAAATATCGGAAGGTCACCAAATATATCTTATATACTGTATGTAAAATATCAAAAAGTACAGTAAATATATTACATATATTGTACATATAATATTAACTAAAAGTACACCAAATTCATTTTATATACTGTAAATAAAATATCAAAAATTACAGTAAATATATATTACATACTGTACATAAAATATCAAAAATTACACCAAACGTGTTATATATACTGTAAATAAACTATCAAAAACTACAGTAATTATATTTAATATACTGTACATAAAATGTCAAAAATTACTCCCAATGTACATTATATAGTGTAAATAATATATCCAAAATACAGTAAATATATATTACACACCCTATGTAAAATATCAAATATTACACCAAATATACATTATATAATTTTCAAAAAATATCGGAAGGACACCAACTATATCCTATATACTGTACGTAAAATATCAAAAACTACAGTAAATATATTTCATATATTGTACATATAATATTAACTAAAAGTACACCAAATACATTTTATATACTGTAAATAAAATATCAAAAATTACAGTAAATATATATTACATACTATACATAAAATATCAAAAAGTACAGCAAATATGTGTTATATATACTGTAAATAAACTATTAAAAACTACAGTAATTATATTCAATATACTGTACATAAAATATCAAAAATTACTCCAAATGTACATTATATGGTGTAAATAAAATATCCAAGATACAGTAAATATATATTACACACCCTATGTAAAATATCCAAATTTACTCCAAATATATATTATATAATTTACAAAAAATATCGGAAGGTCACCAAATATATCTTATATACTGTATGTAAAATATCAAAAAGTACAGGAAATATATTACATATATTGTACATATAATATTAACTAAAAGTACACCAAATACATTTTATATACTGTAAATAAAATATCAAAAATTTCAGTAAATATATATTACATACTGTACATAAAATATCAAAAAGTACACCAAATATGTGTTATATATACTGTAAACTATCAAAAACTACAGTAATTATATTTAATATACTGTACATAAAATTTCAAAAATCACACCAAATGTATATTATATACCGTAAATAAAATATCAAAAAGGACAGTGAATATATATGACACAAACTATGTAAAATATCAAAAACTACACCAAGTATATATTTTATAATTTACAATAAATATCAAAGGACACCAAATATATCTCATATACTGTACATAAAATATCAAAAAGTACAGTAAGTATATTTCATATATTGTACATATAATATTAACTAAAAGTACACCAAATACATTTTATATACTGTAAATAAAATATCAAAAAGTACAGTAAATATATATTACATACTGTACATAAAATATCAAAAATTACACCAAACATGTGTTATATACACTGTAAATAAACTACCAAAAACTACAGTAATTATATTTAATATACTGTACATAAAATGTCAAAAATTACTCCAAATGTACATTATATAGTGTAAATAATATATCCAAAATACAGTAAATATATATTACACACCCTATGTAAAATATCAAATATTACACCAAATATACATTATATAATTTACAAAAAATATCGGAAGGACACCAAATATATCCTATATACTGTACGTAAAATATCAAAAAGTACAGTAAATATATTTCATATATTGTACATATAATATTAACTAAAAGTACACCAAATACATTTTATATACTGTAAATAAAATATCAAAAAGTACAGTAAATATAAATTACATACTGTACATAAAATATCAAAAATTACACCAAACATGTGTTATATATACTGTAAATAAACTATCAAAAACTACAGCAATTATATTTAATATACTGTACATAAAATGTCAAAAATTACCCCAAATGTACATTATATAGTGTAAATAATATATCCAAAATACAGTAAATATATATTACACACCCTATGTAAAATATCAAATATTACACCAAATATACATTATATAATTTACAAAAAATATCGGAAGGACACCAAATATATCCTATATACTGTACGTAAAATATCAAAAAGTACAGTAAATATATTTCATATATTGTACATATAATATTAACTAAAAGTACACCAAATACATTTTATATACTGTAAATAAAATATCAAAAATTACAGTAAATATATATTACATACTGTACATAAAATATCAAAAAGTACACCAAATATGTGCTATATATACTGTAAATAAACTATTAAAAACTACAGTAATTATATTCAATATACTGTACATAAAATATCAAAAATTACTCCAAATGTACATTATATGGTGTAAATAAAATATCCAAAATACAGTAAATATATATTACACACCCTATGTAAAATATCCAAATTTACACCAAATATATATTATATAATTTACAAAAAATATCGGAAGGTCACCAAATATATCTTATATACTGTATGTAAAATATCAAAAAGTACAGTAAATATATTACATATATTGTACATATAATATTAACTAAAAGTACACCAAATACATTTTATATACTGTAAATAAAATATCAAAAATTACAGTAAATATATATTACATACTGTACATAAATTATCAAAAAGTACACCAAATATGTGTTATATATACTGTAAACTATCAAAAACTACAGTAATTATATTTAATATACTGTACATAAAATTTCAAAAATCACACCAAATGTATATTATATACTGTAAATAAAATATCAAAAAGGACAGTGAATATATATGACACACACTATGTAAAATAACAAAAACTACACCAAGTATATATTTTATAATTTACAATAAATATCAAAGGACACCAAATATATCTCATATACTGTACATAAAATATCAAAAAGTACAGTAAATATATTTCATATATTGTACATGTAATAATAACTAAAAGTACACCAAATACATTTTATATACTGTAAATAAAATATCAAAAAGTACAGTAAATATATATTACATACTGTACATAAAATATCAAAAATTACACCGAACATGTGTTATATATACTGTAAATAAACTATCAAAAACTACAGTAATTATATTTAATATACTGTACATAAAATGTCAAAAATTACTCCAAATGTACATTATATAGTGTAAATAATATATCCAAAATACAGTAAATATATATTACACACCCTATGTAAAATATCAAATATTACACCAAATATACATTATATAATTTACAAAAAATTTCGGAAGGACACCAAATATATCCTATATACTGTACGTAAAATATGAAAAAGTACAGTAAATATATTTCATATATTATATATATAATATTAACTAAAAGTACACCAAATACATTTTATATACTGTAAATAAAATATCAAAAAGTACAGTAAATATATATTACATACTGTACATAAAATATCAAAAATTACACCAAACATGTGTTATATATACTGTAAATAAACTATCAAAAACTACAGTAATTATATTTAATATACTGTACATAAAATGTCAAAAATTACTCCAAATGTACATTATGTAGTGTAAATAATATATCCAAAATACAGTAAATATATATTACACACCCTATGTAAAATATCAAATATTACACCAAATATACATTATATAATTTACAAAAAATATCGGAAGGACACCAAATATATCCTATATACTGTACGTAAAATATCAAAAACTACAGTAAATATATTTCATATATTGTACATATAATATTAACTAAAAGTACACCAAACACATTTTATATACTGTAAATAAAATATCAAAAAGTACAGTAAATATACATTACATACTGTACATAAAATATCAAAAATTACACCAAACATGTGTTATGTCTACTGTAAATAAACTATCAAAATCTACAGTAATTATATTTAATATACTGTACATAAAATGTCAAAAATTACTCCAAATGTACATTACATAGTGTAAATAATATATCCAAAATACACTAAATATATATTACACACCCTATGTAAAATATCAAATATTACACCAAGTATACATTATATAATTTACAAAAAATATCGGAAGGACACCAAATATATCCTATATACTGTACGTAAAATATCAAAAAGTACAGTAAATATATTTCATATATTGTACATATAATATTAACTAAAGGTACACCAAATACATTTTATATACTGTAAATAAAATATCAAAAATTACAGTAAATATATATTACATACTGTACATAAAATATCAAAAAGTACACCAAATATGTGTTATATATACTGTAAATAAACTATTAAAAACTACAGTAATTATATTCAATATACTGTACATAAAATATCAAAAATTACTCCAAATGTACATTATATGGTGTAAATAAAATATCCAAAATACAGTAAATATATATTACACACCCTATGTAAAATATCCAAATTTACACCAAATATATATTATATAATTTACAAAAAATATCGGAAGGTCACCAATTATATCTTATATACTGTATGTAAAATATCAAAAAGTACAGTAAATATATTACATATATTGTACATATAATATTAACTAAAAGTACGCCAAATACATTTTATATACTGTAAATAAAATATCAAAAATTACAGTAAATATATATTACATACTGTACATAAAATATCAAAAAGTACACCAAATATGTGTTATATATACTGTAAACTATCAAAAACTACAGTAATTATATTTAATATACTGTACATAAAATTTCAAAAATCACACCAAATGTATATTATATACCGTAAATAAAATATCAAAAAGGACAGTGAATATATATGACACACACTATGTAAAATATCAAAAACTACACCAAGTATATATTTTATAATTTACAATAAATATCAAAGGACACCAAATATATCTCATATACTGTACATAAAATATCAAAAAGTACAGTAAATATATTTCATATATTGTACATATAATATTAACTAAAAGTACACCAAATACATTTTATATACTGTAAATAAACTATCAAAAAGTACAGTAAATATATATTACATACTGTACATAAAATATCAAAAATTACACCAAACATGTGTTATATATACTGTAAATAAACTATCAAAAACTACAGTAATTATATTTAATATACTGTACATAAAATGTCAAAAACTACTCCAAATGTACATTATATAGTGTAAATAATATATCCAAAATACAGTAAATATATATTACACACCCTATGTAAAATATCAAATATTACACCAAATATACATTATATAATTTACAAAAAATATCGGAAGGACACCAAATATATCCTATATACTGTACGTAAAATATCAAAAACTACAGTAAATATATTTCATATATTGTACATATAATATTAACTAAAAGTACACCAAATACATTTTATATACTGTAAATAAAATATCAAAAATTACAGTAAATATATATTACATACTATACATAAAATATCAAAAAGTACACCAAATATGTGTTATATATACTGTAAATAAACTATTAAAAACTACAGTAATTATATTTAATATACTGTACATAAAATATCAAAAATTACTCCAAATGTACATTATATGGTGTAAATAAAATATCCAAAATACAGTAAATATATATTACACACCCTATGTAAAATATCCAAATTTACACCAAATATATATTATATAATTTACAAAAAATATCGGAAGGTCACCAAATATATCTTATATACTGTATGTAAAATATCAAAAAGTACAGTAAATATATTACATATATTGTACATATAATATTAACTAAAAGTACACCAAATACATTTTATATACTGTAAATAAAATATCAAAAATTTCAGTAAATATATATTACATACTGTACATAAAATATCAAAAAGTACACCAAATATGTGTTATATATACTGTAAACTATCAAAAACTACAGTAATTATATTTAATATACTGTACATAAAATTTCAAAAACCACACCAAATGTATATTATATACCGTAAATAAAATATCAAAAAGGACAGTGAATATATATGACACACACTATGTAAAATATCAAAAACTACACCAAGTATATATTTTATAATTTACAATAAATATCAAAGGACACCAAATATATCTCATATACTGTACATAAAATATCAAAAAGTACAGTAAGTATATTTCATATATTGTACATATAATATTAACTAAAAGTACACCAAATACATTTCATATACTGTAAATAAAATATCAAAAAGTACAGTAAATATATATTACATACTGTACATAAAATATCAAAAATTACACCAAACATGTGTTATATACACTGTAAATAAACTATCAAAAACTACAGTAATTATATTTAATATAATGTACATAAAATGTCAAAAATTACTCCAAATGTACATTATATAGTGTAAGTAATATATCCAAAATACAGTAAATATATATTACAAACCCTATGTAAAATATCAAATATTACACCAAATATACATTATATAATTTACAAAAAATATCGGAAGGACACCAAATATATCGTATATACTGTACGTAAAATATCAAAAAGTACAGTAAATATATTTCATATATTGTACATATAATATTAACTAAAAGTACACCAAATACATTTTATATACTGTAAATAAAATATCAAAAAGTACAGTAAATATAAATTACATACTGTACATAAAATATCAAAAATTACACCAAACATGTGTTATATATACTGTAAATAAACTATCAAAAACTACAGTAATTATATTTAATATACTGTACATAAAATGTCAAAAATTACCCCTAATGTACATTATATAGTGTAAATAATATATCCAAAATACAGTAAATATATATTACACACCCTATGTAAAATATCAAATATTACACCAAATATACATTATATAATTTACAAAAAATATCGGAAGGACAACAAATATATCCTATATACTGTACGTAAAATATCGAAAAGTACAGTAAATATATTTCATATATTGTACATATAATATTAATTAAAAGTACACCAAATACATTTTATATACTGTAAATAAAATATCAAAAATTACAGTAAATATATATTACATACTGTACATAAAATATCAAAAAGTACACCAAATATGTGTTATATATACTGTAAATAAACTATTAAAAACTACAGTAATTATATTCAATATACTGTACATAAAATATCAAAAATTACTCCAAATGTACATTATATGGTGTAAATAAAATATCCAAAATACAGTAAATATATATTACACACCCTATGTAAAATATCCAAATTTACACCAAATATATATTATGTAATTTACAAAAAATATCGGAAGGTCACCAAATATATCTTATATACTGTATGTAAAATATCAAAAAGTACAGTAAATATATTACATATATTGTACATATAATATTAACTAAAAGTACACGAAATACATTTTATATACTGTAAATAAAATATCAAAAATTACAGTAAATATATATTACATACTGTACATAAAATATCAAAAAGTACACCAAATATGTGTTTTATATACTGTAAACTATCAAAAACTACAGTAATTATATTTAATATACTGTACATAAAATTTCAAAAACCACACCAAATGTATATTATATACCGTAAATAAAATATCAAAAAGGACAGTGAATATATATGACACACACTATGTAAAATATCAAAAACTACACCAAGTATATATTTTATAATTTACAATAAATATCAAAGGACACCAAATATATCTCATATACTGTACATAAAATATCAAAAAGTACAGTAAGTATATTTCATATATTGTACATATAATATTAACTAAAAGTACACCAAATACATTTTATATACTGTAAATAAAATATCAAAAAGTACAGTAAATATATATTACATACTGTACATAAAATATCAAAAATTACACCAAACATGTGTTATATACACTGTAAATAAACTATCAAAAACTACAGTAATTATATTTAATATAATGTACATAAAATGTCAAAAATTACTCCAAATGTACATTATATAGTGTAAGTAATATATCCAAAATACAGTAAATATATATTACACACCCTATGTAAAATATCAAATATTACACCAAATATACATTATAAAATTTACAAAAAATATCGGAAGGACACCAAATATATCCTATATACTGTACGTAAAATATCAAAAAGTACAGTAAATATATTTCATATATTGTACATATAATATTAACTAAAAGTACACCAAATACATTTTATATACTGTAAATAAAATATCAAAAAGTACAGTAAATATATATTACATACTGTACATAAAATATCAAAAATTACACCAAACATGTGTTATATATACTGTAAATAAACTATCAAAAACTACAGTAATTATATTTAATATACTGTACATAAAATGTCAAAAATTACTCCAAATGTACATTATATAGTGTAAATAATATATCCAAAATACAGTAAATATATATTACACACCCTATGTAAAATATCAAATATTACACCAAATATACATTATATAATTTACAAAAAATATCGGAAGGACACCAAATATATCCTATATACTGTACGTAAAATATCAAAAAGTACAGTAAATATATTTCATATATTGTACATATAATATTAACTAAAAGTACACCAAATACATTTTATATACTGTAAATAAAATATCAAAAAGTACAGTAAATATAAATTACATACTGTACATAAAATATCAAAAATTACACCAAACATGTGTTATATATACTGTAAATAAACTATCAAAAACTACAGTAATTATATTTAATATACTGTACATAAAATGTCAAAAATTACCCCAAATGTACATTATATAGTGTAAATAATATATCCAAAATACAGTAAATATATATTACACACCCTATGTAAAATATCAAATATTACACCAAATATACATTATATAATTTACAAAAAATATCGGAAGGACAAAAAATATATCCTATATACTGTACGTAAAATATCGAAAAGTACAGTAAATATATTTCATATATTGTACATATAATATTAACTAAAAGTACACCAAATACATTTTATATACTGTAAATAAAATATCAAAAATTACAGTAAATATATATTACATACTGTACATAAAATATCAAAAAGTACACCAAATATGTGTTATATATACTGTAAATAAACTATTAAAAACTACAGTAATTATATTCAATATACTGTACATAAAATATCAAAAATTACTCCAAATGTACATAATATGGTGTAAATAAAATATCCAAAATACAGTAAATATATATTACACACCCTATGTAAAATATCCAAATTTACACCAAATATATATTATATAATTTACAAAAAATATCGGAAGGTCACCAAATATATCTTATATACTGTATGTAAAATATCAAAAAGTACAGTAAATATATTACATATATTGTACATATAATATTAACTAAAAGTACACCAAATACATTTTATATACTGTAAATAAAATATCAAAAATTACAGTAAATATATATTACATACTGTACATAAAATATCAAAAAGTACACCAAATATGTGTTATATATACTGTAAACTATCAAAAACTACACTAATTATATTTAATATACTGTACATAAAATTTCAAAAATCACACCAAATGTATATTATATACCGTAAATAAAATATCAAAAAGGACAGTGAATATATATGACACACACTATGTAAAATATCAAAAACTACACCAAGTATATATTTTATAATTTACAATAAATATCAAAGGACACCAAATATATCTCATATACTGTACATAAAATATCAAAAAGTACAGTAAATATATTTCATATATTGTACATATAATATTAACTAAAAGTACACCAAATACATTTTATATACTGTAAATAAACTATCAAAAAGTACAGTAAATATATATTACATACTGTACGTAAAATATCAAAAATTACACCAAACATGTGTTATATATACTGTAAATAAACTATCAAAAACTACAGTAATTATATTTAATATACTGTACATAAAATGTCAAAAATTACTGCAAATGTACATTATATAGTGTAAATAATATATCCAATATACAGTAAATATATATTACACACCCTATGTAAAATATCAAATATTACACCAAATATACATTATATAATTTACAAAAAATATGGGAAGGACACCAAATATATCCTATATACTGTACGTAAAATATCAAAAACTACAGTAAATATATTTCATATATTGTACATATAATATTAACTAAAAGTACACCAAATACATTTTATATACTGTAAATAAAATATCAAAAATTACAGTAAATATATATTACATACTGTACATAAAATATCAAAAAGTACACCAAATATGTGTTATATATACTGTAAATAAACTATTAAAAACTACAGTAATTATATTCAATATACTGTACATAAAATATCAAAAATTACTCCAAATGTACATTATATGGTGTAAATAAAATATCCAAAATACAGTAAATATATATTACACACCCTATGTAAAATATCCAAATTTACACCAAATATATATTATATAATTTACAAAAAATATCGGAAGGTCACCAAATATATCTTATATACTGTATGTAAAATATCAAAAAGTACAGTAAATATATTACATATATTGTACATATAATATTAACTAAAAGTACACCAAATACATTTTATATACTGTAAATAAAATATCAAAAATTACAGTAAATATATATTACATACTGTACATAAAATATCAAAAAGTACACCAAATATGTGTTATATATACTGTAAACTATCAAAAACTACACTAATTATATTTAATATACTGTACATAAAATTTCAAAAATCACACCAAATGTATATTATATACCGTAAATAAAATATCAAAAAGGACAGTGAATATATATGACACACACTATGTAAAATATCAAAAACTACACCAAGTATATATTTTATAATTTACAATAAATATCAAAGGACACCAAATATATCTCATATACTGTTCATAAAATATCAAAAAGTACAGTAAATATATTTCATATATTGTACATATAATATTAACTAAAAGTACACCAAATACATTTTATATACTGTAAATAAACTATCAAAAAGTACAGTAAATATATATTACATACTGTACGTAAAATATCAAAAATTACACCAAACATGTGTTATATATACTGTAAATAAACTATCAAAAACTACAGTAATTATATTTAATATACTGTACATAAAATGTCAAAAATTACTCCAAATGTACATTATATAGTGTAAATAATATATCCAAAATACAGTAAATATATATTACACACCCTATGTAAAATATCAAATATTACACCAAATATACATTATATAATTTACAAAAAATATCGGAAGGACACCAAATATATCCTATATACTGTACGTAAAATATCAAAAAGTACAGTAAATATATTTCATATATTGTACATGTAATATTAACTAAAAGTACACCAAATACATTTTATATACTGTAAATAAAATATCAAAAAGTACAGTAAATATATATTACATACTGTACATAAAATATCAAAAATTACACCAAACATGTGTTATATATACTGTAAATAAACTATCAAAAACTACAGTAATTATATTTAATATACTGTACATAAAATGTCAAAAATTACTCCAAATGTACATTATATAGTGTAAATAATATATCCAAAATACAGTAAATATATATTACACACCCTATGTAAAATATCAAATATTACACCAAATATACATTATATAATTTACAAAAAATATCGGGAGGACACCAAATATATCCTATGTACTGTACGTAAAATATCAAAAACTACAGTAAATATATTTCATATATTGTACATATAATATTAACTAAAAGTACACCAAATACATTTTATATACTGTAAATAAAATATCAAAAATTACAGTAAATATATATTACATACTGTACATAAAATATCAAAAAGTACACCAAATATGTGTTATATATACTGTAAATAAACTATTAAAAACTACAGTAATTATATTCAATATACTGTACATAAAATATCAAAAGTTACTCCAAATGTACATTATATGGTGTAAATAAAATATCCAAAATACAGTAAATATATATTACACACCCTATGTAAAATATCCAAATTTACACCAAATATATATTATATAATTTACAAAAAATATCGGAAGGTCACCAAATATATCTTATATACTGTATGTAAAATATCAAAAAGTACAGTAAATATATTACATATATTGTACATATAATATTAACTAAAAGTACACCAAATACATTTTATATACTGTAAATAAAATATCAAAAATTACAGTAAATATATATTACATACTGTACATAAAATATCAAAAAGTACACCAAATATGTGTTATATATACTGTAAACTATCAAAAACTACACTAATTATATTTAATATACTGTACATAAAATTTCAAAAATCACACCAAATGTATATTATATACCGTAAATAAAATATCAAAAAGGACAGTGAATATATATGACACACACTATGTAAAATATCAAAAACTACACCAAGTATATATTTTATAATTTACAATAAATATCAAAGGACACCAAATATATCTCATATACTGTACATAAAATATCAAAAAGTACAGTAAATATATTTCATATATTGTACATATAATATTAACTAAAAGTACACCAAATACATTTTATATACTGTAAATAAACTATCAAAAAGTACAGTAAATATATATTACATACTGTACGTAAAATATCAAAAATTACACCAAACATGTGTTATATATACTGTAAATAAACTATCAAAAACTACAGTAATTATATTTAATATACTGTACATAAAATGTCAAAAATTACTCCAAATGTACATTATATAGTGTAAATAATATATCCAAAATACAGTAAATATATATTACACACCCTATGTAAAATATCAAATATTACACCAAATATACATTATATAATTTACAAAAAATATCGGAAGGACACCAAATATATCCTATATACTGTACGTAAAATATCAAAAACTACAGTAAATATATTTCATATATTGTACATATAATATTAACTAAAAGTACACCAAATACATTTTATATACTGTAAATAAAATATCAAAAATTACAGTAAATATATATTACATACTGTACATAAAATATCAAAAAGTACACCAAATATGTGTTATATATACTGTAAATAAACTATTAAAAACTACAGTAATTATATTCAATATACTGTACATAAAATATCAAAAATTACTCCAAATGTACATTATATGGTGTAAATAAAATATCCAAAATACAGTAAATATATATTACACACCCTATGTAAAATATCCAAATTTACACCAAATATATATTATATAATTTACAAAAAATATCGGAAGGTCACCAAATATATCTTATATACTGTATGTAAAATATCAAAAAGTACAGTAAATATATTACATATATGGTACATATAATATTAACTAAAAGTACACCAAATACATTTTATATACTGTAAATAAAATATCAAAAATTACAGTAAATATATATTACATACTGTACATAAAATATCAAAAAGTACACCAAATATGTGTTATATATACTGTAAACTATCAAAAACTACACTAATTATATTTAATATACTGTACATAAAATTTCAAAAATCACACCAAATGTATATTATATACCGTAAATAAAATATCAAAAAGGACAGTGAATATATATGACACACACTATGTAAAATATCAAAAACTACACCAAGTATATATTTTATAATTTACAATAAATATCAAAGGACACCAAATATATCTCATATACTGTACATAAAATATCAAAAAGTACAGTAAATATATTTCATATATTGTACATATAATATTAACTAAAAGTACACCAAATACATTTTATATACTGTAAATAAACTATCAAAAAGTACAGTAAATATATATTACATACTGTACGTAAAATATCAAAAATTACACCAAACATGTGTTATATATACTGTAAATAAACTATCAAAAACTACAGTAATTATATTTAATATACTGTACATAAAATGTCAAAAATTACTCCAAATGTACATTATATAGTGTAAATAATATATCCAAAATACAGTAAATATATATTACACACCCTATGTAAAATATCAAATATTACACCAAATATACATTATATAATTTACAAAAAATATCGGAAGGACACCAAATATATCCTATATACTGTACGTAAAATATCAAAAACTACAGTAAATATATTTCATATATTGTACATATAATATTAACTAAAAGTACACCAAATACATTTTATATACTGTAAATAAAATATCAAAAATTACAGTAAATATATATTACATACTATACATAAAATATCAAAAAGTACACCAAATATGTGTTATATATACTGTAAATAAACTATTAAAAACTACAGTAATTATATTCAATATACTGTACATAAAATATCAAAAATTACTCCAAATGTACATTATATGGTGTAAATAAAATATCCAAAATACAGTAAATATATATTACACACCCTATGTAAAATATCCAAATTTACACCAAATATATATTATATAATTTACAAAAAATATCGGAAGGTCACCAAATATATCTTATATACTGTATGTAAAATATCAAAAAGTACAGTAAATATATTACATATATTGTACATATAATATTAACTAAAAGTACACCAAATACATTTTATATACTGTAAATAAAATATCAAAAATTTCAGTAAATATATATTACATACTGTACATAAAATATCAAAAAGTACACCAAATATGTGTTATATATACTGTAAACTATCAAAAACTACAGTAATTATATTTAATATACTGTACATAAAATTTCAAAAATCACACCAAATGTATATTATATACCGTAAATAAAATATCAAAAAGGACAGTGAATATATATGACACACACTATGTAAAATATCAAAAACTACACCAAGTATATATTTTATAATTTACAATAAATATCAAAGGACACCAAATATATCTCATATACTGTACATAAAATATCAAAAAGTACAGTAAATATATTTCATATATTGTACAAATAATATTAACTAAAAGTACACCAAATACATTTTATATACTGTAAATAAAATATCAAAAATTACAGTAAATATATATTACATACTGTACATAAAATATCAAAAATTACACCAAACATGTGTTATATATACTGTAAATAAACTATCAAAAACTACAGCAATTATATTTAATATACTGTACATAAAATGTCAAAAATTACTCCAAATGTACATTATATAGTGTAAATAATATATCCAAAATACAGTAAATATATATTACACACCCTATGTAAAATATCAAATATTACACCAAATATACATTATATAATTTACAAAAAATATCGGAAGGACACCAAATATATCCTATATACTGTACGTAAAATATCAAAAACTACAGTAAATATATTTCATATATTGTACATATAACATTAACTAAAAGTACACCAAATACATTTTATATACTGTAAATAAAATATCAAAAATTACAGTAAATATATATTACATACTATACATAAAATATCAAAAAGTACACCAAATATGTGTTATATATACTGTAAATAAACTATTAAAAACTACAGTAATTATATTCAATATACTGTGCATAAAATATCAAAAATTACTCCAAATGTACATTATATGGTGTAAATAAAATATCCAAAATACAGTAAATATATATTACACACCGTATGTAAAATATACAAATTTACACCAAATATATATTATATAATTTACAAAAAATATCGGAAGGTCACCAAATATATCTTATATACTGTATGTAAAATATCAAAAAGTACAGTAAATATATTACATATATTGTACATATAATATTAACTAAAAGTACACCAAATACATTTTATATACTGTAAATAAAATATCAAAAAGTTCAGTAAATATATATTACATACTGTACATAAAATATCAAAAAGTACACCAAATATGTGTTATATATACTGTAAACTATCAAAAACTACAGTAATTATATTTAATATACTGTACATAAAATTTCAAAAATCACACCAAATGTATATTATATACCGTAAATAAAATATCAAAAAGGACAGTGAATATATATGACACACACTATGTAAAATATCAAAAACTACACCAAGTATATATTTTATAATTTACAATAAATATCAAAGGACACCAAATATATCTCATGTACTGTACATTAAATATCAAAAAGTACAGTAAATATATTTCATATATTGTACATATAATATTAACTAAAAGTACACCAAATACATTTTATATACTGTAAATAAACTATCAAAAAGTACAGTAAATATATATTACATACTGTACATAAAATATCAAAAATTACACCAAACATGTGTTATATATACTGTAAATAAACTATCAAAAACTACAGTAATTATATTTAATATACTGTACATAAAATGTCAAAAATTACTCCAAATGTACATTATATAGTGTAAATAATATATCCGAAATACAGTAAATATATATTACACACCCTATGTAAAATATCAAATATTACACCAAATATACATTATATAATTTACAAAAAATATCGGAAGGACACCAAATATATCCTATATACTGTACGTAAAATATCAAAAACTACAGTAAATATATTTCATATATTGTACATATAATATTAACTGAAAGTACACCAAATACATTTTATATACTGTAAATAAAATATCAAAAATTACAGTAAATATATATTACATACTGTACATAAAATATCAAAAAGTACACCAAATATGTGTTATATATACTGTAAATAAACTATTAAAAACTACAGTAATTATATTCAATATACTGTACATAAAATATCAAAAATTACTCCAAATGTACATTATATGGTGTAAATAAAATATCCAAAATACAGTAAATATATATTACACACCCTATGTAAAATATCCAAATTTACACCAAATATATATTATATAATTTACAAAAAATATCGGAAGGTCACCAAATATATCTTATATACTGTATGTAAAATATCAAAAAGTACAGTAAATATATTACATATATTGTACATATAATATTAACTAAAAGTACACCAAATACATTTTATATACTGTAAATAAAATATCAAAAATTACAGTAAATATATATTACATACTGTACATAAAATATCAAAAAGTACACCAAATATGTGTTATATATACTGTAAATGAATTATTAAAAACTACAGCAATTATATTTAATATACTGTACATAAAATGTCAAAAATTAATCCAAATGTACATTATATAGTGTAAATAATATATCCAAAATACAGTAAATATATATTACACACCCTATGTAAAATATCAAATATTACACCAAATATACATTATATAATTTACAAAAAATATCGGAAGGACACCAAATATATCCTATATACTGTACGTAAAATATCAAAAACTACAGTAAATATATTTCATATATTGTACATATAATATTAACTAAAAGTACACCAAATACATTTTATATACTGTAAATAAAATATCAAAAATTACAGTAAATATATATTACATACTGTACATAAAATATCAAAAAGTACACCAAATATGTGTTATATATACTGTAAATAAACTATTAAAAACTACAGTAATTATATTCAATATACTGTACATAAAATATCAAAAATTACTCCAAATGTACATTATATGGTGTAAATAAAATATCCAAAATACAGTAAATATATATTACACACCCTATGTAAAATATCCAAATTTACACCAAATATATATTATATAATTTACAAAAAATATCGGAAGGTCACCAAATATATCTTATATACTGTATGTAAAATATCAAAAAGTACAGTAAATATATTACGTATATTGTACATATACTATTAACTAAAAGTACACCAAATACATTTTATATACTGTAAATAAAATATCAAAAATTACAGTAAATATATATTACATACTGTACATAAAATATCAAAAAGTACACCAAATATCTGTTATATATACTGTAAACTATCAAAAACTACACTAATTATATTTAATATACTGTACATAAAATTTCAAAAATCACACCAAATGTATATTATATACCGTAAATAAAATATCAAAAAGGACAGTGAATATATATGACACACACTATGTAAAATATCAAAAACTACACCAAGTATATATTTTATAATTTACAATAAATATCAAAGGACACCAAATATATCTCATATACTGTACATAAAATATCAAAAAGTACAGTAAATATATTTCATATATTGTACATATAATATTAACTAAAAGTACACCAAATACATTTTATATACTGTAAATAAACTATCAAAAAGTACAGAAAATATATATTACATACTGTACGTAAAATATCAAAAATTACACCAAACATGTGTTATATATACTGTAAATAAACTATCAAAAACTACAGTAATTATATTTAATATACTGTACATAAAATGTCAAAAATTACTCCAAATGTACATTATATAGTGTAAATAATATATCCAAAATACAGTAAATATATATTACACACCCTATGTAAAATATCAAATATTACACCAAATATACATTATATAATTTACAAAAAATATCGGAAGGACACCAAATATATCCTATATACTGTACGTAAAATATCAAAAAGTACAGTAAATATATTTCATATATTGTACATATAATATTAACTAAAAGTACACCAAATACATTTTATATACTGTAAATAAAATATCAAAAAGTACAGTAAATATATATTACATACTGTACATAAAATATCAAAAATTACACCAAACATGTGTTATATATACTGTAAATAAACTATCAAAAACTACAGTAATTATATTTAATATACTGTACATAAAATGTCAAAAATTACTCCAAATGTACATTATATAGTGTAAATAATATATCCAAAATACAGTAAATATATATTACACACCCTATGTAAAATATCAAATATTACACCAAATATACATTATATAATTTACAAAAAATATCGGGAGGACACCAAATATATCCTATATACTGTACGTAAAATATCAAAAACTACAGTAAATATATTTCATATATTGTACATATAATATTAACTAAAAGTACACCAAATACATTTTATATACTGTAAATAAAATATCAAAAATTACAGTAAATATATATTACATACTGTACATAAAATATCAAAAAGTACACCAAATATGTGTTATATATACTGTAAATAAACTATTAAAAACTACAGTAATTATATTCAATATACTGTACATAAAATATCAAAAATTACTCCAAATGTACATTATATGGTGTAAATAAAGTATCCAAAATACAGTAAATATATATTACACACCCTATGTAAAATATACAAATTTACACCAAATATATATTATATAATTTACAAAAAATATCGGAAGGTCACCAAATATATCTTATATACTGTATGTAAAATATCAAAAAGTACAGTAAATATATTACATATATTGTACATATAATATTAACTAAAAGTACACCAAATACATTTTATATACTGTAAATAAAATATCAAAAATTACAGTAAATATATATTACATACTGTACATAAAATATCAAAAAGTACACCAAATATGTGTTATATATACTGTAAACTATCAAAAACTACACTAATTATATTTAATATACTGTACATAAAATTTCAAAAATCACACCAAATGTATATTATATACCGTAAATAAAATATCAAAAAGGACAGTGAATATATATGACACACACTATGTAAAATATCAAAAACTACACCAAGTATATATTTTATAATTTACAATAAATATCAAAGGACACCAAATATATCTCATATACTGTACATAAAATATCAAAAAGTACAGTAAATATATTTCATATATTGTACATATAATATTAACTAAAAGTACACCAAATACATTTTATATACTGTAAATAAAATATCAAAAAGTACAGTAAATATATATTACATACTGTACGTAAAATATCAAAAATTACACCAAACATGTGTTATATATACTGTAAATAAACTATCAAAAACTACAGCAATTATATTTAATATACTGTACATAAAATGTCAAAAATTACTCCAAATGTACATTATATAGTGTAAATAATATATCCAAAATACAGTAAATATATATTACACACCCTATGTAAAATATCAAATATTACACCAAATATACATTATATAATTTACAAAAAATATCGGAAGGACACCAAATATATCCTATATACTGTACGTAAAATATCAAAAACTACAGTAAATATATTTCATATATTGTACATATAACATTAACTAAAAGTACACCAAATACATTTTATATACTGTAAATAAAATATCAAAAATTACAGTAAATATATATTACATACTATACATAAAATATCAAAAAGTACACCAAATATGTGTTATATATACTGTAAATAAACTATTAAAAACTACAGTAATTATATTCAATATACTGTGCATAAAATATCAAAAATTACTCCAAATGTACATTATATGGTGTAAATAAAATATCCAAAATACAGTAAATATATATTACACACCCTATGTAAAATATCCAAATTTACACCAAATATATATTATATAATTTACAAAAAATATCGGAAGGTCACCAAATATATCTTATATACTGTATGTAAAATATCAAAAAGTACAGTAAATATATTACATATATTGTACATATAATATTAACTAAAAGTACACCAAATACATTTTATATACTGTAAATAAAATATCAAAAATACAGTAAATATATATTACATACTGTACATAAAATATCAAAAAGTACACCAAATATGTGTTATATATACTGTAAACTATCAAAAACTACAGTAATTATATTTAATATACTGTACATAAAATTTCAAAAATCACACCAAATGTATATTATATACCGTAAATAAAATATCAAAAAGGACAGTGAATATATATGACACACACTATGTAAAATATCAAAAACTACACCAAGTATATATTTTATAATTTACAATAAATATCAAAGGACACCAAATATATCTCATGTACTGTACATTAAATATCAAAAAGTACAGTAAATATATTTCATATATTGTACATATAATATTAACTAAAAGTACACCAAATACATTTTATATACTGTAAATAAACTATCAAAAAGTACAGTAAATATATATTACATACTGTAGATAAAATATCAAAAATTACACCAAACATGTGTTATATATACTGTAAATAAACTATCAAAAACTACAGTAATTATATTTAATATACTGTACATAAAATGTCAAAAATTACTCCAAATATACATTATATAGTGTAAATAATATATCCAAAATACAGTAAATATATATTACACACCCTATGTAAAATATCAAATATTACACCAAATATACATTATATAATTTACAAAAAATATCGGAAGGACACCAAATATATCCTATATACTGTACGTAAAATATCAAAAACTACAGTAAATATATTTCATATATTGCACATATAATATTAACTAAAAGTACACCAAATACATTTTATATACTGTAAATAAAATATCAAAAATTACAGTAAATATATAGTACATACTATACATAACATATCAATAAGTACACCAAATATGTGTTATATATACTGTAAATAAACTATCAAAAACTACAGTAATTATATTCAATATACTGTACATAAAATATCAAAAATTACTCCAAATGTACATTATATGGTGTAAATAAAATATCCAAAATACAGTAAATATATATTACACACCCTATGTAAAATATCCAAATTTACACCAAATATATATTATATAATTTACAAAAAATATCGGAAGGTCACCAAATATATCTTATATACTGTATGTAAAATATCAAAAAGTACAGTAAATATATTACATATATTGTACATATAATATTAACTAAAAGTACACCAAATACATTTTATATACTGTAAATAAAATATCAAAAATTACAGTAAATATATATTACATACTGTACATAAAATATCAAAAAGTACACCAAATATGTGTTATATATACTGTAAACTATCAAAAACTACAGTAATTATATTTAATATACTGTACATAAAATTTCAAAAATCACACCAAATGTGTATTATATACCGTAAATAAAATATCAAAAAGGACAGTGAATATATATGACACACACTATGTAAAATATCAAAAACTACACCAAGTATATATTTTATAATTTACAATAAATATCAAAGGACACCAAATATATCTCATGTACTGTACATTAAATATCAAAAAGTACAGTAAATATATTTCATATATTGTACATATAATATTAACTAAAAGTACACCAAATACATTTTATATACTGTAAATAAACTATCAAAAAGTACAGTAAATATATATTACATACTGTACATAAAATATCAAAAATTACACCAAACATGTGTTATATATACTGTAAATAAACTATCAAAAACTACAGTAATTATATTTAATATACTGTACATAAAATGTCAAAAATTACTCCAAATGTACATTATATAGTGTAAATAATATATCCAAAATACAGTAAATATATATTACACACCCTATGTAAAATATCAAATATTACAACAAATATACATTATATAATTTACAAAAAATATCGGAAGGACACCAAATATATCCTATATACTGTACGTAAAATATCAAAAACTACAGTAAATATATTTCATATATTGTACATATAATATTAACTAAAAGTACACCAAATACATTTTATATACTGTAAATAAAATATCAAAAATTACAGTAAATATATATTACATACTGTACATAAAATATCAAAAAGTACACCAAATATGTGTTATATATACTGTAAATAAACTATTAAAAACTACAGTAATTATATTCAATATACTGTACATAAAATATCAAAAATTACTCCAAATGTACATTATATGGTGTAAATAAAATATCCAAAATACAGTAAATATATATTACACACCCTATGTAAAATATCCAAATTTACACCAAATATATATTATATAATTTACAAAAAATATCGGAAGGTCACCAAATATATCTTATATACTGTATGTAAAATATCAAAAAGTACAGTAAATATATTACATATATTGTACATATAATATTAACTAAAAGTACACCAAATACATTTTATATACTGTAAATAAAATATCAAAAATTACAGTAAATATATATTACATACTGTACATAAAATATCAAAAAGTACACCAAATATGTGTTATATATACTGTAAATGAATTATTAAAAACTACAGCAATTATATTTAATATACTGTACATAAAATGTCAAAAATTACTCCAAATGTACATTATATAGTGTAAATAATATATCCAAAATACAGTAAATATATATTACACACCCTATGTAAAATATCAAATATTACACCAAATATACATTATATAATTTACAAAAAATATCGGAAGGACACCAAATACATCCTATATACTGTACGTAAAATATCAAAAACTACAGTAAATATATTTCATATATTGTACATATAATATTAACTAAAAGTACACCAAATACATTTTATATACTGTAAATAAAATATCAAAAATTACAGTAAATATATATTACATACTGTACATAAAATATCAAAAAGTACACCAAATATGTGTTATATATACTGTAAATAAACTAATAAAAACTACAGTAATTATATTCAATATACTGTACATAAAATATCAAAAATTACTCCAAATGTACATTATATGGTGTAAATAAAATATCCAAAATACAGTAAATATATATTACACACCCTATGTAAAATATCCAAATTTACACCAAATATATATTATATAATTTACAAAAAATATCGGAAGGTCACCAAATATATCTTATATACTGTATGTAAAATATCAAAAAGTACAGTAAATATATTACATATATTGTACATATACTATTAACTAAAAGTACACCAAATACATTTTATATACTGTAAATAAAATATCAAAAATTACAGTAAATATATATTACATACTGTACATAAAATATCAAAAAGTACACCAAATATCTGTTATATATACTGTAAACTATCAAAAACTACACTAATTATATTTAATATACTGTACATAAAATTTCAAAAATCACACCAAATGTATATTATATACCGTAAATAAAATATCAAAAAGGACAGTGAATATATATGACACACACTATGTAAAATATCAAAAACTACACCAAGTATATATTTTATAATTTACAATAAATATCAAAGGACACCAAATATATCTCATATACTGTACATAAAATATCAAAAAGTACAGTAAATATATTTCATAAATTGTACATATAATATTAACTAAAAGTACACCAAATACATTTTATATACTGTAAATAAACTATCAAAAAGTACAGAAAATATATATTACATACTGTACGTAAAATATCAAAAATTACACCAAACATGTGTTATATATACTGTAAATAAACTATCAAAAACTACAGTAATTATATTTAATATACTGTACATAAAATGTCAAAAATTACTCCAAATGTACATTATATAGTGTAAATAATATATCCAAAATACAGTAAATATATATTACACACCCTATGTAAAATATCAAATATTACACCAAATATACATTATATAATTTACAAAAAATATCGGAAGGACACCAAATATATCCTATATACTGTACGTAAAATATCAAAAAGTACAGTAAATATATTTCATATATTGTACATATAATATTAACTAAAAGTACACCAAATACATTTTATATACTGTAAATAAAATATCAAAAATTACAGTAAATATATATTACATACTGTACATAAAATATCAAAAATTACACCAAACATGTGTTATATATACTGTAAATAAACTATCAAAAACTACAGTAATTATATTTAATATACTGTACATAAAATGTCAAAAATTACTCCAAATGTACATTATATAGTGTAAATAATATATCCAAAATACAGTAAATATATATTACACACCCTATGTAAAATATCAAATATTACACCAAATATACATTATATAATTTACAAAAAATATCGGGAGGACACCAAATATATCCTATATACTGTACGTAAAATATCAAAAACTACAGTAAATATATTTCATATATTGTACATATAATATTAACTAAAAGTACACCAAATACATTTTATATACTGTAAATAAAATATCAAAAATTACAGTAAATATATATTACATACTGTACATAAAATATCAAAAAGTACACCAAATATGTGTTATATATACTGTAAACTATCAAAAACTACACTAATTATATTTAATATACTGTACATAAAATTTCAAAAATCACACCAAATGTATATTATATACCGTAAATAAAATATCAAAAAGGACAGTGAATATATATGACACACACTATGTAAAATATCAAAAACTACACCAAGTATATATTTTATAATTTACAATAAATATCAAAGGACACCAAATATATCTCATATACTGTACATAAAATATCAAAAAGTACAGTAAATATATTTCATATATTGTACATATAATATTAACTAAAAGTACACCAAATACATTTTATATACTGTAAATAAACTATCAAAAAGTACAGTAAATATATATTACATACTGTACGTAAAATATCAAAAATTACACCAAACATGTGTTATATATACTGTAAATAAACTATCAAAAACTACAGTAATTATATTTAATATACTGTACATAAAATGTCAAAAATTACTCCAAATGTACATTATATAGTGTAAATAATATATCCAAAATACAGTAAATATATATTACACACCCTATGTAAAATATCAAATATTACACCAAATATACATTATATAATTTACAAAAAATATCGGAAGGACACCATATATATCCTATATACTGTACGTAAAATATCAAAAACTACAGTAAATATATTTCATATATTGTACATATAATATTAACTAAAAGTACACCAAATACATTTTATATACTGTAAATAAAATATCAAAAATTACAGTAAATATATATTACATACTGTACATAAAATATCAAAAAGTACACCAAATATGTGTTATATATACTGTAAATAAACTATTAAAAACTACAGTAATTATATTCAATATACTGTACATAAAATATCAAAAATTACTCCAAATGTACATTATATGGTGTAAATAAAATATCCAAAATACAGTAAATATATATTACACACCCTATGTAAAATATCCAAATTTACACCAAATATATATTATATAATTTACAAAAAATATCGGAAGGTCACCAAATATATCTTATATACTGTATGTAAAATATCAAAAAGTACAGTAAATATATTACATATATTGTACATATAATATTAACTAAAAGTACACCAAATACATTTTATATACTGTAAATAAAATATCAAAAATTACAGTAAATATATATTACATACTGTACATAAAATATCAAAAAGTACACCAAATATGTGTTATATATACTGTAAACTATCAAAAACTACACTAATTATATTTAATATACTGTACATAAAATTTCAAAAATCACACCAAATGTATATTATATACCGTAAATAAAATATCAAAAAGGACAGTGAATATATATGACACACACTATGTAAAATATCAAAAACTACACCAAGTATATATTTTATAATTTACAATAAATATCAAAGGACACCAAATATATCTCATATACTGTACATAAAATATCAAAAAGTACAGTAAATATATTTCATAAATTGTACATATAATATTAACTAAAAGTACACCAAATACATTTTATATACTGTAAATAAACTATCAAAAAGTACAGTAAATATATATTACATACTGTACGTAAAATATCAAAAATTACACCAAACATGTGTTATATATACTGTAAATAAACTATCAAAAACTACAGTAATTATATTTAATATACTGTACATAAAATGTCAAAAATTACTCCAAATGTACATTATATAGTGTAAATAATATATCCAAAATACAGTAAATATATATTACACACCCTATGTAAAATATCAAATATTACACCAAATATACATTATATAATTTACAAAAAATATCGGAAGGACACCAAATATATCCTATATACTGTACGTAAAATATCAAAAACTACAGTAAATATATTTCATATATTGTACATATAATATTAACTAAAAGTACACCAAATACATTTTATATACTGTAAATAAAATATCAAAAATTACAGTAAATATATATTACATACTATACATAAAATATCAAAAAGTACACCAAATATGTGTTATATATACTGTAAATAAACTATTAAAATCTACAGTAATTATATTCAATATACTGTACATAAAATATCAAAAATTACTCCAAATGTACATTATATGGTGTAAATAAAATATCCAAAATACAGTAAATATATATTACACACCCTATGTAAAATATCCAAATTTACACCAAATATATATTATATAATTTACAAAAAATATCGGAAGGTCACCAAATATATCTTATATACTGTATGTAAAATATCAAAAAGTACAGTAAATATATTACATATATTGTACATATAATATTAACTAAAAGTACACCAAATACATTTTATATACTGTAAATAAAATATCAAAAATTTCAGTAAATATATATTACATACTGTACATAAAATATCAAAAAGTACACCAAATATGTGTTATATATACTGTAAACTATCAAAAACTACAGTAATTATATTTAATATACTGTACATAAAATTTCAAAAATCACACCAAATGTATATTATATACCGTAAATAAAATATCAAAAAGGACAGTGAATATATATGACACACACTATGTAAAATATCAAAAACTACACCAAGTATATATTTTATAATTTACAATAAATATCAAAGGACACCAAATATATCTCATATACTGTACATAAAATATCAAAAAGTACAGTAAATATATTTCATATATTGTACAAATAATATTAACTAAAAGTACACCAAATACATTTTATATACTGTAAATAAAATATCAAAAATTACAGTAAATATATATTACATACTGTACATAAAATATCAAAAATTACACCAAACATGTGTTATATATACTGTAAATAAACTATCAAAAACTACAGCAATTATATTTAATATACTGTACATAAAATGTCAAAAATTACTCCAAATGTACATTATATAGTGTAAATAATATATCCAAAATACAGTAAATATATATTACACACCCTATGTAAAATATCAAATATTACACCAAATATACATTATATAATTTACAAAAAATATCGGAAGGACACCAAATATATCCTATATACTGTACGTAAAATATCAAAAACTACAGTAAATATATTTCATATATTGTACATATAACATTAACTAAAAGTACACCAAATACATTTTATATACTGTAAATAAAATATCAAAAATTACAGTAAATATATATTACATACTATACATAAAATATCAAAAAGTACACCAAATATGTGTTATATATACTGTAAATAAACTATTAAAAACTACAGTAATTATATTCAATATACTGTGCATAAAATATCAAAAATTACTCCAAATGTACATTATATGGTGTAAATAAAATATCCAAAATACAGTAAATATATATTACACACCGTATGTAAAATATACAAATTTACACCAAATATATATTATATAATTTACAAAAAATATCGGAAGGTCACCAAATATATCTTATATACTGTATGTAAAATATCAAAAAGTACAGTAAATATATTACATATATTGTACATATAATATTAACTAAAAGTACACCAAATACATTTTATATACTGTAAATAAAATATCAAAAAGTACAGTAAATATATATTACATACTGTACATAAAATATCAAAAAGTACACCAAATATGTGTTATATATACTGTAAACTATCAAAAACTACAGTAATTATATTTAATATACTGTACATAAAATTTCAAAAATCACACCAAATGTATATTATATACCGTAAATAAAATATCAAAAAGGACAGTGAATATATATGACACACACTATGTAAAATATCAAAAACTACACCAAGTATATATTTTATAATTTACAATAAATATCAAAGGACACCAAATATATCTCATGTACTGTACATTAAATATCAAAAAGTACAGTAAATATATTTCATATATTGTACATATAATATTAACTAAAAGTACACCAAATACATTTTATATACTGTAAATAAACTATCAAAAAGTACAGTAAATATATATTACATACTGTACATAAAATATCAAAAATTACACCAAACATGTGTTATATATACTGTAAATAAACTATCAAAAACTACAGTAATTATATTTAATATACTGTACATAAAATGTCAAAAATTACTCCAAATGTACATTATATAGTGTAAATAATATATCCAAAATACAGTAAATATATATTACACACCCTATGTAAAATATCAAATATTACACCAAATATACATTATATAATTTACAAAAAATATCGGAAGGACACCAAATATATCCTATATACTGTACGTAAAATATCAAAAACTACAGTAAATATATTTCATATATTGTACATATAATATTAACTGAAAGTACACCAAATACATTTTATATACTGTAAATAAAATATCAAAAATTACAGTAAATATATATTACATACTGTACATAAAATATCAAAAAGTACACCAAATATGTGTTATATATACTGTAAATAAACTATTAAAAACTACAGTAATTATATTCAATATACTGTACATAAAATATCAAAAATTACTCCAAATGTACATTATATGGTGTAAATAAAATATCCAAAATACAGTAAATATATATTACACACCCTATGTAAAATATCCAAATTTACACCAAATATATATTATATAATTTACAAAAAATATCGGAAGGTCACCAAATATATCTTATATACTGTATGTAAAATATCAAAAAGTACAGTAAATATATTACATATATTGTACATATAATATTAACTAAAAGTACACCAAATACATTTTATATACTGTAAATAAAATATCAAAAATTACAGTAAATATATATTACATACTGTACATAAAATATCAAAAAGTACACCAAATATGTGTTATATATACTGTAAATGAATTATTAAAAACTACAGCAATTATATTTAATATACTGTACATAAAATGTCAAAAATTAATCCAAATGTACATTATATAGTGTAAATAATATATCCAAAATACAGTAAATATATATTACACACCCTATGTAAAATATCAAATATTACACCAAATATACATTATATAATTTACAAAAAATATCGGAAGGACACCAAATATATCCTATATACTGTACGTAAAATATCAAAAACTACAGTAAATATATTTCATATATTGTACATATAATATTAACTAAAAGTACACCAAATACATTTTATATACTGTAAATAAAATATCAAAAATTACAGTAAATATATATTACATACTGTACATAAAATATCAAAAAGTACACCAAATATGTGTTATATATACTGTAAATAAACTATTAAAAACTACAGTAATTATATTCAATATACTGTACATAAAATATCAAAAATTACTCCAAATGTACATTATATGGTGTAAATAAAATATCCAAAATACAGTAAATATATATTACACACCCTATGTAAAATATCCAAATTTACACCAAATATATATTATATAATTTACAAAAAATATCGGAAGGTCACCAAATATATCTTATATACTGTATGTAAAATATCAAAAAGTACAGTAAATATATTACGTATATTGTACATATACTATTAACTAAAAGTACACCAAATACATTTTATATACTGTAAATAAAATATCAAAAATTACAGTAAATATATATTACATACTGTACATAAAATATCAAAAAGTACACCAAATATCTGTTATATATACTGTAAACTATCAAAAACTACACTAATTATATTTAATATACTGTACATAAAATTTCAAAAATCACACCAAATGTATATTATATACCGTAAATAAAATATCAAAAAGGACAGTGAATATATATGACACACACTATGTAAAATATCAAAAACTACACCAAGTATATATTTTATAATTTACAATAAATATCAAAGGACACCAAATATATCTCATATACTGTACATAAAATATCAAAAAGTACAGTAAATATATTTCATATATTGTACATATAATATTAACTAAAAGTACACCAAATACATTTTATATACTGTAAATAAACTATCAAAAAGTACAGAAAATATATATTACATACTGTACGTAAAATATCAAAAATTACACCAAACATGTGTTATATATACTGTAAATAAACTATCAAAAACTACAGTAATTATATTTAATATACTGTACATAAAATGTCAAAAATTACTCCAAATGTACATTATATAGTGTAAATAATATATCCAATATACAGTAAATATATATTACACACCCTATGTAAAATATCAAATATTACACCAAATATACATTATATAATTTACAAAAAATATCGGAAGGACACCAAATATATCCTATATACTGTACGTAAAATATCAAAAAGTACAGTAAATATATTTCATATATTGTACATATAATATTAACTAAAAGTACACCAAATACATTTTATATACTGTAAATAAAATATCAAAAAGTACAGTAAATATATATTACATACTGTACATAAAATATCAAAAATTACACCAAACATGTGTTATATATACTGTAAATAAACTATCAAAAACTACAGTAATTATATTTAATATACTGTACATAAAATGTCAAAAATTACTCCAAATGTACATTATATAGTGTAAATAATATATCCAAAATACAGTAAATATATATTACACACCCTATGTAAAATATCAAATATTACACCAAATATACATTATATAATTTACAAAAAATATCGGGAGGACACCAAATATATCCTATATACTGTACGTAAAATATCAAAAACTACAGTAAATATATTTCATATATTGTACATATAATATTAACTAAAAGTACACCAAATACATTTTATATACTGTAAATAAAATATCAAAAATTACAGTAAATATATATTACATACTGTACATAAAATATCAAAAAGTACACCAAATATGTGTTATATATACTGTAAATAAACTATTAAAAACTACAGTAATTACATTCAATATACTGTACATAAAATATCAAAAATTACTCCAAATGTACATTATATGGTGTAAATAAAGTATCCAAAATACAGTAAATATATATTACACACCCTATGTAAAATATACAAATTTACACCAAATATATATTATATAATTTACAAAAAATATCGGAAGGTCACCAAATATATCTTATATACTGTATGTAAAATATCAAAAAGTACAGTAAATATATTACATATATTGTACATATAATATTAACTAAAAGTACACCAAATACATTTTATATACTGTAAATAAAATATCAAAAATTACAGTAAATATATATTACATACTGTACATAAAATATCAAAAAGTACACCAAATATGTGTTATATATACTGTAAACTATCAAAAACTACACTAATTATATTTAATATACTGTACATAAAATTTCAAAAATCACACCAAATGTATATTATATACCGTAAATAAAATATCAAAAAGGACAGTGAATATATATGACACACACTATGTAAAATATCAAAAACTACACCAAGTATATATTTTATAATTTACAATAAATATCAAAGGACACCAAATATATCTCATATACTGTACATAAAATATCAAAAAGTACAGTAAATATATTTCATATATTGTACATATAATATTAACTAAAAGTACACCAAATACATTTTATATACTGTAAATAAAATATCAAAAAGTACAGTAAATATATATTACATACTGTACGTAAAATATCAAAAATTACACCAAACATGTGTTATATATACTGTAAATAAACTATCAAAAACTACAGTAATTATATTTAATATACTGTACATAAAATGTCAAAAATTACTCCAAATGTACATTATATAGTGTAAATAATATATCCAAAATACAGTAAATATATATTACACACCCTATGTAAAATATCAAATATTACACCAAATATACATTATATAATTTACAAAAAATATCGGAAGGACACCAAATATATCCTATATACTGTACGTAAAATATCAAAAACTACAGTAAATATATTTCATATATTGTACATATAATATTAACTAAAAGTACACCAAATACATTTTATATACTGTAAATAAAATATCAAAAATTACAGTAAATATATATTACATACTATACATAAAATATCAAAAAGTACACCAAATATGTGTTATATATACTGTAAATAAACTATTAAAAACTACAGTAATTATATTCAATATACTGTACATAAAATATCAAAAATTACTCCAAATGTACATTATATGGTGTAAATAAAATATCCAAAATACAGTAAATATATATTACACACCCTATGTAAAATATCCAAATTTACACCAAATATATATTATATAATTTACAAAAAATATCGGAAGGTCACCAAATATATCTTATATACTGTATGTAAAATATCAAAAAGTACAGTAAATATATTACATATATTGTACATATAATATTAACTAAAAGTACACCAAATACATTTTATATACTGTAAATAAAATATCAAAAATTACAGTAAATATATATTACATACTGTACATAAAATATCAAAAAGTACACCAAATATGTGTTATATATACTGTAAACTATCAAAAACTACAGTAATTATATTTAATATACTGTACATAAAATTTCAAAAATCACACCAAATGTATATTATATACCGTAAATAAAATATCAAAAAGGACAGTGAATATATATGACACACACTATGTAAAATATCAAAAACTACACCAAGTATATATTTTATAATTTACAATAAATATCAAAGGACACCAAATATATCTCATATACTGTACATAAAATATCAAAAAGTACAGTAAATATATTTCATATATTGTACATATAATATTAACTAAAAGTACACCAAATACATTATATATACTGTAAATAAAATATCAAAAATTACAGTAAATATATATTACATACTGTACATAAAATATCAAAAATTACACCAAACATGTGTTATATATACTGTAAATAAACTATCAAAAACTACAGCAATTATATTTAATATACTGTACATAAAATGTCAAAAATTACTCCAAATGTACATTAAATAGTGTAAATAATATATCCAAAATACAGTAAATATATATTACACACCCTATGTAAAATATCAAATATTACACCAAATATACATTATATAATTTACAAAAAATATCAGAAGGACACCAAATATATCCTATATACTGTACGTAAAATATCAAAAACTACAGTAAATATATTTCATATATTGTACATATAACATTAACTAAAAGTACACCAAATACATTTTATATACTGTAAATAAAATATCAAAAATTACAGTAAATATATATTACATACTATACATAAAATATCAAAAAGTACACCAAATATGTGTTATATATACTGTAAATAAACTATTAAAAACTACAGTAATTATATTCAATATACTGTGCATAAAATATCAAAAATTACTCCAAATGTACATTATATGGTGTAAATAAAATATCCAAAATACAGTAAATATATATTACACACGCTATGTAAAATATCCAAATTTACACCAAATATATATTATATAATTTACAAAAAATATCGGAAGGTCACCAAATATATCTTATATACTGTATGTAAAATATCAAAAAGTACAGTAAATATATTACATATATTGTACATATAATATTAACTAAAAGTACACCAAATACATTTTATATACTGTAAATAAAATATCAAAAATACAGTAAATATATATTACATACTGTACATAAAATATCAAAAAGTACACCAAATATGTGTTATATATACTGTAAACTATCAAAAACTACAGTAATTATATTTAATATACTGTACATAAAATTTCAAAAATCACACCAAATGATTATTATATACCGTAAATAAAATATCAAAAAGGACAGTGAATATATATGACACACACTATGTAAAATATCAAAAACTACACCAAGTATATATTTTATAATTTCCAATAAATATCAAAGGACACCAAATATATCTCATGTACTGTACATTAAATATCAAAAAGTACAGTAAATATATTTCATATATTGTACATATAATATTAACTAAAAGTACACCAAATACATTTTATATACTGTAAATAAACTATCAAAAAGTACAGTAAATATATATTACATACTGTAGATAAAATATCAAAAATTACACCAAACATGTGTTATATATACTGTAAATAAACTATCAAAAACTACAGTAATTATATTTAATATACTGTACATAAAATGTCAAAAATTACTCCAAATGTACATTATATAGTGTAAATAATATATCCAAAATACAGTAAATATATATTACACACCCTATGTAAAATATCAAATATTACACCAAATATACATTATATAATTTACAAAAAATATCGGAAGGACACCAAATATATCCTATATACTGTACGTAAAATATCAAAACTACAGTAAATATATTTCATATATTGCACATATAATATTAACTAAAAGTACACCAAATACATTTTATATACTGTAAATAAAATATCAAAAATTACAGTAAATATATAGTACATACTATACATAACATATCAATAAGTACACCAAATATGTGTTATATATACTGTAAATAAACTATCAAAAACTACAGTAATTATATTCAATATACTGTACATAAAATATCAAAAATTACTCCAAATGTACATTATATGGTGTAAATAAAATATCCAAAATACAGTAAATATATATTACACACCCTATGTAAAATATCCAAATTTACACCAAATATATATTATATAATTTACAAAAAATATCGGAAGGTCACCAAATATATCTTATATACTGTATGTAAAATATCAAAAAGTACAGTAAATATATTACATATATTGTACATATAATATTAACTAAAAGTACACCAAATACATTTTATATACTGTAAATAAAATATCAAAAATTACAGTAAATATATATTACATACTGTACATAAAATATCAAAAAGTACACCAAATATGTGTTATATATACTGTAAACTATCAAAAACTACAGTAATTATATTTAATATACTGTACATAAAATTTCAAAAATCACACCAAATGTATATTATATACCGTAAATAAAATATCAAAAAGGACAGTGAATATATATGACACACACTATGTAAAATATCAAAAACTACACCAAGTATATATTTTATAATTTACAATAAATATCAAAGGACACCAAATATATCTCATGTACTGTACATTAAATATCAAAAAGTACAGTAAATATATTTCATATATTGTACATATAATATTAACTAAAAGTACACCAAATACATTTTATATACTGTAAATAAACTATCAAAAAGTACAGTAAATATATATTACATACTGTACATAAAATATCAAAAATTACACCAAACATGTGTTATATATACTGTAAATAAACTATCAAAAACTACAGTAATTATATTTAATATACTGTACATAAAATGTCAAAAATTACTCCAAATGTACATTATATAGTGTAAATAATATATCCAAAATACAGTAAATATATATTACACACCCTATGTAAAATATCAAATATTACAACAAATATACATTATATAATTTACAAAAAATATCGGAAGGACACCAAATATATCCTATATACTGTACGTAAAATATCAAAAACTACAGTAAATATATTTCATATATTGTACATATAATATTAACTAAAAGTACACCAAATACATTTTATATACTGTAAATAAAATATCAAAAATTACAGTAAATATATATTACATACTGTACATAAAATATCAAAAAGTACACCAAATATGTGTTATATATACTGTAAATAAACTATTAAAAACTACAGTAATTATATTCAATATACTGTACATAAAATATCAAAAATTACTCCAAATGTACATTATATGGTGTAAATAAAATATCCAAAATACAGTAAATATATATTACACACCCTATGTAAAATATCCAAATTTACACCAAATATATATTATATAATTTACAAAAAATCTCGGAAGGTCACCAAATATATCTTATATACTGTATGTAAAATATCAAAAAGTACAGTAAATATATTACATATATTGTACATATAATATTAACTAAAAGTACACCAAATACATTTTATATACTGTAAATAAAATATCAAAAATTACAGTAAATATATATTACATACTGTACATAAAATATCAAAAAGTACACCAAATATGTGTTATATATACTGTAAATGAATTATTAAAAACTACAGCAATTATATTTAATATACTGTACATAAAATGTCAAAAATTACTCCAAATGTACATTATATAGTGTAAATAATATATCCAAAATACAGTAAATATATATTACACACCCTATGTAAAATATCAAATATTACACCAAATATACATTATATAATTTACAAAAAATATCGGAAGGACACCAAATACATCCTATATACTGTACGTAAAATATCAAAAACTACAGTAAATATATTTCATATATTGTACATATAATATTAACTAAAAGTACACCAAATACATTTTATATACTGTAAATAAAATATCAAAAATTACAGTAAATATATATTACATACTGTACATAAAATATCAAAAAGTACACCAAATATGTGTTATATATACTGTAAATAAACTAATAAAAACTACAGTAATTATATTCAATATACTGTACATAAAATATCAAAAATTACTCCAAATGTACATTATATGGTGTAAATAAAATATCCAAAATACAGTAAATATATATTACACACCCTATGTAAAATATCCAAATTTACACCAAATATATATTATATAATTTACAAAAAATATCGGAAGGTCACCAAATATATCTTATATACTGTATGTAAAATATCAAAAAGTACAGTAAATATATTACATATATTGTACATATACTATTAACTAAAAGTACACCAAATACATTTTATATACTGTAAATAAAATATCAAAAATTACAGTAAATATATATTACATACTGTACATAAAATATCAAAAAGTACACCAAATATCTGTTATATATACTGTAAACTATCAAAAACTACACTAATTATATTTAATATACTGTACATAAAATTTCAAAAATCACACCAAATGTATATTATATACCGTAAATAAAATATCAAAAAGGACAGTGAATATATATGACACACACTATGTAAAATATCAAAAACTACACCAAGTATATATTTTATAATTTACAATAAATATCAAAGGACACCAAATATATCTCATATACTGTACATAAAATATCAAAAAGTACAGTAAATATATTTCATATATTGTACATATAATATTAACTAAAAGTACACCAAATACATTTTATATACTGTAAATAAACTATCAAAAAGTACAGAAAATATATATTACATACTGTACGTAAAATATCAAAAATTACACCAAACATGTGTTATATATACTGTAAATAAACTATCAAAAACTACAGTAATTATATTTAATATACTGTACATAAAATGTCAAAAATTACTCCAAATGTACATTATATAGTGTAAATAATATATCCAAAATACAGTAAATATATATTACACACCCTATGTAAAATATCAAATATTACACCAAATATACATTATATAATTTACAAAAAATATCGGAAGGACACCAAATATATCCTATATACTGTACGTAAAATATCAAAAAGTACAGTAAATATATTTCATATATTGTACATATAATATTAACTAAAAGTACACCAAATACATTTTATATACTGTAAATAAAATATCAAAAAGTACAGTAAATATATATTACATACTGTACATAAAATATCAAAAATTACACCAAACATGTGTTATATATACTGTAAATAAACTATCAAAAACTACAGTAATTATATTTAATATACTGTACATAAAATGTCAAAAATTACTCCAAATGTACATTATATAGTGTAAATAATATATCCAAAATACAGTAAATATATATTACACACCCTATGTAAAATATCAAATATTACACCAAATATACATTATATAATTTACAAAAAATATCGGGAGGACACCAAATATATCCTATATACTGTACGTAAAATATCAAAAACTACAGTAAATATATTTCATATATTGTACATATAATATTAACTAAAAGTACACCAAATACATTTTATATACTGTAAATAAAATATCAAAAATTACAGTAAATATATATTACATACTGTACATAAAATATCAAAAAGTACACCAAATATGTGTTATATATACTGTAAATAAACTATTAAAAACTACAGTAATTATATTCAATATACTGTACATAAAATATCAAAAATTACTCCAAATGTACATTATATGGTGTAAATGAAATATCCAAAATACAGTAAATATATATTACACATCCTATGTAAAATATCCAAATTTACACCAAATATATATTATATAATTTACAAAAAATATCGGAAGGTCACCAAATATATCTTATATACTGTATGTAAAATATCAAAAAGTACAGTAAATATATTACATATATTGTACATATAATATTACCTAAATGTACACCAAATACATTTTATATACTGTAAATAAAATATCAAAAATTACAGTAAATATATATTACATACTGTACATAAAATATCAAAAAGTACACCAAATATGTGTTATATATACTGTAAACTATCAAAAACTACAGTAATTATATTTAATATACTGTACATAAAATTTCAAAAATCACACCAAATGTATATTATATACCGTAAATAAAATATCAAAAAGGACAGTGAATATATATGACACACACTATGTAAAATATCAAAAACTACACCAAGTATATATTTTATAATTTACAATAAATATCAAAGGACACCAAATATATCTCATGTACTGTACATTAAATATCAAAAAGTACAGTAAATATATTTCATATATTGTACATATAATATTAACTAAAAGTACACCAAATACATTTTATATACTGTAAATAAACTATCAAAAAGTACAGTAAATATATATTACATACTGTACATAAAATATCAAAAATTACACCAAACATGTGTTATATATACTGTAAATAAACTATCAAAAACTACAGTAATTATATTTAATATACTGTACATAAAGTGTCAAAAATTACTCCAAATGTACATTATATAGTGTAAATAATATATCCAAAATACAGTAAATATATATTACACACCCTAAGTAAAATATCAAATATTACACCAAATATACATTATATAATTTACAAAAAATATCGGAAGGACACCAAATATATCCTATATACTGTACGTAAAATATCAAAAACTACAGTAAATATATTTCATATATTGCACATATAATATTAACTAAAAGTACACCAAATACATTTTATATACTGTAAATAAAATATCAAAAATTACAGTAAATATATAGTACATACTATACATAAAATATCAAAAAGTACACCAAATATGTGTTATATATACTGTAAATAAACTATCAAAAACTACAGTAATTATATTCAATATACTGTACATAAAATATCAAAAATTACTCCAAATGTACATTATATGGTGTAAATAAAATATCCAAAATACAGTAAATATATATTACACACCCTATGTAAAATATCCAAATTTACACCAAATATATATTATATAATTTACAAAAAATATCGGAAGGTCACCAAATATATCTTATATACTGTATGTAAAATATCAAAAAGTACAGTAAATATATTACATATATTGTACATATAATATTAACTAAAAGTACACCAAATACATTTTATATACTGTAAATAAAATATCAAAAATTACAGTAAATATATATTACATACTGTACATAAAATATCAAAAAGTACACCAAATATGTGTTATATATACTGTAAACTATCAAAAACTACAGTAATTATATTTAATATACTGTACATAAAATTTCAAAAATCACACCAAATGTATATTATATACCGTAAATAAAATATCAAAAAGGACAGTGAATATATATGACACACGCTATGTAAAATCTCAAAAACTACACCAAGTATATATTTTATAATTTACAATAAATATCAAAGGACACCAAATATATCTCATATACTGTACATAAAATATCAAAAAGTACAGTAAATATATTTCATATATTGTACATATAATATTAACTAAAAGTACACCAAATACATTTTATATACTGTAAATAAAATATCAAAAATTACAGTAAATATATATTACATACTGTACATAAAATATCAAAAATTACACCAAACATGTTTTATATATACTGTAAATAAACTATCAAAAACTACAGCAATTATATTTAATATACTGTACATAAAATGTCAAAAATTACTCCAAATGTACATTATATAGTGTAAATAATATATCCAAAATACAGTAAATATATATTACACACCCTATGTAAATTATCAAATATTACACCTAATATACATTATATAATTTACAAAAAATATCGGAAGGACACCAAATATATCCTATATACTGTACGTAAAATATCAAAAACTACAGTAAATATATTTCATATATTGTACATATAACATTAACTAAAAGTACACCAAATACATTTTATATACTGTAAATAAAATATCAAAAATTACAGTAAATATATATTACATACTATACATAAAATATCAAAAAGTACACCAAATATGTGTTATATATACTGTAAATAAACTATTAAAAACTACAGTAATTATATTCAATATACTGTGCATAAAATATCAAAAATTACTCCAAATGTACATTATATGGTGTAAATAAAATATCCAAAATACAGTAAATATATATTACACACCCTATGTAAAATATCCAAATTTACACCAAATATATATTATATAATTTACAAAAAATATCGGAAGGTCAACAAATATATCTTATATACTGTATGTAAAATATCAAAAAGTACAGCAAATATATTACATATATTGTACATATAATATTAACTAAAAGTACACCAAATACATTTTATATACTGTAAATAAAATATCAAAAAGTACAGTAAATATATATTACATACTGTACATAAAATATCAAAAAGTACACCAAATATGTGTTATATATACTGTAAACTATCAAAAACTACAGTAATTATATTTAATATACTGTACATAAAATTTCAAAAATCACACCAAATGTATATTATATACCGTAAATAAAATATCAAAAAGGACAGTGAATATATATGACACACACTATGTAAAATATCAAAAACTACACCAAGTATATATTTTATAACTTACAATAAATATCAAAGGACACCAAATATATCTCATGTACTGTACATTAAATATCAAAAAGTACAGTAAATATATTTCATATATTGTACATATAATATTAACTAAAAGTACACCAAATACATTTTATATACTGTAAATAAACTATCAAAAAGTACAGTAAATATATATTACATACTGTAGATAAAATATCAAAAATTACACCAAACATGTGTTATATATACTGTAAATAAACTATCAAAAACTACAGTAATTATATTTAATATACTGTACATAAAATGTCAAAAATTACTCCAAATGTACATTATATAGTGTAAATAATATATCCAAAATACAGTAAATATATATTACACACCCTATGTAAAATATCAAATATTACACCAAATATTCATTATATAATTTACAAAAAATATCGGAAGGACACCAAATATATCCTATATACTGTACGTAAAATATCAAAAACTACAGTAAATATATTTCATATATTGCACATATAATATTAACTAAAAGTACACCAAATACATTTTATATACTGTAAATAAAATATCAAAAATTACAGTAAATATATAGTACATACTATACATAACATATCAATAAGTACACCAAATATGTGTTATATATACTGTAAATAAACTATCAAAAACTACAGTAATTATATTCAATATACTGTACATAAAATATCAAAAATTACTCCAAATGTACATTATATGGTGTAAATAAAATATCCAAAATACAGTAAATATATATTACACACCCTATGTAAAATATCCAAATTTACACCAAATATATATTATATAATTTACAAAAAATATCGGAAGGTCACCAAATATATCTTATATACTGTATGTAAAATATCAAAAAGTACAGTAAATATATTACATATATTGTACATATAATATTAACTAAAAGTACACCAAATACATTTTATATACTGTAAATAAAATATCAAAAATTACAGTAAATATATATTACATACTGTACATAAAATATCAAAAAGTACACCAAATATGTGTTATATATACTGTAAACTATCAAAAACTACAGTAATTATATTTAATATACTGTACATAAAATTTCAAAAATCACACCAAATGTATATTATATACCGTAAATAAAATATCAAAAAGGACAGTGAATATATATGACACACACTATGTAAAATATCAAAAACTACACCAAGTATATATTTTATAATTTACAATAAATATCAAAGGACACCAAATATATCTCATGTACTGTACATTAAATATCAAAAAGTACAGTAAATATATTTCATATATTGTACATATAATATTAACTAAAAGTACACCAAATACATTTTATATACTGTAAATAAACTATCAAAAAGTACAGTAAATATATATTACATACTGTAGATAAAATATCAAAAATTACACCAAACATGTGTTATATATACTGTAAATAAACTATCAAAAACTACAGTAATTATATTTAATATACTGTACATAAAATGTCAAAAATTACTCCAAATGTACATTATATAGTGTAAATAATATATCCAAAATACAGTAAATATATATTACACACCCTATGTAAAATATCAAATATTACACCAAATATACATTATATAATTTACAAAAAATATCGGAAGGACACCAAATATATCCTATATACTGTACATAAAATATCAAAAACTACAGTAAATATATTTCATATATTGCACATATAATATTAACTAAAAGTACACCAAATACATTTTATATACTGTAAATAAAATATCAAAAATTACAGTAAATATATAGTACATACTATACATAACATATCAATAAGTACACCAAATATGTGTTATATATACTGTAAATAAACTATCAAAAACTACAGTAATTATATTCAATATACTGTACATAAAATATCAAAAATTACTCCAAATGTACATTATATGGTGTAAATAAAATATCCAAAATACAGTAAATATATATTACACACCCTATGTAAAATATCCAAATTTACACCAAATATATATTATATAATTTACAAAAAATATCGGAAGGTCACCAAATATATCTTATATACTGTATGTAAAATATCAAAAAGTACAGTAAATATATTACATATATTGTACATATAATATTAACTAAAAGTACACCAAATACATTTTATATAATGTAAATAAAATATCAAAAATACAGTAAATATATATTACATACTGTACATAAAATATCAAAAAGTACACCAAATATGTGTTATATGTACTGTAAACTATCAAAAACTACAGTAATTATATTTAATATACTGTACATAAAATTTCAAAAATCACACCAAATGTATATTATATACCGTAAATAAAATATCAAAAAGGACAGTGAATATATATGACACACACTATGTAAAATATCAAAAACTACACCAAGTATATATTTTATAATTTACAATAAATATCAAAGGACACCAAATATATCTCATGTACTGTACATTAAATATCAAAAAGTACAGTAAATATATTTCATATATTGTACATATAATATTAACTAAAAGTACACCAAATACATTTTATATACTGTAAATAAACTATCAAAAAGTACAGTAAATATATATTACATACTGTACATAAAATATCAAAAATTACACCAAACATGTGTTATATATACTGTAAATAAACTATCAAAAACTACAGTAATTATATTTAATATACTGTACATAAAATGTCAAAAATTACTCCAAATGTACATTATATAGTGTAAATAATATATCCAAAATACAGTAAATATATATTACACACCCTATGTAAAATATCAAATATTACACCAAATATACATTATATAATTTACAAAAAATATCGGAAGGACACCAAATATATCCTATATACTGTACGTAAAATATCAAAAACTACAGTAAATATATTTCATATATTGCACATATAATATTAACTAAAAGTACACCAAATACATTTTATATACTGTAAATAAAATATCAAAAATTACAGTAAATATATAGTACATACTATACATAAAATATCAAAAAGTACACCAAATATGTGTTATATATACTGTAAATAAACTATCAAAAACTACAGTAATTATATTCAATATACTGTACATAAAATATCAAAAATTACTCCAAATGTACATTATATGGTGTAAATAAAATATCCAAAATACAGTAAATATATATTACACACCCTATGTAAAATATCCAAATTTACACCAAATATATATTATATAATTTACAAAAAATATCGGAAGGTCACCAAATATATCTTATATACTGTATGTAAAATATCAAAAAGTACAGTAAATATATTACATATATTGTACATATAATATTAACTAAAAGTACACCAAATACATTTTATATACTGTAAATAAAATATCAAAAATTACAGTAAATATATATTACATACTGTACATAAAATATCAAAAAGTACACCAAATATGTGTTATATATACTGTAAACTATCAAAAACTACAGTAATTATATTTAATATACTGTACATAAAATTTCAAAAATCACACCAAATGTATATTATATACCGTAAATAAAATATCAAAAAGGACAGTGAATATATATGACACACGCTATGTAAAATATCAAAAACTACACCAAGTATATATTTTATAATTTACAATAAATATCAAAGGACACCAAATATATCTCATATACTGTACATAAAATATCAAAAAGTACAGTAAATATATTTCATATATTGTACATATAATATTAACTAAAAGTACACCAAATACATTTTATATACTGTAAATAAAATATCAAAAATTACAGTAAATATATATTACATACTGTACATAAAATATCAAAAATTACACCAAACATGTTTTATATATACTGTAAATAAACTATCAAAAACTACAGCAATTATATTTAATATACTGTACATAAAATGTCAAAAATTACTCCAAATGTACATTATATAGTGTAAATAATATATCCAAAATACAGTAAATATATATTACACACCCTATGTAAATTATCAAATATTACACCAAATATACATTATATAATTTACAAAAAATATCGGAAGGACACCAAATATATCCTATATACTGTACGTAAAATATCAAAAACTACAGTAAATATATTTCATATATTGTATATATAACATTAACTAAAAGTACACCAAATACATTTTATATACTGTAAATAAAATATCAAAAATTACAGTAAATATATATTACATACTATACATAAAATATCAAAAAGTACACCAAATATGTGTTATATATACTGTAAATAAACTATTAAAAACTACAGTAATTATATTCAATATACTGTGCATAAAATATCAAAAATTACTCCAAATGTACATTATATGGTGTAAATAAAATATCCAAAATACAGTAAATATATATTACACACCCTATGTAAAATATCCAAATTTACACCAAATATATATTATATAATTTACAAAAAATATCGGAAGGTCACCAAATATATCTTATATACTGTATGTAAAATATCAAAAAGTACAGCAAATATATTACATATATTGTACATATAATATTAACTAAAAGTACACCAAATACATTTTATATAATGTAAATAAAATATCAAAAAGTACAGTAAATATATATTACATACTGTACATAAAATATCAAAAAGTACACCAAATATGTGTTATATATACTGTAAACTATCAAAAACTACAGTAATTATATTTAATATACTGTACATAAAATTTCAAAAATCACACCAAATGTATATTATATACCGTAAATAAAATATCAAAAAGGACAGTGAATATATATGACACACACTATGTAAAATATCAAAAACTACACCAAGTATATATTTTATAATTTACAATAAATATCAAAGGACACCAAATATATCTCATGTACTGTACATAAAATATCAAAAAGTACAGTAAATATATTTCATATATTGTACATATAATATTAACTAAAAGTACACCAAATACATTTTATATACTGTAAATAAACTATCAAAAAGTACAGTAAATATATATTACATACTGTACATAAAATATCAAAAATTACACCAAACATGTGTTATATATACTGTAAATAAACTATCAAAAACTACAGTAATTATATTTAATATACTGTACATAAAATGTCAAAAATTACTCCAAATGTACATTATATAGTGTAAATAATATATCCAAAATACAGTAAATATATATTACACACCCTATGTAAAATATCAAATATTACACCAAATATACATTATATAATTTACAAAAAATATCGGAAGGACACCAAATATATCCTATATACTGTACGTAAAATATCAAAAACTACAGTAAATATATTTCATATATTGCACATATAATATTAACTAAAAGTACACCAAATACATTTTATATACTGTAAATAAAATATCAAAAATTACAGTAAATATATAGAACATACTATACATAAAATATCAAAAAGTACACCAAATATGTGTTATATATACTGTAAATAAACTATCAAAAACTACAGTAATTATATTCAATATACTGTACATAAAATATCAAAAATTACTCCAAATGTACATTATATGGTGTAAATAAAATATCCAAAATACAGTAAATATATATTACACACCCTATGTAAAATATCCAAATTTACACCAAATATATATTCTATAATTTACAAAAAATATCGGAAGGTCACCAAATATATCTTATATACTGTATGTAAAATATCAAAAAGTACAGTAAATATATTACATATAATGTACATATAATATTAACTAAAAGTACACCAAATACATTTTATATACTGTAAATAAAATATCAAAAAGTACAGTAAATATATATTACATACTGTACATAAAATATCAAAAAGTACACCAAATATGTGTTATATATACTGTAAACTATCAAAAACTACAGTAATTATATTTAATATACTGTACATAAAATTTCAAAAATCACACCAAATGTATATTATATACCGTAAATAAAATATCAAAAAGGACAGTGAATATATATGACACACACTATGTAAAATATCAAAAACTACACCAAGTATATATTTTATAATTTACAATAAATATCAAAGGACACCAAATATATCTCATGTACTGTACATTAAATATCAAAAAGTACAGTAAATATATTTCATATATTGTACATATAATATTAACTAAAAGTACACCAAATACATTTTATATACTGTAAATAAACTATCAAAAAGTACAGTAAATATATATTACATACTGTAGATAAAATATCAAAAATTACACCAAACATGTGTTATATATACTGTAAATAAACTATCAAAAACTACAGTAATTATATTTAATATACTGTACATAAAATGTCAAAAATTACTCCAAATGTACATTATATAGTGTAAATAATATATCCAAAATACAGTAAATATATATTACACACCCTATGTAAAATATCAAATATTACACCAAATATTCATTATATAATTTACAAAAAATATCGGAAGGACACCAAATATATCCTATATACTGTACGTAAAATATCAAAAACTACAGTAAATATATTTCATATATTGCACATATAATATTAACTAAAAGTACACCAAATACATTTTATATACTGTAAATAAAATATCAAAAATTACAGTAAATATATAGTACATACTATACATAACATATCAATAAGTACACCAAATATGTGTTATATATACTGTAAATAAACTATCAAAAACTACAGTAATTATATTCAATATACTGTACATAAAATATCAAAAATTACTCCAAATGTACATTATATGGTGTAAATAAAATATCCAAAATACAGTAAATATATATTACACACCCTATGTAAAATATCCAAATTTACACCAAATATATATTATATAATTTACAAAAAATATCGGAAGGTCACCAAATATATCTTATATACTGTATGTAAAATATCAAAAAGTACAGTAAATATATTACATATATTGTACATATAATATTAACTAAAAGTACACCAAATACATTTTATATACTGTAAATAAAATATCAAAAATTACAGTAAATATATATTACATACTGTACATAAAATATCAAAAAGTACACCAAATATGTGTTATATATACTGTAAACTATCAAAAACTACAGTAATTATATTTAATATACTGTACATAAAATTTCAAAAATCACACCAAATGTATATTATATACCGTAAATAAAATATCAAAAAGGACAGTGAATATATATGACACACACTATGTAAAATATCAAAAACTACACCAAGTATATATTTTATAATTTACAATAAATATCAAAGGACACCAAATATATCTCATGTACTGTACATTAAATATCAAAAAGTACAGTAAATATATTTCATATATTGTACATATAATATTAACTAAAAGTACACCAAATACATTTTATATACTGTAAATAAACTATCAAAAAGTACAGTAAATATATATTACATACTGTAGATAAAATATCAAAAATTACACCAAACATGTGTTATATATACTGTAAATAAACTATCAAAAACTACAGTAATTATATTTAATATACTGTACATAAAATGTCAAAAATTACTCCAAATGTACATTATATAGTGTAAATAATATATCCAAAATACAGTAAATATATATTACACACCCTATGTAAAATATCAAATATTACACCAAATATACATTATATAATTTACAAAAAATATCGGAAGGACACCAAATATATCCTATATACTGTACATAAAATATCAAAAACTACAGTAAATATATTTCATATATTGCACATATAATATTAACTAAAAGTACACCAAATACATTTTATATACTGTAAATAAAATATCAAAAATTACAGTAAATATATAGTACATACTATACATAACATATCAATAAGTACACCAAATATGTGTTATATATACTGTAAATAAACTATCAAAAACTACAGTAATTATATTCAATATACTGTACATAAAATATCAAAAATTACTCCAAATGTACATTATATGGTGTAAATAAAATATCCAAAATACAGTAAATATATATTACACACCCTATGTAAAATATCCAAATTTACACCAAATATATATTATATAATTTACAAAAAATATCGGAAGGTCACCAAATATATCTTATATACTGTATGTAAAATATCAAAAAGTACAGTAAATATATTACATATATTGTACATATAATATTAACTAAAAGTACACCAAATACATTTTATATAATGTAAATAAAATATCAAAAATACAGTAAATATATATTACATACTGTACATAAAATATCAAAAAGTACACCAAATATGTGTTATATGTACTGTAAACTATCAAAAACTACAGTAATTATATTTAATATACTGTACATAAAATTTCAAAAATCACACCAAATGTATATTATATACCGTAAATAAAATATCAAAAAGGACAGTGAATATATATGACACACACTATGTAAAATATCAAAAACTACACCAAGTATATATTTTATAATTTACAATAAATATCAAAGGACACCAAATATATCTCATGTACTGTACATTAAATATCAAAAAGTACAGTAAATATATTTCATATATTGTACATATAATATTAACTAAAAGTACACCAAATACATTTTATATACTGTAAATAAACTATCAAAAAGTACAGTAAATATATATTACATACTGTACATAAAATATCAAAAATTACACCAAACATGTGTTATATATACTGTAAATAAACTATCAAAAACTACAGTAATTATATTTAATATACTGTACATAAAATGTCAAAAATTACTCCAAATGTACATTATATAGTGTAAATAATATATCCAAAATACAGTAAATATATATTACACACCCTATGTAAAATATCAAATATTACACCAAATATACATTATATAATTTACAAAAAATATCGGAAGGACACCAAATATATCCTATATACTGTACGTAAAATATCAAAAACTACAGTAAATATATTTCATATATTGCACATATAATATTAACTAAAAGTACACCAAATACATTTTATATACTGTAAATAAAATATCAAAAATTACAGTAAATATATAGTACATACTATACATAAAATATCAAAAAGTACACCAAATATGTGTTATATATACTGTAAATAAACTATCAAAAACTACAGTAATTATATTCAATATACTGTACATAAAATATCAAAAATTACTCCAAATGCACATTATATGGTGTAAATAAAATATCCAAAATACAGTAAATATATATTACACACCCTATGTAAAATATCCAAATTTACACCAAATATATATTATATAATTTACAAAAAATATCGGAAGGTCACCAAATATATCTTATATACTGTATGTAAAATATCAAAAAGTACAGTAAATATATTACATATATTGTACATATAATATTAACTAAAAGTACACCAAATACATTTTATATACTGTAAATAAAATATCAAAAATTACAGTAAATATATATTACATACTGTACATAAAATATCAAAAAGTACACCAAATATGTGTTATATATACTGTAAACTATCAAAAACTACAGTAATTATATTTAATATACTGTACATAAAATTTCAAAAATCACACCAAATGTATATTATATACCGTAAATAAAATATCAAAAAGGACAGTGAATATATATGACACACGCTATGTAAAATATCAAAAACTACACCAAGTATATATTTTATAATTTACAATAAATATCAAAGGACACCAAATATATCTCATATACTGTACATAAAATATCAAAAAGTACAGTAAATATATTTCATATATTGTACATATAATATTAACTAAAAGTACACCAAATACATTTTATATACTGTAAATAAAATATCAAAAATTACAGTAAATATATATTACATACTGTACATAAAATATCAAAAATTACACCAAACATGTTTTATATATACTGTAAATAAACTATCAAAAACTACAGCAATTATATTTAATATACTGTACATAAAATGTCAAAAATTACTCCAAATGTACATTATATAGTGTAAATAATATATCCAAAATACAGTAAATATATATTACACACCCTATGTAAATTATCAAATATTACACCAAATATACATTATATAATTTACAAAAAATATCGGAAGGACACCAAATATATCCTATATACTGTACGTAAAATATCAAAAACTACAGTAAATATATTTCATATATTGTATATATAACATTAACTAAAAGTACACCAAATACATTTTATATACTGTAAATAAAATATCAAAAATTACAGTAAATATATATTACATACTATACATAAAATATCAAAAAGTACACCAAATATGTGTTATATATACTGTAAATAAACTATTAAAAACTACAGTAATTATATTCAATATACTGTGCATAAAATATCAAAAATTACTCCAAATGTACATTATATGGTGTAAATAAAATATCCAAAATACAGTAAATATATATTACACACCCTATGTAAAATATCCAAATTTACACCAAATATATATTATATAATTTACAAAAAATATCGGAAGGTCACCAAATATATCTTATATACTGTATGTAAAATATCAAAAAGTACAGCAAATATATTACATATATTGTACATATAATATTAACTAAAAGTACACCAAATACATTTTATATAATGTAAATAAAATATCAAAAAGTACAGTAAATATATATTACATACTGTACATAAAATATCAAAAAGTACACCAAATATGTGTTATATATACTGTAAACTATCAAAAACTACAGTAATTATATTTAATATACTGTACATAAAATTTCAAAAATCACACCAAATGTATATTATATACCGTAAATAAAATATCAAAAAGGACAGTGAATATATATGACACACACTATGTAAAATATCAAAAACTACACCAAGTATATATTTTATAATTTACAATAAATATCAAAGGACACCAAATATATCTCATGTACTGTACATAAAATATCAAAAAGTACAGTAAATATATTTCATATATTGTACATATAATATTAACTAAAAGTACACCAAATACATTTTATATACTGTAAATAAACTATCAAAAAGTACAGTAAATATATATTACATACTGTACATAAAATATCAAAAATTACACCAAACATGTGTTATATATACTGTAAATAAACTATCAAAAACTACAGTAATTATATTTAATATACTGTACATAAAATGTCAAAAATTACTCCAAATGTACATTATATAGTGTAAATAATATATCCAAAATACAGTAAATATATATTACACACCCTATGTAAAATATCAAATATTACACCAAATATACATTATATAATTTACAAAAAATATCGGAAGGACACCAAATATATCCTATATACTGTACGTAAAATATCAAAAACTACAGTAAATATATTTCATATATTGCACATATAATATTAACTAAAAGTACACCAAATACATTTTATATACTGTAAATAAAATATCAAAAATTACAGTAAATATATAGAACATACTATACATAAAATATCAAAAAGTACACCAAATATGTGTTATATATACTGTAAATAAACTATCAAAAACTACAGTAATTATATTCAATATACTGTACATAAAATATCAAAAATTACTCCAAATGTACATTATATGGTGTAAATAAAATATCCAAAATACAGTAAATATATATTACACACCCTATGTAAAATATCCAAATTTACACCAAATATATATTCTATAATTTACAAAAAATATCGGAAGGTCACCAAATATATCTTATATACTGTATGTAAAATATCAAAAAGTACAGTAAATATATTACATATAATGTACATATAATATTAACTAAAAGTACACCAAATACATTTTATATACTGTAAATAAAATATCAAAAATTACAGTAAATATATATTACATACTGTACATAAAATATCAAAAAGTACACCAAATATGTGTTATATATACTGTAAACTATCAAAAACTACAGTAATTATATTTAATATACTGTACATAAAATTTCAAAAATCACACCAAATGTATATTATATACCGTAAATAAAATATCAAAAAGGACAGTGAATATATATGACACACACTATGTAAAATATCAAAAACTACACCAAGTATATATTTTATAATTTACAATAAATATCAAAGGACACCAAATATATCTCATATACTGTACATAAAATATCAAAAAGTACAGTAAATATATTTCATATATTGTACATATAATATTAACTAAAAGTACACCAAATACATTTTATATACTGTAAATAAACTATCAAAAAGTACAGTAAATATATATTACATACTGTACATAAAATATCAAAAATTACACCAAACATGTGTTATATATACTGTAAATAAACTATCAAAAACTACAGTAATTATATTTAATATACTGTACATAAAATGTCAAAAATTACTCCAAATGTACATTATATAGTGTAAATAATATATCCAAAATACAGTAAATATATATTACACACCCTATGTAAAATATCAAATATTACACCAAATATACATTATATAATTTACAAAAAATATCGGAAGGACACCAAATATATCCTATATACTGTACGTAAAATATCAAAAACTACAGTAAATATATTTCATATATTGCACATATAATATTAACTAAAAGTACACCAAATACATTTTATATACTGTAAATAAAATATCAAAAATTACAGTAAATATATAGTACATACTATACATAAAATATCAAAAAGTACACCAAATATGTGTTATATATACTGTAAATAAACTATCAAAAACTACAGTAATTATATTCAATATACTGTACATAAAATATCAAAAATTACTCCAAATGTACATTATATGGTGTAAATAAAATATCCAAAATACAGTAAATATATATTACACACCCTATGTAAAATATCCAAATTTACACCAAATATATATTATATAATTTACAAAAAATATCGGAAGGTCACCAAATATATCTTATATACTGTATGTAAAATATCAAAAAGTACAGTAAATATATTACATATATTGTACATATAATATTAACTAAAAGTACACCAAATACATTTTATATACTGTAAATAAAATATCAAAAATTACAGTAAATATATATTACATACTGTACATAAAATATCAAAAATTACACCAAACATGTTTTATATATACTCTAAATAAACTATCAAAAACTACAGCAATTATATTTAATATACTGTACATAAAATGTCAAAAATTACTCCAAATGTACATTATATAGTGTAAATAATATATCCAAAATACAGTAAATATATATTACACACCCTATGTAAATTATCAAATATTACACCAAATATACATTATATAATTTACAAAAAATATCGGAAGGACACCAAATATATCCTATATACTGTACGTAAAATATCAAAAACTACAGTAAATATATTTCATATATTGTATATATAACATTAACTAAAAGTACACCAAATACATTTTATATACTGTAAATAAAATATCAAATATTACAGTAAATATATATTACATACTATACATAAAATATCAAAAAGTACACCAAATATGTGTTATATATACTGTAAATAAACTATTAAAAACTACAGTAATTATATTCAATATACTGTGCATAAAATATCAAAAATTACTCCAAATGTACATTATATGGTGTAAATAAAATATCCAAAATACAGTAAATATATATTACACACCCTATGTAAAATATCCAAATTTACACCAAATATATATTATATAATTTACAAAAAATATCGGAAGGTCACCAAATATATCTTATATACTGTATGTAAAATATCAAAAAGTACAGCAAATATATTACATATATTGTACATATAATATTAACTAAAAGTACACCAAATACATTTTATATAATGTAAATAAAATATCAAAAAGTACAGTAAATATATATTACATACTGTACATAAAATATCAAAAAGTACACCAAATATGTGTTATATATACTGTAAACTATCAAAAACTACAGTAATTATATTTAATATACTGTACATAAAATTTCAAAAATCACACCAAATGTATATTATATACCGTAAATAAAATATCAAAAAGGACAGTGAATATATATGACACACACTATGTAAAATATCAAAAACTACACCAAGTATATATTTTATAATTTACAATAAATATCAAAGGACACCAAATATATCTCATGTACTGTACATAAAATATCAAAAAGTACAGTAAATATATTTCATATATTGTACATATAATATTAACTAAAAGTACACCAAATACATTTTATATACTGTAAATAAACTATCAAAAAGTACAGTAAATATATATTACATACTGTACATAAAATATCAAAAATTACACCAAACATGTGTTATATATACTGTAAATAAACTATCAAAAACTACAGTAATTATATTTAATATACTGTACATAAAATGTCAAAAATTACTCCAAATGTACATTATATAGTGTAAATAATATATCCAAAATACAGTAAATATATATTACACACCCTATGTAAAATATCAAATATTACACCAAATATACATTATATAATTTACAAAAAATATCGGAAGGACACCAAATATATCCTATATACTGTACGTAAAATATCAAAAACTACAGTAAATATATTTCATATATTGCACATATAATATTAACTAAAAGTACACCAAATACATTTTATATACTGTAAATAAAATATCAAAAATTACAGTAAATATATAGAACATACTATACATAAAATATCAAAAAGTACACCAAATATGTGTTATATATACTGTAAATAAACTATCAAAAACTACAGTAATTATATTCAATATACTGTACATAAAATATCAAAAATTACTCCAAATGTACATTATATGGTGTAAATAAAATATCCAAAATACAGTAAATATATATTACACACCCTATGTAAAATATCCAAATTTACACCAAATATATATTATATAATTTACAAAAAATATCGGAAGGTCACCAAATATATCTTATATACTGTATGTAAAATATCAAAAAGTACAGTAAATATATTACATATAATGTACATATAATATTAACTAAAAGTACACCAAATACATTTTATATACTGTAAATAAAATATCAAAAATTACAGTAAATATATATTACATACTGTACATAAAATATCAAAAAGTACACCAAATATGTGTTATATATACTGTAAACTATCAAAAACTACAGTAATTATATTTAATATACTGTACATAAAATTTCAAAAATCACACCAAATGTATATTATATACCGTAAATAAAATATCAAAAAGGACAGTGAATATATATGACACACACTATGTAAAATATCAAAAACTACACCAAGTATATATTTTATAATTTACAATAAATATCAAAGGACACCAAATATATCTCATATACTGTACATAAAATATCAAAAAGTACAGTAAATATATTTCATATATTGTACATATAATATTAACTAAAAGTACACCAAATACATTTTATATACTGTAAATAAAATATCAAAAAGTACAGTAAATATATATTACATACTGTACATAAAATATCAAAAATTACACCAAACATGTGTTATATATACTGTAAATAAACTATCAAAAACTACAGCAATTATATTTAATATACTGTACATAAAATGTCAAAAATTACTCCAAATGTACATTATATAGTGTAAATAATATATCCAAAATACAGTAAATATATATTACACACCCTATGTAAAATATCAAATATTACACCAAATATACATTATATAATTTACAAAAAATATCGGAAGGACACCAAATATATCCTATATACTGTACGTAAAATATCAAAAACTACAGTAAATATATTTCATATATTGTACATATAACATTAACTAAAAGTACACCAAATACATTTTATATACTGTAAATAAAATATCAAAAATTACAGTAAATATATATTACATAATATACATAAAATATCAAAAAGTACACCAAATATGTGTTATATATACTGTAAATAAACTATTAAAAACTACAGTAATTATATTCAATATACTGTACATAAAATATCAAAAATTACTCCAAATGTACATTATATGGTGTAAATAAAATATCCAAAATACAGTAAATATATATTACACACCCTATGTAAAATATCCAAATTTACACCAAATATATATTATATAATTTACAAAAAATATCGGAAGGTCACCAAATATATCTTATATACCGTATGTAAAATATCAAAAAGTACAGTAAATATATTACATATATTGTACATATAATATTAACTAAAAGTACACCAAATACATTTTATATACTGTAAATAAAATATCAAAAATTTCAGTAAATATATATTACATACTGTACATAAAATATCAAAAAGTACACCAAATATGTGTTATATATACTGTAAACTATCAAAAACTACAGTAATTATATTTAATATACTGTACATAAAATTTCAAAAATCACACCAAATGTATATTATATACCGTAAATAAAATATCAAAAAGAACAGTGAATATATATGACACACACTATGTAAAATATCAAAAACTACACCAAGTATATATTTTATAATTTACAATAAATATCAAAGGACACCAAATATATCTCATATACTGTACATAAAATATCAAAAAGTACAGTAAATATATTTCATATATTGTACATATAATATTAACTAAAAGTACACCAAATACATTTTATATACTGTAAATAAAATATCAAAAAGTACAGTAAATATATATTACATACTGTACATAAAATATCAAAAATTACACCAAACATGTGTTATATATACTGTAAATAAACTATCAAAAACTACAGTAATTATATTTAATATACTGTACATAAAATGTCAAAAATTACTCCAAATGTACATTATATAGTGTAAATAATATATCCAAAATACAGTAAATATATATTACACACCCTATGTAAAATATCAAATATTACACCAAATATACATTATATAATTTACAAAAAATATTGGGAGGACACCAAATATATCCTATATACTGTACGTAAAATATCAAAAACTACAGTAAATATATTTCATATATTGTACATATAATATTAACTAAAAGTACACCAAATACATTTTATATACTGTAAATAAAATATCAAAAATTACAGTAAATATATATTACATACTGTACATAAAATATCAAAAAGTACACCAAATATGTGTTATATATACTGTAAATAAACTATTAAAAACTACAGTAATTATATTCAATATACTGTACATAAAATATCAAAAATTACTCCAAATGTACATTATATGGTGTAAATAAAATATCCAAAATACAGTAAATATATATTACACACCCTATGTAAAATATCCAAATTTACACCAAATATATATTATATAATTTACAAAAAATATCGGAAGGTCACCAAATATATCTTATATACTGTATGTAAAATATCAAAAAGTACAGTAAATATATTACATATATTGTACATATAATATTAACTAAAAGTACACCAAATACATTTTATATACTGTAAATAAAATATCAAAAATTACAGTAAATATATATTACATACTGTACATAAAATATCAAAAAGTACACCAAATATGTGTTATATATACTGTAAACTATCAAAAACTACACTAATTATATTTAATATACTGTACATAAAATTTCAAAAATCACACCAAATGTATATTATATACCGTAAATAAAATATCAAAAAGGACAGTGAATATATATGACACACACTATGTAAAATATCAAAAACTACACCAAGTATATATTTTATAATTTACAATAAATATCAAAGGACACCAAATATATCTCATATACTGTACATAAAATATCAAAAAGTACAGTAAATATATTTCATATATTGTACATATAATATTAACTAAAAGTACACCAAATACATTTTATATACTGTAAATAAACTATCAAAAAGTACAGTAAATATATATTACATACTGTACGTAAAATATCAAAAATTACACCAAACATGTGTTATATATACTGTAAATAAACTATCAAAAACTACAGTAATTATATTTAATATACTGTACATAAAATGTCAAAAATTACTGCAAATGTACATTATATAGTGTAAATAATACATCCAAAATACAGTAAATATATATTACACACCCTATGTAAAATATCAAATATTACACCAAATATACATTATATAATTTACAAAAAATATGGGAAGGACACCAAATATATCCTATATACTGTACGTAAAATATCAAAAACTACAGTAAATATATTTCATATATTGTACATATAATATTAACTAAAAGTACACCAAATACATTTTATATACTGTAAATAAAATATCAAAAATTACAGTAAATATATATTACATACTATACATAAAATATCAAAAAGTACACCAAATATGTGTTATATATACTGTAAATAAACTATTAAAAACTACAGTAATTATATTCAATATACTGTACATAAAATATCAAAAATTACTCCAAATGTACATTATATGGTGTAAATAAAATATCCAAAATACAGTAAATATATATTACACACCCTATGTAAAATATCCAAATTTACACCAAATATATATTATATAATTTACAAAAAATATCGGAAGGTCACCAAATATATCTTATATACTGTATGTAAAATATCAAAAAGTACAGTAAATATATTACATATATTGTACATATAATATTAACTAAAAGTACACCAAATACATTTTATATACTGTAAATAAAATATCAAAAATTACAGTAAATATATATTACATACTGTACATAAAATATCAAAAAGTACACCAAATATGTGTTATATATACTGTAAACTATCAAAAACTACACTAATTATATTTAATATACTGTACATAAAATTTCAAAAATCACACCAAATGTATATTATATACCGTAAATAAAATATCAAAAAGGACAGTGAATATATATGACACACACTATGTAAAATATCAAAAACTACACCAAGTATATATTTTATAATTTACAATAAATATCAAAGGACACCAAATATATCTCATATACTGTTCATAAAATATCAAAAAGTACAGTAAATATATTTCATATATTGTACATATAATATTAACTAAAAGTACACCAAATACATTTTATATACTGTAAATAAACTATCAAAAAGTACAGTAAATATATATTACATACTGTACGTAAAATATCAAAAATTACACCAAACATGTGTTATATATACTCTAAATAAACTATCAAAAACTACAGTAATTATATTTAATATACTGTACATAAAATGTCAAAAATTACTCCAAATGTACATTATATAGTGTAAATAATATATCCAAAATACAGTAAATATATATTACACACGCTATGTAAAATATCAAATATTACACCAAACATACATTATATAATTTACAAAAAATATCGGAAGGACACCAAATATATCCTATATACTGTACGTAAAATATCAAAAAGTACAGTAAATATATTTCATATATTGTACATATAATATTAACTAAAAGTACACCAAATACATTTTATATACTGTAAATAAAATATCAAAAAGTACAGTAAATATATATTACATACTGTACATAAAATATCAAATATTACACCAAACATGTGTTATATATACTGTAAATAAACTATCAAAAACTACAGTAATTATATTTAATATACTGTACATAAAATGTCAAAAATTACTCCAAATGTACATTATATAGTGTAAATAATATATCCAAAATACAGTAAATATATATTACACACCCTATGTAAAATATCAAATATTACACCAAATATACATTATATAATTTACAAAAAATATCGGGAGGACACCAAATATATCCTATATACTGTACGTAAAATATCAAAAACTACAGTAAATATATTTCATATATTGTACATATAATATTAACTAAAAGTACACCAAATACATTTTATATACTGTAAATAAAATATCAAAAATTACAGTAAATATATATTACATACTGTACATAAAATATCAAAAAGTACACCAAATATGTGTTATATATACTGTAAATAAACTATTAAAAACTACAGTAATTATATTCAATATACTGTACATAAAATATCAAAAGTTACTCCAAATGTACATTATATGGTGTAAATAAAATATCCAAAATACAGTAAATATATATTACACACCCTATGTAAACTATCCAAATTTACACCAAATATATATTATATAATTTACAAAAAATATCGGAAGGTCACCAAATATATCTTATATACTGTATGTAAAATATCAAAAAGTACAGTAAATATATTACATATATTGTACATATAATATTAACTAAAAGTACACCAAATACATTTTATATACTGTAAATAAAATATCAAAAATTACAGTAAATATATATTACATACTGTACATAAAATATCAAAAAGTACACCAAATATGTGTTATATATACTGTAAACTATCAAAAACTACACTAACTATATTTAATATACTGTACATAAAATTTCAAAAATCACACCAAATGTATATTATATACCGTAAATAAAATATCAAAAAGGACAGTGAATATATATGACACACACTATGTAAAATATCAAAAACTACACCAAGTATATATTTTATAATTTACAATAAATATCAAAGGACACCAAATATATCTCATATACTGTACATAAAATATCAAAAAGTACAGTAAATATATTTCATATATTGTACATATAATATTAACTAAAAGTACACCAAATACATTTTATATACTGTAAATAAACTATCAAAAAGTACAGTAAATATATATTACATACTGTACGTAAAATATCAAAAATTACACCAAACATGTGTTATATATACTGTAAATAAACTATCAAAAACTACAGTAATTATATTTAATATACTGTACATAAAATGTCAAAAATTACTCCAAATGTACATTATATAGTGTAAATAATATATCCAAAATACAGTAAATATATATTACACACCCTATGTAAAATATCAAATATTACACCAAATATACATTATATAATTTACAAAAAATATCGGAAGGACACCAAATATATCCTATATACTGTACGTAAAATATCAAAAACTACAGTAAATATATTTCATATATTGTACATATAATATTAACTAAAAGTACACCAAATACATTTTATATACTGTAAATAAAATATCAAAAATTACAGTAAATATATATTACATACTGTACATAAAATATCAAAAAGTACACCAAATATGTGTTATATATACTGTAAATAAACTATTAAAAACTACAGTAATTATATTCAATATACTGTACATAAAATATCAAAAATTACTCCAAATGTACATTATATGGTGTAAATAAAATATCCAAAATACAGTAAATATATATTACACACCCTATGTAAAATATCCAAATTTACACCAAATATATATTATATAATTTACAAAAAATATCGGAAGGTCACCAAATATATCTTATATACTGTATGTAAAATATCAAAAAGTACAGTAAATATATTACATATTTTGTACATATAATATTAACTAAAAGTACACCAAATACATTTTATATACTGTAAATAAAATATCAAAAATTACAGTAAATATATATTACATACTGTACATAAAATATCAAAAAGTACACCAAATATGTGTTATATATACTGTAAACTATCAAAAACTACACTAATTATATTTAATATACTGTACATAAAATTTCAAAAATCACACCAAATGTATATTATATACCGTAAATAAAATATCAAAAAGGACAGTGAATATATATGACACACACTATGTAAAATATCAAAAACTACACCAAGTATATATTTTATAATTTACAATAAATATCAAAGGACACCAAATATATCTCATATACTGTACATAAAATATCAAAAAGTACAGTAAATATATTTCATATATTGTACATATAATATTAACTAAAAGTACACCAAATACATTTTATATACTGTAAATAAACTATCAAAAAGTACAGTAAATATATATTACATACTGCACGTAAAATATCAAAAATTACACCAAACATGTGTTATATATACTGTAAATAAACTATCAAAAACTACAGTAATTATATTTAATATACTGTACATAAAATGTCAAAAATTACTCCAAATGTACATTATATAGTGTAAATAATATATCCAAAATACAGTAAATATATATTACACACCCTATGTAAAATATCAAATATTACACCAAATATACATTATATAATTTACAAAAAATATCGGAAGGACACCAAATATATCCTATATACTGTACGTAAAATATCAAAAACTACAGTAAATATATTTCATATATTGTACATATAATATTAACTAAAAGTACACCAAATACATTTTATATACTGTAAATAAAATATCAAAAATTACAGTAAATATATATTACATACTGTACATAAAATATCAAAAAGTACACCAAATATGTGTTATATATACTGTAAATAAACTATTAAAAACTACAGTAATTATATTCAATATACTGTACATAAAATATCAAAAATTACTCCAAATGTACATTATATGGTGTAAATAAAATATCCAAAATACAGTAAATATATATTACACACCCTATGTAAAATATCCAAATTTACACCAAATATATATTATATAATTTACAAAAAATATCGGAAGGTCACCAAATATATCTTATATACTGTATGTAAAATATCAAAAAGTACAGTAAATATATTACATATATTGTACATATACTATTAACTAAAAGTACACCAAATACATTTTATATACTGTAAATAAAATATCAAAAATTACAGTAAATATATATTACATACTGTACATAAAATATCAAAAAGTACACCAAATATCTGTTATATATACTGTAAACTATCAAAAACTACACTAATTATATTTAATATACTGTACATAAAATTTCAAAAATCACACCAAATGTATATTATATACCGTAAATAAAATATCAAAAAGGACAGTGAATATATATGACACACACTATGTAAAATATCAAAAACTACACCAAGTATATATTTTATAATTTACAATAAATATCAAAGGACACCAAATATATCTCATATACTGTACATAAAATATCAAAAAGTACAGTAAATATATTTCATATATTGTACATATAATATTAACTAAAAGTACACCAAATACATTTTATATACCGTAAATAAACTATCAAAAAGTACAGAAAATATATATTACATACTGTACGTAAAATATCAAAAATTACACCAAACATGTGTTATATATACTGTAAATAAACTATCAAAAACTACAGTAATTATATTTAATATACTGTACATAAAATGTCAAAAATTACTCCAAATGTACATTATATAGTGTAAATAATATATCCAAAATACAGTAAATATATATTACACACCCTATGTAAAATATCAAATATTACACCAAATATACATTATATAATTTACAAAAAATATCGGAAGGACACCAAATATATCCTATATACTGTACGTAAAATATCAAAAAGTACAGTAAATATATTTCATATATTGTACATATAATATTAACTAAAAGTACACCAAATACATTTTATATACTGTAAATAAAATATCAAAAAGTACAGTAAATATATATTACATACTGTACATAAAATATCAAAAATTACACCAAACATGTGTTATATATACTGTAAATAAACTATCAAAAACTACAGTAATTATATTTAATATACTGTACATAAAATGTCAAAAATTACTCCAAATGTACATTATATAGTGTAAATAATATATCCAAAATACAGTAAATATATATTACACACCCTATGTAAAATATCAAATATTACACCAAATATACATTATATAATTTACAAAAAATATCGGGAGGACACCAAATATATCCTATATACTGTACGTAAAATATCAAAAACTACAGTAAATATATTTCATATATTGTACATATAATATTAACTAAAAGTACACCAAATACATTTTATATACTGTAAATAAAATATCAAAAATTACAGTAAATATATATTACATACTGTACATAAAATATCAAAAAGTACACCAAATATGTGTTATATATACTGTAAATAAACTATTAAAAACTACAGTAATTATATTCAATATACTGTACATAAAATATCAAAAATTACTCCAAATGTACATTATATGGTGTAAATAAAATATCCAAAATACAGTAAATATATATTACACACCCTATGTAAAATATCCAAATTTACACCAAATATATATTATATAATTTACAAAAAATATCGGAAGGTCACCAAATATATCTTATATACTGTATGTAAAATATCAAAAAGTACAGTAAATATATTACATATATTGTACATATAATATTAACTAAAAGTACACCTAATACATTTTATATACTGTAAATAAAATATCAAAAATTACAGTAAATATATATTACATACTGTACATAAAATATCAAAAAGTACACCAAATATGTGTTATATATACTGTAAACTATCAAAAACTACACTAATTATATTTAATATACTGTACATAAAATTTCAAAAATCACACCAAATGTATATTATATACCGTAAATAAAATATCAAAAAGGACAGTGAATATATATGACACACACTATGTAAAATATCAAAAACTACACCAAGTATATATTTTATAATTTACAATAAATATCAAAGGACACCAAATATATCTCATATACTGTACATAAAATATCAAAAAGTACAGTAAATATATTTCATATATTGTACATATAATATTAACTAAAAGTACACCAAATACATTTTATATACCGTAAATAAACTATCAAAAAGTACAGAAAATATATATTACATACTGTACGTAAAATATCAAAAATTACACCAAACATGTGTTATATATACTGTAAATAAACTATCAAAAACTACAGTAATTATATTTAATATACTGTACATAAAATGTCAAAAATTACTCCAAATGTACATTATATAGTGTAAATAATATATCCAAAATACAGTAAATATATATTACACACCCTATGTAAAATATCAAATATTACACCAAATATACATTATATAATTTACAAAAAATATCGGAAGGACACCAAATATATCCTATATACTGTACGTAAAATATCAAAAAGTACAGTAAATATATTTCATATATTGTACATATAATATTAACTAAAAGTACACCAAATACATTTTATATACTGTAAATAAAATATCAAAAAGTACAGTAAATATATATTACATACTGTACATAAAATATCAAAAATTACACCAAACATGTGTTATATATACTGTAAATAAACTATCAAAAACTACAGTAATTATATTTAATATACTGTACATAAAATGTCAAAAATTACTCCAAATGTACATTATATAGTGTAAATAATATATCCAAAATACAGTAAATATATATTACACACCCTATGTAAAATATCAAATATTACACCAAATATACATTATATAATTTACAAAAAATATCGGGAGGACACCAAATATATCCTATATACTGTACGTAAAATATCAAAAACTACAGTAAATATATTTCATATATTGTACATATAATATTAACTAAAAGTACACCAAATACATTTTATATACTGTAAATAAAATATCAAAAATTACAGTAAATATATATTACATACTGTACATAAAATATCAAAAAGTACACCAAATATGTGTTATATATACTGTAAATAAACTATTAAAAACTACAGTAATTATATTCAATATACTGTACATAAAATATCAAAAATTACTCCAAATGTACATTATATGGTGTAAATAAAATATCCAAAATACAGTAAATATATATTACACACCCTATGTAAAATATCCAAATTTACACCAAATATATATTATATAATTTACAAAAAATATCGGAAGGTCACCAAATATATCTTATATACTGTATGTAAAATATCAAAAAGTACAGTAAATATATTACATATATTGTACATATAATATTAACTAAAAGTACACCTAATACATTTTATATACTGTAAATAAAATATCAAAAATTACAGTAAATATATATTACATACTGTACATAAAATATCAAAAAGTACACCAAATATGTGTTATATATACTGTAAACTATCAAAAACTACACTAATTATATTTAATATACTGTACATAAAATTTCAAAAATCACACCAATTGTATATTATATACCGTAAATAAAATATCAAAAAGGACAGTGAATATATATGACACACACTATGTAAAATATCAAAAACTACACCAAGTATATATTTTATAATTTACAATAAATATCAAAGGACACCAAATATATCTCATATACTGTACATAAAATATCAAAAAGTACAGTAAATATATTTCATATATTGTACATATAATATTAACTAAAAGTACACCAAATACATTTTATATACTGTAAATAAACTATCAAAAAGTACAGTAAATATATATTACATACTGTACGTAAAATATCAAAAATTACACCAAACATGTGTTATATATACTGTAAATAAACTATCAAAAACTACAGTAATTATATTTAATATACTGTACATAAAATGTCAAAAATTACTCCAAATGTACATTATATAGTGTAAATAATATATCCAAAATACAGTAAATATATATTACACACCCTATGTAAAATATCAAATATTACACCAAATATATATTATATAATTTACAAAAAATATCGGAAGGACACCAAATATATCCTATATACTGTACGTAAAATATCAAAAACTACAGTAAATATATTTCATATATTGTACATATAATATTAACTAAAAGTACACCAAATACATTTTATATACTGTAAATAAAATATCAAAAATTACAGTAAATATATATTACATACTGTACATAAAATATCAAAAAGTACACCAAATATGTGTTATATATACTGTAAATAAACTATTAAAAACTACAGTAATTATATTCAATATACTGTACATAAAATATCAAAAATTACTCCAAATGTACATTATATGGTGTAAATAAAATATCCAAAATACAGTAAATAAATATTACACACCCTATGTAAAATATCCAAATTTACACCAAATATATATTATATAATTTACAAAAAATATCGGAAGGTCCCCAAATATATCTTATATACTGTATGTAAAATATCAAAAAGTACAGTAAATATATTACATATATTGTACATATACTATTAACTAAAAGTACACCAAATACATTTTATATACTGTAAATAAAATATCAAAAATTACAGTAAATATATATTACATACTGTACATAAAATATCAAAAAGTACACCAAATATCTGTTATATATACTGTAAACTATCAAAAACTACACTAATTATATTTAATATACTGTACATAAAATTTCAAAAATCACACCAAATGTATATTATATACCGTAAATAAAATATCAAAAAGGACAGTGAATATATATGACACACACTATGTAAAATATCAAAAACTACACCAAGTATATATTTTATAATTTACAATAAATATCAAAGGACACCAAATATATCTCATATACTGTACATAAAATATCAAAATGTACAGTAAATATATTTCATATATTGTACATATAATATTAACTAAAAGTACACCAAATACATTTTATATACCGTAAATAAACTATCAAAAAGTACAGAAAATATATATTACATACTGTACGTAAAATATCAAAAATTACACCAAACATGTGTTATATATACTGTAAATAAACTATCAAAAACTACAGTAATTATATTTAATATACTGTACATAAAATGTCAAAAATTACTCCAAATGTACATTATATAGTGTAAATAATATATCCAAAATACAGTAAATATATATTACACACCCTATGTAAAATATCAAATATTACACCAAATATACATTATATAATTTACAAAAAATATCGGAAGGACACCAAATATATCCTATATACTGTACGTAAAATATCAAAAAGTACAGTAAATATATTTCATATATTGTACATATAATATTAACTAAAAGTACACCAAATACATTTTATATACTGTAAATAAAATATCAAAAAGTACAGTAAATATATATTACATACTGTACATAAAATATCAAAAATTACACCAAACATGTGTTATATATACTGTAAATAAACTATCAAAAACTACAGTAATTATATTTAATATACTGTACATAAAATGTCAAAAATTACTCCAAATGTACATTATATAGTGTAAATAATATATCCAAAATACAGTAAATATATATTACACACCCTATGTAAAATATCAAATATTACACCAAATATACATTATATAATTTACAAAAAATATCGGGAGGACACCAAATATATCCTATATACTGTACGTAAAATATCAAAAACTACAGTAAATATATTTCATATATTGTACATATAATATTAACTAAAAGTACACCAAATACATTTTATATACTGTAAATAAAATATCAAAAATTACAGTAAATATATATTACATACTGTACATAAAATATCAAAAAGTACACCAAATATGTGTTATATATACTGTAAATAAACTATTAAAAACTACAGTAATTATATTCAATATACTGTACATAAAATATCAAAAATTACTCCAAATGTACATTATATGGTGTAAATAAAATATCCAAAATACAGTAAATATATATTACACACCCTATGTAAAATATCCAAATTTACACCAAATATATATTATATAATTTACAAAAAATATCGGAAGGTCACCAAATATATCTTATATACTGTATGTAAAATATCAAAAAGTACAGTAAATATATTACATATATTGTACATATAATATTAACTAAAAGTACACCAAATACATTTTATATACTGTAAATAAAATATCAAAAATTACAGTAAATATATATTACATACTGTACATAAAATATCAAAAAGTACACCAAATATGTGTTATATATACTGTAAACTATCAAAAACTACACTAATTATATTTAATATACTGTACATAAAATTTCAAAAATCACACCAAATGTATATTATATACCGTAAATAAAATATCAAAAAGGACAGTGAATATATATGACACACACTATGTAAAATATCAAAAACTACACCAAGTATATATTTTATAATTTACAATAAATATCAAAGGACACCAAATATATCTCATATACTGTACATAAAATATCAAAAAGTACAGTAAATATATTTCATATATTGTACATATAATATTAACTAAAAGTACACCAAATACATTTTATATACTGTAAATAAACTATCAAAAAGTACAGTAAATATATATTACATACTGTACGTAAAATATCAAAAATTACACCAAACATGTGTTATATATACTGTAAATAAACTATCAAAAACTACAGTAATTATATTTAATATACTGTACATAAAATGTCAAAAATTACTCCAAATGTACATTATATAGTGTAAATAATATATCCAAAATACAGTAAATATATATTACACACCCTATGTAAAATATCAAATATTACACCAAATATACATTATATAATTTACAAAAAATATCGGAAGGACACCAAATATATCCTATATACTGTACGTAAAATATCAAAAACTACAGTAAATATATTTCATATATTGTACATATAATATTAACTAAAAGTACACCAAATACATTTTATATACTGTAAATAAAATATCAAAAATTACAGTAAATATATATTACATACTATACATAAAATATCAAAAAGTACACCAAATATGTGTTATATATACTGTAAATAAACTATTAAAAACTACAGTAATTATATTCAATATACTGTACATAAAATATCAAAAATTACTCCAAATGTACATTATATGGTGTAAATAAAATATCCAAAATACAGTAAATATATATTACACACCCTATGTAAAATATCCAAATTTACACCAAATATATATTATATAATTTACAAAAAATATCGGAAGGTCACCAAATATATCTTATATACTGTATGTAAAATATCAAAAAGTACAGTAAATATATTACATATATTGTACATATAATATTAACTAAAAGTACACCAAATACATTTTATATACTGTAAATAAAATATCAAAAATTACAGTAAATATATATTACATACTGTACATAAAATATCAAAAAGTACACCAAATATGTGTTATATATACTGTAAACTATCAAAAACTACAGTAATTATATTTAATATACTGTACATAAAATTTCAAAAATCACACCAAATGTATATTATATACCGTAAATAAAATATCAAAAAGGACAGTGAATATATATGACACACACTATGTAAAATATCAAAAACTACACCAAGTATATATTTTATAATTTACAATAAATATCAAAGGACACCAAATATATCTCATATACTGTACATAAAATATCAAAAAGTACAGTAAATATATTTCATATATTGTACATATAATATTAACTAAAAGTACACCAAATACATTTTATATACTGTAAATAAAATATCAAAAATTACAGTAAATATATATTACATACTGTACATAAAATATCAAAAAGTACACCAAACATGTGTTATATATACTGTAAATAAACTATTAAAAACTACAGTAATTATATTCAATATACTGTACATAAAATATCAAAAATTACTCCAAATGTACATTATATGGTGTAAATAAAATATCCAAAATACAGTAAATGTATATTACACACCCTATGTAAAATATCCAAATTTACACCAAATATATATTTTATAATTTACAAAAAATATCGGAAGGTCACCAAATATATCTTATATACTGTATGTAAAATATCAAAAACTACAGTAAATATATTACATATGTTGTACATATAATATTAACTAAAAGTACACCAAATACATTTTATATACTGTAAATAAAATATCAAAAATTACAGTAAATATATATTACATACTGTACATAAAATATCAAAAAGTACACCAAATATGTGTTATATATACTGTAAACTATCAAAAACTACAGTAATTATATTTAATATACTGTACATAAAATTTCAAAAATCACACCAAATGTATATTATATACCGTAAATAAAATATCAAAAAGGACAGTGAATATATATGACACACACTATGTAAAATTTCAAAAACTACACCAAGTATATATTTTATAATTTACAATAAATATCAAAGGACACCAAATATATCTCATATACTGTACATAAAATATCAAAAAGTACAGTAAATATATTTCATATATTGTACATATAATATTAATTAAAAGTACACCAAATACATTTTATATACTGTAAATAAATTATCAAAAATTACAGTAAATATATATTACATACTATACATAAAATATCAAAAAGTACACCAAATATGTGTTGTATGTACTGTAAATAAACTATTAAAAACTACAGTAATTATATTCAATATACTGAACATAAAATATCAAAAATTACTCCAAATGTACATTATATGGTGTAAATAAAATATCCAAAATACAGTAAATATATATTACACACCCTATGTAAAATATCCAAATTTACACCAAATATATATTATATAATTTACAAAAAATATCGGAAGGTCAACAAATATATCTTATATACTGTATGTAAAATATCAAAAAGTACAGTAAATATATTACATATATTGTATATATAATATTAACAAAAAGTACACCAAATACATTTTATATACTGTAAATAAAATATCAAAAATTACAGTAAATATATATTACATACAGTACATAAAATATCAAAAAGTACACCAAATATGTGTTATATATACTGTAAACTATCAAAAACTACAGTAATTATATTTAATATACTGTACATAAAATTTCAAAAATCACACCAAATGTATATTATATACCGTAAATAAAATATCAAAAAGGACAGTGAATATATATGACACACACTATGTAAAATATCAAAAACTGCACCAAGTATATATTTTATAATTTACAATAAATATCAAAGGACACCAAATATATCTCATATACTGTACATAAAAAATCAAAAAGTACAGTAAATATATTTCATATATTGTACATATAATGTTAACTAAAAGTACACCAAATACATTTTATATACTGTAAATAAAATATCAAAAAGTACAGTAAATATATATTACATAATGTACATAAAATATCAAAAATTACACCAAACATGTGTTATATATATTGTAAATAAACTATCAAAAACTACAGTAATTATATTTAATATACTGTACATAAAATGTCAAAAATTACTCCAAATGTACATTATATAGTGTAAATAATATATCCAAAATACACTAAATATATATTACACACCCTATGTAAAATATCAAATATTACACCAAATATACATTATATAATTTACAAAAAATATCGGAAGGACACCAAATATATCCTATATACTGTATGTAAAATATCAAAACTACAGTAAATATATTTCATATATTGTACATATAATATTAACTAAAAGTACACCAAATACATTTTATATACTGTAAATAAAATATAAAAAATTACAGTAAATATATATTACATACTATACATAAAATATCAAAAAGTACACCAAATATGTGTTATATATACTGTAAATAAACTATTAAAAACTACAGTAATTATATTCAATATACTGTACATAAAATATCAAAAATTACTCCAAATGTACATTATATGGTGTAAATAAAATATCCAAAATACAGTAAATATATATTACACACCCTATGTAAAATATCCAAATTTACACCAAATATATATTATATAATTTACAAAAAATATCGGAAGGTCACCAAATATATCTTATATACTGTATGTAAAATATCAAAAAGTACAGTAAATATATTACATATATTGTACATATAATATTAACTAAAAGTACACCAAATACATTTTATATACTGTAAATAAAATATCAAAAATTACAGTAAATATATATTACATACTGTACATAAAATATCAAAAAGTACACCAAATATGTGTTATATATACTGTAAACTATCAAAAACTACAGTAATTATATTTAATATACTGTACATAAAATTTCAAAAATCACACCAAATGTATATTATATACCGTAAATAAAATATCAAAAATTACAGTAAATATGTATTACATACTGTACATAAAATATCAAAAAGTACACCAAATATGTGTTGTATATACTGTAAACTATCAAAAACTATAGTAATTATATTTAATATACTGTACATAAAATTTCAAAAATCACACCAAATGTATATTATATACCGTAAATAAAATATCAAAAAGGACAGTGAATATATATGACACACACTATGTAAAATATCAAAAACTGCACCAAGTATATATTTTATAATTTACAATAAATATCAAAGGACACCAAATATATCTCATATACTGTACATAAAATATCAAAAAGTACAGTAAATATATTTCATATATTGTACATATAATGTTAACTAAAAGTACACCAAATACATTTTATATACTGTAAATAAAATATCAAAAAGTACAGTAATTATATATTACATACTGTACATAAAATATCAAAAATTACACCAAACATGTGTGATATATATAGTGTAAATAAACTATCAAAAACTACAGTAATTATATTTAATATACTGTACGTAAAATGTCAAAAATTACTCCAAATGTACATTATATAGTGTAAATAATATATCCAAAATACAGTAAATATATATTACACACCCTATGTAAAATATCAAATATTACACCAAATATATATTATATAATTTACAAAAAATATCGGAAGGACACCAAATATATCCTATATACTGTATGTAAAATATCAAAAACTACAGTAAATATATTTCATATATTGTATATATAATATTAACTAAAAGTACACCAAATTCATTTTATATACTGTAAATAAAATATCAAAAATTACAGTAAATATATATTACATACTATACATAAAATATCAAAAAGTACACCAAATATGTGTTATATATACTGTAAATAAACTATTAAAAACTACAGTAATTATATTCAATATACTGTACATAAAATATCAAAAATTACTCCAAATGTACATTATATGGTGTAAATAATATATCCAAAATACAGTAAATGTATATTACACACCCTATGTAAAATATCCAAATTTACACCAAATATATATTGTATAATTTACAAAAAATATCGGAAGGTCACCAAATATATCTTATATACTGTATGTAAAATATCAAAAAGTACAGTAAATATATTACATATATTGTACATATAATATTAACTAAAAGTACACCAAATACATTTTATATACTGTAAATAAAATATCAAAAATTACAGTAAATATATATTACATACTGTACATAAAATATCAAAAAGTACACCAAATATGTGTTATATATACTGTAAACTATCAAAAACTACAGTAATTATATTTAATATACTGTACATAAAATTTCAAAAATCACACCAAATGTATATTATATACCGTAAATAAAATATCAAAAAGGACAGTGAATATATATGACACACACTATGTAAAATATCAAAAACTACACCAAGTATATATTTTATAATTTACAATAAATATCAAAGGACACCAAATATATCTCATATACTGTACATAAAATATCAAAAAGTACAGTAAATATATTTCATATATTGTACATATAATATTAACTAAAAGTACACCAAATACATTTTATATACTGTAAATAAAATATCAAAAGTTACAGTAAATATATATTACATACTGTACATAAAATATCAAAAAGTACACCAAATATATGTTATATATACTGTAAATAAACTATTAAAAACTACAGTAATTATATTCAATATACTGTACATAAAATATCAAAAATTACTCCAAATGTACATTATATGGTGTAAATAAAATATCCAAAATACAGTAAATATATATTACACACCCTATGTAAAATATCCAAATTTACACCAAATATATATTCTATAATTTACAAAAAATATCAGAAGGTCAACAAATATATCTTATATACTGTATGTAAAATATCAAAAAGTACAGTAAATATATTACATATATTGTACATATAATATTAACTAAAAGTACACCAAATATATTTTATATACTGTAAATAAAATATCAAAAATTACAGTAAATATATTTCATATATTGTACATATAATATTATCTAAAAGTACACCAAATACATTTTATATACTGTAAATAAAATATCAAAGATTACAGTAAATATATATTACATGCTATACATAAAATATCAAAAAGTACACCAAATATGTGTTATATATACTGTAAATAATCTATTAAAAACTACAGTAATTATATTCAATATACTGTACATAAAATATCAAAAATTACTCCAAATGTACATTATATGGTGTAAATAAAATATCCAAAATACAGTAAATATATATTACACACCCTATGTAAAATATCCAAATTTACACCAAATATATATTATATAATTTACAAAACATATCGGAAGGTCACCAAATATATCTTATATACTGTATGTAAAATATCAAAAAGTACAGTAAATATACTACATTTATTGTACATATAATATTAACTTAAAGTACACCAAATACATTTTATATACTGTAAATAAAATATCAAAAATTACAGTAAATATATATTAAATATTGTACATAAAATATCAAAAATTACACCAAACATGTGTTATATATACTGTAAATAAACTATCAAAAACTACAGTAATTATATTTAATATACTGTACATAAAATGTCAAAAATTACTCCAAATGTACATTATATAGTGTAAATAATATATCCAAAATACAGTAAATATATATTACACACCCTATGTAAAATATCAAATATTACACCAAATATACATTATATAATTTACAAAAAATATCGGAAGGACACCAAATATATCCTATATACTGTACGTAAAATATCAAAAACTACAGTAAATATATTTCATATATTGTACATATAATATTAACTAAAAGTACACCAAATACATTTTATATACTGTAAATAAAATATCAAAAATTACAGTAAATATATATTACATACTATACATAAAATATCAAAAAGTACACCAAATATGTGTTATATATACTGTAAATAAACTATTAAAAACTACAGTAATTATATTCAATATACTGTACATAAAATATCAGAAATTACTCCAAATGTACATTATATGGTGTAAATAAAATATCCAAAATACAGTAAATATATATGACACACCCTATGTAAAATATCCAAATTTACACCAAATATATATTATATAATTTACAAAAATATCGGAAGGTCACCAAATATATCTTATATACTGTATGTAAAATATCAAAAAGTACAGTAAATATATTACATATATTGTACATATAATATTAACTAAAAGTACACCAAATATATTTTATATACTGTAAATAAAATATCAAAAATTACAGTAAATATATTTCATATATTGTACATATAATATTAACTAAAAGTACACCAAATACATTTTATATACTGTAAATAAAATATCAAAAATTACAGTAAATATATATTACATGCTATACATAAAATATCAAAAAGTACACCAAATATGTGTTATATATACTGTAAATAATCTATTAAAAACTACAGTAATTATATTCAATATACTGTACATAAAATATCAAAAATTACTCCAAATGTACATTATATGGTGTAAATAGAATATCCAAAATACAGTAAATATATATTACACACCCAATGTAAAATATCCAAATTTACACCAAATATATATTATATAATTTACAAAACATATCGGAAGGTCACCAAATATATCTTATATACCGTACGTAAAATATCAAAAACTACAGTAAATATATTTCATATATTGTACATATAATATTAACTAAAAGTACACCAAATACATTTTATATACTGTAAATAAAATATCAAAAATTACAGTAAATATATATTACATACTATACATAAAATATCAAAAAGTACACCAAATATATGTTATATATACTGTAAATAAACTATTAAAAACTACAGTAATTATATTCAACATACTGTACATAAAATATCAAAAATTACTCCAAATGTACATTATATGGTGTAAATAAAATATCCAAAATACAGTAAATATATATTACACACCCTATGTAAAATATCCAAATTTACACCAAATATATATTATATAATTTACAAAAAATATCGGAAGGTCACCAAATATATCTTATATACTGTATGTAAAATATCAAAAAGTACAGTAAATATATTACATATATTGTACATATAATATTAACTAAAAGTACACCAAATACATTTTATATACTGTAAATAAAATATCAAAAATTACAGTAAATATATATTACATACTGTACATAAAATATCAAAAAGTACACCAAATATGTGTTATATATACTGTAAACTATCAAAAACTACAGTAATTATATTTAATATACTGTACATAAAATTTCAAAAATCACACCAAATGTATATTATATACCGTAAATAAAATATCAAAAAGGACAGTGAATATATATGACACACACTACGTAAAATCTCAAAAACTACACCAAGTATACATTTTATAATTTACAATAAATATCAAAGGATACCAAATATATCTCATATACTGTACATAAAATATCAAAAAGTACAGTAAATATATTTCATATATTGTACAAATAATATTAACTAAAAGTACACCAAATACATTTTATATACTGTAAATAAAATATCAAAAATTACAGTAAATATATATTACATACTGTACATAAAATATCAAAAAGTACACCAAATATGTGTTATATATACTGTAAACTATCAAAAACTACAGTAATTATATTTAATATACTGTACATAAAATTTCAAAAATCACACCAAATGTATATTATATACCGTAAATAAAATATCAAAAAGGACAGTGAATATATATGACACACACTATGTAAAATCTCAAAAACTACACCAAGTATATATTTTATAATTTACAATAAATATCAAAGGACACCAAATATATCTCATATACTGTACATAAAATATCAAAAAGTACAGTAAATATATTTCATATATTGTACATATAATATTAACTAAAAGTACACCAAATACATTTTATATACTGTAAATAAAATATCAAAAATTACAGTAAATATATATTACATACTATACATAAAATATCAAAAAGTACACCAAATATGTGTTATATATACTGTAAATAAACTATTAAAAACTACAGTAATTATATTCAATATACTGTACATAAAATATCAAAAATTACTCCAAATGTACATTTTATGGTGTAAATAAAATATCCAAAATACAGTAAATATTTATTACACACCCTATGTAAAATATCCAAATTTACACCGAATATATATTATATAATTTACAAAAAATATCGGAAGGTCACCAAATATATCTTATATACTGTATGTAAAATATCAAAAAGTACAGTAAATATATTACATATATTGTACATATAATATTAACTAAAAGTACACCAAATACATTGTATATACTGTAAATAAAATATCAAAAATTACAGTAAATATATATTACATACTGTACATAAAATATCAAAAAGTACACCAAATATGTGTTATATATACTGTAAACTATCAAAAACTACAGTAATTATATTTAATATACTGTACATAAAATTTCAAAAATCACACCAAATGTATATTATATACCGTAAATAAAATATCAAAAAGGACAGTGAATAATTATGACACACACTATGTAAAATATCAAAAACTACACCAAGTATATATTTTATAATTTACAATAAATATCAAAGGACACCAAATATATCTCATATACTGTACATAAAATATCAAAAAGTACAGTAAATATATTTCATATATTGTACATATAATATTAACTAAAAGTACACCAAATACATTTTATATACTGTAAATAAAATATCAAAAATTACAGTAAATATATATTACATACTATACATAAAATATCAAAAAGTACACCAAATATGTGTTATATATACTGTAAATAAACTATTAAAAACTACAGTAATTATATTCCATATACTGTACATAAAATATCAAAAATTACTCCAAATGTACATTATATGGTGTAAATAATATATCCAAAATACAGTAAATATATATTACACACCCTATGTAAAATATCCAAATTTACACCAAATATATATTATATAATTTACAAAAAATATCGGAAGGTCACCAAATATATCTTATATACTGTATGTAAAATATCAAAAAGTACAGTAAATATATTACATGTATTGTACATATAATATTAACTAAAAGTACACCAAATACATTTTATATACTGTAAATAAAATATCAAAAATTACAGTAAATATATATTACATACTGTACATAAAATATCAAAAAGTACACCAAATATGTGTTATATATACTGTAAACTATCAAAAACTACAGTAATTATATTTAATATACTGTACATAAAATTTCAAAAATCACACCAATTGTATATTATATACCGTAAATAAAATATCAAAAAGGACAGTGAATATATATGACACACACTATGTAAAATATCAAAAACTACACCAAGTATATATTTTATAATTTACAATAAATATCAAAGGACACCAAATATATCTCATATACTGTACATAATATATCAAAAAGTACAGTAAATATATTTCATATATTGTACATATAATATTAACTAAAAGTACACCAAATACATTTTATATACTGTAAATAAAATATCAAAAATTACAGCAAATATATATTACATACTATACATAAAAGATCAAAAAGTACACGAAATATGTGTTATATATACTGTAAATAAACTATTAAAATCCACAGTAATTATATTCAATATACTGTACATAAAATATCAAAAATTACTCCAAATGTACATTATATGGTGTAAATAAAATATCCAAAATACAGTAAATATATATTACACACCCTATGTAAAATATCCAAATTTACACCAAATATATATTATATAATTTACAAAAAATATCAGAAGGTCACCAAATATATCTTATATACTGTATGTAAAATATCAAAAAGTACAGTAAATATATTACATATATTGTACATATAATATTAACTAAAAGTACACCAAATACATTTTATATACTGTAAATAAAATATCAAAAATTACAGTAAATATATATTACATACTGTACATAAAATATCAAAAAGTACACCAAATATGTGTTATATATACCATAAACTATCAAAAACTACAGTAATTATATTTAATGTACTGTACATAATATTTCAAAAATCACACCAAATGTATATTATATACCGTAAATAAAATACCAAAAAGGACAGTGAATATATATGACACACACTATGTAAAATATCAAAAACTACACCAAGTATATATTTTATAATTTACAATAAATATCAAAGGACACCAAATATATCTCATATACTGTACATAAAATATCAAAAAGTACAGTAAATATATTTCATATATTGTACATATAATATTAACTAAAAGTACACCAAATACATTTTATACACTGTAAATAAAATATCAAAAAGTACAGTAAATATATATTACATACTATACATAAAATATCAAAAAGTACACCAAATATGTGTTATATATACTGTAAATAAACTATTAAAATCTACAGTAATTATATTCAATATACTGTACATAAAATATCAAAAATTACTCCAAATGTACATTATATGGTGTAAATAAAATATCCAAAATACAGTAAATATATATTACACACCCTATGTAAAATATCCAAATTTACACCAAATATATATTATATAATTTACAAAAAATATCGGAAAGTCACCAAATATATCTTATATACTGTATGTAAAATATCAAAAAGTACAGTAAATATATTACATATATTGTACATATAATATTAACTAAAAGTACACCAAATACATTTTATATACTGTAAATAAATATCAAAAATTACAGTAAATATATATTACATACTGTACATAAAATATCAAAAAGTACACCATATATGTGTTATATATACTGTAAACTATCAAAAACTACAGTAATTATATTTAATATACTGTACATAAAATTTCAAAAATCACACCAAATGTATATTATATACCGTAAATAAAATATCAAAAAGGACAGTGAATATATATGACACACACTATGTAAAATATCAAAAACTACACCAAGTATATATTTTATAATTTACAATAAATATCAAAGGACACCAAATATATCTCATATACTGTACATAAAATATCAAAAAGTACAGTAAATATATTTCATATATTGTATATATAATATTAACTAAAAGTACACCAAATACATTTTATATACTGTAAATAAAATATCAAAAATACAGTAAATATATATTACATACTGTACATAAAATATCAAAAAGTACACCAAATATGTGTTATATATAGTGTAAATAAACTATGAAAAACTACAGTAATTATATTCAATATACTGAACATAAAATAACAAAAATTACTCCAAATGTACATTATATGGTGTAAATAAAATATCCAAAATACAGTAAATATATATTACACACCCTATGTAAAATATCCAAATTTACACCAAATATATATTATATAATTTACAAAAAATATCGGAAGCTCACCAAATATATCTTATATACTGTATGTAAAATATCAAAAAGTACAGTAAATATATTACATATATTGTACATATAATATTAACTAAAAGTACACCAAATACATTTTATATACTGTAAATAAAATATCAAAAATTACAGTAAATATATATTACATACTGTACATAAAATATCAAAAAGTACACCAAATATGTGTTATATATACTGTAAACTATCAAAAACTACAGTAATTATATTTAATATACTGTACATAAAATTTCAAAAATCACACCAAATGTATATTATATACCGTAAATAAAATATCAAAAAGGACAGTGAATATATATGACACACACGATGTAAAATATCAAAAACTACACCAAGTATATATTTTATAATTTACAATAAATATCGAAGGACACCAAATATATCTCATATAGTGTACATAAAATATCAAAAAGTACAGTAAATATATTTCATATATTGTACATATAATATTAACTAAAAGTACACCAAATACATTTTATATACTGTAAATAAAATATCAAAAATTACAGTAAATATATATTACATACTATACATAAAATATCAAAAAGTACACCAAATATGTGTTATATATACTGTAAATAAACTATTAAAAACTACAGTAATTATATTCAATATACTGTACATAAAATATCAAAAATTACTCCAAATGTACATTATATGGTGTAAATAAAATATCCAAAATACAGTAAATATATATTACACACCCTATGTAAAATATCCAAATTTACACCAAATATATATTGTATAATTTACGAAAAATATCGGAAGGTCACCAAATATATCTTATATACTGTATGTAAAATATCAAAAAGTACAGTAAATATATTACATATATTGTACATATAACATTAACTAAAAGTACACCAAATACATTTTATATACTGTAAATAAAATATCAAAAATTACAGTAAATATATATTACATACTGTACATAAAATATCAAAAAGTACACCAAATATGTGTTATATATACTGTAAACTATCAAAAACTACAGTAATTATATTTAATATAGTGTACATAAAATTTCAAATATCACACCAAATGTATATTATATACCGTAAATAAAATATCAAAAAGGACAGTGAATATATATGACACACACTATGTAAAATATCAAAAACTACAACAAGTATATATTTTATAATTTACAATAAATATCAAAGGACACCAAATATATCTCATATACTGTAAATAAAATATCAAAAAGTACAGTAAATATATTTCATATATTGTACATATAATATTAACTAAAAGTACACCAAATACATTTTATATACTGTAAATAAAATATCAAAAATTACAGTAAATATATATTACATACTATACATAAAATATCAAAAAGTACACCAAATATGTGTTATATATACTGTAAATAAACTTTTAAAAACTACAGTAATTATATTCAATATACTGTACATAAAATATCAAAAATTACTCCAAATGTACATTTTATGGTGTAAATAAAATATCCAAAATACAGTAAATATATATTACACACCCTATATAAAATATCCAAATTTACAACAAATATATATTATATAATTTACAAAAAATATCGGAAGGTCACCAAATATATCTTATATACTGTATGTAAAATATCAAAAAGTACAGTAAATATATTACATGTATTGTACATATAATATTAACTAAAAGTACACCAAATACATTTTATATACTGTAAATAAAATATCAAAAATTACAGTAAATATATATTACATACTGTACATAAAATATCAAAAAGTACACCAAATATGTGTTATATATACTGTAAACTATCAAAAACTACAGTAATTATATTTAATATACTGTACATAAAATTTCAAAAATCACACCAATTGTATATTATATACCGTAAATAAAATATCAAAAAGGACAGTGAATATATATGACACACACTATGTAAAATATCAAAAACTACACCAAGTATATATTTTATAATTTACAATAAATATCAAAGGACACCAAATATATCTCATATACTGTACATAATATATCAAAAAGTACAGTAAATATATTTCATATATTGTTCATATAATATTAACTAAAAGTACACCAAATACATTTTATATACTGTAAATAAAATATCAAAAATTACAGTAAATATATATTACATACTATACATAAAAGATCAAAAAGTACACGAAATATGTGTTATATATACTGTAAATAAACTATTAAAATCCACAGTAATTATATTCAATATACTGTACATAAAATATCAAAAATTACTCCAAATGTACATTATATGGTGTAAATAAAATATCCAAAATACAGTAAATATATATTACACACCCTATGTGAAATATCCAAATTTACACCAAATATATATTATATAATTTACAAAAAATATCAGAAGGTCACCAAATATATCTTATATACTGTATGTAAAATATCAAAAAGTACAGTAAATATATTACACATATTGTACATATAATATTAACTAAAAGTACACCAAATACATTTTATATACTGTAAATAAAATATCAAAAATTACAGTAAATATATATTACATACTGTACATAAAATATCAAAAAGTACACCAAATATGTGTTATATATACTGTAAACTATCAAAAACTACAGTAATTATATTTAATATACTGTACATAAAATTTCAAAAATCACACCAAATGTATATTATATACCGTAAATAAAATATCAAAAAGGACAGTGAATATATATGACACACACGATGTAAAATATCAAAAACTACACCAAGTATATATTTTATAATTTACAATAAATATCGAAGGACACCAAATATATCTCATATACTGTACATAAAATATCAAAAAGTACAGTAAATATATTTCATATATTGTACATATAATATTAACTAAAAGTACACCAAATACATTTTATATACTGTAAATAAAATATCAAAAATTACAGTAAATATATATTACATACTATACATAAAATATCAAAAAGTACACCAAATATGTGTTATATATACTGTAAATAAACTATTAAAAACTACAGTAATTATATTCAATATACTGTACATAAAATATCAAAAATTACTCCAAATGTACATTATATGGTGTAAATAAAATATCCAAAATACAGTAAATATATATTACACACCCTATGTAAAATATCCAAATTTACACCAAATATATATTGTATAATTTACAAAAAATATCGGAAGGTCACCAAATATATCTTATATACTGTATGTAAAATATCAAAAAGTACAGTAAATATATTACATATATTGTACATATAACATTAACTAAAAGTACACCAAATACATTTTATATACTGTAAATAAAATATCAAAAATTACAGTAAATATATATTACATACTGTACATAAAATATCAAAAAGTACACCAAATATGTGTTATATATACTGTAAACTATCAAAAACTACAGTAATTATATTTAATATACTGTACATAAAATTTCAAATATCACACCAAATGTATATTATATACCGTAAATAAAATATCAAAAAGGACAGTGAATATATATGACACACACTATGTAAAATATCAAAAACTACACCAAGTATATATTTTATAATTTACAATAAATATCAAAGGACACCAAATATATCTCATATACTGTACATAAAATATCAAAAAGTACAGTAAATATATTTCATATATTGTACATATAATATTAACTAAAAGTACACCAAATACATTTTATATACTGTAAATAAAATATCAAAAATTACAGTAAATATATATTACATACTGTACATAAAATATCAAAAAGTACACCAAATATGTGTTATATATACTGTAAACTATCAAAAACTACAGTAATTATATTTAATATACTGTACATAAAATTTCAAAAATCACACCAAATGTATATTATATACCGTAAATAGAATATCAAAAAGGACAGTGAATATATATGACACACACTATGTAAAATATCAAAAACTACACCAAGTATATATTTTATAATTTACAATAAATATCAAAGGACACCAAATATATCTCATATACTGTACATAAAATATCAAAAAGTACAGTAAATATATTTCATATATTGTACATATAATATTAACTAAAAGTACACCAAATACATTTTATATACTGTAAATAAAATATCAAAAATTACAGTAAATATATATTACATACTGTACATAAAATATCAAAAAGTACACCAAATATGTGTTATATATACTGTAAACTATCAAAAACTACAGTAATTATATTTAATATACTGTACATAAAATTTCAAAAATCACACCAAATGTATATTATATACCGTAAATAGAATATCAAAAAGGACAGTGAATATATATGACACACACTATGTAAAATATCAAAAACTACATCAAGTATATATTTTATAATTTACAATAAATATCAAAGGACACCAAATATATCTCATATACTGTACATAAAATATCAAAAAGTACAGTAAATATATTTCATATATTGTACATATAATATTAACTAAAAGTACACCAAATACATTTTATATACTGTAAATAAAATATCAAAAATTACAGTAAATATATATTACATACTGTACATAAAATATCAAAAAGTACACCAAATATGTGGTATATATACTGTAAATAAACTATTAAAAACTACAGTAATTATATTCAATATACTGTACATAAAAAATCAAAAATTACTCCAAATGTACATTATATGGTGTAAATAAAATATCCAAAATACAGTAAATATATATTACACACCCTATGTAAAATATCCAAATTTACACCAAATATATATTATATAATTTACAAAAAATATCGGAAGGTCACCAAATATATCTTATATACTGTATGTAAAATATCAAAAAGTACAGTAAATATATTACATATATTGTACATATAATATTAACTAAAAGTACACCAAATACATTTTATATACTGTAAATAAAATATCAAAAATTACAGTAAATATATATTACATACTGTACATAAAATATCAAAAAGTACACCAAATATGTGTTATATATACTGTAAACTATCAAAAACTACAGTAATTATATTTAATATACTGTACATAAAATTTCAAAAATCACACCAGATGTATATTATATACCGTAAATGAAATATCAAAAAGGACAGTGAATATATATGACACACACGATGTAAAATATCAAAAACTACACCAAGTATATATTTTATAATTTACAATAAATATCAAAGGACACCAAATATATCTCATATACTGTACATAAAATATCAAAAAGTACAGTAAATATATTTCATATATTGTACATATAATATTAACTAAAAGTACACCAAATACATTTTATATACTGTAAATAAAATATCAAAAATTACAGTAAATATATATTACATACTATACATAAAATATCAAAAAGTACACCAAATATGTGTTATATATACTGTAAATAAACTATTAAAAACTACAGTAATTATATTCAATATACTGTACATAAAATATCAAAAATTACTCCAAATGTACATTATATGGTGTAAATAAAATATCCAAAATACAGTAAATATATATTACACACCCTATGTAAAATATCCAAATTTACACCAAATATATATTGTATAATTTACAAAAAATATCGGAAGGTCACCAAATATATCTTATATACTGTATGTAAAATATCAAAAAGTACAGTAAATATATTACATATATTGTACATATAACATTAACTAAAAGTACACCAAATACATTTTATATACTGTAAATAAAATATCAAAAATTACAGTAAATATGTATTACATACTGTACATAAAATATCAAAAAGTACACCAAATATGTGTTATATATACTGTAAACTATCAAAAACTACAGTAATTATATTTAATATACTGTACATAAAATTTCAAATATCACACCAAATGTATATTATATACCGTAAATAAAATATCAAAAAGGACAGTGAATATATATGACACACACTATGTAAAATATCAAAAACTACACCAAGTATATATTTTATAATTTACAATAAATATCAAAGGACACCAAATATATCTCATATACTGTACATAAAATATCAAAAAGTACAGTAAATATATTTCATATATTGTACATATAATATTAACTAAAAGTACACCAAATACATTTTATATACTGTAAATAAAATATCAAAAATTACAGTAAATATATATTACATACTATACATAAAATATCAAAAAGTACACCAAATATGTGTTATATATACTCTAAATAAACTTTTAAAAACTACAGTAATTATATTCAATATACTGTACATAAAATATCAAAAATTACTCCAAATGTACATTTTATGGTGTAAATAAAATATCCAAAATACAGTAAATATATGTTACACACCCTATGTAAAATATCCAAATTTACACCAAATATATATTATATAATTTACAAAAAATATCGGAAGGTCACCAAATATATCTTATATACTGTATCTAAAATATCAAAAAGTACAGTAAATATATTACATATATTGTACATATAATATTAACTAAAAGTACACCAAATACATTGTATATACTGTAAATAAAATATCAAAAATTACAGTAAATATATATTACATACTGTACATAAAATATCAAAAAGTACACCAAATATGTGTTATACATACTGTAAACTATCAAAAACTACAGTAATTATATTTAATATACTGTACATAATATTTCAAAAATCACACCAAATGTATATTATATACCGTAAATAAAATATCAAAAAGGACAGTGAATATATATGACACACACTATGTAAAATATCAAAAACTACACCAAGTATATATTTTATAATTTACAATAAATATCAAAGGACACCAAATATATCTCATATACTGTACATAAAATATCAAAAAGTACAGTAAATATATTTCATATATTGTACATATAATATTAACTAAAAGTACACCAAATACATTTTATATACTGTAAATAAAATATCAAAAATTACAGTAAATATATATTACATACTGTACATAAAATATCAAAAAGTACACCAAATATGTGTTATATATACTGTAAACTATCAAAAACTACAGTAATTATATTTAATATACTGTACATAAAATTTCAAAAATCACACCAAATGTATATTATATACCGTAAATAGAATATCAAAAAGGACAGTGAATATATATGACACACACTATGTAAAATATCAAAAACTACACCAAGTATATATTTTATAATTTACAATAAATATCAAAGGACACCAAATATATCTCATATACTGTACATAAAATATCAAAAAGTACAGTAAATATATTTCATATATTGTACATATAATATTAACTAAAAGTACACCAAATACATTTTATATACTGTAAATAAAATATCAAAAATTACAGTAAATATATATTACATACTGTACATAAAATATCAAAAAGTACACCAAATATGTGTTATATATACTGTAAACTATCAAAAACTACAGTAATTATATTTAATATACTGTACATAAAATTTCAAAAATCACACCAAATGTATATTATATACCGTAAATAGAATATCAAAAAGGACAGTGAATATATATGACACACACTATGTAAAATATCAAAAACTACACCAAGTATATATTTTATAATTTACAATAAATATCAAAGGACACCAAATATATCTCATATAATGTACATAAAATATCAAAAAGTACAGTAAATATATTTCATATATTGTACATATAATATTAACTAAAAGTACACCAAATACATTTTATATACTGTAAATAAAATATCAAAAATTACAGTAAATATATATTACATACTGTACATAAAATATCAAAAAGTACACCAAATATGTCGTATATATACTGTAAATAAACTATTAAAAACTACAGTAATTATATTCAATATACTGTACATAAAATATCAAAAATTACTCCAAATGTACATTATATGGTGTAAATAAAATATCCAAAATACAGTAAATATATATTACACACCCTATGTAAAATATCCAAATTTACACCAAATATATATTATATAATTTACAAAAAATATCGGAAGGTCACCAAATATATCTTATATACTGTATGTAAAATATCAAAAAGTACAGTAAATATATTACATATATTGTACATATAATATTAACTAAAAGTACACCAAATACATTTTATATACTGTAAATAAAATATCAAAAATTACAGTAAATATATATTACATACTGTACATAAAATATCAAAAAGTACACCAAATATGTGTTATATATACTGTAAACTATCAAAAACTACAGTAATTATATTTAATATACTGTACATAAAATTTCAAAAATCACACAAAATGTATATTATGTACCGTAAATAAAATATCAAAAATTACAGTAAATATATATTACATACTGTACATAAAATATCAAAAAGTACACCAAATATGTGTTATATATACCGTAAACTATCAAAAACTACAGTAATTATATTTAATATACTGTACATAAAATTTCAAAAATCACACCAAATGTATATTATATACCGTAAATAAAATATTAAAGAAGGACAATGAATATATATGACACACACTATGTAAAATATCAAAAACTACACCAAGTATACATTTTATAATTTACAATAAATATCAAAGGACACCAAATATATCTCATATACTGTACATAAAATATCAAAAAGTACAGTAAATATATTTCATATATTGTACATATAATATTAACTAAAAGTACACCAAATACATTTTATGTACTTTAAATAAAATATCAAAAATTACAGTAAATATATATTACATACTGTACATAAAATATCAAAAAGTACACCAAATATGTGTTATATATACTGTAAACTATCAAAAACTACAGTAATTATATTTAATATACTGTACATAAAATTTCAAAAATCACACAAAATGTATATTATATACCGTAAATAAAATATCAAAAAGGACAGTGAATATATATGACACACACTATGTAAAATATCAAAAACTACACCAAGTATATATTTTATAATTTACAATAAATATCAAAGGACACCAAATATATCTCATATACTGTACATAAAATATCAAAAAGTACAGTAAATATATTTCATATATTGTACATATAATATTAACTAAAAGTACACCAAATACATTTTATATACTGTAAATAAAATATCAAAAATTACAGTAAATATATATTACATACTGTACATAAAATATCAAAAAGTACACCAAATATGTGTTATATATACTGTAAATAAACTATTAAAAACTACAGTAATTATATTCAATATACTGTACATAAAATATCAAAAATTACTCCAAATGTACATTATATGGTGTAAATAAAATATCCAAAATACAGTAAATATATATTACACACCCTATGTAAAATATCCAAATTTACACCAAATATATATTGTATAATTTACAAAAAATATCGGAAGGTCACCAAATATATCTTATATACTGTATGTAAAATATCGAAAAGTACAGTAAATATATTACATATATTGTACATATAATATTAACTAAAAGTACACCAAATACATTTTATATACTGTAAATAAAATATTCAAAATTACAGTAAATATATATTACATACTGTACATAAAATATCAAAAAGTACACCAAATATGTGTTATATATACTGTAAACTATCAAAAACTACAGTAATTATATTTAATATACTGTACATAAAATTTCAAAAATCACACCAAATGTATATTATATACCGTAAATAAAATATCAAAAAGGACAGTGAATATATATGACACACACTATGTAAAATATCAAAAACTACACCAAGTATATATTTTATAATTTACAATAAATATCAAAGGACACCAAATATATCTCATATACTGTACATAAAATATCAAAAAGTACAGTAAATATATTTCATATATTGTACATATAATATTAACTCAAAGTGCACCAAATACATTTTATATACTGTAAATAAAATATCAAATATTACAGTAAATATATATTACATACTATACATAAAATATCAAAAAGTACACCAAATATGTGTTATATATACTGTAAATAAACTATTAAAAACTACAGTAATTATATTCAATATACTGTACATAAAATATCAAAAATTACTCCAAATGTACATTATATGGTGTAAATAAAATATCCAAAATACAGGAAATATATATTACACACCCTATGTAAAATATCCAAATTTGCACCAAATATATATTATATAATTTACAAAAAATATCGGAAGGTCACCAAATATATCTTATATACTGTATGTAAAATATCAAAAAGTACAGTAAATATATTACATATATTGTACATATAATATTAACTAAAAGTACACCAAATACATTTTATATACTGTAAATAAAATATCAAAAATTACAGTATATATATTACATACTGTACATAAAATATCAAAAAGTACACCATATATGTGTTATATATACTGTAAACTATCAAAAACTACAGTAATTATATTTAATATACTGTACATAAAATTTCAAAAATCACACCAAATGTATATTATATACCGTAAATAAAATATCAAAAAGGACAGTGAATATATATGACACACACTATGTAAAATATCAAAAACTACACCAAGTATATATTTTATAATTTACAATAAATATCAAAGGACACCAAATATATCTCATATACTGTACATAAAATATCAAAAAGTACAGTAAATATATTTCATATATTGTACATATAATATTAACTAAAAGTTCACCAAATATATTTTATAAACTGTAAATAAAATATCAAAAATTACAGTAAATATATATTACATACTGTACATAAAATATCAAAAATTACACCAAACATGTGTTATATATACTGTAAATAAACTATCAAAAACTACAGTAATTATATTTAATATACTGTACATAAAATGTCAAAAATTACTCCAAATGTACATTATATAGTGTAAATAATATATCCAAAATACAGTAAATATACATTACACACCCTATGTAAAATATCAAATATTGCACCAAATATACATTATATAATTTACAAAAAATATCGGAAGGACACCAAATATATCCTATATACTGTTCGTAAAATACCAAAAACTACAGTAAATATATTTCATATATTGTACATATAATATTAACTAAAAGTACACCAAATACATTTTATATACTGTAAAGAAAATATCAAAAATTACAGTAATTATATATTACATACTATACATAAAATATCAAAAAGTACACCAAATATGTGTTATATATACTGTAAATAAACTATTAAAAACTACAGTAATTATATTCAATATACTGTACATAAAATATCAAAAATTACTCCAAATGTACATTATATGGTGTAAATAAAATATCCAAAATACAGTAAATATATATTACACACCCTATGTAAAATATCCAAATTTACACCAAATATATATTATATAATTTACAAAAAATATCGGAAGGTCACCAAATATATCTTATATACTGTATGTAAAATATCAAAAAGTACAGTAAATATATTACATATTTTGTACATATAATATTAACTAAAAGTACACCAAATACATTTTATATACTGTAAATAAAATATCAAAAATTACAGTAAATATATATTACATACTGTACATAAAATATCAAAAAGTACACCAAATATGTGTTATATATACTGTAAACTATCAAAAACTACAGTAATTATATTTAATATACTGTACATAAATTTTCAAAAATCACACCAAATGTATATTATATACCGTAAATAAAATATCAAAAAGGACAGTGAATATATATGACACACACTATGTAAAATATCAAAAACTACACCAAGTATATATTTTATAATTTACAATAACTATGAAAGGACACCAATTATATCTCATATACTGTACATAAAAATCAAAAACTACAGTAAATATATTTCATATATTGTACATATAATATTACCTAAAAGTACACCAAATACATTTTATATACTGTAAATAAAATATCAAAAATTACAGTAAATATATATTACATAGTATACATAAAATATCAAAAAGTACACCAAATATGTGTTATATATACTGTAAATAAACTATTAAAAACTACAGTAATTATATTCAATATACTGTACATAAAATATCAAAAATTACTCCAAATGTACATTATATGGTGTAAATAAAATATCCAAAATACAGTAAATATATATTACACACCCTATGTAAAATATCCAAATTTACACCAAATATATATTGTATAATTTACAAAAAATATCGGAAGGTAACCAAATATATCTTATATACTGTATGTAAAATATCAAAAAGTACAGTAAATATATTACATATATTGTACATATAATATTAACTAAAAGTACACCAAATACATTTTATATACTGTAAATAAAATATCAAAAATTACAGTAAATATATATTACATACTGTACATAAAATATCAAAAAGTACACCAAATATGTGTTATATATACCGTAAACTATCAAAAACTACAGTAATTATATTTAATATACTGTACATAAAATTTCAAAAATCACACCAAATGTATATTATATACCGTAAATAAAATACCAAAAAGGACAGTGAATATATATGACACACACTATGTAAAATATCAAAAACTACACCAAGTATATATTTTATAATTTACAATAAATATCAAAGGACACCAAATATATCTCATATAATCTACATAAAATATCAAAAAGTACAGTAAATATATTTCATATATTGTACATATAATATTAACTAAAAGTACACCAAATACATTTTATATACTGTAAATAAATTATCAAAAATTACAGTAAATATATATTACATACTATACATAAAATATCAAAAAGTACACCAAATATGTGTTATATATATTGTAAATAAACTATTAAAAACTACTGTAATTATATTCAATATACTGTACATAAAATATCAAAAATTACTCCAAATGTACATTATATGGTGTAAATAAAATATCCAAAATACAGTAAATATATATTACACAACCTATGTAAAATATCCAAATTTTCACCAAATATATATTATATAATTTACAAAAAATATCGGAAGGTCACCAAATATATCTTATATACTGTATCTAAAATATCAAAAAGTACAGTAAATATATTACATATATTGAACATATAATATTAACTAAAAGTACACCAAATACATTTTATATACTGTAAATAAAATATCAAAAATTACAGTAAATATATATTACATACTGTACATAAAATATCAAAAAGTACACCAAATATGTGTTATATATACTGTAAACTATCAAAAACTACAGTAATTATAATTAATATACTGTACATAAAATTTCAAAAATCACACCAAATGTATATTATATACCGTAAATAAAATATCAAAAAGGACAGTGAATATATACGACACACACTATGTAAAATATCAAAAACTACACCAAGTATATATTTTATAATTTACAATAAATATCAAAGGACACAAAATATATCTCATATACTGTACATAAAATATCAAAAAGTACAGTAAATATATTTCATATATTGTACATATAATATTAACTAAAAGTACACCAAATACATTTTATATACTGTAAATAAAATATCAAAAATTACAGTAAATATATATTACATACTATACATAAAATATCAAAAAGTACACCAAATATGTGTTATATATACTGTAAATAAACTATTAAAAACTACAGTAATTATATTCAATATACTGTACATAAAATATCAAAAATTACTCCAAATGTACATTTTATGGTGTAAATAAAATATCCAAAATACAGTAAATATATATTACACACCCTATGTAAAATATCCAAATTTACACCAAATATATATTATATAATTTACAAAAAATATCGGAAGGTCACCAAATATATCTTATATACTGTATGTAAAATATCAAAAAGTACAGTAAATATATTACATATATTGTACATATAATATTAACTAAAAGTACACCAAATACATTTTATATACTGTAAATAAAATATCAAAAATTACAGTAAATATATATTACATACTGTACATAAAATATCAAAAAGTACACCAAATATGTGTTATATATACTGTAAACTATCAAAAACTACAGTAATTATATTTAATATACTGTACATAAAATTTCAAAAATCACACCAAATGTATATTATATACCGTAAATAAAATATCAAAAAGGACAGTGAATAATTATGACACACACTATGTAAAATATCAAAAACTACACCAAGTATATATTTTATAATTTACAATAAATATCAAAGGACACCAAATATATCTCATATACTGTACATAAAATATCAAAAAGTACAGTAAATATATTTCATATATTGTACATATAATATTAACTAAAAGTACACCAAATACATTTTATATACTGTAAATAAAATATAAAAAATTACAGTAAATATATATTACATACTATACATAAAATATCAAAAAGTACACCAAATATGTGTTATATATTCTGTAAATAAACTATTAAAAACTACAGTAATTATATTCAATATACTGTACATAAAATATCAAAAATTACTCCAAATGTACATTTTATGGTGTAAATAAAATATCCAAAATACAGTAAATATATATTACACACCCTATGTAAAATATCCAAATTTACACCAAATATATATTATATAATTTACAAAAAATATCGGAAGGTCACCAAATATATCTTATATACTGTATGTAAAATATCAAAAAGTACAGTAAATATATTACATATATTGTACATATAATATTAACTAAAAGTACACCAAATACATTTTATATACTGTAAATAAAATATCAAAAATTACAGTAAATATATATTACATACTGTACCTAAAATATCAAAAAGTACACCAAATATGTGTTATATATACTGTAAACTATCAAAAACTACAGTAATTATATTTAATATACTGTACATAAAATTTCAAAAATCACACCAAATGTATATTATATACCGTAAATAAAATATCAAAAAGGACAGTGAATAATTATGACACACACTATGTAAAATATCAAAAACTACACCAAGTATATATTTTATAATTTACAATAAATATCAAAGGACACCAAATATATCTCATATACTGTACATAAAATATCAAAAAGTACAGTAAATATATTTCATATATTGTACATATAATATTAACTAAAAGTACACCAAATACATTTTATATACTGTAAATAAAATATCAAAAATTACAGTAAATATATATTACATACTATACATAAAATATCAAAAAGTACACCAAATATGTGTTATATATACTGTAAATAAACTATTAAAAACTACAGTAATTATATTCAATATACTGTACATAAAATATCAAAAATTACTCCAAATGTACATTATATGGTGTAAATAAAATATCCAAAATACAGTAAATATATATTACACACCCTATGTAAAATATCCAAATTTACACCAAATATATATTATATAATTTACAAAAAATATCGGAAGGTCACCAAATATATCTTATATACTGTATGTAAAATATCAAAAAGTACAGTAAATATATTACATGTATTGTACATATAATATTAACTAAAAGTACACCAAATACATTTTATATACTGTAAATAAAATATCAAAAATTACAGTAAATATATATTACATACTGTACATAAAATATCAAAAAGTACACCAAATATGTGTTATATATACTGTAAACTATCAAAAACTACAGTAATTATATTTAATATACTGTACATAAAATTTCAAAAATCACACCAAATGTATATTATATACCGTAAATAAAATATCAAAAAGGACAGTGAATATATATGACACACACTATGTAAAATATCAAAAACTACACCAAGTATATATTTTATAATTTACAATAAATATCAAAGGACACAAAATATATCTCATATACTGTACATAAAATATCAAAAAGTACAGTAAATATATTTCATATATTGTACATATAATATTAACTAAAAGTACACCAAATACATTTTATATACTGTAAATAAAATATCAAAAATTACAGTAAATATATATTACATATTATACATAAAATATCAAAAAGTACACCAAATATGTGTTATATATACTGTAAATAAACTATTAAAAACCACAGTAATTATATTCAATATACTGTACATAAAATATCAAAAATTACTCCAAATGTACATTATATGGTGTAAATAAAATATCCAAAATACAGTAAATATATATTACACACCCTATGTAAAATATCCAAATTTACACCAAATATATATTATATAATTTACAAAAAATATCGGAAGGTCACCAAATATATCTTATATACTGTATGTAAAATATCAAAAAGTACAGTAAATATATTACATATTTTGTACATATAATATTAACTAAAAGTACACCAAATACATTTTATATACTGTAAATAAAATATCAAAAATTACAGTAAATATATATTACATACTGTACATAAAATATCAAAAAGTACACCAAATATGTGTTATATATACTGTAAACTATCAAAAACTACAGTAATTATATTTAATATACTGTACATAAATTTTCAAAAATCACACCAAATGTATATTATATACCGTAAATAAAATATCAAAAAGGACAGTGAATATATATGACACACACTATGTAAAATATCAAAAACTACACCAAGTATATATTTTATAATTTACAATAAATATTAAAGGACACCAATTATATCTCATATACTGTACATAAAAATCAAAAACTACAGTAAATATATTTCATATATTGTACATATAATATTACCTAAAAGTACACCAAATACATTTTATATACTGTAAATAAAATATCAAAAATTACAGTAAATATATATTACATACTGTACATAAAATATCAAAAAGTACACCAAATATGTGTTATATATACTGTAAACTATCAAAAACTACAGTAATTATATTTAATATACTGTACATAAAATTTCAAAAATCACACCAAATGTATATTATATACCGTAAATAAAATATCAAAAAGGACAGTGAATATATATGACACACACTATGTAAAATATCAAAAACTACACCAAGTATATATTTTATAATTTACAATAAATATCAAAGGACACCAAATATATCTCAAATACTGTACATAAAATATCAAAAAGTACAGTAAATATATTTCATATATTGTACATATAATATTAACTAAAAGTACACCAAATACATTTTATATACTGTAAATAAAATATCAAAAATTACAGTAAATATATATTACATACTATACATAAAATATCAAAAAGTACACCAAATATGTGTTATATATACTGTAAATAAACTATTAAAAACCACAGTAATTATATTCAATATACTGTACATAAAATATCAAAAATTACTCCAAATGTACATTATATGGTGTAAATAAAATATCCAAAATACAGTAAATATATATTACACACCCTATGTAAAATATCCAAATTTACACCAAATATATATTATATAATTTACAAAAAATATCGGAAGGTCACCAAATATATCTTATATACTGTATGTAAAATATCAAAAAGTACAGTAAATATATTACATATTTTGTACATATAATATTAACTAAAAGTACACCAAATACATTTTATATACTGTAAATAAAATATCAAAAATTACAGTAAATATATATTACATACTGTACATAAAATATCAAAAAGTACACCAAATATGTGTTATATATACTGTAAACTATCAAAAACTACAGTAATTATATTTAATATACTGTACATAAATTTTCAAAAATCACACCAAATGTATATTATATACCGTAAATAAAATATCAAAAAGGACAGTGAATATATATGACACACACTATGTAAAATATCAAAAACTACACCAAGTATATATTTTATAATTTACAATAAATATCAAAGGACACCAAATATATCTCATATACTCTACATAAAATATCAAAAAGTACAGTAAATATATTTCATATATTGTACATATAATATTAACTAAAAGTACACCAAATACATTTTATATACTGTAAATAAATTATCAAAAATTACAGTAAATATATATTACATACTATACATAAAATATCAAAAAGTACACCAAATATGTGTTATATATATTGTAAATAAACTATTAAAAACTACAGTAATTATATTCAATATACTGTACATAAAATATCAAAAATTACTCCAAATGTACATTATATGGTGTAAATAAAATATCCAAAATACAGTAAATATATATTACACACCCTATGTAAAATATCCAAATTTTCACCAAATATATATTATATAATTTACAAAAAATATCGGAAGGTCACCAAATATATCTTATATACTGTATCTAAAATATCAAAAAGTACAGTAAATATATTACATATATTGAACATATAATATTAACTAAAAGTACACCAAATACATTTTATATACTGTAAATAAAATATCAAAAATTACAGTAAATATATATTACATACTGTACATAAAATATCAAAAAGTACACCAAATATGTGTTATATATACTGTAAACTATCAAAAACTACAGTAATTATATTTAATATACTGTACATAAAATTTCAAAAATCACACCAAATGTATATTATATACCGTAAATAAAATATCAAAAAGGACAGTGAATATATACGACACACACTATGTAAAATATCAAAAACTACACCAAGTATATATTTTATAATTTACAATAAATATCAAAGGACACAAAATATATCTCATATACTGTACATAAAATATCAAAAAGTACAGTAAATATATTTCATATATTGTACATATAATATTAACTAAAAGTACACCAAATACATTTTATATACTGTAAATAAAATATCAAAAATTACAGTAAATATATATTACATACTATACATAAAATATCAAAAAGTACACCAAATATGTGTTATATATACTGTAAATAAACTATTAAAAACCACAGTAATTATATTCAATATACTGTACATAACATATCAAAAAGTACTCCAAATGTACATTATATGGTGTAAATAAAATATCCAAAATACAGGAAATATATATTACACACCCAATGTAAAATATCCAAATTTACACCAAATATATATTATATAATTTACAAAAAATATCGGAAGGTCACCAAATATATCTTATATACTGTATGTAAAATATCAAAAAGTACAGTAAATATATTACATATATTGTACATATAATATTAACTAAAAGTACACCAAATACATTTTATATACTGTAAATAAAATATCAAAATTACAGTAAATATATATTACATACTGTACATAAAATATCAAAAAGTACACCAAATATGTGTTATATATACCCTAAACTATCAAAAACTACAGTAATTATATTTAATATACTGTACATAAAATTTCAAAAATCACACCAAATGTATATTATATACCGTAAATAAAATACCAAAAAGGACAGTGAATATATATGACACACACTATGTAAAATTTCAAAAACTACACCAAGTATATATTTTATAATTTACAATAAATATCAAAGGACACCAAATATGTCTCATATACTGTACATAAAATATCAAAAAGTACAGTAAATATATTTCATATATTGTACATATAATATTAACTAAAAGTACACCAAATACATTTTATATACTGTAAATAAAATATCAAAAATTACAGTAAATATATATTACATACTATACATAAAATATCAAAAAGTACACCAAATATGTGTTATATATACTGTAAATAAACTATTAAAAACTACAGTAATTATATTCAATATACTGTACATAAAATATCAAAAATTACTCCAAATGTACATTATATGGTGTAAATAAAATATCCAAAATACAGTAAATATATATTACACACCCTATGTAAAATATCCAAATTTACACCAAATATATATTATATAATTTACAAAAAATATCGGAAGGTCACCAAATATATCTTATATACTGTATGTAAAATATCAAAAAGTACAGTAAATATATTACATATATTGTACATATAATATTAACTAAAAGTACACCAAATACATTTTATATACTGTAAATAAAATATCAAAAATTACAGTAAATATATATTACATACTGTACATAAAATATCAAAAAGTACACCAAATATGTGTTATATATACTGTAAACTATCAAAAACTACAGTAATTATATTTAATATACTGTACATAAAATTTCAAAAATCACACCAAATGTATATTATATACCGTAAATAAAATATCAAAACGGACAGTGAATAATTATGACACACACTATGTAAAATATCAAAAACTACACCAAGTATATATTTTATAATTTACAATAAATATCAAAGGACACCAAATATATCTCATATACTGTACATAAAATATCAAAAAGTACAGTAAATATATTTCATATATTGTACATATAATATTAACTAAAAGTACACCAAATACATTTTATATACTGTAAATAAAATATCAAAAATTACAGTAAATATATATTACATACTATACATAAAATATCAAAAAGTACACCAAATATGTGTTATATATACTGTAAATAAACTATTAAAAACTACAGTAATTATATTCAATATACTGTACATAAAATATCAAAAATTACTCCAAATGTACATTTCATGGTGTAAATAAAATATCCAAAATACAGTAAATATATATTAAACACCCTATGTAAAATATCCAAATTTACACCAAATATATATTTTATAATTTACAAAAAATATCGGAAGGTCACCAAATATATCTTATATACTGTATGTAAAATATCAAAAAGTACAGTAAATATATTACATGTATTGTACATATAATATTAACTAAAAGTACACCAAATACATTTTATATACTGTAAATAATATATCAAAAATTACAGTAAATATATATTACATACTGTACATAAAATATCAAAAAGTACACCAAATATGTGTTATATATACTGTAAACTATCAAAAACTACAGTAATTATATTTAATATACTGTACATAAAATTTCAAAAATCACACCAAATGTATATTATATACCGTAAATAAAATATCAAAAAGGACAGTGAATATATACGACACACACTATGTAAAATATCAAAAACTACACCAAGTATATATTTTATAATTTACAATAAATATCAAAGGACACAAAATATATCTCATATACTGTACATAAAATATCAAAAAGTACAGTAAATATATTTCATATATTGTACATATAATATTAACTAAAAGTACACCAAATACATTTTATATACTGTAAATAAAATATCAAAAATTACAGTAAATATATATTACATACTATACATAAAATATCAAAAAGTACACCAAATATGTGTTATATATACTGTAAATAAACTATTAAAAACTACAGTAATTATATTCAATATACTGTACATAAAATATCAAAAATTACTCCAAATGTACATTTTATGGTGTAAATAAAATATCCAAAATACAGTAAATATATATTACACACCCTATGTAAAATATCCAAATTTACACCAAATATATATTATATAATTTACAAAAAATATCGGAAGGTCACCAAATATATCTTATATACTGTATGTAAAATATCAAAAAGTACAGTAAATATATTACATATATTGTACATATAATATTAACTAAAAGTACACCAAATACATTTTATATACTGTAAATAAAATATCAAAAATTACAGTAAATATATATTACATACTGTACATAAAATATCAAAAAGTACACCAAATATGTGTTATATATACTGTAAACTATCAAAAACTACAGTAATTATATTTAATATACTGTACATAAAATTTCAAAAATCACACCAAATGTATATTATATACCGTAAATAAAATATCAAAAAGGACAGTGAATAATTATGACACACACTATGTAAAATATCAAAAACTACACCAAGTATATATTTTATAATTTACAATAAATATCAAAGGACACCAAATATATCTCATATACTGTACATAAAATATCAAAAAGTACAGTAAATATATTTCATATATTGTACATATAATATTAACTAAAAGTACACCAAATACATTTTATATACTGTAAATAAAATATAAAAAATTACAGTAAATATATATTACATACTATACATAAAATATCAAAAAGTACACCAAATATGTGTTATATATTCTGTAAATAAACTATTAAAAACTACAGTAATTATATTCAATATACTGTACATAAAATATCAAAAATTACTCCAAATGTACATTTTATGGTGTAAATAAAATATCCAAAATACAGTAAATATATATTACACACCCTATGTAAAATATCCAAATTTACACCAAATATATATTATATAATTTACAAAAAATATCGGAAGGTCACCAAATATATCTTATATACTGTATGTAAAATATCAAAAAGTACAGTAAATATATTACATATATTGTACATATAATATTAACTAAAAGTACACCAAATACATTTTATATACTGTAAATAAAATATCAAAAATTACAGTAAATATATATTACATACTGTACCTAAAATATCAAAAAGTACACCAAATATGTGTTATATATACTGTAAACTATCAAAAACTACAGTAATTATATTTAATATACTGTACATAAAATTTCAAAAATCACACCAAATGTATATTATATACCGTAAATAAAATATCAAAAAGGACAGTGAATAATTATGACACACACTATGTAAAATATCAAAAACTACACCAAGTATATATTTTATAATTTACAATAAATATCAAAGGACACCAAATATATCTCATATACTGTACATAAAATATCAAAAAGTACAGTAAATATATTTCATATATTGTACATATAATATTAACTAAAAGTACACCAAATACATTTTATATACTGTAAATAAAATATCAAAAATTACAGTAAATATATATTACATACTATACATAAAATATCAAAAAGTACACCAAATATGTGTTATATATACTGTAAATAAACTATTAAAAACTACAGTAATTATATTCAATATACTGTACATAAAATATCAAAAATTACTCCAAATGTACATTATATGGTGTAAATAAAATATCCAAAATACAGTAAATATATATTACACACCCTATGTAAAATATCCAAATTTACACCAAATATATATTATATAATTTACAAAAAATATCGGAAGGTCACCAAATATATCTTATATACTGTATGTAAAATATCAAAAAGTACAGTAAATATATTACATATATTGTACATATAATATTAACTAAAAGTACACCAAATACATTTTATATACTGTAAATAAAATATCAAAAATTACAGTAAATATATATTACATACTGTACATAAAATATCAAAAAGTACACCAAATATGTGTTATATATACTGTAAACTATCAAAAACTACAGTAATTATATTTAATATACTGTACATAAAATTTCAAAAATCACACCAAATGTATATTATATACCGTAAATAAAATATCAAAAAGGACAGTGAATAATTATGACACACACTATGTAAAATATCAAAAACTACACCAAGTATATATTTTATAATTTACAATAAATATCAAAGGACACCAAATATATCTCATATACTGTACATAAAATATCAAAAAGTACAGTAAATATATTTCATATATTGTACATATAATATTAACTAAAAGTACACCAAATACATTTTATATACTGTAAATAAAATATCAAAAATTACAGTAAATATATATTACATACTATACATAAAATATCAAAAAGTACACCAAATATGTGTTATATATACTGTAAATAAACTATTAAAAACTACAGTAATTATATTCAATATACTGTACATAAAATATCAAAAATTACTCCAAATGTACATTTTATGGTGTAAATAAAATATCCAAAATACAGTAAATATATATTACACACCCTATGTAAAATATCCAAATTTACACCAAATATATATTATATAATTTACAAAAAATATCGGAAGGTCACCAAATATATCTTATATACTGTATGTAAAATATCAAAAAGTACAGTAAATATATTACATATATTGTACATATAATATTAACTAAAAGTACACCAAATACATTTTATATACTGTAAATAAAATATCAAAAATTACAGTAAATATATATTACATACTGTACATAAAATATCAAAAAGTACACCAAATATGTGTTATATATACTGTAAACTATCAAAAACTACAGTAATTATATTTAATATACTGTACATAAAATTTCAAAAATCACACCAAATGTATATTATATACCGTAAATAAAATATCAAAAAGGACAGTGAATAATTATGACACACACTATGTAAAATATCAAAAACTACACCAAGTATATATTTTATAATTTACAATAAATATCAAAGGACACCAAATATATCTCATATACTGTACATAAAATATCAAAAAGTACAGTAAATATATTTCATATATTGTACATATAATATTAACTAAAAGTACACCAAATACATTTTATATACTGTAAATAAAATATCAAAAATTACAGTAAATATATATTACATACTATACATAAAATATCAAAAAGTACACCAAATATGTGTTATATATACTGTAAATAAACTATTAAAAACCACAGTAATTATATTCAATATACTGTACATAAAATATCAAAAATTACTCCAAATGTACATTATATGGTGTAAATAAAATATCCAAAATACAGTAAATATATATTACACACCCTATGTAAAATATCCAAATTTACACCAAATATATATTATATAATTTATAAAAAATATCGGAAGGTCACCAAATATATCTTATATACTGTATGTAAAACATCAAAAAGTACAGTAAATATATTACATATATTATACATATAATATTAACTAAAAGTACACCAAATACATTTTATATACTGTAAATAAAATATCAAAAATTACAGTAAATATATATTACATACTGTACATAAAAAATCAAAAAGTACACCAAATATGTGTTATATATACCGTAAACTATCAAAAACTACAGTAATTATATTTAATATACTGTACATAAAATTTCAAAAATCACACCAAATGTATATTATATACCGTAAATAAAATACCAAAAAGGACAGTGAATATATATGACACACACTATGTAAAATATCAATAACTACACCAACTATATATTTTATAATTTACAATAAATATCAAAGGACACCAAATATATCTCATATACTCTACATAAAATATCAAAAAGTACAGTAAATATATTTTATATATTGTACATATAATATTAACTAAAAGTACACCAAATACATTTTATATACTGTAAATAAAATATCAAAAATTACAGTAAATATATATTACATACTATACATAAAATATCAAAAAGTACACCAAATATGTGTTATATATACTGTAAATAAACTATTAAAAACCACAGTAATTATATTCAATATACTGTACATAAAATATCAAAAATTACTCCAAATGTACATTATATGGTGTAAATAAAATATCCAAAATACAGTAAATATATATTACACACCCTATGTAAAATATCCAAATTTACACCAAATATATATTATATAATTTACAAAAAATATCGGAAGGTCACCAAATATATCTTATATACTGTATGTAAAACATCAAAAAGTACAGTAAATATATTACATATATTGTACATATAATATTAACTAAAAGTACACCAAATACATTTTATATACTGTAAATAAATATCAAAAATTACAGTAAATATATATTACATACTGTACATAAAATATCAAAAAGTACACCATATATGTGTTATATATCCTGTAAACTATCAAAAACTACAGTAATTATATTTAATATACTGTACATAAAATTTCAAAAATCACACCAAATGTATATTATATACCGTAAATAAAATATCAAAAAGGACAGTGAATAATTATGACACACACTATGTAAAATATCAAAAACTACACCAAGTATATATTTTATAATTTACAATAAATATCAAAGGACACCAAATATATCTCATATACTGTACATAAAACATCAAAAAGTACAGTAAATATATTTCATATATTGTACATATAATATTAACTAAAAGTACACCAAATACATTTTATATACTGTAAATAAAATATCAAAAATTACAGTAAATATATATTACATACTATACATAAAATATCAAAAAGTACACCAAATATGTGTTATATATACTGTAAATAAACTATTAAAAACTACAGTAATTATATTCAATATACTGTACATAAAATATCAAAAATTACTCCAAATGTACATTATATGGTGTAAATAAAATATCCAAAATACAGTAAATATATATTACACACCCTATGTAAAATATCCAAATTTACACCAAATATATATTATATAATTTACAAAAAATATCGGAAGGTCACCAAATATATCTTATATACTGTATGTAAAACATCAAAAAGTACAGTAAATATATTACATATATTGTACATATAATATTAACTAAAAGTACACCAAATACATTTTATATACTGTAAATAAATATCAAAAATTACAGTAAATATATATTACATACTGTACATAAAATATCAAAAAGTACACCATATATGTGTTATATATCCTGTAAACTATCAAAAACTACAGTAATTATATTTAATATACTGTACATAAAATTTCAAAAATCACACCAAATGTATATTATATACCGTAAATAAAATATCAAAAAGGACAGTGAATAATTATGACACACACTATGTAAAATATCAAAAACTACACCAAGTATATATTTTATAATTTACAATAAATATCAAAGGACACCAAATATATCTCATATACTGTACATAAAACATCAAAAAGTACAGTAAATATATTTCATATATTGTACATATAATATTAACTAAAAGTACACCAAATACATTTTATATACTGTAAATAAAATATCAAAAATTACAGTAAATATATATTACATACTATACATAAAATATCAAAAAGTACACCAAATATGTGTTATATATACTGTAAATAAACTATTAAAAACTACAGTAATTATATTCAATATACTGTACATAAAATATCAAAAATTACTCCAAATGTACATTATATGGTGTAAATAAAATATCCAAAATACAGTAAATATATATTACACACCCTATGTAAAATATCCAAATTTACACCAAATATATATTATATAATTTACAAAAAATATCGGAAGGTCACCAAATATATCTTATATCCTGTATGTAAAATATCAAAAAGTACAGTAAATATATTACATGTATTGTACATATAATATTAACTAAAAGTACACCAAATACATTTTATATACTGTAAATAAAATATCAAAAATTACAGTAAATATATATTACATACTATACATAAAATATCAAAAAGTACACCAAATATGTGTTATATATACCGTAAACTATCAAAAACTACAGTAATTATATTTAATATACTGTACATAAAATTTCAAAAATCACACCAAATGTATATTATATACCGTAAATAAAATATCAAAAAGGACAGTGAATATATATGACACACACTATGTAAAATATCAAAAACTACACCAAGTATATATTTTATAATTTACAATAAATATCAAAGGACACCAAATATATCTCATATACTGTACATAAAATATCAAAAAGTACAGTAAATATATTTCATATATTGTACATATAATATTAACTAAAAGTACACCAAATACATTTTATATACTGTAAATAAAATATCAAAAATTACAGTAAATATATATTACATACTATACATAAAATATCAAAAAGTACACCAAATATGTGTTATATATACTGTAAATAAACTATTAAAAACCACAGTAATTATATTCAATATACTGTACATAAAATATCAAAAATTACTCCAAATGTACATTATATGGTGTAAATAAAATATCCAAAATACAGTAAATATATATTACACACCCTATGTAAAATATCCAAATTTACACCAAATATATATTATATAATTTACAAAAAATATCGGAAGGTCACGAAATATATCTTATATACTGTATGTAAAATATCAAAAAGTACAGTAAATATATTACATATATTGTACATATAATATTAACTAAAAGTACACCAAATACATTTTATATACTGTAAATAAAATATCAAAAATTACAGTAAATATATATTACATACTGTACATAAAAAATCAAAAAGTACACCAAATATGTGTTATATATACCGTAAACTATCAAAAACTACAGTAAATATATTTAATATACTGTACATAAAATTTCAAAAATCACACCAAATGTATATTATATACCGTAAATGAAATACCAAAAAGGACAGTGAATATATATGACACACACTATGTAAAATATCAATAACTACACCAAGTATATATTTTATAATTTACAATAAATATCAAAGGACACCAAATATATCTCATATACTCTACATAAAATATCAAAAAGTACAGTAAATATATTTCATATATTGTACATATAATATTAACTAAAAGTACACCAAATACATTTTATATACTGTAAATAAATTATCAAAAATTACAGTAAATATATATTACATACTATACATAAAATATCAAAAAGTACACCAAATATGTGTTATATATACTGTAAATAAACTATCAAAAACTACAATAATTATATTTAATATACTGTACATAAAATGTCAAAAATTACTCCAAATGTACATTATATAGTGTTAATAATATATCCAAAATACAGTAAATATATATTACACACCCTATGTAAAATATCAAATATTACACCAAATATACATTATATAATTTACAAAAAATATCGGAAGGACACCAAATATATCCTATATACTGTACGTAAAATATCAAAAACTACAGTAAATATATTTCATATATTGTACATATAATATTAACTAAAAGTACACCAAATACATTTTATATACTGTAAATAAAATATCAAAGATTACAGTAAATATATAGTACATACTATACATAAATTATCAAAAAGTACACCAAATATGTGTTATATATACTGTAAATAAACTATCAAAAACTACAGTAATTATATTCAATATACTGTACATAAAATATCAAAAATTACTCCAAATGTACATTATATGGTGTAAATAAAATATCCAAAATACAGTAAATATATATTACACACCCTATGTAAAATATCCAAATTTACACCAAATATATATTATATAATTTACAAAAAATATCGGAAGGTCACCAAATATATCTTATATACTGTATGTAAAATATCAAAAAGTACAGTAAATATATTACATATATTGTACATATAATATTAACTAAAAGTACACCAAATACATTTTATATACTGTAAATAAAATATCAAAAATTACAGTAAATATATATTACATACTGTACATAAAATATCAAAAAGTACACCAAATATGTGTTATATATACTGTAAACTATCAAGAACTACAGTAATTATATTTAATAATCTGTACATAAAATTTCAAAAATCACACCAAATGTATATTATATACCGTAAATAAAATATCAAAAAGGACAGTGAATATATATGACACACACTATGTAAAATATCAAAAACTACACCAAGTATATATTTTATAATTTACAATAAATATCAAAGGACACCAAATGTATCTCATATACTGTACATAAAATATCAAAAAGTACAGTAAATATATTTCATATATTGTACATATAATATTAACTAAAACTACACCAAATACATTTTATATACTGTAAATAAAATATCAAAAATTACAGTAAATATATATTACATACTGTACATAAAATATCAAAAAGTACACCAAATATGTGTTATATATACTGTAAACTATCAAAAACTACAGTAATTATATTTAATAAACTGTACATAAAATTTCAAAAATCACACCAAATGTATATTATATACCGTAAATAAAATATCAAAAAGGACAGTGAATATATATGACACACACTATGTAAAATATCAAAAACTACACCAAGTATATATTTTATAATTTACAATAAATATCAAAGGACACCAAATATATCTCATATGCTGTACATAAAATATCAAAAAGTACAGTAAATATATTTCATATATTGTACATATAATATTAACTAAAAGTACACCAAAAACATTTTATATTCTGTAAATAAAATATCAAAAAGTACAGTAAATATATATTACATACTGTACATAAAATATCAAAAATTACACCAAACATGTGTTATATATACTGTAAATAAACTATCAAAAACTACAGTAATTATATTTAATATACTGTAAATAAAATGTCAAAAATTACTCCAAATGTACATTATATAGTGTAAATAATATATCCAAAATACAGTAAATATATATTACACACCCTATGTAAAATATCAAATATTACACCAAATATACATTATATAATTTACAAAAAATATCGGAAGGACACCAAATATATCCTATATACTGTACGTAAAATATCAAAAACTACAGTAAATATATTTCATATATTGTACATATAATATTAACTAAAAGTACACCAAATACATTTTATATACTGTAAATAAAATATCAAAAATTACAGTAAATATATAGTACATACTATACATAAAATATCAAAAAGTACACCAAATATGTGTTATATATACTGTAAATAAACTATCAAAAACTACAGTAATTATATTCAATATACTGTACATAAAATATCAAAAATTACTCCAAATGTACATTATATGGTGTAAATAAAATATCAAAAATACAGTAAATATATATTACACACCCTATGTAAAATATCCAAATTTACACCAAATATATATTATATAATTTACAAAAAATAACGGAAGGTCACCAAATATATCTTATATACTGTATGTAAAATGTCAAAAAGTACAGTAAATATATTACATATATTGTACATATAATATTAACTAAAAGTACACCAAATACATTTTATATTCTGTAAATAAAATATCAAAAATTACAGTAAATATATATTACATACTGTACATAAAATAGCAAAAAGTACACCAAATATGTGTTATATATACTGTAAACTATCAAAAACTACAGTAATTATATTTAATATACTGTACATAAAATTTCAAAAATCACACCAAATGTATATTATATACCGTAAATAAAATATCAAAAAGGACAGTGAATATATATGACACACACTATGTAAAATATCAAAAACTACACCAAGTATATATTTTATAATTTACAATAAATATCAAAGGACACCAAATATATCTCATATACTGTACATAAAATATCAAAAAGTACAGTAAATATATTTCATATATTGTACATATAATATTAACTAAAAGTACACCAAATACATTTTATATACTGTAAATAAAATATCAAAAAGTACAGTAAATATATATTACATACTGTACATAAAATATCAAAAATTACACCAAACATGTGTTATATATACTGTAAATAAACTATCAAAAACTACAGTAATTATATTTAATATACTGTACATAAAATGTCAAAAATTACTCCAAATGTACATTATATAGTGTAAATAATATATCCAAAATACAGTAAATATATATTACACACCCTATGTAAAATATCAAATATTACACCAAATATACATTATATAATTTACAAAAAATATCGGAAGGACACCAAATATATCCTATATACTGTACGTAAAATATCAAAAACTGCAGTAAATATATTTCATATATTGTACATATAATATTAACTAAAAGTACACCAAATACATTTTATATACTGTAAATAAAATATCAAAAATTACAGTAAATATATAGTACATACTATACATAAAATATCAAAAAGTACACCAAATATGTGTTATATATACTGTAAATATACTATCAAATCTACAGTAATTATATTCAATATACTGTACATAAAATATCAAAAATTACTCCAAATGTACATTATATGGTGTAAATAAAATATCCAAAATACAGTAAATATATATTACACACCCTATGTAAAATATCCAAATTTACACCAAATATATATTATATAATTTACAAAAAATATCGGAAGGTCACCAAATATATCTTATATACTGTATGTAAAATATCAAAAAGTACAGTAAATATATTACATATATTGTACATATAATATTAACTAAAAGTACACCAAATATATTTTATATACTGTAAATAAAATATCAAAAATTACAGTAAATATATATTACATACTGTACATAAAATATCAAAAAGTACACCAAATATGTGTTATATATACTGTAAACTATCAAAAACTACAGTAATTATATTTAATATACTGTACATAAAATTTCAAAAATCACACCAATTGTATATTATATACCGTAAATAAAATATCAAAAAGGACAGTGAATATATATGACACACACTATGTAAAATATCAAAAACTACACCAAGTATATATTTTATAATTTACAATAAATATCAAAGGACACCAAATATATCTCATATACTGTACATAAAATATCAAAAAGTACAGTAAATATATTTCATATATTGTACATATAATATTAACTAAAAGTACACCAAATACATTTTATATACTGTAAATAAAATATCAAAAAGTACGGTAAATATATATTACATACTGTACATAAAATATCAAAAATTACACCAAACATGTGTTATATATACTGTAAATAAACTATCAAAAACTACAGTAATTATAGTTAATATACTGTAGATAAAATGTCAAAAATTACTCCAAATGTACATTATATACTGTAAAAAATATATCCAAAATACAGTAAATATATATTACACACCCTATGTAAAATATCAAATATTACACCAAATATACATTATATAATTTACAAAAAATATCGGAAGGACACCAAATATATCCTATATACTGTACGTAAAATATCAAAAACTACAGTAAATATATTGCATATATTGTACATATAATATTAACTAAAAGTACACCAAATACATTTTATATACTGTAAATAAAATATCAAAAATTACAGTAAATATATATTACATAATATACATAAAATATCAAAAAGTACACCAAATATGTGTTATATATACTGTAAATAAACTATCAAAAACTACAGTAATTATATTCAATATACTGTACATAAAATATCAAAAATTACTCCAAATGTACATTATATGGTGTAAATAAAATATCCAAAATACAGTAAATATATATTACACACCCTATGTAAAATATCCAAATTTACACCAAATATATATTATATAATTTACAAAAAATAACGGAAGGTCACCAAATATATCTTATATGCTGTATGTAAAATATCAAAAAGTACAGTAAATATATTACATATATTGTACATATAATATTAACTAAAATTACACCAAATACATTTTATATACTGTAAATAAAATATCAAAAATTACAGTAAATATATATTACATACTGTACATAAAATATCAAAAAGTACACCAAATATGTGTTATATATACTGTAAACTATCAAAAACTACAGTAATTATATTTAATATACTGTACATAAAATTTCAAAAATCACACCAATTGTATATTATATACCGTAAATAAAATATCAAAAAGGACAGTGAATATATATGACACACACTATGTAAAATATCAAAAACTACACCAAGTATATATTTTATAATTTACAATAAATATCAAAGGACACCAAATATATCTCATATACTGTACATAAAATATCAAAAAGTACAGTAAATATATTTCATATATTGTACATATAATATTAACTAAAAGTACACCAAATACATTTTATATACTGTAAATAAAATATCAAAAAGTACAGTAAATATATATTACATACTGTACATAAAATATCAAAAATTACACCAAACATGTGTTATATATACTGTAAATAAACTATCAAAAACTACAGTAATTATATTTAATATACTGTACATAAAATGTCAAAAATTACTCCAAATGTACATTATATAGTGTAAATAATATATCCAAAATACAGTAAATATATATTACACACCCTATGTAAAATATCAAATATTACACCAAATATACATTATATAATTTACAAAAAATATCGGAAGGACACCAAATATATCCTATATACTGTACGTAAAATATCAAAAACTACAGTAAATATATTTCATATATTGTACATATAATATTAACTAAAAGTACACCAAATACATTTTATATACTGTAAATAAAATATCAAAAATTACAGTAAATATATAGTACATACTATACATAAAATATCAAAAAGTACACCAAATATGTGTTATATATACTGTAAATAAACTATCAAAAACTACAGTAATTATATTCAATATACTGTACATAAAATATCAAAAATTACTCCAAATGTACATTATATGGTGTAAATAAAATATCCAAAATACAGTAAATATATATTACACACTCTATGTAAAATATCCAAATTTACACCAAATATATATTATATAATTTACAAAAAATATCGGAAGGTCACCAAATATATCTTATATACTGTATGTAAAATATCAAAAAGTACAGTAAATATATTACATATATTGTACATATAATATTAACTAAAAGTACACCAAATACATTTTATATACTGTAAATAAAATATCAAAAATTACAGTAAATATATATTACATACTGTACATAAAATATAAAAAGTACACCAAATATGTGTTATATATACTGTAAACTATCAAAAACTACAGTAATTATATTTAATATACTGTACATAAAATTTCAAAAATCACACCAATTGTATATTATACACCGTAAATAAAATATCAAAAAGGACAGTGAATATATATGACACACACTATGTAAAATATCAAAAACTACACCAAGTATATATTTTATAATTTACAATAAATATCAAAGGACACCAAATATATCTCATATACTGTACATAAAATATCAAAAAGTACAGTAAATATATTTCATATATTGTACATATAATATTAACTAAAAGTACACCAAATACATTTTATATACTGTAAATAAAATATCAAAAAGTACAGTAAATATATATTACATACTGTACATAAAATATCAAAAATTACACCAAACATGTGTTATATATACTGTAAATAAACTATCAAAAACTACAGCAATTATATTTAATATACTGTACATAAAATGTCAAAAATTACTCCAAATGTACATTATATAGTGTAAATAATATATCCAAAATACAGTAAATATATATTACACACCCTATGTAAAATATCAAATATTACACCAAATATACATTATATAATTTACAAAAAATATCGGAAGGACACCAAATATATCCTATATACTGTACGTAAAATATCAAAAACTACAGTAAATATATTTCATATATTGTACATATAACATTAACTAAAAGTACACCAAATACATTTTATGTACTGTAAATAAAATATCAAAAATTACAGTAAATATATAGTACATACTATACATAAAATATCAAAAAGTACACCAAATATGTGTTATATATACTGTAAATAAACTATTAAAAACTACAGTAATTATATTCAATATACTGTGCATAAAATATCAAAAATTACTCCAAATGTACATTATATGGTGTAAATAAAATATCCAAAATACAGTAAATATATATTACACACCCTATGTAAAATATCCAAATTTACACCAAATATATATTATATAATTTACAAAAAATATCGGAAGGTCACCAAATATATCTTATATACTGTATGTAAAATATCAAAAAGTACAGTAAATATATTACATATATTGTACATATAATATTAACTAAAAGTACACCAAATACATTTTATATACTGTAAATAAAATATCAAAAATTACAGTAAATATATATTACATACTGTACATAAAATATCAAAAAGTACACCAAATATGTGTTATATATACTGTAAACTATCAAAAACTACAGTAATTATATTTAATATACTGTACATAAAATTTCAAAAATCACACCAAATGTATATTATATACCGTAAATAAAATATCAAAAAGGACACTGAATATATATGACACACACTATGTAAAATATCAAAAACTACACCAAGTATATATTTTATAATTTACAATAAATATCAAAGGACACCAAATATATCTCATATACTCTACATAAAATATCATAAAGTACAGTAAATATATTTCATATATTGTACATATAATATTAACTAAAAGTACACCAAATACATTTTATATACTGTAAATAAACTATCAGAAAGTACAGTAAATATATATTACATACTGTACGTAAAATATCAAAAATTACACCAAACATGTGTTATATATACTGTAAATAAACTATCAAAAACTACAGTATTTATATTTAATATACTGTACATAAAATGTCAAAAATTACTCCAAATGTACATTATATAGTGTAAATAATATATCCAAAATACAGTAAATATATATTACACACCCTATGTAAAATATCAAATATTACACCAAATATACATTATATAATTTACATTAAATATCGGAAGGACACCAAATATATCCTATATACAGTACGTAAAATATCAAAAACTACAGTAAATATATTTCATATATTGTACATATAATATTAACTAAAAGTACACCAAATACATTTTATATACTGTAAATAAAATATCAAAATTACAGTAAATATATATTACATACTATACATAAAATATCAAAAAGTACACCAAATATGTGTTATATATACTGTAAATAAACTATTAAAAACTACAGTAATTATATTCAATATACTGTGCATAAAATATCAAAAATTACTCCAAATGTACATTATATGGTGTAAATAAAATATCCAAAATACAGTAAATATATATTACACACCCTATGTAAAATATCCAAATTTACACCAAATATATATTATATAATTTACAAAAAATATCGGAAGGTCACCAAATATATCTTATATACTGTATGTAAAATATCAAAAAGTACAGTAAATATATTACATATATTGTACATATAATATTAACTAAAAGTACACCAAATACATTTTATATACTGTAAATAAAATATCAAAAATTACAGTAAATATATATTACATACTGTACATAAAATATCAAAAAGTACACCAAATATGTGTTATATATACTGTAAACTATCAAAAACGACAGTAATTATATTTAATCTACTGTACATAAAATTTCAAAAATCACACCAAATGTATATTATATACCGTAAATAAAATATCAAAAAGGACAGTGAATATATATGACACACACTATGTAAAATATCAAAAACTACACCAAGTATATATTTTATAATTTACAATAAATATCAAAGGACACCAAATATATCTCATATACTGTACATAAAATATCAAAAAGTACAGTAAATATATTTCATATATTGTACATATAATATTAACTAAAAGTACACCAAATACATTTTATATACTGTAAATAAAATATCAAAAAGTACAGTAAATATATATTACATACTGTACATAAAATATCAAAAATTACACCAAACATGTGTTATATATACTGTAAATAAACTATCAAAAACTACAGCAATTATATTTAATATACTGTACATAAAATGTCAAAAATTACTCCAAATGTACATTATATCGTGTAAATAATATATCCAAAATACAGTAAATATATATTACACACCCTATGTAAAATATCAAATATTACACCAAATATACATTATATAATTTACAAAAAATATCGGAAGGACACCAAATATATCCTATATACTGTACGTAAAATATCAAAAACTACAGTAAATATATTTCATATATTGTACATATAACATTAACTAAAAGTACACCAAATACATTTTATATACTGTAAATAAAATATCAAAAATTACAGTAAATATATAGTACATACTATACATAAAATATCAAAAAGTACACCAAATATGTGTTATATATACTGTAAATAAACTATTAAAAACTACAGTAATTATATTCAATATACTGTACATAAAATATCAAAAATTACTCCAAATGTACATTTTATGGTGTAAATAAAATATCCAAAATACAGTAAATATATATTAAACACCCTATGTAAAATATCCAAATTTACACCAAATATATATTTTATAATTTACAAAAAATATCGGAAGGTCACCAAATATATCTTATATACTGTATGTAAAATATCAAAAAGTACAGTAAATATATTACATGTATTGTACATATAATATTAACTAAAAGTACACCAAATACATTTTATATTCTGTAAATAAAATATCAAAAATTACAGTAAATATATATTACATACTGTACATAAAATATCAAAAAGTACACCAAATATGTGTTATATATACTGTAAACTATCAAAAACTACAGTAATTATATTTAATATACTGTACATAAAATTTCAAAAATCACACCAAATGTATATTATATACCGTAAATAAAATATCAAAAAGGACAGTGAATATATACGACACACATTATGTAAAATATCAAAAACTACACCAAGTATATATTTTATAATTTACAATAAATATCAAAGGACACAAAATATATCTCATATACTGTACATAAAATATCAAAAAGTACAGTAAATATATTTCATATATTGTACATATAATATTAACTAAAAGTACACCAAATACATTTTATATACTGTAAATAAAATATCAAAAATTACAGTAAATATATATTACATACTATACATAAAATATCAAAAAGTACACCAAATATGTGTTATATATACTGTAAATAATCTATTAAAAACCACAGTAATTATATTCAATATATTGTACATAACATATCAAAAATTACTCCAAATGTACATTATATGGTGTAAATAAAATATCCAAAATACAGTAAATATATATTACACACCCTATGTAAAATATCCAAATTTACACCAAATATATATTATATAATTTACAAAAAATATCGGAAGGTCACCAAATATATCTTATATACTCTATGTAAAATATCAAAAAGTACAGTAAATATATTACATATATTGTACATATAATATTAACTAAAAGTACACCAAATACATTTTATATACTGTAAATAAAATATCAAAATTACAGTAAATATATATTACATACTGTACATAAAATATCAAAAAGTACACCAAATATGTGTTATATATACCGTAAACTATCAAAAACTGCAGTAATTATATTTAATATACTGTACATAAAATATCAAAAATCACACCAAATGTATATTATATACCGTAAATAAAATACCAAAAAGGACAGTGAATATATATGACACACACTATGTAAAATTTCAAAAACTACACCAAGTATATATTTTATAATTTACAATAAATATCAAACGACACCAAATATATCTCATATACTGTACATAAAATATCAAAAAGTACAGTAAATATATTTCATATATTGTACATATAATATTAACTAAAAGTACACCAAATACATTTTATATACTGTAAATAAAATATCAAAAATTACAGTAAATATATATTACATACTATACATAAAATATCAAAAAGTACACCAAATATGTGTTATATATACTGTAAATAAACTATTAAAAACTACAGTAATTATATTCAATATACTGTACATAAAATATCAAAAATTACTCCAAATGTACATTTTATGGTGTAAATAATATATCCAAAATACAGTAAATATATATTACACACCCTATGTAAAATATCCAAATTTACACCAAATATATATTATATAATTTACAAAAAATATCGGAAGGTCACCAAATATATCTTATATACTGTATGTAAAATATCAAAAAGTACAGTAAATATATTACATATATTGTACATATAATATTAACTAAAAGTACACCAAATACATTTTATATACTGTAAATAAAATATCAAAAATTACAGTAAATATATATTACATACTGTACATAAAATATCAAAAAGTACACCAAATATGTGTTATATATACTGTAAACTATCAAAAACTACAGTAATTATATTTAATATACTGTACATAAAATTTCAAAAATCACACCAAATGTATATTATATACCGTAAATAAAATATCAAAAAGGACAGTGAATAATTATGACACACACTATGTAAAATATCAAAAACTACACCAAGTATATATTTTATAATTTACAATAAATATCAAAGGACACCAAATATATCTCATATACTGTACATAAAATATCAAAAAGTACAGTAAATATATTTCATATATTGTACATATAATATTAACTAAAAGTACACCAAATACATTTTATATACTGTAAATAAAATATCAAAAATTACAGTAAATATATATTACATACTATACATAAAATATCAAAAAGTACACCAAATATGTGTTATATATACAGTAAATAAACTATTAAAAACTACAGTAATTATATTCAATATACTGTACATAAAATATCAAAAATTACTCCAAATGTACATTTTATGGTGTAAATAAAATATCCAAAATACAGTAAATATATATTACACACCCTATGTAAAATATCCAAATTTACACCAAATATATATTATATAATTTACAAAAAATATCGGAAGGTCACCAAATATATCTTATATACTGTATGTAAAATATCAAAAAGTACAGTAAATATATTACATATATTGTACATATAATATTAACTAAAAGTACACCAAATACATTTTATATACTGTAAATAAAATATCAAAAATTACAGTAAATATATATTATATACTGTACATAAAATATCAAAAAGTACACCAAGTATGTGTTATATATACTGTAAACTATCAAAAACTACAGTAATTATATTTAATATACTGTACATAAAATTTCAAAAATCACACCAAATGTATATTATATACCGTAAAAAAAATATCAAAAAGGACAGTGAATAATTATGACACACACTATGTAAAATATCAAAAACTACACCAAGTATATATTTTATAATTTACAATAAATATCAAAGGACACCAAATATATCTCATATACTGTACATAAAATATCAAAAAGTACAGTAAATATATTTCATATATTGTACATATAATATTAACTAAAAGTACACCAAATACATTTTATATACTGTAAATAAAATATCAAAAATTACAGTAAATATATATTACATACTATACATAAAATATCAAAAAGTACACCAAATATGTGTTATATATACTGTAAATAAACTATTAAAAACCACAGTAATTATATTCAATATACTGTACATAAAATATCAAAAATTACTCCAAATGTACATTATATGGTGTAAATAAAATATCCAAAATACAGTAAATATATATTACACACCCTATGTAAAATATCCAAATTTACACCAAATATATATTATATAATTTATAAAAAATATCGGAAGGTCACCAAATATATCTTATATACTGTATGTAAAACATCAAAAAGTACAGTAAATATATTACATATATTATACATATAATATTATCTAAAAGTACACCAAATACATTTTATATACTGTAAATAAAATATCAAAAATTACAGTAAATATATATTACATACTGTACATAAAAAATCAAAAAGTACACCAAATATGTGTTATATATACCGTAAACTATCAAAAACTACAGTAATTATATTTAATATACTGTACATAAAATTTCAAAAATCACACCAAATGTATATTATATACCGTAAATAAAATACCAAAAAGGACAGTGAATATATATGACACACACTATGTAAAATATCAATAACTACACCAACTATATATTTTATAATTTACAATAAATATCAAAGGACACCAAATATATCTCATATACTCTACATAAAATATCAAAAAGTACAGTAAATATATTTTATATATTGTACATATAATATTAACTAAAAGTACACCAAATACATTTTATATACTGTAAATAAATTATCAAAAATTACAGTAAATATATATTACATACTATACATAAAATATCAAAAAGTACACCAAATATGTGTTATATATACTGTAAATAAACTATTGAAAACCACAGTAATTATATTCAATATACTGTACATAAAATATCAAAAATTACTCCAAATGTACATTATATGGTGTAAATAAAATATCCAAAATACAGTAAATATATATTACACACCCTATGTAAAATATCCAAATTTACACCAAATATATATTATATAATTTACAAAAAATATCGGAAGGTCACCAAATATATCTTATATACTGTATGTAAAACATCAAAAAGTACAGTAAATATATTACATATATTGTACATATAATATTAACTAAAAGTACACCAAATACATTTTATATACTGTAAATAAATATCAAAAATTACAGTAAATATATATTACATACTGTACATAAAATATCAAAAAGTACACCATATATGTGTTATATATCCTGTAAACTATCAAAAACTACAGTAATTATATTTAATATACTGTACATAAAATTTCAAAAATCACACCAAATGTATATTATATACCGTAAATAAAATATCAAAAAGGACAGTGAATAATTATGACACACACTATGTAAAATATCAAAAACTACACCAAGTATATATTTTATAATTTACAATAAATATCAAAGGACACCAAATATATCTCATATACTGTACATAAAACATCAAAAAGTACAGTAAATATATTTCATATATTGTACATATAATATTAACTAAAAGTACACCAAATACATTTTATATACTGTAAATAAAATATCAAAAATTACAGTAAATATATATTACATACTATACATAAAATATCAAAAAGTACACCAAATATGTGTTATATATACTGTAAATAAACTATTAAAAACTACAGTAATTATATTCAATATACTGTACATAAAATATCAAAAATTACTCCAAATGTACATTATATGGTGTAAATAAAATATCCAAAATACAGTAAATATATATTACACACCCTATGTAAAATATCCAAATTTACACCAAATATATATTATATAATTTACAAAAAATATCGGAAGGTCACCAAATATATCTTATATCCTGTATGTAAAATATCAAAAAGTACAGTAAATATATTACATGTATTGTACATATAATATTAACTAAAAGTACACCAAATACATTTTATATACTGTAAATAAAATATCAAAAATTACAGTAAATATATATTACATACTATACATAAAATATCAAAAAGTACACCAAATATGTGTTATATATACTGTAAACTATCAAAAACTACAGTAATTATATTTAATATACTGTACATAAAATTTCAAAAATCACACCAAATGTATATTATATACCGTAAATAAAATATCAAAAAGGACAGTGAATATATATGACACACACTATGTAAAATATCAAAAACTACACCAAGTATATATTTTATAATTTACAATAAATATCAAAGGACACCAAATATATCTCATATACTGTACATAAAATATCAAAAAGTACAGTAAATATATTTCATATATTGTACATATAATATTAACTAAAAGTACACCAAATACATTTTATATACTGTAAATAAAATATCAAAAATTACAGTAAATATATATTACATACTATACATAAAATATCAAAAAGTACACCAAATATGTGTTATATATACTGTAAATAAACTATTAAAAACCACAGTAATTATATTCAATATACTGTACATAAAATATCAAAAATTACTCCAAATGTACATTATATGGTGTAAATAAAATATCCAAAATACAGTAAATATATATTACACACCCTATGTAAAATATCCAAATTTACACCAAATATATATTATATAATTTACAAAAAATATCGGAAGGTCACCAAATATATCTTATATACTGTATGTAAAATATCAAAAAGTACAGTAAATATATTACATATATTGTACATATAATATTAACTAAAAGTACACCAAATACATTTTATATACTGTAAATAAAATATCAAAAATTACAGTAAATATATATTACATACTGTACATAAAATATCAAAAAGTACACCAAATATGTGTTATATATACCGTAAAGTATCAAAAACTACAGTAAATATATTTAATATACAGTACATAAAATTTCAAAAATCACACCAAATGTATATTATATACCGTAAATAAAATACCAAAAAGGACAGTGAATATATATGACACACACTATGTAAAATATCAATAACTACACCAAGAATATACTTTATAATTTACAATAAATATCAAAGGACACCAAATATATCTCATATACTCTACATAAAATATCAAAAAGTACAGTAAATATATTTCATATATTGTACATATAATATTAACTAAAAGTACACCAAATACATTTTATATACTGTAAATAAATTATCAAAAATTACAGTAAATATATATTACATACTATACATAAAATATCAAAAAGTACACCAAATATGTGTTATATATGCTGTAAATAAACTATTAAAAACCACAGTAATTATATTCAATATACTGTACATAAAATATCAAAAATTACTCCAAATGTACATTATATGGTGTAAATAAAATATCCAAAATACAGTAAATATATATTACACACCCTATGTAAAATATCCAAATTTACACCAAATATATATTATATAATTTACAAAAAATATCGGAAGGTCACGAAATATATCTTATATACTGTATGTAAAATATCAAAAAGTACAGTAAATATATTACATATATTGTACATATAATATTAACTAAAAGTACACCAAATACATTTTATATACTGTAAATAAAATATCAAAAATTACAGTAAATATATATTACATACTGTACATAAAAAATCAAAAAGTACACCAAATATGTGTTATATATACCGTAAACTATCAAAAACTACAGTAAATATATTTAATATACTGTACATAAAATTTCAAAAATCACACCAAATGTATATTATATACCGTAAATAAAATACCAAAAAGGACAGTGAATATATATGACACACACTATGTAAAATATCAATAACTACACCAAGTATATATTTTATAATTTCCAATAAATATCAAAGGACACCAAATATATCTCATATACTCTACATAAAATATCAAAAAGTACAGTAAATATATTTCATATATTGTACATATAATATTAACTAAAAGTACACCAAATACATTTTATATACTGTAAATAAATTATCAAAAATTACAGTAAATATATATTACATACTATAAATAAAATATCAAAAAGTACACCAAATATGTGTTATATATACTGTAAATAAACTATTAAAAACCACAGTAATTATATTCAATATACTGTACATAAAATATCAAAAATTACTCCAAATGTACATTATATGGTGTAAATAAAATATCCAAAATACAGTAAATATATATTACACACCCTATGAAAAATATCCAAATTTACACCAAATATATATTATATAATTTACAAAAAATATCGGAAGGTCACCAAATATATCTTATATACTGTATGTAAAATATCAAAAAGTACAGTAAATATATTACATATATTGTACATATAATATTAACTAAAAGTACACCAAATACATTTTATATACTGTAAATAAATATCAAAAATTACAGTAAATATATATTACATACTGTACATAAAATATCAAAAAGTACACCATATATGTGTTATATATCCTGTAAACTATCAAAAACTACAGTAATTATATTTAATATACTGTACATAAAATTTCAAAAATCACACCAAATGTATATTATATACCGTAAATAAAATATCAAAAAGGACAGTGAATATATATGACACACACTATGTAAAATATCAAAAACTACACCAAGTATATATTTTATAATTTACAATAAATATCAAAGGACACCAAATATATCTCATATACTGTACATAAAATATCAAAAAGTACAGTAAATATATTTCATATATTGTACATATAATATTAACTAAAAGTACACCAAATACATTTTATATACTGTAAATAAAATATCAAAAAGTTCAGTAAATATATATTACATACTGAACATAAAATATCAAAAATTACACCAAACATGTGTTATATATACTGTAAATAAACTATCAAAAACTACAATAATTATATTTAATATACTGTACATAAAATGTCAAAAATTACTCCAAATGTACATTATATAGTGTTAATAATATATCCAAAATACAGTAAATATATATTACACACCCTATGTAAAATATCAAATATTACACCAAATATACATTATATAATTTACAAAAAATATCGGAAGGACACCAAATATATCCTATATACTGTACGTAAAATATCAAAAACTACAGTAAATATAATTCATATATTGTACATATAATATTAACTAAAAGTACACCAAATACATTTTATATACTGTAAATAAAATATCAAAAATTACAGTAAATATATAGTACATACTATACATAAATTATCAAAAAGTACACCAAATATGTGTTATATATACTGTAAATAAACTATCAAAAACTACAGTAATTATATTCAATATACTGTACATAAAATATCAAAAATTACTCCAAAAGTACATTATATGGTGTAAATAAAATATCCAAAATACAGTAAATATATATTACACACCCTATGTAAAATATCCAAATTTACACCAAATATATATTATATAATTTACAAAAAATATCGGAAGGTCACCAAATATATCTTATATACTGTATGTAAAATATCAAAAAGTACAGTAAATATATTACATATATTGTACATATAATATTAACTAAAAGTACACCAAATACATTTTATATACTGTAAATAAAATATCAAAAATTACAGTAAATATATATTACATACTGTACATAAAATATCAAAAAGTACACCAAATATGTGTTATATATACTGTAAACTATCAAGAACTACAGTAATTATATTTAATAATCTGTACATAAAATTTCAAAAATCACACCAAATGTATATTATATACCGTAAATAAAATATCAAAAAGGACAGTGAATATATATGACACACACTATGTAAAATATCAAAAACTACACCAAGTATATATTTTATAATTTACAATAAATATCAAAGGACACCAAATGTATCTCATATACTGTACATAAAATATCAAAAAGTACAGTAAATATATTTCATATATTGTACATATAATATTAACTAAAACTACACCAAATACATTTTATATACTGTAAATAAAATATCAAAAATTACAGTAAATATATATTACATACTGTATATAAAATATCAAAAAGTACACCAAATATGTGTTATATATACTGTAAACTATCAAAAACTACAGTAATTATATTTAATAAACTGTACATAAAATTTCAAAAATCACACCAAATGTATATTATATACCGTAAATAAAATATCAAAAAGGACAGTGAATATATATGACACACACTATGTAAAATATCAAAAACTACACCAAGTATATATTTTATAATTTACAATAAATATCAAAGGACACCAAATATATCTCATATGCTGTACATAAAATATCAAAAAGTACAGTAAATATATTTCATATATTGTACATATAATATTAACTAAAAGTACACCAAAAACATTTTATATAATGTAAATAAAATATCAAAAATTACAGTAAATATATATTACATACTGTACATAAAATATCAAAAATTACACCAAACATGTGTTATATATACTGTAAATAAACTATCAAAAACTACAGTAATTATATTTAATATACTGTAAATAAAATGTCAAAAATTACTCCAAATGTACATTATATAGTGTAAATAATATATCCAAAATACAGTAAATATATATTACACACCCTATGTAAAATATCAAATATTACACCAAATATACATTATATAATTTACAAAAAATATCGGAAGGACACCAAATATATCCTATATACTGTACGTAAAATATCAAAAACTACAGTAAATATATTTCATATATTGTACATATAATATTAACTAAAAGTACACCAAATACATTTTATATACTGTAAATAAAATATCAAAAATTACAGTAAATATATAGTACATACTATACATAAAATATCAAAAAGTACACCAAATATGTGTTATATATACTGTAAATAAACTATCAAAAACTACAGTAATTATATTCAATATACTGTACATAAAATATCAAAAATTACTCCAAATGTACATTATATGGTGTAAATAAAATATCAAAAATACAGTAAATATATATTACACACCCTATGTAAAATATCCAAATTTACACCAAATATATATTATATAATTTACAAAAAATAACGGAAGGTCACCAAATATATCTTATATACTGTATGTAAAATGTCAAAAAGTACAGTAAATATATTACATATATTGTACATATAATATTAACTAAAAGTACACCAAATACATTTTATATTCTGTAAATAAAATATCAAAAATTACAGTAAATATATATTACATACTGTACATAAAATAGCAAAAAGTACACCAAATATGTGTTATATATACTGTAAACTATCAAAAACTACAGTAATTATATTTAATATACTGTACATAAAATTTCAAAAATCACACCAAATGTATATTATATACCGTAAATAAAATATCAAAAAGGACAGTGAATATATATGACACACACTATGTAAAATATCAAAAACTACACCAAGTATATATTTTATAATTTACAATAAATATCAAAGGACACCAAATATATCTCATATACTGTACATAAAATATCAAAAAGTACAGTAAATATATTTCATATATTGTACATATAATATTAACTAAAAGTACACCAAATACATTTTATATACTGTAAATAAAATATCAAAAAGTACAGTAAATATATATTACATACTGTACATAAAATATCAAAAATTACACCAAACATGTGTTATATATACTGTAAATAAACTATCAAAAACTACAGTAATTATATTTAATATACTGTACATAAAATGTCAAAAATTACTCCAAATGTACATTATATAGTGTAAATAATATATCCAAAATACAGTAAATATATATTACACACCCTATGTAAAATATCAAATATTACACCAAATATACATTATATAATTTACAAAAAATATCGGAAGGACACCAAATATATCCTATATACTGTACATAAAATATCAAAAACTGCAGTAAATATATTTCATATATTGTACATATAATATTAACTAAAAGTACACCAAATACATTTTATATACTGTAAATAAAATATCAAAAATTACAGTAAATATATAGTACATACTATACATAAAATATCAAAAAGTACACCAAATATGTGTTATATATACTGTAAATATACTATCAAAAACTACAGTAATTATATTCAATATACTGTACATACAATATCAAAAATTACTCCAAATGTACATTATATGGTGTAAATAAAATATCCAAAATACAGTAAATATATATTACACACCCTATGTAAAATATCCAAATTTACACCAAATATATATTATATAATTTACAAAAAATATCGGAAGGTCACCAAATATATCTTATATACTGTATGTAAAATATCAAAAAGTACAGTAAATATATTACATATATTGTACATATAATATTAACTAAAAGTACACCAAATATATTTTATATACTGTAAATAAAATATCAAAAATTACAGTAAATATATATTACATACTGTACATAAAATATCAAAAAGTACACCAAATATGTGTTATATATACTGTAAACTATCAAAAACTACAGTAATTATATTTAATATACTGTACATAAAATTTCAAAAATCACACCAATTGTATATTATATACCGTAAATAAAATATCAAAAAGGACAGTGAATATATATGACAGACACTATGTAAAATATCAAAAACTACACCAAGTATATATTTTATAATTTACAATAAATATCAAAGGACACCAAATACATCTCATATACTGTACATAAAATATCAAAAAGTACAGTAAATATATTTCATATATTGTACATATAATATTAACTAAAAGTACACCAAATACATTTTATATACTGTAAATAAAATATCAAAAAGTACGGTAAATATATATTACATACTGTACATAAAATATCAAAAATTACACCAAACATGTGTTATATATACTGTAAATAAACTATCAAAAACTACAGTAATTATATTTAATATACTGTAGATAAAATGTCAAAAATTACTCCAAATGTACATTATATACTGTAAAAAATATATCCAAAATACAGTAAATATATATTACACACCCTATGTAAAATATCAAATATTACACCAAATATACATTATATAATTTACAAAAAATATCGGAAGGACACCAAATATATCCTATATACTGTACGTAAAATATCAAAAACTACAGTAAATATATTGCATATATTGTACATATAATATTAACTAAAAGTACACCAAATACATTTTATATACTGTAAATAAAATATCAAAAATTACAGTAAATATATAGTACATACTATACATAAAATATCAAAAAGTACACCAAATATGTGTTATATATACTGTAAATAAACTATCAAAAACTACAGTAATTATATTCAATATACTGTACATAAAATATCAAAAATTACTCCAAATGTACATTATATGGTGTAAATAAAATATCCAAAATACAGTAAATATATATTACACACCCTATGTAAAATATCCAAATTTACACCAAATATATATTATATAATTTACAAAAAATAACGGAAGGTCACCAAATATATCTTATATGCTGTATGTAAAATACCAAAAAGTACAGTAAATATATTACATATATTGTACATATAATATTAACTAAAATTACACCAAATACATTTTATATACTGTAAATAAAATATCAAAAATTACAGTAAATATATATTACATACTGTACATAAAATATCAAAAAGTACACCAAATATGTGTTATATATACTGTAAACTATCAAAAACTACAGTAATTATATTTAATATACTGTACATAAAATTTCAAAAATCACACCAATTGTATATTATATACCGTAAATAAAATATCAAAAAGGACAGTGAATATATATGACACACACTATGTAAAATATCAAAAACTACACCAAGTATATATTTTATAATTTACAATAAATATCAAAGGACACCAAATATATCTCATATACTGTACATAAAATATCAAAAAGTACAGTAAATATATTTCATATATTGTACATATAATATTAACTAAAAGTACACCAAATACATTTTATATACTGTAAATAAAATATCAAAAAGTACAGTAAATATATATTACATACTGTACATAAAATATCAAAAATTACACCAAACATGTGTTATATATACTGTAAATAAACTATCAAAAACTACAGTAATTATATTTAATATACTGTACATAAAATGTCAAAAATTACTCCAAATGTACATTATATAGTGTAAATAATATATCCAAAATACAGTAAATATATATTACACACCCTATGTAAAATATCAAATATTACACCAAATATACATTATATAATTTACAAAAAATATCGGAAGGACACCAAATATATCCTATATACTGTACGTAAAATATCAAAAACTACAGTAAATATATTTCATATATTGTACATATAATATTAACTAAAAGTACACCAAATACATTTTATATACTGTAAATAAAATATCAAAAATTACAGTAAATATATAGTACATACTATACATAAAATATCAAAAAGTACACCAAATATGTGTTATATATACTGTAAATAAACTATCAAAAACTACAGTAATTATATTCAATATACTGTACATAAAATATCAAAAATTATTCCAAATGTACATTATATGGTGTAAATAAAATATCCAAAATACAGTAAATATATATTACACACTCTATGTAAAATATCCAAATTTACACCAAATATATATTATATAATTTACAAAAAATATCGGAAGGTCACCAAATATATTTTATATACTGTATGTAAAATATCAAAAAGTACAGTAAATATACTACATATATTGTACATATAATATTAACTAAAAGTACACCAAATATATTTTATATACTGTAAATAAAATATCAAAAATTACAGTAAATATATATTACATACTGTACATAAAATAAAAAAGTACACCAAATATGTGTTATATATACTGTAAACTATCAAAAACTACAGTAATTATATTTAATATACTGTACATAAAATTTCAAAAATCACACCAATTGTATATTATATACCGTAAATAAAATATCAAAAAGGACAGTGAATATATATGACACACACTATGTAAAATATCAAAAACTACACCAAGTATATATTTTATAATTTACAATAAATATCAAAGGACACCAAATATATCTCATACACTGTACATAAAATATCAAAAAGTACAGTAAATATATTTCATATATTGTACATATAATATTAACTAAAAGTACACCAAATACATTTTATATACTGTAAATAAAATATCAAAAAGTACGGTAAATATATATTACATACTGTACATAAAATATCAAAAATTACACCAAACATGTGTTATATATACTGTAAATAAACTATCAAAAACTACAGTAATTATATTTAATATACTGTAGATAAAATGTCAAAAATTACTCCAAATGTACATTATATAGTGTAAATAATATATCCAAAATACAGTAAATATATATTACACACCCTATGTAAAATATCAAATATTACACCAAATATACATTATATAATTTACAAAAAATATCGGAAGGACACCAAATATATCCTATATACTGTACGTAAAATATCAAAAACTACAGTAAATATATTTCATATATTGTACATATAATATTAACTAAAAGTACACCAAATACATTTTATATACTGTAAATAAAATATCAAAAATTACAGTAAATATATAGTACATACTATACATAAAATATCAAAAAGTACACCAAATATGTGTTATATATACTGTAAATAAACTATCAAAAACTACAGTAATTATATTCAATATACTGTACAGAAAATATCAAAAATTACTCCAAATGTACATTATATGGTGTAAATAAAATATCCAAAATACAGTAAATATATATTACACACCCTATGTAAAATATCCAAATTTACACCAAATATATATTATATAATTTACAAAAAATAACGGAAGGTCACCAAATATATCTTATATGCTGTATGTAAAATATCAAAAAGTACAGTAAATATATTACATATATTGTACATATAATATTAACTAAAATTACACCAAATACATTTTATATACTGTAAATAAAATATCAAAAATTACAGTAAATATATATTACATACTGTACATAAAATATCAAAAAGTACACCAAATATGTGTTATATATACTGTAAACTATCAAAAACTACAGTAATTATATTTAATATACTGTACATAAAATTTCAAAAATCACACCAATTGTATATTATATACCGTAAATAAAATATCAAAAAGGACAGTGAATATATATGACACACACTATGTAAAATATCAAAAACTACACCAAGTATATATTTTATAATTTACAATAAACATCAAAGGACACCAAATATATCTCATATACTGTACATAAAATATCAAAAAGTACAGTAAATATATTTCATATATTGTACATATAATATTAACTAAAAGTACACCAAATACATTTTATATACTGTAAATAAAATATCAAAAAGTACAGTAAATATATATTACATACTGTACATAAAATGTCAAAAATTACACCAAACATGTGTTATATATACTGTAAATAAACTATCAAAAACTACAGTAATTATATTTAATATACTGTACATAAAATGTCAAAAATTACTCCAAATGTACATTATATAGTGTAAATAATATATCCAAAATACAGTAAATATATATTACACACCCTATGTAAAATATCAAATATTACACCAAATATACATTATATAATTTACAAAAAATATCGGAAGGACACCAAATATATCCTATATACTGTACGTAAAATATCAAATCTACAGTAAATATATTTCATATATTGTACATATAATATTAACTAAAAGTACACCAAATACATTTTATATACTGTAAATAAAATATCAAAAATTACAGTAAATATATATTACATACTATACATAAAATATCAAAAAGTACACCAAATATGTGTTATATATACTGTAAATAAACTATTAAAAACTACAGTAATTATATTCAATATACTGTACATACAATATCAAAAATTACTCCAAATGTACATTATATGGTGTAAATAAAATATCCAAAATACAGTAAATATATATTACACACCCTATGTAAAATATCCAAATTTACACCAAATATATATTATATAATTTACAAAAAATATCGGAAGGTCACCAAATATATCTTATATACTGTATGTAAAATATCAAAAAGTACAGTAAATATATTACATATATTGTACATATAATATTAACTAAAAGTACACCAAATACATTTTATATACTGTAAATAAAATATCAAAAATTACAGTAAATATATATTACATACTGTACATAAAATATCAAAAAGTACACCAAATATGTGTTATATATACTGTAAACTATCAAAAACTACAGTAATTATATTTAATATACTGTACATAAAATTTCAAAAATCACACCAAATGTATATTATATACCGTAAATAAAATATCAAAAAGGACAGTGAATATATATGACACACACTATGTAAAATATCAAAAACTACACCAAGTATATATTTTATAATTTACAATAAATATCAAAGGACACCAAATATATCTCATATACTGTACATAAAATATAAAAAGTACAGTAAATATATTTCATATATTGTACATATAATATTAACTAAAAGTACACCAAATACATTTTATATACTGTAAATAAAATATCAAAAATTACAGTAAATATATATTACATACTGTACATAAAATATCAAAAAGTACACCAAATATGTGTTATATATACTGTGCACTATCAAAAACTACAGTAATTATATTTAATATACTGTACATAAAATTTCAAAAATCACACCAAATGTATATTATATACCGTAAATAAAATATCAAAAAGGACAATGAATATATATGACACACACTATGTAAAATATCAAAAACTACACCAAGTATATATTTTATAATTTACAATAAATATCAAAGGACACCAAATGTATCTCATATACTGTACATAAAATATCAAAAAGTACAGTAAATATATTTCATATATTGTACATATAATATTAACTAAAAGTACACCAAATACATTTTATATACTGTAAATAAAATATCAAAAATTACAGTAAATATATATTACATACTGTACATGAAATATCAAAAAGTACACCAAATATGTGTTATATATACTGTAAACTATCAAAAACTACAGTAATTATATTTAATAAACTGTACATAAAATTTCAAAAATCACACCAAATGTATATTACATACCATAAATAAAATATCAAAATGGACAGTGAATATATATGACACACACTATGTAAAATATCAAAAACTACACCAAGTATATATTTTATAATTTACAATAAATATCAAAGGACACCAAATATATCTCATATACTGTACATAAAATATCAAAAAGTACAGTAAATATATTTCATATATTGTACATATAATATTAACTAAAAGTACACCAAATACATTTTATATACTGTAAATAAACTATCAAAAAGTACAGTAAATATATATTACATACTGTACATAAAATATCAAAAATTACACCAAACATGTGTTATATATACTGTAAATAAACTATCAAAAACTACAGTAATTATATTTAATATACTGTACATAAAATGTCAAAAATTACTCCAAATGTACATTATATAGTGTAAATAATATATCCAAAATACAGTAAATATATATTACACACCCTATGTAAAATATCAAATATTACACCAAATATACATTATATAATTTACAAAAAATATCGGAAGGACACCAAATATATCCTATATACTGTACGTAAAATATCAAATCTACAGTAAATATATTTCATATATTGTACATATAATATTAACTAAAAGTACACCAAATACATTTTATATACTGTAAATAAAATATCAAAAATTACAGTATATATATATTACATACTATACATAAAATATCAAAAAGTACACCAAATATGTGTTATATATACTGTAAATAAACTATTAAAAACTACAGTAATTATATTCAATATACTGTACATACAATATCAAAAATTACTCCAAATGTACATTATATGGTGTAAATAAAATATCCAAAATACAGTAAATATATATTACACACCCTATGTAAAATATCCAAATTTACACCAAATATATATTATATAATTTACAAAAAATATCGGAAGGTCACCAAATATATCTTATATACTGTATGTAAAATATCAAAAAGTACAGTAAATATATTACATATATTGTACATATAATATTAACTAAAAGTACACCAAATACATTTTATATACTGTAAATAAAATATCAAAAATTACAGTAAATATATATTACATACTGTACATAAAATATCAAAAAGTACACCAAATATGTGTTATATATACTGTAAACTATCAAAAACTACAGTAATTATATTTAATATACTGTACATAAAATTTCAAAAATCACACCAAATGTATATTATATACCGTAAATAAAATATCAAAAAGGACAGTGAATATATATGACACACACTATGTAAAATATCAAAAACTACACCAAGTATATATTTTATAATTTACAATAAATATCAAAGGACACCAAATATATCTCATATACTGTACATAAAATATCAAAAAGTACAGTAAATATATTTCATATATTGTACATATAATATTAACTAAAAGTACACCAAATACATTTTATATACTGTAAATAAAATATCAAAAAGTACAGTAAATATATATTACATACTGTACATAAAATATCAAAAATTACACCAAACATGTGTTATATATACTGTAAATAAACTATCAAAAACTACAGCAATTATATTTAATATACTGTACATAAAATGTCAAAAATTACTCCAAATGTACATTATATAGTGTAAATAATATATCCAAAATACAGTAAATATATATTACACACCCTATGTAAAATATCAAATATTACACCAAATATACATTATATAATTTACAAAAAATATCGGAAGGACACCAAATATATCCTATATACTGTACGTAAAATATCAAAAACTACAGTAAATATATTTCATATATTGTACATATAACATTAACTAAAAGTACACCAAATACATTTTATGTACTGTAAATAAAATATCAAAAATTACAGTAAATATATAGTACATACTATACATAAAATATCAAAAAGTACACCAAATATGTGTTATATATACTGTAAATAAACTATTAAAAACTACAGTAATTATATTCAATATACTGTGCATAAATTATCAAAAATTACTCCAAATGTACATTATATGGTGTAAATAAAATATCCAAAATACAGTAAATATATATTACACACCCTATGTAAAATATCCAAATTTACACCAAATATATATTATATAATTTACAAAAAATATCGGAAGGTCACCAAATATATCTTATATACTGTATGTAAAATATCAAAAAGTACAGTAAATATATTACATATATTGTACATATAATATTAACTAAAAGTACACCAAATACATTTTATATACTGTAAATAAAATATCAAAAATTACAGTAAATATATATTACATACTGTACATAAAATATCAAAAAGTACACCAAATATGTGTTATATATACTGTAAACTATCAAAAACTACAGTAATTATATTTAATATACTGTACATAAAATTTCAAAAATCACACCAAATGTATATTATATACCGTAAATAAAATATCAAAAAGGACAGTGAATATATATGACACACACTATGTAAAATATCAAAAACTACACCAAGTATATATTTTATAATTTACAATAAATATCAAAGGACACCAAATATATCTCATATACTCTACATAAAATATCATAAAGTACAGTAAATATATTTCATATATTGTACATATAATATTAACTAAAAGTACACCAAATACATTTTATATACTGTAAATAAACTATCAAAAAGTACAGTAAATATATATTACATACTGTACGTAAAATATCAAAAATTACACCAAACATGTGTTATATATACTGTAAATAAACTATCAAAAACTACAGTATTTATATTTAATATACTGTACATAAAATGTCAAAAATTACTCCAAATGTACATTATATAGTGTAAATAATATATCCAAAATACAGTAAATATATATTACACACCCTATGTAAAATATCAAATATTACACCAAATATACATTATATAATTTACATTAAATATCGGAAGGACACCAAATATATCCTATATACAGTACGTAAAATATCAAAAACTACAGTAAATATATTTCATATATTGTACATATAATATTAACTAAAAGTACACCAAATACATTTTATATACTGTAAATAAAATATCAAAAAGTACAGTAAATATATATTACATACTATACATAAAATATCAAAAAGTACACCAAATATGTGTTATATATACTGTAAATAAACTATTAAAAACTACAGTAATTATATTCAATATACTGTGCATAAAATATCAAAAATTACTCCAAATGTACATTATATGGTGTAAATAAAATATCCAAAATACAGTAAATATATATTACACACCCTATGTAAAATATCCAAATTTACACCAAATATATATTATATAATTTACAAAAAATATCGGAAGGTCACCAAATATATCTTATATACTGTATGTAAAATATCAAAAAGTACAGTAAATATATTACATATATTGTACATATAATATTAACTAAAAGTACACCAAATACATTTTATATACTGTAAATAAAATATCAAAAATTACAGTAAATATATATTACATACTGTACATAAAATATCAAAAAGTACACCAAATATGTGTTATATATACTGTAAACTATCAAAAACTACAGTAATTATATTTAATATACTGTACATAAAATTTCAAAAATCACACCAAATGTATATTATATACCGTAAATAAAATATCAAAAAGGACAGTGAATATATATGACACACACTATGTAAAATATCAAAAACTACACCAAGTATATATTTTATAATTTACAATAAATATCAAAGGACACCAAATATATCTCATATACTGTACATAAAATATCAAAAAGTACAGTAAATATATTTCATATATTGTACATATAATATTAACTAAAAGTACACCAAATACATTTTATATACTGTAAATAAAATATCAAAAAGTACAGTAAATATATATTACATACTGTACATAAAATATCAAAAATTACACCAAACATGTGTTATATATACTGTAAATAAACTATCAAAAACTACAGCAATTATATTTAATATACTGTACATAAAATGTCAAAAATTACTCCAAATGTACATTATATCGTGTAAATAATATATCCAAAATACAGTAAATATATATTACACACCCTATGTAAAATATCAAATATTACACCAAATATACATTATATAATTTACAAAAAATATCGGAAGGACACCAAATATATCCTATATACTGTACGTAAAATATCAAAAACTACAGTAAATATATTTCATATATTGTACATATAACATTAACTAAAAGTACACCAAATACATTTTATATACTGTAAATAAAATATCAAAAATTACAGTAAATATATATTACATACTATACATAAAATATCAAAAAGTACACCAAATATGTGTTATATATACTGTAAATAAACTATTAAAAACTACAGTAATTATATTCAATATACTGTGCATAAAATATCAAAAATTACTCCAAATGTACATTATATGGTGTAAATAAAATATCCAAAATACAGTAAATATATATTACACACCCTATGTAAAATATCCAAATTTATACCAAATATATATTATATAATTTACAAAAAATATCGGAAGGTCACCAAATATATCTTATATACTGTATGTAAAATATCAAAAAGTACAGTAAATATATTACATATATTGTACATATAATATTAACTAAAAGTACACCAAATACATTTTATATACTGTAAATAAAATATCAAAAATTTCAGTAAATATATATTACATACTGTACATAAAATATCAAAAAGTACACCAAATATGTGTTATATATACTGTAAACTATCAAAAACTACAGTAATTATATTTAATATACTGTACATAAAATTTCAAAAATCACACCAAATGTATATTATATACCGTAAATAAAATATCAAAAAGGACAGTGAATATATATGACACACACTATGTAAAATATCAAAAACTACACCAAGTATATATTTTATAATTTACAATAAATATCAAAGGACACCAAATATATCTCATATACTGTACATAAAATATCAAAAAGTACAGTAAATATATTTCATATATTGTACATATAATATTAACTAAAAGTACACCAAATACATTTTATATACTGTAAATAAAATATCAAAAAGTACAGTAAATATATATTACATACTGTACATAAAATATCAAAAATTACACCAAACATGTGTTATATATACTGTAAATAAACTATCAAAAACTACAGCAATTATATTTAATATACTGTACATAAAATGTCAAAAATTACTGCAAATGTACATTATATAGTGTAAAAAATATATCCAAAATACAGTAAATATATATTACACACCCTATGTAAAATATCAAATATTACACCAAATATACATTATATAATTTACAAAAAATATTGGAAGGACACCAAATATATCCTATATACTGTACGTAAAATATCAAAAACTACAGTAAATATATTTCATATATTGTACATATAATATTAACTAAAAGTACACCAAATACATTTTATATACTGTAAATAAAATATCAAAAATTACAGTAAATATATATTACATACTATACATAAAATATCAAAAAGTACACCAAATATGTGTTATATATACTGTAAATAAACTATTAAAAACTACAGTAATTATATTCAATATACTGTACATAAAATACCAAAAATTACTCCAAATGTACATTATATGGTGTAAATAAAATATCCAAAATACAGTAAATATATATTACACACCCTATGTAAAATATCCAAATTTACACCAAATATATATTATATAATTTACAAAAAATATCGGAAGGTCACCAAATATATCTTATATACTGTATGTAAAATATCAAAAAGTACAGTAAATATATTACATATATTGTACATATAATATTAAATAAAACTACACCAAATACATTTTATATACTGTAAATAAAATATCAAAAATTACAGTAAATATATATTACATACTGTACATAAAATATCAAAAAGTACACCAAATATGTGTTATATATACTGTAAACTATCAAAAACTACAGTAATTCTATTTAATATACTGTACATAAAATTTCAAAAATCACACCAAGTGTATATTATATACCGTAAATAAAATATCAAAAAGGACAGTGAATATATATGACACACACTATGTAAAATATCAAAAACTACACCAAGTATATATTTTATAATTTACAATAAATATCAAAGGACACCAAATATATCTCATATACTGTACATAAAATATCAAAAAGTACAGTTAATATATTTCATATATTGTACATATAATATTAACTAAAAGTACACCAAATGCATTTTATATACTGTAAATAAAATATCAAAAAGTACAGTAAATATATATTACATACTGTACATAAAATATCAAAAATTACACCAAACATGTGTTATATATACTGTAAATAAACTATCAAAAACTACAGTAATTATATTTAATATACTGTACATAAAATGTCAAAAATTACTCCAAATGTACATTATATAGTGTAAATAATATATCCAAAATACAGTAAATATATATTACACACCCCATGTAAAATATCAAATATTACACCAAATATACATTATATAATTTACAAAAAATATCGGAAGGACACCAAATATATCCTATATACTGTACGTAAAATATCAAAAAGTACAGTAAATATATTTCATATATTGTACATATAATATTAACTAAAAGTACACCAAATACATTTTATATACTGTAAATAAAATATCAAAAAGTACAGTAAATATATATTACATACTGTACATAAAATATCAAAAATTACACCAAACATGTGTTATATATACTGTAAATAAACTATCAAAAACTACAGTAATTATATTTAATATACTGTACATAAAATTTCAAAAATTACTCCAAATGTACATTATATAGTGTAAATAATATATCCAAAATACAGTAAATATATATTACACACCCTATGTAAAATATCAAATATTACACCAAATATACATTATATAATTTACAAAAAATATCGGAAGGACACCAAATATATCCTATATACTGTACGTAAAATATCAAAAAGTACAGTAAATATATTTCATATATTGTACATATAATATTAACTAAAAGTACACCAGATACATTTTATATACTGTAAATAAAATATCAAAAATTACAGTAAATATATATTACATACTATACATAAAATATCAAAAAGTACACCAAATATGTGTTATATATACTGTAAATAAACTATTAAAAAAGTACAGTAATTATATTCAGTATACTGTACATAAAATATCAAAAATTACTCCAAATGTACATTATATGGTGTAAATAAATTATCCAAAATACAGTAAATATATATTACACACCCTATGTAAAATATCCAAATTTACACCAAATATATATTATATAATTTACAAAAAATATCGGAAGGTCACCAAATATATCTTATATACTGTATGTAAAATATCAAAAAGTACAGTAAATATATTACATATATTGTACATATAATATTAACTAAAAGTACACCAAATACATTTTATATACTGTAAATAAAATATCAAAAATTACAGTAAATATATATTACATACTGTACATAAAATATCAAAAAGTACACCAAATATGTGTTATATATACTGTAAACTATCAAAAACTACAGTAATTATATTTAATATACTGTACATAAAATTTCAAAAATCACACCAAATGTATATTATATACCGTAAATAAAATATCAAAAAGGACAGTGAATATATATGACACACACTATGTAAAATATCAAAAACTACACCAAGTATATATTTTATAATTTACAATAAATATCAAAGGACACCAAATATATCTCATATACTGTACATAAAATATCAAAAAGTACAGTAAATATATTTCATATATTGTACATATAATATTAACTAAAAGTACACGAAATACATTTTATATACTGTAAATAAAATATCAAAAAGTACAGTAAATATATATTACGTACTGTACATAAAATATCAAAAATTACACCAAACATGTGTTATATATACTGTAAATAAACTATCAAAAACTACAGCAATTATATTTAATATACTGTACATAAAATGTCAAAAATTACTCCAAATGTACATTATATAGTGTAAATAATATATCCAAAATACAGTAAATATATATTACACACCCTATGTAAAATATCAAATATTACACCAAATATACATTATATAATTTACAAAAAATATCGGAAGGACACCAAATATATCCTATATACTGTACGTAAAATATCAAAAACTACAGTAAATATATTTCATATATTGTACATATAACATTAACTAAAAGTACACCAAATACATTTTATATACTGTAAATAAAATATCAAAAATTACAGTAAATATATATTACATACTATACATAAAATATCAAAAAGTACACCAAATATGTGTTATATATACTGTAAATAAACTATTAAAAACTACAGTAATTATATTCAATATACTGTGCATAAAATATCAAAAATTACTCCAAATGTACATTATATGGTGTAAATAAAATATCCAAAATACAGTAAATATATATTACACACCCTATGTAAAATATCCAAATTTACACCAAATATATATTATATAATTTACAAAAAATATCGGAAGGTCACCAAATATATCTTATATACTGTATGTAAAATATCAAAAAGTACAGTAAATATATTACATATATTGTACATATAATATTAACTAAAAGTACACCAAATACATTTTATATACTGTAAATAAAATATCAAAAATTACAGTAAATATATATTACATACTGTACATAAAATATCAAAAAGTACACCAAATATGTGTTATATATACTGTAAACTATCAAAAACTACAGTAATTATATTTAATATACTGTACATAAAATTTCAAAAATCACACCAAATGTATATTATATACCGTAAATAAAATATCGAAAAGGACAGTGAATATATATGACACACACTATGTAAAATATCAAAAACTACACCAAGTATATATTTTATAATTTACAATAAATATCAAAGGACACCAAATATATCTCATGTACTGTACATAAAATATCAAAAAGTACAGTAAATATATTTCATATATTGTACATATAATATTAACTAAAAGTACACCAAATACATTTTATATACTGTAAATAAAATATCAAAAAGTACAGTAAATATATATTACATACTGTACATAGAATATCAAAAATTACACCAAACATGTGTTATATATACTGTAAATAAACTATCAAAAACTACAGTAATTATATTTAATATACTGTACATAAAATGTCAAAAATTACTCCAAATGTACATTATATAGTGTAAATAATATATCCAAAATACAGTAAATATATATTACACACCCTATGTAAAATATCAAATATTACACCAAATATACATTATATAATTTACATTAAATATCGGAAGGACACCAAATATATCCTATATAATGTACGTAAAATATCAAAAACTACAGTAAATATATTTCATATATTGTACATATAATATTAACTAAAAGTACACCAAATACATTTTATATGCTGTAAATAAAATATCAAAATTACAGTAAATATATATTACATACTATACATAAAATATCAAAAAGTACACCAAATATGTGTTATATATACTGTAAATAAACTATTAAAAACTACAGTAATTATATTCAATATACTGTGCATAAAATATCAAAAATTACTCCAAATGTACATTATATGGTGTAAATAAAATATCCAAAATACAGTAAATATATATTACACACCCTATGTAAAATATGCAAATTTACACCAAATATATTTTATATAATTTACAAAAAATATCGGAAGGTCACCAAATATGTCTTATATACTGTATGTAAAATATCAAAAAGTACAGTAAATGTATTACATATATTGTACATATAATATTAACTAAAAGTACACCAAATACATTTTATATACTGTAAATAAAATATCAAAAATTACAGTAAATATATATTATATACTGTACATAAAATATCAAAAAGTACACCAAATATGTGTTATATATACTGTAAACTATCAAAAACTACAGTAATTATATTTAATATACTGTACATAAAATTTCAAAAATCACACCAAATGTATATTATATACCGTAAATAAAATATCAAAAAGGACAGTGAATATATATGACACACACTATGTAAAATATCAAAAACTACACCAAGTATATATTTTATAATTTACAATAAATATCAAAGGACACCAAATATATCTCATATACTGTACATAAAATATCAAAAAGTACAGTAAATATATTTCATATATTGTACATATAATATTAACTAAAAGTACACCAAATACATTTTATATACTGTAAATAAAATATCAAAAAGTACAGTAAATATATATTACATACTGTACATAAAATATCAAAAATTACACCAAACATGTGTTATATATACTGTAAATAAAATATCAAAAACTACAGCAATTATATTTAATATACTGTACATAAAATGTCAAAAATTACTCCAAATGTACATTATATAGTGTAAATAATATATCCAAAATACAGTAAATATATATTACACACCCTATGTAAAATATCAAATATTACACCAAATATACATTATATAATTTACAAAAAATATTGGAAGGACACCAAATATATCCTATATACTGTACGTAAAATATCAAAAAGTACAGTAAATATATTTCATATATTGTACATATAATATTAACTAAAAGTACACCAAATACATTTTATATACTGTAAATAAAATATCAAAAAGTACAGTAAATATATATTACATACTGTACATAAAATATCAAAAAGTACACCAAATATGTGTTATATATACTGTAAATAAACTATTAAAAACTACAGTAATTATATTCAATATACTGTACATAAAATATCAAAAATTACTCCAAATGTACATTATATGGTGTAAATAAAATATCCAAAATACAGTAAATATATATTACACACCCTATGTAAAATATCCAAATTTACACCAAATATATATTATATAATTTACAAAAAATATCGGAAGGTCACCAAATATATCTTATATACTGTATGTAAAATATCAAAAAGTACAGTAAATATATTACATATATTGTACATATAATATTAACTAAAAGTACACCAAATACATTTTATATACTGTAAATAAAATATCAAAAATTACAGTAAATATATATTACATACTGTACATAAAATATCAAAAAGTACACCAAATATGTGTTATATATACTGTAAACTATCAAAAACTACAGTAATTATATTTAATATACTGTACATAAAATTTCAAAAATCACACCAAATGTATATTATAAACTGTAAATAAAATATCAAAAAGGACAGTGAATATATATGACACACACTGTGTAAAATATCAAAAACTACACCAAGTATATATTTTATAATTTACAATAAATATCAAAGGACACCAAATATATCTCATATACTGTACATAAAATATCAAAAAGTACAGTAAATATATTTCATATATTGTACATATAATATTAACTAAAAGTACACCAAATACATTTTATATACTGTAAATAAAATATCAAAAAGTACAGTAAATATATATTACATACTGTACATAAAATATCAAAAATTACACCAAACATGTGTTATATATACTGTAAATAAACTATCAAAAACTACAGTAATTATATTTAATATACTGTACATAAAATGTCAAAAATTACTCCAAATGTACATTATATAGTGTAAATAATATATCCAAAATACAGTAAATATATATTACACACCCTATGTAAAATATCAAATATTACACCAAATATACATTATATAATTTACAAAAAATATCGGAAGGACACCAAATATATCCTATATACTGTACGTAAAATATCAAAAAGTACAGTAAATATATTTCATATATTGTACATATAATATTAACTAAAAGTACACCAAATACATTTTATATACTGTAAATAAAATATCAAAAAGTACAGTAAATATATATTACATACTGTACATAAAATATCAAAAATTACACCAAACATGTGTTATATATACTGTAAATAAACTATCAAAAACTACAGTAATTATATTTAATATACTGTACATAAAATGTCAAAAATTACTCCAAATGTACATTATATAGTGTAAATAATATATCCAAAATACAGTAAATATATATTACACACCCTATGTAAAATATCAAATATTACACCAAATATACATTATATAATTTACAAAAAATATCGGAAGGACACCAAATATATCCTATATACTGTATGTAAAATATCAAAAAGTACAGTAAATATATTTCATATATTGTACATATAATATTAACTAAAAGTACACCAAATACATTTTATATACTGTAAATAAAATATCAAAAATTACAGTAAATATATATTACATACTGTACATAAAATATCAAAAAGTACACCAAATATGTGTTATATATACTGTAAATAAACTATTAAAAACTACAGTAATTATATTCAATATACTGTACATAAAATATCAAAAATTACTCCAAATGTACAGTATATGGTGTAAATAAAATATCCAAAATACAGTAAATATATATTACACACCCTATGTAAAATATGCAAATTTACACCAAATATATATTATATAATTTACAAAAAATATCGGAAGGTCACCGAATATGTCTTATATACTGTATGTAAAATATCAAAAAGTACAGTAAATATATTACATATATTGTACATATAATATTAACTAAAAGTACACCAAATACATTTTATATACTGTAAATAAAATATCAAAAATTACAGTAAATATATATTACATACTGTACATAAAATATCAAAAAGTACACCAAATATGTGTTATATATACTGTAAACTATCAAAAACTACAGTAATTATATTTAATATACTGTACATAAAATTTCAAAAATCACACCAAATGTATATTATATACCGTAAATTAAATATCAAAAAGGACAGTGAATATATATGACACACACTATGTAAAATATCAAAAACTACACCAAGTATATATTTTATAATTTACAATAAATATCAAAGGACACCAAATATATCTCATATACTGTACATAAAATATCAAAAAGTACAGTAAATATATTTCATATATTGTACATATAATATTAACTAAAAGTACACCAAATGCATTTTATATACTGTAAATAAAATATCAAAAAGTACAGTAAATATATATTACATACTGTACGTAAAATATCAAAAATTACACCAAACATGTGTTATATATACTGTAAATAAACTATCAAAAACTACAGTAATTATATTTAATATACTGTACATAAAATGTCAAAAATTACTGCAAATGTACATTATATAGTGTAAATAATATATCCAAAACACAGTAAATATATATTACACACCCTATGTAAAATATCAAATATTACACAAAATATACATTATATAATTTACAAAAAATATCGGAAGGACACCAAATATATCCTATATACTGTACGTAAAATATCAAAAACTACAGTAAATATATTTCATATATTGTACATATAACATTAACTAAAAGTACACCAAATACATTTTATATACTGTTAATAAAATATCAAAAATTACAGTAAATATATATTACATACTATACATAAAATATCAAAAAGTACACAAATATGTGTTATATATACTGTAAATAAACTATTAAAAACTACAGTAATTATATTCAATATACTGTGCATAAAATATCAAAAATTACTCCAAATGTACAGTATATGGTGTAAATAAAATATCCAAAATACAGTAAATATATATTACACACCCTATGTAAAATATGCAAATTTACACCAAATATATATTATATAATTTACAAAAAATATCGGAAGGTCACCAAATATGTCTTATATACTGTATGTAAAATATCAAAAAGTACAGTAAATATATTACATATATTGTACATATAATATTAACTAAAAGTACACCAAATACATTTTATATACTGTAAATAAAATATCAAAAATTACAGTAAATATATATTACATACTGTACATAAAATATCAAAAAGTACACCAAATATGTGTTATATATACTGTAAACTATCAAAAACTACAGTAATTATATTTAATATACTGTACATAAAATTTCAAAAATCACACCAAATGTATATTATATACCGTAAATAAAATATCAAAAAGGACAGTGAATATATATGACACACACTATGTAAAATATCAAAAACTACACCAAGTATATATTTTATAATTTACAATAAATATCAAAGGACACCAAATATATCTCATATACTGTACATAAAATATCAAAAAGTACAGTAAATATATTTCATATATTGTACATATAATATTAACTAAAAGTACACCAAATACATTTTATATACTGTAAATAAAATATCAAAAAGTACAGTAAATATATATTACATACTGTACATAAAATATCAAAAATTACACCAAACATGTGTTATATATACTGTAAATAAACTATCAAAAACTACAGCAATTATATTTAATATACTGTACATAAAATGTCAAAAATTACTGCAAATGTACATTATATAGTGTAAATAATATATCCAAAATACAGTAAATATATATTACACACCCTATGTAAAATATCAAATATTACAACAAATATACATTATATAATTTACAAAAAATATCGGAAGGACACCAAATATATCCTATATACTGTATGTAAAATATCAAAAAGTACAGTAAATATATTTCATATATTGTACATATAATATTAACTAAAAGTACACCAAATACATTTTATATACTGTAAATAAAATATCAAAAATTACAGTAAATATATATTACATACTGTACATAAAATATCAAAAAGTACACCAAATATGTGTTATATATACTGTAAATAAACTATTAAAAACTACAGTAATTATATTCAATATACTGTACATAAAATATCAAAAATTACTCCAAATGTACATTATATGGTGTAAATAAAATATCCAAAATACAGAAACTATATATTACACACCCTATGTAAAATATCCAAATTTACACCAAATATATATTATATAATTTACAAAAAATATCGGAAGGTCACCAAATATATCTTATATACTGTATGTAAAATATCAAAAAGTACAGTAAATATATTACATATATTGTACATATAATATTAACTAAAAGTACACCAAATACATTTTATATACTGTAAATAAAATATCAAAAATTACAGTAAATATATATTACATACTGTACATAAAATATCAAAAAGTACACCAAATATGTGTTATATATACTGTAAACTATCAAAAACTACAGTAATTATATTTAATATACTGTACATAAAATTTCAAAAATCACACCAAATGTATATTATAAACTGTAAATAAAATATCAAAAAGGACAGTGAATATATATGACACACACTATGTAAAATATCAAAAACTACACCAAGTATATATTTTATAATTTACAATAAATATCAAAGGACACCAAATATATCTCATATACTGTACATAAAATATCAAAAAGTACAGTAAATATATTTCATATATTGTACATATAATATTAACTAAAAGTACACCAAATACATTTTATATACTGTAAATAAAATATCAAAAAGTACAGTAAATATATATTACATACTGTACATAAAATATCAAAAATTACACCAAACATGTGTTATATATACTGTAAATAAACTATCAAAAACTACAGTAATTATATTTAATATACTGTACATAAAATGTCAAAAATTACTCCAAATGTACATTATATAGTGTAAATAATATATCCAAAATACAGTAAATATATATTACACACCCTATGTAAAATATCAAATATTACACCAAATATACATTATATAATTTACAAAAAATATCGGAAGGACACCAAATATATCCTATATACTGTATGTAAAATATCAAAAAGTACAGTAAATGTATTTCATATATTGTACATATAATATTAACTAAAAGTACACCAAATACATTTTATATACTGTAAATAAAATATCAAAAATTACAGTAAATATATATTACATACTGTACATAAAATATCAAAAAGTACACCAAATATGTGTTATATATACTGTAAATAAACTATTAAAAACTACAGTAATTATATTCAATATACTGTACATAAAATATCAAAAATTACTCCAAATGTACATTATATGGTGTAAATAAAATATCCAAAATACAGTAAATATATATTACACACCCTATGTAAAATATCCAAATTTACACAAAATATATATTATATAATTTACAAAAAATATCGGAAGGTCACCGAATATAACTTATATACTGTATGTAAAATATCAAAAAGTACAGTAAATATATTACATATATTGTACATATAATATTAACTAAAAGTACACCAAATACATTTTATATACTGTAAATAAAATATCAAAAATTACAGTAAATATATATTACATACTGTACATAAAATATCAAAAAGTACACCAAATATATGTTATATATACTGTAAACTATCAAAAACTACAGGAATTATATTTAATATACTGTACATAAAATTTCAAAAATCACACCAAATGTATATTATATACCGTAAATTAAATATCAAAAAGGACAGTGAATATATATGACACACACTATGTAAAATATCAAAAACTACACCAAGTATATATTTTATAATTTACAATAAATATCAAAGGACACCAAATATATCTCATATACTGTACATAAAATATCAAAAAGTACAGTAAATATATTTCATATATTGTACATATAATATTAACTAAAAGTACACCAAATACATTTTATATACTGTAAATAAAATATCAAAAAGTACAGTAAATATATATTACATACTGTACGTAAAATATCAAAAATTACACCAAACATGTGTTATATATACTGTAAATAAACTATCAAAAACTACAGTAATTATATTTAATATACTGTACATAAAATGTCAAAAATTACTGCAAATGTACATTATATAGTGTAAATAATATATCCAAAACACAGTAAATATATATTACACACCCTATGTAAAATATCAAATATTACACAAAATATACATTATATAATTTACAAAAAATATCGGAAGGACACCAAATATATCCTATATACTGTACGTAAAATATCAAAAACTACAGTAAATATATTTCATATATTGTACATATAACATTAACTAAAAGTACACCAAATACATTTTATATACTGTTAATAAAATATCAAAAATTACAGTAAATATATATTACATACTATACATAAAATATCAAAAAGTACACCAAATATGTGTTATATATACTGTAAATAAACTATTAAAAACTACAGTAATTATATTCAATATACTGTGCATAAAATATCAAAAATTACTCCAAATGTACAGTATATGGTGTAAATAAAATATCCAAAATACAGTAAATATATATTACACACCCTATGTAAAATATGCAAATTTACACCAAATATATATTATATAATTTACAAAAAATATCGGAAGGTCGCCAAATATGTCTTATATACTGTATGTAAAATATCAAAAAGTACAGTAAATATATTACATATATTGTACATATAATATTAACTAAAAGTACACCAAATACATTTTATATACTGTAAATAAAATATCAAAAATTACAGTAAATATATATTACATACTGTACATAAAATATCAAAAAGTACACCAAATATGTGTTATATATACTGTAAACTATCAAAAACTACAGTAATTATATTTAATATACTGTACATAAAATTTCAAAAATCACACCAAATGTATATTATATACCGTAAATAAAATATCAAAAAGGACAGTGAATATATATGACACACACTATGTAAAATATCAAAAACTACACCAAGTATATATTTTATAATTTACAATAAATATCAAAGGACACCAAATATATCTCATATACTGTACATAAAATATCAAAAAGTACAGTAAATATATTTCATATATTGTACATATAATATTAACTAAAAGTACACCAAATACATTTTATATACTGTAAATAAAATATCAAAAAGTACAGTAAATATATATTACATACTGTACATAAAATATCAAAAATTACACCAAACATGTGTTATATATACTGTAAATAAACTATCAAAAACTACAGCAATTATATTTAATATACTGTACATAAAATGTCAAAAATTACTGCAAATGTACATTATATAGTGTAAATAATATATCCAAAATACAGTAAATATATATTACACACCCTATGTAAAATATCAAATATTACAACAAATATACATTATATAATTTACAAAAAATATCGGAAGGACACCAAATATATCCTATATACTGTACGTAAAATATCAAAAACTACAGTAAATATATTTCATATATTGTACATATAATATTAACTAAAAGTTCACCAAATACATTTTATATACTGTAAATAAAATATCAAAAATTACAGTAAATATATATTACATACTATACATAAAATATCAAAAAGTACACCAAATATGTGTTATATATACTGTAAATAAACTATTAAAAACTACAGTAATTATATTCAATATACTGTACATAAAATATCAAAAATTACTCCAAATGTACATTATATGGTGTAAATAAAATATCCAAAATACAGTAAATATATATTACACACCCTATGTAAAATATCCAAATTTACACCAAATATATATTATATAATTTACAAAAAATATTGGAAGGTCACCAAATATATCTTATATACTGTATGTAAAATATCAAAAAGTACAGTAAATATATTACATATATTGTACATATAATATTAACTAAAAGTACACCAAATACATTTTATATACTGTAAATAAAATATCAAAAATTACAGTAAATATATATTACATACTGTACATAAAATATCAAAAAGTACACCAAATATGTGTTATATATACTGTAAACTATCAAAAACTACAGTAATTATATTTAATATACTGTACATAAAATTTCAAAAATCACACCAAATGTATATCATATACCGTAAATAAAATATCAAAAAGGACAGTGAATATATATGACACACACTGTGTAAAATATCAAAAACTACACCAAGTATATATTTTATAATTTACAATAAATATCAAAGGACACCAAATATATCTCATATACTGTACATAAAATATCAAAAAGTACAGTAAATATATTTCATATATTGTACATATAATATTAACTAAAAGTACCCAAATACATTTTATATACTGTAAATAAAATATCAAAAAGTACAGTAAATATATATTACATACTGTACATAAAATATCAAAAATTACACCAAACATTTATTATATATACTGTAAATAAACTATCAAAAACTACAGTAATTATATTTAATATACTGTACATAAAATGTCAAAAATTACTCCAAATGTACATTATATAGTGTAAATAATATATCCAAAATACAGTAAATATATATTACACACCCTATGTAAAATATCAAATATTACACCAAATATAAATTATATAATTTACAAAAAATATCGGAAGGACACCAAATACATCCTATATACTGTACGTAAAATATCAAAAACTACAGTAAATATATTTCATATATTGTACATATAATATTAACTAAAAGTACACCAAATACATTTTATATACTGTAAATAAAATATCAAAAAGTACAGTAAATATATATTACATACTGTACATAAAATATCAAAAATTACACCAAACATGTGTTATATATACTGTAAATAAACTATCAAAAACTACAGTAATTATATTTAATATACTGTACATAAAATGTCAAAAATTACTCCAAATGTACATTATATAGTGTAAATAATATATCCAAAATACAGTAAATATATATTACACACCCTATGTAAAATATCAAATATTACACCAAATATATATTATATAATTTACAAAAAATATCGGAAGGACACCAAATATATCCTATATACTGTATGTAAAATATCAAAAAGTACAGTAAATATATTTCATATATTGTACATATAATATTAACTAAAAGTACACCAAATACATTTTATATACTGTAAATAAAATATCAAAAATTACAGTAAATATATATTACATACTGTACATAAAATATCAAAAAGTACACCAAATATGTGTTATATATACTGTAAATAAACTATTAAAAACTACAGTAATTATATTCAATATACTGTACATAAAATATCAAAAATTACTCCAAATGTACATTATATGGTGTAAATAAAATATCCAAAATACAGTAAATATATATTACACACCCTATGTAAAATATCCAAATTTACACCAAATATATATTATATAATTTACAAAAAATATCGGAAGGATACCAAATATATCCTATATACTGTACGTAAAATATCAAAAAGTACAGTAAATATATTTCATATATTGTACATATAATATTAACTAAAAGTTCACCAAATACATTTTATATACTGTAAATAAAATATCAAAAATTACAGTAAATATATATTACATACTGTACATAAAATATCAAAAAGTACACCAAATATGTGTTATATATACTGTAAATAAACTATTAAAAACTACAGTAATTATATTCAATATACTGTACATAAAATATCAAAAATTACTCCAAATGTACATTATATGGTGTAAATAAAATATCCAAAATACAGTAAATATATATTACACACCCTATGTAAAATATCCAAATTTACACAAAATATATATTATATAATTTACAAAAAATATCGGAAGGTCACCGAATATATCTTATATACTGTATGTAAAATATCAAAAAGTACAGTAAATATATTACATATATTGTACATATAATATTAACTAAAAGTACACCAAATACATTTTATATACTGTAAATAAAATATCAAAAATTACAGTAAATATATATTACATACTGTACATAAAATATCAAAAAGTACACCAAATATGTGTTATATGTACTGTAAACTATCAAAAACTACAGTAATTATATTTAATATACTGTACATAAAATTTCAAAAATCACACCAAATGTATATTATATACCGTAAATTAAATATCAAAAAGGACAGTGAATATATATGACACACACTATGTAAAATATCAAAAACTACACCAAGTATATATTTTATAATTTACAATAAATATCAAAGGACACCAAATATATCTCATATACTGTACATAAAATATCAAAAAGTACAGTAAATATATTTCATATATTGTACATATAATATTAACTAAAAGTACACCAAATACATTTTATATACTGTAAATAAAATATCAAAAAGTACAGTAAATATATATTACATACTGTACATAAAATATCAAAAATTACACCAAACATGTTTTATATATACTGTAAATAAACTATCAAAAACTACAGCAATTATATTTAATATACTGTACATAAAATGTCAAAAATTACTCCAAATGTACATTATATAGTGTAAATAATATATCCAAAATACAGTAAATATATATTACACACCCTATGTAAAATATCAAATATTACACCAAATATACATTATATAATTTACAAAAAATATCGGAAGGACACCAAATATATCCTATATACTGTACGTAAAATATCAAAAACTACAGTAAATATATTTCATATATTGTACATATAACATTAACTAAAAGTACACCAAATACATTTTATATACTGTAAATAAAATATCAAAAATTACAGTAAATATATATTACATACTATACATAAAATATCAAAAAGTACACCAAATATGTGTTATATATACTGTAAATAAACTATTAAAAACTACAGTAATTATATTCAATATACTGTGCATAAAATATCAAAAATTACTCCAAATGTACATTATATGGTGTAAATAAAATATCCAAAATACGGTAAATATATATTACACACCCTATGTAAAATATCCAAATTTACACCAAATATATATTATATAATTTACAAAAAATATCGGAAGGTCACCAAATATATCTTATATACTGTATGTAAAATATCAAAAAGTACAGTAAATATATTACATATATTGTACATATAATATTAACTAAAAGTACACCAAATACATTTTATATACTGTAAATAAAATATCAAAAATTACAGTAAATATATATTACTTACTGTACATAAAATATCAAAAAGTACACCAAATATGTGTTATATATACTGTAAACTATCAAAAACTACAGTAATTATATTTAATATACTGTACATAAAATTTCAAAAATCACACCAAATGTATATTATATACCGTAAATAAAATATCAAAAAGGACAGTGAATATATATGACACACACTATGTAAAATATCAAAAACTACACCAAGTATATATTTTATAATTTACAATAAATATCAAAGGACACCAAATATATCTCATGTACTGTACATAAAATATCAAAAAGTACAGTAAATATATTTCATATATTGTACATATAATATTAACTAAAAGTACACCAAATACATTTTATATACTGTTAATAAAATATCAAAAAGTACAGTAAATATATATTACATACTGTACATAAAATATCAAAAATTACACCAAACATGTGTTATATATACTGTAAATAAACTATCAAAAACTACAGTAATTATATTTAATATACTGTACATAAAATGTCAAAAATTACTCCAAATGTACATTATATAGTGTAAATAATATATCCAAAATACAGTAAATATATATTACACACCCTATGTAAAATATCAAATATTACACCAAATATACATTATATAATTTACAAAAAATATCGGAAGGACACCAAATATATCCTATATACTGTACGTAAAATATCAAAAACTACAGTAAATATATTTCATATATTGTACATATAATATTAACTAAAAGTACACCAAATACATTTTATATACTGTAAATAAAATATCAAAAATTACAGTAAATATATATTACATACTATACATAAAATATCAAAAAGTACACCAAATATGTGTTATATATACTGTAAATAAACTATTAAAAACTACAGTAATTATATTCAATATACTGTACATAAAATATCAAAAATTACTCCAAATGTACATTATATGGTGTAAATAAAATATCCAAAATACAGTAAATATATATTACACACCCTATGTAAAATATCCAAATTTACACCAAATATATATTATATAATTTACAAAAAATATCGGAAGGTCACCAAATATATCTTATATACTGTATGTAAAATATCAAAAAGTACAGTAAATATATTACATATATTGTACATATAATATTAACTAAAAGTACACCAAATACATTTTATATACTGTAAATAAAATATCAAAAATTACAGTAAATATATATTACATACTGTACATAAAATATCAAAAAGTACACCAAATATGTGTTATATATACTGTAAACTATCAAAAACTACAGTAATTATATTTAATATACTGTACATAAAATTTCAAAAATCACACCAAATGTATATTATATACCGTAAATAAAATATCAAAAAGGACAGTGAATATATATGACACACACTATGTAAAATATCAAAAACTACACCAAGTATATATTTTATAATTTACAATAAATATCAAAGGACACCAAATATATCTCATATACTGTACATAAAATGTCAAAAAGTACAGTAAATATATTTCATATATTGTACATATAATATTAACTAAAAGTACACCAAATACATTTTATATACTGTAAATAAAATATCAAAAAGTACAGTAAATATATATTACATACTGTACATAAAATATCAAAAATTACACCAAACATGTGTTATATATACTGTAAATAAACTATCAAAATCTACAGCAATTATATTTAATATACTGTACATACAATGTCAAAAATTACTCCAAATGTACATTATATAGTGTAAATAATATATCCAAAATACAGTAAATATATATTACACACCCTATGTAAAATATCAAATATTACACCAAATATACATTATATAATTTACAAAAAATATCGGAAGGACACCAAATATATCCTATATACTGTACGTAAAATATCAAAAACTACAGTAAATATATTTCATATATTGTACATATAATATTAACTAAAAGTACACCAAATACATTTTATATACTGTAAATAAAATATCAAAAATTACAGTAAATATATATTACATACTATACATAAAATATCAAAAAGTACACCAAATATGTGTTATATATACTGTAAATAAACTATTAAAAACCACAGTAATTATATTCAATATACTGTACATAAAATATCAAAAATTACTCCAAATGTACATTATATGGTGTAAATAAAATATCCAAAATACAGTAAATATATATTACACACCCTATGTAAAATATCCAAATTTACACCAAATATATATTATATAATTTAAAAAATATTGGAGGGTCACCAAATATATCTTATATACTGTATGTAAAATATCAAAAAGTACAGTAAATATATTACATATATTGTACATATAATATTAACTAAAAGTACACCAAATACATTTTATATACTGTAAATAAAATATCAAAAATTACAGTAAATATATATTACATACTGTACATAAAATATCAAAAAGTACACCAAATATGTGTTATATATACTGTAAACTATCAAAAACTACAGTAATTATATTTAATATACTGTACATAAAATTTCAAAAATCACACCAAATGTATATTATATACCGTAAATAAAATATCAAAAAGGACAGTGAATATATATGACACACACTATGTAAAATATCAAAAACTACACCAAGTATATATTTTATAATTTACAATAAATATCAAAGGACACCAAATATATCTCATATACTGTATATAAAATATCAAAAAGTACAGTAAATATATTTCATATATTGTACATATAATATTAACTAAAAGTACACCAAATACATTTTATATACTGTAAATAAAATATCAAAAAGTACAGTAAATATATATTACATACTGTACATAAAATATCAAAAATTACACCAAACATGTGTTATATATACTGTAAATAAACTATCAAAAACTACAGCAATTATATTTAATATACTGTACATAAAATGTCAAAAATTACTCCAAATGTACATTATATAGTGTAAATAATATATCCAAAATACAGTAAATATATATTACACACCCTATGTAAAATATCAAATATTACAACAAATATACATTATATAATTTACAAAAAATATCGGAAGGACACCAAATATATCCTATATACTGTACGTAAAATATCAAAAACTACAGTAAATATATTTCATATATTGTACATATAATATTAACTAAAAGTACACCAGATACATTTTATATACTGTAAATAAAATATCAAAAATTACAGTAAATATATATTACATACTATACATAAAATATCAAAAAGTACACCAAATATGTGTTATATATACTGTAAATAAACTATTAAAAACTACAGTAATTATATTCAATATACTGTACATAAAATATCAAAAATTACTCCAAATGTACATTTTATGGTGTAAATAAAATATCCAAAATACAGTAAATATATATTACACACCCTATGTAAAATATCCAAATTTACACCAAATATATATTATATAATTTACAAAAAATATTGGAAGGTCACCAAATATATCTTATATACTGTATGTAAAATATCAAAAAGTACAGTAAATATATTACATATATTGTACATATAATATTAACTAAAAGTACACCAAATACATTTTATATACTGTAAATAAAATATCAAAAATTACAGTAAATATATATTACATACTGTACATAAAATATCAAAAAGTACACCAAATATGTGTTATATATACTGTAAACTATCAAAAACTACAGTAATTATATTTAATATACTGTACATAAAATTTCAAAAATCACACCAAATGTATATTATATACCGTAAATAAAATATCAAAAAGGACAGTGAATATATATGACACACACTATGTAAAATATCAAAAACTACACCAAGTATATATTTTATAATTTACAATAAATATCAAAGGACACCAAATATGTCTCATATACTGTACATAAAATATCAAAAAGTACAGTAAATATATTTCATATATTGTACATATAATATTAACTAAAAGTACACCAAATACATTTTATATACTGTAAATAAAATATCAAAAAGTACAGTAAATATGTATTACATACTGTACATAAAATATCAAAAATTACACCAAACATGTGTTATATATACTGTAAATAAACTATCAAAAACTACAGTAATTATATTTAATATACTGTACATAAAATGTCAAAAATTACTCCAAATTTACATTATATAGTGTAAATAATATATCCAAAATACAGTAAATATATATTACACACCCTATGTAAAATATCAAATATTACACCAAATATACATTATATAATTTACAAAAAATATCGGAAGGACACCAAATATATCCTATATACTGTACGTAAAATATCAAAAACTACAGTAAATATATTTCATATATTGTACATATAATATTAACTAAAAGTACACCAAATACATTTTATATACTGTAAATAAAATATCAAAAATTACAGTAAATATATATTACATACTATACATAAAATATCAAAAAGTACACCAAATATGTGTTATATATACTGTAAATAAACTATTAAAAACCACAGTAATTATATTCAATATACTGTACATAAAATATCAAAAATTACTCCTAATGTACATTATATGGTGTAAATAAAATATCCAAAATACAGTAAATATATATTACACACCCTATGTAAAATATCCAAATTTACACCAAATATATATTATATAATTTAAAAAAATATTGGAAGGTCACCAAATATATCTTATATACTGTATGTAAAATATCAAAAAGTACAGTAAATATATTACATATATTGTACATATAATATTAACTAAAAGTACACCAAATACATTTTATATACTGTAAATAAAATATCAAAAATTACAGTAAATATATATTACATACTGTACATAAAATATCAAAAAGTACACCAAATATGTGTTATATATACTGTAAACTATCAAAAACTACAGTAATTATATTAAATATACTGTACATAAAATTTCAAAAATCACACCAAATGTATATTATATACCGTAAATAAAATATCAAAAAGGACAGTGAATATATATGACACACACTATGTAAAATATCAAAAACTACACCAAGTATATATTTTATAATTTACAATAAATATCAAAGGACAACAAATATATCTCATATACTGTACATAAAATATCAAAAAGTACAGTAAATATATTTCATATATTGTACATATAATATTAACTAAAAGTACACCAAATACATTTTATATACTGTAAATAAAATATCAAAAATTACAGTAAATATATATTACATACTGTACATAAAATATCAAAAATTACACCAAACATGTGTTATATATACTGTAAATAAACTATCAAAAACTACAGTAATTATATTTAATATACTGTACATAAAATGTCAAAAATTACTCCAAATGTACATTATATAGTGTAAATAATATATCCAAAATACAGTAAATATATATTACACACCCTATGTAAAATATCAAATATTACACCAAATATACATTATATAATTTACAAAAAATATCGGAAGGACACCAAATATATCCTATATACTGTACGTAAAATATCAAAAACTACAGTAAATATATTTCATATATTGTACATATAATATTAACTAAAAGTACACCAGATACATTTTATATACTGTAAATAAAATATCAAAAATTACAGTAAATATATATTACATACGATACATAAAATATCAAAAAGTACACCAAATATGTGTTATATATACTGTAAATAAACTATTAAAAACTACAGTAATTATATTCAATATACTGTACATAAAATATCAAAAATTACTCCAAATGTACATTATATGGTGTAAATAAATTATCCAAAATACAGTAAATATATATTACACACCCTATGTAAAATATCCAAATTTACACCAAATATATATTATATAATTTACAAAAAATATCGGAAGGTCACCAAATATATCTTATATACTGTATGTAAAATATCAAAAAGTACAGTAAATATATTACATATATTGTACATATAATATTAACTAAAAGTACACCAAATACATTTTATATACTGTAAATAAAATATCAAAAATTACAGTAAATATATATTACATACTATACATAAAATATCAAAAAGTACACCAAATATGTGTTATATATACTGTAAATAAACTATTAAAAACTACAGTAATTATATTCAATATACTGTGCATAAAATATCAAAAATTACTCCAAATGTACATTATATGGTGTAAATAAAATATCCAAAATACAGTAAATATATATTACACACCCTATGTAAAATATGCAAATTTACACCAAATATATATTATATAATTTACAAAAAATATCGGAAGGTCACCAAATATGTCTTATATACTGTATGTAAAATATCAAAAAGTACAGTAAATATATTACATATATTGTACATATAATATTAACTAAAAGTACACCAAATACATTTTATATACTGTAAATAAAATATCAAAAATTACAGTAAATATATATTACATACTGTACATAAAATATCAAAAAGTACACCAAATATGTGTTATATATACTGTAAACTATCAAAAACTACAGTAATTATATTTAATATACTGTACATAAAATTTCAAAAATCACACCAAATGTATATTATATACCGTAAATAAAATATCAAAAAGGACAGTGAATATATATGACACACACTATGTAAAATATCAAAAACTACACCAAGTATATATTTTATAATTTACAATAAATATCAAAGGACACCAAATATATCTCATATACTGTACATAAAATATCAAAAAGTACAGTAAATATATTTCATATATTGTACATATAATATTAACTAAAAGTACACCAAATACATTTTATATACTGTAAATAAAATATCAAAAAGTACAGTAAATATATATTACATACTGTACATAAAATATCAAAAATTACACCAAACATGTGTTATATATACTGTAAATAAACTATCAAAAACTACAGCAATTATATTTAATATACTGTACATAAAATGTCAAAAATTACTGCAAATGTACATTATGTAGTGTAAATAATATATCCAAAATACAGTAAATATATATTACACACCCTATGTAAAATATCAAATATTACAACAAATATACATTATATAATTTACAAAAAATATCGGAAGGACACCAAATATATCCTATATACTGTACGTAAAATATCAAAAACTACAGTAAATATATTTCATATATTGTACATATAATATTAACTAAAAGTTCACCAAATACATTTTATATACTGTAAATAAAATATCAAAAATTACAGTAAATATATATTACATACTATACATAAAATATCAAAAAGTACACCAAATATGTGTTATATATACTGTAAATAAACTATTAAAAACTACAGTAATTATATTCAATATACTGTACATAAAATATCAAAAATTACTCCAAATGTACATTATATGGTGTAAATAAAATATCCAAAATACAGTAAATATATATTACACACCCTATGTAAAATATCCAAATTTACACCAAATATATATTATATAATTTACAAAAAATATTGGAAGGTCACCAAATATATCTTATATACTGTATGTAAAATATCAAAAAGTACAGTAAATATATTACATATATTGTACATATAATATTAACTAAAAGTACACCAAATACATTTTATATACTGTAAATAAAATATCAAAAATTACAGTAAATATATATTACATACTGTACATAAAATATCAAAAAGTACACCAAATATGTGTTATATATACTGTAAACTATCAAAAACTACAGTAATTATATTTAATATACTGTACATAAAATTTCAAAAATCATACCAAATGTATATCATATACCGTAAATAAAATATCAAAAAGGACAGTGAATATATATGACACACACTGTGTAAAATATCAAAAACTACACCAAGTATATATTTTATAATTTACAATAAATATCAAAGGACACCAAATATATCTCATATACTGTACATAAAATATCAAAAAGTACAGTAAATATATTTCATATATTGTACATATAATATTAACTAAAAGTACCCAAATACATTTTATATACTGTAAATAAAATATCAAAAAGTACAGTAAATATATATTACATACTGTACATAAAATATCAAAAATTACACCAAACATTTATTATATATACTGTAAATAAACTATCAAAAACTACAGTAATTATATTTAATATACTGTACATAAAATGTCAAAAATTACTCCAAATGTACATTATATAGTGTAAATAATATATCCAAAATACAGTAAATATATATTACACACCCTATGTAAAATATAAAATATTACACCAAATATAAATTATATAATTTACAAAAAATATCGGAAGGACACCAAATACATCCTATATACTGTACGTAAAATATCAAAAACTACAGTAAATATATTTCATATATTGTACATATAATATTAACTAAAAGTACACCAAATACATTTTATATACTGTAAATAAAATATCAAAAAGTACAGTAAATATATATTACATACTGTACATAAAATATCAAAAATTACACCAAACATGTGTTATATATACTGTAAATAAACTATCAAAAACTACAGTAATTATATTTAATATACTGTACATAAAATGTCAAAAATTACTCCAAATGTACATTATATAGTGTAAATAATATATCCAAAATACAGTAAATATATATTACACACCCTATGTAAAATATCAAATATTACACCAAATATACATTATATAATTTACAAAAAATATCGGAAGGACACCAAATATATCCTATATACTGTATGTAAAATATCAAAAAGTACAGTAAATATATTTCATATATTGTACATATAATATTAACTAAAAGTACACCAAATACATTTTATATACTGTAAATAAAATATCAAAAATTACAGTAAATATATATTACATACTGTACATAAAATATCAAAAAGTACACCAAATATGTGTTATATATACTGTAAATAAACTATTAAAAACTACAGTAATTATATTCAATATACTGTACATAAAATATCAAAAATTACTCCAAATGTACATTATATGGTGTAAATAAAATATCCAAAATACAGTAAATATATATTACACACCCTATGTAAAATATCCAAATTTACACCAAATATATATTATATAATTTACAAAAAATATCGGAAGGATACCAAATATATCCTATATACTGTACGTAAAATATCAAAAAGTACAGTAAATATATTTCATATATTGTACATATAATATTAACTAAAAGTTCACCAAATACATTTTATATACTGTAAATAAAATATCAAATATTACAGTAAATATATATTACATACTGTACATAAAATATCAAAAAGTACACCAAATATGTGTTATATATACTGTAAATAAACTATTAAAAACTACAGTAATTATATTCAATATACTGTACATAAAATATCAAAAATTACTCCAAATGTACATTATATGGTGTAAATAAAATATCCAAAATACAGTAAATATATATTACACACCCTATGTAAAATATCCAAATTTACACCAAATATATATTATATAATTTACAAAAAATATCGGAAGGTCACCGAATATATCTTATATACTGTATGTAAAATATCAAAAAGTACAGTAAATATATTACATATATTGTACATATAATATTAACTAAAAGTACACCAAATACATTTTATATACTGTAAATAAAATATCAAAAATTACAGTAAATATATATTACATACTGTACATAAAATATCAAAAAGTACACCAAATATGTGTTATATATACTGTAAACTATCAAAAACTACAGTAATTATATTTAATATACTGTACATAAAATTTCAAAAATCACACCAAATGTATATTATATACCGTAAATTAAATATCAAAAAGGACAGTGAATATATATGACACACACTATGTAAAATATCAAAAACTACACCAAGTATATATTTTATAATTTACAATAAATATCAAAGGACACCAAATATATCTCATATACTGTACATAAAATATCAAAAAGTACAGTAAATATATTTCATATATTGTACATATAATATTAACTAAAAGTACACCAAATACATTTTATATACTGTAAATAAAATATCAAAAAGTACAGTAAATATATATTACATACTGTACATAAAATATCAAAAATTACACCAAACATGTGTTATATATACTGTAAATAAACTATCAAAAACTACAGCAATTATATTTAATATACTGTACATAAAATGTCAAAAATTACTCCAAATGTACATTATATAGTGTAAATAATATATCCAAAATACAGTAAATATATATTACACACCCTATGTAAAATATCAAATATTACACCAAATATACATTATATAATTTACAAAAAATATCGGAAGGAAACCAAATATATCCTATATACTGTACGTAAAATATCAAAAACTACAGTAAATATATTTCATATATTGTACATATAACATTAACTAAAAGTACACCAAATACATTTTATATACTGTAAATAAAATATCAAAAATTACAGTAAATATATATTACATACTATACATAAAATATCAAAAAGTACACCAAATATGTGTTATATATACTGTAAATAAACTATTAAAAACTACAGTAATTATATTCAATATACTGTGCATAAAATATCAAAAATTACTCCAAATGTACATTATATGGTGTAAATAAAATATCCAAAATACAGTAAATATATATTACACACCCTATGTAAAATATCCAAATTTACACCAAATATATATTATATAATTTACAAAAAATATAGGAAGGTCACCAAATATATCTTATATACTGTATGTAAAATATCAAAAAGTACAGTAAATATATTACATATATTGTACATATAATATTAACTAAAAGTACACCAAATACATTTTATATACTGTAAATAAAATATCAAAAATTACAGTAAATATATATTACATACTATACATAAAATATCAAAAAGTACACCAAATATGTGTTATATATACTGTAAATAAACTATTAAAAACCACAGTAATTATATTCAATATACTGTACATAAAATATCAAAAATTACTCCAAATGTACATTATATGGTGTAAATAAAATATCCAAAATACAGTAAATATATATTACACACCCTATGTAAAATATCCAAATTTACACCAAATATATATTATATAATTTAAAAAATATTGGAGGGTCACCAAATATATCTTATATACTGTATGTAAAATATCAAAAAGTACAGTAAATATATTACATATATTGTACATATAATATTAACTAAAAGTACACCAAATACATTTTATATACTGTAAATAAAATATCTAAAAGTACAGTAAATATATATAACATACTGTACATAAAATATCAAAAATTACACCAAACATGTGTTATATATACTGTAAATAAACTATCAAAAACTACAGTAATTATATTTAATATACTGTACATAAAATGTCAAAAATTACTCCAAATGTACATTATATAGTGTAAATAATATATCCAAAATACAGTAAATATATATTACACACCCTATGTAAAATATCAAATATTACACCAAATATACATTATATAATTTACAAAAAATATCGGAAGGACACCAAATATATCCTATATACTGTACGTAAAATATCAAAAACTACAGTAAATATATTTCATATATTGTACATATAATATTAACTAAAAGTACACCAAATACATTTTATATACTGTAAATAAAATATCAAAAATTACAGTAAATATATATTACATACTATACATAAAATATCAAAAAGTACACCAAATATGTGTTATATATACTGTAAATAAACTATTAAAAACTACAGTAATTATATTCAATATACTGTACATAAAATATCAAAAATTACTCCAAATGTACATTATATGGTGTAAATAAAATATCCAAAATACAGTAAATATATATTACACACCCTATGTAAAATATCCAAATTTACACCAAATATATATTATATAATTTACAAAAAATATCGGAAGGTCACCAAATATATCTTATATACTGTATGTAAAATATCAAAAAGTACAGTAAATATATTACATATATTGTACATATAATATTAACTAAAAGTACACCAAATACATTTTATATACTGTAAATAAAATATCAAAAATTACAGTAAATATATATTACATACTGTACATAAAATATCAAAAAGTACACCAAATATGTGTTATATATACTGTAAACTATCAAAAACTACAGTAATTATATTTAATATACTGTACATAAAATTTCAAAAATCACACCAAATGTATATTATATACCGTAAATAAAATATCAAAAAGGACAGTGAATATATATGACACACACTATGTAAAATATCAAAAACTACACCAAGTATATATTTTATAATTTACAATAAATATCAAAGGACACCAAATATATCTCATATACTGTACATAAAATGTCAAAAAGTACAGTAAATATATTTCATATATTGTACATATAATATTAACTAAAAGTACACCAAATACATTTTATATACTGTAAATAAAATATCAAAAAGTACAGTAAATATATATTACATACTGTACATAAAATATCAAAAATTACACCAAACATGTGTTATATATACTGTAAATAAACTATCAAAATCTACAGCAATTATATTTAATATACTGTACATACAATGTCAAAAATTACTCCAAATGTACATTATATAGTGTAAATAATATATCCAAAATACAGTAAATATATATTACACACCCTATGTAAAATATCAAATATTACACCAAATATACATTATATAATTTACAAAAAATATCGGAAGGACACCAAATATATCCTATATACTGTACGTAAAATATCAAAAACTACAGTAAATATATTTCATATATTGTACATATAATATTAACTAAAAGTACACCAAATACATTTTATATACTGTAAATAAAATATCAAAAATTACAGTAAATATATATTACATACTATACATAAAATATCAAAAAGTACACCAAATATGTGTTATATATACTGTAAATAAACTATTAAAAACCACAGTAATTATATTCAATATACTGTACATAAAATATCAAAAATTACTCCAAATGTACATTATATGGTGTAAATAAAATATCCAAAATACAGTAAATATATATTACACACCCTATGTAAAATATCCAAATTTACACCAAATATATATTATATAATTTAAAAAATATTGGAGGGTCACCAAATATATCTTATATACTGTATGTAAAATATCAAAAAGTACAGTAAATATATTACATATATTGTACATATAATATTAACTAAAAGTACACCAAATACATTTTATATACTGTAAATAAAATATCAAAAATTACAGTAAATATATATTACATACTGTACATAAAATATCAAAAAGTACACCAAATATGTGTTATATATACTGTAAACTATCAAAAACTACAGTAATTATATTTAATATACTGTACATAAAATTTCAAAAATCACACCAAATGTATATTATATACCGTAAATAAAATATCAAAAAGGACAGTGAATATATATGACACACACTATGTAAAATATCAAAAACTACACCAAGTATATATTTTATAATTTACAATAAATATCAAAGGACAACAAATATATCTCATATACTGTACATAAAATATCAAAAAGTACAGTAAATATATTTCATATATTGTACATATAATATTAACTAAAAGTACACCAAATACATTTTATATACTGTAAATAAAATATCAAAAAGTACAGTAAATATATATTACATACTGTACATAAAATATCAAAAATTACACCAAACATGTGTTATATATACTGTAAATAAACTATCAAAAACTACAGCAATTATATTTAATATACTGTACATAAAATGTCAAAAATTACTCCAAATGTACATTATATAGTGTAAATAATATATCCAAAATACAGTAAATATATATTACACACCCTATGTAAAATATCAAATATTACACCAAATATACATTATATAATTTACAAAAAATATCGGAAGGACACCAAATATATCCTATATACTGTACGTAAACTATCAAAAACTACAGTAAATATATTTCATATATTGTACATATAATATTAACTAAAAGTACACCAGATACATTTTATATACTGTAAATAAAATATCAAAAATTACAGTAAATATATATTACATACTATACATAAAATATCAAAAAGTACACCAAATATGTGTTATATATACTGTAAATAAACTATTAAAAACTACAGTAATTATATTCAATATACTGTACATAAAATATCAAAAATTACTCCAAATGTACATTATATGGTGTAAATAAATTATCCAAAATACAGTAAATATATATTACACACCCTATGTAAAATATCCAAATTTACACCAAATATATATTATATAATTTACAAAAAATATCGGAAGGTCACCAAATATATCTTATATACTGTATGTAAAATATCAAAAAGTACAGTAAATATATTACATATATTGTACATATAATATTGACTAAAAGTACACCAAATACATTTTATATACTGTAAATAAAATATCAAAAATTACAGTAAATATATATTACATACTATACATAAAATATCAAAAAGTACACCAAATATGTGTTATATATACTGTAAATAAACTATTAAAAACTACAGTAATTATATTCAATATACTGTGCATAAAATATCAAAAATTACTCCAAATGTACATTATATGGTGTAAATAAAATATCCAAAATACAGTAAATATATATTACACACCCTATGTAAAATATGCAAATTTACACCAAATATATATTATATAATTTACAAAAAATATCGGAAGGTCACCAAATATGTCTTATATACTGTATGTAAAATATCAAAAAGTACAGTAAATATATTACATATATTGTACATATAATATTAACTAAAAGTACACCAAATACATTTTATATACTGTAAATAAAATATCAAAAATTACAGTAAATATATATTACATACTGTACATAAAATATCAAAAAGTACACCAAATATGTGTTATATATACTGTAAACTATCAAAAACTACAGTAATTATATTTAATATACTGTACATAAAATTTCAAAAATCACACCAAATGTATATTATATACCGTAAATAAAATATCAAAAAGGACAGTGAATATATATGACACACACTATGTAAAATATCAAAAACTACACCAAGTATATATTTTATAATTTACAATAAATATCAAAGGACACCAAATATATCTCATATACTGTACATAAAATATCAAAAAGTACAGTAAATATATTTCATATATTGTACATATAATATTAACTAAAAGTACACCAAATACATTTTATATACTGTAAATAAAATATCAAAAAGTACAGTAAATATATATTACATACTGTACATAAAATATCAAAAATTACACCAAACATGTGTTATATATACTGTAAATAAACTATCAAAAACTACAGCAATTATATTTAATATACTGTACATAAAATGTCAAAAATTACTGCAAATGTACATTATATAGTGTAAATAATATATCCAAAATACAGTAAATATATATTACACACCCTATGTAAAATATCAAATATTACAACAAATATACATTATATAATTTACAAAAAATATCAGAAGGACACCAAATATATCCTATATACTGTACGTAAAATATCAAAAACTACAGTAAATATATTTCATATATTGTACATATAATATTAACTAAAAGTACAGCAAATACATTTTATATACTGTAAATAAAATATCAAAAATTACAGTAAATATATATTACATACTATACATAAAACATCAAAAAGTACACCAAATATGTGTTATATATACTGTAAATAAACTATTAAAAACCACAGTAATTATATTCAATATACTGTACATAAAATATCAAAAATTACTCCAAATGTACATTATATGGTGTAAATAAAATATCCAAAATACAGTAAATATATATTACACACCCTATGTAAAATATCCAAATTTACACCAAATATATATTATATAATTTAAAAAAATATTGGAGGGTCACCAAATATATCTTATATACTGTATGTAAAATATCAAAAAGTACAGTAAATATATTACATATATTGTACATATAATATTAACTAAAAGTACACCAAATACATTTTATATACTGTAAATAAAATATCAAAAATTACAGTAAATATATATTACATACTGTACATAAAATATCAAAAAGTACACCAAATATGTGTTATATATACTGTAAACTATCAAAAACTACAGTAATTATATTAAATATACTGTACATAAAATTTCAAAAATCACACCAAATGTATATTATATACCGTAAATAAAATATCAAAAAGGACAGTGAATATATATGACACACACTATGTAAAATATCAAAAACTACACCAAGTATATATTTTATAATTTACAATAAATATCAAAGGACAACAAATATATCTCATATACTGTACATAAAATATCAAAAAGTACAGTAAATATATTTCATATATTGTACATATAATATTAACTAAAAGTACACCAAATACATTTTATATACTGTAAATAAAATATCAAAAATTACAGTAAATATATATTACATACTGTACATAAAATATCAAAAATTACACCAAACATGTGTTATATATACTGTAAATAAACTATCAAAAACTACAGTAATTATATTTAATATACTGTACATAAAATGTCAAAAATTACTCCAAATGTACATTATATAGTGTAAATAATATATCCAAAATACAGTAAATATATATTACACACCCTATGTAAAATATCAAATATTACACCAAATATACATTATATAATTTACAAAAAATATCGGAAGGACACCAAATATATCCTATATACTGTACGTAAAATATCAAAAACTACAGTAAATATATTTCATATATTGTACATATAATATTAACTAAAAGTACACCAGATACATTTTATATACTGTAAATAAAATATCAAAAATTACAGTAAATATATATTACATACGATACATAAAATATCAAAAAGTACACCAAATATGTGTTATATATACTGTAAATAAACTATTAAAAACTACAGTAATTATATTCAATATACTGTACATAAAATATCAAAAATTACTCCAAATGTACATTATATGGTGTAAATAAATTATCCAAAATACAGTAAATATATATTACACACCCTATGTAAAATATCCAAATTTACACCAAATATATATTATATAATTTACAAAAAATATCGGAAGGTCACCAAATATATCTTATATACTGTATGTAAAATATCAAAAAGTACAGTAAATATATTACATATATTGTACATATAATATTAACTAAAAGTACACCAAATACATTTTATATACTGTAAATAAAATATCAAAAATTACAGTAAATATATATTACATACTATACATAAAATATCAAAAAGTACACCAAATATGTGTTATATATACTGTAAATAAACTATTAAAAACTACAGTAATTATATTCAATATACTGTGCATAAAATATCAAAAATTACTCCAAATGTACATTATATGGTGTAAATAAAATATCCAAAATACAGTAAATATATATTACACACCCTATGTAAAATATGCAAATTTACACCAAATATATATTATATAATTTACAAAAAATATCGGAAGGTCACCAAATATGTCTTATATACTGTATGTAAAATATCAAAAAGTACAGTAAATATATTACATATATTGTACATATAATATTAACTAAAAGTACACCAAATACATTTTATATACTGTAAATAAAATATCAAAAATTACAGTAAATATATATTACATACTGTACATAAAATATCAAAAAGTACACCAAATATGTGTTATATATACTGTAAACTATCAAAAACTACAGTAATTATATTTAATATACTGTACATAAAATTTCAAAAATCACACCAAATGTATATTATATACCGTAAATAAAATATCAAAAAGGACAGTGAATATATATGACACACACTATGTAAAATATCAAAAACTACACCAAGTATATATTTTATAATTTACAATAAATATCAAAGGACACCAAATATATCTCATATACTGTACATAAAATATCAAAAAGTACAGTAAATATATTTCATATATTGTACATATAATATTAACTAAAAGTACACCAAATACATTTTATATACTGTAAATAAAATATCAAAAAGTACAGTAAATATATATTACATACTGTACGTAAAATATCAAAAATTACACCAAACATGTGTTATATATACTGTAAATAAACTATCAAAAACTACAGTAATTATATTTAATATACTGTACATAAAATGTGAAAAATTACTGCAAATGTACATTATATAGTGTAAATAATATATCCAAAACACAGTAAATATATATTACACACCCTATGTAAAATATCAAATATTACACAAAATATACATTATATAATTTACAAAAAATATCGGAAGGACACCAAATATATCCTATATACTGTACGTAAAATATCAAAAACTACAGTAAATATATTTCATATATTGTACATATAACATTAACTAAAAATACACCAAATACATTTTATATACTGTTAATAAAATATCAAAAATTACAGTAAATATATATTACATACTATACATAAAATATCAAAAAGTACACCAAATATGTGTTATATATACTGTAAATAAACTATTAAAAACTACAGTAATTATATTCAATATACTGTGCATAAAATATCAAAAATTACTCCAAATGTACATTATATGGTGTAAATAAAATATCCAAAATACAGTAAATATATATTACACACCCTATGTAAAATATGCAAATTTACACCAAATATATATTATATAATTTACAAAAAATATCGGAAGGTCACCAAATATGTCTTATATACTGTATGTAAAATATCAAAAAGTACAGTAAATATATTACATATATTGTACATATAATATTAACTAAAAGTACACCAAATACATTTTATATACTGTAAATAAAATATCAAAAATTACAGTAAATATATATTACATACTGTACATAAAATATCAAAAAGTACACCAAATATGTGTTATATATACTGTAAACTATCAAAAACTACAGTAATTATATTTAATATACTGTACATAAAATTTCAAAAATCACACCAAATGTATATTATATACCGTAAATAAAATATCAAAAAGGACAGTGAATATATATGACACACACTATGTAAAATATCAAAAACTACACCAAGTATATATTTTATAATTTACAATAAATATCAAAGGACACCAAATATATCTCATATACTGTACATAAAATATCAAAAAGTACAGTAAATATATTTCATATATTGTACATATAATATTAACTAAAAGTACACCAAATACATTTTATATACTGTAAATAAAATATCAAAAAGTACAGTAAATATATATTACATACTGTACATAAAATATCAAAAATTACACCAAACATGTGTTATATATACTGTAAATAAACTATCAAAAACTACAGCAATTATATTTAATATACTGTACATAAAATGTCAAAAATTACTGCAAATGTACATTATATAGTGTAAATAATATATCCAAAATACAGTAAATATATATTACACACCCTATGTAAAATATCAAATATTACAACAAATATACATTATATAATTTTCAAAAAATATCGGAAGGACACCAAATATATCCTATATACTGTACGTAAAATATCAAAAACTACAGTAAATATATTTCATATATTGTACATATAATATTAACTAAAAGTTCACCAAATACATTTTATATACTGTAAATAAAATATCAAAAATTACAGTAAATATATATTACATACTATACATAAAATATCAAAAAGTACACCAAATATGTGTTATATATACTGTAAATAAACTATTAAAAACTACAGTAATTATATTCAATATACTGTACATAAAATATCAAAAATTACTCCAAATGTACATTATATGGTGTAAATAAATTATCCAAAATACAGTAAATATATATTACACACCCTATGTAAAATATCCAAATTTACACCAAATATATATTATATAATTTACAAAAAATATTGGAAGGTCACCAAATATATCTTATATACTGTATGTAAAATATCAAAAAGTACAGTAAATATATTACATATATTGTACATATAATATTAACTAAAAGTACACCAAATACATTTTATATACTGTAAATAAAATATCAAAAATTACAGTAAATATATATTACATACTGTACATAAAATATCAAAAAGTACACCAAATATGTGTTATATATACTGTAAACTATCAAAAACTACAGTAATTATATTTAATATACTGTACATAAAATTTCAAAAATCACACCAAATGTATATCATATACCGTAAATAAAATATCAAAAAGGACAGTGAATATATATGACACACACTGTGTAAAATATCAAAAACTACACCAAGTATATATTTTATAATTTACAATAAATATCAAAGGACACCAAATATATCTCATATACTGTACATAAAATATCAAAAAGTACAGTAAATATATTTCATATATTGTACATATAATATTAACTAAAAGTACCCAAATACATTTTATATACTGTAAATAAAATATCAAAAAGTACAGTAAATATATATTACATACTGTACATAAAATATCAAAAATTACACCAAACATTTATTATATATACTGTAAATAAACTATCAAAAACTACAGTAATTATATTTAATATACTGTACATAAAATGTCAAAAATTACTCCAAATGTACATTATATAGTGTAAATAATATATCCAAAATACAGTAAATATATATTACACACCCTATGTAAAATATCAAATATTACACCAAATATAAATTATATAATTTACAAAAAATATCGGAAGGACACCAAATACATCCTATATACTGTACGTAAAATATCAAAAACTACAGTAAATATATTTCATATATTGTACATATAATATTAACTAAAAGTACACCAAATACATTTTATATACTGTAAATAAAATATCAAAAAGTACAGTAAATATATATTACATACTGTACATAAAATATCAAAAATTACACCAAACATGTGTTATATATACTGTAAATAAACTATCAAAAACTACAGTAATTATATTTAATATACTGTACATAAAATGTCAAAAATTACTCCAAATGTACATTATATAGTGTAAATAATATATCCAAAATACAGTAAATATATATTACACACCCTATGTAAAATATCAAATATTACACCAAATATACATTATATAATTTACAAAAAATATCGGAAGGACACCAAATATATCCTATATAATGTATGTAAAATATCAAAAAGTACAGTAAATATATTTCATATATTGTACATATAATATTAACTAAAAGTACACCAAATACATTTTATATACTGTAAATAAAATATCAAAAATTACAGTAAATATATATTACATACTGTACATAAAATATCAAAAAGTACACCAAATATGTGTTATATATACTGTAAATAAACTATTAAAAACTACAGTAATTATATTCAATATACTGTACATAAAATATCAAAAATTACTCCAAATGTACATTATATGGTGTAAATAAAATATCCAAAATACAGTAAATATATATTACACACCCTATGTAAAATATCCAAATTTACACCAAATATATATTATATAATTTACAAAAAATATCGGAAGGTCACCAAATATATCTTATATACTGTATGTAAAATATCAAAAAGTACAGTAAATATATTACATATATTGTACATATAATATTGACTAAAAGTACACCAAATACATTTTATATACTGTAAATAAAATATCAAAAATTACAGTAAATATATATTACATACTATACATAAAATATCAAAAAGTACACCAAATATGTGTTATATATACTGTAAACTATCAAAAACTACAGTAATTATATTTAATATACTGTACATAAAATTTCAAAAATCACACCAAATGTATATTATATACCGTAAATAAAATATCAAAAAGGACAGTGAATATATATGACACACACTATGTAAAATATCAAAAACTACACCAAGTATATATTTTATAATTTACAATAAATATCAAAGGACAACAAATATATCTCATATACTGTACATAAAATATCAAAAAGTACAGTAAATATATTTCATATATTGTACATATAATATTAACTAAAAGTACACCAAATACATTTTATATACTGTAAATAAAATATCAAAAAGTACAGTAAATATATATTACATACTGTACATAAAATATCAAAAATTACACCAAACATGTGTTATATATACTGTAAATAAACTATCAAAAACTACAGCAATTATATTTAATATACTGTACATAAAATGTCAAAAATTACTCCAAATGTACATTATATAGTGTAAATAATATATCCAAAATACAGTAAATATATATTACACACCCTATGTAAAATATCAAATATTACACCAAATATACATTATATAATTTACAAAAAATATCGGAAGGACACCAAATATATCCTATATACTGTACGTAAAATATCAAAAACTACAGTAAATATATTTCATATATTGTACATATAATATTAACTAAAAGTACACCAGATACATTTTATATACTGTAAATAAAATATCAAAAATTACAGTAAATATATATTACATACTATACATAAAATATCAAAAAGTACACCAAATATGTGTTATATATACTGTAAATAAACTATTAAAAACTACAGTAATTATATTCAATATACTGTACATAAAATATCAAAAATTACTCCAAATGTACATTATATGGTGTAAATAAATTATCCAAAATACAGTAAATATATATTACACACCCTATGTAAAATATCCAAATTTACACCAAATATATATTATATAATTTACAAAAAATATCGGAAGGGCACCAAATATATCTTATATACTGTATGTAAAATATCAAAAAGTACAGTAAATATATTACATATATTGTACATATAATATTGACTAAAAGTACACCAAATACATTTTATATACTGTAAATAAAATATCAAAAATTACAGTAAATATATATTACATACTATACATAAAATATCAAAAAGTACACCAAATATGTGTTATATATACTGTAAATAAACTATTAAAAACTACAGTAATTATATTCAATATACTGTGCATAAAATATCAAAAATTACTCCAAATGTACATTATATGGTGTAAATAAAATATCCAAAATACAGTAAATATATATTACACACCCTATGTAAAATATGCAAATTTACACCAAATATATATTATATAATTTACAAAAAATATCGGAAGGTCACCAAATATGTCTTATATACTGTATGTAAAATATCAAAAAGTACAGTAAATATATTACATATATTGTACATATAATATTAACTAAAAGTACACCAAATACATTTTATATACTGTAAATAAAATATCAAAAATTACAGTAAATATATATTACATACTGTACATAAAATATCAAAAAGTACACCAAATATGTGTTATATATACTGTAAACTATCAAAAACTACAGTAATTATATTTAATATACTGTACATAAAATTTCAAAAATCACACCAAATGTATATTATATACCGTAAATAAAATATCAAAAAGGACAGTGAATATATATGACACACACTATGTAAAATATCAAAAACTACACCAAGTATATATTTTATAATTTACAATAAATATCAAAGGACACCAAATATATCTCATATACTGTACATAAAATATCAAAAAGTACAGTAAATATATTTCATATATTGTACATATAATATTAACTAAAAGTACACCAAATACATTTTATATACTGTAAATAAAATATCAAAAAGTACAGTAAATATATATTACATACTGTACATAAAATATCAAAAATTACACCAAACATGTGTTATATATACTGTAAATAAACTATCAAAAACTACAGCAATTATATTTAATATACTGTACATAAAATGTCAAAAATTACTGCAAATGTACATTATATAGTGTAAATAATATATCCAAAATACAGTAAATATATATTACACACCCTATGTAAAATATCAAATATTACAACAAATATACATTATATAATTTACAAAAAATATCAGAAGGACACCAAATATATCCTATATACTGTACGTAAAATATCAAAAACTACAGTAAATATATTTCATATATTGTACATATAATATTAACTAAAAGTACAGCAAATACATTTTATATACTGTAAATAAAATATCAAAAATTACAGTAAATATATATTACATACTATACATAAAACATCAAAAAGTACACCAAATATGTGTTATATATACTGTAAATAAACTATTAAAAACCACAGTAATTATATTCAATATACTGTACATAAAATATCAAAAATTACTCCAAATGTACATTATATGGTGTAAATAAAATATCCAAAATACAGTAAATATATATTACACACCCTATGTAAAATATCCAAATTTACACCAAATATATATTATATAATTTAAAAAAATATTGGAAGGTCACCAAATATATCTTATATACTGTATGTAAAATATCAAAAAGTACAGTAAATATATTACATATATTGTACATATAATATTAACTAAAAGTACACCAAATACATTTTATATACTGTAAATAAAATATCAAAAATTACAGTAAATATATATTACATACTGTACATAAAATATCAAAAAGTACACCAAATATGTGTTATATATACTGTAAACTATCAAAAACTACAGTAATTATATTAAATATACTGTACATAAAATTTCAAAAATCACACCAAATGTATATTATATACCGTAAATAAAATATCAAAAAGGACAGTGAATATATATGACACACACTATGTAAAATATCAAAAACTACACCAAGTATATATTTTATAATTTACAATAAATATCAAAGGACAACAAATATATCTCATATACTGTACATAAAATATCAAAAAGTACAGTAAATATATTTCATATATTGTACATATAATATTAACTAAAAGTACACCAAATACATTTTATATACTGTAAATAAAATATCAAAAATTACAGTAAATATATATTACATACTGTACATAAAATATCAAAAATTACACCAAACATGTGTTATATATACTGTAAATAAACTATCAAAAACTACAGTAATTATATTTAATATACTGTACATAAAATGTCAAAAATTACTCCAAATGTACATTATATAGTGTAAATAATATATCCAAAATACAGTAAATATATATTACACACCCTATGTAAAATATCAAATATTACACCAAATATACATTATATAATTTACAAAAAATATCGGAAGGACACCAAATATATCCTATATACTGTACGTAAAATATCAAAAACTACAGTAAATATATTTCATATATTGTACATATAATATTAACTAAAAGTACACCAGATACATTTTATATACTGTAAATAAAATATCAAAAATTACAGTAAATATATATTACATACGATACATAAAACATCAAAAAGTACACCAAATATGTGTTATATATAGTGTAAATAAACTATTAAAAACCACAGTAATTATATTCAATATACTGTACATAAAATATCAAAAATTACTCCAAATGTACATTATATGGTGTAAATAAAATATCCAAAATACAGTAAATATATATTACACACCCTATGTAAAATATCCAAATTTACACCAAATATATATTATATAATTTAAAAAAATATTGGAAGGTCACCAAATATATCTTATATACTGTATGTAAAATATCAAAAAGTACAGTAAATATATTACATATATTGTACATATAATATTAACTAAAAGTACACCAAATACATTTTATATACTGTAAATAAAATATCAAAAATTACAGTAAATATATATTACATACTGTACATAAAATATCAAAAAGTACACCAAATATGTGTTATATATACTGTAAACTATCAAAAACTACAGTAATTATATTAAATATACTGTACATAAAATTTCAAAAATCACACCAAATGTATATTATATACCGTAAATAAAATATCAAAAAGGACAGTGAATATATATGACACACACTATGTAAAATATCAAAAACTACACCAAGTATATATTTTATAATTTACAATAAATATCAAAGGACAACAAATATATCTCATATACTGTACATAAAATATCAAAAAGTACAGTAAATATATTTCATATATTGTACATATAATATTAACTAAAAGTACACCAAATACATTTTATATACTGTAAATAAAATATCAAAAATTACAGTAAATATATATTACATACTGTACATAAAATATCAAAAATTACACCAAACATGTGTTATATATACTGTAAATAAACTATCAAAAACTACAGTAATTATATTTAATATACTGTACATAAAATGTCAAAAATTACTCCAAATGTACATTATATAGTGTAAATAATATATCCAAAATACAGTAAATATATATTACACACCCTATGTAAAATATCAAATATTACACCAAATATACATTATATAATTTACAAAAAATATCGGAAGGACACCAAATATATCCTATATACTGTACGTAAAATATCAAAAACTACAGTAAATATATTTCATATATTGTACATATAATATTAACTAAAAGTACACCAGATACATTTTATATACTGTAAATAAAATATCAAAAATTACAGTAAATATATATTACATACGATACATAAAATATCAAAAAGTACACCAAATATGTGTTATATATACTGTAAATAAACTATTAAAAACTACAGTAATTATATTCAATATACTGTACATAAAATATCAAAAATTACTCCAAATGTACATTATATGGTGTAAATAAATTATCCAAAATACAGTAAATATATATTACACACCCTATGTAAAATATCCAAATTTACACCAAATATATATTATATAATTTACAAAAAATATCGGAAGGTCACCAAATATATCTTATATACTGTATGTAAAATATCAAAAAGTACAGTAAATATATTACATATATTGTACATATAATATTAACTAAAAGTACACCAAATACATTTTATATACTGTAAATAAAATATCAAAAATTACAGTAAATATATATTACATACTATACATAAAATATCAAAAAGTACACCAAATATGTGTTATATATACTGTAAATAAACTATTAAAAACTACAGTAATTATATTCAATATACTGTGCATAAAATATCAAAAATTACTCCAAATGTACATTATATGGTGTAAATAAAATATCCAAAATACAGTAAATATATATTACACACCCTATGTAAAATATGCAAATTTACACCAAATATATATTATATAATTTACAAAAAATATCGGAAGGTCACCAAATATGTCTTATATACTGTATGTAAAATATCAAAAAGTACAGTAAATATATTACATATATTGTACATATAATATTAACTAAAAGTACACCAAATACATTTTATATACTGTAAATAAAATATCAAAAATTACAGTAAATATATATTACATACTGTACATAAAATATCAAAAAGTACACCAAATATGTGTTATATATACTGTAAACTATCAAAAACTACAGTAATTATATTTAATATACTGTACATAAAATTTCAAAAATCACACCAAATGTATATTATATACCGTAAATAAAATATCAAAAAGGACAGTGAATATATATGACACACACTATGTAAAATATCAAAAACTACACCAAGTATATATTTTATAATTTACAATAAATATCAAAGGACACCAAATATATCTCATATACTGTACATAAAATATCAAAAAGTACAGTAAATATATTTCATATATTGTACATATAATATTAACTAAAAGTACACCAAATACATTTTATATACTGTAAATAAAATATCAAAAAGTACAGTAAATATATATTACATACTGTACGTAAAATATCAAAAATTACACCAATCATGTGTTATATATACTGTAAATAAACTATCAAAAACTACAGTAATTATATTTAATATACTGTACATAAAATGTCAAAAATTACTGCAAATGTACATTATATAGTGTAAATAATATATCCAAAACACAGTAAATATATATTACACACCCTATGTAAAATATCAAATATTACACAAAATATACATTATATAATTTACAAAAAATATCGGAAGGACACCAAATATATCCTATATACTGTACGTAAAATATCAAAAACTACAGTAAATATATTTCATATATTGTACATATAACATTAACTAAAAATACACCAAATACATTTTATATACTGTTAATAAAATATCAAAAATTACAGTAAATATATATTACATACTATACATAAAATATCAAAAAGTACACCAAATATGTGTTATATATACTGTAAATAAACTATTAAAAACTACAGTAATTATATTCAATATACTGTGCATAAAATATCAAAAATTACTCCAAATGTACATTATATGGTGTAAATAAAATATCCAAAATACAGTAAATATATATTACACACCCTATGTAAAATATGCAAATTTACACCAAATATATATTATATAATTTACGAAAAATATCGGAAGGTCACCAAATATGTCTTATATACTGTATGTAAAATATCAAAAAGTACAGTAAATATATTACATATATTGTACATATAATATTAACTAAAAGTACACCAAATACATTTTATATACTGTAAATAAAATATCAAAAATTACAGTAAATATATATTACATACTGTACATAAAATATCAAAAAGTACACCAAATATGTGTTATATATACTGTAAACTATCAAAAACTACAGTAATTATATTTAATATACTGTACATAAAATTTCAAAAATCACACCAAATGTATATTATATACCGTAAATAAAATATCAAAAAGGACAGTGAATATATATGACACACACTATGTAAAATATCAAAAACTACACCAAGTATATATTTTATAATTTACAATAAATATCAAAGGACACCAAATATATCTCATATACTGTACATAAAATATCAAAAAGTACAGTAAATATATTTCATATATTGTACATATAATATTAACTAAAAGTACACCAAATACATTTTATATACTGTAAATAAAATATCAAAAAGTACAGTAAATATATATTACATACTGTACATAAAATATCAAAAATTACACCAAACATGTGTTATATATACTGTAAATAAACTATCAAAAACTACAGCAATTATATTTAATATACTGTACATAAAATGTCAAAAATTACTGCAAATGTACATTATATAGTGTAAATAATATATCCAAAATACAGTAAATATATATTACACACCCTATGTAAAATATCAAATATTACAACAAATATACATTATATAATTTACAAAAAATATCGGAAGGACACCAAATATATCCTATATACTGTACGTAAAATATCAAAAACTACAGTAAATATATTTCATATATTGTACATATAATATTAACTAAAAGTTCACCAAATACATTTTATATACTGTAAATAAAATATCAAAAATTACAGTAAATATATATTACATACTATACATAAAATATCAAAAAGTACACCAAATATGTGTTATATATACTGTAAATAAACTATTAAAATCTACAGTAATTATATTCAATATACTGTACATAAAATATCAAAAATTACTCCAAATGTACATTATATGGTGTAAATAAAATGTCCAAAATACAGTAAATATATATTACACACCCTATGTAAAATATCCAAATTTACACCAAATATATATTATATAATTTACAAAAAATATTGGAAGGTCACCAAATATATCTTATATACTGTATGTAAAATATCAAAAAGTACAGTAAATATATTACATATATTGTACATATAATATTAACTAAAAGTACACCAAATACATTTTATATACTGTAAATAAAATATCAAAAATTACAGTAAATATATATTACATACTGTACATAAAATATCAAAAAGTACACCAAATATGTGTTATATATACTGTAAACTATCAAAAACTACAGTAATTATATTTAATATACTGTACATAAAATTTCAAAAATCACACCAAATGTATATCATATACCGTAAATAAAATATCAAAAAGGACAGTGAATATATATGACACACACTGTGTAAAATATCAAAAACTACACCAAGTATATATTTTATAATTTACAATAAATATCAAAGGACACCAAATATATCTCATATACTGTACATAAAATATCAAAAAGTACAGTAAATATATTTCATATATTGTACATATAATATTAACTAAAAGTACCCAAATACATTTTATATACTGTAAATAAAATATCAAAAAGTACAGTAAATATATATTACATACTGTACATAAAATATCAAAAATTACACCAAACATTTATTATATATACTGTAAATAAACTATCAAAAACTACAGTAATTATATTTAATATACTGTACATAAAATGTCAAAAATTACTCCAAATGTACATTATATAGTGTAAATAATATATCCAAAATACAGTAAATATATATTACACACCCTATGTAAAATATCAAATATTACACCAAATATAAATTATATAATTTACAAAAAATATCGGAAGGACACCAAATACATCCTATATACTGTACGTAAAATATCAAAAACTACAGTAAATATATTTCATATATTGTACATATAATATTAACTAAAAGTACACCAAATACATTTTATATACTGTAAATAAAATATCAAAAAGTACAGTAAATATATATTACATACTGTACATAAAATATCAAAAATTACACCAAACATGTGTTATATATACTGTAAATAAACTATCAAAAACTACAGTAATTATATTTAATATACTGTACATAAAATGTCAAAAATTACTCCAAATGTACATTATATAGTGTAAATAATATATCCAAAATACAGTAAATATATATTACACACCCTATGTAAAATATCAAATATTACACCAAATATACATTATATAATTTACAAAAAATATCGGAAGGACACCAAATATATCCTATATACTGTATGTAAAATATCAAAAAGTACAGTAAATATATTTCATATATTGTACATATAATATTAACTAAAAGTACACCAAATACATTTTATATACTGTAAATAAAATATCAAAAATTACAGTAAATATATATTACATACTGTACATAAAATATCAAAAAGTACACCAAATATGTGTTATATATACTGTAAATAAACTATTAAAAACTACAGTAATTATATTCAATATACTGTACATAAAATATCAAAAATTACTCCAAATGTACATTATATGGTGTAAATAAAATATCCAAAATACAGTAAATATATATTACACACCCTATGTAAAATATCCAAATTTACACCAAATATATATTATATAATTTACAAAAAATATCGGAAGGATACCAAATATATCCTATATACTGTACGTAAAATATCAAAAAGTACAGTAAATATATTTCATATATTGTACATATAATATTAACTAAAAGTTCACCAAATACATTTTATATACTGTAAATAAAATATCAAAAATTACAGTAAATATATATTACATACTGTACATAAAATATCAAAAAGTACACCAAATATGTGTTATATATACTGTAAATAAACTATTAAAAACTACAGTAATTATATTCAATATACTGTACATAAAATATCAAAAATTACTCCAAATGTACATTATATGGTGTAAATAAAATATCCAAAATACAGTAAATATATATTACACACCCTATGTAAAATATCCAAATTTACACAAAATATATATTATATAATTTACAAAAAATATCGGAAGGTCACCGAATATATCTTATATACTGTATGTAAAATATCAAAAAGTACAGTAAATATATTACATATATTGTACATATAATATTAACTAAAAGTACACCAAATACATTTTATATACTGTAAATAAAATATCAAAAATTACAGTAAATATATATTACATACTGTACATAAAATATCAAAAAGTACACCAAATATGTGTTATATATACTGTAAACTATCAAAAACTACAGTAATTATATTTAATATACTGTACATAAAATTTCAAAAATCACACCAAATATATATTATATACCGTAAATTAAATATCAAAAAGGACAGTGAATATATATGACACACACTATGTAAAATATCAAAAACTACACCAAGTATATATTTTATAATTTACAATAAATATCAAAGGACACCAAATATATCTCATATACTGTACATAAAATATCAAAAAGTACAGTAAATATATTTCATATATTGTACATATAATATTAACTAAAAGTACACCAAATACATTTTATATACTGTAAATAAAATATCAAAAAGTACAGTAAATATATATTACATACTGTACATAAAATATCAAAAATTACACCAAACATGTGTTATATATACTGTAAATAAACTATCAAAAACTACAGCAATTATATTTAATATACTGTACATAAAATGTCAAAAATTACTCCAAATGTACATTATATAGTGTAAATAATATATCCAAAATACAGTAAATATATATTACACACCCTATGTAAAATATCAAATATTACACCAAATATACATTATATAATTTACAAAAAATATCGGAAGGACACCAAATGTATCCTATATACTGTACATAAAATATCAAAAACTACAGTAAATATATTTCATATATTGTACATATAACATTAACTAAAAGTACACCAAATACATTTTATATACTGTAAATAAAATATCAAAAATTACAGTAAATATATATTACATACTATACATAAAATATCAAAAAGTACACCAAATATGTGTTATATATACTGTAAATAAACTATTAAAAACTACAGTAATTATATTCAATATACTGTGCATAAAATATCAAAAATTACTCCAAATGTACATTATATGGTGTAAATAAAATATCCAAAATACAGTAAATATATATTACACACCCTATGTAAAATATCCAAATTTACACAAAATATATATTATATAATTTACAAAAAATATCGGAAGGTCACCAAATATATCTTATATACTGTATGTAAAATATCAAAAAGTACAGTAAATATATTACATATATTGTACATATAATATTAACTAAAAGTACACCAAATACATTTTATATACTGTAAATAAAATATCAAAAATTACAGTAAATATATATTACATACTGTACATAAAATATCAAAAAGTACACCAAATATGTGTTATATATACTGTAAACTATCAAAAACTACAGTAATTATATTTAATATACTGTACATAAAATTTCAAAAATCACACCAAATGTATATTATATACCGTAAATAAAATATCAAAAAGGACAGTGAATATATATGACACACACTATGTAAAATATCAAAAACTACACCAAGTATATATTTTATAATTTACAATAAATATCAAAGGACACCAAATATATCTCATGTACTGTACATAAAATATCAAAAAGTACAGTAAATATATTTCATATATTGTACATATAATATTAACTAAAAGTACACCAAATACATTTTATATACTGTTAATAAAATATCAAAAAGTACAGTAAATATATATTACATACTGTACATAAAATATCAAAAATTACACCAAACATGTGTTATATATACTGTAAATAAACTATCAAAAACTACAGTAATTATATTTAATATACTGTACATAAAATGTCAAAAATTACTCCAAATGTACATTATATAGTGTAAATAATATATCCAAAATACAGTAAATATATATTACACACCCTATGTAAAATATCAAATATTACACCAAATATACATTATATAATTTACAAAAAATATCGGAAGGACACCAAATATATCCTATATACTGTACGTAAAATATCAAAAACTACAGTAAATATATTTCATATATTGTACATATAATATTAACTAAAAGTACACCAAATACATTTTATATACTGTAAATAAAATATCAAAAATTACAGTAAATATATATTACATACTATACATAAAATATCAAAAAGTACACCAAATATGTGTTATATATACTGTAAATAAACTATTAAAAACTACAGTAATTATATTCAATATACTGTACATAAAATATCAAAAATTACTCCAAATGTACATTATATGGTGTAAATAAAATATCCAAAATACAGTAAATATATATTACACACCCTATGTAAAATATCCAAATTTACACCAAATATATATTATATAATTTACAAAAAATATCGGAAGGTCACCAAATATATCTTATATACTGTATGTAAAATATCAAAAAGTACAGTAAATATATTACATATATTGTACATATAATATTAACTAAAAGTACACCAAATACATTTTATATACTGTAAATAAAATATCAAAAATTACAGTAAATATATATTACATACTGTACATAAAATATCAAAAAGTACACCAAATATGTGTTATATATACTGTAAACTATCAAAAACTACAGTAATTATATTTAATATACTGTACATAAAATTTCAAAAATCACACCAAATGTATATTATATACCGTAAATAAAATATCAAAAAGGACAGTGAATATATATGACACACACTATGTAAAATATCAAAAACTACACCAAGTATATATTTTATAATTTACAATAAATATCAAAGGACACCAAATATATCTCATATACTGTACATAAAATGTCAAAAAGTACAGTAAATATATTTCATATATTGTACATATAATATTAACTAAAAGTACACCAAATACATTTTATATACTGTAAATAAAATATCAAAAAGTACAGTAAATATATATTACATACTGTACATAAAATATCAAAAATTACACCAAACATGTGTTATATATACTGTAAATAAACTATCAAAATCTACAGCAATTATATTTAATATACTGTACATACAATGTCAAAAATTACTCCAAATGTACATTATATAGTGTAAATAATATATCCAAAATACAGTAAATATATATTACACACCCTATGTAAAATATCAAATATTACACCAAATATACATTATATAATTTACAAAAAATATCGGAAGGACACCAAATATATCCTATATACTGTACGTAAAATATCAAAAACTACAGTAAATATATTTCATATATTGTACATATAATATTAACTAAAAGTACACCAAATACATTTTATATACTGTAAATAAAATATCAAAAATTACAGTAAATATATATTACATACTATAGATAAAATATCAAAAAGTACACCAAATATGTGTTATATATACTGTAAATAAACTATTAAAAACTACAGTAATTATATTCAATATACTGTGCATAAAATATCAAAAATTACTCCAAATGTACATTATATGGTGTAAATAAAATATCCAAAATACAGTAAATATATATTACACACCCTATGTAAAATATCCAAATTTACACCAAATATATATTATATAATTTACAAAAAATATCGGAAGGTCACCAAATATATCTTATATACTGTATGTAAAATATCAAAAAGTACAGTAAATATATTACATATATTGTACATATAATATTAACTAAAAGTACACCAAATACATTTTATATACTGTAAATAAAATATCAAAAATTACAGTAAATATATATTACATACTGTACATAAAATATCAAAAAGTACACCAAATATGTGTTATATATACTGTAAACTATCAAAAACTACAGTAATTATATTTAATATACTGTACATAAAATTTCAAAAATCACACCAAATGTATATTATATACCGTAAATAAAATATCAAAAAGGACAGTGAATATATATGACACACACTATGTAAAATATCAAAAACTACACCAAGTATATATTTTATAATTTACAATAAATATCAAAGGACACCAAATATATCTCATGTACTGTACATAAAATATCAAAAAGTACAGTAAATATATTTCATATATTGTACATATAATATTAACTAAAAGTACACCAAATACATTTTATATACTGTTAATAAAATATCAAAAAGTACAGTAAATATATATTACATACTGTACATAAAATATCAAAAATTACACCAAACATGTGTTATATATACTGTAAATAAACTATCAAAAACTACAGTAATTATATTTAATATACTGTACATAAAATGTCAAAAATTACTCCAAATGTACATTATATAGTGTAAATAATATATCCAAAATACAGTAAATATATATTACACACCCTATGTAAAATATCAAATATTACACCAAATATACATTATATAATTTACAAAAAATATCGGAAGGACACCAAATATATCCTATATACTGTACGTAAAATATCAAAAACTACAGTAAATATATTTCATATATTGTACATATAATATTAACTAAAAGTACACCAAATACATTTTATATACTGTAAATAAAATATCAAAAATTACAGTAAATATATATTACATACTATACATAAAATATCAAAAAGTACACCAAATATGTGTTATATATACTGTAAATAAACTATTAAAAACTACAGTAATTATATTCAATATACTGTACATAAAATATCAAAAATTACTCCAAATGTACATTATATGGTGTAAATAAAATATCCAAAATACAGTAAATATATATTACACACCCTATGTAAAATATCCAAATTTACACCAAATATATATTATATAATTTACAAAAAATATCGGAAGGTCACCAAATATATCTTATATACTGTATGTAAAATATCAAAAAGTACAGTAAATATATTACATATATTGTACATATAATATTAACTAAAAGTACACCAAATACATTTTATATACTGTAAATAAAATATCAAAAATTACAGTAAATATATATTACATACTGTACATAAAATATCAAAAAGTACACCAAATATGTGTTATATATACTGTAAACTATCAAAAACTACAGTAATTATATTTAATATACTGTACATAAAATTTCAAAAATCACACCAAATGTATATTATATACCGTAAATAAAATATCAAAAAGGACAGTGAATATATATGACACACACTATGTAAAATATCAAAAACTACACCAAGTATATATTTTATAATTTACAATAAATATCAAAGGACACCAAATATATCTCATATACTGTACATAAAATGTCAAAAAGTACAGTAAATATATTTCATATATTGTACATATAATATTAACTAAAAGTACACCAAATACATTTTATATACTGTAAATAAAATATCAAAAAGTACAGTAAATATATATTACATACTGTACATAAAATATCAAAAATTACACCAAACATGTGTTATATATACTGTAAATAAACTATCAAAATCTACAGCAATTATATTTAATATACTGTACATACAATGTCAAAAATTACTCCAAATGTACATTATATAGTGTAAATAATATATCCAAAATACAGTAAATATATATTACACACCCTATGTAAAATATCAAATATTACACCAAATATACATTATATAATTTACAAAAAATATCGGAAGGACACCAAATATATCCTATATACTGTACGTAAAATATCAAAAACTACAGTAAATATATTTCATATATTGTACATATAATATTAACTAAAAGTACACCAAATACATTTTATATACTGTAAATAAAATATCAAAAATTACAGTAAATATATATTACATACTATACATAAAATATCAAAAAGTACACCAAATATGTGTTATATATACTGTAAATAAACTATTAAAAACCACAGTAATTATATTCAATATACTGTACATAAAATATCAAAAATCACTCCAAATGTACATTATATGGTGTAAATAAAATATCCAAAATACAGTAAATATATATTACACACCCTATGTAAAATATCCAAATTTACACCAAATATATATTATATAATTTAAAAAATATTGGAGGGTCACCAAATATATCTTATATACTGTATGTAAAATATCAAAAAGTACAGTAAATATATTACATATATTGTACATATAATATTAACTAAAAGTACACCAAATACATTTTATATACTGTAAATAAAATATCAAAAATTACAGTAAATATATATTACATACTGTACATAAAATATCAAAAAGTACACCAAATATGTGTTATATATACTGTAAACTATCAAAAACTACAGTAATTATATTTAATATACTGTACATAAAATTTCAAAAATCACACCAAATGTATATTATATACCGTAAATAAAATATCAAAAAGGACAGTGAATATATATGACACACACTATGTAAAATATCAAAAACTACACCAAGTATATATTTTATAATTTACAATAAATATCAAAGGACAACAAATATATCTCATATACTGTACATAAAATATCAAAAAGTACAGTAAATATATTTCATATATTGTACATATAATATTAACTAAAAGTACACCAAATACATTTTATATACTGTAAATAAAATATCAAAAAGTACAGTAAATATATATTACATACTGTACATAAAATATCAAAAATTACACCAAACATGTGTTATATATACTGTAAATAAACTATCAAAAACTACAGCAATTATATTTAATATACTGTACATAAAATGTCAAAAATTACTCCAAATGTACATTATATAGTGTAAATAATATATCCAAAATACAGTAAATATATATTACACACCCTATGTAAAATATCAAATATTACACCAAATATACATTATATAATTTACAAAAAATATCGGAAGGACACCAAATATATCCTATATACTGTACGTAAAATATCAAAAACTACAGTAAATATATTTCATATATTGTACATATAATATTAACTAAAAGTACACCAGATACATTTTATATACTGTAAATAAAATATCAAAAATTACAGTAAATATATATTACATACTATACATAAAATATCAAAAAGTACACCAAATATGTGTTATATATACTGTAAATAAACTATTAAAAACTACAGTAATTATATTCAATATACTGTACATAAAATATCAAAAATTACTCCAAATGTACATTATATGGTGTAAATAAATTATCCAAAATACAGTAAATATATATTACACACCCTATGTAAAATATCCAAATTTACACCAAATATATATTATATAATTTACAAAAAATATCGGAAGGTCACCAAATATATCTTATATACTGTATGTAAAATATCAAAAAGTACAGTAAATATATTACATATATTGTACATATAATATTGACTAAAAGTACACCAAATACATTTTATATACTGTAAATAAAATATCAAAAATTACAGTAAATATATATTACATACTATACATAAAATATCAAAAAGTACACCAAATATGTGTTATATATACTGTAAATAAACTATTAAAAACTACAGTAATTATATTCAATATACTGTGCATAAAATATCAAAAATTACTCCAAATGTACATTATATGGTGTAAATAAAATATCCAAAATACAGTAAATATATATTACACACCCTATGTAAAATATGCAAATTTACACCAAATATATATTATATAATTTACAAAAAATATCGGAAGGTCACCAAATATGTCTTATATACTGTATGTAAAATATCAAAAAGTACAGTAAATATATTACATATATTGTACATATAATATTAACTAAAAGTACACCAAATACATTTTATATACTGTAAATAAAATATCAAAAATTACAGTAAATATATATTACATACTGTACATAAAATATCAAAAAGTACACCAAATATGTGTTATATATACTGTAAACTATCAAAAACTACAGTAATTATATTTAATATACTGTACATAAAATTTCAAAAATCACACCAAATGTATATTATATACCGTAAATAAAATATCAAAAAGGACAGTGAATATATATGACACACACTATGTAAAATATCAAAAACTACACCAAGTATATATTTTATAATTTACAATAAATATCAAAGGACACCAAATATATCTCATGTACTGTACATAAAATATCAAAAAGTACAGTAAATATATTTCATATATTGTACATATAATATTAACTAAAAGTACACCAAATACATTTTATATACTGTAAATAAAATATCAAAAAGTACAGTAAATATATATTACATACTGTACATAAAATATCAAAAATTACACCAAACATGTGTTATATATACTGTAAATAAACTATCAAAAACTACAGCAATTATATTTAATATACTGTACATAAAATGTCAAAAATTACTGCAAATGTACATTATATAGTGTAAATAATATATCCAAAATACAGTAAATATATATTACACACCCTATGTAAAATATCAAATATTACAAAAAATATACATTATATAATTTACAAAAAATATCAGAAGGACACCAAATATATCCTATATACTGTACGTAAAATATCAAAAACTACAGTAAATATATTTCATATATTGTACATATAATATTAACTAAAAGTACAGCAAATACATTTTATATACTGTAAATAAAATATGAAAAATTACAGTAAATATATATTACATACTATACATAAAACATCAAAAAGTACACCAAATATGTGTTATATATACTGTAAATAAACTATTAAAAACTACAGTAATTATATTCAATATACTGTACATAAAATATCAAAAATTACTCCAAATGTACATTTTATGGTGTAAATAAAATATCCAAAATACAGTAAATATATATTACACACCCTATGTAAAATATCCAAATTTACACCAAATATATATTATATAATTTACAAAAAATATCGGAAGGTCACCAAATATATCTTATATACTGTATGTAAAATATCAAAAAGTACAGTAAATATATTACATATATTGTACATATAATATTAACTAAAAGTACACCAAATACATTTTATATACTGTAAATAAATATCAAAAATTACAGTAAATATATATTACATACTGTACATAAAATATCAAAAAGTACACCATATATGTGTTATATATCCTGTAAACTATCAAAAACTACAGTAATTATATTTAATATACTGTACATAATATTTCAAAAATCACACCAAATGTATATTATATACCGTAAATAAAATATCAAAAAGGACAGTGAATATATATGACACACACTATGTAAAATATCAAAAACTACACCAAGTATATATTTTATAATTTACAATAAATATCAAAGGACACCAAATATATCTCATGTACTGTACATAAAATATCAAAAAGTACAGTAAATATATTTCATATATTGTACATATAATATTAACTAAAAGTACACCAAATACATTTTATATACTGTTAATAAAATATCAAAAAGTACAGTAAATATATATTACATACTGTACATAAAATATCAAAAATTACACCAAACATGTGTTATATATACTGTAAATAAACTATCAAAAACTACAGCAATTATATTTAATATACTGTACATAAAATGTCAAAAATTACTCCAAATGTACATTATATAGTGTAAATAATATATCCAAAATACAGTAAATATATATTACACACCCTATGTAAAATATCAAATATTACACCAAATATACATTATATAATTTACAAAAAATATCGGAAGGACACTAAATATATCCTATATACTGTACGTAAAATATCAAAAACTACAGTAAATATATTTCATATATTGTACATATAATATTAACTAAAAGTACACCAAATACATTTTATATACTGTAAATAAAATATCAAAAATTACAGTAAATATATATTACATACTATACATAAAATATCAAAAAGTACACCAAATATGTGTTATATATACTGTAAATAAACTATTAAAAACTACAGTAATTATATTCAATATACTGTACATAAAATATCAAAAATTACTCCAAATGTACATTATATGGTGTAAATAAAATATCCAAAATACAGTAAATATATATTACACACCCTATGTAAAATATCCAAATTTACACCAAATATATATTATATAATTTACAAAAAATATCGGAAGGTCACCAAATATATCTTATATACTGTATGTAAAATATCAAAAAGTACAGTAAATATATTACATATATTGTACATATAATATTAACTAAAAGTACACCAAATACATTTTATATACTGTAAATAAAATATCAAAAATTACAGTAAATATATATTACATACTGTACATAAAATATCAAAAAGTACACCAAATATGTGTTATATATACTGTAAACTATCAAAAACTACAGTAATTATATTTAATATACTGTACATAAAATTTCAAAAATCACACCAAATGTATATTATATACCGTAAATAAAATATCAAAAAGGACAGTGAATATATATGACACACACTATGTAAAATATCAAAAACTACACCAAGTATATATTTTATAATTTACAATAAATATCAAAGGACACCAAATATATCTCATATACTGTACATAAAATGTCAAAAAGTACAGTAAATATATTTCATATATTGTACATATAATATTAACTAAAAGTACACCAAATACATTTTATATACTGTAAATAAAATATCAAAAAGTACAGTAAATATATATTACATACTGTACATAAAATATCAAAAATTACACCAAACATGTGTTATATATACTGTAAATAAACTATCAAAATCTACAGCAATTATATTTAATATACTGTACATACAATGTCAAAAATTACTCCAAATGTACATTATATAGTGTAAATAATATATCCAAAATACAGTAAATATATATTACACACCCTATGTAAAATATCAAATATTACACCAAATATACATTATATAATTTACAAAAAATATCGGAAGGACACCAAATATATCCTATATACTGTACGTAAAATATCAAAAACTACAGTAAATATATTTCATATATTGTACATATAATATTAACTAAAAGTACACCAAATACATTTTATATACTGTAAATAAAATATCAAAAATTACAGTAAATATATATTACATACTATACATAAAATATCAAAAAGTACACCAAATATGTGTTATATATACTGTAAATAAACTATTAAAAACCACAGTAATTATATTCAATATACTGTACATAAAATATCAAAAATTACTCCAAATGTACATTATATGGTGTAAATAAAATATCCAAAATACAGTAAATATATATTACACACCCTATGTAAAATATCCAAATTTACACCAAATATATATTATATAATTTAAAAAATATTGGAGGGTCACCAAATATATCTTATATACTGTATGTAAAATATCAAAAAGTACAGTAAATATATTACATATATTGTACATATAATATTAACTAAAAGTACACCAAATACATTTTATATACTGTAAATAAAATATCAAAAATTACAGTAAATATATATTACATACTGTACATAAAATATCAAAAAGTACACCAAATATGTGTTATATATACTGTAAACTATCAAAAACTACAGTAATTATATTTAATATACTGTACATAAAATTTCAAAAATCACACCAAATGTATATTATATACCGTAAATAAAATATCAAAAAGGACAGTGAATATATATGACACACACTATGTAAAATATCAAAAACTACACCAAGTATATATTTTATAATTTACAATAAATATCAAAGGACAACAAATATATCTCATATACTGTACATAAAATATCAAAAAGTACAGTAAATATATTTCATATATTGTACATATAATATTAACTAAAAGTACACCAAATACATTTTATATACTGTAAATAAAATATCAAAAAGTACAGTAAATATATATTACATACTGTACATAAAATATCAAAAATTACACCAAACATGTGTTATATATACTGTAAATAAACTATCAAAAACTACAGCAATTATATTTAATATACTGTACATAAAATGTCAAAAATTACTCCAAATGTACATTATATAGTGTAAATAATATATCCAAAATACAGTAAATATATATTACACACCCTATGTAAAATATCAAATATTACACCAAATATACATTATATAATTTACAAAAAATATCGGAAGGACACCAAATATATCCTATATACTGTACGTAAAATATCAAAAACTACAGTAAATATATTTCATATATTGTACATATAATATTAACTAAAAGTACACCAGATACATTTTATATACTGTAAATAAAATATCAAAAATTACAGTAAATATATATTACATACTATACATAAAATATCAAAAAGTACACCAAATATGTGTTATATATACTGTAAATAAACTATTAAAAACTACAGTAATTATATTCAATATACTGTACATAAAATATCAAAAATTACTCCAAATGTACATTATATGGTGTAAATAAATTATCCAAAATACAGTAAATATATATTACACACCCTATGTAAAATATCCAAATTTACACCAAATATATATTATATAATTTACAAAAAATATCGGAAGGTCACCAAATATATCTTATATACTGTATGTAAAATATCAAAAAGTACAGTAAATATATTACATATATTGTACATATAATATTGACTAAAAGTACACCAAATACATTTTATATACTGTAAATAAAATATCAAAAATTACAGTAAATATATATTACATACTATACATAAAATATCAAAAAGTACACCAAATATGTGTTATATATACTGTAAATAAACTATTAAAAACTACAGTAATTATATTCAATATACTGTGCATAAAATATCAAAAATTACTCCAAATGTACATTATATGGTGTAAATAAAATATCCAAAATACAGTAAATATATATTACACACCCTATGTAAAATATGCAAATTTACACCAAATATATATTATATAATTTACAAAAAATATCGGAAGGTCACCAAATATGTCTTATATACTGTATGTAAAATATCAAAAAGTACAGTAAATATATTACATATATTGTACATATAATATTAACTAAAAGTACACCAAATACATTTTATATACTGTAAATAAAATATCAAAAATTACAGTAAATATATATTACATACTGTACATAAAATATCAAAAAGTACACCAAATATGTGTTATATATACTGTAAACTATCAAAAACTACAGTAATTATATTTAATATACTGTACATAAAATTTCAAAAATCACACCAAATGTATATTATATACCGTAAATAAAATATCAAAAAGGACAGTGAATATATATGACACACACTATGTAAAATATCAAAAACTACACCAAGTATATATTTTATAATTTACAATAAATATCAAAGGACACCAAATATATCTCATATACTGTACATAAAATATCAAAAAGTACAGTAAATATATTTCATATATTGTACATATAATATTAACTAAAAGTACACCAAATACATTTTATATACTGTAAATAAAATATCAAAAAGTACAGTAAATATATATTACATACTGTACATAAAATATCAAAAATTACACCAAACATGTGTTATATATACTGTAAATAAACTATCAAAAACTACAGCAATTATATTTAATATACTGTACATAAAATGTCAAAAATTACTGCAAATGTACATTATATAGTGTAAATAATATATCCAAAATACAGTAAATATATATTACACACCCTATGTAAAATATCAAATATTACAACAAATATACATTATATAATTTACAAAAAATATCAGAAGGACACCAAATATATCCTATATACTGTACGTAAAATATCAAAAACTACAGTAAATATATTTCATATATTGTACATATAATATTAACTAAAAGTACAGCAAATACATTTTATATACTGTAAATAAAATATGAAAAATTACAGTAAATATATATTACATACTATACATAAAACATCAAAAAGTACACCAAATATGTGTTATATATACTGTAAATAAACTATTAAAAACTACAGTAATTATATTCAATATACTGTACATAAAATATCAAAAATTACTCCAAATGTACATTTTATGGTGTAAATAAAATATCCAAAATACAGTAAATATATATTACACACCCTATGTAAAATATCCAAATTTACACCAAATATATATTATATAATTTACAAAAAATATTGGAAGGTCACCAAATATATCTTATATACTGTATGTAAAATATCAAAAAGTACAGTAAATATATTACATATATTGTACATATAATATTAACTAAAAGTACACCAAATACATTTTATATACTGTAAATAAAATATCAAAAATTACAGTAAATATATATTACATACTGTACATAAAATATCAAAAAGTACACCAAATATGTGTTATATATACTGTAAACTATCAAAAACTACAGTAATTATATTTAATATACTGTACATAAAATTTCAAAAATCACACCAAATGTATATTATATACCGTAAATAAAATATCAAAAAGGACAGTGAATATATATGACACACACTATGTAAAATATCAAAAACTACACCAAGTATATATTTTATAATTTACAATAAATATCAAAGGACACCAAATATATCTCATATACTGTACATAAAATATCAAAAAGTACAGTAAATATATTTCATATATTGTACATATAATATTAACTAAAAGTACACCAAATACATTTTATATACTGTAAATAAAATATCAAAAAGTACAGTAAATATGTATTACATACTGTACATAAAATATCAAAAATTACACCAAACATGTGTTATATATACTGTAAATAAACTATCAAAAACTACAGTAATTATATTTAATATACTGTACATAAAATGTCAAAAATTACTCCAAATTTACATTATATAGTGTAAATAATATATCCAAAATACAGTAAATATATATTACACACCCTATGTAAAATATCAAATATTACACCAAATATACATTATATAATTTACAAAAAATATCGGAAGGACACCAAATATATCCTATATACTGTACGTAAAATATCAAAAACTACAGTAAATATATTTCATATATTGTACATATAATATTAACTAAAAGTACACCAAATACATTTTATATACTGTAAATAAAATATCAAAAATTACAGTAAATATATATTACATACTATACATAAAATATCAAAAAGTACACCAAATATGTGTTATATATACTGTAAATAAACTATTAAAAACCACAGTAATTATATTCAATATACTGTACATAAAATATCAAAAATTACTCCAAATGTACATTATATGGTGTAAATAAAATATCCAAAATACAGTAAATATATATTACACACCCTATGTAAAATATCCAAATTTACACCAAATATATATTATATAATTTAAAAAAATATTGGAAGGTCACCAAATATATCTTATATACTGTATGTAAAATATCAAAAAGTACAGTAAATATATTACATATATTGTACATATAATATTAACTAAAAGTACACCAAATACATTTTATATACTGTAAATAAAATATCAAAAATTACAGTAAATATATATTACATACTGTACATAAAATATCAAAAAGTACACCAAATATGTGTTATATATACTGTAAACTATCAAAAACTACAGTAATTATATTAAATATACTGTACATAAAATTTCAAAAATCACACCAAATGTATATTATATACCGTAAATAAAATATCAAAAAGGACAGTGAATATATATGACACACACTATGTAAAATATCAAAAACTACACCAAGTATATATTTTATAATTTACAATAAATATCAAAGGACAATAAATATATCTCATATACTGTACATAAAATATCAACAAGTACAGTAAATATATTTCATATATTGTACATATAATATTAACTAAAAGTACACCAAATACATTTTATATACTGTAAATAAAATATCAAAAATTACAGTAAATATATATTACATACTGTACATAAAATATCAAAAAGTACACCAAATATGTGTTATATATACTGTAAACTATCAAAAACTACAGTAATTATATTAAATATACTGTACATAAAATTTCAAAAATCACACCAAATGTATATTATATACCGTAAATAAAATATCAAAAAGGACAGTGAATATATATGACACACACTATGTAAAATATCAAAAACTACACCAAGTATATATTTTATAATTTACAATAAATATCAAAGGACAATAAATATATCTCATATACTGTACATAAAATATCAACAAGTACAGTAAATATATTTCATATATTGTACATATAATATTAACTAAAAGTACACCAAATACATTTTATATACTGTAAATAAAATATCAAAAATTACAGTAAATATATATTACATACGATACATAAAATATCAAAAAGTACACCAAATATGTGTTATATATACTGTAAATAAACTATTAAAAACTACAGTAATTATATTCAATATACTGTACATAAAATATCAAAAATTACTCCAAATGTACATTATATGGTGTAAATAAATTATCCAAAATACAGTAAATATATATTACACACCCTATGTAAAATATCCAAATTTACACCAAATATATATTATATAATTTACAAAAAATATCGGAAGGTCACCAAATATATCTTATATACTGTATGTAAAATATCAAAAAGTACAGTAAATATATTACATATATTGTACATATAATATTAACTAAAAGTACACCAAATACGTTTAATATACTGTAAATAAAATATCAAAAATTACAGTAAATATATATTACATACTATACATAAAATATCAAAAAGTACACCAAATATGTGTTATATATACTGTAAATAAACTATTAAAAACTACAGTAATTATATTCAATATACTGTGCATAAAATATCAAAAATTACTCCAAATGTACATTATATGGTGTAAATAAAATATCCAAAATACAGTAAATATATATTACACACCCTATGTAAAATATCCAAATTTACACCAAATATATATTATATAATTTACAAAAAATATCGGAAGGTCACCAAATATGTCTTATATACTGTATGTAAAATATCAAAAAGTACAGTAAATATATTACATATATTGTACATATAATATTAACTAAAAGTACACCAAATACATTTTATATACTGTAAATAAAATATCAAAAATTACAGTAAATATATATTACATACTGTACATAAAATATCAAAAAGTACACCAAATATGTGTTATATATACTGTAAACTATCAAAAACTACAGTAATTATATTTAATATACTGTACATAAAATTTCAAAAATCACACCAAATGTATATTATATACCGTAAATAAAATATCAAAAAGGACAGTGAATATATATGACACACACTATGTAAAATATCAAAAACTACACCAAGTATATATTTTATAATTTACAATAAATATCAAAGGACACCAAATATATCTCATATACTGTACATAAAATATCAAAAAGTACAGTAAATATATTTCATATATTGTACATATAATATTAACTAAAAGTACACCAAATACATTTTATATACTGTAAATAAAATATCAAAAAGTACAGTAAATATATATTACATACTGTACATAAAATATCAAAAATTACACCAAACATGTGTTATATATACTGTAAATAAACTATCAAAAACTACAGCAATTATATTTAATATACTGTACATAAAATGTCAAAAATTACTGCAAATGTACATTATATAGTGTAAATAATATATCCAAAATACAGTAAATATATATTACACACCCTATGTAAAATATCAAATATTACAACAAATATACATTATATAATTTACAAAAAATATCGGAAGGACACCAAATATATCCTATATACTGTACGTAAAATATCAAAAACTACAGTAAATATATTTCATATATTGTACATATAATATTAACTAAAAGTACAGCAAATACATTTTATATACTGTAAATAAAATATCAAAAATTACAGTAAATATATATTACATACTATACATAAAATATCAAAAAGTACACCAAATATGTGTTATATATACTGTAAATAAACTATTAAAAACTACAGTAATTATATTCAATATACTGCACATAAAATATCAAAAATTACTCCAAATGTACATTATATGGTGTAAATAAAATATCCAAAATACAGTAAATATATATTACACACCCTATGTAAAATATCCAAATTTACACCAAATATATATTATATAATTTACAAAAAATATTGGAAGGTCACCAAATATATCTTATATACTGTATGTAAAATATCAAAAAGTACAGTAAATATATTACATATATTGTACATATAACATTAACTAAAAGTACACCAAATACATTTTATATACTGTAAATAAAATATCAAAAATTACAGTAAATATATATTACATACTGTACATAAAATATCAAAAAGTACACCAAATATGTGTTATATACACTGTAAACTATCAAAAACTACAGTAATTATATTTAATATACTGTACATAAAATTTCAAATATCACACCAAATGTATATTATATACCGTAAATAAAATATCAAAAAGGACAGTGAATATATATGACACACACTATGTAAAATATCAAAAACTACACCAAGTATATATTTTATAATTTACAATAAATATCAAAGGACACCAAATATATCTCATATACTGTACATAAAATATCAAAAAGTACAGTAAATATATTTCATATATTGTACATATAATATTAACTAAAAGTACCCAAATACATTTTCTATACTGTAAATAAAATATCAAAAAGTACAGTAAATATATATTACATACTGTACATAAAATATCAAAAATTACACCAAACATTTATTATATATACTGTAAATAAACTATCAAAAACTACAGTAATTATATATAATATACTGTACATAAAATGTCAAAAATTACTCCAAATGTACATTACATAGTGTAAATAATATATCCAAAATACAGTAAATATATATTACACACCCTATGTAAAATATCAAATATTACACCAAATATAAATTATATAATTTACAAAAAATATCGGAAGGACACCAAATACATCCTATATACTGTACGTAAAATATCAAAAAGTACAGTAAATATATTTCATATATTGTACATATAATATTAACTAAAAGTACACCAAATACATTTTATATACTGTAAATAAAATATCAAAAAGTACAGTAAATATATATTACATACTGTACATAAAATATCAAAAATTACACCAAACATGTGTTATATACACTGTAAATAAACTATCAAAAACTACAGTAATTATATTTAATATACTGTACATAAAATGTCAAAAATTACTCCAAATGTACATTATATAGTGTAAATAATATATCCAAAATACAGTAAATATATATTACACACCCTATGTAAAATATCAAATATTACACCAAATATATATTATATAATTTACAAAAAATATCGGAAGGACACCAAATATATCCTATATACTGTACGTAAAATATCAAAAAGTACAGTAAATATATTTCATATATTGTACATATAATATTAACTAAAAGTACACCAAATACATTTTATATACTGTAAATAAAATATCAAAAATTACAGTAAATATATATTACATACTGTACATAAAATATCAAAAAGTACACCAAATATGTGTTATATATACTGTAAATAAACTATTAAAAACTACAGTAATTATATTCAATATACTGTACATAAAATATCAAAAATTACTCCAAATGTACATTATATGGTGTAAATAAAATATCCAAAATACAGTAAATATATATTACACACCCTATGTAAAATATCCAAATTTACACCAAATATATATTATATAATTTACAAAAAATATTGGAAGGTCACCAAATATATCTTATATACTGTATGTAAAATATCAAAAAGTACAGTAAATATATTACATATATTGTACATATAATATTAACTAAAAGTACACCAAATACATTTTATATACTGTAAATAAAATATCAAAAATTACAGTAAATATATATTACATACTGTACATAAAATATCAAAAAGTACACCAAATATGTGTTATATATACTGTAAACTATCAAAAACTACAGTAATTATATTTAATATACTGTACATAAAATTTCAAAAATCACACCAAATGTATATTATATACCGTAAATAAAATATCAAAAAGGACAGTGAATATATATGACACACACTATGTAAAATATCAAAAACTACACCAAGTATATATTTTATAATTTACAATAAATATCAAAGGACACCAAATATATCTCATATACTGTACATAAAATATCAAAAAGTACAGTAAATATATTTCATATATTGTACATATAATATTAACTAAAAGTACACCAAATACATTTTATATACTGTAAATAAAATATCAAAAATTACAGTAAATATATATTACATACTGTACATAAAATATCAAAAATTACGCCAAACATGTGTTATATATACTGTAAATAAACTATCAAAAACTACAGTAATTATATTTAATATACTGTACATAAAATGTCAAAAATTACTCCAAATGTACATTATATAGTGTAAATAATATATCCAAAATACAGTAAATATATATTACACACCCTATGTAAAATATCAAATATTACACCAAATATACATTATATAATTTACAAAAAATATCGGAAGGACACCAAATATATCCTATATACTGTACGTAAAATATCAAAAACTACAGTAAATATATTTCATATATTGTACATATAATATTAACTAAAAGTACACCAAATACATTTTATATACTGTAAATAAAATATCAAAAATTACAGTAAATATATATTACATACTATACATAAAATATCAAAAAGTACACCAAATATGTGTTATATATACTGTAAATAAACTATTAAAAACCACAGTAATTATATTCAATATACTGTACATAAAATATCAAAAATTACTCCAAATGTACATTATATGGTGTAAATAAAATATCCAAAATACAGTAAATATATATTACACACCCTATGTAAAATATCCAAATTTACACCAAATATATATTATATAATTTAAAAAAATATTGGAAGGTCACCAAATATATCTTATATACTGTATGTAAAATATCAAAAAGTACAGTAAATATATTACATATATTGTACATATAATATTAACTAAAAGTACACCAAATACATTTTATATACTGTAAATAAAATATCAAAAATTACAGTAAATATATATTACATACTGTACATAAAATATCAAAAAGTACACCAAATATGTGTTATATATACTGTAAACTATCAAAAACTACAGTAATTATATTAAATATACTGTACATAAAATTTCAAAAATCACACCAAATGTATATTATATACCGTAAATAAAATATCAAAAAGGACAGTGAATATATATGACACACACTATGTAAAATATCAAAAACTACACCAAGTATATATTTTATAATTTACAATAATTATCAAAGGACAACAAATATATCTCATATACTGTACATAAAATATCAAAAAGTACAGTAAATATATTTCATATATTGTACATATAATATTAACTAAAAGTACACCAAATACATTTTATATACTGTAAATAAAATATCAAAAAGTACAGTAAATATATATTACATACTGTACATAAAATATCAAAAATTACACCAAACATGTGTTATATATACTGTAAATAAACTATCAAAAACTACAGTAATTATATTTAATATACTGTACATAAAATGTCAAAAATTACTCCAAATGTACATTATATAGTGTAAATAATATATCCAAAATACAGTAAATATATATTACACACCCTATGTAAAATATCAAATATTACACCAAATATACATTATATAATTTACAAAAAATATCGGAAGGACACCAAATATATCCTATATACTGTACGTAAAATATCAAAAACTACAGTAAATATATTTCATATATTGCACATATAATATTAACTAAAAGTACACCAGATACATTTTATATACTGTAAATAAAATATCAAAAATTACAGTAAATATATATTACATACTATACATAAAATATCAAAAAGTACACCAAATATGTGTTATATATACTGTAAATAAACTATTAAAAACTACAGTAATTATATTCAATATACTGTACATAAAATATCAAAAATTACTCCAAATGTACATTATATGGTGTAAATAAATTATCCAAAATACATTAAATATATATTACACACCCTTTGTAAAATATCCAAATTTACACCAAATATATATTATATAATTTACAAAAAATATCGGAAGGTCACCAAATATATCTTATATACTGTATGTAAAATATCAAAAAGTACAGTAAATATATTACATATATTGTACATATAATATTAACTAAAAGTACACCAAATACATTTTATATACTGTAAATAAAATATCAAAAATTACAGTAAATATATATTACATACTATACATAAAATATCAAAAAGTACACCAAATATGTGTTATATATACTGTAAACTATCATAAACTACAGTAATTATATTTAGTATACTGTACATAAAATTTAAAAATCACACCAAATGTATATTATATACGGTAAATAAAATATCAAAAAGGACAGTGAATATATATGACACACACTATGTAAAATATCAAAAACTACACCAAGTATATATTTTATAATTTACAATAAATATCAAAGGACAACAAATATATCTCATATACTGTACATAAAATATCAAAAAGTACAGTAAATATATTTCATATATTGTACATATAATATTAACTAAAAGTACACCAAATACATTTTATATACTGTAAATAAAATATCAAAAAGTACAGTAAATATATATTACATACTGTACATAAAATATCAAAAATTACACCAAACATGTGTTATATATACTGTAAATAAACTATCAAAATCTACAGCAATTATATTTAATATACTGTACATAAAATGTCAAAAATTACTCCAAATGTACATTATATAGTGTAAATAATATATCCAAAATACAGTAAATATATATTACACACCCTATGTAAAATATCAAATATTACACCAAATATACATTATATAATTTACAAAAAATATCGGAAGGACACCAAATATATCCTATAAACTGTACGTAAAATATCAAAAACTACAGTAAATATATTTCATATATTGTACATATAACATTAACTAAAAGTACACCAAATACATTTTATATACTGTAAATAAAATATCAAAAATTACAGTAAATATATATTACATACTATACATAAAATATCAAAAAGTACACCAAATATGTGTTATATATACTGTAAATAAACTATTAAAAACTACAGTAATTATATTCAATATACTGTGCATATAATATCAAAAATTACTCCAAATGTACATTATATGGTGTAAATAAAATATCCAAAATACAGTAAATATATATTACACACCCTATGTAAAATATCCAAATTTACACCAAATATATATTATATAATTTACAAAAAATATCGGAAGGTCACCAAATATATCTTATATACTGTATGTAAAATATCAAAAAGTACAGTAAATATATTACATATATTGTACATATAATATTAACTAAAAGTACACCAAATACATTTTATATACTGTAAATAAAATATCAAAAATTACAGTAAATATATATTACATACTGTACATAAAATATCAAAAAGTACACCAAATATGTGTTATATATACTGTAAACTATCAAAAACTACAGTAATTATATTTAATATACTGTACATAAAATTTCAAAAATCACACCAAATGTATATTATATACCGTAAATAAAATATCAAAAAGGACAGTGAATATATATGACACACACTATGTAAAATATCAAAAACTACACCAAGTATATATTTTATAATTTACAATAAATATCAAAGGACAACAAATATATCTCATATACTGTACATAAAATATCAAAAAGTACAGTAAATATATTTCATATATTGTACATATAATATTAACTAAAAGTACACCAAATACATTTTATATACTGTAAATAAAATATCAAAAAGTACAGTAAATATATATTACATACTGTACATAAAATATCAAAAATTACACCAAACATGTGTTATATATACTGTAAATAAACTATCAAAATCTACAGCAATTATATTTAATATACTGTACATAAAATGTCAAAAATTACTCCAAATGTACATTATATAGTGTAAATAATATATCCAAAATACAGTAAATATATATTACACACCCTATGTAAAATATCAAATATTACACCAAATATACATTATATAATTTACAAAAAATATCGGAAGGACACCAAATATATCCTATATACTGTACGTAAAATATCAAAAACTACAGTAAATATATTTCATATATTGTACATATAATATTAACTAAAAGTACACCAAATACATTTTATATACTGTAAATAAAATATCAAAAATTACAGTAAATATATATTACATACTATACATAAAATATCAAAAAGTACACCAAATATGTGTTATATATACTGTAAATAAACTATTAAAAACTACAGTAATTATATTCAATATACTGTACATAAAATATCAAAAATTACTCCAAATGTACATTATATGGTGTAAATAAAATATCCAAAATACAGTAAATATATATTACACACCCTATGTAAAATATACAAATTTACACCAAATATATATTATATAATTTACAAAAAATATTGGAAGGTCACCAAATATATCTTATATACTGTATGTAAAATATCAAAAAGTACAGTAAATATATTACATATATTGTACATATAATATTAACTAAAAGTACACCAAATACATTTTATATACTGTAAATCAAATATCAAAAATTACAGTAAATATATATTACATACTGTACATAAAATATCAAAAAGTACACCAAATATGTGTTATATATACTGTAAACTATCAAAAACTACAGTAATTATATTAAATATACTGTACATAAAATTTCAAAAATCACACCAAATGTATATTATATACCGTAAATAAAATATCAAAAAGGACAGTGAATATATATGACACACACTATGTAAAATATCAAAAACTACACCAAGTATATATTTTATAATTTACAATGAATATCAAAGGACAACAAATATATCTCATATACTGTACATAAAATATCAAAAAGTACAGTAAATATATTTCATATATTGTACATATAATATTAACTAAAAGTACACCAAATACATTTTATATACTGTAAATAAAATATCAAAAATTACAGTAAATATATATTACATACTGTACATAAAATATCAAAAATTACACCAAACATGTGTTATATATACTGTAAATAAACTATCAAAAACTACAGTAATTATATTTAATATACTGTACATAAAATGTCAAAAATTACTCCAAATGTACATTATATAGTGTAAATAATATATCCAAAATACAGTAAATATATATTACACACCCTATGTAAAATATCAAATATTACACCAAATATACATTGTATAATTTACAAAAAATATCGGAAGGACACCAAATATATCCTATATACTGTACATAAAATATCAAAAACTACAGTAAATATATTTCATATATTGTACATATAACATTAACTAAAAGTACACCAAATACATTTTATATACTGTAAATAAAATATCAAAAATTACAGTAAATATATATTTCATACTATACATAAAATATCAAAAAGTACACCAAATATGTGTTATATATACTGTAAATAAACTATTAAAAACTACAGTAATTATATTCAATATACTGTATATAAAATATCAAAAATTACTCCAAATGTACATTATATGGTGTAAATAAAATATCCAAAATACAGTAAATATATATTACACACCCTATGTAAAATATCCAAATTTACACCAAATATATATTATATAATTTACAAAAAATATCGGAAGGTCACCAAATATATCTTATATACTGTATGTAAAATATCAAAAAGTACAGTAAATATATTACATATATTGTACATATAATATTAACTAAAAGTACACCAAATACATTTTATATACTGTAAATAAAATATCAAAAATTTCAGTAAGTATATATTACATAATGTACATAAAATATCAAAAAGTACACCAAATATGTGTTATATATACTGTAAACTATCAAAAACTACAGTAATTATATTTAATATACTTTACATAAAATTTCAAAAATCACACCAAATGTATATTATATACCGTAAATAAAATATCAAAAAGGACAGTGAATATATATGACACACACTATGTAAAATATCAAAAACTACACCAAGTATATATTTTATAATTTACAATAAACATCAAAGGACACCAAATATATCTCATATACTGTACATAAAATATCAAAAAGTACAGTAAATATATTTCATATATTGTACATATAATATTAACTAAAAGTACACCAAATACATTTTATATACTGTAAATAAAATATCAAAAATACAGTAAATATATATTACATACTGTACATAAAATATCAAAAATTACACCAAACATGTGTTATATATACTGTAAATAAACTATCAAAAACTACAGTAATTATATTTAATATACTGTACATAAAATGTCAAAAATTACTCCAAATGTACATTATATAGTGTAAATAATATATCCAAAATACAGTAAATATATATTACACACCCTATGTAAAATATCAAATATTACACCAAATATACATTATACAATTTACAAAAAATATCGGAAGGACACCAAATATATCCTATATACTGTACGTAAAATATCAAAAACTACAGTAAATATATTTCATATATTGTACATATAATATTAACTAAAAGTACACCAAATACATTTTATATACTGTAAATAAAATATCAAAAATTACAGTAAATATATATTACATACTATACATAAAATATCAAAAAGTACACCAAATATGTGTTATATATACTGTAAATTATCTATTAAAAACTACAGTAATTATATTCAATATACTGTACATAAAATATCAAAAATTACTCCAAATGTACATTATATGGTGTAAATAAAATATCCAAAATACAGTAAATATATATTACACACCCTATGTAAAATATCCAAATTTACACCAAATATATATTATATAATTTACAAAAAATATCGGAAGGGCACCAAATATATCTTATATACTGTATGTAAAATATCAAAAAGTACAGTAAATATATTACATATATTGTACATATAATATTAACTAAAAGTACACCAAATACATTTTATATACTGTAAATAAAATATCAAAAATTACAGTAAATATATATTACATACTGTACATAAAATATCAAAAAGTACACCAAATATGTGTTATATATACTGTAAACTATCAAAAACTACAGTAATTATATTTAATATACTGTACATAAAATTTCAAAAATCACACCAAATGTATATTATATACCGTAAATAAAATATCAAAAAGGACAGTGAATATATATGACACACACTATGTACAATATCAAAAACTACACCAAGTATATATTTTATAATTTACAATAAATATCAAAGGACACCAAATATATCTCATATACTGTACATAAAATATCAAAAAGTACAGTAAATATATTTCATATATTGTACATATAATATTAACTAAAAGTACACCAAATACATTTTATATACTGTAAATAAAATATCAAAAATTACAGTAAATATATATTACATACAATACATAAAATATCAAAAAGTACACCAAATATTTGTTATATATACTGTAAATAAACTATTAAAAACTACAGTAATTATATTCAATATACTGTACATACAATATCAAAAATTACTCCAAATGTACATTATATGGTGTAAATAAAATATCCAAAATACAGTAAATATATATTACACACCCTATGTAAAATATCCAAATTTACACCAAATATATATTATATAATTTACAAAAAATATCGGAAGGTCACCAAATATATCTTATATAATGTATGTAAAATATCAAAAAGTACAGTAAATATATTACATATATTGTACATATAATATTAACTAAAAGTACACCAAATACATTTTATATACTGTAAATAAAATATCAAAAATTACAGTAAATATATATTACATACTGTACATAAAATATCAAAAAGTACACCAAATATGTGTTATATATACTGTAAACTATCAAAAACTACAGTAATTATATTTAATATACTGTACATAAAATTCCAAAAATCACACCAAATGTATATTATATACCGTAAATAAAATATCAAAAAGGACAGTGAATATATATGACACACACTATGTAAAATATCAAAAACTACACCAAGTATATATTTTATAATTTACAATAAATATCAAAGGACACCAAATATATCTCATATACTGTACATAAAATATCAACAAGTACAGTAAATATATTTCATATATTGTACATATAATATTAACTAAAAGTACACCAAATACATTTTATATACTGTAAATAAAATATCAAAAAGTACAGTAAATATATATTACATACTGTACATAAAATATCAAAAATTACACCAAACATGTGTTATATATACTGTAAATAAACTATCAAAAACTACAGTAATTATATTTAATATACTGTACATAAAATGTCAAAAATTACTCCAAATGTACATTATGTATTGTAAATAATATATCCAAAATACAGTAAATATGTATTACACACCCTATGTAAAATATCAAATATTACACCAAATATACATTATATAATTTACAAAAAATATCGGAAGGACACCAAATATATCCTATATACTGTACGTAAAATATGAAAGCTACAGTAAATATATTTCATATATTGTACATATAATATTAACTAAAAGTACACCAAATACATTTTATATACTGTAAATAAAATATCAAAAATTACAGTAAATATATATTACATACTATACATAAAATATCAAAAAGTACACCAAATATGTGTTATATATACTGTAAATAAACTATTAAAAACTACAGTAATTATATTCAATATACTGTATATAAAATATCAAAAATTACTCCAAATGTACATTATATGGTGTAAATAAAATATCCAAAATACAGTAAATATATATTACACACCCTATGTAAAATATCCAAATTTACACCAAATATATATTATATAATTTACAAAAAATATCGGAAGGGCACCAAATATATCTTATATACTGTATGTAAAATATCAAAAAGTACAGTAAATATATTACATATATTGTACATATAATATTAACTAAAAGTACACCAAATACATTTTATATACTGTAAATAAAATATCAAAAATTACAGTAAATATATATTACATACTGTACATAAAATATCAAAAAGTACACCAAATATGTGTTATATATACTGTAAACTATCAAAAACTACAGTAATTATATTTAATATACTGTACATAAAATTTCAAAAATCACACCAAATGTATATTATATACCGTAAATAAAATATCAAAAAGGACAGTGAATATATATGACACACACTATGTAAAATATCAAAAACTACACCAAGTATATATTTTATAATTTACAATAAATATCAAAGGACACCAAATATATCTCATATACTGTACATAAAATATCAAAAAGTACAGTAAATATATTTCATATATTGTACATATAATATTAACTAAAAGTACACCAAATACATTTTATATACTGTAAATAAAATATCAAAAATTACAGTAAATATATATTACATACTATACATAAAATATCAAAAAGTACACCAAATATGTGTTATATATACTGTAAATAAACTATTAAAACTACAGTAATTATATTCAATATACTGTACATACAATATCAAAAATTACTCCAAATGTACATTTTATGGTGTAAATAAAATATCCAAAATACAGTAAATATATATTACACACCCTATGTAAAATATCCAAATTTACACCAAATATATATTATATAATTTACAAAAAATATCGGAAGGTCACCAAATATATCTTATATACTGTATGTAAAATATCAAAAAGTACAGTAAATATATTACATATATTGTACATATAATATTAACTAAAAGTACACCAAATACATTTTATATACTGTAAATAAAATATCAAAAATTACAGTAAATATATATTACATACTGTACATAAAATATCAAAAAGTACACCAAATATGTGTTATATATACTGTAAACTATCAAAAACTACAGTAATTATATTTAATATACTGTACATAAAATTTCAAAAATCACACCAAATGTATATTATATACCGTAAATAAAATATCAAAAAGGACAGTGAATATATATGACACACACTATGTAAAATATCAAAAACTACACCAAGTATATATTTTATAATTTACAATAAATATCAAAGGACACCAAATATATCTCATATACTGTACATAAAATATCAACAAGTACAGTAAATATATTTCATATATTGTACATATAATATTAACTAAAAGTACACCAAATACATTTTATGTACTGTAAATAAAATATCAAAAAGTACAGAAAATATATATTACATTCTGTACATAAAATATCAAAAATTACACCAAACATGTGTTATATATACTGTAAATAAACTATCAAAAACTACAGTAATTATATTTAATATACTGTACATAAAATGTCAAAAATTACTCCAAATGTACATTATATAGTGTGAATAATATATCCAAAATACAGTAAATATATATTACACACCCTATGTAAAATATCAAATATTACACCAAATATACATTTTATAATTTACAAAAAATATCGGAAGGACACCAAATATATCCTATATACTGTACGTAAAATATCAAAAACTACAGTAAATATATTTCATATATTGTACATATAATATTAACTGAAAGTACACCAAATACATTTTATATACTGTAAATAAAATATCAAAAATTACAGTAAATATATATTACATACTATACATAAAATATCAAAAAGTACACCAAATATGTGTTATATATACTGTAAATTAACTATTAAAAACTACAGTAATTATATTCAATATACTGTACATAAAATATCAAAAATTACTCCAAATGTACATTATATGGTGTAAATAAAATATCCAAAATACAGTAAATATATATTACACACCCTATGTAAAATATCCAAATTTACACCAAATATATATTATATAATTTACAAAAAATATCGAAAGGTCACCAAATATATCTTATATACTGTATGTAAAATTACAAAAAGTACAGTAAATATATTACATATATTGTACATATAATATTAACTAAAAATACACCAAATACATTTTATATACTGTAAATAAAATATCAAAAATTACAGTAAATATATATTACATACTGTACATAAAATATCAAAAAGTACATCAAATATGTGTTATATATACTGTAAACTATCAAAAACTACAGTAATTATATTTAATATACTGTACATAAAATTTCAAAAATCACACCAAATGTATATTATATACCGTAAATAAAATATCAAAAAGGACAGTGAATATATATGACACACACTATGTAAAATATCAAAAACTACACCAAGTATATATTTTATAATTTACAATAAATATCAAAGGACACCAAATATATCTCATATACTGTACATAAAATATCAAAAAGTACAGTAAATATATTTCATATATTGTACATATAATATTAACTAAAAGTACACCAAATACATTTTATATACTGTAAATAAAATATCAAAAATTACAGTAAATATATATTACATACTATACATAAAATATCAAAAAGTACACCAAATATGTGTTATATATACTGTAAATAAACTATTAAAAACTACAGTAATTATATTCAATATACTGTACATACAATATCAAAAATTACTCCAAATGTACATTATATGGTGTAAATAAATTATCCAAAATACAGTAAATATATATTACACACCCTATGTAAAATATCCAAATTTACACCAATTATACATTATATAATTTACAAAAAATATCAGAAGGACACCAAATATATCCTATATACTGTACGTAAAATATCAAAAACTACAGTAAATATATTTCATATATTGTACATATAATATTAACTAAAAGTACACCAAATACATTTTATATACTGTAAATAAAATATCAAAAATTACAGTAAATATATATTACATACTGTACATAAAATATCAAAAAGTACACCAAATATGTGTTATATATACTGTAAACTATCAAAAACTACAGTAATTATATTTAATATACTGTACATAAAATTCCAAAAATCACACCAAATGTATATTATATACCGTAAATAAAATATCAAAAAGGACAGTGAATATATATGACACACACTATGTAAAATATCAAAAACTACACCAAGTATATATTTTATAATTTACAATAAATATCAAAGGACACCAAATATATCTCATATACAGTACATAAAATATCAAAAAGTACAGTAAATATATTTCATATATTGTACATATAATATTAACTAAAAGTACACCAAATACATTTTATATACTGCAAATAAAATATCAAAAAGTACAGCAAATATACATTACATACTGTACATAAAATATCAAAAATTACACCAAACATGTGTTATATATACTGTAAATAAACTATCAAAAACTACAGTAATTATATTTAATATACTGTACATAAAATGTCAAAAATTACTCCAAATGTACATTATATAGTGTAAATAATATATCCAAAATACAGTAAATATATATTACACACCCTATGTAAAATATCAAATATTACACCAAATATACATTATATAATTTACAAAAAATATCGGAAGGACACCAAATATATCCTATATACTGTACGTAAAATATCAAAAACTACAGTAAATATATTTCATATATTGTACATATAATATTAACTAAAAGTACACCAAATACATTTTATATACTGTAAACAAAATATCAAAAATTACAGTAAATATAAATTACATACTGTACATAAAATATCAAAAATTACACCAAACATGTGTTATATCTACTGTAAATAAACTATCAAAAACTACAGTAATTATATTTAATATACTGTACATAAAATGTCAAAAATTACTCCAAATGTACATTATATAGTGTAAATAATATATCCAAAATACAGTAAATATATATTACACACCCTATGTAAAATATCAAATATTACACCAAATATACATTATATAATTTACAAAAAATATCGGAAGGACACCAAATATATCCTATATACTGTACGTAAAATATCAAAAAGTACAGTAAATATATTACATATATTGTACATATAATATTAACTGAAAGTGCACCAAATACATTTTATATACTGTAAATAAAATATCAAAAATTACAGTAAATATATATTACATACTGTACATAAAATATCAAAAAGTACACCAAATATGTGTTATATATACTGTAAATAAACTATTAAAAACTACAGTAATTATATTCAATATACTGTACATAAAATATCAAAAATTACTCCAAATGTACATTATATGGTGTAAATAAAATATCCAAAATACAGTAAATATATATTACACACCCTATGTAAAATATCCAAATTTACACCTAATATATATTATATCATTTACAAAAAATATCGGAAGGGCACCAAATATATCTTATATACTGTATGTAAAATATCAAAAAGTACAGTAAATATATTACACATATTGTACATATAATATTAACTAAAAGTACACCAAATACATTTTATATACTGTAAATAAAATATCAAAAATTACAGTAAATATATATTACATACTGTACATAAAATATCAAAAAGTACACCAAATATGTGTTATATATACTGTAAACTATCAAAAACTACAGTAATTATATTTAATATACTGTACATAAAATTTCAAAAATCACACCAAATGTATATTATATATCGTAAATAAAATATCAAAAAGGACAGTGAATATATATGACACACACTATGTAAAATATCAAAAACTACACCAAGTATATATTTTATAATTTACAATAAATATCAAAGGGCACCAAATATATCTCATATACTGTACATAAAATATCAAAAAGTACAGTAAATATATTTCATATATTGTACATATAATATTAACTAAAAGTACACCAAATACATTTTATATACTGTAAATAAAATGTCAAAAATTACAGTAAATATATATTACATACTATACATAAAATATCAAAAAGTACACCAAATATGTGTTATATATACTGTAAATAAACTATTAAAAAATACAGTAATTATATTCAATATACTGTACATAAAATATCAAAAATTACTCCAAATGTACATTATATGGTGTAAATAAAATATCCAAAATACAGTAAATATATATTACACACCCTATGTAAAATATCCAAATTTACACCAAATATATATTATATAATTTACAAAAAATATCGGAAGGTCACCAAATATATCTTATATACTGTATGTAAAATATCAAAAAGTACAGTAAATATATTACATATATTGTACATATAATCTTAACTAAAAGTACACCAAATACATTTTATATTGTAAATAAAATATCAAAAATTACAGTAAATATATATTACATACTGTACATAAAATATCAAAAAGTACACCAAATATGTGTTATATATACAGTAAACTATAAAAAATACAGTAATTATATTTAATATACTGTACATAAAATTTCAAAAATCACACCAAATGTATATTATATACCGTAAATAAAATATCAAAAAGGACAGTGAATATATATGACACACACTATGTAAAATATCAAAAACTACACCAAGTATATATTTTATAATTTACAATAAATATCAAAGGACACCAAATATATCTCATATACTCTACATAAAATATCAACAAGTACAGTAAATATATTTCATATATTGTACATGTAATATTAACTAAAAGTACACCAAATACATTTTATATACTGTAAATAAAATATCAAAAAGTACAGTAAATATATATTACATACTGTACATAAAATATCAAAAATTACACCAAACATGTGTTATATATACTGTAAATAAACTATTAAAAACTACAGTAATTATATTCAATGTACTGTACATAAAATATCAAAAATTACTCCAAATGTACATTATATGGTGTAAATAAAATATCCAAAATACAGTAAATATATATTACACACCCTATGTAAAATATCCAAATTTACACCAAATATATATTCTATAATTTACAAAAAATATCGGAAGGTCACCAAATATATCTTATATACTGTATGTAAAATATCAAAAAGTACAGTAAATATATTACATATATTGTACATATAATATTAACTAAAAGTACACCAAATACATTTTATATACTGTAAATAAAATATCAAAAATTACAGTAAATATATATTACATACTGTACATAAAATATCAAAAAGTACACCAAATATGTGTTATATATACTGTAAACTATCAAAAACTACAGTAATTATATTTAATATACTGTACATAAAATTTCAAAAATCACACCAAATGTATATTATATACCGTAAATAAAATATCAAAAAGGACAGTGAATATATATGACACACACTATGTAAAATATCAAAAACTACACCAAGTATATATTTTATAATTTACAATAAATATCAAAGGACACCAAATATATCTCATATACTGTATGTAAAATATCAAAAAGTACAGTAAATATATTACATATATTGTACATATAATATTTACTAAAAGTACACCAAATACATTTTATATACTGTAAATAAAATATCAAAAAGTACAGTAAATATATATTACATAGTGTACATCAAATATCAAAAATTACACCAAACATGTGTTATATATACTGTAAATAAACTATCAAAAACTACAGTAATTATATTTAATATACTGTACATAAAATGTCAAAAATTACTCCAAATGTACATTATATAGTGTAAATAATATATCCAAAATACAGTAAATATATATTACACACCCTATGTAAAATATCAAATATTACACCAAATATACATTTTATAATTTACAAAAAATATCGGAAGGACACCAAATATATCCTATATACTGTACGTAAAATATCAAAAACTACAGTAAATATATTTCATATATTGTACATATAATATTAACTAAAAGTACACCAAATACATTTTATATACTGTAAATAAAATATCAAAAATTACAGTAAATATATATTACATACTATACATAAAATATCAAAAAGTACACCAAATATGTGTTATATATACTGTAAATAAACTATTAAAAACTACAGTAATTATATTCAATATACTGTACATAAAATATCAAAAATTACTCCAAATGTACTTTATATGGTGTAAATAAAATATCCAAAATACAGTAAATATATATTACACACCCTATGTAAAATATCCAAATTTACACCAAATATATATTATATAATTTACAAATATATCGGAAGGTCACCAAATATATCTTATATACTGTATGTAAAATATCAAAAAGTACAGTAAATATATTACATATATTGTACATATAATATTAACTAAAAGTACACCAAATTCATTATATATACCGTAAATAAAATATCAAAAATTACAGTAAATATATATTACATACTGTATATAAAATATCAAAAATTACACCAAACATGTGTTATATATACTGTAAATAAACTATCAAAAACTACAGTAATTATATTTAATATACTGTACATAAAATGTCAAAAATTACTCCAAATGTACATTATATAGTGTAAATAATATATCCAAAATACAGTAAATATACATTACACACCCTATGTAAAATATCAAATATTACACCAAATATACATTATATAATTTTCAAAAAATATCGGAAGGACACCAAATATATCCTATGTACTGTACGTAAAATATCAAAAACTACAGTAAATATATTTCATATATTGTACATATAATATTAACTAAAAGTACACCAAATACATTATATATACTGTAAATAAAATATCAAAAATTACAGTAAATATATATTACATACTATACATAAAATATCAAAAAGTACAGCAAATATGTGTTATATATACTGTAAATAAACTATTAAAAACTACAGTAATTATATTCAATATACTGTACATAAAATATCAAAAATTACTCCAAATGTACATTATATGGTGTAAATAAAATATCCAAGATACAGTAAATATATATTACACACCCTATGTAAAATATCCAAATTTACACCAAATATATATTATATAATTTACAAAAAATATCGGAAGGTCACCAAATATATCTTATATACTGTATGTAAAATATCAAAAAGTACTGTAAATATATTACATATATTGTACATATAATATTAACTAAAAGTACACCAAATACATTTTACATACTGTAAATAAAATACCAAAATTACAGTAAATATATATTACATACTGTACATAAAATATCAAAAAGTACACCAAATATGTGTTATATATACTGTAAATAAACTATTAAAAACTACAGTAATTATATTTAATATACTGTACATAAAATGTCAAAAATTACTCCAAATGTACATTATATAGTGTAAATAATATATCCAAAATACAGTAAATATATATTACACACCCTATGTAAAATATCAAATATTACACCAAATATACATTATATAATTTACAAAAAATATCGGAAGGACACCAAATATATCCTATATACTGTACGTAAAATATCAAAAAGTACAGTAAATATATTACATATATTGTACATATAATATTAACTGAAAGTGCACCAAATACATTTTATATACTGTAAATAAAATATCAAAAATTACAGTAAATATATATTACATACTGTACATAAAATATCAAAAAGTACACCAAATATGTGTTATATATACTGTAAATAAACTATTAAAAACTACAGTAATTATATTCAATATACTGTACATAAAATATCAAAAATTACTCCAAATGTACATTATATGGTGTAAATAAAATATCCAAAATACAGTAAATATATATTACACACCCTATGTAAAATATCCAAATTTACACCAAATATATATTATATAATTTACAAAAAATATCGGAAGGTCACCAAATATATCTTATATACTGTATGTAAAATATCAAAAAGTACAGTAAATATATTACATATATTGTACATATAATATTAACTAAAAGTACACCAAATACATTTTATACACTGTAAATAAAATACGAAAAATTTCAGTAAATATATATTACATACTGTACATAAAATATCAAAAAGTACACCAAATATGTGTTATATATACTGTAAACTATCAAAAACTACAGTAATTATATTTAATATACTGTACATAAAATTTCAAAAATCACACCAAATGTATATTATATACCGTAAATAAAATATCAAAAAGGACAGTGAATATATATGACACACACTATGTAAAATATCAAAAACTACACCAAGTATATATTTTATAATTTACAATAAATATCAAAGGACACCAAATATATCTCATATACTGTACATAAAATATCAAAAAGTACAGTAAATATATTTCATATATTGTACATATAATATTAACTAAAAGTACACCAAATACATTTTATATACTGTAAATAAAATATCAAAAAGTACAGTAAATATATATTACATACTGTACATAAAATATCAAAAATTACACCAAACATGTGTTATATATACTGTAAATAAACTATCAAAAACTACAGTAATAATATTTAATATACTGTACATAAAATGTCAAAAATTACTCCAAATGTACATTATATAGTGTAAATAATATATCCAAAATACAGTAAATATATATTACACACCCTATGTAAAATATCAAATATTACACCAAATATACATTATATAATTTACAAAAAATATCGGAAGGACACCAAATATATCCTATATACTGTACGTAAAATATCAAAAACTACAGTAAATATATTTCATATATTGTACATATAATATTAACTAAAAGTACACCAAATACATTTTATATACTGTAAATAAAATATCAAAAATTACAGTAAATATATATTACATACTATACATAAAATATCAAAAAGTACACCAAATATGTGTTATATATACTGTAAATTAACTATTAAAAACTACAGTAATTATATTCAATATACTGTACATAAAATATCAAAAATTACTCCAAATGTATATTATATGGTGTAAATAAAATATCCAAAATACAGTAAATATATATTACACACCCTATGTAAAATATCCAAATTTACACCAAATATATATTATATAATTTACAAAAAATATCGGAATGTCACCAAATATATCTTATATACTGTATGTAAAATTACAAAATGTACAGTAAATATATTACATATATTGTACATATAATATTAACTAAAAATACACCAAATACATTTTATATACTGTAAATAAAATATCAAAAATTACAGTAAGTATATATTACATACTGTACATAAAATATCAAAAAGTACATCAAATATGTGTTATCTATACTGTAAACTATCAAAAACTACAGTAATTATATTTAATATACTGTACATAAAATTTCAAAAATCACACCAAATGTATATTATATACCGTAAATAAAATATCAAAAAGGACAGTGAATATATATGACACACACTATGTAAAATATCAAAAACTACACCAAGTATATATTTTATAATTTACAATAAATATCAAAGGACACCAAATATATCTCATATACTGTACATAAAATATCAAAAAGTACAGTAAATATATTTCATATATTGTACATATAATATTAACTAAAAGTACACCAAATACATTTTATATACTGTAAATAAAATATCAAAAAGTACAGTAAATATATATTACATACTGTACATAAAATATCAAAAATTACACCAAACATGTGTTATATATACTTTAAATAAACTATCAAAAACTACAGTAATTATATTTAATATACTGTACATAAAATGTCAAAAATTACTCCAAATGTACATTATATAGTGTAAATAATATATCCAAAATACAGTAAATATATATTACACACCCTATGTAAAATATCAAATATTACACCAAATATACATTATATAATTTACAAAAAATATCGGAAGGACACCAAATATATCCTATATACTGTACGTAAAATATCAAAAACTACAGTAAATATATTTCGTATATTGTACATATAATATTAACTAAAAGTACACCAAACACATTTTATATACTGTAAATAAAATATCAAAAAGTACAGTAAATATACATTACATACTGTACATAAAATATCAAAAATTACACCAAACATGTGTTATATCTACTGTAAATAAACTATCAAAATCTACAGTAATTATATTTAATATACTGTACATAAAATGTCAAAAATTACTCCAAATGTACATTACATAGTGTAAATAATATATCCAAAATAAACTAAATATATATTACACACCCTATGTAAAATATCAAATATTACACCAAATATACATTATATAATTTACAAAAAATATCGGAAGGACACCAAATATATCCTATATACTGTACGTAAAATATCAAAAACTACAGTAAATATATTTCATATATTGTACATATAATATTAACTAAAAGTACACCAAATACATTTTATATACTGTAAATAAAATATCAAAAATTACAGTAAATATATATTACATACTATACATAAAATATCAAAAAGTACACCAAATATGTGTTATATATACTGTAAATAAACTATTAAAAACTACAGTAATTATATTCAATATACTGTACATAAAATATCAAAAATTACTCCAAATGTACATTATATGGTGTAAATAAAATATCCAAAATACAGTAAATATATATTACACACCCTATGTAAAATATCCAAATTTACACCAAATATATATTATATAATTTACAAAAAATATCGGAAGGTCACCAAATATATCTTATATACTGTATGTAAAATATCAAAAAGTACAGTAAATATATTACATATATTGTACATATAATATTAACTAAAAGTACACCAAATACATTTTATATACTGTAAATAAAATATCAAAAATTACAGTAAATATATATTACATACTGTACATAAAATATCAAAAAGTACACCAAATATGTGTTATATATACTGTAAACTATCAAAAACTACAGTAATTATATTTAATATACTGTACATAAAATTTCAAAAATCACACCAAATGTATATTATATACCGTAAATAAAATATCAAAAAGGACAGTGAATATATATGACACACACTATGTAAAATATCAAAAACTACACCAAGTATATATTTTATAATTTACAATAAATATCAAAGGACACCAAATATATCTCATATACTGTACATAAAATATCAAAAAGTACAGTAAATATATTTCATATATTGTACATATAATATTAACTAAAAGTACACCAAATACATTTTATATACTGTAAATAAAATATCAAAAAGTACAGTAAATATATATTACATACTGTACATAAAATATCAAAAATTACACCAAACATGTGTTATATATACTGTAAATAAACTATCAAAAACTACAGTAATTATATTTAATATACTGTACATAAAATGTCAAAAATTACTCCAAATGTATATTATATAGTGTAAATAATATATCCAAAATACAGTAAATATATATTACACACCCTATATAAAATATCAAATATTACACCAAATATACATTATATAATTTACAAAAAATATCGGAAGGACACCAAATATATCCTATATACTGTACGTAAAATATCAAAAACTACAGTAAATATATTTCATATATTGTACATATAATATTATCTAAAAGTACACCAAATACATTTTATATACTGTAAATAAAATATCAAAAATTACAGTAAATATATATTACATACTATACATAAAATATCAAAAAGTACACCAAATATGTGTTATATATACTGTAAATAAACTATTAAAAACTACAGTAATTATATTTAATATACTGTACATAAAATATCAAAAATTACTCCAAATGTACATTATATGGTGTAAATAAAATATCCAAAATACAGTAAATATATATTACACACCCTATGTAAAATATCCAAATTTACACCAAGTATATATTATATAATTTACAAAAAATATCGGAAGGTCACCAAATATATCTTATATACTGTATGTAAAATATCAAAAAGTACAGTAAATATATTACATATATTGTACATATAATATTAACTAAAAGTACACCAAATACATTTTATATACTGTAAATAAAATATCAAAAATTTCAGTAAATATATATTACATACTGTACATAAAATATCAAAAAGTACACCAAATATGTGTTATATATACTGTAAACTATCAAAAACTACAGTAATTATATTTAATATACTGTACATAAAATTTCAAAAACCACACCAAATATATATTATATACCGTAAATAAAATATCAAAAAGGACAGTGAATATATATGACACACACTATGTAAAATATCAAAAACTACACCAAGTATATATTTTATAATTTACAATAAATATCAAAGGACACCAAATATATCTCATATACTCTACATAAAATATCAAAAAGTACAGTAAGTATATTTCATATATTGTACATATAATATTAACTAAAAGTACACCAAATACATTTTATACACTGTAAATAAAATATCAAAAAGTACAGTAAATATATATTACATACTGTACATAAAATATCAAAAATTACACCAAACATGCGTTATATACACTGTAAATAAACTATCAAAAACTACAGTAATTATATTTAATATACTGTACATAAAATGTCAAAAATTACTCCAAATGTACATTATATAGTGTAAATAATATATCCAAAATACAGTAAATATATGTTACACACCCTATGTAAAATATCAAATATTACACCAAATATACATTATATAATTTACAAAAAATATCGGAAGGACACCAAATATATCCTATATACTGTACGTAAAATATCAAAAAGTACAGTAAATATATTTCATATATTGTACATATAATATTAACTAAAAGTACACCAAATACATTTTATATACTGTAAATAATATATCAAAAAGTACAGTAAATATAAATTACATACTGTACATAAAATATCAAAAATTACACCAAACATGTGTTATATATACTGTAAATAAACTATCAAAAACTACAGTAATTATATTTAATATACTGTACATAAAATGTCAAAAATTACCCCAAATGTACATTATATAGTGTAAATAATATATCCAAAATACAGTAAATATATATTACACACCCTATGTAAAATATCAAATATTACACCAAATATACATTATATAATTTACAAAAAATATCGGAAGGACACCAAATATATGCTATATACTGTACGTAAAATATCAAAAAGTACAGTAAATATATTTCATATATTGTACATATAATATTAACTAAAAGTACACCAAATACATTTTATATACTGTAAATAAAATATCAAAAATTACAGTAAATATATATTACATACTGTACATAAAATATCAAAAAGTACACCAAATATGTGTTATATATACTGTAAATAAACTATTAAAAACTACAGTAATTATATTCAATATACTGTACATAAAATATCAAAAATTACTCCAAATGTACATTATATGGTGTAAATAAAATATCCAAAATACAGTAAATATATATTACACACCCTATGTAAAATATCCAAATTTACACCAAATATATATTATATAATTTACAAAAAATATCGGAAGGTCACCAAATATATCTTATATACTGTATGTAAAATATCAAAAAGTACAGTAAATATATTACATATATTGTACATATAATATTAACTAAAAGTACACCAAATACATTTTATATACTGTAAATAAAATATCAAAAATTACAGTAAATATATATTACATACTGTACATAAAATATCAAAAAGTACACCAAATATGTGTTATATATACTGTAAACTATCAAAAACTACAGTAATTATATTTAATATACTGTACATAAAATTTCAAAAATCACACCAAATGTATATTATATACGGTAAATAAAATATGAAAAAGGACAGTGAATATATATGACACACACTATGTAAAATAACAAAAACTACACCAAGTATATATTTTATAATTTACAATAAATATCAAAGGACACCAAATATATCTCATATACTGTACATAAAATATCAAAAAGTACAGTAAATATATTTCATATATTGTACATGTAATAATAACTAAAAGTACACCAAATACATTTTATATACTGTAAATAAAATATCAAAAAGTACAGTAAATATATATTACATAGTGTACATAAAATATCAAAAATTACACCAAACATGTGTTATATATACTGTAAATAAACTATCAAAAACTACAGTAATTATATTTAATATACTGTACATAAAATGTCAAAAATTACTCCAAATGTACATTATATAGTGTAAATAATATATCCAAAATACAGTAAATATATATTACACACCCTATGTAAAATATCAAATATTACACCAAATATACATTATATAATTTACAAAAAATATCGGAAGGACACCAAATATATCCTATATACTGTACGTAAAATATCAAAAAGTACAGTAAATATATTTCATATATTGTACATATAATATTAACTAAAAGTACACCAAATACATTTTATATACTGTAAATAAAATATCAAAAATTACAGTAAATATATATTACATACTGTACATAAAATATCAAAAATTACACCAAACATGTGTTATATATACTGTAAATAAACTATCAAAAACTACAGTAATTATATTTAATATACTGTACATAAAATGTCAAAAATTACTCCAAATGTACATTATATAGTGTAAATAATATATCCAAAATACAGTAAATATATATTACACACCCTATGTAAAATATCAAATATTACACCAAATATACATTATATAATTTACATAAAATATCGGTAGGACACCAAATATATCCTATATACTATACGTAAAATATCAAAAAGTACAGTAAATATATTTCATATATTGTACATATAATATTAACTAAAAGTACACCAAATACATTTTATATACTGTAAATAAAATATCAAAAATTACAGTAAATATATATTACATACTGTACATAAAATATCAAAAAGTACACCAAATATGTGTTATATATACTGTAAATAAACTATTAAAAACTACAGTAATTATATTCAATATACTGTACATAAAATATCAAAAATTACTCCAAATGTACATTATATGGTGTAAATAAAATATCCAAAATACAGTAAATATATATTACACACCCTATGTAAAATATCCAAATTTACACCAAATATATATTATATAATTTACAAAAAATATCGGAAGGTCACCAAATATATCTTATATACTGTATGTAAAATATCAAAAAGTACAGTAAATATATTACATATATTGTACATATAATATTGACTAAAAGTACACCAAATACATTTTATATACTGTAAATAAAATATCAAAAATTTCAGTAAATATATATTACATACTGTACATAAAATATCAAAAAGTACACCAAATATGTGTTATATATACTGTAAACTATCAAAAACTACAGTAATTATATTTAATATACTGTACATAAAATTTCAAAAATCACACCAAATGTATATTATATACCGTAAATAAAATATCAAAAAGGACAGTGAATATATATGACACAAACTATGTAAAATATCAAAAACTACACCAAGTATATATTTTATAATTTACAATAAATATCAAAGGACACCAAATATATCTCATATACTGTACATAAAATATCAAAAAGTACAGTAAATATATTTCATATATTGTACGTATAATATTAACTAAAAGTACACCAAATACATTTTATATACTGTAAATAAAATATCAAAAAGTACAGTAAATATATATTACATACTGTACATAAAATATCAAAAATTACACCAAACATGTGTTATATATACTGTTAATAAACTATCAAAAACTACAGTAATTATATTTAATATACTGTACATAAAATGTCAAAAATTACTCCAAATGTACATTATATAGTGTAAATAATATATCCAAAATACAGTAAATATATATTACACACCCTATGTAAAATATCAAATATTACACCAAATATACATTATATAATTTACAAAAAATATCGGAAGGACACCAAATATATCCTATATACTGTACGTAAAATATCAAAAACTACAGTAAATATATTTCATATATTGTACATATAATATTAACTAAAAGTACACCAAACACATTTTATATACTGTAAATAAAATATCAAAAAGTACAGTAAATATACATTACATACTGTACATAAAATATCAAAAATTACACCAAACATGTGTTATATCTACTGTAAATAAACTATCAAAATCTACAGTAATTATATTTAATATACTGTACATAAAATGTCAAAAATTACTCCAAATGTACATTACATAGTGTAAATAATATATCCAAAATACACTAAATATATATTACACACCCTATGTAAAATATCAAATATTACACCAAATATACATTATATAATTTACAAAAAATATCGGAAGGACACCAAATATATCCTATATACTGTACGTAAAATATCAAAAACTACAGTAAATATATTTCATATATTGTACATATAATATTAACTAAAAGTACACCAAATACATTTTATATACTGTAAATAAAATATCAAAAATTACAGTAAATATATATTACATACTATACATTAAATATCAAAAAGTACACCAAATATGTGTTATATATACTGTAAATAAACTATTAAAAACTACAGTAATTATGTTCAATATACTGTACATAAAATATCAAAAATTACTCCAAATGTACATTATATGGTGTAAATAAAATATCCAAAATACAGTAAATATATATTACACACCCTATGTAAAATATCCAAATTTACACCAAATATATATTATATAATTTACAAAAAATATCGGAAGGTCACCAAATATATCTTATATACTTTATGTAAAATATCAAAAAGTACAGTAAATATATTACATATATTGTACATATAATATTAACTAAAAGTACACCAAATACATTTTATATACTGTAAATAAAATATCAAAAATTACAGTAAATATATATTACATACTGTACATAAAATATCAAAAAGTACACCAAATATGTGTTATATATACTGTAAACTATCAAAAACTACAGTAATTATATTTAATATACTGTACATAAAATTTCAAAAATCACACCAAATGTATATTATATACCGTAAATAAAATATCAAAAAGGACAGTGAATATATATGACACACACTATGTAAAATATCAAAAACTACACCAAGTATATATTTTATAATTTACAATAAATATCAAAGGACACCAAATATATCTCATATACTCTACATAAAATATCAAAAAGTACAGTAAATATATTTCATATATTGTACATATAATAATAACTAAAAGTACACCAAATACATTTTATATACTGTAAATAAAATATCAAAAAGTACAGTAAATATATATTACATACTGTACATAAACTATCAAAAATTACACCAAACATGTGTTATATATACTGTAAATAAACTATCAAAAACTACAGTAATTATATTTAATATACTGTACATAAAATGTCAAAAATTACTCCAAATGTACATTATATAGTGTAAATAATATATCCAAAATAGAGTAAATATATATTACACACCCTATGTAAAATATCAAATATTACACCAAATATACATTATATAATTTACAAAAAATATCGGAAGGACACCAAATATATCCTATATACTGTACGTAAAATATCAAAAACTACAGTAAATATATTTCATATATTGTACATATAACATTAACTAAAAGTACACCAAATACATTTTATATACTGTAAATAAAATATCAAAAATTACAGTAAATATATATTACATACTGTACATAAAATATCAAAAAGTACACCAAATATGTGTTATATATACTGTAAATAAACTATTAAAAACTACAGTAATTATATTCAATATGCTGTACATAAAATATCAAAAATTACTCCGAATGTACATTATATGGTGTAAATAAAATACCCAAAATACAGTAAATATATATTACACACCCTATGTAAAATATCCAAATTTACACCAAATATATATTATATAATTTACAAAAAATATCGGAAGGGCACCAAATATATCTTATATACTGTATGTAAAATATCAAAAAGTACAGTAAATATATTACATATATTTTACATATAATATTAACTAAAAGTACACCAAGTACATTTTATATACTGTAAATAAAATATCAAAAATTACAGTAAATATATATTACATACTGTACATAAAATATCAAAAAGTACACCAAATATGTGTTATATATACTGTAAACTATCAAAAACTACAGTAATTATATTTAATATACTGTACATATAATTTCAAAAATCACACCAAATGTATATTATATACCGTAAATAAAATATCAAAAAGGACAGTGAATATATATGACACACACTATGTAAAATATCAAAAACTACACCAAGTATATATTTTATAATTTACAATAAATATCAAAGGGCACCAAATATATCTCATATACTGTACATAAAATATCAAAAAGTACAGTAAATATATTTCATATATTGTACATATAATATTAACTAAAAGTACACCAAATACATTTTATATACTGTAAATAAAATGTCAAAAATTACAGTAAATATATATTACATACTATACATAAAATATCAAAAAGTACACCAAATATGTGTTATATATACTGTAAATAAACTATTAAAAACTACAGTAATTATATTCAATATACTGTACATACAATATCAAAAATTACTCCAAATGTACATTATATGGTGTAAATAAAATATCCAAAATACAGTAAATATATATTACACACCCTATGTAAAATATCCAAATTTACACCAAATATATATTATATAATTTACAAAAAATATCGGAAGGTCACCAAATATATCTTATATACTGTATGTAAAATATCAAAAAGTACAGTAAATATATTACATATATTGTACATATAATATTAACTAAAAGTACACCAAATACATTTTATATACTGTAAATAAAATATCAAAAATTACAGTAAATATATATTACATACTGTACATAAAATATCAAAAAGTACACCAAATATGTGTTATATATACAGTAAACTATCATAAAATACAGTAATTATATTTAATATACTGTACATAAAATTTCAAAAATCACACCAAATGTATATTATATACCGTAAATAAAATATCAAAAAGGACAGTGAATATATATGACACACACTATGTAAAATATCAAAAACTACACCAAGTATATATTTTATAATTTACAATAAATATCAAAGGACACCAAATATATCTCATATACTGTACATAAAATATCAACAAGTACAGTAAATATATTTCATATATTGTACATATAATATTAAATAAAGTACACCAAATACATTTTATATACTGTAAATAAAATATCAAAAAGTACAGTAAATATATATTACATACTGTACATAAAATATCAAAAATTACACCAAACATGTGTTATATATACTGTAAATAAACTATTAAAAACTACAGTAATTATATTCAATGTACTGTACATAAAATATCAAAAATTACTCCAAATGTACATTATATGGTGTAAATAAAATATCCAAAATACAGTAAATATATATTACACACACTATGTAAAATATCCAAATTTACACCAAATATATATTCTATAATTTACAAAAAATATCGGAAGGTCACCAAATATATCTTATATACTGTATGTAAAATATCAAAAAGTACAGTAAATATATTACATATATTGTACATATAATATTAACTAAAAGTACACCAAATACATTTTATATACTGTAAATAAAATATCAAAAATTACAGTAAATATATATTACATACTGTACATAAAATATCAAAAAGTACACCAAATATGTGTTATATATACTGTAAACTATCAAAAACTACAGTAATTATATTTAATATACTGTACATAAAATTTCAAAAATCACACCAAATGTATATTATATACCGTAAATAAAATATCAAAAAGGACAGTGAATATATATGACACACACTATGTAAAATATCAAAAACTACACCAAGTATATATTTTATAATTTACAATAAATATCAAAGGACACCAAATATATCTCATATACTGTATGTAAAATATCAAAAAGTACAGTAAATATATTACATATATTGTACATATAATATTTACTAAAAGTACACCAAATACATTTTATATACTGTAAATAAAATATCAAAAAGTACAGTAAATATATATTACATAGTGTACATAAAATATCAAAAATTACACCAAACATGTGTTATATATACTGTAAATAAACTATCAAAAACTACAGTAATTATATTTAATATACTGTACATAAAATGTCAAAAATTACTCCAAATGTACATTATATAGTGTAAATAATATATCCAAAATACAGTAAATATATATTACACACCCTATGTATAATATCAAATATTACACCAAATATACATTATATAATTTACAAAAAATATCGGAAGGACACCAAATATATCCTATATACTGTACGTAAAATATCAAAAACTACAGTAAATATATTTAATATATTGTACATATAATATTAACTAAAAGTACACCAAATACATTTTATATACTGTAAATAAAATATCAAAAAGTACAGTAAATATATATTACATACTGTACATAAAATATCAAAAATTACACCAAACATGTGTTATATATACTGTAAATAAACTATCAAAAACTGCAGTAATTATATTTAATATACTGTACATAAAATGTCAAAAATTACTCCAAATGTACATTATATAGTGTAAATAATATATCCAAAATACAGTAAATATATATTACACACCCTATGTAAAATATCAAATATTACACCAAATATACATTATATAATTTACAAAAAATATCGGAAGGACACCAAATATATCCTATATACTGTACGTAAAATATCAAAAACTACAGTAAATATATTTCATATATTGTACATATAATATTAACTAAAAGTACACCAAACACATTTTATATACTGTAAATAAAATATCAAAAAGTACAGTAAATATACATTACATACTGTACATAAAATATCAAAAATTACACCAAACATGTGTTATATCTACTGTAAATATACTATCAAAATCTACAGTAATTATATTTAATATACTGTACATAAAATGTCAAAAATTACTCCAAATGTACATTACATAGTGTAAATAATATATCCAAAATAAACTAAATATATATTACACACCCTATGTAAAATATCAAATATTACACCAAATATACATTATATAATTTACAAAAAATATCGGAAGGACACCAAATATATCCTATATACTGTACGTAAAATATCAAAAACTACAGTAAATATATTTCATATATTGTACATATAATATTAACTAAAAGTACACCAAATACATTTTATATACTGTAAATAAAATATCAAAAATTACAGTAAATATATATTACATACTATACATAAAATATCAAAAAGTACACCAAATATGTGTTATATATACTGTAAATAAACTATTAAAAACTACAGTAATTATATTCAATATACTGTACATAAAATATCAAAAATTACTCCAAATGTACATTTTATGGTGTAAATAAAATATCCAAAATACAGTAAATATATATTACACACCCTATGTAAAATATCCAAATTTACACCAAATATATATTATATAATTCACAAAAAATATCGGAAGGTCACCAAATATATCTTATATACTGTATGTAAAATATCAAAAAGTACAGTAAATATATTACATATATTGTACATATAATATTAACTAAAAGTACACCAAATACATTTTATATACTGTAAATAAAATATCAAAAATTACAGTAAATATATATTACATACTGTACATAAAATATCAAAAAGTACACCAAATATGTGTTATATATACTGTAAACTATCAAAAACTACAGTAATTATATTTAATATACTGTACATAAAATTTCAAAAATCACACCAAATGTATATTATATACCGTAAATAAAATATCAAAAAGGACAGTGAATATATATGACACACACTATGTAAAATATCAAAAACTACACCAAGTATATATTTTATAATTTACAATAAATATCAAAGGACACCAAATATATCTCATATACTGTACATAAAATATCAAAAAGTACAGTAAATATATTTCATATATTGTACATATAATATTAACTAAAAGTACACCAAATACATTTTATATACTGTAAATAAAATATCAAAAAGTACAGTAAATATATATTACATACTGTACATAAAATATCAAAAATTACACCAAACATGTGTTATATCTACTGTAAATAAACTATCAAAAACAACAGTAATTATATTTAATATACTGTACATAAAATGTCAAAAATTACTCCAAATGTATATTATATAGTGTAAATAATATATCCAAAATACAGTAAATATATATTACACACCCTATATAAAATATCAAATATTACACCAAATATACATTATATAATTTACAAAAAATATCGGAAGGACACCAAATATATCCTATATACTGTACGTAAAATATCAAAAACTACAGTAAATATATTTCATATATTGTACATATAATATTAACTAAAAGTACACCAAATACATTTTATATACTGTAAATAAAATATCAAAAATTACAGTAAATATATATTACATACTATACATAAAATATCAAAAAGTACACCAAATATGTGTTATATATACTGTAAATAAACTATTAAAAACTACAGTAATTATATTTAATATACTGTACATAAAATATCAAAAATTACTCCAAATGTACATTATATGGTGTAAATAAAATATCCAAAATACAGTAAATATATATTACAGACCCTATGTAAAATATCCAAATTTACACCAAATATATATTATATAATTTACAAAAAATATCGGAAGGTCACCAAATATATCTTATATACTGTATGTAAAATATCAAAAAGTACAGTAAATATATTACATATATTGTACATATAATATTAACTAAAAGTACACCAAATACATTTTATATACTGTAAATAAAATATCAAAAATTTCAGTAAATATATATTACATACTGTACATAAAATATCAAAAAGTACACCAAATATGTGTTATATATACTGTAAACTATCAAAAACTACAGTAATTATATTTAATATACTGTACATAAAATTTCAAAAATCACACCAAATATATATTATATACCGTAAATAAAATATCAAAAAGGACAGTGAATATATATGACACACACTATGTAAAATATCAAAAACTACACCAAGTATATATTTTATAATTTACAATAAATATCAAAGGACACCAAATATATCTCATATACTGTACATAAAATATCAAAAAGTACAGTAAGTATATTTCATATGTTGTACATATAATATTAACTAAAAGTACACCAAATACATTTTATATACTGTAAATAAAATATCAAAAAGTACAGTAAATATATATTACATACTGTACATAAAATATCAAAAATTACACCAAACATGTGTTATATACACTGTAAATAAACTATCAAAAACTACAGTAATTATATTTAATATACTGTACATAAAATGTCAAAAATTACTCCAAATGTACATTATATAGTGTAAATAATATATCCAAAATACAGTAAATATATGTTACACACCCTATGTAAAATATCAAATATTACACCAAATATACATTATATAATTTACAAAAAATATCGGAAGGACACCAAATATATCCTATATACTGTACGTAAAATATCAAAAAGTACAGTAAATATATTTCATGTATTGTACATATAATATTAACTAAAAGTACACCAAATACATTTTATATACTGTAAATAAAATATCAAAAAGTACAGTAAATATAAATTACATACTGTACATAAAATATCAAAAATTACACCAAACATGTGTTATATATACTGTAAATAAACTATCAAAAACTACAGTAATTATATTTAATATACTGTACATAAAATGTCAAAAATTACCCCAAATGTACATTATATAGTGTAAATAATATATCCAAAATACAGTAAATATATATTACACACCCTATGTAAAATATCAAATATTACACCAAATATACATTATATAATTTACAAAAAATATCGGAAGGACACCAAATATATCCTATATACTGTACGTAAAATATCAAAAAGTACAGTAAATATATTTCATATATTGTACATATAATATTAACTAAAAGTACACCAAATACATTTTATATACTGTAAATAAAATATCAAAAATTACAGTAAATATATATTACATACTGTACATAAAATATCAAAAAGTACACCAAATATGTGTTATATATACTGTAAATAAACTATTAAAAACTACAGTAATTATATTCAATATACTGTACATAAAATATCAAAAATTACTCCAAATGTACATTATATGGTGTAAATAAAATATCCAAAATACAGTAAATATATATTACAGACCCTATGTAAAATATCCAAATTTACACCAAATATATATTATATAATTTACAAAAAATATCGGAAGGTCACCAAATATATCTTATATACTGTATGTAAAATATCAAAAAGTACAGTAAATATATTACATATATTGTACATATAATATTAACTAAAAGTACACCAAATACATTTTATATACTGTAAATAAAATATCAAAAATTTCAGTAAATATATATTACATACTGTACATAAAATATCAAAAAGTACACCAAATATGTGTTATATATACTGTAAACTATCAAAAACTACAGTAATTATATTTAATATACTGTACATAAAATTTCAAAAATCACACCAAATATATATTATATACCGTAAATAAAATATCAAAAAGGACAGTGAATATATATGACACACACTATGTAAAATATCAAAAACTACACCAAGTATATATTTTATAATTTACAATAAATATCAAAGGACACCAAATATATCTCATATACTGTACATAAAATATCAAAAAGTACAGTAAGTATATTTCATATGTTGTACATATAATATTAACTAAAAGTACACCAAATACATTTTATATACTGTAAATAAAATATCAAAAAGTACAGTAAATATATATTACATACTGTACATAAAATATCAAAAATTACACCAAACATGTGTTATATACACTGTAAATAAACTATCAAAAACTACAGTAATTATATTTAATATACTGTACATAAAATGTCAAAAATTACTCCAAATGTACATTATATAGTGTAAATAATATATCCAAAATACAGTAAATATATGTTACACACCCTATGTAAAATATCAAATATTACACCAAATATACATTATATAATTTACAAAAAATATCGGAAGGACACCAAATATATCCTATATACTGTACGTAAAATATCAAAAAGTACAGTAAATATATTTCATATATTGTACATATAATATTAACTAAAAGTACACCAAATACATTTTATATACTGTAAATAAAATATCAAAAATACAGTAAATATAAATTACATACTGTACATAAAATATCAAAAATTACACCAAACATGTGTTATATATACTGTAAATAAACTATCAAAAACTACAGAAATTATATTTAATATACTGTACATAAAATGTCAAAAATTACCCCAAATGTACATTATATAGTGTAAATAATATATCCAAAATACAGTAAATATATATTACACACCCTATGTAAAATATCAAATATTACACCAAATATACATTATATAATTTACAAAAAATATCGGAAGGACACCAAATATATCCTATATACTGTACGTAAAATATCAAAAAGTACAGTAAATATATTTCATATATTGTACTTATAATATTAACTAAAAGTACACCAAATACATTTTATATACTGTAAATAAAATATCAAAAATTACAGTAAATATATATTACATACTGTACATAAAATATCAAAAAGTACACCAAATATGTGTTATATATACTGTAAATAAACTATTAAAAACTACAGTAATTATATTCAATATACTGTACATAAAATATCAAAAATTACTCCAAATGTACATTATATGGTGTAAATAAAATATCCAAAATACAGTAAATATATATTACACACCCTATGTAAAATATCCAAATTTACACCAAATATATATTATATAATTTACAAAAAATATCGGAAGGTCACCAAATATATCTTATATACTGTATGTAAAATATCAAAAAGTACAGTAAATATATTACATATATTGTACATATAATATTAACTAAAAGTACACCAAATACATTTTATATACTGTAAATAAAATATCAAAAATTACAGTAAATATATATTACATACTGTACATAAAATATCAAAAAGTACACCAAATATGTGTTATATATACTGTAAACTATCAAAAACTACAGTAATTATATTTAATATACTGTACATAAAATTTCAAAAATCACACCAAATGTATATTATATACTGTAAATAAAATATCAAAAAGGACAGTGAATATATATGACACACACTATGTAAAATAACAAAAACTACACCAAGTATATATTTTATAATTTACAATAAATATCAAAGGACACCAAATATATCTCATATACTGTACATAAAATGTCAAAAAGTACAGTAAATATATTTCATATATTGTACATGTAATAATAACTAAAAGTACACCAAATACATTTTATATACTGTAAATAAAATATCAAAAATACAGTAAATATATATTACATACTGTACATAAAATATCAAAAATTACACCAAACATGTGTTATATATACTGTAAATAAACTATCAAAAACTACAGTAATTATATTTAATATACTGTACATAAAATGTCAAAAATTACTCCAAATGTACATTATATAGTGTAAATAATATATCCAAAATACAGTAAATATATATTACACACCCTATGTAAAATATCAAATATTACACCAAATATACATTATATAATTTACAAAAAATATCGGAAGGACACCAAATATATCCTATATACTGTACGTAAAATATCAAAAAGTACAGTAAATATATTTCATATATTGTACATATAATATTAACTAAAAGTACACCAAATACATTTTATATACTGTAAATAAAATATCAAAAAGTACAGTAAATATATATTACATACTGTACATAAAATATCAAAAATTACACCAAACATGTGTTATATATACTGTAAATAAACTATCAAAAACTACAGTAATTATATTTAATATACTGTACATAAAATGTCAAAAATTACTCCAAGTGTACATTATATAGTGTAAATAATATATCCAAAATACAGTAAATATATATTACACACCCTATGTAAAATATCAAATATTACACCAAATATACATTATATAATTTACATAAAATATCGGAAGGACACCAAATATATCCTATATACTGTACGTAAAATATCAAAAAGTACAGTAAATATATTTCATATATTGTACATATAATATTAACTAAAAGTACACCAAATACATTTTATATACTGTAAATAAAATATCAAAAATTACAGTAAATATATATTACATACTGTACATAAAATATCAAAAAGTACACCAAATATGTGTTATATATACTGTAAATAAACTATTAAAAACTACAGTAATTATATTCAATATACTGTACATAAAATATCAAAAATTACTCCAAATGTACTTTATATGGTGTAAATAAAATATCCAAAATACAGTAAATATATATTACACACCCTATGTAAAATATCCAAATTTACACCAAATATATATTATATAATTTACAAAAAATATCGGAAGGTCACCAAATATATCTTATATACTGTATGTAAAATATCAAAAAGTACAGTAAATATATTACATATATTGTACATATAATATTAACTAAAAGTACACCAAATACATTTTATATACTGTAAATAAAATATCAAAAATTACAGTAAATATATATTACATACTGTACATAAAATATCAAAAAGTACACCAAATATGTGTTATATATACTGTAAACTATCAAAAACTACAGTAATTATATTTAATATACTGTACATAAAATTTCAAAAATCTCACCAAATGTATATTATATACCGTAAATAAAATATCAAAAAGGACAGTGAATATATATGACACACACTATGTAAAATATCAAAAACTACACCAAGTATATATTTTATAATTTACAATAAATATCAAAGGACACCAAATATATCTCATATACTGTACATAAAATATCAAAAAGTACAGTAAATATATTTCATATATTGTACATATAATATTAACTAAAAGTACACCAAATACATTTTATATACTGTAAATAAAATATCAAAAAGTACAGTAAATATATATTACATACTGTACATAAAATATCAAAAATTACACCAAACATGTGTTATATATACTGTAAATAAACTATCAAAAACTACAGTAATTATATTTAATATACTGTACATAGAATGTCAAAAACTACTCCAAATGTACATTATATAGTGTAAATAATATATCCAAAATACAGTAAATATATATTACACACCCTATGTAAAATATCAAATATTACACCAAATATACATTATATAATTTACAAAAAATATCGGAAGGACACCAAATATATCCTATATACTGTACGTAAAATATCAAAAAGTACAGTAAATATATTTCATATATTGTACATATAATATTAACTAAAAGTACACCAAATACATTTTATATACTGTAAATAAAATATCAAAAATTACAGTAAATATATATTACATACTATACATAAAATATCAAAAAGTACACCAAATATGTGTTATATATACTGTAAATAAACTATTAAGAACTACAGTAATTATATTTAATATACTGTACATAAAATATCAAAAATTACTCCAAATGTACATTATATGGTGTAAATAAAATATCCAAAATACAGTAAATATATATTACACACCCTATGTAAAATATCCAAATTTACACCAAATATATATTATATAATTTACAAAAAATATCGGAAGGTCACCAAATATATCTTATATACTGTATGTAAAATATCAAAAAGTACAGTAAATATATTACATATATTGTACATATAATATTAACTAAAAGTACACCAAATACATTTTATATACTGTAAATAAAATATCAAAAATTTCAGTAAATATATATTACATACTGTACATAAAATATCAAAAACTACACCAAATATGTGTTATATATACTGTAAACTATCAAAAACTACAGTAATTATATTTAATATACTGTACATAAAATTTCAAAAATCACACCAAATGTATATTATATACCGTAAATAAAATATCAAAAAGGACAGTGAATATATATGACACACACTATGTAAAATATCAAAAACTACACCAAGTATATATTTTATAATTTCCAATAAATATCAAAGGACACCAAATATATCTCATATACTCTACATAAAATATCAAAAAGTACAGTAAGTATATTTCATATATTGTACATATAATATTAACTAAAAGTACACCAAATACATTTTATATACTGTAAATAAAATATCAAAAAGTACAGTAAATATATATTACATACTGTACATAAAATATCAAAAATTACACCAAACATGTGTTATATATACTGTAAATAAACTATCAAAAACTACAGTAATTATATTTAATATACTGTACATAAAATGTCAAAAATTACTCCAAATGTACATTATATAGTGTAAGTAATATATCCAAAATACAGTAAATATATATTACACACCCTATGTAAAATATCAAATATTACACCAAATATACATTATATAATTTACAAAAAATATCGGAAGGACACCAAATATATCCTATATACTGTACGTAAAATATCAAAAAGTACAGTAAATATATTTCATATATTGTACATATAATATTAACTAAAAGTACACCAAATACATTTTATATACTGTAAATAAAATATCAAAAAGTACAGTAAATATAAATTACATTCTGTACATAAAATATCAAAAATTACACCAAACATGTGTTATATATACTGTAAATAAACTATCAAAAACTACAGTAATTATATTTAATATACTGTACATAAAGTGTCAAAAATTACCCCAAATGTACATTATATAGTGTAAATAATATATCCAAAATACAGTAAATATATATTACACACCCTATGTAAAATATCAAATATTACACCAAATATATATTATATAATTTACAAAAAATATCGGAAGGACACCAAATATATCCTATATACTGTACGTAAAATATCGAAAAGTACAGTAAATATATTTCATATATTGTACATATAATATTAACTAAAAGTACACCAAATACATTTTATATACTGTAAATAAAATATCAAAAATTACAGTAAATATATATTACATACTGTACATAAAATATCAAAAAGTACACCAAATATGTGTTATATATACTGTAAATAAACTATTAAATACTACAGTAATTATATTCAATATACTGTACATAAAATATCAAAAATTACTCCAAATGTACATTATATGGTGTAAATAAAATATCCAAAATACAGTAAATATATATTACACACCCTATGTAAAATATCCAAATTTACACCAAATATATATTATATAATTTACAAAAAATATCGGAAGGTCACCAAATATATCTTATATACTGTATGTAAAATATCAAAAAGTACAGTAAATATATTACATATATTGTACATATAATATTAACTAAAAGTACACCAAATACATTTTATATACTGTAAATAAAATATCAAAAATTACAGTAAATATATATTACATACTGTACATAAAATATCAAAAAGTACACCAAATATGTGTTATATATACTGTAAACTATCAAAAACTACAGTAATTATATTTAATATACTGTACATAAAATTTCAAAAATCACACCAAATGTATATTATATACTGTAAATAAAATATCAAAAAGGACAGTGAATATATATGACACACACTATGTAAAATAACAAAAACTACACCAAGTATATATTTTATAATTTACAATAAATATCAAAGGACACCAAATATATCTCATATACTGTACATAAAATATCAAAAAGTACAGTAAATATATTTCATATATTGTACATATAATAATAACTAAAAGTACACCAAATACATTTTATATACTGTAAATAAAATATCAAAAAGTACAGTAAATATATATTACATACTGTACATAAACTATCAAAAATTACACCAAACATGTGTTATATATACTGTAAATAAACTATCAAAAACTACAGTAATTATATTTAATATACTGTACATAAAATGTCAAAAATTACTCCAAATGTACATTATATAGTGTAAATAATATATCCAAAATACAGTAAATATATATTACACACCCTATGTAAAATATCAAATATTACACCAAATATACATTATATAATTTACAAAAAATATCGGAAGGACACCAAATATATCCTATATACTGTACGTAAAATATCAAAAACTACAGTAAATATATTTCATATATTGTACATATAACATTAACTAAAAGTACACCAAATACATTTTATATACTGTAAATAAAATATCAAAAATTACAGTAAATATATATTACATACTGTACATAAAATATCAAAAAGTACACCAAATATGTGTTATATATACTGTAAATAAACTATTAAAAACTACAGTAATTATATTCAATATGCTGTACATAAAATATCAAAAATTACTCCAAATGTACATTATATGGTGTAAATAAAATACCCAAAATACAGTAAATATATATTACACACCCTATGTAAAATATCCAAATTTACACCAAATATATATTTTATAATTTACAAAAAATATCGGAAGGGCACCAAATATATCTTATATACTGTATGTAAAATATCAAAAAGTACAGTAAATATATTACATATATTGTACATATAATATTAACTAAAAGTACACCAAGTACATTTTATATACTGTAAATAAAATATCAAAAATTACAGTAAATATATATTACATACTGTACATAAAATATCAAAAAGTACACCAAATATGTGTTATATATACTGTAAACTATCAAAAACTACAGTAATTATATTTAATATACTGTACATATAATTTCAAAAATCACACCAAATGTATATTATATACCGTAAATAAAATATCAAAAAGGACAGTGAATATATATGACACACACTATGTAAAATATCAAAAACTACACCAAGTATATATTTTATAATTTACAATAAATATCAAAGGGCACCAAATATATCTCATATACTGTACATAAAATATCAAAAAGTACAGTAAATATATTTCATATATTGTACATATAATATTAACTAAAAGTACACCAAATACATTTTATATACTGTAAATAAAATGTCAAAAATTACAGTAAATATATATTACATACTATACATAAAATATCAAAAAGTACACCAAATATGTGTTATATATACTGTAAATAAACTATTAAAAACTACAGTAATTATATTCAATATACTGTACACACAATATCAAAAATTACTCCAAATGTACATTATATGGTGTAAATAAAATATCCAAAATACAGGAAATATATATTACACACCCTATGTAAAATATCCAAATTTACACCAAATATATATTATATAATTTACAAAAAATATCGGAAGGTCACCAAATATATCTTATATACTGTATGTAAAATATCAAAAAGTACAGTAAATATATTACATATATTGTACATATAATATTAACTAAAAGTACACCAAATACATTTTATATACTGTAAATAAAATATCAAAAATTACAGTAAATATATATTACATACTGTACATAAAATATCAAAAAGTACACCAAATATGTGTTATATATACAGTAAACTATCATAAAATACAGTAATTATATTTAATATACTGTACATAAAATTTCAAAAATCACACCAAATGTATATTATATACCGTAAATAAAATATCAAAAAGGACAGTGAATATATATGACACACACTATGTAAAATATCAAAAACTACACCAAGTATATATTTTATAATTTACAATAAATATCAAAGGACACCAAATATATCTCATATACTGTACATAAAATATCAACAAGTACAGTAAATATATTTCATATATTGTACATATAATATTAACTAAAAGTACACCAAATACATTTTATATACTGTAAATAAAATATCAAAAAGTACAGTAAATATATATTACATACTGTACATAAAATATCAAAAATTACACCAAACATGTGTTATATATACTGTAAATAAACTATTAAAAACTACAGTAATTATATTCAATGTACTGTACATAAAATATCAAAAATTACTCCAAATGTACATTATATGGTGTAAATAAAATATCCAAAATACAGTAAATATATATTACACACCCTATGTAAAATATCCAAATTTACACCAAATATATATTATATAATTTACAAAAAATATCGGAAGGTCACCAAATATATCTTATATACTGTATGTAAAATATCAAAAAGTACAGTAAATATATTACATATATTGTACATATAATATTAACTAAAAGTACACCAAATACATTTTATATACTGTAAATAAAATATCAAAAATTACAGTAAATATATATTACATACTGTACATAAAATATCAAAAAGTACACCAAATATGTGTTATATATACTGTAAACTATCAAAAACTACAGTAATTATATTTAATATACTGTACATAAAATTTCAAAAATCACACCAAATATATATTATATACTGTAAATAAAATATCAAAAAGGACAGTGAATATATATGACACACACTATGTAAAATAACAAAAACTACACCAAGTATATATTTTATAATTTACAATAAATATCAAAGGACACCAAATATATCTCATATACTGTACATAAAATATCAAAAAGTACAGTAAATATATTTCATATATTGTACATATAATAATAACTAAAAGTACACCAAATACATTTTATATACTGTAAATAAAATATCAAAAAGTACAGTAAATATATATTACATACTGTACATAAACTATCAAAAATTACACCAAACATGTGTTATATATACTGTAAATAAACTATCAAAAACTACAGTAATTGTATTTAATATACAGTACATAAAATGTCAAAAATTACTCCAAATGTACATTATATAGTGTAAATAATATATCCAAAATACAGTAAATATATATTACACACCCTATGTAAAATATCAAATATTACACCAAATATACATTATATAATTTACAAAAAATATCGGAAGGACACCAAATATATCCTATATACTGTACGTAAAATATCAAAAACTACAGTAAATATATTTCATATTTTGTACATATAACATTAACTAAAAGTACACCAAATACATTTTATATACTGTAAATAAAATATCAAAAATTACAGTAAATATATATTACATACTATACATAAAATATCAAAAAGTACACCAAATATGTGTTATATATACTGTAAATAAACTATTAAAAACTACAGTAATTATATTCAATATACTGTACATACAATATCAAAAATTACTCCAAATGTACATTATATGGTGTAAATAAAATATCCAAAATACAGTAAATATATATTACACACCCTATGTAAAATATCCAAATTTACACCAAATATATATTATATAATTTACAAAAAATATCGGAAGGTCACCAAATATATCTTATATACTGTATGTAAAATATCAAAAAGTACAGTAAATATATTACATATATTGTACATATAATATTAACTAAAAGTACACCAAATACATTTTATATACTGTAAATAAAATATCAAAAATTACAGTAAATATATATTACATACTGTACATAAAATATCAAAAAGTACACCAAATATGTGTTATATATACTGTAAACTATCAAAAACTACAGTAATTATATTTAATATACTGTACATAAAATTTCAAAAATCACACCAAATGTATATTATATACCGTAAATAAAATATCAAAAAGGACAGTGAATATATATGACACACACTATGTAAAATATCAAAAACTACACCAAGTATATATTTTATAATTTACAATAAATATCAAAGGACACCAAATATATCTCATATACTGTACATAAAATATCAACAAGTACAGTAAATATATTTCATATATTGTACATATAATATTAACTAAAAGTACACCAAATACATTTTATATACTGTAAATAAAATATCAAAAAGTACAGTAAATATGTATTACATACTGTACATAAAATATCAAAAATTACACCAAACATGTGTTATATATACTGTAAATAAACTATTAAAAACTACAGTAATTATATTCAATGTACTGTACATAAAATATCAAAAATTACTCCAAATGTACATTATATGGTGTAAATAAAATATCCAAAATACAGTAAATATATATTACACACCCTATGTAAAATATCCAAATTTACACCAAATATATATTATATAATTTACAAAAAATATCGGAAGGTCACCAAATATATCTTATATACTGTATGTAAAATATCAAAAAGTACAGTAAATATATTACATATATTGTACATATAATATTAACTAAAAGTACACCAAATACATTTTATATACTGTAAATAAAATATCAAAAATTACAGTAAATATATATTACATACTGTACATAAAATATCAAAAAGTACACCAAATATGTGTTATATATACTGTAAACTATCAAAAACTACAGTAATTATATTTAATATACAGTACATAAAATTTCAAAAATCACACCAAATGTATATTATATACTGTAAATAAAATATCAAAAAGGACAGTGAATATATATGACACACACTATGTAAAATAACAAAAACTACACCAAGTATATATTTTATAATTTACAATAAATATCAAAGGACACCAAATATATCTCATATACTGTACATAAAATATCAAAAAGTACAGTAAATATATTTCATATATTGTACATATAATAATAACTAAAAGTACACCAAATACATTTTATATACTGTAAATAAAATATCAAAAAGTACAGTAAATATATATTACATACTGTACATAAACTATCAAAAATTACACCAAACATGTGTTATATATACTGTAAATAAACTATCAAAAACTACAGTAATTATATTTAATATACTGTACATAAAATGTCAAAAATTACTCCAAATGTACATTATATAGTGTAAATAATATATCCAAAATACAGTAAATATATATTACACACCCTATGTAAAATATCAAATATTACACCAAATATACATTATATAATTTACAAAAAATATCGGAAGGACACCAAATATATCCTATATACTGTACGTAAAATATCAAAAACTACAGTAAATATATTTCATATATTGTACATATAACATTAACTAAAAGTACACCAAATACATTTTATATACTGTAAATAAAATATCAAAAATTACAGTAAATATATATTACATACTGTACATAAAATATCAAAAAGTACACCAAATATGTGTTATATATACAGTAAACTATCATAAAATACAGTAATTATATTTAATATACTGTACATAAAATTTCAAAAATCACACCAAATGTATATTATATACCGTAAATAAAATATCAAAAAGGACAGTGAATATATATGACACACACTATGTAAAATATCAAAAACTACACCAAGTATATATTTTATAATTTACAATAAATATCAAAGGACACCAAATATATCTCATATACTGTACATAAAATATCAACAAGTACAGTAAATATATTTCATATATTGTACATATAATATTAACTAAAAGTACACCAAATACATTTTATATACTGTAAATAAAATGTCAAAAATTACAGTAAATATATATTACATACTATACATAAAATATCAAAAAGTACACCAAATATGTGTTATATATACTGTAAATAAACTATTAAAAACTACAGTAATTATATTCAATATACTGTACATACAATATCAAAAATTACTCCAAATGTACATTATATGGTGTAAATAAAATATCCAAAATACAGTAAATATATATTACACACCCTATGTAAAATATCCAAATTTACACCAAATATATATTATATAATTTACAAAAAATATCGGAAGGTCACCAAATATATCTTATATACTGTATGTAAAATATCAAAAAGTACAGTAAATATATTACATATATTGTACATATAATATTAACTAAAAGTACACCAAATACATTTTATATACTGTAAATAAAATATCAAAAATTACAGTAAATATATATTACATACTGTACATAAAATATCAAAAAGTACACCAAATATGTGTTATATATACAGTAAACTATCATAAAATACAGTAATTATATTTAATATACTGTACATAAAATTTCAAAAATCACACCAAATGTATATTATATACCGTAAATAAAATATCAAAAAGGACAGTGAATATATATGACACACACTATGTAAAATATCAAAAACTACACCAAGTATATATTTTATAATTTACAATAAATATCAAAGGACACCAAATATATCTCATATACTGTACATAAAATATCAACAAGTACAGTAAATATATTTCATATATTGTACATATAATATTAACTAAAAGTACACCAAATACATTTTATATACTGTAAATAAAATATCAAAAAGTACAGTAAATATATATTACATACTGTACATAAAATATCAAAAATTACACCAAACATGTGTTATATATACTGTAAATAAACTATTAAAAACTACAGTAATTATATTCAATGTACTGTACATAAAATATCAAAAATTACTCCAAATGTACATTATATGGTGTAAATAAAATATCCAAAATACAGTAAATATATATTACACACCCTATGTAAAATATCCAAATTTACACCAAATATATATTATATAATTTACAAAAAATATCGGAAGGTCACCAAATATATCTTATATACTGTATGTAAAATATCAAAAAGTACAGTAAATATATTACATATATTGTACATATAATATTAACTAAAAGTACACCAAATACATTTTATATACTGTAAATAAAATATCAAAAATTACAGTAAATATATATTACATACTGTACATAAAATATCAAAAAGTACACCAAATATGTGTTATATATACTGTAAACTATCAAAAACTACAGTAATTATATTTAATATACTGTACATAAAATTTCAAAAATCACACCAAATATATATTATATACTGTAAATAAAATATCAAAAAGGACAGTGAATATATATGACACACACTATGTAAAATAACAAAAACTACACCAAGTATATATTTTATAATTTACAATAAATATCAAAGGACACCAAATATATCTCATATACTGTACATAAAATATCAAAAAGTACAGTAAATATATTTCATATATTGTACATATAATAATAACTAAAAGTACACCAAATACATTTTATATACTGTAAATAAAATATCAAAAAGTACAGTAAATATATATTACATACTGTACATAAACTATCAAAAATTACACCAAACATGTGTTATATATACTGTAAATAAACTATCAAAAACTACAGTAATTGTATTTAATATACAGTACATAAAATGTCAAAAATTACTCCAAATGTACATTATATAGTGTAAATAATATATCCAAAATACAGTAAATATATATTACACACCCTATGTAAAATATCAAATATTACACCAAATATACATTATATAATTTACAAAAAATATCGGAAGGACACCAAATATATCCTATATACTGTACGTAAAATATCAAAAACTACAGTAAATATATTTCATATTTTGTACATATAACATTAACTAAAAGTACACCAAATACATTTTATATACTGTAAATAAAATATCAAAAATTACAGTAAATATATATTACATACTATACATAAAATATCAAAAAGTACACCAAATATGTGTTATATATACTGTAAATAAACTATTAAAAACTACAGTAATTATATTCAATATACTGTACATACAATATCAAAAATTACTCCAAATGTACATTATATGGTGTAAATAAATTATCCAAAATACAGTAAATATATATTACACACCCTATGTAAAATATCCAAATTTACACCAAATATATATTATATAATTTACAAAAAATATCGGAAGGTCACCAAATATATCTTATATACTGTATGTAAAATATCAAAAAGTACAGTAAATATATTACATATATTGTACATATAATATTAACTAAAAGTACACCAAATACATTTTATATACTGTAAATAAAATATCAAAAATTACAGTAAATATATATTACATACTGTACATAAAATATCAAAAAGTACACCAAATATGTGTTATATATACTGTAAACTATCAAAAACTACAGTAATTATATTTAATATACTGTACATAAAATTTCAAAAATCACACCAAATGTATATTATATACCGTAAATAAAATATCAAAAAGGACAGTGAATATATATGACACACACTATGTAAAATATCAAAAACTACACCAAGTATATATTTTATAATTTACAATAAATATCAAAGGACACCAAATATATCTCATATACTGCACATAAAATATCAACAAGTACAGTAAATATATTTCATATATTGTACATATAATATTAACTAAAAGTACACCAAATACATTTTATATACTGTAAATAAAATATCAAAAAGTACAGTAAATATGTATTACATACTGTACATAAAATATCAAAAATTACACCAAACATGTGTTATATATACTGTAAATAAACTATTAAAAACTACAGTAATTATATTCAATGTACTGTACATAAAATATCAAAAATTACTCCAAATGTACATTATATGGTGTAAATAAAATATCCAAAATACAGTAAATATATATTACACACCCTATGTAAAATATCCAAATTTACACCAAATATATATTATATAATTTACAAAAAATATCGGAAGGTCACCAAATATATCTTATATACTGTATGTAAAATATCAAAAAGTACAGTAAATATATTACATATATTGTACATATAATATTAACTAAAAGTACACCAAATACATTTTATATACTGTAAATAAAATATCAAAAATTACAGTAAATATATATTACATACTGTACATAAAATATCAAAAAGTACACCAAATATGTGTTATATATACTGTAAACTATCAAAAACTACAGTAATTATATTTAATATACAGTACATAAAATTTCAAAAATCACACCAAATGTATATTATATACTGTAAATAAAATATCAAAAAGGACAGTGAATATATATGACACACACTATGTAAAATAACAAAAACTACACCAAGTATATATTTTATAATTTACAATAAATATCAAAGGACACCAAATATATCTCATATACTGTACATAAAATATCAAAAAGTACAGTAAATATATTTCATATATTGTACATATAATAATAACTAAAAGTACACCAAATACATTTTATATACTGTAAATAAAATATCAAAAAGTACAGTAAATATATATTACATACTGTACATAAACTATCAAAAATTACACCAAACATCTGTTATATATACTGTAAATAAACTATCAAAAACTACAGTAATTATATTTAATATACTGTACATAAAATGTCAAAAATTACTCCAAATGTACATTATATAGTGTAAATAATATATCCAAAATACAGTAAATATATATTACACACCCTATGTAAAATATCAAATATTACACCAAATATACATTATATAATTTACAAAAAATATCGGAAGGACACCAAATATATCCTATATACTGTACGTAAAATATCAAAAACTACAGTAAATATATTTCATATATTGTACATATAACATTAACTAAAAGTACACCAAATACATTTTATATACTGTAAATAAAATATCAAAAATTACAGTAAATATATATTACATACTGTACATAAAATATCAAAAAGTACACCAAATATGTGTTATATATACTGTAAACTATCATAAAATACAGTAATTATATTTAATATACTGTACATAAAATTTCAAAAATCACACCAAATGTATATTATATACCGTAAATAAAATATCAAAAAGGACAGTGAATATATATGACACACACTATGTAAAATATCAAAAACTACACCAAGTATATATTTTATAATTTACAATAAATATCAAAGGGCACCAAATATATCTCATATACTGTACATAAAATATCAAAAAGTACAGTAAATATATTTCATATATTGTACATATAATATTAACTAAAAGTACACCAAATACATTTTATATACTGTAAATAAAATATCAAAAATTACAGTAAATATATATTACATACTATACATAAAATATCAAAAAGTACACCAAATATGTGTTATATAAACTGTAAATAAACTATTAAAAACTACAGTAATTATATTCAATATACTGTACATAAAATATCAAAAATTACTCCAAATGTACATTATATGGTGTAAATAAAATATCCAAAATACAGTAAATATATATTACACACCCTATGTAAAATATCCAAATTTACACCAAATATATATTATATAATTTACAAAAAATATCGGAAGGTCACCAAATATATCTTATATACTGTATGTAAAATATCAAAAAGTACAGTAAATATATTACATGTATTGTACATATAATATTAACTAAAAGTACACCAAATACATTTTATATACTGTAAATAAAATATCAAAAATTACAGTAAATATATATTACATACTGTACATAAAATATCAAAAAGTACACCAAATATGTGTTATATATACTGTAAACTATCAAAAACTACAGTAATTATATTTAATATACTGTACATAAAATTTCAAAAATCACACCAAATGTATATTATATACCGTAAATAAAATATCAAAAAGGACAGTGAATATATATGACACACACTATGTAAAATATCAAAAACTACACCAAGTATATATTTTATAATTTACAATAAATATCAAAGGACACCAAATATATCTCATATACTGTACATAAAATATCAACAAGTACAGTAAATATATTTCATATATTGTACATATAATATTAACTAAAAGTACACCAAATACATTTTATATACTGTAAATAAAATATCAAAAAGTACAGTAAATATATATTACATACTGTACATAAAATATCAAAAATTACACCAAACATGTGTTATATATACTGTAAATAAACTATTCAAAACTACAGTAATTATATTCAATGTACTGTACATAAAATATCAAAAATTACTCCAAATGTACATTATATCGTGTAAATAAAATATCCAAAATACAGTAAATATATATTACACACACTATGTAAAATATCCAAATTTACACCAAATATATATTCTATAATTTACAAAAAATATCGGAAGGTCACCAAATATATCTTATATACTGTATGTAAAATATCAAAAAGTACAGTAAATATATTACATATATTGTACATATAATATTAACTAAAAGTACACCAAATACATTTTATATACTGTAAATAAAATATCAAAAATTACAGTAAATATATATTACATACTGTACATAAAATATCAAAAAGTACACCAAATATGTGTTATATATACTGTAAACTATCAAAAACTACAGTAATTATATTTAATATACTGTACATAAAATTTCAAAAATCACACCAAATGTATATTATATACCGTAAATAAAATATCAAAAAGGACAGTGAATATATATGACACAAACTATGTAAAATATCAAAAACTACACCAAGTATATATTTTATAATTTACAATAAATATCAAAGGACACCAAATATATCTCATATACTGTACATAAAATATCAAAAAGTACAGTAAGTATATTTCATATATTGTACATATAATATTAACTAAAAGTACACCAAATACATTTTATATACTGTAAATAAAATATCAAAAAGTACAGTAAATTTATATTACATACTGTACATAAAATATCAAAAATTACACCAAACATGTGTTATATACACTGTAAATAAACTACCAAAAACTACAGTAATTATATTTAATATACTGTACATAAAATGTCAAAAATTACTCCAAATGTACATTATATAGTGTAAATAATATATCCAAAATACAATAAATATATATTACACACCCTATGTAAAATATCAAATATTACACCAAATATACATTATATAATTTACAAAAAATATCGGAAGGACACCAAATATATCCTATATACTGTACGTAAAATATCAAAAAGTACAGTAAATATATTTCATATATTGTACATATAATATTAACTAAAAGTACACCAAATACATTTTATATACTGTAAATAAAATATCAAAAAGTACAGTAAATATAAATTACATACTGTACATAAAATATCAAAAATTACACCAAACATGTGTTATATATACTGTAAATAAACTATCAAAAACTACAGTAATTATATTTAATATACTGTACATAAAATGTCAAAAATTACCCCAAATGTACATTATATAGTGTAAATAATATATCCAAAATACAGTAAATATATATTACACACCCTATGTAAAATATCAAATATTACACCAAATATACATTATATAATTTACAAAAAATATCGGAAGGACACCAAATATATCCTATATACTGTACGTAAAATATCAAAAAGTACAGTAAATATATTTCATATAATGTACATATAATATTAACTAAAAGTACACCAAATACATTTTATATACTGTAAATAAAATATCAAAAATTACAGTAAATATATATTACATACTGTACATAAAATATCAAAAAGTACACCAAATATGTGTTATATATACTGTAAATAAACTATTAAAAACTACAGTAATTATATTCAATATACTGTACATAAAATATCAAAAATTACTCCAAATGTACATTATATGGTGTAAATAAAATATCCAAAATACAGTAAATATATATTACACACCCTATGTAAAATATCCAAATTTACACCAAATATATATTATATAATTTACAAAAAATATCGGAAGGTCACAAAATATATCTTATATACTGTATGTAAAATATCAAAAAGTACAGTAAATATATTACATATATTGTACATATAATATTAACTAAAAGTACACCAAATACATTTTATATACTGTAAATAAAATATCAAAAATTACAGTAAATATATATTACATACTGTACATAAAATATCAAAAAGTACACCAAATATGTGTTATATATACTGTAAACTATCAAAAACTACAGTAATTATATTTAATATACTGTACATAAAATTTCAAAAATCACACCAAATGTATATTATATACCGTAAATAAAATATCAAAAAGGACAGTGAATATATATGACACACACTATGTAAAATAACAAAAACTACACCAAGTATATATTTTATAATTTACAATAAATATCAAAGGACACCAAATATATCTCATATACTGTACATAAAATATCAAAAAGTACAGTAAATATATTTCATATATTGTACATGTAATAATAACTAAAAGTACACCAAATACATTTTATATACTGTAAATAAAATATCAAACAGTACAGTAAATATATATTACATACTGTACATAAAATATCAAAAATTACACCAAACATGTGTTATATATACTGTAAATAAACTATCAAAAACTACAGTAATTATATTTAATATACTGTACATAAAATGTCAAAAATTACTCCAAATGTATATTATATAGTGTAAATAATATATCCAAAATACAGTAAATATATATTACACACCCTATATAAAATATCAAATATTACACCAAATATACATTATATAATTTACAAAAAATATCGGAAGGACACCAAATATATCCTATATACTGTACGTAAAATATCAAAAACTACAGTAAATATATTTCATATATTGTACATATAATATTAACTAAAAGTACACCAAATACATTTTATATACTGTAAATAAAATATCAAAAATTACAGTAAATATATATTACATACTATACATAAAATATCAAAAAGTACACCAAATATGTGTTATATATACTGTAAATAAACTATTAAAAACTACAGTAATTATATTTAATATACTGTACACAAAATATCAAAAATTACTCCAAATGTACATTATATGGTGTAAATAAAATATCCAAAATACAGTAAATATATATTACACACTCTATGTAAAATATCCAAATTTACACCAAATATATATTATATAATTTACAAAAAATATCGGAAGGTCACCAAATATATCTTATATACTGTATGTAAAATATCAAAAAGTACAGTAAATATATTACATATATTGTACATATAATATTAACTAAAAGTACACCAAATACATTTTATATACTGTAAATAAAATATCAAAAATTACAGTAAATATATATTACATACTGTACATAAAATATCAAAAAGTACACCAAATATGTGTTATATATACTGTAAACTATCAAAAACTACAGTAATTATATTTAATATACTGTACATAAAATTTCAAAAATCACACCAAATGTATATTATATACCGTAAATAGAATATCAAAAAGGACAGTGAATATATATGACACACACTATGTAAAATATCAAAAACTACACCAAGTATATATTTTATAATTTACAATAAATATCAAAGGACACCAAATATATCTCATATACTGTCCATAAAATATCAAAAAGTACAGTAAATATATTTCATATATTGTACATATAATATTAACTAAAAGTACACCAAATACATTTTATATACTGTAAATAAAATATCAAAAAGTACAGTAAATATATATTACATACTGTACATAAAATATCAAAAATTACACCAAACATGTGTTATATATACTGTAAATAAACTATCAAAAACTACAGTAATTATATTTAATATACTGTACATAAAATGTCAAAAACTACTCCAAATGTACATTATATAGTGTAAATAATATATCCAAAATACAGTAAATATATATTACACACCCTATGTAAAATATCAAATATTACACCAAATATACATTATATAATTTACAAAAAATATCGGAAGGACACCAAATATATCCTATATACTGTACGTAAAATATCAAAAACTACAGTAAATATATTTCATATATTGTACATATAATATTAACTAAAAGTACACCAAACACATTTTATATACTGTAAATAAAATATCAAAAATTACAGTAAATATATATTACATACTATACATAAAATATCAAAAAGTACACCAAATATGTGTTATATATACTGTAAATAAACTATTAAAAACTACAGTAATTATATTTAATATACTGTACATAAAATATCAAAAATTACTCCAAATGTACATTATATGGTGTAAATAAAATATCCAAAATACAGTAAATATATATTACACACCCTATGTAAAATATCCAAATTTACACCAAATATATATTATATAATTTACAAAAAATATCGGAAGGTCACCAAATATATCTTATATACTGTATGTAAAATATCAAAAAGTACAGTAAATATATTACATATATTGTACATATAATATTAACTAAAAGTACACCGAATACATTTTATATACTGTAAATAAAATATCAAAAATTTCAGTAAATATATATTACATACTGTACATAAAATATCAAAAAGTACACCAAATATGTGTTATATATACTGTAAACTATCAAAAACTACAGTAATTATATTTAATATACTGTACATAAAATTTCAAAAATCACACCAAATGTATATTATATACCGTAAATAAAATATCAAAAAGGACAGTGAATATATATGACACACACTATGTAAAATATCAAAAACTACACCAAGTATATATTTTATAATTTACAATAAATATCAAAGGACACCAAATATATCTCATATACTCTACATAATATATCAAAAAGTACAGTAAGTATATTTCATATATTGTACATATAATATTAACTAAAAGTACACCAAATACATTTTATATACTGTAAATAAAATATCAAAAAGTACAGTAAATATATATTACATACTGTACATAAAATATCAAAAATTACACCAAACATGTGTTATATATACTGTAAATAAACTATCAAAAACTACAGTAATTATATTTAATATACTGTACATAAAATGTCAAAAATTACTCCAAATGTACATTATATAGTGTAAGTAATATATCCAAAATACAGTAAATATATATTACACACCCTATGTAAAATATCAAATATTACACCAAATATACATTATATAATTTACAAAAAATATCGGAAGGACACCAAATATATCCTATATACTGTACGTAAAATATCAAAAAGTACAGTAAATATATTTCATATATTGTACATATAATATTAACTAAAAGTACACCAAATACATTTTATATACTGTAAATAAAATATCAAAAAGTACAGTAAATAGAAATTACATACTGTACATAAAATATCAAAAATTACACCAAACATGTGTTATATATACTGTAAATAAACTATCAAAAACTACAGTAATTATATTTAATATACTGTACATAAAGTGTCAAAAATTACCTCAAATGTACATTATATAGTGTAAATAATATATCCAAAATACAGTAAATATATATTACACACCCTATGTAAAATATCAAATATTACACCAAATATATATTATATAATTTACAAAAAATATCGGAAGGACACCAAATATATCCTATATACTGTACGTAAAATATCGAAAAGTACAGTAAATATATTTCATATATTGTACATATAATATTAACTAAAAGTACACCAAATACATTTTATATACTGTAAATAAAATATCAAAAATTACAGTAAATATATATTACATACTGTACATAAAATATCAAAAAGTACACCAAATATGTGTTATATATACTGTAAATAAACTATTAAAAACTACAGTAATTATATTCAATATACTGTACATAAAATATCAAAAATTACTCCAAATGTACATTATATGGTGTAAATAAAATATCCAAAATACAGTAAATATATATTACACACCCTATGTAAAATATCCAAATTTACACCAAATATATATTATATAATTTACAAAAAATATCGGAAGGTCACCAAATATATCTTATATACTGTATGTAAAATATCAAAAAGTACAGTAAATATATTACATATATTGTACATATAATATTAACTAAAAGTACACCAAATACATTTTATATACTGTAAATAAAATATCAAAAATTACAGTAAATATATATTACATACTGTACATAAAATATCAAAAAGTACACCAAATATGTGTTATATATACTGTAAACTATCAAAAACTACAGTAATTATATTTAATATACTGTACATAAAATTTCAAAAATCACACCAAATGTATATTATATACTGTAAATAAAATATCAAAAAGGACAGTGAATATATATGACACACACTATGTAAAATATCAAAAACTACACCAAGTATATATTTTATAATTTACAATAAATATCAAAGGACACCAAATATATCTCATATACTGTACATAAAATATCAAAAAGTACAGTAAATATATTTCATATATTGTACATATAATAATAACTAAAAGTACACCAAATACATTTTATATACTGTAAATAAAATATCAAAAAGTACAGTAAATATATATTACATACTGTACATAAACTATCAAAAATTACACCAAACATGTGTTATATATACTGTAAATAAACTATCAAAAACTACAGTAATTATATTTAATATACTGTACATAAAATGTCAAAAATTACTCCAAATGTACATTATATAGTGTAAATAATATATCCAAAATACAGTAAATATATATTACACACCCTATGTAAAATATCAAATATTACACCAAATATACATTGTATAATTTACAAAAAATATCGGAAGGACACCAAATATATCCTATATACTGTACGTAAAATATCAAAAACTACAGTAAATATATTTCATATATTGTACATATAACATTAACTAAAAGTACACCAAATACATTTTATATACTGTAAATAAAATATCAAAAATTACAGTAAATATATATTACATACTGTACATAAAATATCAAAAAGTACACCAAATATGTGTTATATATACTGTAAATAAACTATTAAAAACTACAGTAATTATATTCAATATGCTGTACATAAAATATCAAAAATTACTCCAAATGTACATTATATGGTGTAAATAAAATACCCAAAATACAGTAAATATATATTACACACCCTATGTAAAATATCCAAATTTACACCAAATATATATTATATAATTTACAAAAAATATCGGAAGGGCACCAAATATATCTTATATACTGTATGTAAAATATCAAAAAGTACAGTAAATATATTACATATATTGTACATATAATATTAACTAAAAGTACACCAAGTACATTTTATATACTGTAAATAAAATATCAAAAATTACAGTAAATATATATTACATACTGTACATAAAATATCAAAAAGTACACCAAATATGTGTTATATATACTGTAAACTATCAAAAACTACAGTAATTATATTTAATATACTGTACATATAATTTCAAAAATCACACCAAATGTATATTATATACCGTAAATAAAATATCAAAAAGGACAGTGAATATATATGACACACACTATGTAAAATATCAAAAACTACACCAAGTATATATTTTATAATTTACAATAAATATCAAAGGGCACCAAATATATCTCATATACTGTACATAAAATATCAACAAGTACAGTAAATATATTTCATATATTGTACATATAATATTAACTAAAAGTACACCAAATACATTTTATATACTGTAAATAAAATATCAAAAAGTACAGTAAATATATATTACATACTGTACATAAAATATCAAAAATTACACCAAACATGTGTTATATATACTGTAAATAAACTATTAAAAACTACAGTAATTATATTCAATGTACTGTACATAAAATATCAAAAATTACTCCAAATGTACATTATATGGTGTAAATAAAATATCCAAAATACAGTAAATATATATTACACACCCTATGTAAAATATCCAAATTTACACCAAATATATATTATATAATTTACAAAAAATATCGGAAGGTCACCAAATATATCTTATATACTGTATGTAAAATATCAAAAAGTACAGTAAATATATTACATATATTGTACATATAATATTAACTAAAAGTACACCAAATACATTTTATATACTGTAAATAAAATATCAAAAATTACAGTAAATATATATTACATACTGTACATAAAATATCAAAAAGTACACCAAATATGTGTTATATATACTGTAAACTATCAAAAACTACAGTAATTATATTTAATATACTATACATAAAATTTCAAAAATCACACCAAATGTATATTATATACCGTAAATAAAATATCAAAAAGGACAGTGAATATATATGACACACACTATGTAAAATAACAAAAACTACACCAAGTATATATTTTATAATTTACAATAAATATCAAAGGACACCAAATATATCTCATATACTGTACATAAAATATCAAAAAGTACAGTAAATATATTTCATACATTGTACATATAATAATAACTAAAAGTACACCAAATACATTTTATATACTGTAAATAAAATATCAAAAAGTACAGTAAATATATATTACATACTGTACATAAACTATCAAAAATTACACCAAACATGTGTTATATACACTGTAAATAAACTATCAAAAACTACAGTAATTATATTTAATATACTGTACATAAAATGTCAAAAATTACTCCAAATGTACATTATATAGTGTAAATAATATATCCAAAATACAGTAAATATATATTACACACCCTATGTAAAATATCAAATATTACACCAAATATACATTATATAATTTACAAAAAATATCGGAAGGACACCAAATATATCCTATATACTGTACGTAAAATATCAAAAACTACAGTAAATATATTTCATATATTGTACATATAACATTAACTAAAAGTACACCAAATACATTTTATATACTGTAAATAAAATATCAAAAATTACAGTAAATATATATTACATACTGTACATAAAATATCAAAAAGTACACCAAATATGTGTTATATATACTGTAAATAAACTATTAAAAACTACAGTAATTATATTCAATATGCTGTACATAAAATATCAAAAATTACTCCAAATGTACATTATATGGTGTAAATAAAATACCCAAAATACAGTAAATATATATTACACACCCTATGTAAAATATCCAAATTTACACCAAATATATATTATATAATTTACAAAAAATATCGGAAGGGCACCAAATATATCTTATATACTGTATGTAAAATATCAAAAAGTACAGTAAATATATTACATATATTGTACATATAATATTAACTAAAAGTACACCAAGTACATTTTATATACTGTAAATAAAGTATCAAAAATTACAGTAAATATATATTACATACTGTACATAAAATATCAAAAAGTACACCAAATATGTGTTATATATACTGTAAACTATCAAAAACTACAGTAATTATATTTAATATACTGTACATATAATTTCAAAAATCACACCAAATGTATATTATATACCGTAAATAAAACATCAAAAAGGACAGTGAATATATATGACACACACTATGTAAAATATCAAAAACTACACCAAGTATATATTTTATAATTTACAATAAATATCAAAGGGCACCAAATATATCTCATATACTGTACATAAAATATCAAAAAGTACAGTAAATATATTTCATATATTGTACATATAATATTAACTAAAAGTACACCAAATACATTTTATATACTGTAAATAAAATGTCAAAAATTACAGTAAATATATATTACATACTATACATAAAATATCAAAAAGTACACCAAATATGTGTTATATATACTGTAAATAAACTATTAAAAACTACAGTAATTATATTCAATATACTGTACATACAATATCAAAAATTACTCCAAATGTACATTATATGGTGTAAATAAAATATCCAAAATACAGTAAATATATATTACACACCCTATGTAAAATATCCAAATTTACACCAAATATATATTATATAATTTACAAAAAATATCGGAAGGTCACCAAATATATCTTATATACTGTATGTAAAATATCAAAAAGTACAGTAAATATATTACATATATTGTACATATAATATTAACTAAAAGTACACCAAATACATTTTATATACTGTAAATAAAATATCAAAAATTACAGTAAATATATATTACATACTGTACATAAAATATCAAAAAGTACACCAAATATGTGTTATATATACAGTAAACTATCAAAAAATACAGTAATTATATTTAATATACTGTACATAAAATTTCAAAAATCACACCAAATGTATATTATATACCGTAAATAAAATATCAAAAAGGACAGTGAATATATAAGACACACACTATGTAAAATATCAAAAACTACACCAAGTATATATTTTATAATTTACAATAAATATCAAAGGACACCAAATATATCTCATATACTGTACATAAAATATCAACAAGTACAGTAAATATATTTCATATATTGTACATATAATATTAACTAAAAGTACACCAAATACATTTTATATACTGTAAATAAAATATCAAAAAGTACAGTAAATATATATTACATACTGTACATAAAATATCAAAAATTACACCAAACATGTGTTATATATACTGTAAATAAACTATTAAAAACTACAGTAATTATATTCAATGTACTGTACATAAAATATCAAAAATTACTCCAAATGTACATTATATGGTGTAAATAAAATATCCAAAATACAGTAAATATATATTACACACCCTATGTAAAATATCCAAATTTACACCAAATATATATTATATAATTTACAAAAAATATCGGAAGGTCACCAAATATATCTTATATACTGTATGTAAAATATCAAAAAGTACAGTAAATATATTGCATATATTGTACATATAATATTAACTAAAAGTACACCAAATACATTTTATATACTGTAAATAAAATATCAAAAATTACAGTAAATATATATTACATACTGTACATAAAATATCAAAAAGTACACCAAATATGTGTTATATATACTGTAAACTATCAAAAACTACAGTAATTATATTTAATATACTGTACATAAAATTTCAAAAATCACACCAAATGTATATTATATACCGTAAATAAAATATCAAAAAGGACAGTGAATATATATGACACACACTATGTAAAATAACAAAAACTACACCAAGTATATATTTTATAATTTACAATAAATATCAAAGGACACCAAATATATCTCATATACTGTACATAAAATATCAAAAAGTACAGTAAATATATTTCATATATTGTACATATAATAATAACTAAAAGTACACCAAATACATTTTATATACTGTAAATAAAATATCAAAAAGTACAGTAAATATATATTACATACTGTACATAAACTATCAAAAATTACACCAAACATGTGTTATATATACTGTAAATAAACTATCAAAAACTACAGTAATTATATTTAATATACTGTACATAAAATGTCAAAAATTACTCCAAATGTACATTATATAGTGTAAATAATATATCCAAAATACAGTAAATATATATTACACACCCTATGTAAAATATCAAATATTACACCAAATATACATTATATAATTTACAAAAAATATCGGAAGGTCACCAAATATATCTTATATACTGTACGTAAAATATCAAAAACTACAGTAAATATATTTCATATATTGTACATATAATATTAACTAAAAGTACACCAAATACATTTTATATACTGTAAATAAAATATCAAAAATTACAGTAAATATATATTACATACTGTACATAAAATATCAAAAAGTACACCAAATATGTGTTATATATACAGTAAACTATCATAAAATACAGTAATTATATTTAATATACTGTACATAAAATTTCAAAAATCACACCAAATGTATATTATATACCGTAAATAAAATATCAAAAAGGACAGTGAATATATATGACACACACTATGTAAAATATCAAAAACTACACCAAGTATATATTTTATAATTTACAATAAATATCAAAGGACACCAAATATATCTCATATACTGTACATAAAATATCAACAAGTACAGTAAATATATTTCATATATTGTACATATAATATTAACTAAAAGTACACCAAATACATTTTATATACTGTAAATAAAATGTCAAAAATTACAGTAAATATATATTACATACTATACATAAAATATCAAAAAGTACAGCAAATATGTGTTATATATACTGTAAATAAACTATTAAAAACTACAGTAATTATATTCAATATACTGTACATACAATATCAAAAATTACTCCAAATGTACATTATATGGTGTAAATAAAATATCCAAAATACAGTAAATATGTATTACACACCCTATGTAAAATATCCAAATTTACACCAAATATATATTATATAATTTACAAAAAATATCGGAAGGTCACCAAATATATCTTATATACTGTATGTAAAATATCAAGAAGTACAGTAAATATAATACATATATTGTACATATAATATTAACTAAAAGTACACCAAATACATTTTATATACTGTAAATAAAATATCAAAAATTACAGTAAATATATATTACATACTGTACATAAAATATCAAAAAGTACACCAAATATGTGTTATATATACAGTAAACTATCATAAAATACAGTAATTATATTTAATATACTGTACATAAAATTTCAAAAATCACACCAAATGTATATTATATACCGTAAATAAAATATCAAAAAGGACAGTGAATATATATGACACACACTATGTAAAATATCAAAAACTATACCAAGTATATATTTTATAATTTACAATAAATATCAAAGGACACCAAATATATCTCATATACTGTACATAAAATATCAACAAGTACAGTAAATATATTTCATATATTGTACATATAATATTAACTAAAAGTACACCAAATACATTTTATATACTGTAAATAAAATATCAAAAAGTACAGTAAATATATATTACATACTGTACATAAAATATCAAAAATTACACCAAACATGTGTTATATATACTGTAAATAAACTATTAAAAACTACAGTAATTATATTCAATGTACTGTACATAAAATATCAAAAATTACTCCAAATGTACATTATATGGTGTAAATAAAATATCCAAAATACAGTAAATATATATTACACACCCTATGTAAAATATCCAAATTTACACCAAATATATATTATATAATTTACAAAAAATATCGGAAGGTCACCAAATATATCTTATATACTGTATGTAAAATATCAAAAAGTACAGTAAATATATTACATATATTGTACATATAATATTAACTAAAAGTACACCAAATACATTTTATATACTGTAAATAAAATATCAAAAATTACAGTAAATATATATTACATACTGTACATAAAATATCAAAAAGTACACCAAATATGTGTTATATATACTGTAAACTATCAAAAACTACAGTAATTATATTTAATATACTGTACATAAAATTTCAAAAATCACACCAAATGTATATTATATACTGTAAATAAAATATCAAAAAGGACAGTGAATATATATGACACACACTATGTAAAATAACAAAAACTACACCAAGTATATATTTTATAATTTACAATAAATATCAAAGGACACCAAATATATCTCATATACTGTACATAAAATATCAAAAAGTACAGTAAATATATTTCATATATTGTACATATAATAATAACTAAAAGTACACCAAATACATTTTATATACTGTAAATAAAATATCAAAAAGTACAGTAAATATATATTACATACTGTACATAAACTATCAAAAATTACACCAAACATGTGTTATATATACTGTAAATAAACTATCAAAAACTACAGTAATTATATTTAATATACTGTACATAAAATGTCAAAAATTACTCCAAATGTACATTATATAGTGTAAATAATATATCCAAAATACAGTAAATATATATTACACACCCTATGTAAAATATCAAATATTACACCAAATATACATTATATAATTTACAAAAAATATCGGAAGGACACCAAATATATCCTATATACTGTACGTAAAATATCAAAAACTACAGTAAATATATTTCATATATTGTACATATAACATTAACTAAAAGTACACCAAATACATTTTATATACTGTAAATAAAATATCAAAAATTACAGTAAATATATATTACATACTGTACATAAAATATCAAAAAGTACACCAAATATGTGTTATATATACAGTAAACTATCATAAAATACAGTAATTATATTTAATATACTGTACATAAAATTTCAAAAATCACACCAAATGTATATTATATACCGTAAATAAAATATCAAAGAGGACAATGAATATATATGACACACACTATGTAAAATATCAAAAACTACACCAAGTATATATTTTATAATTTACAATAAATATCAAAGGACACCAAATATATCTCATATACTGTACATAAAATATCAACAAGTACAGTAAATATATTTCATATATTGTACATATAATATTAACTAAAAGTACACCAAATACATTTTATATACTGTAAATAAAATGTCAAAAATTACAGTAAATATATATTACATACTACACATAAAATATCAAAAAGTACACCAAATATGTGTTATATATACTGTAAATAAACTATTAAAAACTACAGTAATTATATTCAATATACTGTACATACAATATCAAATATTACTCCAAATGTACATTATATGGTGTAAATAAAATATCCAAAATACAGTAAATATATATTACACACCCTATGTAAAATATCCAAATTTACACCAAATATATATTATATAATTTACAAAAAATATCGGAAGGTCACCAAATATATCTTATATACTGTATGTAAAATATCAAAAAGTACAGTAAATATATTACATATATTGTACATATAATATTAACTAAAAGTACACCAAATACATTTTATATACTGTAAATAAAATATCAAAAATTACAGTAAATATATATTACATACTGTACATAAAATATCAAAAAGTACACCAAATATGTGTTATATATACAGTAAACTATCATAAAATACAGTAATTATATTTAATATACTGTACATAAAATTTCAAAAATCACACCAAATGTATATTATATACCGTAAATAAAATATCAAAAAGGACAGTGAATATATATGACACACACTATGTAAAATATCAAAAACTACACCAAGTATATATTTTATAATTTACAATAAATATCAAAGGACACCAAATATATCTCATATACTGTACATAAAATATCACCAAGTACAGTAAATATATTTCATATATTGTACATATAATATTAACTAAAAGTACACCAAATACATTTTATATACTGTAAATAAAATATCAAAAAGTACAGTAAATATATATTACATACTGTACATAAAATATCAAAAATTACACCAAACATGTGTTATATATACTGTAAATAAACTATTAAAAACTACAGTAATTATATTCAATGTACTGTACATAAAATATCAAAAATTACTCCAAATGTACATTATATGGTGTAAATAAAATATCCAAAATACAGTAAATATATATTACACACCCTATGTAAAATATCCAAATTTACACCAAATATATATTATATAATTTACAAAAAATATCGGAAGGTCACCAAATATATCTTATATACTGTATGTAAAATATCAAAAAGTACAGTAAATATATTACATATATTGTACATTTAATATTAACTAAAAGTACACCAAATACATTTTATATACTGTAAATAAAATATCAAAAATTACAGTAAATATATATTACATACTGTACATAAAATATCAAAAAGTACACCAAATATGTGTTATATATACTGTAAACTATCAAAAACTACAGTAATTATATTTAATATACTGTACATAAAATTTCAAAAATCACACCAAATGTATATTATATACTGTAAATAAAATATCAAAAAGGACAGTGAATATATATGACACACACTATGTAAAATAACAAAAACTACACCAAGTATATATTTTATAATTTACAATAAATATCAAAGGACACCAAATATATCTCATATACTGTACATAAAATATCAAAAAGTACAGTAAATATATTTCATATATTGTACATATAATAATAACTAAAAGTACACCAAATACATTTTATATACTGTAAATAAAATATCAAAAAGTACAGTAAATGTATATTACATACTGTACATAAACTATCAAAAATTACACCAAACATGTGTTATATATACTGTAAATAAACTATCAAAAACTACAGTAATTATATTTAATATACTGTACATAAAATGTCAAAAATTACTCCAAATGTACATTATATAGTGTAAATAATATATCCAAAATACAGTAAATATATATTACACACCCTATGTAAAATATCAAATATTACACCAAATATACATTATATAATTTACAAAAAATATCGGAAGGACACCAAATATATCCTATATACTGTACGTAAAATATCAAAAACTACAGTAAATATATTTCATATATTGTACATATAATATTAACTAAAAGTACACCAAATACATTTTATATACTGTAAATAAAATATCAAAAATTACAGTAAATATATAGTACATACTATACATAAAATATCAAAAAGTACACCAAATATGTGTTATATATACTGTAAATAAACTATCAAAAACTACAGTAATTATATTCAATATACTGTACATAAAATATCAAAAATTACTCCAAATGTACATTATATGGTGTAAATAAAATATCCAAAATACAGTAAATATATATTACACACCCTATGTAAAATATCCAAATTTACACCAAATATATATTATATAATTTACAAAAAATATCGGAAGGTCACCAATTATATCTTATATACTGTATGTAAAATATCAAAAAGGACAGTAAATATATTACATATATTGTACATATAATATTAACTAAAAGTACACCAAATACATTTTATATACTGTAAATAAAATATCAAAAATTACAGTAAATATATATTACATACTGTACATAAAATATCAAAAAGTACACCAAATATGTGTTATATATACTGTAAACTATCAAAAACTACAGTAATTATATTTAATATACTGTACATAAAATTTCAAAAATCACACCAAATGTATATTATATACCGTAAATAAAATATCAAAAAGGACAGTGAATATATATGACACACACTATGTAAAATATCAAAAACTACACCAAGTATATATTTTATAATTTACAATAAATATCAAAGGACACCAAATATATCTCATATACTGTACATAAAATATCAAAAAGTACAGTAAATATATTTCATATATTGTACATATAATATTAACTAAAAGTACACCAAATACATTTTATATACTGTAAATAAACTATCAAAAAGTACAGTAAATATATATTACATACTGTACGTCAAATATCAAAAATTACACCAAACATGTGTTATATATACTGTAAATAAACTATCAAAAACTACAGTAATTATATTTAATATACTGTACATAAAATGTCAAAAACTACTCCAAATGTACATTATATAGTTTAAATAATATATCCAAAATACAGTAAATATATATTACACACCCTATGTAAAATATCAAATATTACACCAAATATACATTATATAATTTACAAAAAATATCGGAAGGACACCAAATATATCCTATATACTGTACGTAAAATATCAAAAAGTACAGTAAATATATTTCATATATTGTACATATAATATTAATTAAAGTACACCAAATACATTTTATATACTGTAAATAAAATATCAAAAATTACAGTAAATATATATTACATACTATACATAAAATATCAAAAAGTACACCAAATATGTGTTATATATACTCTAAATAAACTTTTAAAAACTACAGTAATTATATTTAATATACTGTACATAAAATATCAAAAATTACTCCAAATGTACATTATATGGTGTAAATAAAATATCCAAAATACAGTAAATATATATTACACACCCTATGTAAAATATCCAAATTTACACCAAATATATATTATATAATTTACAAAAAATATCGGAAGGTCACCAAATATATCTTATATACTGTATGTAAAATATCAAAAAGTACAGTAAATATATTACATATATTGTACATATAATATTAACTAAAAGTACACCAAATACATTTTATATACTGTAAATAAAATATCAAAAATTTCAGTAAATATATATTACATACTGTACATAAAATATCAAAAAGTACACCAAATATGTGTTATATATACTGTAAACTATCAAAAACTACAGTAATTATATTTAATATACTGTACATAAAATTTCAAAAACCACACCAAATGTATATTATATACCGTAAATAAAATATCAAAAAGGACAGTGAATATATATGACACACACTATGTAAAATATCAAAAACTACACCAAGTATATATTTTATAATTTACAATAAATATCAAAGGACACCAAATATATCTCATATACTGTACATAAAATATCAAAAAGTACAGTAAGTATATTTCATATATTGTACATATAATATTAACTAAAAGTACACCAAATACATTTTATATACTGTAAATAAAATATCAAAAAGTACAGTAAATATATATTACATACTGTACATAAAATATCAAAAATTACACCAAACATGTGTTATATATACTGTAAATAAACTATCAAAAACTACAGTAATTATATTTAATATACTGTACATAAAATGTCAAAAATTACCCCAAATGTACATTATATAGTGTAAATAATATATCCAAAATACAGTAAATATATATTACACACCCTATGTAAAATATCAAATATTACACCAAATATACATTATATAATTTACAAAAAATATCGGAAGGACACCAAATATATCCTATATACTGTACGTAAAATATCGAAAAGTACAGTAAATATATTTCATATATTGTACATATAATATTAACTAAAAGTACACCAAATACATTTTATATACTGTAAATAAAATATCAAAAATTACAGTAAATATATATTACATACTGTACATAAAATATCAAAAAGTACACCAAATATGTGTTATATATACTGTAAATAAACTATTAAAAACTACAGTAATTATATTCAATATACTGTACATAAAATATCAAAAATTACTCCAAATGTACATTATATGGTGTAAATAAAATATCCAAAATACAGTAAATATGTATTACACACCCTATGTAAAATATCCAAATTTACACCAAATATATATTATATAATTTACAAAAAATATCGGAAGGTCACCAAATATATCTTATATACTGTATGTAAAATATCAAAAAGTACAGTAAATATATTACATATATTGTACATATAATATTAACTAAAAGTACACCAAATATATTTTATATACTGTAAATAAAATATCAAAAATTACAGTAAATATATATTACATACTGTACATAAAATATCAAAAAGTACACCAAATATGTGTTTTATATACTGTAAACTATCAAAAACTACAGTAATTATATTTAATATACTGTACATAAAATTTCAAAAATCACACCAAATGTATATTATATACTGTAAATAAAATATCAAAAAGGACAGTGAATATATATGACACACACTATGTAAAATAACAAAAACTACACCAAGTATATATTTTATAATTTACAATAAATATCAAAGGACACCAAATATATCTCATATACTGTACATAAAATATCAAAAAGTACAGTAAATATATTTCATATATTGTACATATAATAATAACTAAAAGTACACCAAATACATTTTATATACTGTAAATAAAATATCAAAAAGTACAGTAAATATATATTACATACTGTACATAAAATATCAAAAATTACACCAAACATGTGTTATATATACTGTAAATAAAGTATCAAAAACTACAGTAATTATATTTAATATACTGTACATAAAATGTCAAAAACTACTCCAAATGTACATTATATAGTTTAAATAATATATCCAAAATACAGTAAATATATATTACACACCCTATGTAAAATATCAAATATTACACCAAATATACATTATATAATTTACAAAAAATATCGGAAGGACACCAAATATATCCTATATACTGTACGTAAAATATCAAAAAGTACAGTAAATATATTTCATATATTGTACATATAATATTAACTAAAAGTACACCAAATACATTTTATATACTGTAAATAAAATATCAAAAATTACAGTAAATATATATTACATACTATACATAAAATATCAAAAAGTACACCAAATATGTGTTATATATACTCTAAATAAACTTTTAAAAACTACAGTAATTATATTTAATATACTGTACATAAAATATCAAAAATTACTCCAAATGTACATTATATGGTGTAAATAAAATATCCAAAATACAGTAAATATATATTACACACCCTATGTAAAATATCCAAATTTACACCAAATATATATTATATAATTTACAAAAAATATCGGAAGGTCACCAAATATATCTTATATACTGTATGTAAAATATCAAAAAGTACAGTAAATATATTACATATATTGTACATATAATATTAACTAAAAGTACACCAAATACATTTTATATACTGTAAATAAAATATCAAAAATTTCAGTAAATATATATTACATACTGTACATAAAATATCAAAAAGTACACCAAATATGTGTTATATATACTGTAAACTATCAAAAACTACAGTAATTATATTTAATATACTGTACATAAAATTTCAAAAACCACACCAAATGTATATTATATACCGTAAATAAAATATCAAAAAGGACAGTGAATATATATGACACACACTATGTAAAATATCAAAAACTACACCAAGTATATATTTTATAATTTACAATAAATATCAAAGGACACCAAATATATCTCATATACTGTACATAAAATATCAAAAAGTACAGTAAGTATATTTCATATATTGTACATATAATATTAACTAAAAGTACACCAAATACATTTTATATACTGTAAATAAAATATCAAAAAGTACAGTAAATATATATTACATACTGTACATAAAATATCAAAAATTACACCAAACATGTGTTATATCTACTGTAAATAAACTATCAAAAACTACAGTAATTATATTTAATATACTGTACATAAAATGTCAAAAATTACCCCAAATGTACATTATATAGTGTAAATAATATATCCAAAATACAGTAAATATATATTACACACCCTATGTAAAATATCAAATATTACACCAAATATACATTATATAATTTACAAAAAATATCGGAAGGACACCAAATATATCCTATATACTGTACGTAAAATATCGAAAAGTACAGTAAATATATTTCATATATTGTACATATAATATTAACTAAAAGTACACCAAATACATTTTATATACTGTAAATAAAATATCAAAAATTACAGTAAATATATATTACATACTGTACATAAAATATCAAAAAGTACACCAAATATGTGTTATATATACTGTAAATAAACTATTAAAAACTACAGTAATTATATTCAATATACTGTACATAAAATATCAAAAATTACTCCAAATGTACATTATATGGTGTAAATAAAATATCCAAAATACAGTAAATATATATTACACACCCTATGTAAAATATCCAAATTTACACCAAATATATATTATATAATTTACAAAAAATATCGGAAGGTCACCAAATATATCTTATATACTGTATGTAAAATATCAAAAAGTACAGTAAATATATTACATATATTGTACATATAATATTAACTAAAAGTACACCAAATATATTTTATATACTGTAAATAAAATATCAAAAATTACAGTAAATATATATTACATACTGTACATAAAATATCAAAAAGTACACCAAATATGTGTTTTATATACTGTAAACTATCAAAAACTACAGTAATTATATTTAATATACTGTACATAAAATTTCAAAAATCACACCAAATGTATATTATATACTGTAAATAAAATATCAAAAAGGACAGTGAATATATATGACACACACTATGTAAAATAACAAAAACTACACCAAGTATATATTTTATAATTTACAATAAATATCAAAGGACACCAAATATATCTCATATACTGTACATAAAATATCAAAAAGTACAGTAAATATATTTCATATATTGTACATATAATAATAACTAAAAGTACACCAAATACATTTTATATACTGTAAATAAAATATCAAAAAGTACAGTAAATATATATTACATACTGTACATAAAATATCAAAAATTACACCAAACATGTGTTATATATACTGTAAATAAAGTATCAAAAACTACAGTAATTATATTTAATATACTGTACATAAAATGTCAAAAATTACTCCAAATGTACATTATATAGTGTAAATAACATATCCAAAATACAGTAAATATATATTACACACCCTATGTAAAATATCAAATATTACACCAAATATACATTATATAATTTACAAAAAATATCGGAAGGACACCAAATATATCCTATATACTGTACGTAAAATATCAAAAAGTACAGTAAATATATTTCATATATTGTACATATAATATTAACTAAAAGTACACCAAATACATTTTATATACTGTAAATAAAATATCAAAAAGTACAGTAAATATATATTACATACTGTACATAAAATATCAAAAATTACACCAAACATGTGTTATATATACTGTAAATAAACTATCAAAAACTACAGTAATTATATTTAATATACTGTACATAAAATGTCAAAAATTACTCCAAATGTACATTATATAGTGTAAATAATATATCCAAAATACAGTAAATATATATTACACACCCTATGTAAAATATCAAATATTACACCAAATATACATTATATAATTTACAAAAAATATCGGAAGGACACCAAATATATCCTATATACTGTACGTAAAATATCAAAAAGTACAGTAAATATATTTCATATATTGTACATATAATATTAACTAAAAGTACACCAAATACATTTTATATACTGTAAATAAAATATCAAAAATTACAGTAAATATATATTACATACTGTACATAAAATATCAAAAAGTACACCAAATATGTGTTATATATACTGTAAATAAACTATTAAAAACTACAGTAATTATATTCAATATACTGTACATAAAATATCAAAAATTACTCCAAATGTACATTATATGGTGTAAATAAAATATCCAAAATACAGTAAATATATATTACACACCCTATGTAAAATATCCAAATTTACACCAAATATATATTATATAATTTACAAAAAATATCGGAAGGTCACCAAATATATCTTATATACTGTATGTAAAATATCAAAAAGTACAGTAAATATATTACATATATTGTACATATAATATTAACTAAAAGTACACCAAATACATTTTATATACTGTAAATAAAATATCAAAAATTACAGTAAATATATATTACATACTGTACATAAAATATCAAAAAGTACACCAAATATGTGTTATATATACTGTAAACTATCAAAAACTACAGTAATTATATTTAATATACTGTACATAAAATTTCAAAAATCACACCAAATGTATATTATATACCGTAAATAAAATATCAAAAAGGACAGTGAATATATATGACACACACTATGTAAAATATCAAAAACTACACCAAGTATATATTTTATAATTTACAATAAATATCAAAGGACACCAAATATATGTCATATACTGTACATAAAATATCAAAAAGTACAGTAAATATATTTCATATATTGTACATATAATATTAACTAAAAGTACACCAAATACATTTTATATACTGTAAATAAAATATCAAAAAGTACAGTAAATATATATTACATACTGTACATAAAATATCAAAAATTACACCAAACATGTGTTATATATACTGTAAATAAACTATCAAAAACTACAGTAATTATATTTAATATACTGTACATAAAATGTCAAAAACTACTCCAAATGTACATTATATAGTGTAAATAATATATCCAAAATACAGTAAATATATATTACACACCCTATGTAAAATATCAAATATTACACCAAATATACATTATATAATTTACAAAAAATATCGGAAGGACACCAAATATATCCTATATACTGTACGTAAAATATCAAAAAGTACAGTAAATATATTTCATATATTGTACATATAATATTAACTAAAAGTACACCAAATACATTTTATATACTGTAAATAAAATATCAAAAAGTACAGTAAATATATATTACATACTGTACATAAAATATCAAAAATTACACCAAACATGTGTTATATATACTGTAAATAAACTATCAAAAACTACAGTAATTATATTTAATATACTGTACATAAAATGTCAAAAATTACTCCAAATGTACATTATATAGTGTAAATAATATATCCAAAATACAGTAAATATATATTACACACCCTATGTAAAATATCAAATATTACACCAAATATACATTATATAATTTACAAAAAATATCGGGAGGACACCAAATATATCCTATATACTGTACGTAAAATATCAAAAACTACAGTAAATATATTTCATATATTGTACATATAATATTAACTAAAAGTACACCAAATACATTTTATATACTGTAAATAAAATATCAAAAATTACAGTAAATATATATTACATACTGTACATAAAATATCAAAAAGTACACCAAATATGTGTTATATATACTGTAAATAAACTATTAAAAACTACAGTAATTATATTCAATATACTGTACATAAAATATCAAAAATTACTCCAAATGTACATTATATGGTGTAAATAAAATATCCAAAATACAGTAAATATATATTACACACCCTATGTAAAATATCCAAATTTACACCAAATATATATTATATAATTTACAAAAAATATCGGAAGGTCACCAAATATATCTTATATACTGTATGTAAAATATCAAAAAGTACAGTAAATATATTACATATATTGTACATATAATATTAACTAAAAGTACACCAAATACATTTTATATACTGTAAATAAAATATCAAAAATTACAGTAAATATATATTACATACTGTACATAAAATATCAAAAAGTACACCAAATATGTGTTATATATACTGTAAACTATCAAAAACTACACTAATTATATTTAATATACTGTACATAAAATTTCAAAAATCACACCAAATGTATATTATATACCGTAAATAAAATATCAAAAAGGACAGTGAATATATATGACACACACTATGTAAAATATCAAAAACTACACCAAGTATATATTTTATAAATTACAATAAATATCAAAGGACACCAAATATATCTCATATACTGTACATAAAATATCAAAAAGTACAGTAAATATATTTCATATATTGTACATATAATATTAACTAAAAGTACACCAAATACATTTTATATACTGTAAATAAACTATCAAAAAGTACAGTAAATATATATTACATACTGTACGTCAAATATCAAAAATTACACCAAACATGTGTTATATATACTGTAAATAAACTATCAAAAACTACAGTAATTATATTTAATATACTGTACATAAAATGTCAAAAATTACTCCAAATGTACATTATATAGTGTAAATAATATATCCAAAATACAGTAAATATATATTACACACCCTATGTAAAATATCAAATATTACACCAAATATACATTATATAATATACAAAAAATATCGGAAGGACACCAAATATATCCTATATACTGTACGTAAAATATCAAAAACTACAGTAAATATATTTCATATATTGTACATATAATATTAACTAAAAGTACACCAAATACATTTTATATACTGTAAATAAAATATCAAAAATTACAGTAAATATATATTACATACTGTACATAAAATATCAAAAAGTACACCAAGTATGTGTTATATATACTGTAAATAAACTATTAAAAACTACAGTAATTATATTCAATATACTGTACATAAAATATCAAAAATTACACCAAATGTACATTATCTGGTGTAAATAAAATATCCAAAATACAGTAAATATATATTACACACCCTATGTAAAATATCCAAATTTACACCAAATATATATTATATAATTTACAAAAAATATCGGAAGGTCTCCTAATATATCTTATATACTGTATGTAAAATATCAAAAAGTACAGTAAATATATTACATATATTGTACATATAATATTAACTAAAAGTACACCAAATACATTTTATATACTGTAAATAAAATATCAAAAATTACAGTAAATATATATTACATACTGTACATAAAATATCAAAAAGTACACCAAATATGTGTTATATATACTGTAAACTATCAAAAACTACACTAATTATATTTAATATACTGTACATAAAATTTCAAAAATCACACCAAATGTATATTATATACCGTAAATAAAATATCAAAAAGGACAGTGAATATATATGACACACACTATGTAAAATATCAAAAACTACACCAAGTATATATTTTATAATTTACAATAAATATCAAAGGACACCAAATATATCTCATATACTGTTCATAAAATATCAAAAAGTACAGTAAATATATTTCATATATTGTACATATAATATTAACTAAAAGTACACCAAATACATTTTATATACTGTAAATAAACTATCAAAAAGTACAGTAAATATATATTACATACTGTACGTAAAATATCAAAAATTACACCAAACATGTGTTATATATACTGTAAATAAACTATCAAAAACTACAGTAATTATATTTAATATACTGTACATAAAATGTCAAAAATTACTCCAAATGTACATTATATAGTGTAAATAATATATCCAAAATACAGTAAATATATATTACTCACCCTATGTAAAATATCAAATATTACACCAAATATACATTATCTAATTTACAAAAAATATCGGAAGGACACCAAATATATCCTATATACTGTACGTAAAATATCAAAAAGTACAGTAAATATATTTCATATATTGTACATATAATATTAACTAAAAGTACACCAAATACATTTTATATACTGTAAATAAAATATCAAAAAGTACAGTAAATATATATTACATACTGTACATAAAATATCAAAAATTACACCAAACATGTGTTATATCTACTGTAAATAAACTATCAAAAACTACAGTAATTATATTTAATATACTGTACATAAAATGTCAAAAATTACTCCAAATGTACATTATATAGTGTAAATAATATATCCAAAATACAGTAAATATATATTACACACCCTATGTAAAATATCAAATATTACATCAAATATACATTATATAATTTACAAAAAATATCGGAAGGACACCAAATATATCCTATATACTGTACGTAAAATATCAAACAGTACAGTAAATATATTACATATATTGTACATATAATATTAACTGAAAGTACACCAAATACATTTTATATACTGTAAAAAAAATATCAAAAATTACAGTAAATATATATTACATACTGTACATAAAATATCAAAAAGTACACCAAATATGTGTTATATATACTGTAAATAAACTATTAAAAACTACAGTAATTATATTCAATATACTGTACATACAATATCAAAAATTACTCCAAATGTACACTATATGGTGTAAATAAAATATCCAAAATACAGTAAATATATATTACACACCCTATGTAAAATATCCAAATTTACACCAAATATATATTATATAATTTACAAAAAATATCGGAAGGTCACCAAATATATCTTATATACTGTATGTAAAATATCAAAAAGTACAGTAAATATATTACATATATTGTACATATAATATTAACTAAAAGTACACCAAATACATTTTATATACTGTAAATAAAATATCAAAAATTACAGTAAATATATATTACATACTGTACATAAAATATCAAAAAGTACACCAAATATGTGTTATATATACTGTAAACTATCAAAAACTACACTAATTATATTTAATATACTGTACATAAAATTTCAAAAATCACACCAAATGTATATTATATACCGTAAATAAAATATCAAAAAGGACAGTGAATATATATGACACACACTATGTAAAATATCAAAAACTACACCAAGTATATATTTTATAATTTACAATAAATATCAAAGGACACCAAATATATCTCATATACTGTACATAAAATATCAAAAAGTACAGTAAATATATTTCATATATTGTACATATAATATTAACTAAAAGTACACCAAATACATTTTATATACTGTAAATAAAATATCAAAAAGTACAGTAAATATATATTACATACTGTACATAAAATATCAAAAATTACACCAAACATGTGTTATATATACTGTAAATAAACTATCAAAAACTACAATAATTATATTTAATATACTGTACATAAAATGTCAAAAATTACTCCAAATGTACATTATATAGTGTAAATAATATATCCAAAATACAGTAAATATATATTACACACCCTATGTAAAATATCAAATATTACACCAAATATACATTATATAATTTACAAAAAATATCGGAAGGACACCAAATATATCCTATATACTGTACGTAAAATATCAAAAACTACAGTAAATATATTTCATATATTGTACATATAATATTAACTAAAAGTACACCAAACACATTTTATATACTGTAAATAAAATATCAAAAAGTACAGTAAATATACATTACATACTGTACATAAAATATCAAAAATTACACCAAACATGTGTTATATCTACTGTAAATATACTATCAAAATCTACAGTAATTATATTTAATATACTGTACATAAAATGTCAAAAATTACTCCAAATGTACATTACATAGTGTAAATAATATATCCAAAATACACTAAATATATATTACACACCCTATGTAAAATATCAAATATTACACCAAATATACATTATATAATTTACAAAAAATATCGGAAGGACACCAAATATATCCTATATACTGTACGTAAAATATCAAAAACTACAGTAAATATATTTCATATATTGTACATATAATATTAACTAAAAGTACACCAAATACATTTTATATACTGTAAATAAAATATCAAAAATTACAGTAAATATATATTACATACTATACATTAAATATCAAAAAGTACACCAAATATGTGTTATATATACTGTAAATAAACTATTAAAAACTACAGTAATTATATTCAATATACTGTACATAAAATATCAAAAATTACTCCAAATGTACATTATATGGTGTAAATAAAATATCCAAAATACAGTAAATATATATTACACACCCTATGTAAAATATCCAAATTTACACCAAATATATATTATATAATTTACAAAAAATATCGGAAGGTCACCAAATATATCTTATATACTTTATGTAAAATATCAAAAAGTACAGTAAATATATTACATATATTGTACATATAATATTAACTAAAAGTACACCAAATACAGTTTATATACTGTAAATAAAATATCAAAAATTACAGTAAATATATATTACATACTGTACATAAAATATCAAAAAGTACACCAAATATGTGTTATATATACTGTAAATAAACTATTAAAAACTACAGTAATTATATTCAATATGCTGTACATAAAATATCAAAAATTACTCCAAATGTACATTATATGGTGTAAATAAAATACCCAAAATACAGTAAATATATATTACACACCCTATGTAAAATATCCAAATTTACACCAAATATATATTATATAATTTACAAAAAATATCGGAGGGGCACCAAATATATCTTATATACTGTATGTAAAATATCAAAAAGTACAGTAAATATATTACATATATTGTACATATAATATTAACTAAAAGTACACCAAGTACATTTTATATACTGTAAATAAAATATCAAAAATTACAGTAAATATATATTACATACTGTACATAAAATATCAAAAAGTACACCAAACATGTGTTATATATACTGTAAACTATCAAAAACTACAGTAATTATATTTAATATACTGTACATATAATTTCAAAAATCACACCAAATGTATATTATATACCGTAAATAAAATATCAAAAAGGACAGTGAATATATATGACACACACTATGTAAAATATCAAAAACTACACCAAGTATATATTTTATAATTTACAATAGATATCAAAGGGCACCAAATGTATCTCATATACTGTACATAAAATATCAAAAAGTACAGTAAATATATTTCATATATTGTACATATAATATTAACTAAAAGTACACCAAATACATTTTATATACTGTAAATAAAATGTCAAAAATTACAGTAAATATATATTACATACTATACATAAAATATCAAAAAGTACACCAAATATGTGTTATATATACTGTAAATAAACTATTAAAAACTACAGTAATTATATTCAATATACTGTACATACAATATCAAAAATTACTCCAAATGTACATTATATGGTGTAAATAAAATATCCAAAATACAGTAAATATATATTACACACCCTATGTAAAATATCCAAATTTACACCAAATATATATTATATAATTTACAAAAAATATCGGAAGGTCACCAAATATATCTTATATACTGTATGTAAAATATCAAAAAGTACAGTAAATATATTACATATATTGTACATATAATATTAACTAAAAGTACACCAAATACATTTTATATACTGTAAATAAAATATCAAAAATTACAGTAAATATATATTACATACTGTACATAAAATATCAAAAAGTACACCAAATATGTGTTATATATACAGTAAACTATCATAAAATACAGTAATTATATTTAATATACTGTACATAAAATTTCAAAAATCACACCAAATGTATATTATATACCGTAAATAAAATATCAAAAAGGACAGTGAATATATATGGCACACACTATGTAAAATATCAAAAACTACACCAAGTATATATTTTATAATTTACAATAAATATCAAAGGACACCAAATATATCTCATATACTGTACATAAAATATCAACAAGTACAGTAAATATATTTCATATATTGTACATATAATATTAACTAAAAGTACACCAAATACATTTTATATACTGTAAATAAAATATCAAAAAGTACAGTAAATATATATTACATACTGTACATAAAATATCAAAAATTACACCAAACATGTGTTATATATACTGTAAATAAACTATTAAAAACTACAGTAATTATATTCAATGTACTGTACATAAAATATCAAAAATTACTCCAAATGTACATTATATGGTGTAAATAAAATATCCAAAATACAGTAAATATATATTACACACACTATGTAAAATATCCAAATTTACACCAAATATATATTCTATAATTTACAAAAAATATCGGAAGGTCACCAAATATATCTTATATACTGTATGTAAAATATCAAAAAGTACAGTAAATATATTACATATATTGTACATATAATATTAACGAAAAGTACACCAAATACATTTTATATACTGTAAATAAAATATCAAAAATTACAGTAAATATATATTACATACTGTACATAAAATATCAAAAAGTACACCAAATATGTGTTATATATACTGTAAACTATCAAAAACTACAGTAATTATATTTAATATACTGTACATAAAATTTCAAAAATCACACCAAATGTATATTATATACCGTAAATAAAATATCAAAAAGGACAGTGAATATATATGACACAAACTATGTAAAATATCAAAAACTACACCAAGTATATATTTTATAATTTACAATAAGTATCAAAGGACACCAAATATATCTCATATACTGTACATAAAATATCAAAAAGTACAGTAAGTATATTTCATATATTGTACATATAATATTAACTAAAAGTACACCAAATACATTTTATATACTGTAAATAAAATATCAAAAAGTACAGTAAATATATATTACATACTGTACATAAAATATCAAAAATTACACCAAACATGTGTTATATACACTGTAAATAAACTACCAAAAACTACAGTAATTATATTTAATATACTGTACATAAAATGTCAAAAATTACTCCAAATGTACATTATATAGTGTAAATAATATATCCAAAATACAGTAAATATATATTACACACCCTATGTAAAATATCAAATATTACACCAAATATATATTATATAATTTACAAAAAATATCGGAAGGACACCAAATATATCCTATATACTGTACGTAAAATATCAAAAAGTACAGTAAATATATTTCATATATTGTACATATAATATTAACTAAAAGTACACCAAATACATTTTATATACTGTAAATAAAATATCAAAAAGTACAGTAAATATAAATTACATACTGTACATAAAATATCAAAAATTACACCAAACATGTGTTATATATACTGTAAATAAACTATCAAAAACTACAGTAATTATATTTAATATACTGTACATAAAATGTCAAAAATTACCCCAAATGTACATTATATAGTGTAAATAATATATCCAAAATACAGTAAATATATGTTACACACCCTATGTAAAATATCAAATATTACACCAAATATACATTATATAATTTACAAAAAATATCGGAAGGACACCAAATATATCCTATATACTGTACGTAAAATATCAAAAAGTACAGTAAATATATTTCATATGTTGTACATATAATATTAACTAAAAGTACACCAAATACATTTTATATACTGTAAATAAAATATCAAAAATTACAGTAAATATATATTACATACTGTACATAAAATATCAAAAAGTACACCAAATATGTGTTATATATACTGTAAATAAACTATTAAAAACTACAGTAATTATATTCAATATACTGTACATAAAATATCAAAAATTACTCCAAATGTACATTATATGGTGTAAATAAAATATCCAAAATACAGTAAATATATATTACACACCCTATGTAAAATATCCAAATTTACACCAAATATATATTATATAATTTACAAAAAATATCGGAAGGTCACCAAATATATCTTATATACTGTATGTAAAATATCAAAAAGTACAGTAAATATATTACATATATTGTACATATAATATTAACTAAAAGTACACCAAATACATTTTATATACTGTAAATAAAATATCAAAAATTACAGTAAATATATATTACATACTGTACATAAAATATCAAAAAGTACACCAAATATGTGTTATATATACTGTAAATAAACTATCAAAAACTACAGTAATTATATTTAATATACTGTACATAAAATTTCAAAAATCACACCAAATGTATATTATATACCGTAAATAAAATATCAAAAAGGACAGTGAATATATATGACACACACTATGTAAAATAACAAAAACTACACCAAGTATATATTTTATAATTTACAATAAATATCAAAGGACACCAAATATATCTCATATACTGTACATAAAATATCAAAAAGTACAGTAAATATATTTCATATATTGTACATGTAATAATAACTAAAAGTACACCAAATACATTTTATATACTGTAAATAAAATATCAAACAGTACAGTAAATATATATTACATACTGTACATAAAATATCAAAAATTACACCAAACATGTGTTATATATACTGTAAATAAACTATCAAAAACTACAGTAATTATATTTAATATACTGTACATAAAATGTCAAAAATTACTCCAAATGTATATTATATAGTGTAAATAATATATCCAAAATACAGTAAATATATATTACACACCCTATATAAAATATCAAATATTACACCAAATATACATTATATAATTTACAAAAAATATCGGAAGGACACTAAATATATCCTATATACTGTACGTAAAATATCAAAAACTACAGTAAATATATTTCATATATTGTACATATAATATTAACTAAAAGTACACCAAATACATTTTATATACTGTAAATAAAATATCAAAAATTACAGTAAATATATATTACATACTATACATAAAATATCAAAAAGTACACCAAATATGTGTTATATATACTGTAAATAAACTATTAAAAACTACAGTAATTATATTTAATATACTGTACACAAAATATCAAAAATTACTCCAAATGTACATTATATGGTGTAAATAAAATATCCAAAATACAGTAAATATATATTACACACCCTATGTAAAATATCCAAATTTACACCAAATATATATTATATAATTTACAAAAAATATCGGAAGGTCACCAAATATATCTTATATACTGTATGTAAAATATCAAAAAGTACAGTAAATATATAACATATATTGTACATATAATATTAACTAAAAGTACACCAAATACATTTTATATACTGTAAATAAAATATCAAAAATTTCAGTAAATATATATTACATACTGTATATAAAATATCAAAAAGTACACCAAATATGTGTTATACATACTGTAAACTATCAAAAACTACAGTAATTATATTAAATATACTGTACATAAAATTTCAAAAATCACACCAAATGTATATTATATACCGTAAATAAAATATCAAAAAGGACAGTGAATATATATGACACAAACTGTGTAAAATATCAAAAACTACACCAAGTATATAATTTATAATTTACAATAAATATCAAAGGACACCAAATATATCTCATACACTGTACATAAAATATCAAAAAGTACAGTAAGTATATTTCATATATTGTACATATAATATTAACTAAAAGTACACCAAATACATTTTATATACTGTAAATAAAATATCAAAAAGTACAGTAAATATATATTACATACTGTACATAAAATATCAAAAATTACACCAAACATGTGTTATATACACTGTAAATAAACTACCAAAAACTACAGTAATTATATTTAATATACTGTACATAAAATGTCAAAAATTACTCCAAATGTACATTATATAGTGTGAATAATATATCCAAAATACAGTAAATATATATTACACACCCTATGTAAAATATCAAATATTACACCAAATATACATTATAAAATTTACAAAAAATATCGGAAGGACACCAAATATATCCTATATACTGTACGTAAAATATCAAAAAGTACAGTAAATATATTTCATATATTGTACATATATTAACTAAAAGTACACCAAATACATTTTATATACTGTAAATAAAATATCAAAAAGTACAGTAAATATAAATTACATACTGTACATAAAATATCAAAAATTACACCAAACATGTGTTATATATACTGTAAATAAACTATCAAAAACTACAGTAATTATATTTAATATACTGTACATAAAATGTCAAAAATTACTCCAAATGTATATTATATAGTGTAAATAATATATCCAAAATACAGTAAATATATATTACACACCCTATATAAAATATCAAATATTACACCAAATATACATTATATAATTTACAAAAAATATCGGAAGGACACCAAATATATCCTATATACTGTACGTAAAATATCAAAAACTACAGTAAATATATTTCATATATTGTACATATAATATTAACTAAAAGTACACCAAATACATTTTATATACTGTAAATAAAATATCAAAAATTACAGTAAATATATATTACATACTATACATAAAATATCAAAAAGTACACCAAATATGTGTTATATATACTGTAAATAAACTATTAAAAACTACAGTAATTATATTTAATATACTGTACACAAAATATCAAAAATTACTCCAAATGTACATTATATGGTGTAAATAAAATATCCAAAATACAGTAAATATATATTACACACCCTATGTAAAATATCCAAATTTACACCAAATATATATTATATAATTTACAAAAAATATCGGAAGGTCACCAAATATATCTTATATACTGTATGTAAAATATCAAAAAGTACAGTAAATATATTACATATATTGTACATATAATATTAACTAAAAGTACACCAAATACATTTTATATACTGTAAATAAAATATCAAAAATTACAGTAAATATATATTACATACTGTACATAAAATATCAAAAAGTACACCAAATATGTGTTATATATACAGGAAACTATCATAAAATACAGTAATTATATTTAATATACTGTACATAAAATTTCAAAAATCACACCAAATGTATATTATATACCGTAAATAAAATATCAAAAAGGACAGTGAATATATATGGCACACACTATGTAAAATATCAAAAACTACACCAAGTATATATTTTATAATTTACAATAAATATCAAAGGACACCAAATATATCTCATATACTGTACATAAAATATCAACAAGTACAGTAAATATATTTCATATATTGTACATATAATATTAACTAAAAGTACACCAAATACATTTTATATACTGTAAATAAAATATCAAAAAGTACAGTAAATATATATTACATACTGTACATAAAATATCAAAAATTACACCAAACATGTGTTATATATACTGTAAATAAACTATTAAAAACTACAGTAATTATATTCAATGTACTGTACATAAAATATCAAAAATTACTCCAAATGTACATTATATGGTGTAAATAAAATATCCAAAATACAGTAAATATATATTACACACACTATGTAAAATATCCAAATTTACACCAAATATATATTCTATAATTTACAAAAAATATCGGAAGGTCACCAAATATATCTTATATACTGTATGTAAAATATCAAAAAGTACAGTAAATATATTACATATATTGTACATATAATATTAACGAAAAGTACACCAAATACATTTTATATACTGTAAATAAAATATCAAAAATTACAGTAAATATATATTACATACTGTACATAAAATATCAAAAAGTACACCAAATATGTGTTATATATACTGTAAACTATCAAAAACTACAGTAATTATATTTAATATACTGTACATAAAATTTCAAAAATCACACCAAATGTATATTATATACCGTAAATAAAATATCAAAAAGGACAGTGAATATATATGACACAAACTATGTAAAATATCAAAAACTACACCAAGTATATATTTTATAATTTACAATAAGTATCAAAGGACACCAAATATATCTCATATACTGTACATAAAATATCAAAAAGTACAGTAAGTATATTTCATATATTGTACATATAATATTAACTAAAAGTACACCAAATACATTTTATATACTGTAAATAAAATATCAAAAAGTACAGTAAATATATATTACATACTGTACATAAAATATCAAAAATTACACCAAACATGTGTTATATACACTGTAAATAAACTACCAAAAACTACAGTAATTATATTTAATATACTGTACATAAAATGTCAAAAATTACTCCAAATGTACATTATATAGTGTAAATAATATATCCAAAATACAGTAAATATATATTACACACCCTATGTAAAATATCAAATATTACACCAAATATATATTATATAATTTACAAAAAATATCGGAAGGACACCAAATATATCCTATATACTGTACGTAAAATATCAAAAAGTACAGTAAATATATTTCATATATTGTACATATAATATTAACTAAAAGTACACCAAATACATTTTATATACTGTAAATAAAATATCAAAAAGTACAGTAAATATAAATTACATACTGTACATAAAATATCAAAAATTACACCAAACATGTGTTATATATACTGTAAATAAACTATCAAAAACTACAGTAATTATATTTAATATACTGTACATAAAATGTCAAAAATTACCCCAAATGTACATTATATAGTGTAAATAATATATCCAAAATACAGTAAATATATGTTACACACCCTATGTAAAATATCAAATATTACACCAAATATACATTATATAATTTACAAAAAATATCGGAAGGACACCAAATATATCCTATATACTGTACGTAAAATATCAAAAAGTACAGTAAATATATTTCATATGTTGTACATATAATATTAACTAAAAGTACACCAAATACATTTTATATACTGTAAATAAAATATCAAAAATTACAGTAAATATATATTACATACTGTACATAAAATATCAAAAAGTACACCAAATATGTGTTATATATACTGTAAATAAACTATTAAAAACTACAGTAATTATATTCAATATACTGTACATAAAATATCAAAAATTACTCCAAATGTACATTATATGGTGTAAATAAAATATCCAAAATACAGTAAATATATATTACACACCCTATGTAAAATATCCAAATTTACACCAAATATATATTATATAATTTACAAAAAATATCGGAAGGTCACCAAATATATCTTATATACTGTATGTAAAATATCAAAAAGTACAGTAAATATATTACATATATTGTACATATAATATTAACTAAAAGTACACCAAATACATTTTATATACTGTAAATAAAATATCAAAAATTACAGTAAATATATATTACATACTGTACATAAAATATCAAAAAGTACACCAAATATGTGTTATATATACTGTAAATAAACTATCAAAAACTACAGTAATTATATTTAATATACTGTACATAAAATTTCAAAAATCACACCAAATGTATATTATATACCGTAAATAAAATATCAAAAAGGACAGTGAATATATATGACACACACTATGTAAAATAACAAAAACTACACCAAGTATATATTTTATAATTTACAATAAATATCAAAGGACACCAAATATATCTCATATACTGTACATAAAATATCAAAAAGTACAGTAAATATATTTCATATATTGTACATGTAATAATAACTAAAAGTACACCAAATACATTTTATATACTGTAAATAAAATATCAAACAGTACAGTAAATATATATTACATACTGTACATAAAATATCAAAAATTACACCAAACATGTGTTATATATACTGTAAATAAACTATCAAAAACTACAGTAATTATATTTAATATACTGTACATAAAATGTCAAAAATTACTCCAAATGTATATTATATAGTGTAAATAATATATCCAAAATACAGTAAATATATATTACACACCCTATATAAAATATCAAATATTACACCAAATATACATTATATAATTTACAAAAAATATCGGAAGGACACCAAATATATCCTATATACTGTACGTAAAATATCAAAAACTACAGTAAATATATTTCATATATTGTACATATAATATTAACTAAAAGTACACCAAATACATTTTATATACTGTAAATAAAATATCAAAAATTACAGTAAATATATATTACATACTATACATAAAATATCAAAAAGTACACCAAATATGTGTTATATATACTGTAAATAAACTATTAAAAACTACAGTAATTATATTTAATATACTGTACACAAAATATCAAAAATTACTCCAAATGTACATTATATGGTGTAAATAAAATATCCAAAATACAGTAAATATATATTACACACCCTATGTAAAATATCCAAATTTACACCAAATATATATTATATAATTTACAAAAAATATCGGAAGGTCACCAAATATATCTTATATACTGTATGTAAAATATCAAAAAGTACAGTAAATATATTACATATATTGTACATATAATATTAACTAAAAGTACACCAAATACATTTTATATACTGTAAATAAAATATCAAAAATTTCAGTAAATATATATTACATACTGTATATAAAATATCAAAAAGTACACCAAATATGTGTTATATATACTGTAAACTATCAAAAACTACAGTAATTATATTAAATATACTGTACATAAAATTTCAAAAATCACACCAAATGTATATTATATACCGTAAATAAAATATCAAAAAGGACAGTGAATATATATGACACAAACTGTGTAAAATATCAAAAACTACACCAAGTATATAATTTATAATTTACAATAAATATCAAAGGACACCAAATATATCTCATACACTGTACATAAAATATCAAAAAGTACAGTAAGTATATTTCATATATTGTACATATAATATTAACTAAAAGTACACCAAATACATTTTATATACTGTAAATAAAATATCAAAAAGTACAGTAAATATATATTACATACTGTACATAAAATATCAAAAATTACACCAAACATGTGTTATATACACTGTAAATAAACTACCAAAAACTACAGTAATTATATTTAATATACTGTACATAAAATGTCAAAAATTACTCCAAATGTACATTATATAGTGTGAATAATATATCCAAAATACAGTAAATATATATTACACACCCTATGTAAAATATCAAATATTACACCAAATATACATTATAAAATTTACAAAAAATATCGGAAGGACACCAAATATATCCTATATACTGTACGTAAAATATCAAAAAGTACAGTAAATATATTTCATATATTGTACATATATTAACTAAAAGTACACCAAATACATTTTATATACTGTAAATAAAATATCAAAAAGTACAGTAAATATAAATTACATACTGTACATAAAATATCAAAAATTACACCAAACATGTGTTATATATACTGTAAATAAACTATCAAAAACTACAGTAATTATATTTAATATACTGTACATAAAATGTCAAAAATTACCCCAAATGTACATTATATAGTGTAAATAATATATCCAAAATACAGTAAATATATATTACACACCCTATGTAAAATATCAAATATTACACCAAATATACATTATATAATTTACAAAAAATATCGGAAGGACACCAAATATATCCTATATACTGTACGTAAAATATCAAAAAGTACAGTAAATATATTTCATATATTGTACATATAATATTAACTAAAAGTACACCAAATACATTTTATATACTGTAAATAAAATATCAAAAATTACAGTAAATATATATTACATACTGTACATAAAATATCAAAAAGTACACCAAATATGTGTTATATATACTGTAAATAAACTATTAAAAACTACAGTAATTATATTCAATATACTGTACATACAATATCAAAAATTACTCCAAATGTACATTATATGGTGTAAATAAAATATCCAAAATACAGTAAATATATATTACACACCCTATGTAAAATATCCAAATTTACACCAAATATATATTATATAATTTACAAAAAATATCGGAAGGTCACCAAATATATCTTATATACTGTATGTAAAATATCAAAAAGTACAGTAAATATATTACATATATTGTACATATAATATTAACTAAAAGTACACCAAATACATTTTATATACTGTAAATAAAATATCAAAAATTACAGTAAATATATATTACATACTGTACATAAAATATCAAAAAGTACTCCAAATATGTGTTATATATACTGTAAACTATCAAAAACTACAGTAATTATATTTAATATACTGTACATAAAATTTCAAAAATCACACCAAATGTATATTATATACCGTAAATAAAATATCAAAAAGGACAGTGAATATATATGACACACACTATGTAAAATATCAAAAACTACACCAAGTATATATTTTATAATTTACAATAAATATCAAAGGACACCAAATATATCTCATATACTGTACATAAAATATCAAAAAGTACAGTAAATATATTTCATATATTGTACATATAATATTAACTAAAAGTACACCAAATACATTTTATATACTGTAAATAAAATATCAAAAAGTACAGTAAATATATATTACATACTGTACATAAAATATCAAAAATTACACCAAACATGTGTTATATATACTGTAAATAAACTATCAAAAACTACAGTAATTATATTTAATATACTGTACATAAAATGTCAAAAATTACTCCAAATGTACATTATATAGTGTAAATAATATATCCAAAATACAGTAAATATATATTACACACCCTATGTAAAATATCAAATATTACACCAAATATACATTATATAATTTACAAAAAATATCGGAAGGACACCAAATATATCCTATATACTGTACGTAAAATATCAAAAACTACAGTAAATATATTTCATATATTGTACATATAATATTAACTAAAAGTACACCAAACACATTTTATATACTGTAAATAAAATATCAAAAAGTTCAGTAAATATAAATTACATACTGTACATAAAATATCAAAAATTACACCAAACATGTGTTATATCTACTGTAAATAAACTATCAAAATCTACAGTAATTATATTTAATATACTGTACATAAAATGTCAAAAATTACTCCAAATGTACATTACATAGTGTAAATAATATATCCAAAATACACTAAATATATATTACACACCCTATGTAAAATATCAAATATTACACCAAATATACATTATATAATTTACAAAAAATATCGGAAGGACACCAAATATATCCTATATACTGTACGTAAAATATCAAAAACTACAGTAAATATATTTCATATATTGTACATATAATATTAACTAAAAGTACACCAAATACATTTTATATACTGTAAATAAAATATCAAAAATTACAGTAAATATATATTACATACTATACATTAAATATCAAAAAGTACACCAAATATGTGTTATATATACTGTAAATAAACTATTAAAAACTACAGTAATTATATTCAATATACTGTACATAAAATATCAAAAATTACTCCAAATGTACATTATATGGTGTAAATAAAATATCCAAAATACAGTAAATATATATTACACACCCTATGTAAAATATCCAAATTTACACCAAATATATATTATATAATTTACAAAAAATATCGGAAGGTCACCAAATATGTCTTATATACTGTATGTAAAATATCAAAAAGTACAGTAAATATATTACATATATTGTACATATAATATTAACTAAAAGTACACCAAATACATTTTATATACTGTAAATAAAATATCAAAAATTACAGTAAATATATATTACATACTGTACATAAAATATCAAAAAGTACACCAAATATGTGTTATATATACTGTAAACTATCAAAAACTACAGTAATTATATTTAATATACTGTACATAAAATTTCAAAAATCACACCAAATGTATATTATATACCGTAAATAAAATATCAAAAAGGACAGTGAATATATATGACACACACTATGTAAAATATCAAAAACTACACCAAGTATATATTTTATAATTTACAATAAATATCAAAGGACACCAAATATATCTCATATACTGTACATAAAATATCAAAAAGTACAGTAAATATATTTCATATATTGTACATATAATATTAACTAAAAGTACACCAAATACATTTTATATACTGTAAATAAAATATCAAAAAGTACAGTAAATGTATATTACATACTGTACATAAAATATCAAAAATTACACCAAACATGTGTTATATATACTGTAAATAAACTATCAAAAACTACAGTAATTATATTTAATATACTGTACATAAAATGTCAAAAACTACTCCAAATGTACATTATATAGTGTAAATAATATATCCAAAATACAGTAAATATATATTACACACACTATGTAAAATATCAAATATTACACCAAATATACATTATACAATTTACAAAAAATATCGGAAGGACACCAAATATATCCTATATACTGTACGTAAAATATCAAAAAGTACAGTAAATATATTTCATATATTGTACATATAATATTAACTAAAAGTACACCAAATACATTTTATATAGTGTAAATAAAATATCAAAAATTACAGTAAATATATATTACATACTATACATAAAATATCAAAAAGTACACCAAATATGTGTTATATATACTGTAAATAAACTATTAAAAACTACAGTAATTATATTTAATATACTGTACATAAAATATCAAAAATTACTCCAAATGTACATTATATGGTGTAAATAAAATATCCAAAATACAGTAAATATATATTACACACCCTATGTAAAATATCCAAATTTACACCAAATATATATTATATAATTTACAAAAAATATCGGAAGGTCACCAAATATATCTTATATACTGTATGTAAAATATCAAATAGTACAGTAAATATATTACATATATTGTACATATAATATTAACTAAAAGTACACCAAATACATTTTATATACTGTAAATAAAATATCAAAAATTTCAGTAAATATATATTACATACTGTACATAAAATATCAAAAAGTACACCAAATATGTGTTATATATACTGTAAACTATCAAAAACTACAGTAATTATATTTAATATACTGTACATAAAATTTCAAAAATCACACCAAATGTATATTATATACCGTAAATAAAATATCAAAAAGGACAGTGAATATATATGACACACACTATGTAAAATATCAAAAACTACACCAAGTATATATTTTATAATTTACAATAAATATCAAAGGACACCAAATATATCTCATATACTCTACATAAAATATCAAAAAGTACAGTAAGTATATTTCATATATTGTACATATAATATTAAGTAAAAGTACACCAAATACATTTTATATACTGTAAATAAAATATCAAAAAGTACAGTAAATATATATTACATACTGTACATAAAATATCAAAAATTACACCAAACATGTGTTATATATACTGTAAATAAACTATCAAAAACTACAGTAATTATATTTAATATACTGTACATAAAATGTCAAAAATTACTCCAAATGTACATTATATAGTGTAAGTAATATATCCAAAATACAGTAAATATATATTACACACCCTATGTAAAATATCAAATATTACACCAAATATACATTATATAATTTACAAAAAATATCGGAAGGACACCAAATATATCCTATATACTGTACGTAAAATATCAAAAAGTACAGTAAATATATTTCATATATTGTACATATAATATTAACTAAAAGTACACCAAATACATTTTATATACTGTAAATAAAATATCAAAAAGTACAGTAAATATAAATTACATACTGTACATAAAATACCAAAAATTACACCAAACATGTGTTATATATACTGTAAATAAACTATCAAAAACTACAGTAATTATATTTAATATACTGTACATAAAGTGTCAAAAATTACCCCAAATGTACATTATATAGTGTAAATAATATATCCAAAATACAGTAAATATATATTACACACCCTATGTAAAATATCAAATATTACACCAAATATATATTATATAATTTACAAAAAATATCGGAAGGACACCAAATATATCCTATATACTGTACGTAAAATATCGAAAAGTACAGTAAATATATTTCATATGTTGTACATATAATATTAACTAAAAGTACACCAAATACATTTTATATACTGTAAATAAAATATCAAAAATTACAGTAAATATATATTACATACTGTACATAAAATATCAAAAAGTACACCAAATATGTGTTATATATACTGTAAATAAACTATTAAAAACTACAGTAATTATATTCAATATACTGTACATACAATATCAAAAATTACTCCAAATGTACATTATATGGTGTAAATAAAATATCCAAAATACAGTAAATATATATTACACACCCTATGTAAAATATCCAAATTTACACCAAATATATATTATATAATTTACAAAAAATATCGGAAGGTCACCAAATATATCTTATATACTGTATGTAAAATATCAAAAAGTACAGTAAATATATTACATATATTGTACATATAATATTAACTAAAAGTACACCAAATACATTTTATATACTGTAAATAAAATATCAAAAATTACAGTAAATATATATTACATACTGTACATAAAATATCAAAAAGTACTCCAAATATGTGTTATATATACTGTAAACTATCAAAAACTACAGTAATTATATTTAATATACTGTACATAAAATTTCAAAAATCACACCAAATGTATATTATATACCGTAAATAAAATATCAAAAAGGACAGTGAATATATATGACACACACTATGTAAAATATCAAAAACTACACCAAGTATATATTTTATAATTTACAATAAATATCAAAGGACACCAAATATATCTCATATACTGTACATAAAATATCAAAAAGTACAGTAAATATATTTCATATATTGTACATATAATATTAACTAAAAGTACACCAAATACATTTTATATACTGTAAATAAAATATCAAAAAGTACAGTAAATATATATTACATACTGTACATAAAATATCAAAAATTACACCAAACATGTGTTATATATACTGTAAATAAACTATCAAAAACTACAGTAATTATATTTAATATACTGTACATAAAATGTCAAAAATTACTCCAAATGTACATTATATAGTGTAAATAATATATCCAAAATACAGTAAATATATATTACACACCCTATGTAAAATATCAAATATTACACCAAATATACATTATATAATTTACAAAAAATATCAGAAGGACACCAAATATATCCTATATACTGTACGTAAAATATCAAAAACTACAGTAAATATATTTCATATATTGTACATATAATATTAACTAAAAGTACACCAAACACATTTTATATACTGTAAATAAAATATCAAAAAGTACAGTAAATATAAATTACATACTGTACATAAAATATCAAAAATTACACCAAACATGTGTTATATCTACTGTAAATAAACTATCAAAATCTACAGTAATTATATTTAATATACTGTACATAAAATGTCAAAAATTACTCCAAATGTACATTACATAGTGTAAATAATATATCCAAAATACACTAAATATATATTACACACCCTATGTAAAATATCAAATATTACACCAAATATACATTATATAATTTACAAAAAATATCGGAAGGACACCAAATATATCCTATATACTGTACGTAAAATATCAAAAACTACAGTAAATATATTTCATATATTGTACATATAATATTAACTAAAAGTACACCAAATACATTTTATATACTGTAAATAAAATATCAAAAATTACAGTAAATATATATTACATACTATACATTAAATATCAAAAAGTACACCAAATATGTGTTATATATACTGTAAATAAACTATTAAAAACTACAGTAATTATATTCAATATACTGTACATAAAATATCAAAAATTACTCCAAATGTACATTATATGGTGTAAATAAAATATCCAAAATACAGTAAATATATATTACACACCCTATGTAAAATATCCAAATTTACACCAAATATATATTATATAATTTACAAAAAATATCGGAAGGTCACCAAATATATCTTATATACTTTATGTAAAATATCAAAAAGTACAGTAAATATATTACATATATTGTACATATAATATTAACTAAAAGTACACCAAATACATTTTATATACTGTAAATAAAATATCAAAAATTACAGTAAATATATATTACATACTGTACATAAAATATCAAAAAGTACACCAAATATGTGTTATATATACTGTAAACTATCAAAAACTACAGTAATTATATTTAATATACTGTACATAAAATTTCAAAAATCACACCAAATGTATATTATATACCGTAAATAAAATATCAAAAAGGACAGTGAATATATATGACACACACTATGTAAAATATCAAAAACTACACCAAGTATATATTTTATAATTTACAATAAATATCAAAGGACACCAAATATATCTCATATACTGTACATAAAATATCAAAAAGTACAGTAAATATATTTCATATATTGTACATATAATATTAACTAAAAGTACACCAAATACATTTTATATACTGTAAATAAAATATCAAAAAGTACAGTAAATGTATATTACATACTGTACATAAAATATCAAAAATTACACCAAACATGTGTTATATATACTGTAAATAAACTATCAAAAACTACAGTAATTATATTTAATATACTGTACATAAAATGTCAAAAACTACTCCAAATGTACATTATATAGTGTAAATAATATATCCAAAATACAGTAAATATATATTACACACACTATGTAAAATATCAAATATTACACCAAATATACATTATATAATTTACAAAAAATATCGGAAGGACACCAAATATATCCTATATACTGTACGTAAGATATCAAAAAGTACAGTAAATATATTTCATATATTGTACATATAATATTAACTAAAAGTACACCAAATACATTTTATATACTGTAAATAAAATATCAAAAATTACAGTAAATATATATTACATACTATACATAAAATATCAAAAAGTACACCAAATATGTGTTATATATACTGTAAATAAACTATTAAAAACTACAGTAATTATATTTAATATACTGTACATAAAATATCAAAAATTACTCCAAATGTACATTATATGGTGTAAATAAAATATCCAAAATACAGTAAATATATATTACACACCCTATGTAAAATATCCAAATTTACACCAAATATATATTATATAATTTACAAAAAATATCGGAAGGTCACCAAATATATCTTATATACTGTATGTAAAATATCAAAAAGTACAGTAAATATATTACATATATTGTACATATAATATTAACTAAAAGTACACCAAATACATTTTATATACTGTAAATAAAATATCAAAAATTTCAGTAAATATATATTACATACTGTACATAAAATATCAAAAAGTACACCAAATATGTGTTATATATACTGTAAACTATCAAAAACTACAGTAATTATATTTAATATACTGTACATAAAATTTCAAAAATCACACCAAATGTATATTATATACCGTAAATAAAATATCAAAAAGGACAGTGAATATATATGACACACACTATGTAAAATATCAAAAACTACACCAAGTATATATTTTATAATTTACAATAAATATCAAAGGACACCAAATATATCTCATATACTCTACATAAAATATCAAAAAGTACAGTAAGTATATTTCATATATTGTACATATAATATTAAGTAAAAGTACACCAAATACATTTTATATACTGTAAATAATATATCAAAAAGTACAGTAAATATATATTACATACTGTACATAAAATATCAAAAATTACACCAAACATGTGTTATATATACTGTAAATAAACTATCAAAAACTACAGTAATTATATTTAATATACTGTACATAAAATGTCAAAAATTACTCCAAATGTACATTATATAGTGTAAGTAATATATCCAAAATACAGTAAATATATATTACACACCCTATGTAAAATATCAAATATTACACCAAATATACATTATATAATTTACAAAAAATATCGGAAGGACACCGAATATATCCTATATACTGTACGTAAAATATCAAAAAGTACAGTAAATATATTTCATATATTGTACATATAATATTAACTAAAAGTACACCAAATACATTTTATATACTGTAAATAAAATATCAAAAAGTACAGTAAATATAAATTACATACTGTACATAAAATACCAAAAATTACACCAAACATGTGTTATATATACTGTAAATAAACTATCAAAAACTACAGTAATTATATTTAATATACTGTACATAAAGTGTCAAAAATTACCCCAAATGTACATTATATAGTGTAAATAATATATCCAAAATACAGTAAATATATATTACACACCCTATGTAAAATATCAAATATTACACCAAATATATATTATATAATTTACAAAAAATATCGGAAGGACACCAAATATATCCTATATACTGTACGTAAAATATCGAAAAGTACAGTAAATATATTTCATATATTGTACATATAATATTAACTAAAAGTACACCAAATACATTTTATATACTGTAAATAAAATATCAAAAATTACAGTAAATATATATTACATACTGTACATAAAATATCAAAAAGTACACCAAATATGTGTTATATATACTGTAAATAAACTATTAAAAACTACAGTAATTATATTCAATATACTGTACATAAAATATCAAAAATTACTCCAAATGTACATTATATGGTGTAAATAAAATATCCAAAATACAGTAAATATATATTACACACCCTATGTAAAATATCCAAATTTACACCAAATATATATTATATAATTTACAAAAAATATCGGAAGGTCACCAAATATATCTTATATACTGTATGTAAAATATCAAAAAGTACAGTAAATATATTACATATATTGTACATATAATATTAACTAAAAGTACACCAAATACATTTTATATACTGTAAATAAAATATCAAAAATTACAGTAAATATATATTACATACTGTACATAAAATATCAAAAAGTACACCAAATATGTGTTATATATACAGTAAAGTATCATAAAATACAGTAATTATATTTAATATACTGTACATAAAATTTCAAAAATCACACCAAATGTATATTATATACCGTAAATAAAATATCAAAAAGGACAGTGAATATATATGACACACACTATGTAAAATATCAAAAACTACACCAAGTATATATTTTATAATTTACAATAAATATCAAAGGACACCAAATATATCTCATATACTGTACATAAAATATCACCAAGTACAGTAAATATATTTCATATATTGTACATATAATATTAACTAAAAGTACACCAAATACATTTTATATACTGTAAATAAAATATCAAAAAGTACAGTAAATATATATTACATACTGTACATAAAATATCAAAAATTACACCAAACATGTGTTATATATACTGTAAATAAACTATTAAAAACTACAGTAATTATATTCAATGTACTGTACATAAAATATCAAAAATTACTCCAAATGTACATTATATGGTGTAAATAAAATATCCAAAATACAGTAAATATATATTACACACACTATGTAAAATATCCAAATTTACACCAAATATATATTCTATAATTTAGAAAAAATATCGGAAGGTCACCAAATATATCTTATATACTGTATGTAAAATATCAAAAAGTACAGTAAATATATTACATATATTGTACATATAATATTAACTAAAAGTACACCAAATACATTTTATATACTGTAAATAAAATATCAAAAATTACAGTAAATATATATTACATACTGTACATAAAATATCAAAAAGTACACCAAATATGTGTTATATATACTGTAAACTATCAAAAACTACAGTAATTATATTTAATATACTGTACATAAAATTTCAAAAACCACACCAAATGTATATTATATACCGTAAATAAAATATCAAAAAGGACAGTGAATATATATGACCCACACTATGTAAAATATCAAAAACTACACCAAGTATATATTTTATAATTTACAATAAATATCAAAGGACACCAAATATATCTCATATACTGTACATAAAATATCAAAAAGTACAGTAAGTATATTTCATATATTGTACATATAATATTAACTAAAAGTACACCAAATACATTTTATATACTGTAAATAAAATATCAAAAAGTACAGTAAATATATATTACATACTGTACATAAAATATCAAAAATTACACCAAACATGTGTTATATACACTGTAAATAAACTACCAAAAACTACAGTAATTATATTTAATATACTGTACATAAAATGTCAAAAATTACTCCAAATGTACATTATATAGTGTAAATAATATATCCAAAATACAGTAAATATATATTACACACCCTATGTAAAATATCAAATATTACACCAAATATACATTATATAATTTACAAAAAATATCGGAAGGACACCAAATATATCCTATATACTGTACGTAAAATATCAAAAAGTACAGTAAATATATTTCATATATTGTACATATAATATTAACTAAAAGTACACCAAATACATTTTATATACTGTAAATAAAATATCAAAAAGTACAGTAAATAGAAATTACATACTGTACATAAAATATCAAAAATTACACCAAACATGTGTTATATATACTGTAAATAAACTATCAAAAACTACAGTAATTATATTTAATATACTGTACATAAAATGTCAAAAATTACCCCAAATGTACATTATATAGTGTAAATAATATATCCAAAATACAGTAAATATATATTACACACCCTATGTAAAATATCAAATATTACACCAAATATACATTATATAATTTACAAAAAATATCGGAAGGACACCAAATATATCCTATATACTGTACGTAAAATATCAAAAAGTACAGTAAATATATTTCATATATTATACATATAATATTAACTAAAAGTACACCAAATACATTTTATATACTGTAAATAAAGTAACAAAAATTACAGTAAATATATATTACATACTGTAAATAAAATATCAAAAAGTACACCAAATATGTGTTATATATACTGTAAATAAACTATTAAAAACTACAGTAATTATATTCAATATACTGTACATAAAATATCAAAAATTACTCCAAATGTACATTATATGGTGTAAATAAAATATCCAAAATACAGTAAATATATATTACACACCCTATGTAAAATATCCAAAATTACACCAAATATATATTATATAATTTACAAAAAATATCGGAAGGTCACCAAATATATCTTATATACTGTATGTAAAATATCAAAAAGTACAGTAAATATATTACATATATTGTACATATAATATTAACTAAAAGTACACCAAATACATTTTATATACTGTAAATAAAATATCAAAAATTTCAGTAAATATATATTACATACTGTACATAAAATATCAAAAAGTACACTAAATATGTGTTATATATACTGTAAACTATCAAAAACTACAGTAATTATATTTAATATACTGTACATAAAATTTCAAAAACCACACCAAATGTATATTATATACCGTAAATAAAATATCAAAAAGGACAGTGAATATATATGACCCACACTATGTAAAATATCAAAAACTACACCAAGTATATATTTTATAATTTACAATAAATATCAAAGGACACCAAATATATCTCATATACTGTACATAAAATATCAAAAAGTACAGTAAGTATATTTCATATATTGTACATATAATATTAACTAAAAGTACACCAAATACATTTTATATACTGTAAATAAAATATCAAAAAGTACAGTAAATATATATTACATACTGTACATAAAATATCAAAAATTACACCAAACATGTGTTATATACACTGTAAATAAACTATCAAAAACTACAGTAATTATATTTAATATAATGTACATAAAATGTCAAAAATTACTCCAAATGTACATTATATAGTGTAAGTAATATATCCAAAATACAGTAAATATATATTACACACCCTATGTAAAATATCAAATATTACACCAAATATACATTATATAATTTACAAAAAATATCGGAAGGACACCAAATATATCCTATATACTGTACGTAAAATATCAAAAAGTACAGTAAATATATTTCATATATTGTACATATAATATTAACTAAAAGTACACCAAATACATTTTATATACTGTAAATAAAATATCAAAAAGTACAGTAAATATAAATTACATACTGTACATAAAATATCAAAAATTACACCAAACATGTGTTATATATACTGTAAATAAACTATCAAAAACTACAGTAATTATATTTAATATACTGTACATAAAATGTCAAAAATTACCCCAAATGTACATTATATAGTGTAAATAATATATCCAAAATACAGTAAATATATATTACACACCCTATGTAAAATATCAAATATTACACCAAATATACATTATATAATTTACAAAAAATATCGGAAGGACACCAAATATATCCTATATACTGTACGTAAAATATCGAAAAGTACAGTAAATATATTTCATATATTGTACATATAATATTAACTAAAAGTACACCAAATACATTTTATATACTGTAAATAAAATATCAAAAATTACAGTAAATATATATTACATAATGTACATAAAATATCAAAAAGTACACCAAATATGTGTTATATATACTGTAAATAAACTATTAAAAACTACAGTAATTATATTCAATATACTGTACATAAAATATCAAAAATTACTCCAAATGTACATTATATGGTGTAAATAAAATATGCAAAATACAGTAAATATATATTACACACCCTATGTAAAATATCCAAATTTACACCAAATATATATTATATAATTTACAAAAAATATCGGAAGGTCACCAAATATATCTTATATACTGTATGTAAAATATCAAAAAGTACAGTAAATATATTACATATATTGTACATATAATATTAACTAAAAGTACACCAAATACATTTTATATACTGTAAATAAAATATCAAAAATTACAGTAAATATATATTACATACTGTACATAAAATATCAAAAAGTACACCAAATATGTGTTTTATATACTGTAAACTATCAAAAACTACAGTAATTATATTTAATATACTGTACATAAAATTTCAAAAATCACACCAAATGTATATTATATACTGTAAATAAAATATCAAAAAGGACAGTGAATATATATGACACACACTATGTAAAATAACAAAAACTACACCAAGTATATATTTTATAATTTACAATAAATATCAAAGGACACCAAATATATCTTATATACTGTACATAAAATATCAAAAAGTACAGTAAATATATTTCATATATTGTACATATAATAATAACTAAAGGTACACCAAATACATTTTATATACTGTAAATAAAATATCAAAAAGTACAGTAAATATATATTACATACTGTACATAAAATATCAAAAATTACACCAAACATGTGTTATATATACTGTAAATAAACTATCAAAAACTACAGTAATTTTATTTAATATACTGTACATAAAATGTCAAAAATTACTCCAAATGTACATTATATAGTGTAAATAATATATCCAAAATACAGTAAATATATATTACACACCCTATGTAAAATATCAAATATTCCACCAAATATACATTATATAATTTACAAAAAATATCGGAAGGACACCAAATATATCCTATATACTGTACGTAAAATATCAAAAAGTACAGTAAATATATTTCATATATTGTACATATAATATTAACTAAAAGTACACCAAATACATTTTATATACTGTAAATAAAATATCAAAAAGTACAGTAAATATATATTACATACTGTACATAAAATATCAAAAATTACACCAAACATGTGTTATATATACTGTAAATAAACTATCAAAAACTACAGTAATTATATTTAATATACTGTACATAAAATGTCAAAAATTACTCCAAATGTACATTATATAGTGTAAATAATATATCCAAAATACAGTAAATATATATTACACACCCTATGTAAAATATCAAATATTACACCAAATATACATTATATAATTTACAAAAAATATCGGAAGGACACCAAATATATCCTATATACTGTACGTAAAATATCAAAAAGTACAGTAAATATATTTCATATATTGTACATATAATATTAACTAAAAGTACACCAAATACATTTTATATACTGTAAATAAAATATCAAAAATTACAGTAAATATATATTACATACTGTACATAAAATATCAAAAAGTTCACCAAATATGTGTTATATATACTGTAAATAAACTATTAAAAACTACAGTAATTATATTCAATATACTGTACATAAAATATCAAAAATTACTCCAAATGTACATTATATGGTGTAAATAAAATATCCAAAATACAGTAAATATATATTACACACCCTATGTAAAATATCCAAATTTACACCAAATATATATTATATAATTTACAAAAAATATCGGAAGGTCACCAAATATATCTTATATACTGTATGTAAAATATCAAAAAGTACAGTAAATATATTACATATATTGTACATATAATATTAACTAAAAGTACACCGAATACATTTTATATACTGTAAATAAAATATCAAAAATTACAGTAAATATATATTACATACTGTACATAAAATATCAAAAAGTACACCAAATATGTGTTATATATACTGTAAATAAACTATTAAAAGCTACAGTAATTATATTCAATATACTGTACATAAAATATCAAAAATTACTCCAAATGTACATTATATGGTGTAAATAAAATATCCAAAATACAGTAAATATATATTACACACCCTATGTAAAATATCCAAATTTACACCAAATATATATTATATAATTTACAAAAAATATCCGAAGGTCACCAAATATATCTTATATACTGTATGTAAAATATCAAAAAGTACAGTAAATATATTACATATATTGTACATATAATATTAACTAAAAGTACACCAAATACATTTTATATACTGTAAATAAAATATCAAAAATTTCAGTAAATATATATTACATACTGTACATAAAATATCAAAAAGTACACCAAATATGTGTTTTATATACTGTAAACTATCAAAAACTACAGTAATTATATTTAATATACTGTACATAAAATTTCAAAAATCACACCAAATGTATATTATATACCGTAAATAAAATATCAAAAAGGACAGTGAATATATATGACACACACTATGTAAAATATCAAAAACTACACCAAGTATATATTTTATAATTTACAATAAATATCAAAGGACACCAAATATATCTCATATACTGTACATAAAATATCAAAAAGTACAGTAAATATATTTCATATATTGTACATATAATAATAACTAAAAGTACACCAAATACATTTTATATACTGTAAATAAAGTATCAAAAAGTACAGTAAATATATATTACATAATGTACATAAAATATCAAAAATTACACCAAACATGTGTTATATATACTGTAAATAAACTATCAAAAACTACAGTAATTATATTTAATATACTGTACATAAAATGTCAAAAATTACTCCAAATGTACATTATATAGTGTAAATAATATATCCAAAATACAGTAAATATATATTACACACCCTATGTAAAATATCAAATATTACACCAAATATACATTATATAATTTACAAAAAATATCGGAAGGACACCAAATATATCCTATATACTGTACGTAAAATATCAAAAAGTACAGTAAATATATTTCATATATTGTACATATAATATTAACTAAAAGTACACCAAATACATTTTATATACTGTAAATAAAATATCAAAAAGTACAGTAAATATATATTACATACTGTACATAAAATATCAAAAATTACACCAAACATGTGTTATATATACTGTAAATAAACTATCAAAAACTACAGTAATTATATTTAATATACTGTACATAAAATGTCAAAAATTACTCCAAATGTACATTATATAGTGTAAATAATATATCCAAAATACAGTAAATATATATTACACACCCTATGTAAAATATCAAATATTACACCAAATATACATTATATAATTTACAAAAAATATCGGAAGGACCCCAAATATATCCTATATACTGTACGTAAGATATCAAAAAGTACAGTAAATATATTTCATATATTGTACATATAATATTAACTAAAAGTACACCAAATACATTTTATATACTGTAAATAAAATATCAAAAATTACAGTAAATATATATTACATACTGTACATAAAATATCAAAAAGTACACCAAATATGTGTTATATATACTGTAAATAAACTATTAAAAACTACAGTAATTATATTCAATATACTGTACATAAAATATCAAAAATTACTCCAAATGTACATTATATGGTGTAAATAAAATATCCAAAATACAGTAAATATATATTACACACCCTATGTAAAATATCCAAATTTACACCAAATATATATTATATAATTTACAAAAAATATCGGAAGGACACCAAATATATCTTATATACTGTATGTAAAATATCAAAAAGTACAGTAAATATATTACATATATTGTACATATAATATTAACTAAAAGTACACCAAATACATTTTATATACTGTAAATAAAATATCAAAAATTACAGTAAATATATATTACATACTGTACATAAAATATCAAAAAGTACACCAAATATGTGTTATATATACTGTAAACTATCAAAAACTACAGTAATTATATTTAATATACTGTACATAAAATTTCAAAAATCACACCAAATGTATATTATATACTGTAAATAAAATATCAAAAAGGACAGTGAATATATATGACACACACTATGTAAAATATCAAAAACTACACCAAGTATATATTTTATAATTTACAATAAATATCAAAGGACACCAAATATATCTCATATACTGTACATAAAATATCAAAAAGTACAGTAAATATATTTCATATATTGTACATATAATATTAACTAAAAGTACACCAAATACATTTTATATACTGTAAATAAAATATCAAAAAGTACAGTAAATATATATTACATACTGTACATAAAATATCAAAAATTACACCAAACATGTGTTATATATACTGTAAATAGACTATCAAAAACTACAGTAATTATATTTAATATACTGTACATAAAATGTCAAAAACTACTCCAAATGTACATTATATAGTGTAAATAATATATCCAAAATACAGTAAATATATATTACACACCCTATGTAAAATATCAAATATTACACCAAATATACATTATATAATTTACAAAAAATATCGGAAGGACACCAAATATATCCTATATACTGTACGTAAAATATCAAAAAGTACAGTAAATATATTTCATATATTGTACATATAATATTAACTAAAAGTACACCAAATACATTTTATATACTGTAAATAAAATATCAAAAAGTACAGTAAATATATATTACATACTGTACATAAAATATCAAAAATTACACCAAACATGTGTTATATATACTGTAAATAAACTATCAAAAACTACAGTAATTATATTTAATATACTGTACATAAAATGTCAAAAATTACTCCAAATGTACATTATATAGTGTAAATAATATATCCAAAATACAGTAAATATATATTACACACCCTATGTAAAATATCAAATATTACACCAAATATACATTATATAATTTACAAAAAATATCGGGAGGACACCAAATATATCCTATATACTGTACGTAAAATACCAAAAACTACAGTAAATATATTTCATATATTGTACATATAATATTAACTAAAAGTACACCAAATACATTTTATATACTGTAAATAAAATATCAAAAATTACAGTAAATATATATTACATACTGTACATAAAATATCAAAAAGTACACCAAATATGTGTTATATATACTGTAAATAAACTATTAAAACCTACAGTAATTATATTCAATATACTGTACATAAAATATCAAAAATTACTCCAAATGTACATTATATGGTGTAAATAAAATATCCAAAATACAGTAAATATATATTACACACCCTATGTAAAATATCCAAATTTACACCAAATATATATTATATAATTTACAAAAAATATCGGAAGGTCACCAAATATATCTTATATACTGTATGTAAAATATCAAAAAGTACAGTAAATATATTACATATATTGTACATATAATATTAACTAAAAGTACACCAAATACATTTTATATACTGTAAATAAAATATCAAAAATTACAGTAAATATATATTACATACTGTACATAAAATATCAAAAAGTACACCAAATATGTGTTATATATACTGTAAACTATCAAAAACTACACTAATTATATTTATTATACTGTACATAAAATTTCAAAAATCACACCAAATGTATATTATATACCGTAAATAAAATATCAAAAAGGACAGTGAATATATATGACACACACTATGTAAAATATCAAAAACTACACCAAGTATATATTTTATAATTTACAATAAATATCAAAGGACACCAAATATATCTCATATACTGTACATAAAATATCAAAAAGTACAGTAAATATATTTCATATATTGTACATATAATATTAACTAAAAGTACACCAAATACATTTTATATACTGTAAATAAACTATCAAAAAGTACAGTAAATATATATTACATACTGTACGTAAAATATCAAAAATTACACCAAACATGTGTTATATATACTGTAAATAAACTATCAAAAACTACAGTAATTATATTTAATATACTGTACATAAAATGTCAAAAATTACTCCAAATGTACATTATATAGCGTAAATAATATATCCAAAATACAGTAAATATATATTACACACCCTATGTAAAATATCAAATATTACACCAAATATACATTATATAATTTACAAAAAATATCGGAAGGACACCAAATATATCCTATATACTGTACGTAAAATATCAAAAACTACAGTAAATATATTTCATATATTGTACATATAATATTAACTAAAAGTACACCAAATACATTTTATATACTGTAAATAAAATATCAAAAATTACAGTAAATATATATTACATACTGTACATAAAATATCAAAAAGTACACCAAATATGTGTTATATATACTGTAAATAAACTATTAAAAACTACAGTAATTATATTCAATATACTGTACATAAAATATCAAAAATTACTCCAAATGTACATTATATGGTGTAAATAAAATATCCAAAATACAGTAAATATATATTACACACCCTATGTAAAATATCCAAATTTACACCAAATATATATTATATAATTTACAAAAAATATCGGAAGGTCTCCAAATATATCTTATATACTGTATGTAAAATATCAAAAAGTACAGTAAATATATTACATATATTGTACATATAATATTAACTAAAAGTACACCAAATACATTTTATATACTGTAAATAAAATATCAAAAATTACAGTAAATATATATTACATACTGTACATAAAATATCAAAAAGTACACCAAATATGTGTTATATATACTGTAAACTATCAAAAACTACACTAATTATATTTAATATACTGTACATAAAATTTCAAAAATCACACCAAATGTATATTATATACCGTAAATAAAATATCAAAAAGGACAGTGAATATATATGACACACACTATGTAAAATATCAAAAACTACACCAAGTATATATTTTATAATTTACAATAAATATCAAAGGACACCAAATATATCTCATATACTGTACATAAAATATCAAAAAGTACAGTAAATATATTTCATATATTGTACATATAATATTAACTAAAAGTACACCAAATACATTTTATATACTGTAAATAAAATATCAAAAAGTACAGTAAATATATATTACATACTGTACATAAAATATCAAAAATTACACCAAACATGTGTTATATATACTGTAAATAAACTATCAAAAACTACAGCAATTATATTTAATATACTGTACATAAAATGTCAAAAATTACTCCAAATGTACATTATATAGTGTAAATAATATATCCAAAATACAGTAAATATATATTACACACCCTACGTAAAATATCAAATATTACACCAAATATACATTATATAATTTACAAAAAATATCGGAAGGACACCAAATATATCCTATATACTGTACGTAAAATATCAAAAACTACAGTAAATATATTTCATATATTGTACATATAATATTAACTAAAAGTACACCAAATACATTTTATATACTGTAAATAAAATATCAAAAAGTACAGTAAATATATATTACATACTGTACATAAAATATCAAAAATTACACCAAACATGTGTTATATATACTGTAAATAAACTATCAAAAACTACAGTAATTATATTTAATATACTGTACATAAAATGTCAAAAATTACTCCAAATGTACATTATATAGTGTAAATAATATATCCAAAATACAGTAAATATATATTACACACCCTATGTAAAATATCAAATATTACACCAAATATACATTATATAATTTACAAAAAATATCAGAAGGACCCCAAATATATCCTATATACTGTACGTAAAATATCAAAAAGTACAGTAAATATATTTCATATATTGTACATATAATATTAACTAAAAGTACACCAAATACATTTTATATACTGTAAATAAAATATCAAAAATTACAGTAAATATATATTACATACTGTACATAAAATATCAAAAAGTACACCAAATATGTGTTATATATACTGTAAATAAACTATTAAAAACTACAGTAATTATATTCAATATACTGTACATAAAATATCAAAAATTACTCCAAATGTACATTATATGGTGTAAATAAAATATCCAAAATACAGTAAATATATATTACACACCCTATGTAAAATATCCAAATTTACACCAAATATATATTATATAATTTACAAAAAATATCGGAAGGTCACCAAATATATCTTATATACTGTATGTAAAATATCAAAAAGTACAGTAAATATATTACATATATTGTACATATAATATTAACTAAAAGTACACCAAATACATTTTATATACTGTAAATAAAATATCAAAAATTACAGTAAATATATATTACATACTGTACATAAAATATCAAAAAGTACACCAAATATGTGTTATATATACTGTAAACTATCAAAAACTACAGTAATTATATTTAATATACTGTACATAAAATTTCAAAAATCACACCAAATGTATATTATATACTGTAAATAAAATATCAAAAAGGACAGTGAATATATATGACACACACTATGTAAAATATCAAAAACTACACCAAGTATATATTTTATAATTTACAATAAATATCAAAGGACACCAAATATATCTCATATACTGTACATAAAATATCAAAAAGTACAGTAAATATATTTCATATATTGTACATATAATATTAACTAAAAGTACACCAAATACATTTTATATACTGTAAATAAAATATCAAAAAGTACAGTAAATATATATTACATACTGTACATAAAATATCAAAAATTACACCAAACATGTGTTATATATACTGTAAATAAACTATCAAAAACTACAGTAATTATATTTAATATACTGTACATAAAATGTCAAAAACTACTCCAAATGTACATTATATAGTGTAAATAATATATCCAAAATACAGTAAATATATATTACACACCCTATGTAAAATATCAAATATTACACCAAATATACATTATATAATTTACAAAAAATATCGGAAGGACACCAAATATATCCTATATACTGTACGTAAAATATCAAAAAGTACAGTAAATATATTTCATATATTGTACATATAATATTAACTAAAAGTACACCAAATACATTTTATATACTGTAAATAAAATATCAAAAAGTACAGTAAATATATATTACATACTGTACATAAAATATCAAAAATTACACCAAACATGTGTTATATATACTGTAAATAAACTATCAAAAACTACAGTAATTATATTTAATATACTGTACATAAAATGTCAAAAATTACTCCAAATGTACATTATATAGTGTAAATAATATATCCAAAATACAGTAAATATATATTACACACCCTATGTAAAATATCAAATATTACACCAAATATACATTATATAATTTACAAAAAATATCGGGAGGACACCAAATATATCCTATATACTGTACGTAAAATACCAAAAACTACAGTAAATATATTTCATATATTGTACATATAATATAAACTAAAAGTACACCAAATACATTTTATATACTGTAAATAAAATATCAAAAATTACAGTAAATATATATTACATACTGTACGTAAAATATCAAAAAGTACACCAAATATGTGTTATATATACTGTAAATAAACTATTAAAACCTACAGTAATTATATTCAATATACTGTACATAAAATATCAAAAATTAATCCAAATGTACATTATATGGTGTAAATAAAATATCCAAAATACAGTAAATATATATTACACACCCTATTTAAAATATCCAAATTTACACCAAATATATATTATATAATTTACAAAAAATATCGGAAGGTCACCAAATATATCTTATATACTGTATGTAAAATATCAAAAAGTACAGTAAATATATTACATATATTGTACATATAATATTAACTAAAAGTACACCAAATACATTTTATATACAGTAAATAAAATATCAAAAATTACAGTAAATATATATTACATACTGTACATAAAATATCAAAAAGTACACCAAATATGTGTTATATATACTGTAAACTATCAAAAACTACACTAATTATATTTAATATACTGTACATAAAATTTCAAAAATCACACCAAATGTATATTATATACCGTAAATAAAATATCAAAAAGGACAGTGTATATATATGACACACACTATGTAAAATATCAAAAACTACACCAAGTATATATTTTATAATTTACAATAAATATCAAAGGACACCAAATATATCTCATATACTGTACATAAAATATCAAAAAGTACAGTAAATATATTTCATATATTGTACATATAATATTAACTAAAAGTACACCAAATACATTTTATATACTGTAAATAAACTATCAAAAAGTACAGTAAATATATATTACATACTGTACGTAAAATATCAAAAATTACACCAAACATGTGTTATATATACTGTAAATAAACTATCAAAAACTACAGTAATTATATTTAATATACTGTACATAAAATGTCAAAAATTACTCCAAATGTACATTATATAGTGTAAATAATATATCCAAAATACAGTAAATATATATTACACACCCTATGTAAAATATCAAATATTACACCAAATATACATTATATAATTTACAAAAAATATCGGAAGGACACCAAATATATCCTATATACTGTACGTAAAATATCAAAAACTACAGTAAATATATTTCATATATTGTACATATAATATTAACTAAAAGTACACCAAATACATTTTATATACTGTAAATAAAATATCAAAAATTACAGTAAATATATATTACATACTATACATAAAATATCAAAAAGTACACCAAATATGTGTTATATATACTGTAAATAAACTATTAAAAACTACAGTAATTATATTCAATATACTGTACATACAATATCAAAAATTACTCCAAATGTACATTATATGGTGTAAATAAAATATCCAAAATACAGTAAATATATATTACACACCCTATGTAAAATATCCAAATTTACACCAAATATATATTATATAACTTACAAAAAATATCGGAAGGTCACCAAATATATCTTATATACTGTATGTAAAATATCAAAAAGTACAGTAAATATATTACATATATTGTACATATAATATTAACTAAAAGTACACCAAATACATTTTATATACTGTAAATAAAATATCAAAAATTACAGTAAATATATATTACATACTGTACATAAAATATCAAAAAGTACACCAAATATGTGTTATATATACTGTAAACTATCAAAAACTACAGTAATTATATTTAATATACTGTACATAAAATTTCAAAAATCACACCAAATGTATATTATATACCGTAAATAAAATATCAAAAAGGACAGTGAATATATATGACACACACTATGTAAAATATCAAAAACTACACCAAGTATATATTTTATAATTTACAATAAATATCAAAGGACACCAAATATATCTCATATACTGTACATAAAATATCAAAAAGTACAGTAAATATATTTCATATATTGTACATATAATATTAACTAAAAGTACACCAAATACATTTTATATACTGTAAATAAAATATCAAAAAGTACAGTAAATATACATTACATACTGTACATAAAATATCAAAAATTACACCAAACATGTGTTATATATACTGTAAATAAACTATCAAAAACTACAGCAATTATATTTAATATACTGTACATAAAATGTCAAAAATTACTCCAAATGTACATTATATAGTGTAAATAATATATCCAAAATACAGTAAATATATATTACACACCCTATGTAAAATATCAAATATTACACCAAATATACATTATATAATTTACAAAAAATATCGGAAGGACACCAAATATATCCTATATACTGTACGTAAAATATCAAAAACTACAGTAAATATATTTCATATATTGTACATATAACATTAACTAAAAGTACACCAAATACATTTTATATACTGTAAATAAAATATCAAAAATTACAGTAAATATATATTACATACTATACATAAAATATCAAAAAGTACACCAAATATGTGTTATATATACTGTAAATAAACTATTAAAAACTACAGTAATTATATTCAATATACTGTGCATAAAATATCAAAAATTACTCCAAATGTACATTATATGGTGTAAATAAAATATCCAAAATACAGTAAATATATATTACACACCGTATGTAAAATATCCAAATTTACACCAAATATATATTATATAATTTACAAAAAATATCGGAAGGTCACCAAATATATCTTATATACTGTATGTAAAATATCAAAAAGTACAGTAAATATATTACATATATTGTACATATAATATTAACTAAAAGTACACCAAATACATTTTATATACTGTAAATAAAATATCAAAAAGTACAGTAAATATATATTACATACTGTACATAAAATATCAAAAAGTACACCAAATATGTGTTATATATACTGTAAACTATCAAAAACTACAGTAATTATATTTAATATACTGTACATAAAATTTCAAAAATCACACCAAATGTATATTATATACCGTAAATAAAATATCAAAAAGGACAGTGAATATATATGACACACACTATGTAAAATATCAAAAACTACACCAAGTATATATTTTATAATTTACAATAAATATCAAAGGACACCAAATATATCTCATGTACTGTACATAAAATATCAAAAAGTACAGTAAATATATTTCATATATTGTACATATAATATTAACTAAAAGTACACCAAATACATTTTATATACTGTAAATAAACTATCAAAAAGTACAGTAAATATATATTACATAATGTACATAAAATATCAAAAATTACACCAAACATGTGTTATATATACTGTAAATAAACTATCAAAAACTACAGTAATTATATTTAATATACTGTACATAAAATGTCAAAAATTACTCCAAATGTACATTATATAGTGTAAATAATATATCCAAAATACAGTAAATATATATTACACACCCTATGTAAAATATCAAATATTACACCAAATATACATTATATAATTTACAAAAAATATCGGAAGGACACCAAATATATCCTATATACTGTACGTAAAATATCAAAAACTACAGTAAATATATTTCATATATTGCACATATAATATTAACTAAAAGTACACCAAATACATTTTATATACTGTAAATAAAATATCAAAAATTACAGTAAATATATAGTACATACTATACATAAAATATCAAAAAGTACACCAAATATGTGTTATATATACTGTAAATAAACTATCAAAAACTACAGTAATTATATTCAATATACTGTACATAAAATATCAAAAATTACTCCAAATGTACATTATATGGTGTAAATAAAATATCCAAAATACAGTAAATATATATTACACACCCTATGTAAAATATCCAAATTTACACCAAATATATATTATATAATTTACAAAAAATATCGGAAGGTCACCAAATATATCTTATATACTGTATGTAAAATATCAAAAAGTACAGTAAATATATTACATATATTGTACATATAATATTAACTAAAAGTACACCAAATACATTTTATATACTGTAAATAAAATATCAAAAATTACAGTAAATATATATTACATACTGTACATAAAATATCAAAAAGTACACCAAATATGTGTTATATATACTGTAAACTATCAAAAACTACAGTAATTATATTTAATATACTGTACATAAAATTTCAAAAATCACACCAAATGTATATTATATACCGTAAATAAAATATCAAAAAGGACAGTGAATATATATGACACACACTATGTAAAATATCAAAAACTACACCAAGTATATATTTTATAATTTACAATAAATATCAAAGGACACCAAATATATCTCATATACTGTACATAAAATATCAAAAAATACAGTAAATATATTTCATATATTGTACATATAATATTAACTAAAAGTACACCAAATACATTTTATATACTGTAAATAAAATATCAAAAATTACAGTAAATATATATTACATACTGTACATAAAATATCAACAATTACACCAAACATGTGTTATATATACTGTAAATAAACTATCAAAAACTACAGCAATTATATTTAATATACTGTACATAAAATGTCAAAAATTACTCCAAATGTACATTATATAGTGTAAATAATATATCCAAAATACAGTAAATATATATTACACACCCTATGTAAAATATCAAATATTACACCAAATATACATTATATAATTTACAAAAAATATCGGAAGGACACCAAATATATCCTATATACTGTACGTAAAATATCAAAAACTACAGTAAATATATTTCATATATTGCACATATAATATTAACTAAAAGTACACCAAATACATTTTATATACTGTAAATAAAATATCAAAAATTACAGTAAATATATAGTACATACTATACATAAAATATCAAAAAGTACACCAAATATGTGTTATATATACTGTAAATAAACTATCAAAAACTACAGTAATTATATTCAATATACTGTACATAAAATATCAAAAATTACTCCAAATGTACATTATATGGTGTAAATAATATATCCAAAATACAGTAAATATATATTACACACCCTATGTAAAATATCCAAATTTACACCAAATATATATTATATAATTTACAAAAAATATCGGAAGGTCACCAAATATATCTTATATACTGTATGTAAAATATCAAAAAGTACAGTAAATATATTACATATAATGTACATATAATATTAACTAAAAGTACACCAAATACATTTTATATACTGTAAATAAAATATCAAAAATTACAGTAAATATATGTTACATACTGTACATAAAATATCAAAAAGTACACCAAATATGTGTTATATATACTGTAAACTATCAAAAACTACAGTAATTATATTTAATATACTGTACATAAAATTTCAAAAATCACACCAAATGTATATTATATACTGTAAATAAAATATCAAAAAGGACAGTGAATATATATGACACACACTATGTAAAATATCAAAAACTACACCAAGTATATATTTTATAATTTACAATAAATATCAAAGGACACAAAATATATCTCATATACTGTACATAAAATATCAAAAAGTACAATAAATATATTTCATATATTGTACATATAATATTAACTAAAAGTACACCAAATACATTTTATATACTGTAAATAAAATATCAAAAAGTACAGTAAATATATATTACATACTGTACATAAAATATCAAAAATTACACCAAACATGTGTTATATATACTGTAAATAAACTATCAAAAACTACAGCAATTATATTTAATATACTGTACATAAAATGTCAAAAATTACTCCAAATGTACATTATATAGTGTAAATAATATATCCAAAATACAGTAAATATATATTACACACCCTATGTAAAATATCAAATATTACACCAAATATACATTATATAATTTACAAAAAATATCGGAAGGACACCAAATATATCCTATATACTGTACGTAAAATATCAAAAACTACAGTAAATATATTTCATATATTGTACATATAACATTAACTAAAAGTACACCAAATACATTTTATATACTGTAAATAAAATATCAAAAATTACAGTAAATATATATTACATACTACACATAAAATATCAAAAAGTACACCAAATATGTGTTATATATACTGTAAATAAACTATTAAAAACTACAGTAATTATATTCAATATACTGTACATAAAATATCAAAAATTACTCCAAATGTACATTATATGGTGTAAATAAAATATCCAAAATACAGTAAATATATATTACACACCCTATGTAAAATATCCAAATTTACACCAAATATATATTATATAATTTACAAAAAATATCGGAAGGTCACCAAATATATCTTATATACCGTATGTAAAATATCAAAAAGTACAGTAAATATATTACATATATTGTACATATAATATTAACTAAAAGTACACCAAATACATTTTATATACTGTAAATAAAATATCAAAAATTTCAGTAAATATATATTACATACTGTACATAAAATATCAAAAAGTACACCAAATATGTGTTATATATACTGTAAACTATCAAAAACTACAGTAATTATATTTAATATACTGTACATAAAATTTCAAAAATCACACCAATTGTATATTATATACCGTAAATAAAATATCAAAAAGGACAGTGAATATATATGACACACACTATGTAAAATATCAAAAACTACACCAAGTATATATTTTATAATTTACAATAAATATCAAAGGACACCAAATATATCTCATATACTGTACATAAAATATCAAAAAGTACAGTAAATATATTTCATATATTGTACATATAATATAAACTAAAAGTACACCAAATACATTTTATATACTGTAAATAAAATATCAAAAAGTACAGTAAATATATATTACATACTATACATAAAATATCAAAAAGTACACCAAATATGTGTTATATATACTGTAAATAAACTATTAAAAACTACAGTAATTATATTCCATATACTGTACATAAAATATCAAAAATTACTCCAAATGTACATTATATGGTGTAAATAAAATATCCAAAATACAGTAAATATATATTACACAACCTATGTAAAATATCCAAATTTACACCAAATATATATTATATAATTTACAAAAAATATCGGAAGGTCACCAAATATATCTTATATACTGTATGTAAAATATCAAAAAGTACAGTAAATATATTACATGTATTGTACATATAATATTAACTAAAAGTACACCAAATACATTTTATATACTGTAAATAAAATATCAAAAATTACAGTAAATATATATTATATACTGTACATAAAATATCAAAAAGTACACCAAATATGTGTTATATATACCATAAACTATCAAAAACTACAGTAATTATATTTAATATACTGTACATAATATTTCAAAAATCACACCAAATGTATATTATATACCGTAAATAAAATACCAAAAAGGACAGTGAATATATATGACACACACTATGTAAAATATCAAAAACTACACCAAGTATATATTTTATAATTTACAATAAATATCAAAGGACACCAAATATATCTCATATACTGTACATAAAATATCAAAAAGTACAGTAAATATATTTCATATATTGTACATATAATATTAACTAAAAGTACACCAAATACATTTTATACACTGTAAATAAAATATCAAAAATTACAGTAAATATATATTACATACTATACATAAAATATCAAAAAGTACACCAAATATGTGTTATATATACTGTAAATAAACTATTAAAATCTACAGTAATTATATTCAATATACTGTACATAAAATATCAAAAATTACTCCAAATGTACATTATATGGTGTAAATAAAATATCCAAAATACAGTAAATATATATTACACACCCTATGTAAAATATCCAAATTTACACCAAATATATATTATATAATTTACAAAAAATATCGGAAAGTCACCAAATATATCTTATATACTGTATGTAAAATATCAAAAAGTACAGTAAATATATTACATATATTGTACATATAATATTAACTAAAAGTACACCAAATACATTTTATATACTGTAAATAAATATCAAAAATTACAGTAAATATATATTACATACTGTACATAAAATATCAAAAAGTACACCATATATGTGTTATATATACTGTAAACTATCAAAAACTACAGTAATTATATTTAATATACTGTACATAAAATTTCAAAAATCACACCAAATGTATATTATATACCGTAAATAAAATATCAAAAAGGACAGTGAATATATATGACACACACTATGTAAAATATCAAAAACTACACCAAGTATATATTTTATAATTTACAATAAATATCAAAGGACACCAAATATATCTCATATACTGTACATAAAATATCAAAAAGTACAGTAAATATATTTCATATATTGTATATATAATATTAACTAAAAGTACACCAAATACATTTTATATACTGTAAATAAAATATCAAAAAGTACAGTAAATATATATTACATACTGTACATAAAATATCAAAAAGTACACCAAATATGTGTTATATATAGTGTAAATAAACTATGAAAAACTACAGTAATTATATTCAATATACTGAACATGAAATATCAAAAATTAATCCAAATGTACATTATATGGTGTAAATAAAATATCCAAAATACAGTAAATATATATTACACACCCTATGTAAAATATCCAAATTTAAACCAAATATATATTATATAATTTACAAAAAATATCGGAAGCTCACCAAATATATCTTATATACTGTATGTAAAATATCAAAAAGTACAGTAAATATATTACATATATTGTACATATAATATTAACTAAAAGTACACCAAATACATTTTATATACTGTAAATAAAATATCAAAAATTACAGTAAATATATATTACATACTGTACATAAAATACCAAAAAGTACACCAACTATGTGTTATATATACTGTAAACTATCAAAATCTACAGTAATTATATTTAATATACTGTACATAAAATTTCAAAAATCACACCAAATGTATATTATATACCGTAAATAAAATATCAAAAAGGACAGTGAATATATATGACACACACGATGTAAAATATCAAAAACTACACCAAGTATATATTTTATAATTTACAATAAATATCGAAGGACACCAAATATATCTCATATACTGTACATAAAATATCAAAAAGTACAGTAAATATATTTCATATATTGTACATATAATATTAACTAAAAGTACACCAAATACATTTTATATACTGTAAATAAAATATCAAAAATTACAGTAAATATATATTACATACTATACATAAAATATCAAAAAGTACACCAAATATGTGTTATATATACTGTAAATAAACTATTAAAAACTACAGTAATTATATTCAATATACTGTACATAAAATATCAAAAATTACTCCAAATGTACATTATATGGTGTAAATAAAATATCCAAAATACAGTAAATATATATTACACACCCTATGTAAAATATCCAAATTTACACCAAATATATATTGTATAATTTACAAAAAATATCGGAAGGTCACCAAATATATCTTATATACTGTATGTAAAATATCAAAAAGTACAGTAAATATATTACATATATTGTACATATAACATTAACTAAAAGTACACCAAATACATTTTATATACTGTAAATAAAATATCAAAAATTACAGTAAATATATATTACATACTGTACATAAAATATCAAAAAGTACACCAAATATGTGTTATATATACTGTAAACTATCAAAAACTACAGTAATTATATTTAATATACTGTACATAAAATTTCAAATATCACACCAAATGTATATTATATACCGTAAATAAAATATCAAAAAGGACAGTGAATATATATGACACACACTATGTAAAATATCAAAAACTACACCAAGTATATATTTTATAATTTACAATAAATATCAAAGGACACCAAATATATCTCATATACTGTACATAAAATATCAAAAAGTACAGTAAATATATTTCATATATTGTACATATAATATTAACTAAAAGTACACCAAATACATTTTATATACTGTAAATAAAATATCAAAAATTACAGTAAATATATATTCCATACTATACATAAAATATCAAAAAGTACACCAAATATGTGTTATATATACTGTAAATAAACTTTTAAAAACTACAGTAATTATATTCAATATACTGTACATAAAATATCAAAAATTACTCCAAATGTACATTTTATGGTGTAAATAAAATATCCAAAATACAGTAAATATATATTACACACCCTATATAAAATATCCAAATTTACACCAAATATATATTATATAATTTACAAAAAATATCGGAAGGTCACCAAATATATCTTATATACTGTATGTAAAATATCAAAAAGTACAGTAAATATATTACATGTATTGTACATATAATATTAACTAAAAGTACACCAAATACATTTTATATACTGTAAATAAAATATCAAAAAGTACAGTAAATATATATTACATACTGTACATAAAATATCAAAAAGTACACCAAATATGTGTTATATATACTGTAAACTATCAAAAACTACAGTAATTATATTTAATATACTGTACATAAAATTTCAAAAATCACACCAATTGTATATTATATACCGTAAATAAAATATCAAAAAGGACAGTGAATATATATGACACACACTATGTAAAATATCAAAAACTACACCAAGTATATATTTTATAATTTACAATAAATATCGAAGGACACCAAATATATCTCATATACTGTACATAAAATATCAAAAAGTACAGTAAATATATTTCATATATTGTACATATAATATTAACTAAAAGTACACCAAATACATTTTATATACTGCAAATAAAATATCAAAAATTACAGTAAATATATATTACATACTATACATAAAAGATCAAAAAGTACACGAAATATGTGTTATATATACTGTAAATAAACTATTAAAATCCACAGTAATTATATTCAATATACTGTACATAAAATATCAAAAATTACTCCAAATGTACATTATATGGTGTAAATAAAATATCCAAAATACAGTAAATATATATTACACACCCTATGTAAAATATCCAAATTTATACCAAATATATATTATATAATTTACAAAAAATATCAGAAGGTCACGAAATATATCTTATATACTGTATGTAAAATATCAAAAAGTACAGTAAATATATTACATATATTGTACATATAATATTAACTAAAAGTACACCAAATACATTTTATATACTGTAAATAAAATATCAAAAATTACAGTAAATATATATTACATACTGTACATAAAATATCAAAAAGTACACCAAATATGTGTTATATATACCATAAACTATCAAAAACTACAGTAATTATATTTAATATACTGTACATAATATTTCAAAAATCACACCAAATGTATATTATATACCGTAAATAAAATACCAAAAAGGACAGTGAATATATATGACACACACTATGTAAAATATCAAAAACTACACCAAGTATATATTTTATAATTTACAATAAATATCAAAGGACACCAAATATATCTCATATACTGTACATAAAATATCAAAAAGTACAGTAAATATATTTCATATATTGTACATATAATATTAACTAAAAGTACACCAAATACATTTTATATACTGTAAATAAAATATCAAAAAGTACAGTAAATATATATTACATACTATACATAAAATATCAAAAAGTACACCAAATATGTGTTATATATACTGTAAATAAACTATTAAAATCTACAGTAATTATATTCAATATACTGTACATAAAATATCAAAAATTACTCCAAAAGTACATTATATGGTGTAAATAAAATATCCAAAATACAGTAAATATATATTACACACCCTATGTAAAATATCCAAATTTACACCAAATATTATATAATTTACAAAAAATATCGGAAGGTCACCAATTATATCTTATATACTGTATGTAAAATATCAAAAAGTACAGTAAATATATTACATATATTGTACATATAATATTAACTAAAAGTACACCAAATACATTTTATATACTGTAAATAAATATCAAAAATTAGAGTAAATATATATTACATACTCTACATAAAATATCAAAAAGTACACCATATATGTGTTATATATACTGTAAACTATCAAAAACTACAGTAATTATATTTAATATACTGTACATAAAATTTCAAAAATCTCACCAAATGTATATTATATACCGTAAATAAAATATCAAAAAGGACAGTGAATATATATGACACACACTATGTAAAATATCAAAAACTACACCAAGTATATATTTTATAATTTACAATAAATATCAAAGGACACCAAATATATCTCATATACTGTACATAAAATATCAAAAAGTACAGTAAATATATTTCATATATTGTACATATAATATTAACTAAAAGTACACCAAATACATTTTATATACTGTAAATAAAATATCAAAAAGTACAGTAAATATATATTACATACTGTACATAAAATATCAAAAAGTACACCAAATATGTGTTATATATAGTGTAAATAAACTATGAAAAACTACAGTAATTATATTCAATATACTGAACATAAAATATCAAAAATTACTCCAAATGTACATTATATGGTGTAAATACAATATCCAAAATACAGTAAATATATATTACACACCCTATGTAAAATATCCAAATTTACACCAAATATATATTATATAATTTACAAAAAATATCGGAAGGTCACCAAATATATCTTATATACTGTATGTAAAATATCAAAAAGTACAGTAAATATATTACATATATTGTACATATAATATTAACTAAAACTACACCAAATACATTTTATATACTGTAAATAAAATATCAAAAATTACAGTAAATATATATTACATACTGTACATAAAATATCAAAAAGTACACCAAATATGTGTTATATATACTGTAAACTATCAAAAACTACAGTAATTATATTTAATATACTGTACATAAAATTTCAAAAATCACACCAAATGTATATTATATACCGTAAATAAAATATCAAAAAGGACAGTGAATATATATGACACACACGATGTAAAATATCAAAAACTACACCAAGTATATATTTTATAATTTACAATAAATATCAAAGGACACCAAATATATCTCATATACTGTACATAAAATATCAAAAAGTACAGTAAATATATTTCATATATTGTACATATAATATTAACTAAAAGTACACCAAATACATTTTATATACTGTAAATAAAATATCAAAAATTACAGTAAATATATATTACATACTATACATAAAATATCAAAAAGTACACCAAATATGTGTTATATATACTGTAAATAAACTATTAAAAACTACAGTAATTATATTCAATATACTGTACATAAAATATCAAAAATTACTCCAAATGTACATTATATGGTGTAAATAAAATATCCAAAATACAGTAAATATATATTACACACCCTATGTAAAATATCCAAATTTACACCAAATATATATTGTATAATTTACAAAAAATATCGGAAGGTCACCAAATATATCTTATATACTGTATGTAAAATATCAAAAAGTACAGTAAATATATTACATATATTGTACATATAACATTAACTAAAAGTACACCAAATACATTTTATATACTGTAAATAAAATATCAAAAATTACAGTAAATATGTATTACATACTGTACATAAAATATCAAAAAGTACACCAAATATGTGTTATATATACTGTAAACTATCAAAAACTACAGTAATTATATTTAATATACTGTACATAAAATTTCAAATATCACACCAAATGTATATTATATACCGTAAATAAAATATCAAAAAGGACAGTGAATATATATGACACACACTATGTAAAATATCAAAAACTACACCAAGTATATATTTTATAATTTACAATAAATATCAAAGGACACCAAATATATCTCATATACTGTACATAAAATATCAAAAAGTACAGTAAATATATTTCATATATTGTACATATAATATTAACTAAAAGTACACCAAATACATTTTATATACTGTAAATAAAATATCAAAAATTACAGTAAATATATATTACATACTATACATAAAATATCAAAAAGTACACCAAATATGTGTTATATATACTCTAAATAAACTTTTAAAAACTACAGTAATTATATTCAATATACTGTACATAAAATATCAAAAATTACTCCAAATGTACATTTTATGGTGTAAATAAAATATCCAAAATACAGTAAATATATATTACACACCCTATGTAAAATATCCAAATTTACACCAAATATATATTGTATAATTTACAAAAAATATCGGAAGGTCACCAAATATATCTTATATACTGTATGTAAAATATCAAAAAGTACAGTAAATATATTACATATATTGTACATATAATATTAACTAAAAGTACACCAAATACATTGTATATACTGTAAATAAAATATCAAAAATTACAGTAAATATATATTACATACTGTACATAAAATATCAAAAAGTACACCAAATATGTGTTATATATACTGTAAACTATCAAAAACTACAGTAATTATATTTAATATACTGTACATAATATTTCAAAAATCACACCAAATGTATATTATATACCGTAAATAAAATATCAAAAAGGACAGTGAATATATATGACACACACTATGTAAAATATCAAAAACTACACCAAGTATATATTTTATAATTTACAATAAATATCAAAGGACACCAAATATATCTCATATACTGTACATAAAATATCAAAAAGTACAGTAAATATATTTCATATATTGTACATATAATATTAACTAAAAGTACACCAAATACATTTTATATACTGTAAATAAAATATCAAAAATTACAGTAAATATATATTACATACTGTACATAAAATATCAAAAAGTACACCAAATATGTGTTATATATACTGTAAACTATCAAAAACTACAGTAATTATATTTAATATACTGTACATAAAATTTCAAAAATCACACCAAATGTATATTATATACCGTAAATAGAATATCAAAAAGGACAGTGAATATATATGACACACACTATGTAAAATATCAAAAACTACACCAAGTATATATTTTATAATTTACAATAAATATCAAAGGACACCAAATATATCTCATATACTGTACATAAAATATCAAAAAGTACAGTAAATATATTTCATATATTGTACATATAATATTAACTAAAAGTACACCAAATACATTTTATATACTGTAAATAAAATATCAAAAATTACAGTAAATATATATTACATACTGTACATAAAATATCAAAAAGTACACCAAATATGTGGTATATATACTGTAAATAAACTATTAAAAACTACAGTAATTATATTCAATATACTGTACATAAAATATCAAAAATTACTCCAAATGTACATTATATGGTGTAAATAAAATATCCAAAATACAGTAAATATATATTACACACCCTATGTAAAATATCCAAATTTACACCAAATATATATTATATAATTTACAAAAAATATCGGAAGGTCACCAAATATATCTTATATACTGTATGTAAAATATCAAAAAGTACAGTAAATATATTACATATATTGTACATATAATATTAACTAAAACTACACCAAATACATTTTATATACTGTAAATAAAATATCAAAAATTACAGTAAATATATATTACATACTATACATAAAATATCAAAAAGTACACCAAATATGTGTTATATATACTGTAAACTATCAAAAACTACAGTAATTATATTTAATATACTGTACATAAAATTTCAAAAATCACACCAAAAGTATATTATGTACCGTAAATAAAATATCAAAAATTACAGTAAATATATATTACATACTGTACATAAAATATCAAAAAGTACACCAAATATGTGTTATATATACTGTAAACTATCAAAAACTACAGTAATTATATTTAATATACTGTACATAAAATTTCAAAAATCACACCAAATGTATATTATATACCGTAAATAAAATATCAAAAAGGACAGTGAATATATATGACACACACTATGTAAAATATCAAAAACTACACCAAGTATATATTTTATAATTTACAATATATATCAAAGGACACCAAATATATCTCATATACTGTACATAAAATATCAAAAAGTACAGTAAATATATTTCATATATTGTACATATAATATTAACTCAAAGTGCACTAAATACATTTTATATACTGTAAATAAAATATCAAAAATTACAGTAAATATATATTACATACTATACATAAAATATCAAAAAGTACACCAAATATGTGTTATATATACTGTAAATAAACTATTAAAAACTACAGTAATTATATTCAATATACTGTACATAAAATATCAAAAATTACTCCAAATGTACATTATATGGTGTAAATAAAATATCCAAAATACAGGAAATATATATTACACACCCTATGTAAAATATCCAAATTTGCACCAAATATATATTATATAATTTACAAAAAATATCGGAAGGTCACCAAATATATCTTATATACTGTATGTAAAATATCAAAAAGTACAGTAAATATATTACATATATTGTACATATAATATTAACTAAAAGTACACCAAATACATTTTATATACTGTAAATAAAATATCAAAAATTACAGTATATATATTACATACTGTACATAAAATATCAAAAAGTACACCATATATGTGTTATATATACTGTAAACTATCAAAAACTACAGTAATTATATTTAATATACTGTACATAAAATTTCAAAAATCACACCAAATGTATATTATATACCGTAAATAAAATACCAAAAAGGACAGTGAATATATATGACACACACTATGTAAAATTTCAAAAACTACACCAAGTATATATTTTATAATTTACAATAAATATCAAAGGACACCAAATATATCTCATATACTGTACATAAAATATCAAAAAGTACAGTAAATATATTTCATATATTGTACATATAATATTAACTAAAAGTACACCAAATACATTTTATATACTGTAAATAAAATATCAAAAATTACAGTAAATATATATTACATACTGTACATAAAATATCAAAAAGTACACCAAATATGTGTTGTATATACTGTAAATAAACTATTAAAAACTACAGTAATTATATTCAATATACTGTACATAAAATATCAAAAATTACTCCAAATGTACATTATATGGTGTAAATAAAATATCCAAAATACAGTAAATATATATTACACACCCTATGTAAAATATCCAAATTTACACCAAATATATATTATATAATTTACAAAAAATATCGGAAGGTCACCAAATATATCTTATATACTGTATGTAAAATATCAAAAAGTACAGTAAATATATTACATATATTGTACATATAATATTAACTAAAAGTACACCAAATACATTTTATATACTGTAAATAAAATATCAAAATTACAGTAAATATATATTACATACTGTACATAAAATATCAAAAAGTACAACAAATATGTGTTATATATACCGTAAACTATCAAAAACTACAGTAATTATATTTAATATACTGTACATAAAATTTCAAAAATCACACCAAATGTATATTATATACCGTAAATAAAATACCAAAAAGGACAGTGAATATATATGACACACACGATGTAAAATTTCAAAAACTACACCAAGTATATATTTTATAATTTACAATAAATATCAAACGACACCAAATATATCTCATATACTGTACATAAAATATCAAAAAGTACAGTAAATATATTTCATATATTGTACATATAATATTAACTAAAAGTACACCAAATACATTTTATATACTGTAAATAAAATATCAAAAATTACAGTAAATATATATTACATACTATACATAAAATATCAAAAAGTACACCAAATATGTGTTATATATACTGTAAATAAACTATTAAAAACTACAGTAATTATATTCAATATACTGTACATAAAATATCAAAAATTACTCCAAATGTACATTTTATGGTGTAAATAAAATATCCAAAATACAGTAAATATATATTACACACCCTATGTAAAATATCCAAATTTACACCAAATATATATTATATAATTTACAAAAAATATCGGAAGGTCACCAAATATATCTTATATACTGTATGTAAAATATCAAAAAGTACAGTAAATATATTACATATATTGTACATATAATATTAACTAAAAGTACACCAAATACATTTTATATACTGTAAATAAAATATCAAAATTACAGTAAATATATATTACATACTGTACATAAAATATCAAAAAGTACACCAAATATGTGTTATATATACCGTAAAATATCAAAAACTACAGTAATTATATTTAATATACTGTACATAAAATTTCAAAAATCACACCAAATGTATATTATATACCGTAAATAGAATATCAAAAAGGACAGTGAATATATATGACACACACTATGTAAAATATCAAAAACTACACCAAGTATATATTTTATAATTTACAATAAATATCAAAGGACACCAAATATATCTCATATACTGTACATAAAATATCAAAAAGTACAGTAAATATATTACATATATTGTACATATAATATTAACTAAAAGTACACCAAATACATTTTATATACTGTAAATAAAATATCAAAAATTACAGTAAATATATATTACATACTGTACATAAAATATCAAAAAGTACACCAAATATGTGGTATATATACTGTAAACTATCAAAAACTACAGTAATTATATTTAATATACTGTACATAATATTTCAAAAATCACACCAAATGTATATTATATACCGTAAATAAAATATCAAAAAGGACAGTGAATATATATGACACACACTATGTAAAATATCAAAAACTACACCAAGTATATATTTTATAATTTACAATAAATATCAAAGGACACCAAATATATCTCATATACTGTACATAAAATATCAAAAAGTACAGTAAATATATTTCATATATTGTACATATAATATTAACTAAAAGTACACCAAATACATTTTATATACTGTAAATAAAATATCAAAAATTACAGTAAATATATATTACATACTGTACATAAAATATCAAAAAGTACACCAAATATGTGTTATATATACTGTAAACTATCAAAAACTACAGTAATTATATTTAATATACTGTACACAAAATTTAAAAATCACACCAAATGTATATTATATACCGTAAATAGAATATCAAAACGGACAGTGAATATATATGACACACACTATGTAAAATTTCAAAAACTACACCAAGTATATATTTTATAATTTACAATAAATATCAAAGGACACCAAATATATCTCATATACTGTACATAAAATATCAAAAAGTACAGTAAATATATTTCATATATTGTACATATAATATTAACTAAAAGTACACCAAATACATTTTATATACTGTAAATAAAATATCAAAAATTACAGTAAATATATATTACATACTGTACATAAAATATCAAAAAGTACACCAAATATGTGTTATATATACTGTAAATAAACTATTAAAAACTACAGTAATTATATTCAATATACTGTACATAAAATATCAAAAATTACTCCAAATGTACATTATATGGTGTAAATAAAATATCCAAAATACAGTAAATATATATTACACACCCTATGTAAAATATCCAAATTTACACCAAATATATATTGTATAATTTACAAAAAATATCGGAAGGTCACCAAATATATCTTATATACTGTATGTAAAATATCAAAAAGTACAGTAAATATATTACATATATTGTACATATAATATTAACTAAAAGTACACCAAATACATTTTATATACTGTAAATAAAATATCCAAAATTACAGTAAATATATATTACATACTGTACATAAAATATCAAAAAGTACACCAAATATGTGTTATATATACTGTAAACTATCAAAAACTACAGTAATTATATTTAATATACTGTACATAAAATTTCAAAAATCACACCAAATGTATATTATATACCGTAAATAGAATATCAAAAAGGACAGTGAATATATACGACACACACTATGTAAAATATCAAAAACTACACCAAGTATATATTTTATAATTTACAATATATATCAAAGGACACCAAATATATCTCATATACTGTACATAAAATATCAAAAAGTACAGTAAATATATTTCATATATTGTACATATAATATTAACTAAAAGTACACCAAATACATTTTATATACTGTAAATAAAATATCAAAAATTACAGTAAATATATATTACATACTGTACATAAAATATCAAAAAGTACACCAAATATGTGGTATATATACTGTAAATAAACTATTAAAAACCACAGTAATTATATTCAATATACTGTACATAAAATATCAAAAATTACTCCAAATGTACATTATATGGTGTAAATAAAATATCCAAAATACAGGAAATATATATTACACACCCTATGTAAAATATCCAAATTTGCACCAAATATATATTATATAATTTACAAAAAATATCGGAAGGTCACCAAATATATCTTATATACTGTATGTAAAATATCAAAAAGTACAGTAAATATATTACATATATTGTACATATAATATTAACTAAAAGTACACCAAATACATTTTATATACTGTAAATAAAATATCAAAATTACAGTAAATATATATTACATACTGTACATAAAATATCAAAAAGTACACCAAATATGTGTTATATATACCGTAAACTATCAAAAACTACAGTAATTATATTTAATATACTGTACATAAAATTTCAAAAATCACACCAAATGTATATTATATACCGTAAATAAAATACCAAAAAGGACAGTGAATATATATGACACACACTATGTACAATTTCAAAAACTACACCAAGTATATATTTTATAATTTACAATAAATATCAAACGACACCAAATATATCTCATATACTGTACATAAAATATCAAAAAGTACAGTAAATATATTTCATATATTGTACATATAATATTAACTAAAAGTACACCAAATACATTTTATATACTGTAAATAAAATATCAAAAATTACAGTAAATATATATTACATACTATACATAAAATATCAAAAAGTACACCAAATATGTGTTATATATACTGTAAATAAACTATTAAAAACTACAGTAATTATATTCAATATACTGTACATAAAATATCAAAAATTACTCCAAATGTACATTTTATGGTGTAAATAAAATATCCAAAATACAGTAAATATATATTACACACCCTATGTAAAATATCCAAATTTACACCAAATATATATTATATAATTTACAAAAAATATCGGAAGGTCACCAAATATATCTTATATACTGTATGTAAAATATCAAAAAGTACAGTAAATATATTACATATATTGTACATATAATATTAACTAAAAGTACACCAAATACATTTTATATACTGTAAATAAAATATCAAAAATTACAGTAAATATATATTACATACTGTACATAAAATATCAAAAAGTACACCAAATATGTGTTATATATACTGTAAACTATCAAAAACTACAGTAATTATATTTAATATACTGTACATAAAATTTCAAAAATCACACCAAATGTATATTATATACCGTAAATGAAATATCAAAAAGGACAGTGAATAATTATGACACACACTATGTAAAATATCAAAAACTACACCAAGTATATATTTTATAATTTACAATAAATATCAAAGGACACCAAATATATCTCATATACTGTACATAAAATATCAAAAAGTACAGTAAATATATTTCATATATTGTACATATAATATTAACTAAAAGTACACCAAATACATTTTATATACTGTAAATAAAATATCAAAAATTACAGTAAATATATATTACATACTATACATAAAATATCAAAAAGTACACCAAATATGTGTTATATATACTGTAAATAAACTATTAAAAACTACAGTAATTATATTCAATATACTGTACATAAAATATCAAAAATTACTCCAAATGTACATTTTATGTTGTAAATAAAATATCCAAAATACAGTAAATATATATTACACACCCTATATAAAATATCCAAATTTACACCAAATATATATTATATAATTTACAAAAAATATCGGAAGGTCACCAAATATATCTTATATACTGTATGTAAAATATCAAAAAGTACAGTAAATATATTACATATATTGTACATATAATATTAACTAAAAGTACACCAAATACATTTTATATACTGTAAATAAAATATCAAAAATTACAGTAAATATATATTACATACTGTACATAAAATATCAAAAAGTACACCAAATATGTGTTATATATACTGTAAACTATCAAAAACTACAGTAATTATATTTAATATACTGTACATAAAATTTCAAAAATCACACCAAATGTATATTATATACCGTAAATAAAATATCAAAAAGGACAGTGAATAATTATGACACACACTATGTAAAATATCAAAAACTACACCAAGTATATATTTTATAATTTACAATAAATATCAAAGGACACCAAATATATCTCATATACTGTACATAAAATATCAAAAAGTACAGTAAATATATTTCATATATTGTACATATAATATTAACTAAAAGTACACCAAATACATTTTATATACTGTAAATAAAATATCAAAAATTACAGTAAATATATATTACATACTATACATAAAATATCAAAAAGTACACCAAATATGTGTTATATATATTGTAAATAAACTATTAAAAACTACAGTAATTATATTCAATATACTGTACATAAAATATCAAAAATTACTCCAAATGTACATTATATGGTGTAAATAAAATATCCAAAATACAGTAAATATATATTACACACCCTATGTAAAATATCCAAATTTACACCAAATATATATTATATAATTTACAAAAAATATCGGAAGGTCACCAAATATATCTTATATACTGTATGTAAAATATCAAAAAGTACAGTAAATATATTACATGTATTGTACATATAATATTAACTAAAAGTACACCAAATACATTTTATATACTGTAAATAAAATATCAAAAATTACAGTAAATATATATTACATACTGTACATAAAATATCAAAAAGTACACCAAATATGTGTTATATATACTGTAAACTATCAAAAACTACAGTAATTATATTTAATATACTGTACATAAAATTTCAAAAATCACACCAAATGTATATTATATACCGTAAATAAAATATCAAAAAGGACAGTGAATATATATGACACACACTATGTAAAATATCAAAAACTACACCAAGTATATATTTTATAATTTACAATAAATATCAAAGGACACCAAATATATCTCATATACTGTACATAAAATATCAAAAAGTACAGTAAATATATTTCCTATATTGTACATATAATATTAACTAAAAGTACACCAAATACATTTTATATACTGTAAATAAAATATCAAAAATTACAGTAAATATATATTACATACTATACATAAAATATCAAAAAGTACACCAAATATGTGTTATATATACTGTAAATAAACTATTAAAAACTACAGTAATTATATTCAATATACTGTACATAAAATATCAAAAATTACTCCAAATGTACATTTTATGGTGTAAATAAAATATCCAAAATACAGTAAATATATATTAAACACCCTATGTAAAATATCCAAATTTACACCAAATATATATTTTATAATTTACAAAAAATATCGGAAGGTCACCAAATATATCTTATATACTGTATGTAAAATATCAAAAAGTACAGTAAATATATTACATGTATTGTACATATAATATTAACTAAAAGTACACCAAATACATTTTATATACTGTAAATAAAATATCAAAAATTACAGTAAATATATATTACATACTGTACATAAAATATCAAAAAGTACACCAAATATGTGTTATATATACTGTAAACTATCAAAAACTACAGTAATTATATTTAATATACTGTACATAAAATTTCAAAAATCACACCAAATGTATATTATATACCGTAAATAAAATATCAAAAAGGACAGTGAATATATACGACACACACTATGTAAAATATCAAAAACTACACCAAGTATATATTTTATAATTTACAATAAATATCAAAGGACACAAAATATATCTCATATACTGTACATAAAATATCAAAAAGTACAGTAAATATATTTCATATATTGTACATATAATATTAACTAAAAGTACACCAAATACATTTTATATACTGTAAATAAAATATCAAAAATTACAGTAAATATATATTACATACTATACATAAAATATCAAAAAGTACACCAAATATGTGTTATATATACTGTAAATAAACTATTAAAAACCACAGTAATTATATTCAATATACTGTACATAACATATCAAAAATTACTCCAAATGTACATTATATGGTGTAAATAAAATATCCAAAATACAGTAAATATATATTACACACCCTATGTAAAATATCCAAATTTACACCAAATATATATTATATAATTTACAAAAAATATCGGAAGGTCACCAAATATATCTTATATACTGTATGTAAAATATCAAAAAGTACAGTAAATATATTACATATATTGTACATATAATATTAACTAAAAGTACACCAAATACATTTTATATACTGTAAATAAAATATCAAAATTACAGTAAATATATATTACATACTGTACATAAAATATCAAAAAGTACACCAAATATGTGTTATATATACCGTAAACTATCAAAAACTACAGTAATTATATTTAATATACTGTACATAAAATTTCAAAAATCACACCAAATGTATATTATATACCGTAAATAAAATACCAAAAAGGACAGTGAATATATATGACACACACTATGTAAAATTTCAAAAACTACACCAAGTATATATTTTATAATTTACAATAAATATCAAACGACACCAAATATATCTCATATACTGTACATAAAATATCAAAAAGTACAGTAAATATATTTCATATATTGTACATATAATATTAACTAAAAGTACACCAAATACATTTTATATACTGTAAATAAAATATCAAAAATTACAGTAAATATATATTACATACTATACATAAAATATCAAAAAGTACACCAAATATTTGTTATATATACTGTAAATAAACTATTAAAAACTACAGTAATTATATTCAATATACTGTACATAAAATATCAAAAATTACTCCAAATGTACATTTTATGGTGTAAATAAAATATCCAAAATACAGTAAATATATATTACACACCCTATGTAAAATATCCAAATTTACACCAAATATATATTATATAATTTACAAAAAATATCGGAAGGTCACCAAATATATCTTATATACTGTATGTAAAATATGAAAAAGTACAGTAAATATATTACATATATTGTACATATAATATTAACTAAAAGTACACCAAATACATTTTATATACTGTAAATAAAATATCAAAAATTACAGTAAATATATATTACATACTGTACATAAAATATCAAAACGTACACCAAATATGTGTTATATATACTGTAAACTATCAAAAACTACAGTAATTATATTTAATATACTGTACATAAAATTTCAAAAATCACACCAAATGTATATTATATACCGTAAATAAAATATCAAAAAGGACAGTGAATAATTATGACACACACTATGTAAAGTATCAAAAACTACACCAAGTATATATTTTATAATTTACAATAAATATCAAAGGACACCAAATATATCTCATATACTGTACATAAAATATCAAAAAGTACAGTAAATATATTTCATATATTGTACATATAATATTAACTAAAAGTACACCAAATACATTTTATATACTGTAAATAAAATATCAAAAATTACAGTAAATATATATTACATACTATACATAAAATATCAAAAAGTACACCAAATATGTGTTATACATACTGTAAATAAACTTTTAAAAACTACAGTAATTATATTCAATATACTGTACATAAAATATCAAAAATTACTCCAAATGTACATTTTATGGTGTAAATAAAATATCCAAAATACAGTAAATATATATTACACACCCTATATAAAATATCCAAATTTACACCAAATATATATTATATAATTTACAAAAAATATCGGAAGGTCACCAAATATATCTTATATACTGTATGTAAAATATCAAAAAGTACAGTAAATATATTACATATATTGTACATATAATATTAACTAAAAGTACACCAAATACATTGTATATACTGTAAATAAAATATCAAAAATTACAGTAAATATATATTACATACTGTACATAAAATATCAAAAAGTACACCAAATATGTGTTATATATACTGTAAACTATCAAAAACTACAGTAATTATATTTAATATACTGTACATAATATTTCAAAAATCACACCAAATGTATATTATATACCGTAAATAAAATATCAAAAAGGACAGTGAATAATTATGACACACACTATGTAAAATATCAAAAACTACACCAAGTATATATTTTATAATTTACAATAAATATCAAAGGACACCAAATATATCTCATATACTGTACATAAAATATCAAAAAGTACAGTAAATATATTTCATATATTGTACATATAATATTAACTAAAAGTACACCAAATACATTTTATATACTGTAAATAAAATATCAAAAATTACAGTAAATATATATTACATACTATACATAAAATATCAAAAAGTACACCAAATATGTGTTATATATACTGTAAATAAACTATTAAAAACTACAGTAATTATATTCAATATACTGTACATAAAATATCAAAAATTACTCCAAATGTACATTATATGGTGTAAATAAAATATCCAAAATACAGTAAATATATATTACACACCCTATGTAAAATATCCAAATTTACACCAAATATATATTATATAATTTACAAAAAATATCGGAAGGTCACCAAATATATCTTATATACTGTATGTAAAATATCAAAAAGTACAGTAAATATATTACATGTATTGTACATATAATATTAACTAAAAGTACACCAAATACATTTTATATACTGTAAATAAAATATCAAAAATTACAGTAAATATATATTACATACTGTACATAAAATATCAAAAAGTACACCAAATATGTGTTATATATACTGTAAACTATCAAAAACTACAGTAATTATATTTAATATACTGTACATAAAATTTCAAAAATCACACCAAATGTATATTATATACCGTAAATAAAATATCAAAAAGGACAGTGAATATATATGACACACACTATGTAAAATATCAAAAACTACACCAAGTATATATTTTATAATTTACAATAAATATCAAAGGACACCAAATATATCTCATATACTGTACATAAAATATCAAAAAGTACAGTAAATATATTTCATATATTGTACATATAATATTAACTAAAAGTACACCAAATACATTTTATATACTGTAAATAAAATATCAAAAATTACAGTAAATATATATTACATACTATACATAAAATATCAAAAAGTACACCAAATATGTGTTATATATACTGTAAATAAACTATTAAAAACCACAGTAATTATGTTCAATATACTGTACATAAAATATCAAAAATTACTCCAAATGTACATTATATGGTGTAAATAAAATATCCAAAATACAGTAAATATATATTACACACCCTATGTAAAATATCCAAATTTACACCAAATATATATTATATAATTTACAAAAAATATCGGAAGGTCACCAAATATATCTTATATACTGTATGTAAAATATCAAAAAGTACAGTAAATATATTACATATATTGTACATATAATATTAACTAAAAGTACACCAAATACATTTTATATACTGTAAATAAAATATCAAAAATTACAGTAAATATATATTACATACTGTACATAAAAAATCAAAAAGTACACCAAATATGTGTTATATATACCGTAAACTATCAAAAACTACAGTAATTATATTTAATATACTGTACATAAAATTTCAAAAATCACACCAAATGTATATTATATACCGTAAATAAAATACCAAAAAGGACAGTGAATATATATGACACACACTATGTAAAATATCAATAACTACACCAAGTATATATTTTATAATTTACAATAAATATCAAAGGACACCAAATATATCTCATATACTCTACATAAAATATCAAAAAGTACAGTAAATATATTTTATATATTGTACATATAATATTAACTAAAAGTACACCAAATACATTTTATATACTGTAAATAAATTATCAAAAATTACAGTAAATATATATTACATACTATACATAAAATATCAAAAAGTACACCAAATATGTGTTATATATACTGTAAATAAACTATTAAAAACCACAGTAATTATATTCAATATACTGTACATAAAATATCAAAAATTACTCCAAATGTACATTATATGGTGTAAATAAAATATCCAAAATACAGTAAATATATATTACACACCCTATGTAAAATATCCAAATTTACACCAAATATATATTATATAATTTACAAAAAATATCGGAAGGTCACCAAATATATCTTATATACTGTATGTAAAATATCAAAAAGTACAGTAAATATATTACATATATTGTACATATAATATTAACTAAAAGTACACCAAATACATTTTATATACTGTAAATAAATATCAAAAATTACAGTAAATATATATTACATACTGTACATAAAATATCAAAAAGTACACCATATATGTGTTATATATCCTGTAAACTATCAAAAACTACAGTAATTATATTTAATATACTGTACATAAAATTTCAAAAATCACACCAAATGTATATTATATACCGTAAATAAAATATCAAAAAGGACAGTGAATAATTATGACACACACTATGTAAAATATCAAAAACTACACCAAGTATATATTTTATAATTTACAATAAATATCAAAGGACACCAAATATATCTCATATACTGTACATAAAATATCAAAAAGTACAGTAAATATATTTCATATATTGTACATATAATATTAACTAAAAGTACACCAAATACATTTTATATACTGTAAATAAAATATCAAAAATTACAGTAAATATATATTACATACTATACATAAAATATCAAAAAGTACACCAAATATGTGTTATATATACTGTAAATAAACTATTAAAAACTACAGTAATTATATTCAATATACTGTACATAAAATATCAAAAATTACTCCAAATGTACATTATATGGTGTAAATAAAATATCCAAAATACAGTAAATATATATTACACACCCTATGTAAAATATCCAAATTTAAACCAAATATATATTATATAATTTACAAAAAATATCGGAAGGTCACCAAATATATCTTATATCCTGTATGTAAAATATCAAAAAGTACAGTAAATATATTACATGTATTGTACATATAATATTAACTAAAAGTACACCAAATACATTTTATATACTGTAAATAAAATATCAAAAATTACAGTAAATATATATTACATACTGTACATAAAATATCAAAATGTACACCAAATATGTGTTATATATACTGTAAACTATCAAAAACTACAGTAATTATATTTAATATACTGTACATAAAATTTCAAAAATCACACCAAATGTATATTATATACCGTAAATAAAATATCAAAAAGGACAGTGAATATATATGACACACACTATGTAAAATATCAAAAACTACACCAAGTATATATTTTATAATTTACAATAAATATCAAAGGACACCAAATATATCTCATATACTGTACATAAAATATCAAAAAGTACAGTAAATATATTTCATATATTGTACATATAATATTAACTAAAAGTACACCAAATACATTTTATATACTGTAAATAAAATATCAAAAATTACAGTAAATATATATTACATACTATACATAAAATATCAAAAAGTACACCAAATATGTGTTATATATACTGTAAATAAACTATTAAAAACCACAGTAATTATATTCAATATACTGTACATACAATATCAAAAATTACTCCAAATGTACATTATATGGTGTAAATAAAATATCCAAAATACAGTAAATATATATTACACACCCTATGTAAAATATCCAAATTTACACCAAATATATATTATATAATTTACAAAAAATATCGGAAGGTCACCAAATATATCTTATATACTGTATGTAAAATATCAAAAAGTACAGTAAATATATTACATATATTGTACATATAATATTAACTAAAAGTACACCAAATACATTTTATATACTGTAAATAAAATATCAAAAATTACAGTAAATATATATTACATACTGTACATAAAAAATCAAAAAGTACACCAAATATGTGTTATATATACCGTAAACTATCAAAAACTACAGTAAATATATTTAATATACAGTACATAAAATTTCAAAAATCACACCAAATGTATATTATATACCGTAAATAAAATACCAAAAAGGACAGTGAATATATATGACACACACTATGTAAAATATCAATAACTACACCAAGTATATATTTTATAATTTACAATAAATATCAAAGGACACCAAATATATCTCATATACTCTACATAAAATATCAAAAAGTACAGTAAATATATTTCATATATTGTACATATAATATTAACTAAAAGTACACCAAATACATTTTATATACTGTAAATAAATTATCAAAAATTACAGTAAATATATATTACATACTATACATAAAATATCAAAAAGTACACCAAATATGTGTTATATATACTGTAAATAAACTATTAAAAACCACAGTAATTATATTCAATATACTGTACATAAAATATCAAAAATTACTCCAAATGTACATTATATGGTGTAAATAAAATATCCAAAATACAGTAAATATATATTACACACCCTATGTAAAATATCCAAATTTACACCAAATATATATTATATAATTTACAAAAAATATCGGAAGGTCACCAAATATATCTTATATACTGTATGTAAAATATCAAAAAGTACAGTAAATATATTACATATATTGTACATATAATATTAACTAAAAGTACACCAAATACATTTTATATACTGTAAATAAATATCAAAAATTACAGTAAATATATATTACATACTGTACATAAAATATCAAAAAGTACACCATATATGTGTTATATATCCTGTAAACTATCAAAAACTACAGTAATTATATTTAATATACTGTACATAAAATTTCAAAAATCACACCAAATGTATATTATATACCGTAAATAAAATATCAAAAAGGACAGTGAATATATATGACACACACTATGTAAAATATCAAAAACTACACCAAGTATATATTTTATAATTTACAATAAATATCAAAGGACACCAAATATATCTCATATACTGTACATAAAATATCAAAAAGTACAGTAAATATATTTCATATATTGTACATATAATATTAACTAAAAGTACACCAAATACATTTTATATACTGTAAATAATATATCAAAAAGTACAGTAAATATATATTACATACTATACATAAAATATCAAAAAGTACACCAAATATGTGTTATATATACTGTAAATAAACTATTAAAAACCACAGTAATTATATTCAATATACTGTACATAAAATATCAAAAATTACTCCAAATGTACATTATATGGTGTAAATAAAATATCCAAAATACAGTAAATATATATGACACACCCTATGTAAAATATCCAAATTTACACCAAATATATATTATATAATTTACAAAAAATATCGGAAGGTCACCAAATATATCTTATATACTGTATGTAAAATATCAAAAAGTACAGTAAATATATTACATATATTGTACATATAATATTAACTAAAATACACCAAATACATTTTATATACTGTAAATAAAATATCAAAAATTACAGTAAATATATATTACATACTGTACATAAAATATCAAAAAGTACACCAAATATGTGTTATATATACCATAAACTATCAAAAACTACATTAATTATATTTAATATACTGTACATAAAATTTCAAAAATCACACCAAATGTATATTATATACCGTAAATAAAATAACAAATAGGACAGTGAATATATATGACACACACTATGTAAAATATCAAAAACTACACCAAGTATATATTTTATAATTTACAATAAATATCAAAGGACACCAAATATATCTCATATACTCTACATAAAATATCAAAAAGTACAGTAAATATATTTCATATATTGTACATATAATATTAACTAAAAGTACACCAAATACATTTTATATACTGTAAATAAAATATCAAAAAGTACAGTAAATATATATTACATACTGTACATAAAATATCAAAAAGTACACCAAATATGTGTTATATATACTGTAAATAAACTATTAAAAACTACAGTAATTATATTCAATATACTGAACATAAAATATCAAAATTTACTCCAAATGTACTTTATATGGTGTAAATAAAATATCCAAAATACAGTAAATATATATTACACACCCTGTGTAAATTATCCAAATTTACACCAAATATATATTATATAATTTACAAAAAATATCGGAAGGTCACCAAATATATCTTATATACTGTATGTAAAATATCAAAAAGTACAGTAAATATATTACATATATTGTACATATAATATTAACTAAAAGTACACCAAATACATTTTATATACTGTAAATAAAATATCAAAAATTACAGTAAATATATATTACATACTGTACATAAAATATCAAAAAGTACACCAAATATGTGTTATATATACTGTAAACTATCAAAAACTACAGTAATTATATTTAATATACTGTACATAAAATTTCAAAAATCACACCAAATGTATATTATATACCGTAAATAAAATATCAAAAAGGACAGTGAATATATATGACACACACTATGTAAAATCTCAAAAACTACACCAAGTATATATTTTATAATTTACAATAAATATCAAAGGACACCAAATATATCTCATATACTGTACATAAAATATCAAAAAGTACAGTAAATATATTTCATATATTGTACATATAATATTAACTAAAAGTACACCAAATACATTTTATATACTGTAAATAAAATATCAAAAATTACAGTAAATATATATTACATACTATACATAAAATATGACAAAGTGCACCAAATATGTGTTATATATACTGTAAACTATCAAAAACTACAGTAATTATATTTAATATACTGTACATAAAATTTCAAATATCACACCAAATGTATATTATATACCGTAAATAAAATATCAAAAAGGACAGTGAATATATATGACACACACTATGTAAAATATCAAAAACTACACCAAGTATATATTTTATAATTTACAATAAATATCAAAGGACACCAAATATATCTCATATACTGTACATAAAATATCAAAAAGTACAGTAAATATATTTCATATATTGTACATATAATATTAACTAAAAGTACACCAAATACATTTTATATACTGTAAATAAAATATCAAAAATTACAGGAAATATATATTACATACTATACATAAAATATCAAAAAGTACACCAAATATGTATTATATATACTGTAAATAAACTATTAAAAACTACAGTAATTATATTCAATATACTGTACATAAAATATCAAAAATTACTCCAAATGTACATTTTATGGTGTAAATAAAATATCCAAAATACAGTAAATATATATTACACACCCTATGTAAAATATCCAAATTTACACCAAATATATATTATATAATTTACAAAAAATATCGGAAGGTCACCAAATATATCTTATATACTGTATGTAAAATATCAAAAAGTACAGTAAATATATTACATGTATTGTACATATAATATTAACTAAAAGTACAACAAATACATTTTATATACTGTAAATAAAATATCAAAAATTACAGTAAATATATATTACATACTGTACATAAAATATCAAAAAGTACACCAAATATGTGTTATATATACTGTAAACTATCAAAAACTACAGTAATTATATTTAATATACTGTACATAAAATTTCAAATATCACACCAAATGTATATTATATACCGTAAATAAAATATCAAAAAGGACAGTGAATATATATGACACACACTATGTAAAATATCAAAAACTACACCAAGTATATATTTTATAATTTACAATAAATATCAAAGGACACCAAATATATCTCATATACTGTACATAAAATATCAAAAAGTACAGTAAATATATTTCATATATTGTACATATAATATTAACTAAAAGTACACCAAATACATTTTATATACTGTAAATAAAATATCAAAAATTACAGTAAATATATATTACATAATTTACATAAAATATCAAAAAGTACACCAAATATGTGTTATATATACTGTAAATAAACTTTTAAAAACTACAGTAATTATATTCAATATACTGTACATAAAATATCAAAAATTACTCCAAATGTACATTTTATGGTGTAAATAAAATATCCAAAATACAGTAAATATATATTACACACCCTATGTAAAATATCCAAATTTACACCAAATATATATTATATAATTTACAAAAAATATCGGAAGGTCACCAAATATATCTTATATACTCTATGTAAAATATCAAAAATTACAGTAAATATATTACATGTATTGTACATATAATATTAACTAAAAGTACACCAAATACATTTTATATACTGTAAATAAAATATCAAAAATTACAGTAAATATATATTACATACTGTACATAAAATATCAAAAAGTACACCAAATATGTGTTATATATACTGTAAACTATCAAAAACTACAGTAATTATATTTAATATACTGTACATAAAATTTCAAAAATCACACCAATTGTATATTATATACCATAAATGAAATATCAAAAAGGACAGTGAATATATATGACACACACTATGTAAAATATCAAAAACTACACCAAGTATATATTTTATAATTTACAATAAATATCAAAGGACACCAAATATATCTCATATACTGTACATAATATATCAAAAAGTACAGTAAATATATTTCATATATTGTACATATAATATTAACTAAAAGTACACCAAATACATTTTATATACTGTAAATAAAATATCAAAAATTACAGTAAATATATATTACATACTATAAATAAAAGATCAAAAAGTACACGAAATATGTGTTATATATACTGTAAATAAACTATTAAAATCCACAGTAATTATATTCAATATACTGTACATAAAATATCAAAAATTACTTCAAATGTACATTATATGGTGTAAATAAAATATCCAAAATACAGTAAATATATATTACACACCCTATGTAAAATATCCAAATTTACACCAAATATATATTATATAATTTACAAAAAATATCAGAAGGTCACCAAATATATCTTATATACTGTATGTAAAATATCAAAAAGTACCGTAAATATATTTCATATATTGTACATATAATATTAACTAAAAGTACACCAAATACATTTTATATACTGTAAATAAAATATCAAAAATTACAGTAAATATATATTACATACTGTACATAAAATATCAAAAAGTACACCAAATATGTGCTATATATACCATAAACTATCAAAAACTACAGTAATTATATTTAATATACTGTACATAATATTTCAAAAATCACACCAAATGTATATTATATACCGTAAATAAAATACCAAAAAGGACAGTGAATATATATGACACACACTATGTAAAATATCAAAAACTACACCAAGTATATATTTTATAATTTACAATAAATATCAAAGGACACCAAATATATCTCATATACTGTACATAAAATATCAAAAAGTACAGTAAATATATTTCATATATTGTACATATAATATTAACTAAAAGTACACCAAATACATTTTATATACTGTAAATAAAATATCAAAAAGTACAGTAAATATATATTACATACTATACATAAAATATCAAAAAGTACACCAAATATGTGTTATATATACTGTAAATAAACTATTAAAATCTACAGTACTTATATTCAATATACTGTACATAAAATATCAAAAATTACTCCAAATGTACATTATATGGTGTAAATAAAATATCCAAAATACAGTAAATATATATTACACACCCTATGTAAAATATCCAAATTTACACCAAATATATATTATATAATTTACAAAAAATATCGGAAGGTCACCAAATATATCTTATATACTGTATGTAAAATATCAAAAAGTACAGTAAATATATTACATATATTGTACATATAACATTAACTAAAAGTACACCAAATACATTTTATATACTGTAAATAAAATATCAAAAATTACAGTAAATATATATTACATACTGTACATAAAATATCAAAAAGTACATCAAATATGTGTTATATATACTGTAAACTATCAAAAACTACAGTAATTATATTTAATATACTGTACATAAAATTTCAAATATCACACCAAATATATATTATATACCGTAAATAAAATATCAAAAAGGACAGTGAATATATATGACACACACTATGTAAAATATCAAAAACTACACCAAGTATATATTTTATAATTTACAATAAATATCAAAGGACACCAAATATATCTCATATACTGTACATAAAATATCAAAAAGTACAGTAAATATATTTCATATATTGTACATATAATATTAACTAAAAGTACACCAAATACATTTTATATACTGTAAATAAAATATCAAAAATTACAGTAAATATATATTACATACTATACATAAAATATCAAAAAGTACACCAAATATGTGTTATATATACTCTAAATAAACTTTTAAAAACTACAGTAATTATATTCAATATACTGTACATAAAATATCAAAAATTACTCCAAATGTACATTTTATGGTGTAAATAAAATATCCAAAATACAGTAAATATATATTACACACCCTATGTAAAATATCCAAATTTACACCAAATATATATTATATAATTTACAAAAAATATCGGAAGGTCACCAAATATATCTTATATACTCTATGTAAAATATCAAAAAGTACAGTAAATATATTACATATATTGTACATATAATATTAACTAAAAGTACACCAAATACATTGTATATACTGTAAATAAAATATCAAAAATTACAGTAAATATATATTACATACTGTACATAAAATATCAAAAAGTACACCAAATATGTGTTATATATACTGTAAACTATCAAAAACTACAGTAATTATATTTAATATACTGTACATAATATTTCAAAAATCACACCAAATGTATATTATATACCGTAAATAAAATATCAAAAAGGACAGTGAATATATATGACACACACTATGTAAAATATCAAAAACTACACCAAGTATATATTTTATAATTTACAATAAATATCAAAGGACACCAAATATATCTCATATACTGTACATAAAATATCAAAAAGTACAGTAAATATATTTCCTATATTGTACATATAATATTAACTAAAAGTACACCAAATACATTTTATATACTGTAAATAAAATATCAAAAATTACAGTAAATATATATTACATACTGTACATAAAATATCAAAAAGTACACCAAATATGTGTTATATATACTGTAAACTATCAAAAACTACAGTAATTATATTTAATATACTGTACATAAAATTTCAAAAATCACACCAAATGTATATTATATACCGTAAATAGAATATCAAAAAGGACAGTGAATATATATGACACACACTATGTAAAATATCAAAAACTACACCAAGTATATATTTTATAATTTACAATAAATATCAAAGGACACCAAATATATCTCATATACTGTACATAAAATATCAAAAAGTACAGTAAATATATTTCATATATTGTACATATAATATTAACTAAAAGTTCACCAAATATATTTTATAAACTGTAAATAAAATATCAAAAATTACAGTAAATATATATTACATACTGTACATAAAATATCAAAAATTACACCAAACATGTGTTATATATACTGTAAATAAACTATCAAAAACTACAGTAATTATATTTAATATACTGTACATAAAATGTCAAAAATTACTCCAAATGTACATTATATAGTGTAAATAATATATCCAAAATACAGTAAATATACATTACACACCCTATGTAAAATATCAAATATTGCACCAAATATACATTATATAATTTACAAAAAATATCGGAAGGACACCAAATATATCCTATATACTGTTCGTAAAATATCAAAAACTACAGTAAATATATTTCATATATTGTACATATAATATTAACTAAAAGTACACCAAATACATTTTATATACTGTAAATAAAATATCAAAAATTACAGTAATTATATATTACATACTATACATAAAATATCAAAAAGTACACCAAATATGTGTTATATATACTGTAAATAAACTATTAAAAACTACAGTAATTATATTCAATATACTGTACATAAAATATCAAAAATTACTCCAAATGTACATTATATGGTGTAAATAAAATATCCAAAATACAGTAAATATATATTACACACCCTATGTAAAATATCCAAATTTACACCAAATATATATTATATAATTTACAAAAAATATCGGAAGGTCACCAAATATATCTTATATACTGTATGTAAAATATCAAAAAGTACAGTAAATATATTACATATTTTGTACATATAATATTAACTAAAAGTACACCAAATACATTTTATATACTGTAAATAAAATATCAAAAATTACAGTAAATATATATTACATACTGTACATAAAATATCAAAAAGTACACCAAATATGTGTTATATATACTGTAAACTATCAAAAACTACAGTAATTATATTTCATATACAGTACATAAATTTTCAAAAATCACACCAAATGTATATTATATACCGTAAATAAAATATCAAAAAGGACAGTGAATATATATGACACACACTATGTAAAATATCAAAAACTACACCAAGTATACATTTTATAATTTACAATAAATATTAAAGGACACCAAGTATATCTCATATACTGTACATAAAAATCAAAAAGTACAGTAAATATATTTCATATATTGTACAAATAATATTAACTAAAAGTACACCAAATACATTTTATATACTGTAAATAAAATATCAAAAATTACAGTAAATATATATTACATACTGTACATAAAATATCAAAAAGTACACCAAATATGTGTTATATATACTGTAAACCATCAAAAACTACAGTAATTATATTTAATATACTGTACATAAAATTTCAAAAATCACACCAAATGTATATTATATACCGTAAATAAAATATCAAAAAGGACAGTGAATATATATGACACACACTATGTAAAATATCAAAAACTACACCAAGTATATATTTTATAATTTACAATAAATATCAAAGGACACCAAATATATCACATATACTGTACATAAAATATCAAAAAGTACAGTAAATATATTTCATATATTGTACATATAATATTAACTAAAAGTACATCAAATACATTTTATATACTGTAAATAAAATATCAAAAATTACAGTAAATATATATTACATACTGTACATAAAATATCAAAAAGTACACCAAATATGTGTTATATATACTGTAAATAAACTATTAAAAACTACAGTAATTATATTCAATATACTGTACATAAAATATCAAAAATTACTCCAAATGTACATTATATGGTGTAAATAAAATATCCAAAATACAGTAAATATATATTACACACCCTATGTAAAATATCCAAATTTACACCAAATATATATTGTATAATTTACAAAAAATATCGGAAGGTAACCAAATATATCTTATATACTGTATGTAAAATATCAAAAAGTACAGAAAATATATTACATATATTGTACATATAATATTAACTAAAAGTACACCAAATACATTTTATATACTGTAAATAAAATATCAAAAATTACAGTAAACATATATTACATACTGTACATAAAATATCAAAAAGTACACCAAATATGTGTTATATATACCGTAAACTATCAAAAACTACAGTAATTATATTTAATATACTGTACATAAAATTTCAAAAATCACACCAAATGTATATTATATACCGTAAATAAAATACCAAAAAGGACAGTGAATATATATGACACACACTATGTAAAATATCAAAAACTACACCAAGTATATATTTTATAATTTACAATAAATATCAAAGGACACCAAATATATCTCATATACTCTACATAAAATATCAAAAAGTACAGTAAATATATTTCATATATTGTACATATAATATTAACTAAAAGTACACCAAATACATTTTATATACTGTAAATAAATTATCAAAAATTACAGTAAATATATATTACATACTATACATAAAATATCAAAAAGTACACCAAATATGTGTTATATATACTGTAAATAAACTATTAAAAGCTACAGTAATTATATTCAATATACTGTACATAAAATATCAAAAATTACTCCAAATGTACATTATATGGTGTAAATAAAATATCCAAAATACAGTAAATATATATTACACACCCTATGTAAAATATCAAAATTTACACCAAATATATATTATATAATTTACAAAAAATATCGGAAGGTCACCAAATATATCTTATATACTGTATCTAAAATATCAAAAAGTACAGTAAATATATTACATATATAGAACATATAATATTAACTAAAAGTACACCAAATACATTTTATATACTGTAAATAAAATATCAAAAATTACAGTAAATATATATTACATACTGTACATAAAATATCAAAAAGTACACCACATATGTGTTATATATACTGTAAACTATCAAAAACTACAGTAATTATATTTAATATACTGTACATAAAATTTCAAAAATCACACCAAATGTATATTATATACCGTAAATAAAATATCAAAAAGGACAGTGAATATATACGACACACACTATGTAAAATATCAAAAACTACACCAAGTATATATTTTATAATTTACAATAAATATCAAAGGACACCAAATATATCTCATATACTGTACATAATATATCAAAAAGTACAGTAAATATATTTCATATATTGTACATATAATATTAACTAAAAGTACACCAAATACATTTTATATACTGTAAATAAAATATCAAAAATTACAGTAAATATATATTACATACTGTACATAAAATATCAAAAAGTACACCAAATATGTGTTATATATACTATAAATAAACTATTAAAAACCACAGTAATTATATTCAATATACTGTACATAACATATCAAAAATTACTCCAAATGTACATTATATGGTGTAAATAAAATATCCAAAATACAGTAAATATATATTACACACCCTATGTAAAATATCCAAATTTACACCAAATATATATTATATAATTTACAAAAAATATCGGAAGGTCACCAAATATATCTTATATACTGTATGTAAAATATCAAAAAGTACAGTAAATATATTACATATATTGTACATATAATATTAACTAAAAGTACACCAAATACATTTTATATACTGTAAATAAAATATCAAAATTACAGTAAATATATATTACATACTGTACATAAAATATCAAAAAGTACACCAAATATGTGTTATATATACCGTAAACTATCAAAAACTACAGTAATTATATTTAATATACTGTACATAAAATTTCAAAAATCACACCAAATGTATATTATATACCGTAAATAAAATACCAAAAAGGACAGTGAATATATATGACACACACTATGTAAAATTTCAAAAACTACACCAAGTATATATTTTATAATTTACAATAAATATCAAACGACACCAAATATATCTCATATACTGTACATAAAATATCAAAAAGTACAGTAAATATATTTTATATATTGTACATATAATATTAACTAAAAGTACACCAAATACATTTTATATACTGTAAATAAAATATCAAAAATTACAGTAAATATATATTACATACTATACATAAAATATCAAAAAGTACACCAAATATGTGTTATATATACTGTAAATAAACTATTAAAAACTACAGTAATTATATTCAATATACTGTACATAAAATATCAAAAATTACTCCAAATGTACATTATATGGTGTAAATAAAATATCCAAAATACAGTAAATATATATTACACACCCTATGTAAAATATCCAAATTTACACCAAATATATATTATATAATTTACAAAAAATATCGGAAGGTCACCAAATATATCTTATATACTGTATGTAAAATATCAAAAAGTACAGTAAATATATTACATATATTGTACATATAATATTAACTAAAAGTACACCAAATACATTTTATATACTGTAAATAAAATATCAAAAATTACAGTAAATATATATTACATACTGTACATAAAATATCAAAAAGTACACCAAATATGTGTTATATATACTGTAAACTATCAAAAACTACAGTAATTATATTTAATATACTGTACATAAAATTTCAAAAATCACACCAAATGTATATTATATACCGTAAATAAAATATCAAAACGGACAGTGAATAATTATGACACACACTATGTAAAATATCAAAAACTACACCAAGTATATATTTTATAATTTACAATAAATATCAAAGGACACCAAATATATCTCATATACTGTACATAAAATATCAAAAAGTACAGTAAATATATTTCATATATTGTACATATAATATTAACTAAAAGTACACCAAATACATTTTATATACTGTAAATAAAATATCAAAAATTACAGTAAATATATATTACATACTATACATAAAATATCAAAAAGTACACCAAATATGTGTTATATATGCTGTAAATAAACTATTAAAAACTACAGTAATTATATTCAACATACTGTACATAAAATATCAAAAATTACTCCAAATGTACATTTTATGGTGTAAATAAAATATCCAAAATACAGTAAATATATATTAAACACCCTATGTAAAATATCCAAATTTACACCAAATATATATTTTATAATTTACAAAAAATATCGGAAGGTCACCAAATATATCTTATATACTGTATGTAAAATATCAAAAAGTACAGTAAATATATTACATATATTGTACATATAATATTAACTAAAAGTACACCAAATACATTTTATATACTGTAAATAAAATATCAAAAATTACAGTAAATATATATTACATACTGTACATAAAATATCAAAAAGTACACCAAATATGTGTTATATATACTGTAAACTATCAAAAACTACAGTAATTATATTTAATATACTGTACATAAAATTTCAAAAATCACACCAAATGTATATTATATACCGTAAATAAAATATCAAAAAGGACAGTGAATATATACGACACACACTATGTAAAATATCAAAAACTACACCAAGTATATATTTTATAATTTACAATAAATATCAAAGGACACAAAATATATCTCATATACTCTACATAAAATATCAAAAAGTACAGTAAATATATTTCATATATTGTACATATAATATTAACTAAAAGTACACCAAATACATTTTATATACTGTAAATAAAATATCAAAAATTACAGTAAATATATATTACATACTATACATAAAATATCAAAAAGTACACCAAATATGTGTTATATATACTGTAAATAAACTATTAAAAACCACAGTAATTATATTCAATATACTGTACATAACATATCAAAAATTACTCCAAATGTACATTATATGGTGTAAATAAAATATCCAAAATACAGTAAATATATATTACACACCCTATGTAAAATATCCAAATTTACACCAAATATATATTATATAATTTACAAAAAATATCGGAAGGTCACCAAATATATCTTATATACTGTATGTAAAATATCAAAAAGTACAGTAAATATATTACATATATTGTACATATAATATTAACTAAAAGTACACCAAATACATTTTATATACTGTAAATAAAATATCAAAATTACAGTAAATATATATTACATACTGTACATAAAATATCAAAAAGTACACCAAATATGTGTTATATATACCGTAAACTATCAAAAACTACAGTAATTATATTTAATATACTGTACATAAAATTTCAAAAATCACACCAAATGTATATTATATACCGTAAATAAAATACCAAAAAGGACAGTGAATATATATGACACACACTATGTAAAATTTCAAAAACTACACCAAGTATATATTTTATAATTTACAATAAATATCAAACGACACCAAATATATCTCATATACTGTACATAAAATATCAAAAAGTACAGTAAATATATTTCATATATTGTACATATAATATTAACTAAAAGTACACCAAATACATTTTATATACTGTAAATAAAATATCAAAAATTACAGTAAATATATATTACATACCATACATAAAATATCAAAAAGTACACCAAATATGTGTTATATATACTGTAAATAAACTATTAAAAACTACAGTAATTATATTCAATATACTGTACATAAAATATCAAAAATTACTCCAAATGTACATTTTATGGTGTAAATAAAATATCCAAAATACAGTAAATATATATTACACACCCTATGTAAAATATCCAAATTTACACCAAATATATATTATATAATTTACAAAAAATATCGGAAGGTCACCAAATATATCTTATATACTGTATGTAAAATATCAAAAAGTACAGTAAATATATTACATATATTGTACATATAATATTAACTAAAAGTACACCAAATACATTTTATATACTGTAAATAAAATATCAAAAATTACAGTAAATATATATTACATACTGTACATAAAATATCAAAAAGTACACCAAATATGTGTTATATATACTGTAAACTATCAAAAACTACAGTAATTATATTTAATATACTGTACATAAAATTTCAAAAATCACACCAAATGTATATTATATACCGTAAATAAAATATCAAAACGGACAGTGAATAATTATGACACACACTATGTAAAATATCAAAAACTACACCAAGTATATATTTTATAATTTACAATAAATATCAAAGGACACCAAATATATCTCATATACTGTACATAAAATATCAAAAAGTACAGTAAATATATTTCATATATTGTACATATAATATTAACTAAAAGTACACCAAATACATTTTATATACTGTAAATAAAATATCAAAAATTACAGTAAATATATATTACATACTATACATAAAATATCAAAAAGTACACCAAATATGTGTTATATATACTGTAAATAAACTATTAAAAACTACAGTAATTATATTCAACATACTGTACATAAAATATCAAAAATTACTCCAAATGTACATTTTATGGTGTAAATAAAATATCCAAAATACAGTAAATATATATTAAACACCCTATGTAAAATATCCAAATTTACACCAAATATATATTTTATAATTTACAAAAAATATCGGAAGGTCACCAAATATATCTTATATACTGTATGTAAAATATCAAAAAGTACAGTAAATATATTACATATATTGTACATATAATATTAACTAAAAGTACACCAAATACATTTTATATACTGTAAATAAAATATCAAAAATTACAGTAAATATATATTACATACTGTACATAAAATATCAAAAAGTACACCAAATATGTGTTATATATACTGTAAACTATCAAAAACTACAGTAATTATATTTAATATACTGTACATAAAATTTCAAAAATCACACCAAATGTATATTATATACCGTAAATAAAATATCAAAAAGGACAGTGAATATATACGACACACACTATGTAAAATATCAAAAACTACACCAAGTATATATTTTATAATTTACAATAAATATCAAAGGACACAAAATATATCTCATATACTGTACATAAAATATCAAAAAGTACAGTAAATATATTTCATATATTGTACATATAATATTAACTAAAAGTACACCAAATACATTTTATATACTGTAAATAAAATATCAAAAATTACAGTAAATATATATTACATACTATACATAAAATATCAAAAAGTACACCAAATATGTGTTATATATACTGTAAATAAACTATTAAAAACCACAGTAATTATATTCAATATACTGTACATAACATATCAAAAATTACTCCAAATGTACATTATATGGTGTAAATAAAATATCCAAAATACAGTAAATATATATTACACACCCTATGTAAAATATCCAAATTTACACCAAATATATATTATATAATTTACAAAAAATATCGGAAGGTCACCAAATATATCTTATATACTGTATGTAAAATATCAAAAAGTACAGTAAATATATTACATATATTGTACATATAATATTAACTAAAAGTACACCAAATACATTTTATATACTGTAAATAAAATATCAAAATTACAGTAAATATATATTACATACTGTACATAAAATATCAAAAAGTACACCAAATATGTGTTATATATACCATAAACTATCAAAAACTACAGTAATTATATTTAATATACTGTACATAAAATTTCAAAAATCACACCAAATGTATATTATATACCGTAAATAAAATACCAAAAAGGACAGTGAATATATATGACACACACTATGTAAAATTTCAAAAACTACACCAAGTATATATTTTATAATTTACAATAAATATCAAACGACACCAAATATATCTCATATACTGTACATAAAATATCAAAAAGTACAGTAAATATATTTCATATATTGTACATATAATATTAACTAAAAGTACACCAAATACATTTTATATACTGTAAATAAAATATCAAAAATTACAGTAAATATATATTACATACTATACATAAAATATCAAAAAGTACACCAAATATGTGTTATATATACTGTAAATAAACTATTAAAAACTACAGTAATTATATTCAATATACTGTACATAAAATATCAAAAATTACTCCAAATGTACATTTTATGGTGTAAATAAAATATCCAAAATACAGTAAATATATATTACACACCCTATGTAAAATATCCAAATTTACACCAAATATATATTATATAATTTACAAAAAATATCGGAAGGTCACCAAATATATCTTATATACTGTATGTAAAATATCAAAAAGTACAGTAAATATATTACATATATTGTACATATAATATTAACTAAAAGTACACCAAATACATTTTATATACTGTAAATAAAATATCAAAAATTACAGTAAATATATATTACATACTGTACATAAAATATCAAAAAGTACACCAAATATGTGTTATATATACTGTAAACTATCAAAAACTACAGTAATTATATTTAATATACTGTACATAAAATTTCAAAAATCACACCAAATGTATATTATATACCGTAAATAAAATATCAAAAAGGACACTGAATAATTATGACACACACTATGTAAAATATCAAAAACTACACCAAGTATATATTTTATAATTTACAATATATATCAAAGGACACCAAATATATCTCATATACTGTACATAAAATATCAAAAAGTACAGTAAATATATTTCATATATTGTACATATAATATTAACTAAAAGTACACCAAATACATTTTATATACTGTAAATAAAATATCAAAAATTACAGTAAATATATATTACATACTATACATAAAATATCAAAAAGTACACCAAATATGTGTTATATATACTGTAAATAAACTATTAAAAACTACAGTAATTATATTCAACATACTGTACATAAAATATCAAAAATTACTCCAAATGTACATTTTATGGTGTAAATAAAATATCCAAAATACAGTAAATATATATTACACACCCTATATAAAATATCCAAATTTACACCAAATATATATTATATAATTTACAAAAAATATCGGAAGGTCACCAAATATATCTTATATACTGTATGTAAAATATCAAAAAGTACAGTAAATATATTACATATATTGTACATATAATATTAACTAAAAGTACACCAAATACATTTTATATACTGTAAATAAAATATCAAAAATTACAGTAAATATATATTACATATTGTACATAAAATATCAAAAAGTACACCAAATATGTGTTATATATACTGTAAACTATCAAAAACTACAGTAATTATATTTAATATACTGTACATAAAATTTCAAAAATCACACCAAATGTATATTATATACCGTAAATAAAATATCAAAAAGGACAGTGAATAATTATGACACACACTATGTAAAATATCAAAAACTACACCAAGTATATATTTTATAATTTACAATAAATATCAAAGGACACCAAATATATCTCATATACTGTACATAAAATATCAAAAAGTACAGTAAATATATTTCATATATTGTACATATAATATTAACTAAAAGTACACCAAATACATTTTATATACTGTAAATAAAATATCAAAAATTACAGTAAATATATATTACATACTATACATAAAATATCAAAAAGTACACCAAATATGTGTTATATATACTGTAAATAAACTATTAAAAACTACAGTAATTATATTCAATATACTGTACATAAAATATCAAAAATTACTCCAAATGTACATTATATGGTGTAAATAAAATATCCAAAATACAGTAAATATATATTACACACCCTATGTAAAATATCCAAATTTACACCAAATATATATTATATAATTTACAAAAAATATCGGAAGGTCACCAAATATATCTTATATACTGTATGTAAAATATCAAAAAGTACAGTAAATATATTACATGTATTGTACATATAATATTAACTAAAAGTACACCAAATACATTTTATATACTGTAAATAAAATATCAAAAATTACAGTAAATATATATTACATACTGTACATAAAATATCAAAAAGTACACCAAATATGTGTTATATATACTGTAAACTATCAAAAACTACAGTAATTATATTTAATATACTGTACATAAAATTTCAAAAATCACACCAAATGTATATTATATACCGTAAATAAACTATCAAAAAGGACAGTGAATATATATGACACACACTATGTAAAATATCAAAAACTACACCAAGTATATATTTTATAATTTCCAATAAATATCAAAGGACACCAAATATATCTCATATACTGTACATAAAATATCAAAAAGTACAGTAAATATATTTCATATATTGTACATATAATATTAACTAAAAGTACACCAAATACATTTTATATACTGTAAATAAAATATCAAAAATTACAGTAAATATATATTACATACTATACATAAAATATCAAAAAGTACACCAAATATGTGTTATATATACTGTAAATAAACTATTAAAAACCACAGTAATTATATTCAATATACTGTACATAAAATATCAAAAATTACTCCAAATGTACATTATATGGTGTAAATAAAATATCCAAAATACAGTAAATATATATTACACACCCTATGTAAAATATCCAAATTTACACCAAATATATATTATATAATTTACAAAAAATATCGGAAGGTCACCAAATATATCTTATATACTGTATGTAAAATATCAAAAAGTACAGTAAATATATTACATATATTGTACATATAATATTAACTAAAAGTACACCAAATACATTTTATATACTGTAAATAAAATATCAAAAATTACAGTAAATATATATTACATACTGTACATAAAAAATCAAAAAGTACACCAAATATGTGTTATATATACCGTAAACTATCAAAAACTACAGTAATTATATTTAATATACTGCACATAAAATTTCAAAAATCACACCAAATGTATATTATATACCGTAAATAAAATACCAAAAAGGACAGTGAATATATATGACACACACTATGTAAAATATCAATAACTACACCAAGTATATATTTTATAATTTACAATAAATATCAAAGGACACCAAATATATCTCATATACTCTACATAAAATATCAAAAAGTACAGTAAATATATTTCATATATTGTACATATAATATTAACTAAAAGTACACCAAATACATTTTATATACTGTAAATAAAATATCAAAAATTACAGTAAATATATATTACATACTATACATAAAATATCAAAAAGTACACCAAATATGTGTTATATATACTGTAAATAAACTATTAAAAACTACAGTAATTATATTCAATATACTGTACATACAATATCAAAAATTACTCCAAATGTACATTATATGGTGTAAATAAAATATCCAAAATACAGTAAATATATATTACACACCCTATGTAAAATATCCAAATTTACACCAAATATATATTATATAATTTACAAAAAATATCGGAAGGTCACCAAATATATCTTATATACTGTATGTAAAATATCAAAAAGTACAGTAAATATATTACATATATTGTACATATAATATTAACTAAAAGTACACCAAATACATTTTATATACTGTAAATAAAATATCAAAAATTACAGTAAATATATATTACATACTGTACATAAAATATCAAAAAGTACACCAAATATGTGTTATATATACTGTAAACTATCAAAAACTACAGTAATTATATTTAATATACTGTACATAAAATTTCAAAAATCACACCAAATGTATATTATATACCGTAAATAAAATATCAAAAAGGACACTGAATAATTATGACACACACTATGTAAAATATCAAAAACTACACCAAGTATATATTTTATAATTTACAATATATATCAAAGGACACCAAATATATCTCATATACTGTACATAAAATATCAAAAAGTACAGTAAATATATTTCATATATTGTACATATAATATTAACTAAAAGTACACCAAATACATTTTATATACTGTAAATAAAATATCAAAAATTACAGTAAATATATATTACATACTATACATAAAATATCAAAAAGTACACCAAATATGTGTTATATATACTGTAAATAAACTATTAAAAACTACAGTAATTATATTCAACATACTGTACATAAAATATCAAAAATTACTCCAAATGTACATTTTATGGTGTAAATAAAATATCCAAAATACAGTAAATATATATTACACACCCTATATAAAATATCCAAATTTACACCAAATATATATTATATAATTTACAAAAAATATCGGAAGGTCACCAAATATATCTTATATACTGTATGTAAAATATCAAAAAGTACAGTAAATATATTACATATATTGTACATATAATATTAACTAAAAGTACACCAAATACATTTTATATACTGTAAATAAAATATCAAAAATTACAGTAAATATATATTACATATTGTACATAAAATATCAAAAAGTACACCAAATATGTGTTATATATACTGTAAACTATCAAAAACTACAGTAATTATATTTAATATACTGTACATAAAATTTCAAAAATCACACCAAATGTATATTATATACCGTAAATAAAATATCAAAAAGGACAGTGAATAATTATGACACACACTATGTAAAATATCAAAAACTACACCAAGTATATATTTTATAATTTACAATAAATATCAAAGGACACCAAATATATCTCATATACTGTACATAAAATATCAAAAAGTACAGTAAATATATTTCATATATTGTACATATAATATTAACTAAAAGTACACCAAATACATTTTATATACTGTAAATAAAATATCAAAAATTACAGTAAATATATATTACATACTATACATAAAATATCAAAAAGTACACCAAATATGTGTTATATATACTGTAAATAAACTATTAAAAACTACAGTAATTATATTCAATATACTGTACATAAAATATCAAAAATTACTCCAAATGTACATTATATGGTGTAAATAAAATATCCAAAATACAGTAAATATATATTACACACCCTATGTAAAATATCCAAATTTACACCAAATATATATTATATAATTTACAAAAAATATCGGAAGGTCACCAAATATATCTTATATACTGTATGTAAAATATCAAAAAGTACAGTAAATATATTACATGTATTGTACATATAATATTAACTAAAAGTACACCAAATACATTTTATATACTGTAAATAAAATATCAAAAATTACAGTAAATATATATTACATACTGTACATAAAATATCAAAAAGTACACCAAATATGTGTTATATATACTGTAAACTATCAAAAACTACAGTAATTATATTTAATATACTGTACATAAAATTTCAAAAATCACACCAAATGTATATTATATACCGTAAATAAAATATCAAAAAGGACAGTGAATATATATGACACACACTATGTAAAATATCAAAAACTACACCAAGTATATATTTTATAATTTCCAATAAATATCAAAGGACACCAAATATATCTCATATACTGTACATAAAATATCAAAAAGTACAGTAAATATATTTCATATATTGTACATATAATATTAACTAAAAGTACACCAAATACATTTTATATACTGTAAATAAAATATCAAAAATTACAGTAAATATATATTACATACTATACATAAAATATCAAAAAGTACACCAAATATGTGTTATATATACTGTAAATAAACTATTAAAAACCACAGTAATTATATTCAATATACTGTACATAAAATATCAAAAATTACTCCAAATGTACATTATATGGTGTAAATAAAATATCCAAAATACAGTAAATATATATTACACACCCTATGTAAAATATCCAAATTTACACCAAATATATATTATATAATTTACAAAAAATATCGGAAGGTCACCAAATATATCTTATATACTGTATGTAAAATATCAAAAAGTACAGTAAATATATTACATATATTGTACATATAATATTAACTAAAAGTACACCAAATACATTTTATATACTGTAAATAAAATATCAAAAATTACAGTAAATATATATTACATACTGTACATAAAATATCAAAAAGTACACCAAATATGTGTTATATATACTGTAAACTATCAAAAACTACAGTAATTATATTTAATATACTGTACATAAAATTTCAAAAATCACACCAAATGTATATTATATACCGTAAATAAAATATCAAAAAGGACACTGAATAATTATGACACACACTATGTAAAATATCAAAAACTACACCAAGTATATATTTTATAATTTACAATATATATCAAAGGACACCAAATATATCTCATATACTGTACATAAAATATCAAAAAGTACAGTAAATATATTTCATATATTGTACATATAATATTAACTAAAAGTACACCAAATACATTTTATATACTGTAAATAAAATATCAAAAATTACAGTAAATATATATTACATACTATACATAAAATATCAAAAAGTACACCAAATATGTGTTATATATACTGTAAATAAACTATTAAAAACTACAGTAATTATATTCAACATACTGTACATAAAATATCAAAAATTACTCCAAATGTACATTTTATGGTGTAAATAAAATATCCAAAATACAGTAAATATATATTACACACCCTATATAAAATATCCAAATTTACACCAAATATATATTATATAATTTACAAAAAATATCGGAAGGTCACCAAATATATCTTATATACTGTATGTAAAATATCAAAAAGTACAGTAAATATATTACATATATTGTACATATAATATTAACTAAAAGTACACCAAATACATTTTATATACTGTAAATAAAATATCAAAAATTACAGTAAATATATATTACATATTGTACATAAAATATCAAAAAGTACACCAAATATGTGTTATATATACTGTAAACTATCAAAAACTACAGTAATTATATTTAATATACTGTACATAAAATTTCAAAAATCACACCAAATGTATATTATATACCGTAAATAAAATATCAAAAAGGACAGTGAATAATTATGACACACACTATGTAAAATATCAAAAACTACACCAAGTATATATTTTATAATTTACAATATATATCAAAGGACACCAAATATATCTCATATACTGTACATAAAATATCAAAAAGTACAGTAAATATATTTCATATATTGTACATATAATATTAACTAAAAGTACACCAAATACATTTTATATACTGTAAATAAAATATCAAAAATTACAGTAAATATATATTACATACTATACATAAAATATCAAAAAGTACACCAAATATGTGTTATATATACTGTAAATAAACTATTAAAAACTACAGTAATTATATTCAACATACTGTACATAAAATATCAAAAATTACTCCAAATGTACATTTTATGGTGTAAATAAAATATCCAAAATACAGTAAATATATATTACACACCCTATATAAAATATCCAAATTTACACCAAATATATATTATATAATTTACAAAAAATATCGGAAGGTCACCAAATATATCTTATATACTGTATGTAAAATATCAAAAAGTACAGTAAATATATTACATATATTGTACATATAATATTAACTAAAAGTACACCAAATACATTTTATATACTGTAAATAAAATATCAAAAATTACAGTAAATATATATTACATATTGTACATAAAATATCAAAAAGTACACCAAATATGTGTTATATATACTGTAAACTATCAAAAACTACAGTAATTATATTTAATATACTGTACATAAAATTTCAAAAATCACACCAAATGTATATTATATACCGTAAATAAAATATCAAAAAGGACAGTGAATAATTATGACACACACTATGTAAAATATCAAAAACTACACCAAGTATATATTTTATAATTTACAATAAATATCAAAGGACACCAAATATATCTCATATACTGTACATAAAATATCAAAAAGTACAGTAAATATATTTTATATATTGTACATATAATATTAACTAAAAGTACACCAAATACATTTTATATACTGTGAATAAATTATCAAAAATTACAGTAAATATATATTACATACTATACATAAAATATCAAAAAGTACACCAAATATGTGTTATATATACTGTAAATAAACTATTAAAAACCACAGTAATTATATTCAATATACTGTACATAAAATATCAAAAATTACTCCAAATGTACATTATATGGTGTAAATAAAATATCCAAAATACAGTAAATATATATTACACACCCTATGTAAAATATCCAAATTTACACCAAATATATATTATATAATTTACAAAAAATATCGGAAGGTCACCAAATATATCTTATATACTGTATGTAAAATATCAAAAAGTACAGTAAATATATTACATGTATTGTACATATAATATTAACTAAAAGTACACCAAATACATTTTATATACTGTAAATAAAATATCAAAAATTACAGTAAATATATATTACATACTGTACATAAAATATCAAAAAGTACACCAAATATGTGTTATATATACTGTAAACTATCAAAAACTACAGTAATTATATTTAATATACTCTACATAAAATTTCAAAAATCACACCAAATGTATATTATATACCGTAAATAAAATATCAAAAAGGACAGTGAATATATATGACACACACTATGTAAAATATCAAAAACTACACCAAGTATATATTTTATAATTTCCAATAAATATCAAAGGACACCAAATATATCTCATATACTGTACATAAAATATCAAAAAGTACAGTAAATATATTTCATATATTGTACATATAATATTAACTAAAAGTACACCAAATACATTTTATATACTGTAAATAAAATATCAAAAATTACAGTAAATATATATTACATACTATACATAAAATATCAAAAAGTACACCAAATATGTGTTATATATACTGTAAATAAACTATTAAAAACCACAGTAATTATATTCAATATACTGTACATAAAATATCAAAAATTACTCCAAATGTACATTATATGGTGTAAATAAAATATCCAAAATACAGTAAATATATATTACACACCCTATGTAAAATATCCAAATTTACACCAAATATATATTATATAATTTACAAAAAATATCGGAAGGTCACCAAATATATCTTATATACTGTATGTAAAATATCAAAAAGTACAGTAAATATATTACATGTATTGTACATATAATATTAACTAAAAGTACACCAAATACATTTTATATACTGTAAATAAAATATCAAAAATTACAGTAAATATATATTACATACTGTACATAAAATATCAAAAAGTACACCAAATATGTGTTATATATACTGTAAACTATCAAAAACTACAGTAATTATATTTAATATACTGTACATAAAATTTCAAAAATCACACCAAATGTATATTATATACCGTAAATAAAATATCAAAAAGGACAGTGAATATATATGACACACACTATGTAAAATATCAAAAACTACACCAAGTATATATTTTATAATTTCCAATAAATATCAAAGGACACCAAATATATCTCATATACTGTACATAAAATATCAAAAAGTACAGTAAATATATTTCATATATTGTACATATAATATTAACTAAAAGTACACCAAATACATTTTATATACTGTAAATAAAATATCAAAAATTACAGGAAATATATATTACATACTATACATAAAATATCAAAAAGTACACCAAATATGTGTTATATATACTGTAAATAAACTATTAAAAACCACAGTAATTATATTCAATATACTGTACATAAAATATCAAAAATTACTCCAAATGTACATTATATGGTGTAAATAAAATATCCAAAATACAGTAAATATATATTACACACCCTATGTAAAATATCCAAATTTACACCAAATATATATTATATAATTTACAAAAAATATCGGAAGGTCACCAAATATATCTTATATACTGTATGTAAAATATCAAAAAGTACAGTAAATATATTACATATATTGTACATATAATATTAACTAAAAGTACACCAAATACATTTTATATACTGTAAATAAAATATCAAAAATTACAGTAAATATATATTACATACTGTACATAAAATATCAAAAAGTACACCAAATATGTGTTATATATACTGTAAACTATCAAAAACTACAGTAATTATATTTAATATACTGTACATAAAATTTCAAAAATCACACCAAATGTATATTATATACCGTAAATAAAATATCAAAAAGGACACTGAATAATTATGACACACACTATGTAAAATATCAAAAACTACACCAAGTATATATTTTATAATTTACAATATATATCAAAGGACACCAAATATATCTCATATACTGTACATAAAATATCAAAAAGTACAGTAAATATATTTCATATATTGTACATATAATATTAACTAAAAGTACACCAAATACATTTTATATACTGTAAATAAAATATCAAAAATTACAGTAAATATATATTACATACTATACATAAAATATCAAAAAGTACACCAAATATGTGTTATATATACTGTAAATAAACTATTAAAAACTACAGTAATTATATTCAACATACTGTACATAAAATATCAAAAATTACTCCAAATGTACATTTTATGGTGTAAATAAAATATCCAAAATACAGTAAATATATATTACACACCCTATATAAAATATCCAAATTTACACCAAATATATATTATATAATTTACAAAAAATATCGGAAGGTCACCAAATATATCTTATATACTGTATGTAAAATATCAAAAAGTACAGTAAATATATTACATATATTGTACATATAATATTAACTAAAAGTACACCAAATACATTTTATATACTGTAAATAAAATATCAAAAATTACAGTAAATATATATTACATATTGTACATAAAATATCAAAAAGTACACCAAATATGTGTTATATATACTGTAAACTATCAAAAACTACAGTAATTATATTTAATATACTGTACATAAAATTTCAAAAATCACACCAAATGTATATTATATACCGTAAATAAAATATCAAAAAGGACAGTGAATAATTATGACACACACTATGTAAAATATCAAAAACTACACCAAGTATATATTTTATAATTTACAATAAATATCAAAGGACACCAAATATATCTCATATACTGTACATAAAATATCAAAAAGTACAGTAAATATATTTCATATATTGTACATATAATATTAACTAAAAGTACACCAAATACATTTTATATACTGTAAATAAAATATCAAAAATTACAGTAAATATATATTACATACTATACATAAAATATCAAAAAGTACACCAAATATGTGTTATATATACTGTAAATAAACTATTAAAAACTACAGTAATTATATTCAATATACTGTACATAAAATATCAAAAATTACTCCAAATGTACATTATATGGTGTAAATAAAATATCCAAAATACAGTAAATATATATTACACACCCTATGTAAAATATCCAAATTTACACCAAATATATATTATATAATTTACAAAAAATATCGTAAGGTCACCAAATATATCTTATATACTGTATGTAAAATATCAAAAAGTACAGTAAATATATTACATGTATTGTACATATAATATTAACTAAAAGTACACCAAATACATTTTATATACTGTAAATAAAATATCAAAAATTACAGTAAATATATATTACATACTGTACATAAAATATCAAAAAGTACACCAAATATGTGTTATATATACTGTAAACTATCAAAAACTACAGTAATTATATTTAATATACTGTACATAAAATTTCAAAAATCACACCAAATGTATATTATATACCGTAAATAAAATATCAAAAAGGACAGTGAATATATATGACACACACTATGTAAAATATCAAAAACTACACCAAGTATATATTTTATAATTTCCAATAAATATCAAAGGACACCAAATATATCTCATATACTGTACATAAAATATCAAAAAGTACAGTAAATATATTTCATATATTGTACATATAATATTAACTAAAAGTACACCAAATACATTTTATATACTGTAAATAAAATATCAAAAATTACAGTAAATATATATTACATACTATACATAAAATATCAAAAAGTACACCAAATATGTGTTATATATACTGTAAATAAACTATTAATAACCACAGTAATTATATTCAATATACTGTACATAAAATATCAAAAATTACTCCAAATGTACATTATATGGTGTAAATAAAATATCCAAAACACAGTAAATATATATTACACACCCTATGTAAAATATCCAAATTTACACCAAATATATATTATATAATTTACAAAAAATATCGGAAGGTCACCAAATATATCTTATATACTGTATGTAAAATATCAAAAAGTACAGTAAATATATTACATGTATTGTACATATAATGTTAACTAAAAGTACACCAAATACATTTTATATACTGTAAATAAAATATCAAAAATTACAGTAAATATATATTACATACTGTACATAAAATATCAAAAAGTACACCAAATATGTGTTATATATACTGTAAACTATCAAAAACTACAGTAATTATATTTAATATACTGTACATAAAATTTCAAAAATCACACCAAATGTATATTATATACCGTAAATAAAATATCAAAAAGGACAGTGAATATATATGACACACACTATGTAAAATATCAAAAACTACACCAAGTATATATTTTATAATTTACAATAAATATCAAAGGACACCAAATATATCTCATATACTGTACATAAAATATCAAAAAGTACAGTAAATATATTTCATATATTGTACATATAATATTAACTAAAAGTACACCAAATACATTTTATATACTGTAAATAAAATATCAAAAATTACAGTAAATATATATTACATACTATACATAAAATATCAAAAAGTACACCAAATATGTGTTATATATACTGTAAATAAACTATTAAAAACCACAGTAATTATATTCAATATACTGTACATAAAATATCAAAAATTACTCCAAATGTACATTATATGGTGTAAATAAAATATCCAAAATACAGTAAATATATATTACACACCCTATGTAAAATATCCAAATTTACACCAAATATATATTATATAATTTACAAAAAATATCGGAAGGTCACCAAATATATCTTATATACTGTATGTAAAATATCAAAAAGTACAGTAAATATATTACATATATTGTACATATAATAGTAACTAAAAGTACACCAAATACATTTTATATACTGTAAATAAAATATCAAAAATTACAGTAAATATATATTACATACTGTACATAAAAAATCAAAAAGTACACCAAATATGTGTTATATATACCGTAAACTATCAAAAACTACAGTAAATATATTTAATATACAGTACATAAAATTTCAAAAATCACACCAAATGTATATTATATACCGTAAATAAAATACCAAAAAGGACAGTGAATATATATGACACACACTATGTAAAATATCAATAACTACACCAAGAATATATTTTATAATTTACAATAAATATCAAAGGACACCAAATATATCTCATATACTCTACATAAAATATCAAAAAGTACAGTAAATATATTTCATATATTGTAAATATAATATTAACTAAAAGTACACCAAATACATTTTATATACTGTGAATAAATTATCAAAAATTACAGTAAATATATATTACATACTATACATAAAATATCAAAAAGTACACCAAATATGTGTTATATATACTGTAAATAAACTATTAAAAACCACAGTAATTATATTCAATATACTGTACATAAAATATCAAAAATTACTCCAAATGTACATTATATGGTGTAAATAAAATATCCAAAATACAGTAAATATATATTACACACCCTATGTAAAATATCCAAATTTACACCAAATATATATTATATAATTTACAAAAAATATCGGAAGGTCACCAAATATATCTTATATACTGTATGTAAAATATCAAAATGTACAGTAAATATATTACATATATTGTACATATAATATTAACTAAAAGTACACCAAATACATTTTATATACTGTAAATAAAATATCAAAAATTACAGTAAATATATATTACATACTGTACATAAAAAATCAAAAAGTACACCAAATATGTGTTATATATACCGTAAACTATCAAAAACTACAGTAAATATATTTAATATACTGTACATAAAATTTCAAAAATCACACCAAATGTATATTATATACCGTAAATAAAATACCAAAAAGGACAGTGAATATATATGACACACATTATGTAAAATATCAATAACTACACCAAGTATATATTTTATAATTTACAATAAATATCAAAGGACACCAAATATATCTCATATACTCTACATAAAATATCAAAAAGTACAGTAAATATATTTCAAATATTGTACACATAATATTAACTAAAAGTACACCAAATACATTTTATATACTGTAAATAAATTATCAAAAATTACAGTAAATATATATTACATACTATACATAAAATATCAAAAAGTACACCAAATATGTGTTATATATACTGTAAATAAACTATTAAAAACCACAGTAATTATATTCAATATACTGTACATAAAATATCAAAAATTACTCCAAATGTACATTATATGGTGTAAATAAAATATCCAAAATACAGTAAATATATATTACACACCCTATGTAAAATATCCAAATTTACACCAAATATATATTATATAATTTACAAAAAATATCGGAAGGTCACCAAATATATCTTATATACTGTATGTAAAATATCAAAAAGTACAGTAAATATATTACATATATTGTACATATAATATTAACTAAAAGTACACCAAATACATTTTATATACTGTAAATAAATATCAAAAATTACAGTAAATATATATTACATACTGTACATAAAATATCAAAAAGTACACCATATATGTGTTATATATCCTGTAAACTATCAAAAACTACAGTAATTATATTTAATATACTGTACATAAAATTTCAAATATCACACCAAATGTATATTATATACCGTAAATAAAATATCAAAAAGGACAGTGAATATATATGACACACACTATGTAAAATATCAAAAACTACACCAAGTATATATTTTATAATTTCCAATAAATATCAAAGGACACCAAATATATCTCATATACTGTACATAAAATATCAAAAAGTACAGTAAATATATTTCATATATTGTACATATAATATTAACTAAAAGTACACCAAATACATTTTATATACTGTAAATAAAATATCAAAAAGTACAGTAAATATATATTACATACTATACATAAAATATCAAAAAGTACACCAAATATGTTATATATACTGTAAATAAACTATTAAAAACCACAGTAATTATATTCAATATACTGCACATAAAATATCAAAAATTACTCCAAATGTACATTATATGGTGTAAATAAAATATCCAAAATACAGTAAATATATATAACACACCCTATGTAAAATATCCAAATTTACACCAAATATATATTATATAATTTACAAAAAATATCGGAAGGTCACCAAATATATCTTATATACTGTATGTAAAATATCAAAAAGTACAGTAAATATATTACATATATTGTACATATAATATTAACTAAAAGCACACCAAATACATTTTATATACTGTAAATAAAATATCAAAAATTACAGTAAATATATATTACATACTGTACATAAAATATCAAAAAGTACACCAAATATGTGTTATATATACCGTAAACTATCAAAAACTACAGTAATTATATCTAATATACTGTACATAAAATTTCAAAAATCACACCAAATGTATATTATATACCGTAAATAAAATACCAAAAAGGACAGTGAATATATATGACACACACTATGTAAAATATCAAAAACTACACCAAGTATATATTTTATAATTTACAATAAATATCAAAGGACACCAAATATATCTCATATAGTCTACATAAAATATCAAAAAGTACAGTAAATATATTTCATATATTGTACATATAATATTAACTAAAACTACACCAAATACATTTTATATACTGTAAATAAAATATCAAAAATTACAGTAAATATATATTACATACTATACATAAAATATCAAAAAGTACACCAAATATGTGTTATATATACTGTAAATTAACTATTAAAAACTACAGTAATTATATTCAATATACTGTACATAAAATATCAAAAATTACTCCAAATGTACATTATATGGTGTAAATAAAATATCCAAAATACAGTAAATATATATTACACACCCTATGTAAAATATCCAAATTTACACCAAATATATATTATATAATTTACAAAAAATATCGGAAGGTCACCAAATATATCTTATATACTGTATGTAAAATATCAAAAAGTACAGTAAATATATTACATATATTGTACATATAATATTAACTAAAAGTACACCAAATACATTTTATATACTGTAAATAAATATCAAAAATTACAGTAAATATATATTACATACTGTACATAAAATATCAAAAATTACACCATATATGTGTTATATATCCTGTAAACTATCAAAAACTACAGTAATTATATTTAATATACTGTACATAAAATTTCAAAAATCACACCAAATGTATATTATATACCGTAAATAAAATAACAAATAGGACAGTGAATATATATGACACACACTATGTAAAATATCAAAAACTACACCAAGTATATATTTTATAATTTACAATAAATATCAAAGGACACCAAATATATCTCATATACTGTACATAAAATATCAAAAAGTACAGTAAATATATTTCATATATTGTACATATAATATTAACTAAAAGTACACCAAATACATTTTATATACTGTAAATAAAATATCAAAAAGTACAGTAAATATATATTACATACTGTACATAAAATATCAAAAAGTACACCAAATATGTGTTATATATACTGTAAATAAACTATTAAAAACTACAGTAATTATATTCAATATACTGAACATAAAATATCAAAATTTACTCCAAATGTACTTTATATGGTGTAAATAAAATATCCAAAATACAGTAAATATATATTACACACCCTGTGTAAATTATCCAAATTTACACCAAATATATATTATATAATTTACAAAAAATATCGGAAGGTCACCAAATATATCTTATATACTGTATGTAAAATATCAAAAAGTACAGTAAATATATTACATATATTGTACATATAATATTAACTAAAAGTACACCAAATACATTTTATATACTGTAAATAAAATATCAAAAATTACAGTAAATATATATTACATACTGTACATAAAATATCAAAAAGTACACCAAATATGTGTTATATATACTGTAAACTATCAAAAACTACAGTAATTATATTTAATATACTGTACATAAAATTTCAAAAATCACACCAAATGTATATTATATACCGTAAATAAAATATCAAAAAGGACAGTGAATATATATGACACACACTATGTAAAATCTCAAAAACTACACCAAGTATATATTTTATAATTTACAATAAATATCAAAGGACACCAAATATATCTCATATACTGTACATAAAATATCAAAAAGTACAGTAAATATATTTCATATATTGTACATATAATATTAACTAAAAGTACACCAAATACATTTTATATACTGTAAATAAAATATCAAAAATTACAGTAAATATATATTACATACTATACATAAAATATGAAAAAGTGCACCAAATATGTGTTATATATACTGTAAACTATCAAAAACTACAGTAATTATATTTAATATACTGTACATAAAATTTCAAATATCACACCAAATGTATATTATATACCGTAAATAAAATATCAAAAAGGACAGTGAATATATATGACACACACTATGTAAAATATCAAAAACTACACCAAGTATATATTTTATAATTTACAATAAATATCAAAGGACACCAAATATATCTCATATACTGTACATAAAATATCAAAAAGTACAGTAAATATATTTCATATATTGTACATATAATATTAACTAAAAGTACACCAAATACATTTTATATACTGTAAATAAAATATCAAAAATTACAGTAAATATATATTACATACTGTACATAAAATATCAAAAAGTACACCAAATATGTATTATATATACTGTAAATAAACTATTAAAAACTACAGTAATTATATTCAATATACTGTACATAAAATATCAAAAATTACTCCAAATGTACATTATATGGTGTAAATAAAATATCCAAAATACAGTAAATATATATTACACACCCTATGTAAAATATCCAAATTTACACCAAATATATATTATATAATTTACAAAAAATATCGGAAGGTCACCAAATATATCTTATATACTGTATGTAAAATATCAAAAAGTACAGTAAATATATTACATATATTGTACATATAATATTAACTAAAAGTACACCAAATACATTTTATATACTGTAAATAAATATCAAAAATTACAGTAAATATATATTACATACTGTACATAAAATATCAAAAAGTACACCAAATATGTGTTATATATACCGTAAACTATCAAAAACTACAGTAATTATATCTAATATACTGTACATAAAATTTCAAAAATCACACCAAATGTATATTATATACAGTAAATAAAATACCAAAAAGGACAGTGAATATATATGACACACACTATGTAAAATATCAAAAACTACACCAAGTATATATTTTATAATTTACAATAAATATCAAAGGACACCAAATATATCTCATATAGTCTACATAAAATATCAAAAAGTACAGTAAATATATTTCATATATTGTACATATAATATTAACTAAAACTACACCAAATACATTTTATATACTGTAAATAAAATATCAAAAATTACAGTAAATATATATTACATACTATACATAAAATATCAAAAAGTACACCAAATATGTGTTATATATACTGTAAATTAACTATTAAAAACTACAGTAATTATATTCAATATACTGTACATAAAATATCAAAAATTACTCCAAATGTACATTATATGGTGTAAATAAAATATCCAAAATACAGTAAATACATATTACACACCCTATGTAAAATATCCAAATTTACACCAAATATATATTATATAATTTACAAAAAATATCGGAAGGTCACCAAATATATCTTATATACTGTATGTAAAATATCAAAAAGTACAGTAAATATATTACATATATTGTACATATAATATTAACTAAAAGTACACCAAATACATTTTATATACTGTAAATAAATATCAAAAATTACAGTAAATATATATTACATACTGTACATAAAATATCAAAAATTACACCATATATGTGTTATATATCCTGTAAACTATCAAAAACTACAGTAATTATATTTAATATACTGTACATAAAATTTCAAAAATCACACCAAATGTATATTATATACCGTAAATAAAATAACAAATAGGACAGTGAATATATATGACACACACTATGTAAAATATCAAAAACTACACCAAGTATATATTTTATAATTTACAATAAATATCAAAGGACACCAAATATATCTCATATACTGTACATAAAATATCAAAAAGTACAGTAAATATATTTCATATATTGTACATATAATATTAACTAAAAGTACACCAAATACATTTTATATACTGTAAATAAAATATCAAAAAGTACAGTAAATATATATTACATACTGTACATAAAATATCAAAAAGTACACCAAATATGTGTTATATATACTGTAAATAAACTATTAAAAACTACAGTAATTATATTCAATATACTGAACATAAAATATCAAAATTTACTCCAAATGTACTTTATATGGTGTAAATAAAATATCCAAAATACAGTAAATATATATTACACACCCTGTGTAAATTATCCAAATTTACACCAAATATATATTATATAATTTACAAAAAATATCGGAAGGTCACCAAATATATCTTATATACTGTATGTAAAATATCAAAAAGTACAGTAAATATATTACATATATTGTACATATAATATTAACTAAAAGTACACCAAATACATTTTATATACTGTAAATAAAATATCAAAAATTACAGTAAATATATATTACATACTGTACATAAAATATCAAAAAGTACACCAAATATGTGTTATATATACTGTAAACTATCAAAAACTACAGTAATTATATTTAATATACTGTACATAAAATTTCAAAAATCACACCAAATGTATATTATATACCATAAATAAAATATCAAAAAGGACAGTGAATATATATGACACACACTATGTAAAATCTCAAAAACTACACCAAGTATATATTTTATAATTTACAATAAATATCAAAGGACACCAAATATATCTCATATACTGTACATAAAATATCAAAAAGTACAGTAAATATATTTCATATATTGTACATATAATATTAACTAAAAGTACACCAAATACATTTTATATACTGTAAATAAAATATCAAAAATTACAGTAAATATATATTACATACTATACATAAAATATGAAAAAGTGCACCAAATATGTGTTATATATACTGTAAACTATCAAAAACTACAGTAATTATATTTAATATACTGTACATAAAATTTCAAATATCACACCAAATGTATATTATATACCGTAAATAAAATATCAAAAAGGACAGTGAATATATATGACACACACTATGTAAAATATCAAAAACTACACCAAGTATATATTTTATAATTTACAATAAATATCAAAGGACACCAAATATATCTCATATACTGTACATAAAATATCAAAAAGTACAGTAAATATATTTCATATATTGTACATATAATATTAACTAAAAGTACACCAAATACATTTTATATACTGTAAATAAAATATCAAAAATTACAGTAAATATATATTACATACTGTACATAAAATATCAAAAAGTACACCAAATATGTATTATATATACTGTAAATAAACTATTAAAAACTACAGTAATTATATTCAATATACTGTACATAAAATATCAAAAATTACTCCAAATGTACATTTTATGGTGTAAATAAAATATCCAAAATACAGTAAATATATATAACACACCCTATGTAAAATATCCAAATTTACACCAAATATATATTATATAATTTACAAAAAATATCGGAAGGTCACCAAATATATCTTATATACTGTATGTAAAATATCAAAAAGTACAGTAAATATATTACATATATTGTACATATAATATTAACTAAAAGTACACCAAATACATTTTATATACTGTAAATAAAATATCAAAAATTACAGTAAATATATATTACATACTGTACATAAAATATCAAAAAGTACACCAAATATGTGTTATATATACCGTAAACTATCAAAAACTACAGTAATTATATCTAATATACTGTACATAAAATTTCAAAAATCACACCAAATGTATATTATATACCGTAAATAAAATACCAAAAAGGACAGTGAATATATATGACACACACTATGTAAAATATCAAAAACTACACCAAGTATATATTTTATAATTTACAATAAATATCAAAGGACACCAAATATATCTCATATAGTCTACATAAAATATCAAAAAGTACAGTAAATATATTTCATATATTGTACATATAATATTAACTAAAACTACACCAAATACATTTTATATACTGTAAATAAAATATCAAAAATTACAGTAAATATATATTACATACTATACATAAAATATCAAAAAGTACACCAAATATGTGTTATATATACTGTAAATTAACTATTAAAAACTACAGTAATTATATTCAATATACTGTACATAAAATATCAAAAATTACTCCAAATGTACATTATATGGTGTAAATAAAATATCCAAAATACAGTAAATATATATTACACACCCTATGTAAAATATCCAATTTTACACCAAATATATATTATATAATTTACAAAAAATATCGGAAGGTCACCAAATATATCTTATATACTGTATGTAAAATATCAAAAAGTACAGTAAATATATTACATATATTGTACATATAATATTAACTAAAAGTACACCAAATACATTTTATATACTGTAAATAAATATCAAAAATTACAGTAAATATATATTACATACTGTACATAAAATATCAAAAATTACACCATATATGTGTTATATATCCTGTAAACTATCAAAAACTACAGTAATTATATTTAATATACTGTACATAAAATTTCAAAAATCACACCAAATGTATATTATATACCGTAAATAAAATAACAAATAGGACAGTGAATATATATGACACACACTATGTAAAATATCAAAAACTACACCAAGTATATATTTTATAATTTACAATAAATATCAAAGGACACCAAATATATCTCATATACTGTACATAAAATATCAAAAAGTACAGTAAATATATTTCATATATTGTACATATAATATTAACTAAAAGTACACCAAATACATTTTATATACTGTAAATAAAATATCAAAAACTACAGTAAATATATATTACATACTGTACATAAAATATCAAAAAGTACACCAAATATGTGTTATATATACTGTAAATAAACTATTAAAAACTACAGTAATTATATTCAATATACTGAACATAAAATATCAAAATTTACTCCAAATGTACTTTATATGGTGTAAATAAAATATCCAAAATACAGTAAATATATATTACACACCCTGTGTAAATTATCCAAATTTACACCAAATATATATTATATAATTTACAAAAAATATCAGAAGGTCACCAAATATATCTTATATACTGTATGTAAAATATCAAAAAGTACAGTAAATATATTACATATATTGTACATATAATATTAACTAAAAGTACACCAAATACATTTTATATACTGTAAATAAAATATCAAAAATTACAGTAAATATATATTACATACTGTACATAAAATATCAAAAAGTACACCAAATATGTGTTATATATACTGTAAACTATCAAAAACTACAGTAATTATATTTAATATACTGTACATAAAATTTCAAAAATCACACCAAATGTATATTATATACCGTAAATAAAATATCAAAAAGGACAGTGAATATATATGACACACACTATGTAAAATATCAAAAACTACACCAAGTATATATTTTATAATTTACAATAAATATCAAAGGACACCAAATATATCTCATATACTGTACATAAAATATCAAAAAGTACAGTAAATATATTTCATATATTGTACATATAATATTAACTAAAAGTACACCAAATACATTTTATATACTGTAAATAAAATATCAAAAATTACAGTAAATATATATTACATACTGTACATAAAATATCAAAAAGTACACCAAATATGTATTATATATACTGTAAATAAACTATTAAAAACTACAGTAATTATATTCAATATACTGTACATAAAATATCAAAAATTACTCCAAATGTACATTATATGGTGTAAATAAAATATCCAAAATACAGTAAATATATATTACACACCCTATGTAAAATATCCAAATTTACACCAAATATATATTATATAATTTACAAAAAATATCGGAAGGTCACCAAATATATCTTATATACTGTATGTAAAATATCAAAAAGTACAGTAAATATATTACATATATTGTACATATAATATTAACTAAAAGTACACCAAATACATTTTATATACTGTAAATAAATATCAAAAATTACAGTAAATATATATTACATACTGTACATAAAATATCAAAAAGTACACCAAATATGTGTTATATATACCGTAAACTATCAAAAACTACAGTAATTATATCTAATATACTGTACATAAAATTTCAAAAATCACACCAAATGTATATTATATACAGTAAATAAAATACCAAAAAGGACAGTGAATATATATGACACACACTATGTAAAATATCAAAAACTACACCAAGTATATATTTTATAATTTACAATAAATATCAAAGGACACCAAATATATCTCATATAGTCTACATAAAATATCAAAAAGTACAGTAAATATATTTCATATATTGTACATATAATATTAACTAAAACTACACCAAATACATTTTATATACTGTAAATAAAATATCAAAAATTACAGTAAATATATATTACATACTATACATAAAATATCAAAAAGTACACCAAATATGTGTTATATATACTGTAAATTAACTATTAAAAACTACAGTAATTATATTCAATATACTGTACATAAAATATCAAAAATTACTCCAAATGTACATTATATGGTGTAAATAAAATATCCAAAATACAGTAAATACATATTACACACCCTATGTAAAATATCCAAATTTACACCAAATATATATTATATAATTTACAAAAAATATCGGAAGGTCACCAAATATATCTTATATACTGTATGTAAAATATCAAAAAGTACAGTAAATATATTACATATATTGTACATATAATATTAACTAAAAGTACACCAAATACATTTTATATACTGTAAATAAATATCAAAAATTACAGTAAATATATATTACATACTGTACATAAAATATCAAAAATTACACCATATATGTGTTATATATCCTGTAAACTATCAAAAACTACAGTAATTATATTTAATATACTGTACATAAAATTTCAAAAATCACACCAAATGTATATTATATACCGTAAATAAAATAACAAATAGGACAGTGAATATATATGACACACACTATGTAAAATATCAAAAACTACACCAAGTATATATTTTATAATTTACAATAAATATCAAAGGACACCAAATATATCTCATATACTGTACATAAAATATCAAAAAGTACAGTAAATATATTTCATATATTGTACATATAATATTAACTAAAAGTACACCAAATACATTTTATATACTGTAAATAAAATATCAAAAAGTACAGTAAATATATATTACATACTGTACATAAAATATCAAAAAGTACACCAAATATGTGTTATATATACTGTAAATAAACTATTAAAAACTACAGTAATTATATTCAATATACTGAACATAAAATATCAAAATTTACTCCAAATGTACTTTATATGGTGTAAATAAAATATCCAAAATACAGTAAATATATATTACACACCCTGTGTAAATTATCCAAATTTACACCAAATATATATTATATAATTTACAAAAAATATCGGAAGGTCACCAAATATATCTTATATACTGTATGTAAAATATCAAAAAGTACAGTAAATATATTACATATATTGTACATATAATATTAACTAAAAGTACACCAAATACATTTTATATACTGTAAATAAAATATCAAAAATTACAGTAAATATATATTACATACTGTACATAAAATATCAAAAAGTACACCAAATATGTGTTATATATACTGTAAACTATCAAAAACTACAGTAATTATATTTAATATACTGTACATAAAATTTCAAAAATCACACCAAATGTATATTATATACCGTAAATAAAATATCAAAAAGGACAGTGAATATATATGACACACACTATGTAAAATCTCAAAAACTACACCAAGTATATAATTTATAATTTACAATAAATATCAAAGGACACCAAATATATCTCATATACTGTACATAAAATATCAAAAAGTACAGTAAATATATTTCATATATTGTACATATAATATTAACTAAAAGTACACCAAATACATTTTATATACTGTAAATAAAATATCAAAAATTACAGTAAATATATATTACATACTATACATAAAATATGAAAAAGTGCACCAAATATGTGTTATATATACTGTAAACTATCAAAAACTACAGTAATTATATTTAATATACTGTACATAAAATTTCAAATATCACACCAAATGTATATTATATACCGTAAATAAAATATCAAAAAGGACAGTGAATATATATGACACACACTATGTAAAATATCAAAAACTACACCAAGTATATATTTTATAATTTACAATAAATATCAAAGGACACCAAATATATCTCATATACTGTACATAAAATATCAAAAAGTACAGTAAATATATTTCATATATTGTACATATAATATTAACTAAAAGTACACCAAATACATTTTATATACTGTAAATAAAATATCAAAAATTACAGTAAATATATATTACATACTGTACATAAAATATCAAAAAGTACACCAAATATGTATTATATATACTGTAAATAAACTATTAAAAACTACAGTAATTATATTCAATATACTGTACATAAAATATCAAAAATTACTCCAAATGTACATTTTATGGTGTAAATAAAATATCCAAAATACAGTAAATATATATAACACACCCTATGTAAAATATCCAAATTTACACCAAATATATATTATATAATTTACAAAAAATATCGGAAGGTCACCAAATATATCTTATATACTGTATGTAAAATATCAAAAAGTACAGTAAATATATTACATATATTGTACATATAATATTAACTAAAAGTACACCAAATACATTTTATATACTGTAAATAAAATATCAAAAATTACAGTAAATATATATTACATACTGTACATAAAATATCAAAAAGTACACCAAATATGTGTTATATATACCGTAAACTATCAAAAACTACAGTAATTATATCTAATATACTGTACATAAAATTTCAAAAATCACACCAAATGTATATTATATACCGTAAATAAAATACCAAAAAGGACAGTGAATATATATGACACACACTATGTAAAATATCAAAAACTACACCAAGTATATATTTTATAATTTACAATAAATATCAAAGGACACCAAATATATCTCATATAGTCTACATAAAATATCAAAAAGTACAGTAAATATATTTCATATATTGTACATATAATATTAACTAAAACTACACCAAATACATTTTATATACTGTAAATAAAATATCAAAAATTACAGTAAATATATATTACATACTATACATAAAATATCAAAAAGTACACCAAATATGTGTTATATATACTGTAAATTAACTATTAAAAACTACAGTAATTATATTCAATATACTGTACATAAAATATCAAAAATTACTCCAAATGTACATTATATGGTGTAAATAAAATATCCAAAATACAGTAAATATATATTACACACCCTATGTAAAATATCCAATTTTACACCAAATATATATTATATAATTTACAAAAAATATCGGAAGGTCACCAAATATATCTTATATACTGTATGTAAAATATCAAAAAGTACAGTAAATATATTACATATATTGTACATATAATATTAACTAAAAGTACACCAAATACATTTTATATACTGTAAATAAATATCAAAAATTACAGTAAATATATATTACATACTGTATATAAAATATCAAAAATTACACCATATATGTGTTATATATCCTGTAAACTATCAAAAACTACAGTAATTATATTTAATATACTGTACATAAAATTTCAAAAATCACACCAAATGTATATTATATACCGTAAATAAAATAACAAATAGGACAGTGAATATATATGACACACACTATGTAAAATATCAAAAACTACACCAAGTATATATTTTATAATTTACAATAAATATCAAAGGACACCAAATATATCTCATATACTGTACATAAAATATCAAAAAGTACAGTAAATATATTTCATATATTGTACATATAATATTAACTAAAAGTACACCAAATACATTTTATATACTGTAAATAAAATATCAAAAACTACAGTAAATATATATTACATACTGTACATAAAATATCAAAAAGTACACCAAATATGTGTTATATATACTGTAAATAAACTATTAAAAACTACAGTAATTATATTCAATATACTGAACATAAAATATCAAAATTTACTCCAAATGTACTTTATATGGTGTAAATAAAATATCCAAAATACAGTAAATATATATTACACACCCTGTGTAAATTATCCAAATTTACACCAAATATATATTATATAATTTACAAAAAATATCGGAAGGTCACCAAATATATCTTATATACTGTATGTAAAATATCAAAAAGTACAGTAAATATATTACATATATTGTACATATAATATTAACTAAAAGTACACCAAATACATTTTATATACTGTAAATAAAATATCAAAAATTACAGTAAATATATATTACATACTGTACATAAAATATCAAAAAGTACACCAAATATGTGTTATATATACTGTAAACTATCAAAAACTACAGTAATTATATTTAATATACTGTACATAAAATTTCAAAAATCACACCAAATGTATATTATATACCGTAAATAAAATATCAAAAAGGACAGTGAATATATATGACACACACTATGTAAAATATCAAAAACTACACCAAGTATATATTTTATAATTTACAATAAATATCAAAGGACACCAAATATATCTCATATACTGTACATAAAATATCAAAAAGTACAGTAAATATATTTCATATATTGTACATATAATATTAACTAAAAGTACACCAAATACATTTTATATACTGTAAATAAAATATCAAAAATTACAGTAAATATATATTACATACTATACATAAAATATGAAAAAGTGCACCAAATATGTGTTATATATACTGTAAACTATCAAAAACTACAGTAATTATATTTAATATACTGTACATAAAATTTCAAATATCACACCAAATGTATATTATATACCGTAAATAAAATATCAAAAAGGACAGTGAATATATATGACACACACTATGTAAAATATCAAAAACTACACCAAGTATATATTTTATAATTTACAATAAATATCAAAGGACACCAAATATATCTCATATACTGTACATAAAATATCAAAAAGTACAGTAAATATATTTCATATATTGTACATATAATATTAACTAAAAGTACACCAAATACATTTTATATACTGTAAATAAAATATCAAAAATTACAGTAAATATATATTACATACTGTACATAAAATATCAAAAAGTACACCAAATATGTATTATATATACTGTAAATAAACTATTAAAAACTACAGTAATTATATTCAATATACTGTACATAAAATATCAAAAATTACTCCAAATGTACATTTTATGGTGTAAATAAAATATCCAAAATACAGTAAATATATATTACACACCCTATGTAAAATATCCAAATTTACACCAAATATATATTGTATAATTTACAAAAAATATCGGAAGGTCACCAAATATATCTTATATACTGTATGTAAAATATCAAAAAGTACAGTAAATATATTACATGTATTGTACATATAATATTAACTAAAAGTACACCAAATACATTTTATATACTGTAAATAAAATATCAAAAATTACAGTAAATATATATTACATACTGTACATAAAATATCAAAAAGTACACCAAATATGTGTTATATATCCTGTAAACTATCAAAAACTACAGTAATTATATTTAATATACTGTATATAAAATTTCAAAAATCACACCAAATGTATATTATATACCGTAAATAAAATATCAAAAAGGACAGTGAATAATTATGACACACACTATGTAAAATATCAAAAACTACACCAAGTATATATTTTATAATTTACAATAAATATCAAAGGACACCAAATATATCTCATATACTGTACATAAAATATCAAAAAGTACAGTAAATATATTTCATATATTGTACATATAATATTAACTAAAAGTACACCAAATACATTTTATATACTGTAAATAAAATATCAAAAAATACAGTAAATATATATTACATAATTTACATAAAATATCAAAAAGTACACCAAATATGTGTTATATATACTGTAAATAAACTTTCAAAAACTACAGTAATTATATTCAATATACTGTACATAAAATATCAAAAATTACTCCAAATGTACATTTTATGGTGTAAATAAAATATCCAAAATACAGTAAATATATATTACACACCCTATGTAAAATATCCAAATTTACACCAAATATATATTATATAATTTACAAAAAATATCGGAAGGTCACCAAATATATCTTATATACTCTATGTAAAATATCAAAAAGTACAGTAAATATATTACATGTATTGTACATATAATATTAACTAAAAGTACACCAAATACATTTTATATACTGTAAATAAAATATCAAAAATTACAGTAAATATATATTACATACTGTACATAAAATATCAAAAAGTACACCAAATATGTGTTATATATACTGTAAACTATCAAAAACTACAGTAATTATATTTAATATACTGTACATAAAATTTCAAAAATCACACCAATTGTATATTATATACCGTAAATTAAATATCAAAAAGGACAGTGAATATATATGACACACACTATGTAAAATATCAAAAACTACACCAAGTATATATTTTATAATTTACAATAAATATCAAAGGACACCAAATATATCTCATATACTGTACATAATATATCAAAAAGTACAGTAAATATATTTCATATATTGTACATATAATATTAACTAAAAGTACACCAAATACATTTTATATACTGTAAATAAAATATCAAAAATTACAGTAAATATATATTACATACTATACATAAAAGATCAAAAAGTACATGAAATATGTGTTATATATACTGTAAATAAACTATTAAAATCCACAGTAATTATATTCAATATACTGTACATAAAATATCAAAAATTACTCCAAATGTACATTATATGGTGTAAATAAAATATCCAAAATACAGTAAATATATATTACACACCCTATGTAAAATATCCAAATTTACACCAAATATATATTATATAATTTACAAAAAATATCAGAAGGTCACCAAATATATCTTATATACTGTATGTAAAATATCAAAAAGTACAGTAAATATATTACATATATTGTACATATAATATTAACTAAAAGTACACCAAATACATTTTATATACTGTAAATAAAATATCAAAAATTACAGTAAATATATATTACATACTGTACATAAAATATCAAAAAGTACACCAAATATGTGTTATATATACTGTAAACTATCAAAAACTACAGTAATTATATTTAATATACTGTACATAAAATTTCAAAAATCACACCAAATGTATATTATATACCGTAAATAAAATATCAAAAAGGACAGTGAATATATATGACACACACTATGTAAAATCTCAAAAACTACACCAAGTATATATTTTATAATTTACAATAAATATCAAAGGACACCAAATATATCTCATATACTGTACATAAAATATCAAAAAGTACAGTAAATATATTTCATATATTGTACATATAATATTAACTAAAAGTACACCAAATACATTTTATATACTGTAAATAAAATATCAAAAATTACAGTAAATATATATTACATACTATACATAAAATATGAAAAAGTGCACCAAATATGTGTTATATATACTGTAAACTATCAAAAACTACAGTAATTATATTTAATATACTGTACATAAAATTTCAAATATCACACCAAATGTATATTATATACCGTAAATAAAATATCAAAAAGGACAGTGAATATATATGACACACACTATGTAAAATATCAAAAACTACACCAAGTATATATTTTATAATTTACAATAAATATCAAAGGACACCAAATATATCTCATATAATGTACATAAAATATCAAAAAGTACAGTAAATATATTTCATATATTGTACATATAATATTAACTAAAAGTACACCAAATACATTTTATATACTGTAAATAAAATATCAAAAATTACAGGAAATATATATTACATACTATACATAAAATATCAAAAAGTACACCAAATATGTATTATATATACTGTAAATAAACTATTAAAAACTACAGTAATTATATTCAATATACTGTACATAAAATATCAAAAATTACTCCAAATGTACATTTTATGGTGTAAATAAAATATCCAAAATACAGTAAATATATATTACACACCCTATGTAAAATATCCAAATTTACACCAAATATATATTATATAATTTACAAAAAATATCGGAAGGTCACCAAATATATCTTATATACTGTATGTAAAATATCAAAAAGTACAGTAAATATATTACATGTATTGTACATATAATATTAACTAAAAGTACACCAAATACATTTTATATACTGTAAATAAAATATCAAAAATTACAGTAAATATATATTACATACTGTACAGAAAATATCAAAAAGTACACCAAATATGTGTTATATATACTGTAAACTATCAAAAACTACAGTAATTATATTTAATATACTGTACATAAAATTTCAAAAATCACACCAAATGTATATTATATACCGTAAATAAAATATCAAAAAGGACAGTGAATATATATGACACACACTATGTAAAATATCAAAAACTACACCAAGTATATATTTTATAATTTACAATAAATATCAAAGGACACCAAATATATCTCATATACTGTACATAAAATATCAAAAAGTACAGTAAATATATTTCATATATTGTACATATAATATTAACTAAAAGTACACCAAATACATTTTATATACTGTAAATAAAATATCAAAAATTACAGTAAATATGTATTACATACTGTACATAAAATATCAAAAAGTACACCAAATATGTGTTATATATACTGTAAACTATCAAAAACTACAGTAATTATATTTAATATACTGTACATAAAATTTCAAATATCACACCAAATGTATATTATATACCGTAAATAAAATATCAAAAAGGACAGTGAATATATATGACACACACTATGTAAAATATCAAAAACTACACCAAGTATATATTTTATAATTTACAATAAATATCAAAGGACACCAAATATATCTCATATACTGTACATAAAATATCAAAAAGTACAGTAAATATATTTCATATATTGTACATATAATATTAACTAAAAGTACACCAAATACATTTTATATACTGTAAATAAAATATCAAAAATTACAGTAAATATATATTACATACTATACATAAAATATCAAAAAGTACACCAAATATGTGTTATATATACTCTAAATAAACTTTTAAAAACTACAGTAATTATATTCAATATACTGTACATAAAATATCAAAAATTACTCCAAATGTACATTTTATGGTGTAAATAAAATATCCAAAATACAGTAAATATGTATTACACACCCTATGTAAAATATCCAAATTTACACCAAATATATATTATATAATTTACAAAAATATCGGAAGGTCACCAAATATATCTTATATACTGTATGTAAAATATCAAAAAGTACAGTAAATATATTACATATATTGTACATATAATATTAACTAAAAGTACAATAAATACATTGTATATACTGTAAATAAAATATCAAAAATTACAGTAAATATATATTACATACTGTACATAAAATATCAAAAAGTACACCAAATATGTGTTATATATACTGTAAACTATCAAAAACTACAGTAATTATATTTAATATACTGTACATAATATTTCAAAAATCACACCAAATGTATATTATATACCGTAAATAAAATATCAAAAAGGACAGTGAATATATATGACACACACTATGTAAAATATCAAAAACTACACCAAGTATATATTTTATAATTTACAATAAATATCAAAGGACACCAAATATATCTCATATACTGTACATAAAATATCAAAAAGTACAGTAAATATATTTCATATATTGTACATATAATATTAACTAAAAGTACACCAAATACATTTTATATACTGTAAATAAAATATCAAAAATTACAGTACATATATATTACATACTGTACATAAAATATCAAAAAGTACACCAAATATGTGGTATATATACTGTAAATAAACTATTAAAAACTACAGTAATTATATTCAATATACTGTACATAAAATATCAAAAATTACTCCAAATGTACATTATATGGTGTAAATAAAATATCCAAAATACAGTAAATATATATTACACACCCTATGTAAAATATCCAAATTTACACCAAATATATATTATATAATTTACAAAAAATATCGGAAGGTCACCAAATATATCTTATATACTGTATCTAAAATGTCAAAAAGTACAGTAAATATATTACATATATTGAACATATAATATTAACTAAAAGTACACCAAATACATTTTATATACTGTAAATAAAATATCAAAAATTACAGTAAATATATATTACATACTGTACATAAAATATCAAAAAGTACACCAAATATGTGTTATATATACTGTAAACTATCAAAAACTACAGTAATTATATTTAATATACTGTACATAAAATTTCAAAAATCACACCAAATGTATATTATATACCGTAAATAAAATATCAAAAAGGACAGTGAATATGTACGACACACACTATGTAAAATATCAAAAACTACACCAAGTATATATTTTATAATTTACAATAAATATCAAAGGACACAAAATATATCTCATATACTGTACATAAAATATCAAAAAGTACAGTAAATATATTTCATATATTGTACATATAATATTAACTAAAAGTACACCAAATACATTTTATATACTGTAAATAAAATATCAAAAATTACAGTAAATATATATTACATACTATACATAAAATATCAAAAAGTACACCAAATATGTGTTATATATACTGTAAATAAACTATTAAAAACCACAGTAATTATATTCAATATACTGTACATAACATATCAAAAATTACTCCAAATGTACATTATATGGTGTAAATAAAATATCCAAAATACAGTAAATATATATTACACACCCTATGTAAAATATCCAAATTTACACCAAATATATATTATATAATTTACAAAAAATATCGGAAGGTCACCAAATATATCTTATATACTGTATGTAAAATATCAAAAAGTACAGTAAATATATTACATATATTGTACATATAATATTAACTAAAAGTACACCAAATACATTTTATATACTGTAAATAAAATATCAAAATTACAGTAAATATATATTACATACTGTACATAAAATATCAAAAAGTACACCAAATATGTGTTATATATACCGTAAACTATCAAAAACTACAGTAATTATATTTAATATACTGTACATAAAATTTCAAAAATCACACCAAATGTATATTATATACCGTAAATAAAATACCAAAAAGGACAGTGAATATATATGACACACACTATGTAAAATTTCAAAAACTACACCAAGTATATATTTTATAATTTACAATAAATATCAAACGACACCAAATATATCTCATATACTGTACATAAAATATCAAAAAGTACAGTAAATATATTTCATATATTGTACATATAATATTAACTAAAAGTACACCAAATACATTTTATATACTGTAAATAAAATATCAAAAATTACAGTAAATATATATTACATACTATACATAAAATATCAAAAAGTACACCAAATATGTGTTATATATACTGTAAATAAACTATTAAAAACTACAGTAATTATATTCAATATACTGTACATAAAATATCAAAAATTACTCCAAATGTACATTATATGGTGTAAATAAAATATCCAAAATACAGTAAATATATATTACACACCCTATGTAAAATATCCAAATTTACACCAAATATATATTATATAATTTACAAAAAATATCGGAAGGTCACCAAATATATCTTATATACTGTATGTAAAATATCAAAAAGTACAGTAAATATATTACATGTATTGTACATATAATATTAACTAAAAGTACACCAAATACATTTTATATACTGTAAATAAAATATCAAAAATTACAGTAAATATATATTACATACTGTACATAAAATATCAAAAAGTACACCAAATATGTGTTATATATACTGTAAACTATCAAAAACTACAGTAATTATATTTAATATACTGTACATAAAATTTCAAAAATCACACCAAATGTATATTATATACCGTAAATAAAATATCAAAAAGGTCAGTGAATATATATGACACACACTATGTAAAATATCAAAAACTACACCAAGTATATATTTTATAATTTACAATAAATATCAAAGGACACCAAATATATCTCATATACTGTACATAAAATATCAAAAAGTACAGTAAATATATTTCATATATTGTACATATAATATTAACTAAAAGTACACCAAATACATTTTATATACTGTAAATAAAATATCAAAAATTACAGTAAATATATATTACATACTATACATAAAATATCAAAAAGTACACCAAATATGTGTTATATATACTGTAAATAAACTATTAAAAACCACAGTAATTATATTCAATATACTGTACATAAAATATCAAAAATTACTCCAAATGTACATTATATGGTGTAAATAAAATATCCAAAATACAGTAAATATATATTACACAACCTATGTAAAATATCCAAATTTACACCAAATATATATTATATAATTTACAAAAAATATCGGAAGGTCACCAAATATATCTTATATGCTCTATGTAAAATATCAAAAAGTACAGTAAATATATTACATATATTGTACATATAATATTAACTAAAAGTACACCAAATACATTTTATATACTGTAAATAAAATATCAAAAATTACAGTAAATATATATTACATACTGTACATAAAAAATCAAAAAGTACACCAAATATGTGTTATATATACCGTAAACTATCAAAAACTACAGTAAATATATTTAATATACAGTACATAAAATTTCAAAAATCACACCAAATGTATATTATATACCGTAAATAAAATACCAAAAAGGACAGTGAATATATATGACACACACTATGTAAAATATCAATAACTACAGCAAGAATATATTTTATAATTTACAATAAATATCAAAGGACACCAAATATATCTCATATACTCTACATAAAATATCAAAAAGTACAGTAAATATATTACATATATTGTACATATAATATTAACTAAAAGTACACCAAATACATTTTATATACTGTAAATAAACTATCAAAAATTACAGTAAATATATATTACATACTATACATAAAATATCAAAAAGTACACCAAATATGTGTTATATATACTGTAAATAAACTATTAAAAACCACAGTAATTATATTCAATATACTGTACATAAAATATCAAAAATTACTCCAAATGTACATTATATGGTGTAAATAAAATATCCAAAATACAGTAAATATATATTACACACCCTATGTAAAATATCCAAATTTACACCAAATATATATTATATAATTTACAAAAAATATCGGAAGGTCACCAAATATATCTTATATACTGTATGTAAAATATCAAAAAGTACAGTATATATATTACATGTATTGTACATATAATATTAACTAAAAGTACACCAAATACATTTTATATACTGTAAATAAAATATCAAAAATTACAGTAAATATATATTACATACTGTACATAAAAAATCAAAAAGTACACCAAATATGTGTTATATATACCGTAAACTATCAAAAACTACAGTAAATATATTTAATATACTGTACATAAAATTTCAAAAATCACACCAAATGTATATTATATACCGTAAATAAAATACCAAAAAGGACAGTGAATATATATGACACACACTATGTAAAATATCAAAAACTACACCAAGTATATATTTTATAATTTACAATAAATATCAAAGGACACCAAATATATCTCATATACTCTACATAAAATATCAAAAAGTACAGTAAATATATTTCATATATTGTACATATAATATTAACTAAAAGTACACCAAATACATTTTATATACTGTAAATAAATTATCAAAAATTACAGTAAATATATATTACATACTATACATAAAATATCAAAAAGTACACCAAATATGTGTTATATATACTGTAAATAAACTATTAAAAACCACAGTAATTATATTCAATATACTGTACATAAAATATCAAAAATTACTCCAAATGTACATTATATGGTGTAAATAAAATATCCAAAATACAGTAAATATATATTACACACCCTATGTAAAATATCCAAATTTACACCAAATATATATTATATAATTTACAAAAAATATCGGAAGGTCACCAAATATATCTTATATACTGTATGTAAAATATCAAAAAGTACAGTAAATATATTACATATATTGTACATATAATATTAACTAAAAGTACACCAAATACATTTTATATACTGTAAATAAAATATCCAAAATTACAGTAAATATATATTACATACTGTACATAAAATATCAAAAAGTACACCATATATGTGTTATATATCCTGTAAACTATCAAAAACTACAGTAATTATATTTAATATACTGTACATAAAATTTCAAAAATCACACCAAATGTATATTATATACCGTAAATAAAATATCAAAAAGGACAGTGAATATATATGACACACACTATGTAAAATATCAAAAACTACACCAAGTATATATTTTATAATTTACAATAAATATCAAAGGACACCAAATATATCTCATATACTGTACATAAAATATCAAAAAGTACAGTAAATATATTTCATATATTGTACATATAATATTAACTAAAAGTACACCAAATACATTTTATATACTGTAAATAAAATATCAAAAAGTACAGTAAATATATATTACATACTATACATAAAATATCAAAAAGTACACCAAATATGTGTTATATATACTGTAAATAAACTATTAAAAACCACAGTAATTATATTCAATATACTGTACATAAAATATCAAAAATTACTCCAAATGTACATTATATGGTGTAAATAAAATATCCAAAATACAGTAAATATATATAACACACCCTATGTAAAATATCCAAATTTACACCAAATATATATTATATAATTTACAAAAAATATCGGAAGGTCACCAAATATATCTTATATACTGTATGTAAAATATCAAAAAGTACAGTAAATATATTACATATATTGTACATATAATATTAACTAAAAGTACACCAAATCCATTTTATATACTGTAAATAAAATATCAAAAATTACAGTAAATATATATTACATACTGTACATAAAATATCAAAAAGTACACCAAATATGTGTTATATATACCGTAAACTATCAAAAACTACAGTAATTATATCTAATATACTGTACATAAAATTTCAAAAATCACACCAAATGTATATTATATACCGTAAATAAAATACCAAAAAGGACAGTGAATATATATGACACACACTATGTAAAATATCAAAAACTACACCAAGTATATATTTTATAATTTACAATAAATATCAAAGGACACCAAATATATCTCATATAGTCTACATAAAATATCAAAAAGTACAGTAAATATATTTCATATATTGTACATATAATATTAACTAAAACTACACCAAATACATTTTATATACTGTAAATAAAATATCAAAAATTACAGTAAATATATATTACATACTATACATAAAATATCAAAAAGTACACCAAATATGTGTTATATATACTGTAAATAAACTATTAAAAACTACAGTAATTATATTCAATATACTGTACATAAAATATCAAAAATTACTCCAAATGTACATTATATGGTGTAAATAAAATATCCAAAATACAGTAAATATATATTACACACCCTATGTAAAATATCCAAATTTACACCAAATATATATTATATAATTTACAAAAAATATCGGAAGGTCACCAAATATATCTTATATACTGTATGTAAAATATCAAAAAGTACAGTAAATATATTACATATATTGTACATATAATATTAACTAAAAGTACACCAAATACATTTTATATACTGTAAATAAATATCAAAAATTACAGTAAATATATATTACATACTGTACATAAAATATCAAAAAGTACACCAAATATGTGTTATATATACTGTAAACTATCAAAAACTACAGTAATTATATTTAATATACTGTACATAAAATTTCAAATATCACACCAAATGTATATTATGTACCGTAAATAAAATATCAAAAATTACAGTAAATATATATTACATACTGTACATAAAATATCAAAAAGTACACCAAATATGTGTTATATATACTGTAAACTATCAAAAACTACAGTAATTATATTTAATATACTGTACATAAAATTTCAAAAATCACACCAAATGTATATTATATACCGTAAATAAAATATCAAAAAGGACAGTGAATATATATGACACACACTATGTAAAATATCAAAAACTACACCAAGTATATATTTTATAATTTACAATAAATATCAAAGGACACCAAATATATCTCATATACTGTACATAAAATATCAAAAAGTACAGTAAATATATTTCATATATTGTACATATAATATTAACTAAAAGTACACCAAATACATTTTATATACTGTAAATAAAATATCAAAAATTACAGTAAATATATATTACATACTGTACATAAAATATCAAAAAGTACACCAAATATGTGTTATATATACTGTAAATAAACTATTAAAAACTACAGTAATTATATTCAATATACTGTACATAAAATATCAAAAATTACTCCAAATGTACATTATATGGTGTAAATAAAATATCCAAAATACAGTAAATATATATTACACACCCTATGTAAAATATCCAAATTTACACCAAATATATATTGTATAATTTACAAAAAATATCGGAAGGTCACCAAATATATCTTATATACTGTATGTAAAATATCAAAAAGTACAGTAAATATATTACATATATTGTACATATAATATTAACTAAAAGTACACCAAATACATTTTATATACTGTAAATAAAATATCCAAAATTACAGTAAATATATATTACATACTGTACATAAAATATCAAAAAGTACACCAAATATGTGTTATATATACTGTAAACTATCAAAAACTACAGTAATTATATTTAATATACTGTACATAAAATTTCAAAAATCACACCAAATGTATATTATATACCGTAAATAAAATATCAAAAAGGACAGTGAATATATATGACACACACTATGTAAAATATCAAAAACTACACCAAGTATATATTTTATAATTTACAATATATATCAAAGGACACCAAATATATCTCATATACTGTACATAAAATATCAAAAAGTACAGTAAATATATTTCATATATTGTACATATAATATTAACTCAAAGTGCACCAAATACATTTTATATACTGTAAATAAAATATCAAAAATTACAGTAAATATATATTACATACTATACATAAAATATCAAAAAGTACACCAAATATGTGTTATATATACTGTAAATAAACTATTAAAAACTACAGTAATTATATTCAATATACTGTACATAAAATATCAAAAATTACTCCAAATGTACATTATATGGTGTAAATAAAATATCCAAAATACAGGAAATATATATTACACACCCTATGTAAAATATCCAAATTTGCACCAAATATATATTATATAATTTACAAAAAATATCGGAAGGTCACCAAATATATCTTATATACTGTATGTAAAATATCAAAAAGTACAGTAAATATATTACATATATTGTACATATAATATTAACTAAAAGTACACCAAATACATTTTATATACTGTAAATAAAATATCAAAAATTACAGTATATATATTACATACTGTACATAAAATATCAAAAAGTACACCATATATGTGTTATATATACTGTAAACTATCAAAAACTACAGTAATTATATTTAATATACTGTACATAAAATTTCAAAAATCACACCAAATGTATATTATATACCGTAAATAAAATATCAAAAAGGACAGTGAATATATATGACACACACTATGTAAAATATCAAAAACTACACCAAGTATACATTTTATAATTTACAATAAATATCAAAGGACAACAAATATATCTCATATACTGTACATAAAATATCAAAAAGTACAGTAAATATATTTCATATATTGTACATATAATATTAACTAAAAGTTCACCAAATATATTTTATAAACTGTAAATAAAATATCAAAAATTACAGTAAATATATATTACATACTGTACATAAAATATCAAAAATTACACCAAACATGTGTTATATATACTGTAAATAAACTATCAAAAAGTACAGTAATTATATTTAATATACTGTACATAAAATGTCAAAAATTACTCCAAATGTACATTATATAGTGTAAATAATATATCCAAAATACAGTAAATATACATTACACACCCTATGTAAAATATCAAATATTGCACAAAATATACATTATATAATTTACAAAAAATATCGGAAGGACACCAAATATATCCTATATACTGTTCGTAAAATACCAAAAACTACAGTAAATATATTTCATATATTGTACATATAATATTAACTAAAAGTACACCAAATACATTTTATATACTGTAAATAAAATATCAAAAATTACAGTAATTATATATTACATACTATACATAAAATATCAAAAAGTACACCAAATATGTGTTATATATACTGTAAATAAACTATTAAAAACTACAGTAATTATATTCAATATACTGTACATAAAATATCAAAAATTACTCCAAATGTACATTATATGGTGTAAATAAAATATCCAAAATACAGTAAATATATATTACACACCCTATGTAAAATATCCAAATTTACACCAAATATATATTATATAATTTACAAAAAATATCGGAAGGTCACCAAATATATCTTATATACTGTATGTAAAATATCAAAAAGTACAGTAAATATATTACATATTTTGTACATATAATATTAACTAAAAGTACACCAAATACATTTTATATACTGTAAATAAAATATCAAAAATTACAGTAAATATATATTACATACTGTACATAAAATATCAAAAAGTACACCAAATATGGGTTATATATACTGTAAACTATCAAAAACTACAGTAATTATATTTAATATACTGTACATAAATTTTCAAAAATCACACCAAATGTATATTATATACCGTAAATAAAATATCAAAAAGGACAGTGAATATATATGACACACACTATGTAAAATATCAAAAACTACACCAAGTATATATTTTATAATTTACAATAAATATTAAAGGACACCAATTATATCTCATATACTGTACATAAAAATCAAAAACTACAGTAAATATATTTCATATATTGTACATATAATATTAACTAAAAGTACACCAAATTCATTTTATATACTGTAAATAAAATATCAAAAATTACAGTAAATATATATTACATACTATACATAAAATATCAAAAAGTACACCAAATATGTGTTATATATACTGTAAATAAACTATTAAAAACTACAGTAATTATATTCAATATACTGTACATAAAATATCAAAAATTACTCCAAATGTACATTATATGGTGTAAATAAAATATCCAAAATACAGTAAATATATATTACACACCCTATGTAAAATATCCAAATTTACACCAAATATATATTGTATAATTTACAAAAAATATCGGAAGGTAACCAAATATATCTTATATACTGTATGTAAAATATCAAAAAGTACAGTAAATATATTACATATATTGTACATATAATATTAACTAAAAGTACACCAAATACATTTTATATACTGTAAATAAAATATCAAAAATTACAGTAAATATATATTACATACTGTACATAAAATATCAAAAAGTACACCAAATATGTGTTATATATACCGTAAACTATCAAAAACTACAGTAATTATATTTAATATACTGTACATAAAATTTCAAAAATCACACCAAATGTATATTATATACCGTAAATAAAATACCAAAAAGGACAGTGAATATATATGACACACACTATGTAAAATATCAAAAACTACACCAAGTATATATTTTATAATTTACAATAAATATCAAAGGACACCAAGTATATCTCATATACTCTACATAAAATATCAAAAAGTACAGTAAATATATTTCATATATTGTACATATAATATTAACTAAAAGTACACCAAATACATTTTATATACTGTAAATAAATTATCAAAAATTACAGTAAATATATATTACATACTATACATAAAATATCAAAAAGTACACCAAATATGTGTTATATATACTGTAAATAAACTATTAAAAACTACAGTAATTATATTCAATATACTGTACATAAAATATCAAAAATTACTCCAAATGTACATTATATGGTGTAAATAAAATATCCAAAATACAGTAAATATATATTACACACCCTATGTAAAATATCCAAATTTACACCAAATATATATTATATAATTTACAAAAAATATCGGAAGGTCACCAAATATATCTTATATACTGTATCTAAAATATCAAAAAGTACAGTAAATATATTACATATATTGAACATATAATATTAACTAAAAGTACACCAAATACATTTTATATACTGTAAATAAAATATCAAAAATTACAGTAAATATATATTACATACTGTACATAAAATATCAAAAAGTACACCAAATATGTGTTATATATTCTGTAAACTATCAAAAACTACAGTAATTATATTTAATATACTGTACATAAAATTTCAAAAATCACACCAAATGTATATTATATACCGTAAATAAAATATCAAAAAGGACAGTGAATATATACGACACACACTATGTAAAATATCAAAAACTACACCAAGTATATATTTTATAATTTACAATAAATATCAAAGGACACAAAATATATCTCATATACTGTACATAAAATATCAAAAAGTACAGTAAATATATTTCATATATTGTACATATAATATTAACTAAAAGTACACCAAATACATTTTATATACTGTAAATAAAATATCAAAAATTTCAGTAAATATATATTACATACTATACATAAAATATCAAAAAGTACACCAAATATGTGTTATATATACTGTAAATAAACTATTAAAAACCACAGTAATTATATTCAATATACTGTACATAACATATCAAAAATTACTCCAAATGTACATTATATGGTGTAAATAAAATATCCAAAATACAGTAAATATATATTACACACCCTATGTAAAATATCCAAATTTACACCAAATATATATTATATAATTTACAAAAAATATCGGAAGGTCACCAAATATATCTTATATACTGTATGTAAAATATCAAAAAGTACAGTAAATATATTACATATATTGTACATATAATATTAACTAAAAGTACACCAAATACATTTTATATACTGTAAATAAAATATCAAAATTACAGTAAATATATATTACATACTGTACATAAAATATCAAAAAGTACACCAAATATGTGTTATATATACCGTAAACTATCAAAAACTACAGTAATTATATTTAATATACTGTACATAAAATTTCAAAAATCACACCAAATGTATATTGTATACCGTAAATAAAATACGAAAAAGGACAGTGAATATATATGACACACACTATGTAAAATATCAAAAACTACACCAAGTATATATTTTATAATTTACAATAAATATCAAACGACACCAAATATATCTCATATACTGTACATAAAATATCAAAAAGTACAGTAAATATATTTCATATATTGTACATATAATATTAACTAAAAGTACACCAAATACATTTTATATACTGTAAATAAAATATCAAAAATTACAGTAAATATATATTACATACTATACATAAAATATCAAAAAGTACACCAAATATGTGTTATATATACTGTAAATAAACTATTAAAAACTACAGTAATTATATTCAATATACTGTACATAAAATATCAAAAATTACTCCAAATGTACATTTTATGGTGTAAATAAAATATCCAAAATACAGTAAATATATATTACACACCCTATGTAAAATATCCAAATTTACACCAAATATATATTATATAATTTACAAAAAATATCGGAAGGTCACCAAATATATCTTATATACTGTATGTAAAATATCAAAAAGTACAGTAAATATATTACATATATTGTACATATAATATTAACTAAAAGTACACCAAATACATTTTATATACTGTAAATAAAATATCAAAAATTACAGTAAATATATATTACATACTGTACATAAAATATCAAAAAGTACACCAAATATGTGTTATATATACTGTAAACTATCAAAAACTACAGTAATTATATTTAATATACTGTACATAAAATTTCAAAAATCACACCAAATGTATATTATATACCGTAAATAAAATATCAAAAAGGACAGTGAATAATTATGACACACACTATGTAAAATATCAAAAACTACACCAAGTATATATTTTATAATTTACAGTAAATTTCAAAGGACACCAAATATATCTCATATACTGTACATAAAATATCAAAAAGTACAGTAAATATATTTCATATATTGTACATAAAATATTAACTAAAAGTACACCAAATACATTTTATATACTGTAAATAAAATATCAAAAATTACAGTAAATATATATTACATACTATACATAAAATATCAAAAAGTACACCAAATATGTGTTATATATACTGTAAATAAACTATTAAAAACTACAGTAATTATATTCAATATACTGTACATAAAATATCAAAAATTACTCCCAATGTACATTTTATGGTGTAAATAAAATATCCAAAATACAGTAAATATATATTACACACCCTATATAAAATATCCAAATTTACACCAAATATATATTATATAATTTACAAAAAATATCGGAAGGTCACCAAATATATCTTATATACTGTATGTAAAATATCAAAAAGTACAGTAAATATATTACATATATTGTACATATAATATTAACTAAAAGTACACCAAATACATTTTATATACTGTAAATAAAATATCAAAAATTACAGTAAATATATATTACATACTGTACATAAAATATCAAAAAGTACACCAAATATGTGTTATATATACTGTAAACTATCAAAAACTACAGTAATTATATTTAATATACTGTACATAAAATTTCAAAAATCACACCAAATGTATATTATATACCGTAAATAAAATATCAAAAAGGACAGTGAATAATTATGACACACACTATGTAAAATATCAAAAACTACACCAAGTATATATTTTATAATTTACAATAAATATCAAAGGACACCAAATATATCTCATATACTGTACATAAAATATCAAAAAGTACAGTAAATATATTTCATATATTGTACATATAATATTAACTAATAGTACACCAAATACATTTTATATACTGTAAATAAAATATCAAAAAGTACAGTAAATATATATTACATACTATACATAAAATATCAAAAAGTACACCAAATATGTGTTATATATACTGTAAATAAACTATTAAAAACTACAGTAATTATATTCAATATACTGTACATAAAATATCAAAAATTACTCCAAATGTACATTATATGGTGTAAATAAAATATCCAAAATACAGTAAATATATATTACACACCCTATGTAAAATATCCAAATTTACACCAAATATATATTATATAATTTACAAAAAATATCGGAAGGTCACCAAATATATCTTATATACTGTATGTAAAATATCAAAAAGTACAGTAAATATATTACATGTATTGTACATATAATATTAACTAAAAGTACACCAAATACATTTTATATACTGTAAATAAAATATCAAAAATTACAGTAAATATATATTACATACTGTACATAAAATATCAAAAAGTACACCAAATATGTGTTATATATACTGTAAACTATCAAAAACTACAGTAATTATATTTAATATACTGTACATAAAATTTCAAAAATCACACCAAATGTATATTATATACCGTAAATAAAATATCAAAAAGGTCAGTGAATATATATGACACACACTATGTAAAATATCAAAAACTACACCAAGTATATATTTTATAATTTACAATAAATATCAAAGGACACCAAATATATCTCATATACTGTACATAAAATATCAAAAAGTACAGTAAATATATTTCATATATTGTACATATAATATTAACTAAAAGTACACCAAATACATTTTATATACTGTAAATAAAATATCAAAAATTACAGTAAATATATATTACATACTATACATAAAATATCAAAAAGTACACCAAATATGTGTTATATATACTGTAAATAAACTATTAAAAACCACAGTAATTATATTCAATATACTGTACATAAAATATCAAAAATTACTCCAAATGTACATTATATGGTGTAAATAAAATATCCAAAATACAGTAAATATATATTACACACCCTATGTAAAATATCCAAATTTACACCAAATATATATTATATAATTTACAAAAAATATCGGAAGGTCACCAAATATATCTTATATACTGTATGTAAAATATCAAAAAGTACAGTAAATATATTACATATATTGTACATATAATATTAACTAAAAGTACACCAAATACATTTTATATACTGTAAATAAAATATCAAAAATTACAGTAAATATATATTACATACTGTACATAAAAAATCAAAAAGTACACCAAATATGTGTTATATATACCGTAAACTATCAAAAACTACAGTAATTATATTTAATATACTGTACATAAAATTTCAAAAATCACACCAAATGTATATTATATACCGTAAATAAAATACCAAAAAGGACAGTGAATATATATGACACACACTATGTAAAATATCAATAACTACACCAAGTATATATTTTATAATTTACAATAAATATCAAAGGACACCAAATATATCTCATATACTCTACATAAAATATCAAAAAGTACAGTAAATATATTTTATATATTGTACATATAATATTAACTAAAAGTACACCAAATACATTTTATATACTGTAAATAAATTATCAAAAATTACAGTAAATATATATTACATACTATACATAAAATATCAAAAAGTACACCAAATATGTGTTATATATACTGTAAATAAACTATTAAAAACCACAGTAATTATATTCAATATGCTGTACATAAAATATCAAAAATTACTCCAAATGTACATTATATGGTGTAAATAAAATATCCAAAATACAGTAAATATATATTACACACCCTATGTAAAATATCCAAATTTACACCAAATATATATTATATAATTTACAAAAAATATCGGAAGGTCACCAAATATATCTTATATACTGTATGTAAAATATCAAAAAGTACAGTAAATATATTACATATATTGTACATATAATATTAACTAAAAGTACACCAAATACATTTTATATACTGTAAATAAATATCAAAAATTACAGTAAATATATATTACATACTGTACATAAAATATCAAAAAGTACACCAAATATATGTTATATATACTGTAAACTATCAAAAACTACATTAATTATATTTAATATACTGTACATAAAATTTCAAAAATCACACCAAATGTATATTATATACCGTAAATAAAATATCAAAACGGACAGTGAATAATTATGACACACACTATGTAAAATATCAAAAACTACACCAAGTATATATTTTATAATTTACAATAAATATCAAAGGACACCAAATATATCTCATATACTGTACATAAAATATCAAAAAGTACAGTAAATATATTTCATATATTGTACATATAATATTAACTAAAAGTACACCAAATACATTTTATATACTGTAAATAAAATATCAAAAATTACAGTAAATATATATTACATACTATACATAAAATATCAAAAAGTACACCAAATATGTGTTATATATACTGTAAATAAACTATTAAAAACTACAGTAATTATATTCAATATACTGTACATAACATATCAAAAATTACTCCAAATGTACATTATATGGTGTAAATAAAATATCCAAAATACAGTAAATATATATTACACACCCTATGTAAAATATCCAAATTTACACCAAATATATATTATATAATTTACAAAAAATATCGGAAGGTCACCAAATATATCTTATATTCTGTATGTAAAATATCAAAAAGTACAGTAAATATATTACATGTATTGTACATATAATATTAACTAAAAGTACACCAAATACATTTTATATACTGTAAATAAAATATCAAAAATTACAGTAAATATATATTACATACTGTACATAAAATATCAAAAAGTACACCAAATATGTGTTATATATACTGTAAACTATCAAAAACTACAGTAATTATATTTAATATACTGTACATAAAATTTCAAAAATCACACCAAATGTATATTATATACCGTAAATAAAATATCAAAAAGGACAGTGAATATATATGACACACACTATGTAAAATATCAAAAACTACACCAAGTATATATTTTATAATTTACAATAAATATCAAAGGACACCAAATATATCTCATATACTGTACATAAAATATCAAAAAGTACAGTAAATATATTTCATATATTGTACATATAATATTAACTAAAAGTACACCAAATACATTTTATATACTGTAAATAAAATATCAAAAATTACAGTAAATATATATTACATACTATACATAAAATATCAAAAAGTACACCAAATATGTGTTATATATACTGTAAATAAACTATTAAAAACCACAGTAATTATATTCAATATACTGTACATAAAATATCAAAAATTACTCCAAATGTACATTATATGGTGTAAATAAAATATCCAAAATACAGTAAATATATATTACACAACCTATGTAAAATATCCAAATTTACACCAAATATATATTATATAATTTACAAAAAATATCGGAAGGTCACCAAATATATCTTATATGCTGTATGTAAAATATCAAAAAGTACAGTAAATATATTACATATATTGTACATATAATATTAACTAAAAGTACACCAAATACATTTTATATACTGTAAATAAAATATCAAAAATTACAGTAAATATATATTACATACTGTACATAAAAAATCAAAAAGTACACCAAATATGTGTTATATATACCGTAAACTATCAAAAACTACAGTAAATATATTTAATATACAGTACATAAAATTTCAAAAATCACACCAAATGTATATTATATACCGTAAATAAAATACCAAAAAGGACAGTGAATATATATGACACACACTATGTAAAATATCAATAACTACACCAAGAATATATTTTATAATTTACAATAAATATCAAAGGACACCAAATATATCTCATATACTCTACATAAAATATCAAAAAGTACAGTAAATATATTTCATATATTGTACATATAATATTAACTAAAAGTACACCAAATACATTTTATATACTGTAAATAAAATATCAAAAATTACAGTAAATATATATTACATACTATACATAAAATATCAAAAAGTACACCAAATATGTGTTATATATACTGTAAATAAACTATTAAAAACCACAGTAATTATATTCAATATACTGTACATAAAATATCAAAAATTACTCCAAATGTACATTATATGGTGTAAATAAAATATCCAAAATACAGTAAATATATATTACACACCCTATGTAAAATATCCAAATTTACACCAAATATATATTATATAATTTACAAAAAATATCGGAAGGTCACCAAATATATCTTATATACTGTATGTAAAATATCAAAAAGTACAGTAAATATATTACATATATTGTACATATAATATTAACTAAAAGTACACCAAATACATTTTATATACTGTAAATAAAATATCAAAAATTACAGTAAATATATATTACATACTGTACATAAAAAATCAAAAAGTACACCAAATATGTGTTATATATACCGTAAACTATCAAAAACTACAGTAAATATATTTAATATACTGTACATAAAATTTCAAAAATCACACCAAATGTATATTATATACCGTAAATAAAATATCAAAACGGACAGTGAATAATTATGACACACACTATGTAAAATATCAAAAACTACACCAAGTATATATTTTATAATTTACAATAAATATCAAAGGACACCAAATATATCTCATATACTGTACATAAAATATCAAAAAGTACAGTAAATATATTTCATATATTGTACATATAATATTAACTAAAAGTACACCAAATACATTTTATATACTGTAAATAAAATATCAAAAATTACAGTAAATATATATTACATACTATACATAAAATATCAAAAAGTACACCAAATATGTGTTATATATACTGTAAATAAACTATTAAAAACTACAGTAATTATATTCAATATACTGTACATAAAATATCAAAAATTACTCCAAATGTACATTTTATGGTGTAAATAAAATATCCAAAATACAGTAAATATATATTAAACACCCTATGTAAAATATCCAAATTTACACCAAATATATATTTTATAATTTACAAAAAATATCGGAAGGTCACCAAATATATCTTATATACTGTATGTAAAATATCAAAAAGTACAGTAAATATATTACATGTATTGTACATATAATATTAACTAAAAGTACACCAAATACATTTTATATACTGTAAATAAAATATCCAAAATTACAGTAAATATATATTACATACTGTACATAAAATATCAAAAAGTACACCAAATATGTGTTATATATACCGTAAACTATCAAAAACTACAGTAATTATATCTAATATACTGTACATAAAATTTCAAAAATCACACCAAATGTATATTATATACCGTAAATAAAATACCAAAAAGGACAGTGAATATATATGACACACACTATGTAAAATATCAAAAACTACACCAAGTATATATTTTATAATTTACAATAAATATCAAAGGACACCAAATATATCTCATATACTCTACATAAAATATCAAAAAGTACAGTAAATATATTTCATATATTGTACATATAATATTAACTAAAACTACACCAAATACATTTTATATACTGTAAATAAAATATCAAAAATTACAGTAAATATATATTACATACTATACATAAAATATCAAAAAGTACACCAAATATGTGTTATATATACTGTAAATAAACTATTAAAAACTACAGTAATTATATTCAATATACTGTACATAAAATATCAAAAATTACTCCAAATGTACATTATATGGTGTAAATAAAATATCCAAAATACAGTAAATATATATTACACACCCTATGTAAAATATCCAAATTTACACCAAATATATATTATATAATTTACAAAAAATATCGGAAGGTCACCAAATATATCTTATATACTGTATGTAAAATATCAAAAAGTACAGTAAATATATTACATATATTGTACATATAATATTAACTAAAAGTACACCAAATACATTTTATATACTGTAAATAAATATCAAAAATTACAGTAAATATATATTACATACTGTACATAAAATATCAAAAAGTACACCAAATATATGTTATATATACTGTAAACTATCAAAAACTACATTAATTATATTTAATATACTGTACATAAAATTTCAAAAATCACACCAAATGTATATTATATACCGTAAATAAAATATCAAAACGGACAGTGAATAATTATGACACACACTATGTAAAATATCAAAAACTACACCAAGTATATATTTTATAATTTACAATAAATATCAAAGGACACCAAATATATCTCATATACTGTACATAAAATATCAAAAAGTACAGTAAATATATTTCATATATTGTACATATAATATTAACTAAAAGTACACCAAATACATTTTATATACTGTAAATAAAATATCAAAAATTACAGTAAATATATATTACTTACTATACATAAAATATCAAAAAGTACACCAAATATGTGTTATATATACTGTAAATAAACTATTAAAAACTACAGTAATTATATTCAATATACTGTACATAAAATATCAAAAATTACTCCAAATGTACATTTTATGGTGTAAATAAAATATCCAAAATACAGTAAATATATATTAAACACCCTATGTAAAATATCCAAATTTACACCAAATATATATTTTATAATTTACAAAAAATATCGGAAGGTCACCAAATATATCTTATATACTGTATGTAAAATATCAAAAAGTACAGTAAATATATTACATGTATTGTACATATAATATTAACTAAAAGTACACCAAATACATTTTATATACTGTAAATAAAATATCAAAAATTACAGTAAATATATATTACATACTGTACATAAAATATCCAAAAGTACACCAAATATGTGTTATATATACTGTAAACTATCAAAAACTACAGTAATTATATTTAATATACTGTACATAAAATTTCAAAAATCACACCAAATGTATATTATATACCGTAAATAAAATATCAAAATGGACAGTGAATATATACGACACACACTATGTAAAATATCAAAAACTACACCAAGTATATATTTTATAATTTACAATAAATATCAAAGGACACAAAATATATCTCATATACTGTACATAAAATATCAAAAAGTACAGTAAATATATTTCATATATTGTACATATAATATTAACTAAAAGTACACCAAATACATTTTATATACTGTAAATAAAATATCAAAAATTACAGTAAATATATATTACATACTATACATAAAATATCAAAAAGTACACCAAATATGTGTTATATATACTGTAAATAAACTATTAAAAACCACAGTAATTATATTCAATATACTGTACATAACATATCAAAAATTACTCCAAATGTACATTATATGGTGTAAATAAAATATCCAAAATACAGTAAATATATATTACACACCCTATGTAAAATATCCAAATTTACACCAAATATATATTATATAATTTACAAAAAATATCGGAAGGTCACCAAATATATCTTATATACTGTATGTAAAATATCAAAAAGTACAGTAAATATATTACATATATTGTACATATAATATTAACTAAAAGTACACCAAATACATTTTATATACTGTAAATAAAATATCAAAAATTACAGTAAATATATATTACATACTGTACATAAAAAATCAAAAAGTACACCAAATATGTGTTATATATACCGTAAACTAGCAAAAACTACAGTAAATATATTTAATATACTGTACATAAAATTTCAAAAATCACACCAAATGTATATTATATACCGTAAATAAAATACCAAAAAGGACAGTGAATATATATGACACACACTATGTAAAATATCAATAACTACACCAAGTATATATTTTATAATTTACAATAAATATCAAAGGACACCAAATATATCTCATATACTCTACATAAAATATCAAAAAGTACAGTAAATATATTTTATATATTGTACATATAATATTAACTAAAAGTACACCAAATACATTTTATATACTGTAAATAAATTATCAAAAATTACAGTAAATATATATTACATACTATACATAAAATATCAAAAAGTACACCAAATATGTGTTATATATACTGTAAATAAACTATTAAAAACCACAGTAATTATATTCAATATGCTGTACATAAAATATCAAAAATTACTCCAAATGTACATTATATGGTGTAAATAAAATATCCAAAATACAGTAAATATATATTACACACCCTATGTAAAATATCCAAATTTACACCAAATATATATTATATAATTTACAAAAAATATCGGAAGGTCACCAAATATATCTTATATACTGTATGTAAAATATCAAAAAGTACAGTAAATATATTACATATATTGTACATATAATATTAACTAAAAGTACACCAAATACATTTTATATACTGTAAATAAATATCAAAAATTACAGTAAATATATATTACATACTGTACATAAAATATCAAAAAGTACACCATATATGTGTTATATATCCTGTAAACTATCAAAAACTACAGTAATTATATTTAATATACTGTACATAAAATTTCAAAAATCACACCAAATGTATATTATATACCGTAAATAAAATATCAAAAAGGACAGTGAATAATTATGACACACACTATGTAAAATATCAAAAACTACACCAAGTATATATTTTATAATTTACAATAAATATCAAAGGACACCAAATATATCTCATATACTGTACATAAAATATCAAAAAGTACAGTAAATATATTTCATATATTGTACATATAATATTAACTAAAAGTACACCAAATACATTTTATATACTGTAAATAAAATATCAAAAATTACAGTAAATATATATTACATACTATACATAAAATATCAAAAAGTACACCAAATATGTGTTATATATACTGTAAATAAACTATTAAAAACTACAGTAATTATATTCAATATACTGTACATAAAATATCAAAAATTACTCCAAATGTACATTATATGGTGTAAATAAAATATCCAAAATACAGTAAATATATATTACACACCCTATGTAAAATATCCAAATTTACACCAAATATATATTATATAATTTACAAAAAATATCGGAAGGTCACCAAATATATCTTATATTCTGTATGTAAAATATCAAAAAGTACAGTAAATATATTACATGTATTGTACATATAATATTAACTAAAAGTACACCAAATACATTTTATATACTGTAAATAAAATATCAAAAATTACAGTAAATATATATTACATACTGTACATAAAATATCAAAAAGTACACCAAATATGTGTTATATATACTGTAAACTATCAAAAACTACAGTAATTATATTTAATATACTGTACATAAAATTTCAAAAATCACACCAAATGTATATTATATACCGTAAATAAAATATCAAAAAGGACAGTGAATATATATGACACACACTATGTAAAATATCAAAAACTACACCAAGTATATATTTTATAATTTACAATAAATATCAAAGGACACCAAATATATCTCATATACTGTACATAAAATATCAAAAAGTACAGTAAATATATTTCATATATTGTACATATAATATTAACTAAAAGTACACCAAATACATTTTATATACTGTAAATAAAATATCAAAAATTACAGTAAATATATATTACATACTATACATAAAATATCAAAAAGTACACCAAATATGTGTTATATATACTGTAAATAAACTATTAAAAACCACAGTAATTATATTCAATATACTGTACATAAAATATCAAAAATTACTCCAAATGTACATTATATGGTGTAAATAAAATATCCAAAATACAGTAAATATATATTACACACCCTATGTAAAATATCCAAATTTACACCAAATATATATTATATAATTTACAAAAAATATCGGAAGGTCACCAAATATATCTTATATGCTGTATGTAAAATATCAAAAAGTACAGTAAATATATTACATATATTGTACATATAATATTAACTAAAAGTACACCAAATACATTTTATATACTGTAAATAAAATATCAAAAATTACAGTAAATATATATTACATACTGTACATAAAAAATCAAAAAGTACACCAAATATGTGTTATATATACCGTAAACTATCAAAAACTACAGTAAATATATTTAATATACAGTACATAAAATTTCAAAAATCACACCAAATGAATATTATATACCGTAAATAAAATACCAAAAAGGACAGTGAATATATATGACACACACTATGTAAAATATCAATAACTACACCAAGAATATATTTTATAATTTACAATAGATATCAAAGGACACCAAATATATCTCATATACTCTACATAAAATATCAAAAAGTACAGTAAATATATTTCATATATTGTACATATAATATTAACTAAAAGTACACCAAATACATTTTATATACTGTAAATAAATTATCAAAAATTACAGTAAATATATATTACATACTATACATAAAATATCAAAAAGTACACCAAATATGTGTTATATATACTGTAAATAAACTATTAAAAACCACAGTAATTATATTCAATATACTGTACATAAAATATCAAAAATTACTCCAAATGTACATTATATGGTGTAAATAAAATATCCAAAATACAGTAAATATATATTACACACCCTATGTAAAATATCCAAATTTACACCAAATATATATTATATAATTTACAAAAAATATCGGAAGGTCACCAAATATATCTTATATACTGTATGTAAAATATCAAAAAGTACAGTAAATATATTACATATATTGTACATATAATATTAACTAAAAGTACGCCAAATACATTTTATATACTGTAAATAAAATATCAAAAATTACAGTAAATATATATTACATACTGTACATAAAAAATCAAAAAGTACACCAAATATGTGTTATATATACCGTAAACTATCAAAAACTACAGTAAATATATTTAATATACTGTACATAAAATTTCAAAAATCACACCAAATGTATATTATATACCGTAAATAAAATACCAAAAAGGACAGTGAATATATATGACACACACTATGTAAATTATCAATAACTACACCAAGTATATATTTTATAATTTACAATAAATATCAAAGGACACCAAATATATCTCATATACTCTACATAAAATATCAAAAAGTACAGTAAATATATTTCATATATTGTACATATAATATTAACTAAAAGTACACCAAATACATTTTATATACTGTAAATAAATTATCAAAAATTACAGTAAATATATATTACATACTATACCTAAAATATCAAAAAGTACACCAAATATGTGTTATATATACCGTAAACTATCAAAAACTACAGTAAATATATTTAATATACAGTACATAAAATTTCAAAAATCACACCAAATGTATATTATATACCGTAAATAAAATACCAAAAAGGACAGTGAATATATATGACACACACTATGTAAAATATCAATAACTACACCAAGAATATATTTTATAATTTACAATAAATATCAAAGGACACCAAATATATCTCATATACTCTACATAAAATATCAAAAAGTACAGTAAATATATTTCATATATTGTACATATAATATTAACTAAAAGTACACCAAATACATTTTATATACTGTAAATAAATTATCAAAAATTACAGTAAATATATATTGCATACTATACATAAAATATCAAAAAGTACACCAAATATGTGTTATATATACTGTAAATAAACTATTAAAAACCACAGTAATTATATTCAATATACTGTACATAAAATATCAAAAATTACTCCAAATGTACATTATATGGTGTAAATAAAATATCCAAAATACAGTAAATATATATTACACACCCTATGTAAAATATCCAAATTTACACCAAATATATATTATATAATTTACAAAAAATATCGGAAGGTCACCAAATATATCTTATATACTGTATGTAAAATATCAAAAAGTACAGTAAATATATTACATATATTGTACATATAATATTAACTAAAAGTACACCAAATACATTTTATATACTGTAAATAAATATCAAAAATTACAGTAAATATATATTACATACTGTACATAAAATATCAAAAAGTACACCATATATGTGTTATATATCCTGTAAACTATCAAAAACTACAGTAATTATATTTAATATACTGTACATAAAATTTCAAAAATCACACCAAATGTATATTATATACCGTAAATAAAATATCAAAAAGGACAGTGAATATATATGACACACACTATGTAAAATATCAAAAACTACACCAAGTATATATTTTATAATTTACAATAAATATCAAAGGACACCAAATATATCTCATATACTGTACATAAAATATCAAAAAGTACAGTAAATATATTTCATATATTGTACATATAATATTAACTAAAAGTACACCAAATACATTTTATATACTGTAAATAAAATATCAAAAAGTACAGTAAATATATATTACATACTGTACATAAAATATCAAAAAGTACACCAAATATGTGTTATATATACTGTAAATAAACTATTAAAAACCACAGTAATTATATTCAATATACTGTACATAAAATATCAAAAATTACTCCAAATGTACATTATATGGTGTAAATAAAATATCCAAAATACAGTAAATATATATTACACACCCTATGTAAAATATCCAAATTTACACCAAATATATATTATATAATTTACAAAAAATATCGGAAGGTCACCAAATATATCTTATATACGGTATGTAAAATATCAAAAAGTACAGTAAATATATTACATATATTGTACATATAATATTAACTAAAAGTACACCAAATACATTTTATATACTGTAAATAAAATATCAAAAATTACAGTAAATATATATTACATACTGTACATAAAAAATCAAAAAGTACACCAAATATGTGTTATATATACCGTAAACTATCAAAAACTACAGTAAATATATTTAATATACTGTACATAAAATTTCAAAAATCACACCAAATGTATATTATATACCGTAAATAAAATACCAAAAAGGACAGTGAATATATATGACACACACTATGTAAATTATCAATAACTACACCAAGTATATATTTTATAATTTACAATAAATATCAAAGGACACCAAATATATCTCATATACTCTACATAAAATATCAAAAAGTACAGTAAATATATTTCATATATTGTACATATAATATTAACTAAAAGTACACCAAATACATTTTATATACTGTAAATAAATTATCAAAAATTACAGTAAATATATATTACATACTATACCTAAAATATCAAAAAGTACACCAAATATGTGTTATATATACCGTAAACTATCAAAAACTACAGTAAATATATTTAATATACAGTACATAAAATTTCAAAAATCACACCAAATGTATATTATATACCGTAAATAAAATACCAAAAAGGACAGTGAATATATATGACACACACTATGTAAAATATCAATAACTACACCAAGAATATATTTTATAATTTACAATAAATATCAAAGGACACCAAATATATCTCATATACTCTACATAAAATATCAAAAAGTACAGTAAATATATTTCATGTATTGTACATATAATATTAACTAAAAGTACACCAAATACATTTTATATACTGTAAATAAATTATCAAAAATTACAGTAAATATATATTGCATACTATACATAAAATATCAAAAAGTACACCAAATATGTGTTATATATACTGTAAATAAACTATTAAAAACCACAGTAATTATATTCAATATACTGTACATAAAATATCAAAAATTACTCCAAATGTACATTATATGGTGTAAATAAAATATCCAAAATACAGTAAATATATATTACACACCCTATGTAAAATATCCAAATTTACACCAAATATATATTATATAATTTACAAAAAATATCGGAAGGTCACCAAATATATCTTATATACTGTATGTAAAATATCAAAAAGTACAGTAAATATATTACATATATTGTACATATAATATTAACTAAAAGTACACCAAATACATTTTATATACTGTAAATAAATATCAAAAATTACAGTAAATATATATTACATACTGTACATAAAATATCAAAAAGTACACCATATATGTGTTATATATCCTGTAAACTATCAAAAACTACAGTAATTATATTTAATATACTGTACATAAAATTTCAAAAATCACACCAAATGTATATTATATACCGTAAATAAAATATCAAAAAGGACAGTGAATATATATGACACACACTATGTAAAATATCAAAAACTACACCAAGTATATATTTTATAATTTACAATAAATATCAAAGGACACCAAATATATCTCATATACTGTACATAAAATATCAAAAAGTACAGTAAATATATTTCATATATTGTACATATAATATTAACTAAAAGTACACCAAATACATTTTATATACTGTAAATAAAATATCAAAAAGTACAGTAAATATATATTACATACTGTACATAAAATATCAAAAAGTACACCAAATATGTGTTATATATACTGTAAATAAACTATTAAAAACTACAGTAATTATATTCAATATACTGAACATAAAATATCAAAATTTACTCCAAATGTACTTTATATGGTGTAAATAAAATATCCAAAATACAGTAAATATATATTACACACCCTGTGTAAATTATCCAAATTTACACCAAATATATATTATATAATTTACAAAAAATATCGGAAGGTCACCAAATTTATATACTGTATGTAAAATATCAAAAAGTACAGTAAATATATTACATATATTGTACATATAATATTAACTAAAAGTACACCAAATACATTTAATATACTGTAAATAAAATATCAAAAATTACAGTAAATATATATTACATACTGTACATAAAATATCAAATAGTACACCAAATATGTGTTATATATACTGTAAACTATCAAAAACTACAGTAATTATATTTAATATACTGTACATAAAATTTCAAAAATCACACCAAATGTATATTATATACCGTAAATAAAATATCAAAAAGGACAGTGAATATATATGACACACACTATGTAAAATCTCAAAAACTACACCAAGTATATATTTTATAATTTACAATAAATATCAAAGGACACCAAATATATCTCATATACTGTACATAAAATATCAAAAAGTACAGTAAATATATTTCATATATTGTACATATAATATTAACTAAAAGTACACCAAATACATTTTATATACTGTAAATAAAATATCAAAAATTACAGTAAATATATATTACATACTATACATAAAATATGAAAAAGTGCACCAAATATGTGTTATATATACTGTAAACTATCAAAAACTACAGTAATTATATTTAATATACTGTACATAAAATTTCAAATATCACACCAAATGTATATTATATACCGTAAATAAAATATCAAAAAGGACAGTGAATATATATGACACACACTATGTAAAATATCAAAAACTACACCAAGTATATATTTTATAATTTCCAATAAATATCAAAGGACACCAAATATATCTCATATACTGTACATAAAATATCAAAAAGTACAGTAAATATATTTCATATATTGTACATATAATATTAACTAAAAGTACACCAAATACATTTTATATACTGTAAATAAAATATCAAAAAGTACAGTAAATATATATTACATACTATACATAAAATATCAAAAAGTACACCAAATATGTGTTATATATACTGTAAATAAACTATTAAAATCTACAGTAATTATATTCAATATACTGTACATAAAATATCAAAAATTACTCCAAATGTACATTATATGGTGTAAATAAAATATCCAAAATACAGTAAATATATATTACACACCCTATGTAAAATATCCAAATTTACACCAAATATATATTATATAATTTACAAAAAATATCGGAAGGTCACCAAATATATCTTATATACTGTATGTAAAATATCAAAAAGTACAGTAAATATATTACATATATTGTACATATAATATTAACTAAAAGTACACCAAATACATTTTATATACTGTAAATAAATATCAAAAATTACAGTAAATATATATTATATACTGTACATAAAATATCAAAAAGTACACCAAATATGTGTTATATATACTGTAAACTATCAAAAACTACAGTAATTATATTTAATATACTGTACATAAAATTTCAAAAATCACACCAAATGTATATTATATACCGTAAATAAAATATCAAAAAGGACAATGAATATATATGACACACACTATGTAAAATATCAAAAACTACACCAAGTATACATTTTATAATTTACAATACATATCAAAGGACACCAAATATATCTCATATACTGTACATAAAATATCAAAAAGTACAGTAAATATATTTCATATATTGTACATATAATATTAACTAAAAGTACACCAAATACATTTTATGTACTTTAAATAAAATATCAAAAATTACAGTAAATATATATTACATACTGTACATAAAATATCAAAAAGTACACCAAATATGTGTTATATATACTGTAAACTATCATAAACTACAGTAATTATATTTAATATACTGTACATAAAATTTCAAAAATCACACAAAATGTATATTATATACCGTAAATAAAATATCAAAAAGGACAGTGAATATATATGACACACCCTATGTAAAATATCAAAAACTACAACAAGTATATATTTTATAATTTACAATAAATATCAAAGGACACCAAATATATCTCATATACTGTACATAAAATATCAAAAAGTACAGTAAATATATTTCATATATTGTACATATAATATTAACTAAAAGTACACCAAATACATTTTATATACTGTAAATAAAATATCAAAAATTACAGTAAATATATATTACATGCTATACATAAAATATCAAAAAGTACACCAAATATGTGTTATATATACTGTAAATAAACTATTAAAAACTACAGTAATTATATTCAATATACTGTACATAAAATATCAAAAATTACTCCAAATGTACATTTTATGGTGTAAATAAAATATCCAAAATACAGTAAATATATATTACACACCCTATGTAAAATATCCAAATTTACACCAAATATATATTATATAATTTACAAAAAATATCGGAAGGTCACCAAATATATCTTATATACTGTATGTAAAATATCAAAAAGTACAGTAAATATATTACATATATTGTACATATAATATTAACTAAAAGTACACCAAATACATTTTATATACTGTAAATAAAATATCAAAAATTACAGTAAATATATATTACATACTGTACATAAAATATCAAAAAGTACACCAAATATGTGTTATATATACTGTAAACTATCAAAAACTACAGTAATTATATTTAATATACTGTACATAAAATTTCAAAAATCACACCAAATGTATATTATATACCGTAAATAAAATATCAAAAAGGACAGTGAATAATTATGACACACACTATGTAAAATATCAAAAACTACACCAAGTATATATTTTATAATTTACAATAAATATCAAAGGACACCAAATATATCTCATATACTGTACATAAAATATCAAAAAGTACAGTAAATATATTTCATATATTGTACATATAATATTAACTAAAAGTACACCAAATACATTTTATATACTGTAAATAAAATATCAAAAATTACAGTAAATATATATTACATACTATACATAAAATATCAAAAAGTACACCAAATATGTGTTATATAAACTGTAAATAAACTATTAAAAACTACAGTAATTATATTCAATATACTGTACATAAAATATCAAAAATTACTCCAAATGTACATTATATGGTGTAAATAAAATATCCAAAATACAGTAAATATATATTACACACCCTATGTAAAATATCCAAATTTACACCAAATATATATTATATAATTTACAAAAAATATCGGAAGGTCACCAAATATATCTTATATACTGTATGTAAAATATCAAAAAGTACGGTAAATATATTACATGTATTGTACATATAATATTAACTAAAAGTACACCAAATACATTGTATATACTGTAAATAAAGTATCAAAAATTACAGTAAATATATATTACATACTGTACATAAAATATCAAAAAGTACACCAAATATGTGTTATATATACTGTAAACTATCAAAAACTACAGTAATTATATTTAATATACTGTACATAAAATTTCAAAAATCACACCAAATGTATATTATATACCGTAAATAAAATATCAAAAAGGACAGTGAATATATATGACACACACTATGTAAAATATCAAAAACTACACCAAGTATATATTTTATAATTTACAATAAATATCAAAGGACACCAAATATATCTCATATACTGTACATAAAATATCAAAAAGTACAGTAAATATATTTCATATATTGTACATATAATATTAACTAAAAGTACACCAAATACATTTTATATACTGTAAATAAAATATCAAAAAGTACAGTAAATATATATTACATACTATACATAAAATATCAAAAAGTACAGCAAATATGTGTTATATATACTGTAAATAAACTATTAAAAACCACAGTAATTATATTCAATATACTGTACATAAAATATCAAAAATTACTCCAAATGTACATTATATGGTGTAAATAAAATATCCAAAATACAGTAAATATATATTACACACCCTATGTAAAATATCCAAATTTACACCAAATATATATTATATAATTTACAAAAAATATCGGAAGGTCACCAAATATATCTTATATACTGTATGTAAAATATCAAAAAGTACAGTAAATATATTACATATATTGTACATATAATATTAACTAAAAGTACACCAAATACATTTTATATACTGTAAATAAATATCAAAAATTACAGTAAATATATATTACATACTGTACATAAAATATCAAAAAGTACACCATATATGTGTTATATATCCTGTAAACTATCAAAAACTACAGTAATTATATTTAATATACTGTACATAAAATTTCAAAAATCACACCAAGTGTATATTATATACCGTAAATAAAATATCAAAAAGGACAGTGAATATATATGACACACACTATGTAAAATATCAAAAACTACACCAAGTATATATTTTATAATTTACAATAAATATCAAAGGACACCAAATATATCTCATATACTGTACATAAAATATCAAAAAGTACAGTAAATATATTTCATATATTGTACATATAATATTAACTAAAAGTACACCAAATACATTTTATATACTGTAAATAAAATATCAAAAATTACAGTAAATATATATTACATACTATACATAAAATATCAAAAAGTACACCAAATATGTGTTATATATACTGTAAATAAACTATTAAAAACCACAGTAATTATATTCAATATACTGTACATAAAATATCAAAAATTACTCCAAATGTACATTTTATGGTGTAAATAAAATATCCAAAATACAGTAAATATATATTACACACCCTATGTAAAATATCCAAATTTACACCAAATATATATTATATAATTTACAAAAAATATCGGAAGGTCACCAAATATATCTTATATGCTGTATGTAAAATATCAAAAAGTACAGTAAATATATTACATATATTGTACATATAATATTAACTAAAAGTACACCAAATACATTTTATATACTGTAAATAAAATATCAAAAATTACAGTAAATATATATTACATACTGTACATAAAATATCAAAAAGTACACCAAATATGTGTTATATATACCGTAAACTATCAAAAACTACAGTAATTATATCTAATATACTGTACATAAAATTTCAAAAATCACACCAAATGTATATTATATACCGTAAATAAAATACCAAAAAGGACAGTGAATATATATGACACACACTATGTAAAATATCAAAAACTACACCAAGTATATATTTTATAATTTACAATAAATATCAAAGGACACCAAATATATCTCATATAGTCTACATAAAATATCAAAAGGTACAGTAAATATATTTCATATATTGTACATATAATATTAACTAAAAGTACACCAAATACATTTTATATACTGTAAATAAAATATCAAAAATTACAGTAAATATATATTACATACTATACATAAAATATCAAAAAGTACACCAAATATGTGTTATATATACTGTAAATAAACTATTAAAAACTACAGTAATTATATTCAATATACTGTACATAAAATATCAAAAATTACTCCGAATGTACATTATATGGTGTAAATAAAATATCCAAAATACAGTAAATATATATTACACACCCTATGTAAAATATCCAAATTTACACCAAATATATATTATATAATTTACAAAAAATATCGGAAGGTCACCAAATATATCTTATATACTGTATGTAAAATATCAAAAAGTACACTAAATATATTACATATATTGTACATATAATATTAACTAAAAGTACACCAAATACATTTTATATACTGTAAATAAATATCAAAAATTACAGTAAATATATATTACATACTGTACATAAAATATCAAAAAGTACACCATATATGTGTTATATATCCTGTAAACTATCAAAAACTACAGTAATTATATTTAATATACTGTACATAAAATTTCAAAAATCACACTAAATGTATATTATATACCGTAAATAAAATAACAAATAGGACAGTGAATATATATGACACACACTATGTAAAATATCAAAAACTACACCAAGTATATATTTTATAATTTACAATAAATATCAAAGGACACCAAATATATCTCATATACTGTACATAAAATATCAAAAAGTACAGTAAATATATTTCATATATTGTACATATAATATTAACTAAAAGTACACCAAATACATTTTATATACTGTAAATAAAATATCAAAAAGTACAGTAAATATATATTACATACTGTACATAAAATATCAAAAAGTACACCAAATATGTGTTATATATACTGTAAATAAACTATTAAAAACTACAGTAATTATATTCAATATACTGAACATAAAATATCAAAATTTACTCCAAATGTACTTTATATGGTGTAAATAAAATATCCAAAATACAGTAAATATATATTACACACCCTGTGTAAATTATCCAAATTTACACCAAATATATATTATATAATTTACAAAAAATATCGGAAGGTCACCAAATATATCTTATATACTGTATGTAAAATATCAAAAAGTACAGTAAATATATTACATATATTGTACATATAATATTAACTAAAAGTACACCAAATACATTTTATATACTGTAAATAAAATATCAAAAATTACAGTAAATATATATTACATACTGTACATAAAATATCAAAAAGTACACCAAATATGTGTTATATATACTGTAAACTATCAAAAACTACAGTAATTATATTTAATATACTGTACATAAAATTTCAAAAATCACACCAAATGTATATTATATACCGTAAATAAAATATCAAAAAGGACAGTGAATATATATGACACACACTATGTAAAATCTCAAAAACTACACCAAGTATATATTTTATAATTTACAATAAATATCTAAGGACACCAAATATATCTCATATACTGTACATAAAATATCAAAAAGTACAGTAAATATATTTCATATATTGTACATATAATATTAACTAAAAGTACACCAAATACATTTTATATACTGTAAATAAAATATCAAAAATTACAGTAAATATATATTACATACTATACATAAAATATGACAAAGTGCACCAAATATGTGTTATATATACTGTAAACTATCAAAAACTACAGTAATTATATTTAATATACTGTACATAAAATTTCAAATATCACACCAAATGTATACTATATACCGTAAATAAAATATCAAAAAGGACAGTGAATATATATGACACACACTATGTAAAATATCAAAAACTACACCAAGTATATATTTTATAATTTACAATAAATATCAAAGGACACCAAATATATCTCATATACTGTACATAAAATATCAAAAAGTACAGTAAATATATTTCATATATTGTACATATAATATTAACTAAAAGTACACCAAATACATTTTATATACTGTAAATAAAATATCAAAAATTACAGGAAATATATATTACATACTATACATAAAATATCAAAAAGTACACCAAATATGTATTATATATACTGTAAATTAACTATTAAAAACTACAGTAATTATATTCAATATACTGTACATAAAATATCAAAAATTACTCCAAATGTACATTTTATGGTGTAAATAAAATATCCAAAATACAGTAAATATATATTACACACCCTATGTAAAATATCCAAATTTACACCAAATATATATTATATAATTTACAAAAAATATCGGAAGGTCAGCAAATATATCTTATATACTGTATGTAAAATATCAAAAGGTACAGTAAATATATTACATGTATTGTACATATAATATTAACTAAAAGTACACCAAATACATTTTATATACTGTAAATAAAATATCAAAAATTTCAGTAAATATATATTACATACTGTACATAAAATATCAAAAAGTACACCAAATATGTGTTATATATAGTGTAAACTATCAAAAACTACAGTAATTATATTTAATATACTGTACATAAAATTTCAAAAATCACACCAAATGTATATTATATACCGTAAATAAAATATCAAAAAGGACAGTGAATATATATGACACACACTATGTAAAATATCAAAAACTACACCAAGTATATATTTTATAATTTACAATAAATATCAAAGGACACCAAATATATCTCATATACTGTACATAAAATATCAAAAAGTACAGTAAATATATTTCATATATTGTACATATAATATTAACTAAAAGTACACCAAATACATTTTATATACTGTAAATAAAATATCAAAAATTACAGGAAATATATATTACATACTATACATAAAATATCAAAAAGTACACCAAATATGTGTTATATATACTGTAAATAAACTATTAAAAACCACAGTAATTATATTCAATATACTGTACATAACATATCAAAAATTACTCCAAATGTACATTATATGGTGTAAATAAAATATCCAAAATACAGTAAATATATATTACACACCCTATGTAAAATATCCAAATTTACACCAAATATATATTATATAATTTACAAAAAATATCGGAAGGTCACCAAATATATCTTATATACTGTATGTAAAATATCAAAAAGTACAGTAAATATATTACATATATTGTACATATAATATTAACTAAAAGTACACCAAATACATTTTACATACTGTAAATAAAATATCAAAAATTACAGTAAATATATATTACATACTGTACATAAAATATCAAAAAGTACACCAAATATGTGTTATATATACCGTAAACTATCAAAAACTACAGTAATTATATTTAATATGCTGTACATAAAATTTCAAAAATCACACCAAATGTATATTATATACCGTAAATAAAATACCAAAAAGGACAGTGAATATATATGACACACACTATGTAAAATATCAAAAACTACACCAAGTATATATTTTATAATTTACAATAAATATCAAAGGACACCAAATATATCTCATATAGTCTACATAAAATATCAAAAAGTACAGTAAATATATTTCATATATTGTACATATAATATTAACTAAAAGTACACCAAATACATTTTATATACTGTAAATAAAATATCAAAAATTACAGTAAATATATATTACATACTATACATAAAATATCAAAAAGTACACCAAATATGTGTTATATATACTGTAAATAAACTATTAAAAACTACAGTAATTATATTCAATATACTGTACATAAAATATCAAAAATTACTCCAAATGTACATTATATGGTGTAAATAAAATATCCAAAATACAGTAAATATATATTACACACCCTATGTAAAATATCCAAATTGACACCAAATATATATTATATAATTTACAAAAAATATCGGAAGGTCACCAAATATATCTTATATACTGTATGTAAAATATCAAAAAGTACAGTAAATATATTACCTGTATTGTACATATAATATTAACTAAAAGTACACCAAATACATTTTATATACAGTAAATAAAATATCAAAAATTACAGTAAATATATATTACATACTGTACATAAAATATCAAAAAGTACACCAAATATGTGTTATAAATACTGTAAACTATCAAAAACTACAGTAATTATATTTAATATACTGTACATAAAATTTCAAAAATCACACCAAATGTATATTATATACCGTAAATAAAATATCAAAAAGGACAGTGAATATATATGACACACACTATGTAAAATATCAAAAACTACACCAAGTATATATTTTATAATTTACAATATATATCAAAGGACACCAAATATATCTCATATACTGTACATAAAATATCAAAAAGTACAGTAAATATATTTCATATATTGTACATATAATATTAACTAAAAGTACACCAAATACATTTTATATACAGTAAATAAAATATCAAAAATTACAGTAAATATATATTACATACTATACATAAAATATCAAAAAGTACACCAAATATGTGTTATATATACTGTAAATAAACTATTAAAAACCACAGTAATTATATTCAATATACTGTACATAAAATATCAAAAATTACTCCAAATGTACATTATATGGTGTAAATAAAATATCCAAAATACAGTAAATATATATTACACACCCTATGTAAAATATCCAAATTTACACCAAATATATATTATATAATTTACAAAAAATATCGGAAGGTCACCAAATATATCTTATATACTGTATGTAAAATATCAAAAAGTACAGTAAATATATTACATATATTGTACATATAATATTAACTAAAAGTACACCAAATACATTTTATATACTTTAAATAAAATATCAAAATTACAGTAAATATATATTACATACTGTACATAAAATATCAAAAAGTACACCAAATATGTGTTATATATACCGTAAACTATCAAAAACTACAGTAATTATATTTAATATACTGTACATAAAATTTCAAAAATCACACCAAATGTATATTATATACCGTAAATAAAATAGCAAAAAGGACAGTGAATATATATGACACACACTATGTAAAATTTCAAAAACTACACCAAGTATATATTTTACAATTTACAATAAATATCAAAGGACACCAAATATATCTCATATACTGTACATAAAATATCAAAAAGTACAGTAAATATATTTCATATATTGTACATATAATATTAACTAAAAGTACACCAAATACATTTTATATACTGTAAATAAAATATCAAAAATTACAGTAAATATATATTACATACTATACATAAAATATCAAAAAGTACACCAAATATGTGTTATATATACTGTAAATAAACTATTAAAAACTACAGTAATTATATTCAATATACTGTACATAAAATATCAAAAATTACTCCAAATGTACATTATATGGTGTAATTAAAATATCCAAAATACAGTAAATATATATTACACACCCTATGTAAAATATCCAAATTTACACCAAATATATATTATATAATTTACAAAAAATATCGGAAGGTCACCAAATATATCTTATATACTGTATGTAAAATATCAAAAAGTACAGTAAATATATTACATATATTGTACATATAATATTAACTAAAAGTACACCAAATACATTTTATATACTGTAAATAAAATATCAAAAATTACAGTAAATATATATTACATACTGTACATAAAATATCAAAAAGTACACCAAATATGTGTTATAAATACTGTAAACTATCAAAAACTACAGTAATTATATTTAATATACTGTACATAAAATTTCAAAAATCACACCAAATGTATATTATATACCGTAAATAAAATATCAAAAAGGACAGTGAATATATATGACACACACTATGTAAAATATCAAAAACTACACCAAGTATATATTTTATAATTTACAATAAATATCAAAGGACACCAAATATATCTCATATACTGTACATAAAATATCAAAAAGTACAGTAAATATATTTCATATATTGTACATATAATATTAACTAAAAGTACACCAAATACATTTTTTATACTGTAAATAAAATATCAAAAATTACAGTAAATATATATTACATACTATACATAAAATATCAAAAAGTACACCAAATATGTGTTATATATACTGTAAATAAACTATTAAAAACTACAGTAATTATATTCAATATACTGTACATAAAATATCAAAAATTACTCCAAATGTACATTTTATGGTGTAAATAAAATATCCAAAATACAGTAAATATATATTACACACCCTATGTAAAATATCCAAATTTACACCAAATATATTTTATATAATTTACAAAAAATATCGGAAGGTCACCAAATATATCTTATATACTGTATGTAAAATATCAAAAAGTACAGTAAATATATTACATATATTGTACATATAATATTAACTAAAAGTACACCAAATACATTTTATATACTGTAAATAAAATATCAAAAATTACAGTAAATATATATTACATACTGTACATAAAATATCAAAAAGTACACCAAATATGTGTTATATATACCGTAAACTATCAAAAACTACAGTAATTATATTTAATATACTGTACATAAAATTTCAAAAATCACACCAAATGTATATTATATACCGTAAATAAAATACCAAAAAGGACAGTGAATATATATGACACACACTATGTAAAATATCAAAAACTACACCAAGTATATATTTTATAATTTACAATAAATATCAAAGGACACAAAATATATCTCATATACTCTACATAAAATATCAAAAAGTACAGTAAATATATTTCATATATTGTACATATAATCTTAACTAAAATTACACCAAATACATTTTATATACTGTAAATAAAATATCAAAAATTACAGTAAATATATATTACATACTATACATAAAATATCAAAAAGTACACCAAATATTTGTTATATATACTGTAAATAAACTATTAAAAACTACAGTAATTATATTCAATATACTGTACATAAAATATCAAAAATTACTGCAAATGTACATTATATGGTGTAAATAAAATATCCAAAATACAGTAAATATATATTACACACCCTATGTAAAATATCCAAATTTACACCAAATATATATTATATAATTTACAAAAAATATCGGAAGGTCACCAAATATATCTTATATACTGTATGTAAAATATCAAAAAGTACAGTAAATATATTACATATATTGTACATATAATATTAACTAAAAGTACACCAAATACATTTTATATACTGTAAATAAATGTCAAAAATTCAGTAAATATATATTACATACTGTACATAAAATATCAAAAAGTACACCATATATGTGTTATATATCCTGTAAACTATCAAAAACTACAGTAATTATATTTAATATACTGTACATACAATTTCAAAAATCACACCAAATGTATATTATATACCGTAAATAAAATATCAAAAAGGACAGTGAATATATATGACACACAGTATGTAAAATATCAAAAACTACACCAAGTATATATTTTATAATTTACAATAAATATCAAAGGACACCAAATATATCTCATATACTGTACATAAAATATCAAAAAGTACAGTAAATATATTTCATATATTGTACATATAATATTAACTAAAAGTACACCAAATACATTTTATATACTGTAAATAAAATATCAAAAATTACAGTAAATATATATTACATACTATACATAAAATATCAAAAAGTACACCAAATATGTGTTATATATACTGTAAATAAACTATTAAAAACCACAGTAATTATATTCAATATACGGTACATAAAATATCAAAAATTACTCCAAATGTACATTATATGGTGTAAATAAAATATCCAAAATACAGTAAATATATATTACACACCCTATGTAAAATATCCAAATTTACACCAAATATATATTATATAATTTACAAAAAATATCGGAAGGTCACCAAATATATCTTATATACTGTATGTAAAATATCAAAAAGTACAGTAAATATATTACATATATTGTACATATAATATTAACTAAAAGTACACCAAATACATTTTATATACTGTAAATAAAATATCAAAAATTACAGTAAATATATATTACATACTGTACATAAAATATCAAAAAGTACACCAAATATGTGTTATATATACCGTAAACTATCAAAAACTACAGTAATTATATTTAATATACTGTACATAAAATTTCAAAAATCACACCAAATGTATATTATATACCGTAAATAAAATATCAAAAAGGACAGTGAATATATATGACACACACTATGTAAAATATCAAAAACTACACCAAGTATATATTTTATAATTTACAATAAATATCAAAGGACACCAAATATATCTCATATACTGTACATAAAATATCAAAAAGTACAGTAAATATATTTCATATATTGTACATATAATATTAACTAAAAGTACACCAAATACATGTTATATACTGTAAATAAAATATCAAAAATTACAGTAAATATATATTACATACTATACATAAAATATCAAAAAGTACACCAAATATGTGTTATATATACTGTAAATAAACTATTAAAACCTACAGTAATTATATTCAATATACTGTACATAAAATATCAAAAATTACTCCAAATGTACATTTTATGGTGTAAATAAAATATCCAAAATACAGTAAATATATATTACACACCCTATGTAAAATATCCAAATTTACACCAAATATATATTATATAATTTACAAAAAATATCGGAAGGTCACCAAATATATCTTATATACTGTATGTAAAATATCAAAAAGTACAGTAAATATATTACATATATTGTACATATAATATTAACTAAAAGTACACCAAATACATTTTATATACTGTAAATAAATATCAAAAATTACAGTAAATATATATTACATACTGTACATAAAATATCAAAAAGTACACCATATATGTGTTGTATATCCTGTAAACTATCAAAAACTACAGTAATTATATTTAATATACTGTACATAAAATTTCCAAAATCACACCAAATGTATATTATATACCGTAAATAAAATATCAAAAAGGACAGTGAATATATATGACACACACTATGTAAAATATCAAAAACTACACCAAGTATATATTTTATAATTTACAATAAATATCAAAGGACACCAAATATATCTCATATACTGTACATAAAATATCAAAAAGTACAGTAAATATATTTCATATATTGTACATATAATATTAACTAAAAGTACACCAAATACATTTTATATACTGTAAATAAAATATCAAAAAATACAGTAAATATATATTACATACTATACATAAAATATCAAAAAGTACACCAAATATGTGTTATATATACTGTAAATAAACTATTAAAAACTACAGTAATTATATTCAATATACTGTACATAAAATATCGAAAATTACTCCAAATGTACATTATATGGTGTAAACAAAATATCCAAAATACAGTAAATATATATAACACACCCTATGTAAAATATCCAAATTTACACCAAATATATATTATATAATTTACAAAAAATATCGGAAGGTCACCAAATATATCTTATATACTGTATGTAAAATATCAAAAAGTACAGTAAATATATTACATATATTGTACATATAATATTAACTAAAAGTACACCAAATACATTTTATATACTGTAAATAAAATATCAAAAACTTCAGTAAATATCTATTACATACTGTACATAAAATATCAAAAAGTACACCAAATATGTGTTATATATACTGTAAACTATCAAATACTACAGTAATTATATTTAATATACTGTACATAAAATTTCAAAAATCACACCAAATGTATATTATATACCGTAAATAAAATATCAAAAAGGACAGTGAATATATATGACACACACTATGTAAAATATCAAAAACTACACCAAGTACATATTTTATAATTTACAATAAATATTAAAGGACACCAAATATATCTCATATACTGTACATAAAATATCAAAAAGTACAGTAAATATATTTCATATATTGTACATATAATATTAACTAAAAGTACACCAAATACATTTTATATACTGTAAATAAAATATCAAAAATTACAGTAAATATATATTACATACTGTACATAAAATATCAAAAAGTACACCAAATATGTGTTATATATACTGTAAATAGACTATTAAAAACTACAGTAATTATATTCAATATACTGTACATAAAATATCAAAAATTACTCCAAATGTACATTATATGGTGTAAATAAAATATCCAAAATACAGTAAATATATATTACACACCCTATGTAAAATATCCAAATTTACACCAAATATATATTATATAATTTACAAAAAATATCGGAAGGTCACCAAATATATCCTATATACTGTATGTAAAATATCAAAAAGTACAGTAAATATATTACATATATTGTACATATAATATTAACTAAAAGTACACCAAATACATTTTATATACTGTAAATAAAATATCAAAAATTACAGTAAATATATATTACATACTGTACATAAAATATCAAAAAGTACACCAAATATGTGTTATATATACTGTAAACTATCAAAAACTACAGTAATTATATTTAATATACTGTACATAAAATTTCAAAAATCACACCAAATGTATATTATATACCGTAAATAAAATATCAAAAATTACAGTAAATATATATTACATACTGTACATAAAATATCAAAAAGTACACCAAATATGTGTTATATACACTGTAAACTATCAAAAACTACAGTAATTATATTTAATATACTGTAGATAAAATTTCAAAAATCACACCAAATGTATATTATATACCGTAAATAAAATATCAAAAAGGACAGTGAATATATATGACACACACTATGTAAAATCTCAAAAACTACACCAAGTATATATTTTATAATTTACAATAAATATCAAAGGACACCAAATATATCTCATATACTGTACATAAAATATCAAAAAGTACAGTAAATATATTTCATATATTGTACATATAATATTAACTAAAAGTACACCAAATACATTTTATATACTGTAAATAAAATATCAAAAATTACAGTAAATATATATTACATACTGTACATAAAATATCAAAAAGTACACCAAATATGTGTTATATATACTGTAAATAAACTATTAAAAACTACAGTAATTATATTCAATATACTGTACATAAAATATCAAAAATTACTCCAAATGTACATTATATGGTGTAAATAAAATATCCAAAATACAGTAAATGTATATTACACACCCTATGTAAAATATCCAAATTTACACCAAATATATATTTTATAATTTACAAAAAATATCGGAAGGTCAACAAATATATCTTATATACTGTATGTAAAATATCAAAAAGTACAGTAAATATATTACATATATTGTACATATAATATTAACTAAAAGTACACCAAATACATTTTATATACTGTAAATAAAATATCAAAAATTACAGTAAATATATATTACATACTGTACATAAAATATCAAAAAGTACACCAAATATGTGTTATATATACTGTAAACTATCAAAAACTACAGTAATTATATTTAATATACTGTACATAAAATTTCAAAAATCACACCAAGTGTATATTATATACCGTAAATAACATATCAAAAAGGACAGTGAATATATATGACACACACTATGTAAAATATCAAAAACTACACCAAGTATATATTTTATAATTTACAATAAATATCAAAGGACACCAAATATATCTCATATACTGTACATAAAATATCAAAAAGTACAGTAAATATATTTCATATATTGTACATATAATATTAATTAAAAGTACACCAAATACATTTTATATACTGTAAATAAATTATCAAAATTTACAGTAAATATATATTACATACTATACATAAAATATCAAAAAGTACACCAAATATGTGTTATATGTACTGTAAATAAACTATTAAAAACTACAGTAATTATATTCAATATACTGAACATAAAATATCAAAAATTACTCCAAATGTACATTATATGGTGTAAATAAAATATCCAAAATACAGTAAATATATATTACACACCCTATGTAAAATATCCAAATTTACACCAAATATATATTATATAATTTACAAAAAATATCGGAAGGTCAACAAATATATCTTATATACTGTATGTAAAATATCAAAAAGTACAGTAAATATATTACATATATTGTATATATAATATTAACAAAAAGTACACCAAATACATTTTATATACTGTAAATAAAATATCAAAAATTACAGTAAATATGTATTACATACTGTACATAAAATATCAAAAAGTACACCAAATATGTGTTATATATACTGTAAACTATCAAAAACTACAGTAATTATATTTAATATACTGTACATAAAATTTCAAAAATCACACCAAATGTATATTATATACCGTAAATAAAATATCAAAAAGGACAGTGAATATATATGACACACACTATGTAAAATATCAAAAACTGCACCAAGTATATATTTTATAATTTACAATAAATATCAAAGGACACCAAATATATCTCATATACTGTACATAAAAAATCAAAAAGTACAGTAAATATATTTCATATATTTTACATATAATGTTAACTAAAAGTACACCAAATACATTTTATATACTGTAAATAAAATATCAAAAAGTACAGTAAATATATATTACATAATGTACATAAAATATCAAAAATTACACCAAACATGTGTTATATATACTGTAAATAAACTATCAAAAACTACAGTAATTATATTTAATATACTGTACATAAAATGTCAAAAATTACTCCAAATGTACATTATATAGTGTAAATAATATATCCAAAATACACTAAATATATATTACACACCCTATGTAAAATATCAAATATTACACCAAATATACATTATATAATTTACAAAAAATATCGGAAGGACACCAAATATATCCTATATACTGTATGTAAAATATCAAAACTACAGTAAATATATTTCATATATTGTACATATAATATTAACTAAAAGTACACCAAATACATTTTATATACTGTAAATAAAATATCAAAAATTACAGTAAATATATATTACATACTATACATAAAATATCAAAAAGTACACCAAATATGTGTTATATATACTGTAAATAAACTATTAAAAACTACAGTAATTATATTCAATATACTGTACATAAAATATCAAAAATTACTCCAAATGTACATTTTATGGTGTAAATAAAATATCCAAAATACAGTAAATATATATTACACACCCTATGTAAAATATCCAAATTTACACCATATATATATTATATAATTTACAAAAAATATCGGAAGGTCACCAAATATATCTTATATACTGTATGTAAAATATCAAAAAGTACAGTAAATATATTACATATATTGTACATATAATATTAACTAAAAGTACACCAAATACATTTTATATACTGTAAATAAAATATCAAAAATTACAGTAAATATATATTACATACTGTACATAAAATATCAAAAAGTACACCAAATATGTGTTATATATACTGTAAACTATCAAAAACTACAGTAATTATATTTAATATACTGTACATAAAATTTCAAAAATCACACCAAATGTATATTATATACCGTAAATAAAATATCAAAAATTACAGTAAATATGTATTACATACTGTACATAAAATATCAAAAAGTACACCAAATATGTGTTGTATATACTGTAAACTATCAAAAACTATAGTAATTATATTTAATATACTGTACATAAAATTTCAAAAATCACACCAAAGGTATATTATATACCGTAAATAAAATATCAAAAAGGACAGTGAATATATATGACACACACTATGTAAAATATCAAAAACTGCACCAAGTATATATTTTATAATTTACAATAAATATCAAAGGACACCAAATATATCTCATATACTGTACATAAAATATCAAAAAGTACAGTAAATATATTTCATATATTGTACATATAATGTTAACTAAAAGTACACCAAATACATTTTATATACTGTAAATAAAATATCAAAAAGTACAGTAATTATATATTACATACTGTACATAAAATATCAAAAATTACACCAAACATGTGTTATATATACTGTAAATAAACTATCAAAAACTACAGTAATTATATTTAATATACTGTACATAAAATGTCAAAAATTACTCCAAATGTACATTATATAGTGTAAAAAATATATCTAAAATACAGTAAATATATATTACACACCCTATGTAAAATATCAAATATTACACCAAATATATATTATATAATTTACAAAAAATATCGGAAGGACACCAAATATATCCTATATACTGTATGTAAAATATCAAAAACTACAGTAAATATATTTCATATATTGTATATATAATATTAACTAAAAGTACACCAAATACATTTTATATACTGTAAATAAAATATCAAAAATTACAGTAAATATATATTACATACTGTACATAAAATATCAAAAAGTACACCAAATATGTGTTATATATACTGTAAATAAACTATTAAAAACTACAGTAATTATATTCAATATACTGTACATAAAATATCAAAAATTACTCCAAATGTACATTATATGGTGTAAATAAAATATCCAAAATACAGTAAATATATATTACACACCCTATGTAAAATATCCAAATTTACACCAAATATATATTATATAATTTACAAAAAATATCGGAAGGTCACCAAATATATCTTATATACTGTATGTAAAATATCAAAAAGTACAGTAAATATATTACATATATTGTACATATAATATTAACTAAAAGTACACCAAATACATTTTATATACTGTAAATAAAATATCAAAAATTACAGTAAATATATATTACATACTGTACATAAAATATCAAAAAGTACACCAAATATGTGTTATATATACTGTAAACTATCAAAAACTACAGTAATTATATTTAATATACTGTACATAAAATTTCAAAAATCACACCAAATGTATATTATATACCGTAAAAAGAATATCAAAAAGGACAGTGAATATATATGACACACACTATGTAAAATATCAAAAACTACACCAAGTATATATTTTATAATTTACAATAAATATCAAAGGACACCAAATATATCTCATATACTGTACATAAAATATCAAAAAGTACAGTAAATATATTTCATATATTGTACATATAATATTAACTAAAAGTACACCAAATACATTTTATATACTGTAAATAAAATATCAAAAATTACAGTAAATATATATTACATACTGTACATAAAATATCAAAAAGTACACCAAATATGTGGTATATATACTGTAAATAAACTATTAAAAACTACAGTAATTATATTCAATATACTGTACATAAAATATCAAAAATTACTCCAAATGTACATTATATGGTGTAAATAAAATATCCAAAATACAGTAAATATATATTACACACCCTATGTAAAATATCCAAATTTACACCAAATATATATTATATAATTTACAAAAAATATCGGAAGGTCACCAAATATATCTTATATACTGTATGTAAAATAACAAAAAGTACAGTAAATATATTACATATATTGTACATATAATATTAACTAAAACTACACCAAATACATTTTATATACTGTAAATAAAATATCAAAAATTACAGTAAATATATATTACATACTATACATAAAATATCAAAAAGTACACCAAATATGTGTTATATATACTGTAAACTATCAAAAACTACAGTAATTATATTTAATATACTGTACATAAAATTTCAAAAATCACACCAAATGTATATTATGTACCGTAAATAAAATATCAAAAATTACAGTAAATATATATTACATACTATACATAAAATATCAAAAAGTACACCAAATATGTGTTATATATACTCTAAATAAACTTTTAAAAACTACAGTAATTATATTCAATATACTGTACATAAAATATCAAAAATTACTCCAAATGTACATTTTATGGTGTAAATAAAATATCCAAAATACAGTAAATATATATTACACACCCTATGTAAAATATCCAAATTTACACCAAATATATATTATATAATTTACAAAAAATATCGGAAGGTCACCAAATATATCTTATATACTGTATGTAAAATATCAAAAAGTACAGTAAATATATTACATATATTGTACATATAATATTAACTAAAAGTACACCAAATACATTGTATATACTGTAAATAAAATATCAAAAATTACAGTAAATATATATTACATACTGTACATAAAATATCAAAAAGTACACCAAATATGTGTTATATATACTGTAAACTATCAAAAACTACAGTAATTATATTTAATATACTGTACATAAAATTTCAAAAATCACACCAAATGTATATTATATACCGTAAATAAAATATCAAAAAGGACAGTGAATATATATGACACACACTATGTAAAATATCAAAAACTACACCAAGTATATATTTCATAATTTACAATAAATATCAAACGACACCAAATATATCTCATATACTGTACATAAAATATCAAAAAGTACAGTAAATATATTTCATATATTGTACATATAATATTAACTAAAAGTACACCAAATACATTTTATATACTGTAAATAAAATATCAAAAATTACAGTAAATATATATTACATACTGTACATAAAATATCAAAAAGTACACCAAATATGTGTTATATATACTGTAAACTATCAAAAACTACAGTAATTATATTTAATATACTGTACATAAAATTTCAAAAATCACACCAAATGTATATTATATACCGTAAAAAGAATATCAAAAAGGACAGTGAATATATATGACACACACTATGTAAAATATCAAAAACTACACCAAGTATATATTTTATAATTTACAATAAATATCAAAGGACACCAAATATATCTCATATACTGTACATAAAATATCAAAAAGTACAGTAAATATATTTCATATATTGTATATATAATATTAACTAAAAGTACACCAAATACATTTTATATACTGTAAATAAAATATCAAAAATTACAGTAAATATATATTACATACTGTACATAAAATATCAAAAAGTACACCAAATATGTGGTATATGTACTGTAAATAAACTATTAAAAACTACAGTAATTATATTCAATATACTGTACATAAAATATCAAAAATTACTCCAAATGTACATTATATGGTGTAAATAAAATATCCAAAATACAGTAAATATATATTACACACCCTATGTAAAATATCCAAATTTACACCAAATATATATTATATAATTTACAAAAAATATCGGAAGGTCACCAAATATATCTTATATACTGTATGTAAAATAACAAAAAGTACAGTAAATATATTACATATATTGTACATATAATATTAACTAAAACTACACCAAATACATTTTATATACTGTAAATAAAATATCAAAAATTACAGTAAATATATATTACATACTATACATAAAATATCAAAAAGTACACCAAATATGTGTTATATATACTGTAAACTATCAAAAACTACAGTAATTATATTTAATATACTGTACATAAAATTTCAAAAATCACACCAAATGTATATTATATACCGTAAATAAAATATCAAAAAGGACAGTGAATAATTATGACACACACTATGTAAAATATCAAAAACTACACCAAGTATATATTTTATAATTTACAATAAATATCAAAGGACACCAAATATATCTCATATACTGTACATAAAATATCAAAAAGTACAGTAAATATATTTCATATATTGTACATATAATATTAACTAAAAGTACACCAAATACATTTTATATACTGTAAATAAAATATCAAAAATTACAGTAAATATATATTACATACTATACATAAAATATCAAAAAGTACACCAAATATGTGTTATATATCCTGTAAATAAACTATTAAAAACTACAGTAATTATATTCAATATACTGTACATAAAATATCAAAAATTACTCCAAATGTACATTATATGGTGTAAATAAAATATCCAAAATACAGTAAATATATATTACACACCCTATGTAAAATATCCAAATTTACACCAAATATATATTATATAATTTACAAAAAATATCGGAAGGTCACCAAATATATCTTATATACTGTATGTAAAATATCAAAAAGTACAGTAAATATATTACATGTATTGTACATATAATATTAACTAAAAGTACACCAAATACATTTTATATACTGTAAATAAAATATCAAAAATTACAGTAAATATATATTACATACTGTACATAAAATATCAAAAAGTACACCAAATATGTGTTATATATACTGTAAACTATCAAAAACTACAGTAATTATATTTAATATACTGTACATAAAATTTCAAAAATCACACCAATTGTATATTATATACCGTAAATAAAATATCAAAAAGGACAGTGAATATATATGACACACACTATGTAAAATATCAAAAACTACACCAAGTATATATTTTATAATTTACAATAAATATCAAAGGACACCAAATATATCTCATATACTGTACATAATATATCAAAAAGTACAGTAAATATATTTCATATATTGTACATATAATATTAACTAAAAGTACACCAAATACATTTTATATACTGTAAATAAAATATCAAAAATTACAGTAAATATATATTACATACTATACATAAAAGATCAAAAAGTACACGAAATATGTGTTATATATACTGTAAATAAACTATTAAAATCCACAGTAATTATATTCAATATACTGTACATAAAATATCAAAAATTACTCCAAATGTACATTATATGGTGTAAATAAAATATCCAAAATACAGTAAATATATATTACACACCCTATGTAAAATATCCAAATTTACACCAAATATATATTATATAATTTACAAAAAATATCAGAAGGTCACCAAATATATCTTATATACTGTATGTAAAATATCAAAAAGTACAGTAAATATATTACATATATTGTACATATAATATTAACTAAAAGTACACCAAATACATTTTATATACTGTAAATAAAATATAAAAAATTACAGTAAATATATATTACATACTGTACATAAAATATCAAAAAGTACACCAAATATGTGTTATATATACTGTAAACTATCAAAAACTACAGTAATTATATTTAATATACTGTACATAAAATTTCAAATATCACACCAAATGTATATTATATACCGTAAATAAAATATCAAAAAGGACAGTGAATATATATGACACACACTATGTAAAATATCAAAAACTACACCAAGTATATATTTTATAATTTACAATAAATATCAAAGGACACCAAATATATCTCATATACTGTACATAAAATATCAAAAAGTACAGTAAATATATTTCATATATTGTACATATAATATTAACTAAAAGTACACCAAATACATTTTATATACTGTAAATAAAATATCAAAAATTACAGTAAATATATATTACATACTATACATAAAATATCAAAAAGTACACCAAATATGTGTTATATATACTGTAAATAAACTTTTAAAAACTACAGTAATTATATTCAATATACTGTACATAAAATATCAAAAATTACTCCAAATGTACATTATATGGTGTAAATAAAATATCCAAAATACAGTAAATATATATTACACACCCTATGTAAAATATCCAAATTTACACCAAATATATATTGTATAATTTACAAAAAATATCGGAAGGTCACCAAATATATCTTATATACTGTATGTAAAATATCAAAAAGTACAGTAAATATATTACATATATTGTACATATAACATTAACTAAAAGTACACCAAATACATTTTATATACTGTAAATAAGATATCAAAAATTACAGTAAATATATATTACATACTGTACATAAAATATCAAAAAGTACACCAAATATGTGTTATATACACTGTAAACTATCAAAAACTACAGTAATTATATTTAATATACTGTACATAAAATTTCAAATATCACACCAAATGTATATTATATACCGTAAATAAAATATCAAAAAGGACAGTGAATATATATGACACACACTATGTAAAATATCAAAAACTACACCAAGTATATATTTTATAATTTACAATAAATATCAAAGGACACCAAATATATCTCATATACTGTACATAAAATATCAAAAAGTACAGTAAATATATTTCATATATTGTACATATAATATTAACTAAAAGTACACCAAATACATTTTATATACTGTAAATAAAATATCAAAAATTACAGTAAATATATATTACATACTATACATAAAATATCAAAAAGTACACCAAATATGTGTTATATATACTCTAAATAAACTTTTAAAAACTACAGTAATTATATTCAATATACTGTACATAAAATATCAAAAATTACTCCAAATGTACATTTTATGGTGTAAATAAAATATCCAAAATACAGTAAATATATATTACACACCCTATGTAAAATATCCAAATTTACACCAAATATATATTATATAATTTACAAAAAATATCGGAAGGTCACCAAATATATCTTATATACTGTATGTAAAATATCAAAAAGTACAGTAAATATATTACATATATTGTACATATAATATTAACTAAAAGTACACCAAATACATTGTATATACTGTAAATAAAATATCAAAAATTACAGTAAATATATATTACATACTGTACATAAAATATCAAAAAGTACACCAAATATGTGTTATATATACTGTAAACTATCAAAAACTACAGTAATTATATTTAATATACTGTACATAAAATTTCAAAAATCACACCAAATGTATATTATATACCGTAAATAAAATATCAAAAATTGCAGTAAATATGTATTACATACTGTACATAAAATATCAAAAAGTACACCAAATATGTGTTGTATATACTGTAAACTATCAAAAACTATAGTAATTATATTTAATATACTGTACATAAAATTTCAAAAATCACACCAAAGGTATATTATATACCGTAAATAAAATATCAAAAGGACAGTGAATATATATGACACACACTATGTAAAATATCAAAAACTGCACCAAGTATATATTTTATAATTTACAATAAATATCAAAGGACACCAAATATATCTCATATACTGTACATAAAATATCAAAAAGTACAGTAAATATATTTCATATATTGTACATATAATGTTAACTAAAAGTACACCAAATACATTTTATATACTGTAAATAAAATATCAAAAAGTACAGTAATTATATATTACATACTGTACATAAAATATCAAAAATTACACCAAACATGTGTTATATATACTGTAAATAAACTATCAAAAACTACAGTAATTATATTTAATATACTGTACATAAAATGTCAAAAATTACTCCAAATGTACATTATATAGTGTAAATAATATATCCAAAATACAGTAAATATATATTACACACCCTATGTAAAATATCAAATATTACACCAAATATATATTATATAATTTACAAAAAATATCGGAAGGACACCAAATATATCCTATATACTGTATGTAAAATATCAAAAACTACAGTAAATATATTTCATATATTGTATATATAATATTAACTAAAAGTACACCAAATACATTTTATATACTGTAAATAAAATATCAAAAATTACAGTAAATATATATTACATACTGTACATAAAATATCAAAAAGTACACCAAATATGTGTTATATATACTGTAAATAAACTATTAAAAACTACAGTAATTATATTCAATATACTGTACATAAAATATCAAAAATTACTCCAAATGTACATTATATGGTGTAAATAAAATATCCAAAATACAGTAAATATATATTACACACCCTATGTAAAATATCCAAATTTACACCAAATATATATTATATAATTTACAAAAAATATCGGAAGGTCACCAAATATATCTTATATACTGTATGTAAAATATCAAAAAGTACAGTAAATATATTACATATATTGTACATATAATATTAACTAAAAGTACACCAAATACATTTTATATACTGTAAATAAAATATCAAAAATTACAGTAAATATATATTACATACTGTACATAAAATATCAAAAAGTACACCAAATATGTTTTATATATACTGTAAACTATCAAAAACTACAGTAATTATATTTAATATACTGTACATAAAATTTCAACAATCACACCAAATGTATATTATATACCGTAAATAAAATATCAAAAAGGACAGTGAATATATATGACACACACTATGTAAAATATCAAAAACTACACCAAGTATATATTTTATAATTTACAATAAATATCAAAGGACACCAAATATATCTCATATACTGTACATAAAATATCAAAAAGTACAGTAAATATATTTCATATATTGTACATATAATATTAACTAAAAGTACACCAAATACATTTTATATACTGTAAATAAAATATCAAAAATTACAGTAAATATATATTACATACTGTACATAAAATATCAAAAAGTACACCAAATATGTGTTATATATACTGTAAATAAACTATTAAAAACTACAGTAATTATATTCAATATACTGTACATAAAATATCAAAAATTACTCCAAATGTACATTATATGGTGTAAATAAAATATCCAAAATACAGTAAATATATATTACACACCCTATGTAAAATATCCAAATTTACACCAAATATATATTCTATAATTTACAAAAAATATTGGAAGGTCAACAAATATATCTTATATACTGTATGTAAAATATCAAAAAGTACAGTAAATATATTACATATATTGTACATATAATATTAACTAAAAGTACACCAAATATATTTTATATACTGTAAATAAAATATCAAAAATTACAGTAAATATATTTCATATATTGTACATATAATATTAACTAAAAGTACACCAAATACATTTTATATACTGTAAATAAAATATCAAAGATTACAGTAAATATATATTACATGCTATACATAAAATATCAAAAAGTACACCAAATATGTGTTATATATACTGTAAATAATCTATTAAAAACTACAGTAATTATATTCAATATACTGTACATAAAATATCAAAAATTACTCCAAATGTACATTATATGGTGTAAATAAAATATCCAAAATACAGTAAATATATATTACACACCCTATGTAAAATATCCAAATTTACACCAAATATATATTATATAATTTACAAAACATATCGGAAGGTCACCAAATATATCTTATATACTGTATGTAAAATATCAAAAAGTACAGTAAATATACTACATTTATTGTACATATAATATTAACTTAAAGTACACCAAATACATTTTATATACTGTAAATAAAATATCAAAAATTACAGTAAATATATATTACATATTGTACATAAAATATCAAAAATTACACCAAACATGTGTTATATATACTGTAAATAAACTATCAAAAACTACAGTAATTATATTTAATATACTGTACATAAAATGTCAAAAATTACTCCAAATGTACATTATATAGTGTAAATAATATATCCAAAATACAGTAAATATATATTACACACCCTATGTAAAATATCAAATATTACACCAAATATACATTATATAATTTACAAAAAATATCGGAAGGACACCAAATATATCCTATATACTGTACGTAAAATATCAAAAACTACAGTAAATATATTTCATATATTGTACATATAATATTAACTAAAAGTACACCAAATACATTTTATATACTGTAAATAAAATATCAAAAATTACAGTAAATATATATTACATACTATACATAAAATATCAAAAAGTACACCAAATATGTGTTATATATACTGTAAATAAACTATTAAAAACTACAGTAATTATATTCAATATACTGTACATAAAATATCAAAAATTACTCCAAATGTACATTATATGGTGTAAATAAAATATCCAAAATACAGTAAATATATATGACACACCCTATGTAAAATATCCAAATTTACACCAAATATATATTATATAATTTACAAAAAATATCGGAAGGTCACCAAATATATCTTATATACTGTATGTAAAATATCAAAAAGTACAGTAAATATATTACATATATTGTACATATAATATTAACTAAAAGTACACCAAATATATTTTATATACTGTAAATAAAATATCAAAAATTACAGTAAATATATTTCATATATTGTACATATAATATTAACTAAAAGTACACCAAATACATTTTATATACTGTAAATAAAATATCAAAAATTACAGTAAATATATATTACATGCTATACATAAAATATCAAAAAGTACACCAAATATGTGTTATATATACTGTAAATAATCTATTAAAAACTACAGTAATTATATTCAATATACTGTACATAAAATATCAAAAATTACTCCAAATGTACATTATATGGTGTAAATAAAATATCCAAAATACAGTAAATATATATTACACACCCAATGTAAAATATCCAAATTTACACCAAATATATATTATATAATTTACAAAACGTATCGGAAGGTCACCAAATATATCTTATATACTGTACGTAAAATATCAAAAACTACAGTAAATATATTTCATATATTGTACATATAATATTAACTAAAAGTACACCAAATACATTTTATATACTGTAAATAAAATATCAAAAATTACAGTAAATATATATTACATACTATACATAAAATATCAAAAAGTACACCAAATATGTGTTATATATACTGTAAATAAACTATTAAAAACTACAGTAATTATATTCAATATACTGTACATAAAATATCAAAAATTACTCCAAATGTACATTATATGGTGTAAATAAAATATCCAAAATACAGTAAATATATATTACACACCCTATGTAAAATATCCAAATTTACACCAAATATATATTATATAATTTACAAAAAATATCGGAAGGTCACCAAATATATCTTATATACTGTATGTAAAATATCAAAAAGTACAGTAAATATATTACATATATTGTACATATAATATTAACTAAAAGTACACCAAATACATTTTATATACGGTAAATAAAATATCAAAAATTACAGTAAATATATATTACATACTGTACATAAAATATCAAAAAGTACACCAAATATGTGTTGTATATACTGTAAACTATCAAAAACTACAGTAATTATATTTAATATACTGTACATAAAATTTCAAAAATCACACCAAATGTATATTATATACCGTAAATAAAATATCAAAAAGGACAGTGAATATATATGACACACACTATGTAAAATCTCAAAAACTACACCAAGTATACATTTTATAATTTACAATAAATATCAAAGGATACCAAATATATCTCATATACTGTACATAAAATATCAAAAAGTACAGTAAATATATTTCATATATTGTACAAATAATATTAACTAAAAGTACACCAAATACATTTTATATACTGTAAATAAAATATCAAAAATTACAGTAAATATATATTACATACTGTACATAAAATATCAAAAAGTACACCAAATATGTGTTATATATACTGTAAACTATCAAAAACTACAGTAATTATATTTAATATACTGTACATAAAATTTCAAAAATCACACCAAATGTATATTATATACCGTAAATAAAATATCAAAAAGGACAGTGAATATATATGACACACACTATGTAAAATCTCAAAAACTACACCAAGTATATATTTTATAATTTACAATAAATATCAAAGGACACCAAATATATCTCATATACTGTACATAAAATATCAAAAAGTACAGTAAATATATTTCATATATTGTACATATAATATTAACTAAAAGTACACCAAATACATTTTATATACTGTAAATAAAATATCAAAAATTACAGTAAATATATATTACATACTATACATAAAATATCAAAAAGTACACCAAATATGTGTTATATATACTGTAAATAAACTATTAAAAACTACAGTAATTATATTCAATATACTGTACATAAAATATCAAAAATTACTCCAAATGTACATTTTATGGTGTAAATAAAATATCCAAAATACAGTAAATATTTATTACACACCCTATGTAAAATATCCAAATTTACACCAAATATATATTATATAATTTACAAAAAATATCAGAAGGTCACCAAATATATCTTATATACTGTATGTAAAATATCAAAAAGTACAGTAAATATATTACATATATTGTACATATAATATTAACTAAAAGTACACCAAATACATTGTATATACTGTAAATAAAATATCAAAAATTACAGTAAATATATATTACATACTGTACATAAAATATCAAAAAGTACACCAAATATGTGTTATATATACTGTAAACTATCAAAAACTACAGTAATTATATTTAATATACTGTACATAAAATTTCAAAAATCACACCAAATGTATATTATATACCGTAAATAAAATATCAAAAAGGACAGTGAATAATTATGACACACACTATGTAAAATATCAAAAACTACACCAAGTATATATTTTATAATTTACAATAAATATCAAAGGACACCAAATATATCTCATATACTGTACATAAAATATCAAAAAGTACAGTAAATATATTTCATATATTGTACATATAATATTAACTAAAAGTACACCAAATACATTTTATATACTGTAAATAAAATATCAAAAATTACAGTAAATATATATTACATACTATACATAAAATATCAAAAAGTACACCAAATATGTGTTATATATCCTGTAAATAAACTATTAAAAACTACAGTAATTATATTCCATATACTGTACATAAAATATCAAAAATTACTCCAAATGTACATTATATGGTGTAAATAAAATATCCAAAATACAGTAAATATATATTACACACCCTATGTAAATTATCCAAATTTACACCAAATATATATTATATAATTTACAAAAAATATCGGAAGGTCACCAAATATATCTTATATACTGTATGTAAAATATCAAAAAGTACAGTAAATATATTACATGTATTGTACATATAATATTAACTAAAAGTACACCAAATACATTTTATATACTGTAAATAAAATATCAAAAATTACAGTAAATATATATTACATACTGTACATAAAATATCAAAAAGTACACCAAATATGTGTTATATATACTGTAAACTATCAAAAACTACAGTAATTATATTTAATATACTTTACATAAAATTTCAAAAATCACACCAATTGTATATTATATACCGTAAATAAAATATCAAAAAGGACAGTGAATATATATGACACACACTATGTAAAATATCAAAAACTACACCAAGTATATATTTTATAATTTACAATAAATATCAAAGGACACCAAATATATCTCATATACTGTACATAATATATCAAAAAGTACAGTAAATATATTTCATATATTGTACATATAATATTAACTAAAAGTACACCAAATACATTTTATATACTGTAAATAAAATATCAAAAATTACAGTAAATATATATTACATACTATACATAAAAGATCAAAAAGTACACGAAATATGTGTTATATATACTGTAAATAAACTATTAAAATCCACAGTAATTATATTCAATATACTGTACATAAAATATCAAAAATTACTCCAAATGTACATTATATGGTGTAAATAAAATATCCAAAATACAGTAAATATATATTACACACCCTATGTAAAATATCCAAATTTACACCAAATATATATTATATAATTTACAAAAAATATCAGAAGGTCACCAAATATATCTTATATACTGTATGTAAAATATCAAAAAGTACAGTAAATATATTACATATATTGTACATATAACATTAACTAAAAGTACACCAAATACATTTTATATACTGTAAATAAAATATCAAAAATTACAGTAAATATATATTACATACTGTACATAAAATATCAAAAAGTACACCAAATATGTGTTATATATACTGTAAACTATCAAAAACTACAGTAATTATATTTAATATACTGTACATAAAATTTCAAATATCACACCAAATGTATATTATATTCCGTAAATAAAATATCAAAAAGGACAGTGAATATATATGACACACACTATGTAAAATATCAAAAACTACACCAAGTATATATTTTATAATTTACAATAAATATCAAAGGACACCAAATATATCTCATATACTGTACATAATATATCAAAAAGTACAGTAAATATATTTCATATATTGTACATATAATATTAACTAAAAGTACACCAAATACATTTTATATACTGTAAATAAAATATCAAAAATTACAGTAAATACATATTACATACTATACATAAAAGATCAAAAAGTACACGAAATATGTGTTATATATACTGTAAATAAACTATTAAAATCCACAGTAATTATATTCAATATACTGTACATAAAATATCAAAAATTACTCCAAATGTACATTATATGGTGTAAATAAAATATGCAAAATACAGTAAATATATATTACACACCCTATGTAAAATATCCAAATTTACACCAAATATATATTATATAATTTACAAAAAATATCAGAAGGTCACCAAATATATCTTATATACTGTATGTAAAATATCAAAAAGTACAGTAAATATATTACATATATTGTACATATAATATTAACTAAAAGTACACCAAATACATTTTATATACTGTAAATAAAATATCAAAAATTACAGTAAATATATATTACATACTGTACATAAAATATCAAAAAGTACACCAAATATGTGTTATATATACCATAAACTATCAAAAACTACAGTAATTATATTTAATATACTGTACATAATATTTCAAAAATCACACCAAATGTATATTATATACCGTAAATAAAATACCAAAAAGGACAGTGAATATATATGACACACACTATGTAAAATATCAAAAACTACACCAAGTATATATTTTATAATTTACAATAAATATCAAAGGACACCAAATATATCTCATATACTGTACATAAAATATCAAAAAGTACAGTAAATATATTTCATATATTGTACATATAATATTAACTAAAAGTACACCAAATACATTTTATATACTGTAAATAAAATATCAAAAAGTACAGTAAATATATATTACATACTATACATAAAATATCAAAAAGTACACCAAATATGTGTTATATATACTGTAAATAAACTATTAAAATCTACAGTAATTATATTCAATATACTGTACATAAAATATCAAAAATTACTCCAAATGTACATTATATGGTGTAAATAAAATATCCAAAATACAGTAAATATATATTACACACCCTATGTAAAATATCCAAATTTACACCAAATATATATTATATAATTTACAAAACATATCGGAAGGTCACCAAATATATCTTATATACTGTATGTAAAATATCAAAAAGTACAGTAAATATATTACATATATTGTACATATAATATTAACTAAAAGTACACCAAATACATTTTATATACTGTAAATAAATATCAAAAATTACAGTAAATATATATTACATACTGTACATAAAATATCAAAAAGTACACCATATATGTGTTATATATACTGTAAACTATCAAAAACTACAGTAATTATATTTAATATACTGTACATAAAATTTCAAAAATCACACCAAATGTATATTATATACCGTAAATAAAATATCAAAAAGGACAGTGAATATATATGACACACACTATGTAAAATATCAAAAACTACACCAAGTATATATTTTATAATTTACAATAAATATCAAAGGACACCAATTATATCTCATATACTGTACATAAAATACCAAAAAGTACAGTAAATATATTTCATATATTGTACATATAATATTAACTAAAAGTACACCAAATACATTTTATATACTGTAAATAAAATATCAAAAAGTACAGTAAATATATATTACATACTGTACATAAAATATCAAAAAGTACACCAAATATGTGTTATATATAGTGTAAATAAACTATGAAAAACTACAGTAATTATATTCAATATACTGGACATAAAATATCAAAAATTACTCCAAATGTACATTATATGGTGTAAATAAAATATCCAAAATACAGTAAATATATATTACACACCCTATGTAAAATATCCAAATTTACACCAAATATATATTATATAATTTACAAAAAATATCGGAAGGTCACCAAATATATCTTATATACTGTATGTAAAATATCAAAAAGTACAGTAAATATATTACATATATTGTACATATAATATTAACTAAAAGTACACCAAATACATTTTATATACTGTAAATAAAATATCAAAAATTACAGTAAATATATATTACATACTGTACATAAAATATCAAAAAGTACACCAAATATGTGTTATATATACTGTAAACTATCAAAAACTACAGTAATTATATTTAATATACTGTACATAAAATTTCAAAAATCACACCAAATGTATATTATATACCGTAAATAAAATATCAAAAAGGACAGTGAATATATATGACACACACGATGTAAAATATCAAAAACTACACCAAGTATATATTTTATAATTTACAATAAATATCAAAGGACACAAAATATATCTCATATACTGTACATAAAATATCAAAAAGTACAGTAAATATATTTCATATATTGTACATATAATATTAACTAAAAGTACACCAAATACATTTTATATACTGTAAATAAAATATCAAAAATTACAGTAAATATATATTACATACTATACATAAAATATCAAAAAGTACACCAAATATGTGTTATATATACTGTAAATAAACTATTAAAAACTACAGTAATTATATTCAATATACTGTACATAAAATATCAAAAATTACTCCAAATGTACATTATATGGTGTAAATAAAATATCCAAAATACAGTAAATATATATTACACACCCTATGTAAAATATCCAAATTTACACCAAATATATATTGTATAATTTACAAAAAATATCGGAAGGTCACCAAATATATCTTATATACTGTATGTAAAATATCAAAAAGTACAGTAAATATATTACATATATTGTACATATAACATTAACTAAAAGTACACCAAATACATTTTATATACTGTAAATAAAATATCAAAAATTACAGTAAATATATATTACATACTGTACATAAAATATCAAAAAGTACACCAAATATGTGTTATATACACTGTAAACTATCAAAAACTACAGTAATTATATTTAATATACTGTACATAAAATTTCAAATATCACACCAAATGTATATTATATACCGTAAATAAAATATCAAAAAGGACAGTGAATATATATGACACACACTATGTAAAATATCAAAAACTACACCAAGTATATATTTTATAATTTACAATAAATATCAAAGGACACCAAATATATCTCATATACTGTACATAAAATATCAAAAAGTACAGTAAATATATTTCATATATTGTACATATAATATTAACTAAAAGTACACCAAATACATTTTATATACTGTAAATAAAATATCAAAAATTACAGTAAATATATATTACATACTATACATAAAATATCAAAAAGTACACCAAATATGTGTTATATATACACTAAATAAACTTTTAAAAACTACAGTAATTATATTCAATATACTGTACATAAAATATCAAAAATTACTCCAAATGTACATTTTATGGTGTAAATAAAATATCCAAAATACAGTAAATATATATTACACACCCTATGTAAAATATCCAAATTTACACCAAATATATATTATATAATTTACAAAAAATATCGGAAGGTCACCAAATATATCTTATATACTGTATGTAAAATATCAAAAAGTACAGTAAATATATTACATATATTGTACATATAATATTAACTAAAAGTACACCAAATACATTGTATATACTGTAAACAAAATATCAAAAATTACAGTAAATATATATTACATACTGTACATAAAATATCAAAAAGTACACCAAATATGTGTTATATATACTGTAAACTATCAAAAACTACAGTAATTATATTTAATATACTGTACATAATATTTCAAAAATCACACCAAATGTATATTATATACCGTAAATAAAATATCAAAAAGGACAGTGAATATATATGACACACACTATGTAAAATATCAAAAACTACACCAAGTATATATTTTATAATTTACAATAAATATCAAACGACACCAAATATATCTCATATACTGTACATAAAATATCAAAAAGTACAGTAAATATATTTCATATATTGTACATATAATATTAACTAAAAGTACACCAAATACATTTTATATACTGTAAATAAAATATCAAAAATTACAGTAAATATATATTACATACTGTACATAAAATATCAAAAAGTACACCAAATATGTGTTATATATACTGTAAACTATCAAAAACTGCAGTAATTATATTTAATATACTGTACATAAAATTTCAAAAATCACACCAAATGTATATTATATACCGTAAAAAGAATATCAAAAAGGACAGTGAATATATATCACACACACTATGTAAAATATCAAAAACTACACCAAGTATATATTTTATAATTTACAATAAATACCAAAGGACACCAAATATATCTCATATACTGTACATAAAATATCAAAAAGTACAGTAAATATATTTCATATATTGTACATATAATATTAACTAAAAGTACACCAAATACATTTTATATACTGTAAATAAAATATCAAAAATTACAGTAAATATATATTACATAATGTACATAAAATATCAAAAAGTACACCAAATATGTGGTATATATACTGTAAATAAACTGTTAAAAACTACAGTAATTATATTCAATATACTGTACATAAAATATCAAAAATTACTCCAAATGTACATTATATGGTGTAAATAAAATATCCAAAATACAGTAAATATATATTACACACCCTATGTAAAATATCCAAATTTACACCAAATATATATTATATAATTTACAAAAAATATCGGAAGGTCACCAAATATATCTTATATACTGTATGTAAAATAACAAAAAGTACAGTAAATATATTACATATATTGTACATATAATATTAACTAAAACTACACCAAATACATTTTATATACTGTAAATAAAATATCAAAAATTACAGTAAATATATATTACATACTGTACATAAAATATCAAAAAGTACACCAAATATGTGTTATATATACTGTAAACTATCAAAAACTACAGTAATTATATTTAATATACTGTACATAAAATTTCAAAAATCACACCAAATGTATATTATGTACCGTAAATAAAATATCAAAAATTACAGTAAATATATATTACATACTGTACATAAAATATCAAAAAGTACACCAAATATGTGTTATATATACTGTAAACTATCAAAAACTACAGCAATTATATTTAATATACTGTACATAAAATTTCAAAAATCACACCAAATGTATATTATATACCGTAAATAAAATATCAAAAAGGACAATGAATATATATGACACACACTATGTAAAATATCAAAAACTACACCAAGTATACATTTTATAATTTACAATAAATATCAAAGGACACCAAATATATCTCATATACTGTACATAAAATATCAAAAAGTACAGTAAATATATTTCATATATTGTACATATAATATTAACTAAAAGTACACCAAATACATTTTATGTACTTTAAATAAAATATCAAAAATTACAGTAAATATATATTACATACTGTACATAAAATATCAAAAAGTACACCAAATATGTGTTATATATACTGTAAACTATCAAAAACTACAGTAATTATATTTAATATACTGTACATAAAATTTCAAAAATCACACAAAATGTATATTATATACCGTAAATAAAATATCAAAAAGGACAGTGAATATATATGACACACACTATGTAAAATATCAAAAACTACACCAAGTATATATTTTATAATTTACAATAAATATCAAAGGACACCAAATATATCTCATATACTGTACATAAAATATCAAAAAGTACAGTAAATATATTTCATATATTGTACATATAATATTAACTAAAAGTACACCAAATACATTTTATATACTGTAAATAAAATATCAAAAATTACAGTAAATATATATTACATACTGTACATAAAATATCAAAAAGTACACCAAATATGTGTTATATATACTGTAAATAAACTATTAAAAACTACAGTAATTATATTCAATATACTGTACATAAAATATCAAAAATTACTCCAAATGTACATTATATGGTGTAAATAAAATATCCAAAATACAGTAAATATATATTACACACCCTATGTAAAATATCCAAATTTACACCAAATATATATTATATAATTTACAAAAAATATCGGAAGGTCACCAAATATATCTTACATACTGTATGTAAAATATCAAATGTACAGTAAATATATTACATATATTGTACATATAATATTAACTAAAAGTACACCAAATACATTTTATATACTGTAAATAAAATATCCAAAATTACAGTAAATATATATTACATACTGTACATAAAATATCAAAAAGTACACCAAATATCTGTTATATATCCTGTAAACTATCAAAAACTACAGTAATTATATTTAATATACAGAACATAAAATTTCAAAAATCACACCAAATGTATATTATATACCGTAAATAAAATATCAAAAAGGACAGTGAATATATATGACACACACTATGTAAAATATCAAAAACTACACCAAGTATATATTTTATAATTTACAATATATATCAAAGGACACCAAATATATCTCATATACTGTACATAAAATATCAAAAAGTACAGTAAATATATTTCATATATTGTACATATAATATTAACTCAAAGTGCACCAAATACATTTTATATACTGTAAATAAAATATCAAAAATTACAGTAAATATATATTACATACTATACATAAAATATCAAAAAGTACACCAAATATGTGTTATATATACTGTAAATAAACTATTAAAAACTACAGTAATTATATTCAATATACTGTACATAAAATATCAAAAATTACTCCAAATGTACATTATATGGTGTAAATAAAATATCCAAAATACAGTAAATATATATTACACACCCTATGTAAAATATCCAAATTTACACCAAATATATATTGTATAATTTACAAAAAATATCGGAAGGTCACCAAATATATCTTATATACTGTATGTAAAATATCAAAAAGTACAGTAAATATATTACATATATTGTACATATAACATTAACTAAAAGTACACCAAATACATTTTATATACTGTAAATAAAATATCAAAAATTACAGTAAATATATATTACATACTGTACATAAAATATCAAAAAGTACACCAAATATGTGTTATATACACTGTAAACTATCAAAAACTACAGTAATTATATTTAATGTACTGTACATAAAATTTCAAATATCACACCAAATGTATATTATATACCGTAAATAAAATATCAAAAAGGACAGTGAATATATATGACACACACTATGTAAAATATCAAAAACTACACCAAGTATATATTTTATAATTTACAATAAATATCAAAGGACACCAAATATATCTCATATACTGTACATAAAATATCAAAAAGTACAGTAAATATATTTCATATATTGTACATATAATATTAACTAAAAGTACACCAAATACATTTTATATACTGTAAATAAAATATCAAAAATTACAGTAAATATATATTACATACTATACATAAAATATCAAAAAGTACACCAAATATGTGTTATATATACTCTAAATAAACTTTTAAAAACTACAGTAATTATATTCAATATACTGTACATAAAATATCAAAAATTACTCCAAATGTACATTTTATGGTGTAAATAAAATATCCAAAATACAGTAAATATATATTACACACCCTATGTAAAATATCCAAATTTACACCAAATATATATTATATAATTTACAAAAAATATCGGAAGGTCACCAAATATATCTTATATACTGTATGTAAAATATCAAAAAGTACAGTAAATATATTACATATATTGTACATATAATATTAACTAAAAGTACACCAAATACATTGTATATACTGTAAATAAAATATCAAAAATTACAGTAAATATATATTACATACTGTACATAAAATATCAAAAAGTACACCAAATATGTGTTATATATACTGTAAACTATCAAAAACTACAGTAATTATATTTAATATACTGTACATAATATTTCAAAAATCACACCAAATGTATATTATATACCGTAAATAAAATATCAAAAAGGACAGTGAATATATATGACACACACTATGTAAAATATCAAAAACTACACCAAGTATATATTTTATAATTTACAATAAATATCAAACGACACCAAATATATCTCATATACTGTACATAAAATATCAAAAAGTACAGTAAATATATTTCATATATTGTACATATAATATTAACTAAAAGTACACCAAATACATTTTATATACTGTAAATAAAATATCAAAAATTACAGTAAATATATATTACATACTGTACATAAAATATCAAAAAGTACACCAAATATGTGTTATATATACTGTAAACTATCAAAAACTACAGTAATTATATTTAATATACTGTACATAAAATTTCAAAAATCACACCAAATGTATATTATATACCGTAAAAAGAATATCAAAAAGGACAGTGAATATATATGACACACACTATGTAAAATATCAAAAACTACACCAAGTATATATTTTATAATTTACAATAAATATCAAAGGACACCAAATATATCTCATATACTGTACATAAAATACCAAAAAGTACAGTAAATATATTTAATATATTGTACATATAATATTAACTAAAAGTACACCAAATACATTTTATATACTGTAAATAAAATATCAAAAAGTACAGTAAATATATATTACATACTGTACATAAAATATCAAAAAGTACACCAAATATGTGTTATATATAGTGTAAATAAACTATGAAAAACTACAGTAATTATATTCAATATACTGGACATAAAATATCAAAAATTACTCCAAATGTACATTATATGGTGTAAATAAAATATCCAAAATACAGTAAATATATATTACACACCCTATGTAAAATATCCAAATTTACACCAAATATATATTATATAATTTACAAAAAATATCGGAAGGTCACCAAATATATCTTATATACTGTATGTAAAATATCAAAAAGTACAGTAAATATATTACATATATTGTACATATAATATTAACTAAAAGTACACCAAATACATTTTATATACTGTAAATAAAATATCAAAAATTACAGTAAATATATATTACATACTGTACATAAAATATCAAAAAGTACACCAAATATGTGTTATATATACTGTAAACTATCAAAAACTACAGTAATTATATTTAATATACTGTACATAAAATTTCAAAAATCACACCAAATGTATATTATATACCGTAAATAAAATATCAAAAAGGACAGTGAATATATATGACACACACGATGTAAAATATCAAAAACTACACCAAGTATATATTTTATAATTTACAATAAATATCAAAGGACACCAAATATATCTCATATACTGTACATAAAATATCAAAAAGTACAGTAAATATATTTCATATATTGTACATATAATATTAACTAAAAGTACACCAAATACATTTTATATACTGTAAATAAAATATCAAAAATTACAGTAAATATATATTACATACTATACATAAAATATCAAAAAGTACACCAAATATGTGTTATATATACTGTAAATAAACTATTAAAAACTACAGTAATTATATTCAATATACTGTACATAAAATATCAAAAATTACTCCAAATGTACATTATATGCTGTAAATAAAATATCCAAAATACAGTAAATATATATTACACACCCTATGTAAAATATCCAAATTTACACCAAATATATATTGTATAATTTACAAAAAATATCGGAAGGTCACCAAATATATCTTATATACTGTATGTAAAATATCAAAAAGTACAGTAAATATATTACATATATTGTACATATAACATTAACTAAAAGTACACCAAATACATTTTATATACTGTAAATAAAATATCAAAAATTACAGTAAATATATATTACATACTGTACATAAAATATCAAAAAGTACACCAAATATGTGTTATATACACTGTAAACTATCAAAAACTACAGTAATTATATTTAATATACTGTACATAAAATTTCAAATATCACACCAAATGTATATTATATACCGTAAATAAAATATCAAAAAGGACAGTGAATATATATGACACACACTATGTAAAATATCAAAAACTACACCAAGTATATATTTTATAATTTACAATAAATATCAAAGGACACCAAATATATCTCATATACTGTACATAAAATATCAAAAAGTACAGTAAATATATTTCATATATTGTACATATAATATTAACTAAAAGTACACCAAATACATTTTATATACTGTAAATAAAATATCAAAAATTACAGTAAATATATATTACATACTATACATAAAATATCAAAAAGTACACCAAATATGTGTTATATATACTCTAAATAAACTTTTAAAAACTACAGTAATTATATTCAATATACTGTACATAAAATATCAAAAATTACTCCAAATGTACATTTTATGGTGTAAATAAAATATCCAAAATACAGTAAATATATATTACACACCCTATGTAAAATATCCAAATTTACACCAAATATATATTATATAATTTACAAAAAATATCGGAAGGTCACCAAATATATCTTATATACTGTATGTAAAATATCAAAAAGTACAGTAAATATATTACATATATTGTACATATAATATTAACTAAAAGTACACCAAATACATTGTATATACTGTAAATAAAATATCAAAAATTACAGTAAATATATATTACATACTGTACATAAAATATCAAAAAGTACACCAAATATGTGTTATATATACTGTAAACTATCAAAAACTACAGTAATTATATTTAATATACTGTACATAATATTTCAAAAATCACACCAAATGTATATTATATACCGTAAATAAAATATCAAAAAGGACAGTGAATATATATGACACACACTATGTAAAATATCAAAAACTACACCAAGTATATATTTTATAATTTACAATAAATATCAAACGACACCAAATATATCTCATATACTGTACATAAAATATCAAAAAGTACAGTAAATATATTTCATATATTGTACATATAATATTAACTAAAAGTACACCAAATACATTTTATATACTGTAAATAAAATATCAAAAATTACAGTAAATATATATTACATACTGTACATAAAATATCAAAAAGTACACCAAATATGTGTTATATATACTGTAAACTATCAAAAACTACAGTAATTATATTTAATATACTGTACATAAAATTTCAAAAATCACACCAAATGTATATTATATACCGTAAAAAGAATATCAAAAAGGACAGTGAATATATATGACACACACTATGTAAAATATCAAAAACTACACCAAGTATATATTTTATAATTTACAATAAATATCAAAGGACACCAAATATATCTCATATACTGTACATAAAATATCAAAAAGTACAGTAAATATATTTCATATATTGTACATATAATATTAACTAAAAGTACACCAAATACATTTTATATACTGTAAATAAAATATCAAAAATTACAGTAAATATATATTACATACTGTACATAAAATATCAAAAAGTACACCAAATATGTGTTATATATACTGTAAATAAACTATTAAAAACTACAGTAATTATATTCAATATACTGTACATAAAATATCAAAAATTACTCCAAATGTACATTATATGGTGTAAATAAAATATCCAAAATACAGTAAATATATATTACACACCCTATGTAAAATATCCAAATTTACACCAAATATATATTATATAATTTACAAAAAATATCGGAAGGTCACCAAATATATCTTATATACTGTATGTAAAATAACAAAAAGTACAGTAAATATATTACATATATTGTACATATAATATTAACTAAAACTACACCAAATACATTTTATATACTGTAAATAAAATATCAAAAATTACAGTAAATATATATTACATACTATACATAAAATATCAAAAAGTACACCAAATATGTGTTATATATACTGTAAACTATCAAAAACTACAGTAATTATATTTAATATACTGTACATAAAATTTCAAAAATCACACCAAATGTATATTATGTACCGTAAATAAAATATCAAAAATTACAGTAAATATATATTACATACTGTACATAAAATATCAAAAAGTACACCAAATATGTGTTATATATACTGTAAACTATCAAAAACTACAGTAATTATATTTAATATACTGTACATAAAATTTCAAAAATCACACCAAATGTATATTATATGCCGTAAATAAAATATCAAAAAGGACAATGAATATATATGACACACACTATGTAAAATATCAAAAACTACACCAAGTATACATTTTATAATTTACAATAAATATCAAAGGACACCAAATATATCTCATATACTGTACATAAAATATCAAAAAGTACAGTAAATATATTTCATATATTGTACATATAATATTAACTAAAAGTACACCAAATACATTTTATGTACTTTAAATAAAATATCAAAAATTACAGTAAATATATATTACATACTGTACATAAAATATCAAAAAGTACACCAAATATGTGTTATATATACTGTAAACTATCAAAAACTACAGTAATTATATTTAATATACTGTACATAAAATTTCAAAAATCACACAAAATGTATATTATATACCGTAAATAAAATATCAAAAAGGACAGTGAATATATATGACACACACTATGTAAAATATCAAAAACTACACCAAGTATATATTTTATAATTTACAATAAATATCAAAGGACACCAAATATATCTCATATACTGTACATAAAATATCAAAAAGTACAGTAAATATATTTCATATATTGTACATATAATATTAACTAAAAGTACACCAAATACATTTTATATACTGTAAATAAAATATCAAAAATTACAGTAAATATATATTACATACTGTACATAAAATATCAAAAAGTACACCAAATATGTGTTATATATACTGTAAATAAACTATTAAAAACTACAGTAATTATATTCAATATACTGTACATAAAATATCAAAAATTACTCCAAATGTACATTATATGGTGTAAATAAAATATCCAAAATACAGTAAATATATATTACACACCCTATGTAAAATATCCAAATTTACACCAAATATATATTATATAATTTACAAAAAATATCGGAAGGTCACCAAATATATCTTACATACTGTATGTAAAATATCAAAAAGTACAGTAAATATATTACATATATTGTACATATAATATTAACTAAAAGTACACCAAATACATTTTATATACTGTAAATAAAATATCCAAAATTACAGTAAATATATATTACATACTGTACATAAAATATCAAAAAGTACACCAAATATCTGTTATATATCCTGTAAACTATCAAAAACTACAGTAATTATATTTAATATACAGTACATAAAATTTCAAAAATCACACCAAATGTATATTATATACCGTAAATAAAATATCAAAAAGGACAGTGAATATATATGACACACACTATGTAAAATATCAAAAACTACACCAAGTATATATTTTATAATTTACAATATATATCAAAGGACACCAAATATATCTCATATACTGTACATAAAATATCAAAAAGTACAGTAAATATATTTCATATATTGTACATATAATATTAACTCAAAGTGCACCAAATACATTTTATATACTGTAAATAAAATATCAAAAATTACAGTAAATATATATTACATACTATACATAAAATATCAAAAAGTACACCAAATATGTGTTATATATACTGTAAATAAACTATTAAAAACTACAGTAATTATATTCAATATACTGTACATAAAATATCAAAAATTACTCCAAATGTACATTATATGGTGTAAATAAAATATCCAAAATACAGTAAATATATATTACACACCCTATGTAAAATATCCAAATTTACACCAAATATATATTGTATAATTTACAAAAAATATCGGAAGGTCACCAAATATATCTTATATACTGTATGTAAAATATCAAAAAGTACAGTAAATATATTACATATATTGTACATATAACATTAACTAAAAGTACACCAAATACATTTTATATACTGTAAATAAAATATCAAAAATTACAGTAAATATATATTACATACTGTACATAAAATATCAAAAAGTACACCAAATATGTGTTATATACACTGTAAACTATCAAAAACTACAGTAATTATATTTAATATACTGTACATAAAATTTCAAATATCACACCAAATGTATATTATATACCGTAAATAAAATATCAAAAAGGACAGTGAATATATATGACACACACTATGTAAAATATCAAAAACTACACCAAGTATATATTTTATAATTTACAATAAATATCAAAGGACACCAAATATATCTCATATACTGTACATAAAATATCAAAAAGTACAGTAAATATATTTCATATATTGTACATATAATATTAACTAAAAGTACACCAAATACATTTTATATACTGTAAATAAAATATCAAAAATTACAGTAAATATATATTACATACTATACATAAAATATCAAAAAGTACACCAAATATGTGTTATATATACTCTAAATAAACTTTTAAAAACTACAGTAATTATATTCAATATACTGTACATAAAATATCAAAAATTACTCCAAATGTACATTTTATGGTGTAAATAAAATATCCAAAATACAGTAAATATATATTACACACCCTATGTAAAATATCCAAATTTACACCAAATATATATTATATAATTTACAAAAAATATCGGAAGGTCACCAAATATATCTTATATACTGTATGTAAAATATCAAAAAGTACAGTAAATATATTACATATATTGTACATATAATATTAACTAAAAGTACACCAAATACATTGTATATACTGTAAATAAAATATCAAAAATTACAGTAAATATATATTACATACTGTACATAAAATATCAAAAAGTACACCAAATATGTGTTATATATACTGTAAACTATCAAAAACTACAGTAATTATATTTAATATACTGTACATAATATTTCAAAAATCACACCAAATGTATATTATATACCGTAAATAAAATATCAAAAAGGACAGTGAATATATATGACACACACTATGTAAAATATCAAAAACTACACCAAGTATATATTTTATAATTTACAATAAATATCAAACGACACCAAATATATCTCATATACTGTACATAAAATATCAAAAAGTACAGTAAATATATTTCATATATTGTACATATAATATTAACTAAAAGTACACCAAATACATTTTATATACTGTAAATAAAATATCAAAAATTACAGTAAATATATATTACATACTGTACATAAAATATCAAAAAGTACACCAAATATGTGTTATATATACTGTAAACTATCAAAAACTACAGTAATTATATTTAATATACTGTACATAAAATTTCAAAAATCACACCAAATGTATATTATATACCGTAAAAAGAATATCAAAAAGGACAGTGAATATATATGACACACACTATGTAAAATATCAAAAACTACACCAAGTATATATTTTATAATTTACAATAAATATCAAAGGACACCAAATATATCTCATATACTGTACATAAAATATCAAAAAGTACAGTAAATATATTTCATATATTGTACATATAATATTAACTAAAAGTACACCAAATACATTTTATATACTGTAAATAAAATATCAAAAATTACAGTAAATATATATTACATACTGTACATAAAATATCAAAAAGTACACCAAATATGTGGTATATATACTGTAAATAAACTATTAAAAACTACAGTAATTATATTCAATATACTGTACATAAAATATCAAAAATTACTCCAAATGTACATTATATGGTGTAAATAAAATATCCAAAATACAGTAAATATATATTACACACCCTATGTAAAATATCCAAATTTACACCAAATATATATTATATAATTTACAAAAAATATCGGAAGGTCACCAAATATATCTTATATACTGTATGTAAAATAACAAAAAGTACAGTAAATATATTACATATATTGTACATATAATATTAACTAAAACTACACCAAATACATTTTATATACTGTAAATAAAATATCAAAAATTACAGTAAATATATATTACATACTATACATAAAATATCAAAAAGTACACCAAATATGTGTTATATATACTGTAAACTATCAAAAACTACAGTAATTATATTTAATATACTGTACATAAATTTTCAAAAATCACACCAAATGTATATTATGTACCGTAAATAAAATATCAAAAATTACAGTAAATATATATTACATACTGTACATAAAATATCAAAAAGTACACCAAATATGTGTTATATATACTGTAAACTATCAAAAACTACAGTAATTATATTTAATATACTGTACATAAAATTTCAAAAATCACACCAAATGTATATTATATACCGTAAATAAAATATCAAAAAGGACAATGAATATATATGACACACACTATGTAAAATATCAAAAACTACACCAAGTATACATTTTATAATTTACAATAAATATCAAAGGACACCAAATATATCTCATATACTGTACATAAAATATCAAAAAGTACAGTAAATATATTTCATATATTGTACATATAATATTAACTAAAAGTACACCAAATACATTTTATGTACTTTAAATAAAATATCAAAAATTACAGTAAATATATATTACATACTGTACATAAAATATCAAAAAGTACACCAAATATGTGTTATATATACTGTAAACTATCAAAAACTACAGTAATTATATTTAATATACTGTACATAAAATTTCAAAAATCACACAAAATGTATATTATATACCGTAAATAAAATATCAAAAAGGACAGTGAATATATATGACACACACTATGTAAAATATCAAAAACTACACCAAGTATATATTTTATAATTTACAATAAATATCAAAGGACACCAAATATATCTCATATACTGTACATAAAATATCAAAAAGTACAGTAAATATATTTCATATATTGTACATATAATATTAACTAAAAGTACACCAAATACATTTTATATACTGTAAATAAAATATCAAAAATTACAGTAAATATATATTACATACTGTACATAAAATATCAAAAAGTACACCAAATATGTGTTATATATACTGTAAATAAACTATTAAAAACTACAGTAATTATATTCAATATACTGTACATAAAATATCAAAAATTACTCCAAATGTACATTATATGGTGTAAATAAAATATCCAAAATACAGTAAATATATATTACACACCCTATGTAAAATATCCAAATTTACACCAAATATATATTATATAATTTACAAAAAATATCGGAAGGTCACCAAATATATCTTACATACTGTATGTAAAATATCAAAAAGTACAGTAAATATATTACATATATTGTACATATAATATTAACTAAAAGTACACCAAATACATTTTATATACTGTAAATAAAATATCCAAAATTACAGTAAATATATATTACATACTGTACATAAAATATCAAAAAGTACACCAAATATCTGTTATATATCCTGTAAACTATCAAAAACTACAGTAATTATATTTAATATACAGTACATAAAATTTCAAAAATCACACCAAATGTATATTATATACCGTAAATAAAATATCAAAAAGGACAGTGAATATATATGACACACACTATGTAAAATATCAAAAACTACACCAAGTATATATTTTATAATTTACAATATATATCAAAGGACACCAAATATATCTCATATACTGTACATAAAATATCAAAAAGTACAGTAAATATATTTCATATATTGTACATATAATATTAACTCAAAGTGCACCAAATACATTTTACATACTGTAAATAAAATATCAAAAATTACAGTAAATATATATTACATACTATACATAAAATATCAAAAAGTACACCAAATATGTGTTATATATACTGTAAATAAACTATTAAAAACTACAGTAATTATATTCAATATACTGTACATAAAATATCAAAAATTACTCCAAATGTACATTATATGGTGTAAATAAAATATCCAAAATACAGGAAATATATATTACACACCCTATGTAAAATATCCAAATTTGCACCAAATATATATTATATAATTTACAAAAAATATCGGAAGGTCACCAAATATATCTTATATACTGTATGTAAAATATCAAAAAGTACAGTAAATATATTACATATATTGTACATATAATATTAACTAAAAGTACACCAAATACATTTTATATACTGTAAATAAAATATCAAAAATTACAGTATATATTACATACTGTACATTAAATATCAAAAAGTACACCATATATGTGTTATATATACTGTAAACTATCAAAAACTACAGTAATTTTATTTAATATACTGTACATATAATTTCAAAAATCACACCAAATGTATATTATATACCGTAAATAAAATATCAAAAAGGACAGTGAATATATATGACACACACTATGTAAAATATCAAAAACTACACCAAGTATATATTTTATAATTTACAATAAATATCAAAGGACACCAAATATATCTCATATACTGTACATAAAATATCAAAAAGTACAGTAAATATATTTCATATATTGTACATATAATATTAACTAAAAGTTCACCAAATATATTTTATAAACTGTAAATAAAATATCAAAAATTACAGTAAATATATATTACATACTGTACATAAAATATCAAAAATTACACCAAACATGTGTTATATATAATGTAAATAAACTATCAAAAACTACAGTAATTATATTTAATATACTGTACATAAAATGTCAAAAATTACTCCAAATGTACATTATATAGTGTAAATAATATATCCAAAATACAGTAAATATACATTACACACCCTATGTAAAATATCAAATATTGCACCAAATATACATTATATAATTTACAAAAAATATCGGAAGGACACCAAATATATCCTATATACTGTTCGTAAAATACCAAAAACTACAGTAAATATATTTCATATATTGTACATATAATATTAACTAAAAGTACACCAAATACATTTTATATACTGTAAATAAAATATCAAAAATTACAGTAATTATATATTACATACTATACATAAAATATCAAAAAGTACACCAAATATGTGTTATATATACTGTAAATAAACTATTAAAAACTACAGTAATTATATTGAATATACTGTACATAAAATATCAAAAATTACTCCAAATGTACATTATATGGTGTAAATAAAATATCCAAAATACAGTAAATATATATTACACACCCTATGTAAAATATCCAAATTTACACCAAATATATATTATATAATTTACAAAAAATATCGGAAGGTCACCAAATATATCTTATATACTGTATGTAAAATATCAAAAAGTACAGTAAATATATTACATATTTTGTACATATAATATTAACTAAAAGTACACCAAATACATTTTATATACTGTAAATAAAATATAAAAAATTACAGTAAATATATATTACATACTGTACATAAAATATCAAAAAGTACACCAAATATGTGTTATATATACTGTAAACTATCAAAAACTACAGTAATTATATTTAATATACTGTACATAAATTTTCAAAAATCACACCAAATGTATATTATATACCGTAAATAAAATATCAAAAAGGACAGTGAATATATATGACACACACTATGTAAAATATCAAAAACTACACCAAGTATATATTTTATAATTTACAATAAATATTAAAGGACACCAATTATATCTCATATACTGTACATAAAAATCAAAAACTACAGTAAATATATTTCATATATTGTACATATAATATTAACTAAAAGTACACCAAATACATTTTATATACTGTAAATAAAATATCAAAAATTACAGTAAATATATATTACATACTATACATAAAATATCAAAAAGTACACCAAATATGTGTTATATATACTGTAAATAAACTATTAAAAACTACAGTAATTATATTCAATATACTGTACATAAAATATCAAAAATTACTCCAAATGTACATTATATGGTGTAAATAAAATATCCAAAATACAGTAAATATATATTACACACCCTATGTAAAATATCCAAATTTACACCAAATATATATTGTATAATTTACAAAAAATATCGGAAGGTAACCAAATATATCTTATATACTGTATGTAAAATATCAAAAAGTACAGTAAATATATTACATATATTGTACATATAATATTAACTAAAAGTACACCAAATACATTTTATATACTGTAAATAAAATATCAAAAATTACAGTAAATATATATTACATACTGTACATAAAATATCAAAAAGTACACCAAATATGTGTTATATATACCATAAACTATCAAAAACTACAGTAATTATATTTAATATACTGTACATAAAATTTCAAATATCACACCAAATGTATATTATATACCGTAAATAAAATACCAAAAAGGACAGTGAATATATATGACACACACTATGTAAAATATCAAAAACTACACCAAGTATATATTTTATAATTTACAATAAATATCAAAGGACACCAAATATATCTCATATACTCTACATAAAATATCAAAAAGTACAGTAAATATATTTCATATATTGTACATATAATATTAACTAAAAGTACACCAAATACATTTTATATACTGTAAATAAATTATCAAAAATTACAGTAAATATATATTACATACTATACATAAAATATCAAAAAGTACACCAAATATGTGTTATATATACTGTAAATAAACTATTAAAAACTACAGTAATTATATTCAATATACTGTACATAAAATATCAAAAATTACTCCAAATGTACATTATATGGTGTAAATAAAATATCCAAAATACAGTAAATATATATTACACACCCTATGTAAAATATCCAAATTTACACCAAATATATATTACATAATTTACAAAAAATATCGGAAGGTCACCAAATATATCTTATATACTGTATCTAAAATATCAAAATGTACAGTAAATATATTACATATATTGAACATATAATATTAACTAAAAGTACACCAAATACATTTTATATACTGTAAATAAAATATCAAAAATTACAGTAAATATATATTACATACTGTACATAAAATATCAAAAAGTACACCAAATATGTGTTATATATACTGTAAACTATCAAAAACTACAGTAATTATATTTAATATACTGTACATAAAATTTCAAAAATCACACCAAATGTATATTATATACCGTAAATAAAATATCAAAAAGGACAGTGAATATATACGACACACACTATGTAAAATATCAAAAACTACACCAAGTATATATTTTATAATTTACAATAAATATCAAAGGACACAAAATATATCTCATATACTGTACATAAAATATCAAAAAGTACAGTAAATATATTTCATATATTGTACATATAATATTAACTAAAAGTACACCAAATACATTTTATATACTGTAAATAAAATATCAAAAAGTACAGTAAATATATATTACATACTATACATAAAATATCAAAAAGTACACCAAATATGTGTTATATATACTGTAAATAAACTATTAAAAACCACAGTAATTATATTCAATATACTGTACATAACATATCAAAAATTACTCCAAATGTACATTATATGGTGTAAATAAAATATCCAAAATACAGTAAATATATATTACACACCCTATGTAAAATATCCAAATTTACACCAAATATATATTGTATAATTTACAAAAAATATCGGAAGGTCAACAAATATATCTTATATACTGTATGTAAAATATCAAAAAGTACAGTAAATATATTACATATATTGTATATATAATATTAACAAAAAGTACACCAAATACATTTTATATACTGTAAATAAAATATCAAAAATTACAGTAAATATATATTACATACTGTACATAAAATATCAAAAAGTACACCAAATATGTGTTATATATACTGTAAACTATCAAAAACTACAGTAATTATATTTAATATACAGTACATAAAATTTCAAAAATCACACCAAATGTATATTATATACCGTAAATAAAATATCAAAAAGGACAGTGAATATATATGACACACACTATGTAAAATATCAAAAACTACACCAAGTATATATTTTATAATTTACAATATATATCAAAGGACACCAAATATATCTCATATACTGTACATAAAAAATCAAAAAGTACAGTAAATATATTTCATATATTTTACATATAATGTTAACTAAAAGTACACCAAATACATTTTATATACTGTAAATAAAATATCAAAAAGTACAGTAAATATATATTACATAATGTACATAAAATATCAAAAATTACACCAAACATGTGTTATATATACTGTAAATAAACTATCAAAAACTACAGTAATTATATTTAATATACTGTACATAAAATGTCAAAAATTACTCCAAATGAACATTATATAGTGTAAATAATATATCCAAAATACACTAAATATATATTACACACCCTATGTAAAATATCAAATATTACACCAAATATACATTATATAATTTACAAAAAATATCGGAAGGACACCAAATATATCCTATATACTGTATGTAAAATATCAAAACTACAGTAAATATATTTCATATATTGTACATATAATATTAACTAAAAGTACACCAAATACATTTTATATACTGTAAATAAAATATCAAAAATTACAGTAAATATATATTACATACTATACATAAAATATCAAAAAGTACACCAAATATGTGTTATATATACTGTAAATAAACTATTAAAAACTACAGTAATTATATTCAATATACTGTACATAAAATATCAAAAATTACTCCAAATGTACATTTTATGGTGTAAATAAAATATCCAAAATACAGTAAATATATATTACACACCCTATGTAAAATATCCAAATTTACACCAAATATATATTATATAATTTACAAAAAATATCGGAAGGTCACCAAATATATCTTATATACTGTATGTAAAATATCAAAAAGTACAGTAAATATATTACATATATTGTACATATTATATTAACTAAAAGTACACCAAATACATTTTATATACTGTAAATAAAATATCAAAAACTACAGTAAATATATATTACATACTGTACATAAAATATCAAAAAGTACACCGAATATGTGTTATATATACTGTAAACTATCAAATACTACAGTAATTATATTTAATATACTGTACATAAAATTTCAAAAATCACACCAAATGTATATTATATACCGTAAATAAAATATCAAAAAGGACAGTGAATATATATGACACACACTATGTAAAATATCAAAAACTACACCAAGTACATATTTTATAATTTACAATAAATATTAAAGGACACCAAATATATCTCATATACTGTACATAAAATATCAAAAAGTACAGTAAATATATTTCATATATTGTACATATAATATTAACTAAAAGTACACCAAATACATTTTATATACTGTAAATAAAATATCAAAAATTACAGTAAATATATATTACATACTGTACATAAAATATCAAAAAGTACACCAAATATGTGTTATATATACTGTAAATAGACTATTAAAAACTACAGTAATTATATTCAATATACTGTACATAAAATATCAAAAATTACTCCAAATGTACATTATATGGTGTAAATAAAATATCCAAAATACAGTAAATATATATTACACACCCTATGTAAAATATCCAAATTTACACCAAATATATATTATATAATTTACAAAAAATATCGGAAGGTCACCAAATATATCCTATATACTGTATGTAAAATATCAAAAAGTACAGTAAATATATTACATATATTGTACATATAATATTAACTAAAAGTACACCAAATACATTTTATATACTGTAAATAAAATATCAAAAATTACAGTAAATATATATTACATACTGTACATAAAATATCAAAAAGTACACCAAATATGTGTTATATATACTGTAAACTATCAAAAACTACAGTAATTATATTTAATATACTGTACATAAAATTTCAAAAATCACACCAAATGTATATTATATACCGTAAATAAAATATCAAAAATTACAGTAAATATATATTACATACTGTACATAAAATATCAAAAAGTACACCAAATATGTGTTATATACACTGTAAACTATCAAAAACTACAGTAATTATACTTAATATACTGTAGATAAAATTTCAAAAATCACACCAAATGTATATTATATACCGTAAATAAAATATCAAAAAGGACAGTGAATATATATGACACACACTATGTAAAATCTCAAAAACTACACCAAGTATATATTTTATAATTTACAATAAATATCAAAGGACACCAAATATATCTCATATACTGTACATAAAATATCAAAAAGTACAGTAAATATATTTCATATATTGTACATATAATATTAACTAAAAGTACACCAAATACATTTTATATACTGTAAATAAAATATCAAAAATTACAGTAAATATATATTACATACTGTACATAAACTATCAAAAAGTACACCAAATATGTGTTATATATACTGTAAATAAACTATTAAAAACTACAGTAATTATATTCAATATACTGTACATAAAATATCAAAAATTATTCCAAATGTACATTATATGGTGTAAATAAAATATCCAAAATACAGTAAATATATATTACACACCCTATGTAAAATATCCAAATTTACACCAAATATATATTTTATAATTTACAAAAAATATCGGAAGGTCAACAAATATATCTTATATACTGTATGTAAAATATCAAAAAGTACAGTAAATATATTACATATATTGTACATATAATATTAACTAAAAGTACACCAAATACATTTTATATACTGTAAATAAAATATCAAAAATTACAGTAAATATATATTACATACTGTACATAAAATATCAAAAAGTACACCAAATATGTGTTATATATACTGTAAACTATCAAAAACTACAGTAATTATATTTAATATACTGTACATAAAATTTCAAAAATCACACCAAATGTATATTATATACCGTAAATAAAATATCAAAAAGGACAGTGAATATATATGACACACACTATGTAAAATATCAAAAACTACACCAAGTATATATTTTATAATTTACAATAAATATCAAAGGACACCAAATATATCTCATATACTGTACATAAAATATCAAAAAGTACAGTAAATATATTTCATATATTGTACATAAAATATTAATTAAAAGTACACCAAATACATTTTATATACTGTAAATAAATTATCAAAATTTACAGTAAATATATATTACATACTATACATAAAATATCAAAAAGTACACCAAATATGTGTTATATGTACTGTAAATAAACTATTAAAAACTACAGTAATTATATTCAATATACTGAACATAAAATATCAAAAATTACTCCAAATGTACATTATATGGTGTAAATAAAATATCCAAAATACAGTAAATATATATTACACTCCCTATGTAAAATATCCAAATTTACACCAAATATATATTATATAATTTACAAAAAATATCGGAAGGTCAACAAATATATCTTATATACTGTATGTAAAATTTCAAAAAGTACAGTAAATATATTACATATATTGTATATATAATATTAACAAAAAGTACACCAAATACATTTTATATACTGTAAATAAAATATCAAAAATTACAGTAAATATATATTACATACTGTACATAAAATATCAAAAAGTACACCAAATATGTGTTATATATACTGTAAACTATCAAAAACTACAGTAATTATATTTAATATACTGTACATAAAATTTCAAAAATCACACCAAATGTATATTATATACCGTAAATAAAATATCAAAAAGGACAGTGAATATATATGACACACACTATGTAAAATATCAAAAACTACACCAAGTATATATTTTATAATTTACAATAAATATCAAAGGACACCAAATATATCTCATATACTGTACATTAAATATCAAAAAGTACAGTAAATATATTTCATATATTGTACATATAATATTAACTAAAAGTACACCAAATACATTTTATATACTGTAAAGAAAATATCAAAATTACAGTAAATATATATTACATACTGTACATAAAATATCAAAAAGTACACCAAATATGTGTTATATATACTGTAAATAAACTATTAAAAACTACAGTAATTATATTCAATATACTGAACATAAAATATCAAAAATTACTCCAAATGTACATTATATGGTGTCAATAAAATATCCAAAATACAGTAAATATATATTACACACCCTATATAAATTATCCAAATTTACACCAAATATATATTATATAATTTACAAAAAATATCGGAAGGTCACCAAATATATCTTATATACTGTATGTAAAATATCGAAAAGTACAGTAAATATATTACATATATTGTACATATAATATTAACTAAAAGTACACCAAATACATTTTATATACTGTAAATAAAATATCAAAAATTACAGTAAATATTTATTACATACTGTACATAAAATATCAAAAAGTACACCAAATATGTGTTATATATACCGTAAACTATCAAAAATTACAGTAATTATATTTAATATACTGTACATAAAATTTCAAAAATCACACAAAATGTATATTATATACCGTAAATAAAATACCAAAAAGGACAGTGAATATATATGACACACACTATGTAAAATATCAAAAACTACACCAAGTATATATTTTATAATTTACAATAAATATCAAAGGACACCAAACATATCTCATATACTCTACATAAAATATCAAAAAGTACAGTAAATATATTTCATATATTGTACATGTAATATTAACTAAAAGTACACCAAATACATTTTATATACTGTAAATAAATTATCAAAAATTACAGTAAATATATATTACATACTATACATAAAATATCAAAAAGTACACCAAATATGTGTTATATATACTGTAAATAAACTATTAAAAACCACAGTAATTATATTCAATATACTGTACATAAAATATCAAAAATTACTCCAAATGTACATTATATGGTGTAAATAAAATATCCAAAATACAGTAAATATATATTACACACCCTATGTAAAATATCCAAATTTACACCAAATATATATTATATAATTTACAAAAAATATCGGAAGGTCACCAAATATATCTTATATACTGTATGTAAAATATCAAAAAGTACAGTAAATATATTACATATATTGTACATATAATATTAACTAAAAGTACACCAAATACATTTTATATACTGTAAATAAATATCCAAAATTACAGTAAATATATATTATATACTGTACATAAAATATCAAAAAGTACACCATATATGTGTTATATATCCTGTAAACTATCAAAATCTACAGTAATTATATTTAATATACTGTACATAAAATTTCAAAAATCACACAAAATGTATATTATATACCGTAAATAAAATATCAAAAAGGACAGTGAATATATATGACACACACTATGTAAAATATCAAAAACTACACCAAGTATATATTTTATAATTTACAATAAATATCAAAGGACACCAAATATATCTCATATACTGTACATAAAATATCAAAAAGTACAGTAAATATATTTCATATATTGTACATATAATATTAACTAAAAGTACACCAAATACATTTTATATACTGTAAATAAAATATCAAAAAGTACAGTAAATATATATTACATACTATACATAAAATATCAAAAAGTACACCAAATATGTGTTATATATACTGTAAATAAACTATTAAAAACCACAGTAATTATAGTCAATATACTGTACATAAAATATCAAAAATTACTCCAAATGTACATTATATGGTGTAAATAAAATATCCAAAATACAGTAAATATATATTACACACCCTATGTAAAATATCCAAATTTACACCAAATATATATTATATAATTTACAAAAAATATCGGAAGGTCACCAAATATATCTTATATACTGTATGTAAAATATCAAAAAGTACAGTAAATATATTACATATATTGTACATATAATATTAACTAAAAGTACACCAAATACATTTTATATACTGTAAATAAATATCCAAAATTACAGTAAATATATATTATATACTGTACATAAAATATCAAAAAGTACACCATATATGTGTTATATATCCTGTAAACTATCAAAATCTACAGTAATTATATTTAATATACTGTACATAAAATTTCAAAAATCACACAAAATGTATATTATATACCGTAAATAAAATATCAAAAAGGACAGTGAATATATATGACACACACTATGTAAAATATCAAAAACTACACCAAGTATATATTTTATAATTTACAATAAATATCAAAGGACACCAAATATATCTCATATACTGTACATAAAATATCAAAAAGTACAGTAAATATATTTCATATATTGTACATATAATATTAACTAAAAGTACACCAAATACATTTTATATACTGTAAATAAAATATCAAAAAGTACAGTAAATATATATTACATACTATACATAAAATATCAAAAAGTACACCAAATATGTGTTATATATACTGTAAATAAACTATTAAAAACCACAGTAATTATAGTCAATATACTGTACATAAAATATCAAAAATTACTCCAAATGTACATTATATGGTGTAAATAAAATATCCAAAATACAGTAAATATATATTACACACCCTATGTAAAATATCCAAATTTACACCAAATATATATTATATAATTTACAAAAAATATCGGAAGGTCACCAAATATATCTTATATACTGTATGTAAAATATCAAAAAGTACAGTAAATATATTACATATATTGTACATATAATATTAACTAAAAGTACACCAAATACATTTTATATACTGTAAATAAAATATCAAAAATTACAGTAAATATATATTACATACTGTACATAAAATATCAAAAAGTACACCAAATATGTGTTATATATACCGTAAACTATCAAAAACTACAGTAATTATATTTAATATACTGTATATAAAATTTCAAAAATCACACCAAATGTATATTATATACCGTAAATAAAATACCAAAAAGGACAGTGAATATATATGACACACACTATGTAAAATATCAAAAACTACACCAAGTATATATTTTATAATTTACAATAAATATCAAAGGACACCAAATATATCTCATATACTCTACATAAAATATCAAAAAGTACAGTAAATATATTTCATATATTGTACATATAATATTAACTAAAAGTACACCAAATACATTTTATATACTGTAAATAAAATATCAAAAATTACAGGAAATATATATTACATACTATACATAAAATATCAAAAAGTACACCAAATATGTGTTATATATACTGTAAATAAACTATTAAAAACCACAGTAATTATATTCAATATACTGTACATAAAATATCAAAAATTACTCCAAATGTACATTATATGGTGTAAATAAAATATCCAAAATACAGTAAATATATATTACACACCCTATGTAAAATATCCAAATTTACACCAAATATATATTATATAATTTACAAAAAATATCGGAAGGTCACCAAATATATCTTATATACTGTATGTAAAATATCAAAAAGTACAGTACATATATTACATATATTGTACATATAATATTAACTAAAAGTACACCAAATACATTTTATATACTGTAAATAAAATATCAAAAATTACAGTAAATATATATTACATACTGTACATAAAATATCAAAAAGTACACCAAATATGTGTTATATATACCGTAAACTATCAAAAACTACAGTAATTATATTTAATATACTGTACATAAAATTTCAAAAATCACACCAAATGTATATTATATACCGTAAATAAAATATCAAAAAGGACAGTGAATATATATGACACACACTATGTAAAATATCAAAAACTACACCAAGTATATATTTTATAATTTACAATAAATATCAAAGGACACCAAATATATCTCATATACTGTACATAAAATATCAAAAAGTACAGTAAATATATTTCATATATTGTACATATAATATTAACTAAAAGTACACCAAATACATTTTATATACTGTAAATAAAATATCAAAAAGTACAGTAAATATATATTACATACTATACATAAAATATCAAAAAGTACACCAAATATGTGTTATATATACTGTAAATAAACTATTAAAAACCACAGTAATTATATTCAATATACTGTACATAAAATATCAAAAATTACTCCAAATGTACATTATATGGTGTAAATAAAATATCCAAAATACAGTAAATATATATTACACACCCTATGTAAAATATCCAAATTTACACCAAATATATATTATATAATTTACAAAAAATATCGGAAGGTCACCAAATATATCTTATATACTGTATGTAAAATATCAAAAAGTACAGTAAATATATTACATATATTGTACATATAATATTAACTAAAAGTACACCAAATACATTTTATATACTGTAAATAAAATATCAAAAATTTCAGTAAATATATATTACATACTGTACATAAAATATCAAAAAGTACACCAAATATGTGTTATATATACCGTAAACTATCAAAAACTACAGTAATTATATTTAATATACTGTACATAAAATTTCAAAAATCACACCAAATGTATATTATATACCGTAAATAAAATATCAAAAAGGACAGTGAATATATATGACACACACTATGTAAAATATCAAAAACTACACCAAGTATATATTTTATAATTTACAATAAATATCAAACGACACCAAATATATCTCATATACTGTACATAAAATATCAAAAAGTACAGTAAATATATTTCATATATTGTGCATATAATATTAACTAAAAGTACACCAAATACATTTTATATACTGTAAATAAAATATCAAAAATTACAGTAAATATATATTACATACTATACAAAAAATATCAAAAAGTACACCAAATATGTGTTGTATATACTGTAAATAAAATATTAAAAACTACAGTAATTATATTCAATATACTGTACATAAAATATCAAAAATTACTCCAAATGTACATTATATGGTGTAAATAAAATATCCAAAATACAGTAAATATATATTACACACCCTATGTAAAATATCCAAATTTACACCAAATATATATTATATAATTTACAAAAAATATCGGAAGGTCACCAAATATATCTTATATACTGTATGTAAAATATCAAAAAGTACAGTAAATATATTACATATATTGTACATATAATATTAACTAAAAGTACACCAAATACATTTTATATACTTTAAATAAATATCAAAAATTACAGTAAATATATATTATATACTGTACATAAAATATCAAAAAGTACACCATATATGTGTTATATATCCTGTAAACTATCAAAAACTACAGTAATTATATTTAATATACTGTACATAAAATTTCAAAAATCACACAAAATGTATATTATATACCGTAAATAAAATATCAAAAAGGACAGTGAATATATATGACACACACTATGTAAAATATCAAAAACTACACCAAGTATATATTTTATAATTTACAATAAATATCAAAGGACACCAAATATATCTCATATACTGTACATAAAATATCAAAAAGTACAGTAAATATATTTCATATATTGTACATATAATATTAACTAAAAGTACACCAAATACATTTTATATACTGTAAATAAAATATCAAAAGGTACAGTAAATATATATTACATAATATACATAAAATATCAAAAAGTACACGAAATATGTGTTATATATACTGTAAATAAACTATTAAAAACCACAGTAATTATATTCAATATACTGTACATAAAATATCAAAAATTACTCCAAATGTACATTATATGGTGTAAATAAAATATCCAAAATACAGTAAATATATATTACACACCCTATGTAAAATATCCAAATTTACACCAAATATATATTATATAATTTACAAAAAATATCGGAAGGTCACCAAATATATCTTATATACTGTATGTAAAATATCAAAAAGTACAGTAAATATATTACATATATTGTACATATAATATTAACTAAAAGTACACCAAATACATTTTATATACTGTAAATAAAATATCAAAAATTACAGTAAATATATATTACATACTGTACATAAAATATCAAAAAGTACACCAAATATGTGTTATATATACCGTAAACTATCAAAAACTACAGTAATTATATTTAATATACTGTACATAAAATTTCAAAAATCACACCAAATGTATATTATATACCGTAAATAAAATATCAAAAAGGACAGTGAATATATATGACACACACTATGTAAAATATCAAAAACTACACCAAGTATATATTTTATAATTTACAATAAATATCAAACGACACCAAATATATCTCATATACTGTACATAAAATATCAAAAAGTACAGTAAATATATTTCATATATTGTACATATAATATTAACTAAAAGTACACCAAATACATTTTATATACTGTAAATAAAATATCAAAAATTACAGTAAATATATATTACATACTATACATAAAATATCAAAAAGTACACCAAATATGTGTTATATATACTGTAAATAAACTATTAAAAACTACAGTAATTATATTCAATATACTGTACATAAAATATCAAAAATTACTCCAAATGTACATTTTATGGTGTAAATAAAATATCCAAAATACAGTAAATATATATTACACACCCTATGTAAAATATCCAAATTTACACCAAATATATATTATATAATTTACAAAAAATATCGGAAGGTCACCAAATATATCTTATATACTGTATGTAAAATATCAAAAAGTACAGTAAATATATTACATATATTGTACATATTATATTAACTAAAAGTACACCAAATACATTTTATATACTGTAAATAAAATATCAAAAACTACAGTAAATATATATTACATACTGTACATAAAATATCAAAAAGTACACCAAATATGTGTTATATATACTGTAAACTATCAAATACTACAGTAATTATATTTAATATACTGTACATAAAATTTCAAAAATCACACCAAATGTATATTATATACCGTAAATAAAATATCAAAAAGGACAGTGAATATATATGACACACACTATGTAAAATATCAAAAACTACACCAAGTACATATTTTATAATTTACAATAAATATTAAAGGACACCAAATATATCTCATATACTGTACATAAAATATCAAAAAGTACAGTAAATATATTTCATATATTGTACATATAATATTAACTAAAAGTACACCAAATACATTTTATATACTGTAAATAAAATATCAAAAATTACAGTAAATATATATTACATACTGTACATAAAATATCAAAAAGTACACCAAATATGTGTTATATATACTGTAAATAGACTATTAAAAACTACAGTAATTATATTCAATATACTGTACATAAAATATCAAAAATTACTCCAAATGTACATTATATGGTGTAAATAAAATATCCAAAATACAGTAAATATATATTACACACCCTATGTAAAATATCCAAATTTACACCAAATATATATTATATAATTTACAAAAAATATCGGAAGGTCACCAAATATATCCTATATACTGTATGTAAAATATCAAAAAGTACAGTAAATATATTACATATATTGTACATATAATATTAACTAAAAGTACACCAAATACATTTTATATACTGTAAATAAAATATCAAAAATTACAGTAAATATATATTACATACTGTACATAAAATATCAAAAAGTACACCAAATATGTGTTATATATACTGTAAACTATCAAAAACTACAGTAATTATATTTAATATACTGTACATAAAATTTCAAATATCACACCAAATGTATATTATATACCGTAAATAAAATATCAAAAATTACAGTAAATATATATTACATACTGTACATAAAATATCAAAAAGTACACCAAATATGTGTTATATACACTGTAAACTATCAAAAACTACAGTAATTATATTTAATATACTGTAGATAAAATTTCAAAAATCACACCAAATGTATATTATATACCGTAAATAAAATATCAAAAAGGACAGTGAATATATATGACACACACTATGTAAAATCTCAAAAACTACACCAAGTATATATTTTATAATTTACAATAAATATCAAAGGACACCAAATATATCTCATATACTGTACATAAAATATCAAAAAGTACAGTAAATATATTTCATATATTGTACATATAATATTAACTAAAAGTACACCAAATACATTTTATATACTGTAAATAAAATATCAAAAATTACAGTAAATATATATTACATACTGTACATAAACTATCAAAAAGTACACCAAATATGTGTTATATATACTGTAAATAAACTATTAAAAACTACAGTAATTATATTCAATATACTGTACATAAAATATCAAAAATTATTCCAAATGTACATTATATGGTGTAAATAAAATATCCAAAATACAGTAAATATATATTACACACCCTATGTAAAATATCCAAATTTACACCAAATATATATTTTATAATTTACAAAAAATATCGGAAGGTCAACAAATATATCTTATATACTGTATGTAAAATATCAAAAAGTACAGTAAATATATTACATATATTGTACATATAATATTAACTAAAAGTACACCAAATACATTTTATATACTGTAAATAAAATATCAAAAATTACAGTAAATATATATTACATACTGTACATAAAATATCAAAAAGTACACCAAATATGTGTTATATATACTGTAAACTATCAAAAACTACAGTAATTATATTTAATATACTGTACATAAAATTTCAAAAATCACACCAAATGTATATTATATACCGTAAATAAAATATCAAAAAGGACAGTGAATATATATGACACACACTATGTAAAATATCAAAAACTACACCAAGTATATATTTTATAATTTACAATAAATATCAAAGGACACCAAATATATCTCATATACTGTACATAAAATATCAAAAAGTACAGTAAATATATTTCATATATTGTACATAAAATATTAATTAAAAGTACACCAAATACATTTTATATACTGTAAATAAATTATCAAAATTTACAGTAAATATATATTACATACTATACATAAAATATCAAAAAGTACACCAAATATGTGTTATATGTACTGTAAATAAACTATTAAAAACTACAGTAATTATATTCAATATACTGAACATAAAATATCAAAAATTACTCCAAATGTACATTATATGGTGTAAATAAAATATCCAAAATACAGTAAATATATATTACACACCCTATGTAAAATATCCAAATTTACACCAAATATATATTATATAATTTACAAAAAATATCGGAAGGTCAACAAATATATCTTATATACTGTATGTAAAATTTCAAAAAGTACAGTAAATATATTACATATATTGTATATATAATATTAACAAAAAGTACACCAAATACATTTTATATACTGTAAATAAAATATCAAAAATTACAGTAAATATATATTACATACTGTACATAAAATATCAAAAAGTACACCAAATATGTGTTATATATACTGTAAACTATCAAAAACTACAGTAATTATATTTAATATACTGTACATAAAATTTCAAAAATCACACCAAATGTATATTATATACCGTAAATAAAATATCAAAAAGGACAGTGAATATATATGACACACACTATGTAAAATATCAAAAACTACACCAAGTATATATTTTATAATTTACAATAAATATCAAAGGACACCAAATATATCTCATATACTGTACATAAAATATCAAAAAGTACAGTAAATATATTTCATATATTGTACATATAATATTAACTAAAAGTACACCAAATACATTTTATATACTGTAAAGAAAATATCAAAATTACAGTAAATATATATTACATACTGTACATAAAATATCAAAAAGTACACCAAATATGTGTTATATATACTGTAAATAAACTATTAAAAACTACAGTAATTATATTCAATATACTGAACATAAAATATCAAAAATTACTCCAAATGTACATTATATGGTGTCAATAAAATATCCAAAATACAGTAAATATATATTACACACCCTATGTAAATTATCCAAATTTACACCAAATATATATTATATAATTTACAAAAAATATCGGAAGGTCACCAAATATATCTTATATACTGTATGTAAAATATCAAAAAGTACAGTAAATATATTACATATATTGTACATATAATATTAACTAAAAGTACACCAAATACATTTTATATACTGTAAATAAAATATCAAAAATTACAGTAAATATTTATTACATACTGTACATAAAATATCAAAAAGTACACCAAATATGTGTTATATATACCGTAAACTATCAAAAACTACAGTAATTATATTTAATATACTGTACATAAAATTTCAAAAATCACACCAAATGTATATTATATACCGTAAATAAAATACCAAAAAGGACAGTGAATATATATGACACACACTATGTAAAATATCAAAAACTACACCAAGTATATATTTTATAATTTACAATAAATATCAAAGGACACCAAACATATCTCATATACTCTACATAAAATATCAAAAAGTACAGTAAATATATTTCATATATTGTACATGTAATATTAACTAAAAGTACACCAAATACATTTTATATACTGTAAATAAATTATCAAAAATTACAGTAAATATATATTACATACTATACATAAAATATCAAAAAGTACACCAAATATGTGTTATATATACTGTAAATAAACTATTAAAAACCACAGTAATTATATTCAATATACTGTACATAAAATATCAAAAATTACTCCAAATGTACATTATATGGTGTAAATAAAATATCCAAAATACAGTAAATATATATTACACACCCTATGTAAAATATCCAAATTTACACCAAATATATATTATATAATTTACAAAAAATATCGGAAGGTCACCAAATATATCTTATATACTGTATGTAAAATATCAAAAAGTACAGTAAATATATTACATATATTGTACATATAATATTAACTAAAAGTACACCAAATACATTTTATATACTGTAAATAAATATCCAAAATTACAGTAAATATATATTATATACTGTACATAAAATATCAAAAAGTACACCATATATGTGTTATATATCCTGTAAACTATCAAAAACTACAGTAATTATATTTAATATACTGTACATAAAATTTCAAAAATCACACAAAATGTATATTATATACCGTAAATAAAATATCAAAAAGGACAGTGAATATATATGACACACACTATGTAAAATATCAAAAACTACACCAAGTATATATTTTATAATTTACAATAAATATCAAAGGACACCAAATATATCTCATATACTGTACATAAAATATCAAAAAGTACAGTAAATATATTTCATATATTGTACATATAATATTAACTAAAAGTACACCAAATACATTTTATATACTGTAAATAAAATATCAAAAAGTACAGTAAATATATATTACATACTATACATAAAATATCAAAAAGTACACCAAATATGTGTTATATATACTGTAAATAAACTATTAAAAACCACAGTAATTATAGTCAATATACTGTACATAAAATATCAAAAATTACTCCAAATGTACATTATATGGTGTAAATAAAATATCCAAAATACAGTAAATATATATTACACACCCTATGTAAAATATCCAAATTTACACCAAATATATATTATATAATTTACAAAAAATATCGGAAGGTCACCAAATATATCTTATATACTGTATGTAAAATATCAAAAAGTACAGTAAATATATTACATATATTGTACATATAATATTAACTAAAAGTACACCAAATACATTTTATATACTGTAAATAAAATATCAAAAATTACAGTAAATATATATTACATACTGTACATAAAATATCAAAAAGTACACCAAATATGTGTTATATATACCGTAAACTATCAAAAACTACAGTAATTATATTTAATATACTGTATATAAAATTTCAAAAATCACACCAAATGTATATTATATACCGTAAATAAAATACCAAAAAGGACAGTGAATATATATGACACACACTATGTAAAATATCAAAAACTACACCAAGTATATATTTTATAATTTACAATAAATATCAAAGGACACCAAATATATCTCATATACTCTACATAAAATATCAAAAAGTACAGTAAATATATTTCATATATTGTACATATAATATTAACTAAAAGTACACCAAATACATTTTATATACTGTAAATAAATTATCAAAAATTACAGTAAATATATATTACATACTATACATAAAATATCAAAAAGTACACCAAATATGTGTTATATATACTGTAAATAAACTATTAAAAACTACAGTAATTATATTCAATATACTGTACATAAAATATCAAAAATTACTCCAAATGTACATTATATGGTGTAAATAAAATATCCAAAATACAGTAAATATATATTACACACCCTATGTAAAATATCCAAATTTACACCAAATATATATTATATAATTTACAAAAAATATCGGAAGGTCACCAAATATATCTTATATACTCTATGTAAAATATCAAAAAGTACAGTAAATATATTACATATATTGTACATATAATATTAACTAAAAGTACACCAAATACATTTTATATACTGTAAATAAAATATCAAAAATTACAGTAAATATATATTACATACTGTACATAAAATATCAAAAAGTACACCAAATATGTGTTATATATACTGTAAATAAACTATTAAAAACTACAGTAATTATATTCAATATACTGTACATAAAATATCAAAAATTACTCCAAATGTACATTATATGGTGTAAATAAAATATCCAAAATACAGTAAATATAGATTACACACCCTATGTAAAATATCCAAATTTACACCAAATATATATTTTATAATTTACAAAAAATATCGGAAGGTCACCAAATATATCTTATATACTGTATGTAAAATATCAAAAAGTACAGTAAATATATTACATGTATTGTACATATAATATTAACTAAAAGTACACCAAATACATTTTATATACTGTAAATAAAATATCAAAAATTACAGTAAATATATATTACATACTATACATAAAATATCAAAAAGTACACCAAATATGTGTTATATATACTGTAAATAAACTATTAAAAACCACAGTAATTATATTCAATATACTGTACATAAAATATCAAAAATTACTCCAAATGTACATTATATGGTGTAAATAAAATATCCAAAATACAGTAAATATATATTACACACCCTATGTAAAATATCCAAATTTACACCAAATATATATTATATAATTTACAAAAAATATCGGAAGGTCACCAAATATGTCTTATATACTGTATGTAAAATATCAAAAAGTACAGTAAATATATTACATATATTGTACATATAATATTAACTAAAAGTACACCAAATACATTTTATATACTGTAAAGAAAATATCAAAATTACAGTAAATATATATTACATACTGTACATAAAATATCAAAAAGTACACCAAATATGTGTTATATATACCGTAAACTATCAAAAACTACAGTAATTATATTTAATATACTGTACATAAAATTTCAAAAATCACACCAAATGTATATTATATACCGTAAATAAAATACCAAAAAGGACAGTGAATATATATGACACACACTATGTAAAATTTCAAAAACTACACCAAGTATATATTTTATAATTTACAATAAATATCAAAGGACACCAAATATATCTCATATACTGTACATAAAATATCAAAAAGTACAGTAAATATATTTCATATATTGTACATATAATATTAACTAAAAGTACACCAAATACATTTTATATACTGTAAATAAAATATCAAAAATTACAGTATATATATATTACATACTATACATAAAATATCAAAAAGTACACCAAATATGTGTTATATGTACTGTAAATAAATTATTAAAAACTACAGTAATTATATTCAATATACTGTACATAAAATATCAAAAATTACTCCAAATGTACATTATATGGTGTAAATAAAATATCTAAAATACAGTAAATATATATTACACACCCTATGTAAAACATCCAAATTTACACCAAATATATATTATATAATTTACAAAAAATATCGGAAGGTCACCAAATATATCTTATATACTGTATGTAAAATATCAAAAAGTACAGTAAATATATTAAATATATTGTACATATAATATTAACTAAAAGTACACCAAATACATTTTATATACTGTAAATAAAATATCAAAAATTACAGTAAATATATATTACATACTGTACATAAAATATCAAAAAGTACACCAAATATGTGTTATATATACTGTAAACTATCAAAAACTACAGTAATTATATTTAATATACTGTACATAAAATTTCAAAAATCACACCAAATGTATATTATATACCGTAAATAAAATATCAAAAAGGACAGTGAATATATATGACACACACTATGTAAAATATCAAAAACTACACCAAGTATATATTTTATAATTTACAATAAATATCAAAGGACACCAAATATATCTCATATACTGTACATAAAATATCAGAAAGTACAGTAAATATATTTCATATATTGTACATATAATATTAACTAAAAGTACACCAAATACATTTTATATACTGTAAATAATATATCAAAAATTACAGTAAATATATATTACATACTATACATAAAATATCAAAAAGTACACCAAATATGTGTTATATATACTGTAAATAAACTATTAAAAACTACAGTAATTATATTCAATATACTGTACATAAAATATCAAAAATTACTCCAAATGTACATTATATGGTGTAAATAAAATATCCAAAATACAGTAAATATATATTACACACCCTATGTAAAATATCCAAATTTACACCAAATATATATTATATAATTTACAAAAAATATCAGAAGGTCACAAAATATATCTTATATACTGTATGTAAAATATCAAAAAGTGCAGTAAATATATTACATGTATTGTACATATAATATTAACTAAAAGTACACCAAATACATTTTATATACTGTAAATAAAATATCAAAAATTACAGTAAATATATATTACATACTGTACATAAAATATCAAAAAGTACACCAAATATGTGTTATATATACTGTAAACTATCAAAAACTACAGTAATTATATTTAATATACTGTACATAAAATTTCAAAAATCACACCAAATGTATATTATATACCGTAAATAAAATATCAAAAAGGACAGTGAATATATATGACACACACTATGTAAAATATCAAAAACTACACCAAGTATACATTTTATAATTTACAATAAATATCAAAGGACACCAAATATATCTCATATACTGTACATAAAATATCAAAAATACAGTAAATATATTTCATATATTGTACATATAATATTAACTAAAAGTACACCAAATACATTTTATATACTGTAAATAAAATATCAAAAATTACAGTAAATATATATTACATACTGTACATAAAATATCAAAAAGTACACCAAATATGTGTTATATATACTGTAAACTATCAAAAACTACAGTAATTATATTTAATATACTGTACATAAAATTTCAAAAATCACACCAAATGTATATTATATACCGTAAATAAAATATCAAAAAGGACAGTGAATATATATGACACACACTATGTAAAATCTCAAAAACTACACCAAGTATATATTTTATAATTTACAATAAATATCAAAGGACACCAAATATATCTCATATACTGTACATAAAATATCAAAAAGTACAGTAAATATATTTCATATATTGTACATATAATATTAACTAAAAGTACACCAAATACATTTTATATACTGTAAATAAAATATCAAAAATTACAGGAAATATATATTACATACTATACATAAAATATCAAAAAGTACACCAAATATGTGTTATATATACTGTAAATAAACTATTAAAAACTACAGTAACTATATTCAATATACTGTACATAAAATATCAAAAATTACTCCAAATGTACATTATATGGTGTAAATAAAATCTCCAAAATACAGTAAATATATATTACACACCCTATGTAAAATATCCAAATTTACACCAAATATATATTATATAATTTACAAAAAATATCGGAAGGTCAACAAATATATCTTATATACTGTATGTAAAATATCAAAAAGTGCAGTAAATATATTACATGTATTGTACATATAATATTAACTAAAAGTACACCAAATACATTTTATATACTGTAAATAAATTATCAAAAATTACAGTAAATATATATTACATACTGTACATAAAATATCAAAAAGTACACCAAATATGTGTTATATATACTGTAAACTATCAAAAACTACAGTAATTATATTTAATATACTGTACATAAAATTTCAAAAATCACACCAAATGTATATTATATACCGTAAATAAAATATCAAAAAGGACAGTGAATATATATGACACACTCTATGTAAAATATCAAAAACTACACCAAGTATATATTTTATAATTTACAATAAATATCAAAGGACACCAAATATATCTCATATACTGTACATAAAATATCAAAAATACAGTAAATATATTTCATATATTGTACATATAATATTAACTAAAAGTACACCAAATACATTTTATATACTGTAAATAAAATATCAAAAAGTACAGTAAATATATATTTCATACTGTACATAAAATATCAAAAAGTACACCAAATATGTGTTATATATACTGTAAATAAACTATTAAAAACTACAGTAATTATATTCAATATAATGAACATAAAATATCAAAAATTACTCCAAATGTACATTATATGGTGTAAATAAAATATCCAAAATACAGTAAATATATATTACACACCCTATGTAAATTATCCAAATTTACACCAAATATATATTATATAATTTACAAAAAATATCGGAAGGTCACCAAATATATCTTATACACTGTATGTAAAATATCAAAAAGTACAGTAAATATATTACATATATTGTACATATAATATTAACTAAAAGTACACCAAATACATTTTATATACTGTAAATAAAATATCAAAAATTACAGTAAATATATATTACATACTGTACATAAAATATCAAAAAGTACACCAAATATGTGTTATATATACTGTAAACTATCAAAAACTACAGTAATTATATTTAATATACTGTACATAAAATTTCAAAAATCACACCAAATGTATATTATATACCGTAAATAAAATATCAAAAAGGACAGTGAATATATATGACACACACTATGTAAAATCTCAAAAACTACACGAAGTATATATTTTATAATTTACAATAAATATCAAAGGACACCAAATATATCTCATATACTGTACATAAAATATCAAAAAGTACAGTAAATATATTTCATATATTGTACATATAATATTAACTAAAAGTACACCAAATACATTTTATATACTGTAAATAAAATATCAAAAATTACAGTAAATATATATTACATACTGTACATAAAATATCAAAAAGTACACCAAATATGTGTTATATATACTGTAAACTATCAAAAACTACAGTAATTATATTTAATATACTGTACATAAAACTTCAAAAATCACACCAAATGTATATTATATACCGTAAATAAAATATCAAAAAGGACAGTGAATATATATGACACACACTATGTAAAATATCAAAAACTACACCAAGTATATATTTTATAATTTACAATAAATATCAAAGGACACCAAATATATCTCATATACTGTTCATAAAATATCAAAAAGTACAGTAAATATATTTCATATATTGTACATATAATATTAACTAAAAGTACACCAAATACATTTTATATACTGTAAATAAAATATCAAAAATTACAGTAAATATATATTACATACTATACATAAAATATCAAAAAGTACACCAAATATGTGTTATATATACTGTAAATAAACTATTAAAAACCACAGTAATTATATTCAATGTACTGTACATAAAATATGAAAAATTACTCCAAATGTACATTTTATGGTGTAAATAAAATATCCAAAATACAGTAAATATATATTACACACCCTATGTAAAATATCCAAATTTACACCAAATATATATTATATAATTTACAAAAAATATCGGAAGGTCACCAAATATATCTTATATACTGTATGTAAAATATCAAAAAGTACAGTAAATATATTACATATATTGTACATATAATATTAACTAAAAGTACACCAAATACATTTTATATACTGTAAATAAAATATCAAAAATTACAGTAAATATATATTACATACTGTACATAAAATATCAAAAAGTACACCAAATATGTGTTATATATACTGTAAACTATCAAAAACAACAGTAATTATATTTAATATACTGTACATAAAATTTCAAAAATCACACCAAATGTATATTATATACCGTAAATAAAATATCAAAACGGACAGTGAATAATTATGACACACGCTTTGTAAAATATCAAAAACTACACCAAGTATATATTTTATAATTTACAATAAATATCAAAGGACACCAAATATATCTCATATACTGTACATAAAATATCAAAAAGTACAGTAAATATATTTCATATATTGTACATATAATATTAACTAAAAGTACACCAAATACATTTTATATACTGTAAATAATATATCAAAAATTACAGTAAATATATATTACATACTATACATAAAATATCAAAAAGTACACCAAATATGTGTTATATATACTGTAAATAAACTATTAAAAACCACAGTAATTATATTCAATATACTGTACATAAAATATCAAAAATTACTCCAAATGTACATTATATGGTGTAAATAAAATATCCAAAATACAGTAAATATATATTACACACCCTATGTAAAATATCCAAATTTACACCAAATATATATTATATAATTTACAAAAAATATCGGAAGGTCACCAAATATATCTTATATACTGTATGTAAAATATCAAAAAGTACAGTAAATATATTACATGTATTGTACATATAATATTAACTAAAAGTACACCAAATACATTTTATATACTGTAAATAAAATATCAAAAATTACAGTAAATATATATTACATACTGTACATAAAATATCAAAAAGTACACCAAATATGTGTTATATATACCGTAAACTATCAAAAACTACAGTAATTATATTTAATATACTGTACATAAAATTTCAAAAATCACACCAAATGTATATTATATACCGTAAATAAAATACCAAAAAGGACAGTGAATATATATGACACACACTATGTAAAATATCAAAAACTACACCAAGTATATATTTTATAATTTACAATAAATATCAAAGGACACCAAATATATCTCATATACTCTACATAAAATATCAAAAAGTACAGTAAATATATTTCATATATTGTACATATAATATTAACTAAAAGTACACCAAATACATTTTATATACTGTAAATAAAATATCAAAAATTACAGTAAATATATATTACATACTATACATAAAATATCAAAAAGTACACCAAATATGTGTTATATATACAGTAAATAAACTATTAAAAACTACAGTAATAATATTCAATATACTGCACATAAAATATCAAAAATTACTCCAAATGTACATTATATGGTGTAAATAAAATATCCAAAATACAGTAAATATATATTACACACCCTATGTAAAATATCCAAATTTACACCAATTATATATTATATAATTTACAAAAAATATCGGAAGGTCACCAAATATATCTTCTATACTGTATGTAAAATATCAAAAAGTACAGTAAATATATTACATATATTGTACATATAATATTAACTAAAAGTACACCAAATACATTTTATATACTGTAAATAAATATCAAAAATTACAGTAAATATATATTACATACTGTACATAAAATATCAAAAAGTACACCATATATGTGTTATATATCCTGTAAACTATCAAAAACTACAGTAATTATATTTAATATACTGTACATAAAATTTCAAAAATCACACCAAATGTATATTATATACCGTAAATAAAATATCAAAAAGGACAGTGAATATATATGACACACACTATGTAAAATATCAAAAACTACACCAAGTATATATTTTATAATTTACAATAAATATCAAAGGACACCAAATATATCTCATATACTGTACATAAAATATCAAAAATACAGTAAATATATTTCATATATTGTACATATAATATTAACTAAAAGTACACCAAATACATTTTATATACTGTAAATAAAATATCAAAAAGTACAGTAAATATATATTACATACTGTACATAAAATATCAAAAAGTACACCAAATATGTGTTATATATACTGTAAATAAACTATTAAAAACTACAGTAATTATATTCAATATAATGAACATAAAATATCAAAAATTACTCCAAATGTACATTATATGGTGTAAATAAAATATCCAAAATACAGTAAATATATATTACACACCCTATGTAAATTATCCAAATTTACACCAAATATATATTATATAATTTACAAAAAATATCGGAAGGTCACCAAATATATCTTATACACTGTATGTAAAATATCAAAAAGTACAGTAAATATATTACATATATTGTACATATAATATTAACTAAAAGTACACCAAATACATTTTATATACTGTAAATAAAATATCAAAAATTACAGTAAATATATATTACATACTGTACATAAAATATCAAAAAGTACACCAAATATGTGTTATATATACTGTAAACTATCAAAAACTACAGTAATTATATTTAATATACTGTACATAAAATTTCAAAAATCACACCAAATGTATATTATATACCGTAAATAAAATATCAAAAAGGACAGTGAATATATATGACACACACTATGTAAAATCTCAAAAACTACACCAAGTATATATTTTATAATTTACAATAAATATCAAAGGACACCAAATATATCTCATATACTGTACATAAAATATCAAAAAGTACAGTAAATATATTTCATATATTGTACATATAATATTAACTAAAAGTACACCAAATACATTTTATATACTGTAAATAAAATATCAAAAATTACAGGAAATATATATTACATACTATACATAAAATATAAAAAAGTACACCAAATATGTGTTATATATACTGTAAACTATCAAAAACTACAGTAATTATATTTAATATACTGTACATAAAATTTCAAAAATCACACCAAATGTATATTATATACCGTAAATGAAATATCAAAAAGGACAGTGAATATATATGACACACACTATGTAAAATATCAAAAACTACACCAAGTATATATTTTATAATTTACAATAAATATCAAAGGACACCAAATATATCTCATATACTGTACATAAAATATCAAAAAGTACAGTAAATATATTTCATATATTGTACATATAATATTAACTAAAAGTACACCAAATACATTTTATATACTGTAAATAAAATATCAAAAAGTACAGTAAATATATATTACATACTATACATAAAATATCAAAAAGTACACCAAATATGTGTTATATATACTGTAAATAAACTATTAAAAACTACAGTAACTATATTCAATATACTGTACATAAAATATCAAAAATTACTCCAAATGTACATTATATGGTGTAAATAAAATCTCCAAAATACAGTAAATATATATTACACACCCTATGTAAAATATCCAAATTTACACCAAATATATATTATATAATTTACAAAAAATATCGGAAGGTCACCAAATATATCTTATATACTGTATGTAAAATATCAAAAAGTGCAGTAAATATATTACATGTATTGTACATATAATATTAACTAAAAGTACACCAAATACATTTTATATACTGTAAATAAATTATCAAAAATTACAGTAAATATATATTACATACTGTACATAAAATATCAAAAAGTACACCAAATATGTGTTATATATACTGTAAACTATCAAAAACTACAGTAATTATATTTAATATACTGTACATAAAATTTCAAAAATCACACCAAATGTATATTATATACCGTAAATAAAATATCAAAAAGGACAGTGAATATATATGACACACACTATGTAAAATATCAAAAACTACACCAAGTATATATTTTATAATTTACAATAAATATCAAAGGACACCAAATATATCTCATGTACTGTACATAAAATATCAAAAATACAGTAAATATATTTCATATATTGTACATATAATATTAACTAAAAGTACACCAAATACATTTTATATACTGTAAATAAAATATCAAAAAGTACAGTAAATATATATTTCATACTGTACATAAAATATCAAAAAGTACACCAAATATGTGTTATATATACTGTAAATAAACTATTAAAAACTACAGTAATTATATTCAATATAATGAACATAAAATATCAAAAATTACTCCAAATGTACATTATATGGTGTAAATAAAATATCCAAAATACAGTAAATATATATTACACACCCTATGTAAATTATCCAAATTTACACCAAATATATATTATATAATTTACAAAAAATATCGGAAGGTCACCAAATATATCTTATACACTGTATGTAAAATATCAAAAAGTACAGTAAATATATTACATATATTGTACATATAATATTAACTAAAAGTACACCAAATACATTTTATATACTGTAAATAAAATATCAAAAATTACAGTAAATATATATTACATACTGTACATAAAATATCAAAAAGTACACCAAATATGTGTTATATATACTGTAAACTATCAAAAACTACAGTAATTATATTTAATATACTGTACATAAAATTTCAAAAATCACACCAAACGTATATTATATACCGTAAATAAAATATCAAAAAGGACAGTGAATATATATGACACACACTATGTAAAATCTCAAAAACTACACCAAGTATATATTTTATAATTTACAATAAATATCAAAGGACACCAAATATATCTCATATACTGTACATAAAATATCAAAAAGTACAGTAAATATATTTCATATATTGTACATATAATATTAACTAAAAGTACACCAAATACATTTTATATACTGTAAATAAAATATCAAAAATTACAGGAAATATATATTACATACTATACATAAAATATCAAAAAGTACACCAAATATGTGTTATATATACTGTAAACTATCAAAAACAACAGTAATTATATTTAATATACTGTACATAAAATTTCAAAAATCACACCAAATGTATATTATATATCGTAAATAAAATATCAAAAAGGACAGTGAATATATATGACACACACTATGTAAAATATCAAAAACTACACCAAGTATATATTTTATAATTTACAATAAATATCAAAGGACACCAAATATATCTCATATACTGTTCATAAAATATCAAAAAGTACAGTAAATATATTTCATATATTGTACATATAATATTAACTAAAAGTACACCAAATACATTTTATATACTGTAAATAAAATATCAAAAATTACAGTAAATATATATTACATACTATACATAAAATATCAAAAAGTACACCAAATATGTGTTATATATACTGTAAATAAACTATTAAAAACCACAGTAATTATATTCAATGTACTGTACATAAAATATCAAAAATTACTCCAAATGTACATTATATGGTGTAAATAAAATCTCCAAAATACAGTAAATATATATTACACACCCTATGTAAAATATCCAAATTTACACCAAATATATATTATATAATTTACAAAAAATATCGGAAGGTCACCAAATATATCTTATATACTGTATGTAAAATATCAAAAAGTACAGTAAATATATTACATGTATTGTACATATAATATTAACTAAAAGTACACCAAATACATTTTATATACTGTAAATAAAATATCAAAAATTACAGTAAATATATATTACATACTGTACATAAAATATCAAAAAGTACACCAAATATGTGTTATATATACTGTAAGCTATCAAAAACTACAGTAATTATATTTAATATACTGTACATAAAATTTCTAAAATCACACCAAATGTATATTATATACCGTAAATAAAATATCAAAAAGGACAGTGAATATATATGACACACACTATGTAAAATATCAAAAACTACACCAAGTATATATTTTATAATTTACAATAAATATCAAAGGACACCAAATATATCTCATATACTGTACATAAAATATCAAAAAGTACAGTAAATATATTTCATATATTGTACATATAATATTAACTAAAAGTACACCAAATACATTTTATATACTGTAAATAAAATATCAAAAATTACAGTAAATATATATTACATACTGTACATATATCATCAAAAAGTACACCGAATATGTGTTATATATACTGTAAACTATCAAAAACTACAGTAATTATATTTAATATACTGTACATAAAATTTCAAAAATCACACCAAATGTATATTATATACCGTAAATAAAATATCAAAAAGGACAGTGAATATATATGACACACACTATGTAAAATATCAAAAACTACACCAAGTATATATTTTATAATTTACAATAAATATCAAAGGACACCAAATATATCTCATATACTGTACATAAAATATCAAAAAGTACAGTAAATATATTTCATATATTGTACATATAATATTAACTAAAAGTACACCAAATACATTTTATATACTGTAAATAAAATATCAAAAATTACAGTAAATATATATTACATACTGTACATAAAATATCAAAAATTACACCAAATATGTGTTATATATACTGTAAACAATAAAAACTAGAGTAATTATATTTAATATACTATACATAAAATTTCAAAAATCACACCAAATGTATATTATATACCGTAAATAAAATATCAAAAAGGACAGTGAATATATATGACACACACTATGTAAAATATCAAAAACTACACCAAGTATATATTTTATAATTTACAATATATATCAAAGGACACCAAATATATCTCATATACTGTACATAAAATATCAAAAAGTACAGTAAATATATTTCATATATTGTACATATAATATTAACTAAAAGTACACCAAATACATTTTATATACTGTAAATAAAATATCAAACAGTACAGTAAATATATATTACATACTGTACATATATCATCAAAAAGTACACCGAATATGTGTTATATGTACTGTAAACTATCAAAAACTACAGTAATTATATTTAATATACTGTACATAAAATTTCAAAAATCACACCAAATGTATATTATATACCGTAAATAAAATATCAAAAAGGACAGTGAATATATATGACACACACTATGTAAAATCTCAAAAACTACACCAAGTATATATTTTATAATTTACAATAAATATCAAAGGACACCAAATATATCTCATATACTGTACATAAAATATCAAAAAGTACAGTAAATATATTTCATATATTGTACATATAATATTAACTAAAAGTACACCAAATACATTTTATATACTGTAAATAAAATATCAAAAATTACAGTAAATATATATTACATACTGTACATAAAATATCAAAAAGTACACCAAATATGTGTTATATATACTGTAAACAATAAAAACTACAGTAATTATATTTAATATACTATACATAAAATTTCAAAAATCACACCAAATGTATATTATATACCGTAAATAAAATATCAAAAAGGACAGTGAATATATATGACACACACTATGTAAAATATCAAAAACTACACCAAGTATATATTTTATAATTTACAATATATATCAAAGGACACCAAATATATCTCATATACTGTACATAAAATATCAAAAAGTACAGTAAATATATTTCATATATTGTACATATAATATTAACTAAAAGTACACCAAATACATTTTATATACTGTAAATAAAATATCAAACAGTACAGTAAATATATATTACATACTGTACATAAAATATCAAAAATTACACCAAACATGTGTTATATATACTGTAAATAAACTATCAAAAACTACAGTAATTATATTTAATATACTGTACATAAAATGTCAAAAATTACTCCAAATGTACATTATATAGTGTAAATAATATATCCAAAATACAGTAAATATATATTACACACCCTATGTAAAATATCAAATATTACACCAAATATACATTATATAATTTACAAAAAATATCGGAAGGACACCAAATATATCCTATATACTCTACGTAAAATATCAAAAAGTACAGTAAATATATTTCATATATTGTACATATAATATTAACTAAAAGTACACGAAATACATTTTATATACTGTAAATAAAATATCAAAAATTACAGTAAATATATATTACATACTGTACATAAAATATCAAAAAGTACACCAAATATGTGTTATATATACTGTAAATAAACAATGAAAAACTACAGCAATTATATTTAATATACTGTATATAAAATATCAAAAATTACACCAAATGTATATTATATACTGTAAATAAAATATCAAAAAGGACAGTAAATATATAATACACACCCTATGTAAAATATCAAAAACTACACTAAATATATATTATATAATTTACACAAAATATCTAAAGGACACCAAATATATCTTATATACTCTACATAAAATATAAAAAAGTAGAGTAAATATATTTCCTGTATTGTGAATATAATGTTAACTAAAAGTACCACAAATACATTTTATGTACTGTAAATAAATTATCAAAAAGTACAGTAAATATATATTACACACCTTATGTAAAATATCACAAACTACACCAAATATATATTATATAATTTACATGAAATAGCAAAAGGACACAAAATATATCTTATATACTGTACATAAAATATCAAAATGTAGAGTAAATATATTTCATATATTGTACATATAATATTAATTAAAAGTACACCAAAAATATTTTATATACTGTAAATAAAATATCAAAAATTTCAGTAAATATATATTACATACTGTACATAAAATATCAAAAAGTACACCAAATATGTGTTATATATACTGTAAATAAACTATCAAAAACTACAGTAATTATATTTAATATACTGTATATAAAATATCAAAAATTACACTAAATGAAAGTTATTTATTGTAAATAAAATATCAAAAATTACAGTAAATATATGTTGCACACCTTATGTAAAATATCACAATCTACACCAAATATATATTATATAATTTACCTAAGATATCAAAAGGACACCAAATATATCTTATATATGTTACATAAAATATCAAAAAGTACAGTAAATATATTTCATAAATTGTACATACAATATTAACTAAAAGTACACCAAATACATTTTATATAGTATAAATAAAATATCAAAAATTACAGTAAATGTATATTACACACTGTACATAAAATATCAAAAAGTATACCAAATATGTGTTATATATACTGTAAATAAACTATCAAAAACTACAGTAATTATATTTAATATACTGTACATGAAATGTCAAAACTTAAACCAAATGTATATTATTTACTGTAAATAAAATATCAAAAAGTACACTAAATATATATTACACACCCTATGTAAATTATCACAAACTACACCAAATATATATTATATAATTTACATAAAATATCAAAAGGACACCAAATATATCTTATATACTGTACATAAAATGTCAAAAAGTACAGTAAATATATTTCATATATTTTACATATAATATTAACTAAAAGTACACCAAAAACATTTTATATACTGTAAATAAAATATCAAAAATTACAGTAAATATATATTACATACTGTACATAAAATATCAAAAAGTACACCAAATATGTGTTATATATACTGTAAATAAACTCTCAAAAACTACAGTAATTATATTTAATATACTCTAAATAAAATACCAAAAATTACACCAAATGTATATTATTTACTGTAAATAAAATATCAAAAAGGACAGGAAATATATACTACACACCCTATGTAAAATATCGAAAACTACACCAAATATATATTATATAATTTACATAAAATATCGGAAGGTCACCAAATATATCTTATATACTGTACATAAAATACCAAAATGTACAGGAAATATATTTCATATATTGTACATATAATATTAACTAAAAGTACACCAAATACATTTTATATACTGTAAATAAAATATCAAAAAGTACAGTAAATATATATTACATACTGTAAATAAAATATCACAAAGTACCCCAAATATGTGTTATATATACTGTAAATAAACTTTGAAAAACTACACTAATTATATTTAATGTACTGTACATAAAATATCAAAAATTACACCAAATGTATATTTTTTACTGTAAATAAAATATCAAAAATACAGTAAATATATATTACACACCATATGTAAAATATCACAATCTACACTAAATATATATTATATAATTTACATAAAATATCAAAAGTACACCAAATATATCTTATATACTCTACATAAAATATCAAAATGTACAGTAAATATATTTCATATATTGTACATATAATATTAACTAAAAGTACACCAAATACATTTTATATAGTGTAAATAAAATATCAACAAGTACAGTAAATATATATTAAACACCAAAAGTAAAATATCACAATCTACCCCAAATATATTATATAATTTACATAAAATAACAAAAGGACACCAAATATATATTATATACTGTACAAAAATATCAAAAAATACAGTAAATATATTTCATATATTGTACATATAATATTAACTAAAAGTACATCAAATACATTTTACATACTGTAAATAAAATATCAAAAATTACAGTGAATATATATTACATACTGTACATAAAATATCAAAAAGTACACCAAGTATGTGTTATATATACTGTAAATAAACTATCAAAAACTACAGTAATTATATTTAATATACTGTAAATAAAATATCAAAAATTAAACCAAATGTATATTATTTACTGTAAATAAAATATCAAAAAGTACAGTAAATATATATTACACACCCTATGTAAAATATCACAAACTACACCAAATATATATTATACAAGTTACATAAAATATCAAAAGGACACAAAATATACCTTATATACTGTACATAAAATATCAAAATGTACAGTAAATATATTTCATATATTGTACTTATAATATTAACTAAAAGTACACCAAATACATTTTATATAGTGTAAATAAAATATCAAAAAGTACAGTAAATATATATTACACACCATATGTAAAATATCACAATCTAGGCCAAATATATATTATATAATTTACATAAAATATCAAAAGGACACCAAATATATCTTATATAATGTACATAAAATATCAAAAATTACGGTAAATATATTTCATATATTGTACATATAATATTAACTAAAAGTACACCAAATACATTTTATATAGTGTAAATAAAATATCAAAAATTACAGCGAATATATATTACATACTGTACATAAAATATCAAAAAGTACACCAAATATGTGTTATATATACTGTAAATAAACTATCAAAAACTACAATAATTATATTTAATATACTGTACATAAAATATCAAAAATTACACCAAATGTATATTATTTACTGTAAATAAAATAACAAAAATTACAGTAAATATATATTATACACCCTATGTAAAATATCACAAACTACACCAAATATATATTATATAATTTACATAAAATATCAAAAGGACACCAAGTATACCTTATACACTGTACATATAATATCAAAATGTACAGTAAATATATTTCATATATTGTACATATAATATTAACTAAAAGTACACCAAATACATTTTTTATAGTGTAAATAAAATATCAAAAATTACAGTAAATATACATTACATACTGTACATAAAATATCAAAAAGTACACCAAATATGTGTTATATATACTGCAAATAAACTATCAAAAAATACAGTAATTATATTTAATATACTGTAAATAAAATATCAAAAATTACACCAAATGTATATTTTTTACTGTAAATAAAATATTAAAAACTACAGTAAATATATATTACACACCATATGTAAAATATCACAATCTACACTAAATATATATTATATAATTTACATAAAATATCAAAAGGACACCAAATATATCTTATATACTCTACATAAAATATCAAAAAGTACAGTAAATATATTTCATATATTGTACATATAATATTAACTAAAACTACACCAAATACATTTGATATAGTGTAAATAAAATATCAACAAGTACAGTAAATATATATTAAACACCATGTGTAAAATATCACAATCTACCCCAAATATATATTATGTAATTTACATAAAATATCAAAAGGACACCAAATATATCTTATATACTGTACATAAAATATCAGAAAATACAGTAAATATATTTCATATATTGTATATATAATATTAACTAAAAGTACACCAAATACATTTTATATACTGTAAATAAAATATCAAAAATTACAGTGAATATATATTACATACTGTACATAAAATATCAAAAAGTACACCAAGTATGTGTTATATATACTGTAAATAAACTATCAAAAACTACAGTAATTATATTTAATATACTGTACATAAAATATCAAAAATTACACCAAATATATATTATTTACTGTAAATAAAATACCAAAAAGTACAGTAAATATATATTACACACCGTATGTAAAATATCACAATCTACACCAAATATATATTATATAATTTACATAAAATATCAAAAGGACACCAAATATATCTTATATACTGTACATAAATTGTCAAAATGTACAGTAAATATATTTCATATATTGTACATATAATATTAACTAAAAGTACACCAAATATATTTTATATAGTGTAAATAAAATGTCAAAAAGTACTGTAAATATATATTACACACCATATGTAAAATATCACAATCTACACAAAATATATATTATATAATTTACATAAAATATCAAAAGGACCCCAAATATATCTTATATACTCTACATAAAATATCAAAATGTACAGTAAATATATTTCATATATTATACATATAATATTAACTAAAAGTACACCAAATACATTTTATATAGTGTAAATAAAATATCAAAAATTACAGTGAATATATATTACATACTGTAGATAAAATATCAAAAAGTACACCAAATATGTGTTATATATACTGTAAATAAACTATCAAAAACTACAGTAATTATATTTAATATATTGTACATAAAATATCAAAAATTACACCAAATGTACATTATTTACTGTAAATAAAATACCAAAAAGTACAGTAAATATATATTACACACCCTATGTAAAATATCACAAACTACACCAAATATATATTATATAATTTACATAAAATATCAAAAGGACACCAAATATACCTTATATACTGTACATAAAATATCAAAATGTACAGTAAATATATTTCATATATTGTATATATAATATTAACTAAAAGTACACCGAATACATTTTATATACTGTAAAAAAAATATCAAAAATTACAGTAAATATATATTACATACTGTACATATATTATAAAAAGTACACCAAATATGTGTTATATATACTCTAAATAAACTATGAAAAACTACGGTAGTTATATTTAATATACTGTACATAAAATATCAAAAATTACACCAAATGTATGTTATTTACTGTAAATAATATATCAAAAATACAGTAAATATACATTACACACCATACGTAAAATATCACAATCTACACCAAATATATATTATATAATGTACATTAAATATCAAAAGGACACCAAATATACCTTATATACTTTACATAAAATATCAAAAAGATCCGTAAATATATTTCATATATTGTACATATAATATTAACTAAAAGTACACCAAATACATTTTATATAGTGTAAAAAAATATCAAAAATTACAGTGAATATATATTACACACTACAGATAAAATATCAAAAAGTACTCCAAATATGTTTTATATATAGTGTAAATAAACTATCAAAAACTACAGTAATTATATTTAATTTACTGTACATAAAATATCAAAAATTACACCAAATGTATATTATTTAGTGTAAATAAAGCACCAAAAATTACAGTAAATATACATTACACACACTATGTAAAATATCAAAAACTACACCAAATATATGATATAATTTACATAAAATATCAAAAGGACACAAAATGTACCTTATATACTGTACATAAAATATCAAAATGTACAGTAAATATATTTCATATATTGTATATATAATATTAACTAAAAATACACTGAATTCATTTTATATAGTGTAAATAATATATCAAAAATTACAGTAGTTTTATATTACATACTGTACATATATTATCAAAAAGTACACCAAATATGTGTTATATATATTCTAAATAAACTATCAAAAACTACAGTAATTATATTTAATATACTGTACATAAAATATAAAAAATTACACCAAATGCATGTTATTTACAGTAAATAAAATATCACAAAATGCAGTAAATATATATTACACACAATATGTAAAATGTCACAATCTACACCAAATATATATTATATAATTTTCATAAGATATCAAAAGTACACCAAATGTAACTTATATACTGTACATAAAATACCAAAATATACAGTAAATATATTTCATATATTGTACATATAATATTTACTGAAAGTACACCAAATACATTTTATATAGTGTAAATAAAATATCAAAAATTACAGTGAATATATATTACATACTGTACATAAAATATCAAAAAGTACACCAAATATGTGTTATATCTACTGTAAATAAACTATCAAAAACTACAGTAATTATATTTAATATACTGTATATAAAATATCAAAAATTACACCAAATGTACATTATTTACTGTAAATAAAATACCAAAAAGTACAGTAAATATATATTACACACCCTATGTAAAATATCACAAACTATACCAAATATATATTATATAATTTACAAAAAATATCGGAAGGACACCAAATATAGCTTCTATACTGTACGTAAAATATCAAAAACTACAGTAAATATATTTCATATATTGTACATATAATATTAACTAAAAGTACACCAAATACATTTTATATTCTGTAAAGGAAATATCAAAAATTACAGTAAATATATATTACATACTGTACATAAAATATCAAAAAGTACACCAAATATGTGTTATATATACTGTAATTTTCAAAAACTACAGTAATTATATTCAATGTACTGTATATAAATTATCAAATATTACACCAAATCTAAATTATATACTGTAAATAAAATATCAAAAAGGACAGTAAATATATACTACACACCCTATGTAAAATATAAAAACTACACCAAATATATATTATATAATTTACATAAAATATCAAAAGGACACCAAATATATCTTATATACTCTACATAAAATATCAAAATGTACAGTATATATATTTCATATATTGTACATATATTATTAACTAAAAGTACACCAAATACATTTTCCATACTGTAAATAAGATATCCAAAATTACAGTAAATATATATTACATACTGTACATAAAATATCAAATAGTACACCAAATACGTGTTGTATATACTGTAAATAAACTATAACAAACTACAGTAATTATATTAAATATACAGTACATAAAATGTCAAAAATTACTCCAAATGTACATTATATAGTGTAAATAAAATATCCAAAATACAGTAAATATATATTACACACCCTATGTAAAATATCAAAAATTACACCAAATATGTATTATACACTTTACAAAAAATATCGGAAGGACACCAAATATATCTTATATACTGTACGTAAAATATCAAAAACTACAGTAAATATATTTCCTATATTGTACATATAATATTAACTAAAAGTACAACAAATACATTTTGTATACTGTAAATAAAATATCAAAAACTACAGTAAACATATATTGCATACTGTACATATAATATCAAAAAGTACACCAAACATGTTATATATACTGTAAATAAACTATCAAAACTACAGTAATTATATTTAATATACTTTTCATAAAATATCAAAAATTACAGCAAACGTATATCATATACTGTAAATAAAATATCAAAAAGGACAGTAAATATTTACTACACACCCTATGTAAAATATCAAAGACTACACCAAATATATATTATATAATTTACATAAAATATCAATAGGACACCAAATATATATTATATACTGTACATAAAATATCAAAAATACAGTAAATATATTTCATATATTGTGCATATAATATTAACTAAACGTACACCAAATACATTTTATATACTGTAAATAAAGTATCAAAAAGTACAGTAAATATATATTACATACTGTACATAAAATATCAAAAAGTACCCCAAATATGTGTTATATATACTGTAAATAAACTATCAAAACCTACAGTAATTATATTTAATATACTGTACATAAAATGTCAAAAATTACTCCAAATGTACATTATATAGTGTAAATAATATGTCCAAAATACAGTAAATATATATTACACACCCTATGTAAAATATCAAATATTACACCAAATATATATTATATAATTTACAAAAAATATCGGAAGGACACCAAATATATCCTATATACTGTACATAAAATATCAAAAACTACAGTAAATATATTTAATATACTGTGCATAAAATATCAAAAATTACACCAAATGTATATTATATAGTGTAAAGAAAATATCAAAAAGGACGGTAAATATATATTACACACCCTATGTAAAATATCAAAAACTACACCAAATATATATTTTATAATTTACATAAAATATCAAAAGGCCACCAAATATATCTTATATACTGCACATAAAATATCAAAAACTACAGTAAATATGTTTCATATATTGTACATATAATATTAACTAAAAGTACAGCAAATACATTTTATATACTGTAAATAAAATTTCAAAAGTTCAGTAAATGTATATTACATACAGTACATAAAATATCAAAAAGTACACCAAATATTTGTTATATATACTGTAAATAAACTATCAAAAACTACAGTAATTATATTTAATATACTGGACTTAAAATATCAAAAATTACACCAAATGTATATTATATAATCTAAATAAAATACGAAAAAGGACAGTAAATATATATTACACTCTATGTAAATTATCAAAAACTACACAAAATATATATTATATAATTTACATAAAATATCAAAAGGACACCAAGTATACCTTATATATGCTACATAAAATATCAAAAAGTACAGTTAATATATTTCATATATTGTACATATAATATTTACTAAAAGTACACCAAATACATTTTATATACTGTAAATAAAATATCAAAATTACAGTAAATATACATTACATACTGTACATAATATATCAAAAATTACACCAAATATGTGTTATATATACTCTAAATAAAGTATCAAAAACTACAGTAATTATGTTTAATATACAGCACATAAAATATCAAAAATTACACTTAATGTATATTATGTACTGTAAATAAAATATGAAAATTTCAGTAAATATATATTACACTCTATGTAAAATATCAAAAACTGCACCAAATAAATATTATTTAATTTACATAAAATATCAACAGTACACCAAATATATCTTATATACTGTACATAAAATATCAAAAATTACAGTAAATATATTTCATATATTGTACCTATAATATTAACTAAAAGTACACCAAATACATTTTATATACTGTAAATAATATATCAAAAAGTACAGTAAATATATCTTACACACCCTATGTAAAATATCCAAATTTACACCAAATATATATTATATAATTTACAAAAAATATCGGTAGGACACCAAATATATCTTATATACTGTACGTAAAATATCAAAAAGTATAGTAAATATATTACATATATTGTACATATAATATTAACTAAAAGTCCACCAAATACATTTTATATACTGTAAATAAAATATCAAAAATTACAGTAAATATATATTATATACTGTACATAAATTATCAAAAAGTTCACCAAATATGTGTTATATATACTGTAATTATCAAAAACTACAGTAATTAAATTCAATGTACTGTATATAAATTATCAAAAATTACACCAAATGTAAATTATATACTGTAAATAAAATATCAAAAAGGACAGTAAATATATACTACACACCCTATGTAAAATATCAAAAACTACACCAAATATATATTATATAATTTACATAAAATATCAAATGGACACCAAATATATCTTATATGCTGTACATAAAATATCAAAAAGTACAGTATATATATTTCATATATTGTACATATATTATTAACTAAAAGTACACCAATTACATTTTATATAGTGTAAATAAAATATCAAATATTTCAGTGATTATATATTACATACTGTACATAAAATATCAAAAAGTACACCAAATATGTGTTATATATACTGTAAATAAACTATCAAAATCTACAGTAATTATATTTAATATACTGTACATAAAATATCAAAAATTACACCAAATGTATATTATTTACTGTAAATAAAATACCAAAAAGTACAGTAAATATATATTACACACCCTATGTAAAATATCACAAACTACACCAAATATATATTTTATAATTTACATAAAATATCAAAAGCACACCAAATATACCTTATATACTGTAAATAAAATATCAAAATGTACAGTAAATATATTTCGTATATTGTACATGTAATATTAACTAAAAGTACACCAAATACATTTTATATACTGTAAATAAAATATCAAAAATTACAGTAAATTTATATTACATACTGTACATAAAATATCAAATAGTACAACAAATATGTGTTATATACACTGTAAATAAACTATCAAAAACTACAGTAATTAAATTTAATATACTGTACATAAAATATCAAAAATTACACCAAATGTATATTATTTACTGTAAATAAACTATCAAAATGTACAGTAAATATATATTACACACGATATGAAAAATATCACAATCTACACCAAATATATATTATATAATTTACATAAAATATCAAAAGGACACCAAATATATCTTATATACTGTACATAAAATATGAAAAATTATAGTAAATATATTTCATATATTGTACATATAATATTAACTAAAAGTACACCAAATACATTTTATATAGTGTAAATAAACTTTCAAAAAGTACAGTAAATATATATTACACACCATATGAAAAATATCACAATCTACAACAAATATATATTATATAATTTACATATAATATCAAAAGGACACAAAATATATCCTATATACTGTACATAAAATATCAAAAGGTACAGTAAATATATTTCATATATTGTACATATAATATTAACTAAAAGTACACCAAATAAACTTTATATACTGTAAATCAAATATGAAAAATTACAGTGAATATATACTACATAGTGTACATAAAATATCAAAAAGTACACCAAATATGTGTTATATATGCTGTAAATAAACTATCAAAAACTACAGTAATTATATTTAATATACTGTACATAAAATATCAAAAATTACACCAAATGTATATTATATACTGTAAATAAAATACCAAAAAGTACAGTAAATATATATTACACACCCTATGTAAAATATCACAAACTACACCAAATATATATTATATAATTTATATAAAATTTCAAAAGGACACAAAATATACCTTATATACTGTACATAAAATATCAAAATTTACAGTAAATATATTTCATATATTGTATATATAATATTAACTAAAAGTACACCAAATACATTTTATATAGTGTAAATAAAATATCAAAAATTACAGTGAATATATATTACATACTGTACATAAAATATCAAAAAGTACACCAAATATGTATTATATATACTGTAAATAAACTATCAAAAACTACAGTAATTATATTTAGTATACTGTACATAAAATATCAGAAATTACACCTAATGTATATTATTTACTGTAAATAAAATATCAAATAGTACAATAAATATATATTACACACCCTGTGTAAAGTATCACAAACTACACCAAATATATATTATATAATATACATAAAATATCAAAAGGACCCCAAATATACCTTATATACTGTCCATAAAATATCAAAATGTACAGTAAATATATTTCATATAATGTATATATAATATTAACTAAAAGTACACCGAATATATTTTATATACTGTCAATAAAATATCAAAAATAACAGTAAATATAAAATACATACTGTACATATGTTATCAAAAAGTACACCAAATATGTGTTATATATACTGTAAAAAACTATGAAGAACTACAGTAATTATATTTAATATACTGTACAAAAAATATCAGAAATTTCACCAAATGTATGTTATTTACTGTAAATAAAATATCAAAAAGAACAGTAAATATATATGACACACCTTATGTAAAATATCACAATCTACACCAAATATATATTATATAATTTACATAAAATATAAAAGGAAACCAAATATATCTGATATACTGTACATAAAATATCAAAATGTACAGTAAATGTATTTCATATATTGTACATATAATATTAACTAACAGTACACCAAATACATTTTATGTACTGTAAATAAAATATCAAAAACTGCAGTAAATATATATTACACACCATATGTAAAGTATCACAATCTACACCAAATATATATTATATAATTTACAGAAACTATCAAAAGGACACCAAATATATCTCATATACTGTACATAAAATATCAAAAAGTACAGTAAATATATTTCATATATTGTACATATAATATTAACTAAAAGTACACCAAATACATTTTATGTATTGTAAATAAAATATCAAAAAGTGCAGTAAATTTATATTACATACTGTACATAAAATATCAAATAGTACAACAAATATATGTTATATACACTGTAAATAAACTATCAAAGCTACAGTAATTAAACTTAATATACTGTACATAAAATACCAAAATTACACCAAATGTATATTATTTACTGTAAATAAAATATCAAAATGTACAGTAAATATATATTACACACCATATGAAAAATATCACAATCTACACCAAATATGTATTATGTAACTTACATATAATATCAAAAGGACACCAAATATAACCTATATACTGTACATAAAATATCAAAAAGTACAGTAAATATATTTCATATATTGTACATATAATATTAACTAAAAGTACACCAAATAAACTTTATATAGTGTAAATAAAATATGAAAAATTACAGTGAATATATACAACATAATGTACATAAAATATCAAAAAGTACACCAAATATGTGTTATATATTCTGTAAATAAACTATCAAAAACTACAGTAATTATATTTAATATACTGTACATGAAATATCAAAAATTACACCAAATGTATATTATTTACCGTAAATAAAATACCAAAAAGTACAGGAAATATATATTACACACCATATGTAAAATATCACAATCTACACCAAATATATATTATATAATTTACATAAAATATCAAAAGGCACCAAATATATCTAATATACTGTACATAAAATATCAACAGGTACAGTACATATATCTCATATATTGTACATATAATATTAACTAAAAGTACACCAAATACATTTTATATAGTGTAAATAAAATATGAAAAAGTACAGTAAATATATATTACATACAGTACATAAAATATAAAAAAGTACACCAAATATGTGTTATATATACTGTAAATAAACTATCAAAAACTACAGTAATTATATATAATATACTGTACATAAAATACCAAAAATTACACCAAAAGTATATTATTTACTGTAAATAAAATATCAAAAAGTACACTAAATATATATTACACACCCTATGTAAAATATCACAAACTACACCAAATATATATTATATAATTTACATAAAATATCAAAAGGACACCAAATATATCTTATATACTGTACATAAAATATCAAAAGTACAGTAAATATATTTCATATATTGTACATATAATATTAACTAAAAGTACACCAAATAAACTTTATATAGTGTAAATCAAATATGAAAAATTACAGTGAATATATACTACATAGTGTACATAAAATATCAAAAAGTACACCAAATATGTGTTATATATGCTGTAAATAAACTATCAAAAACTACAGTAATTATATTTAATATACTGTACATAAAATATCAAAAATTACACCAAATGTATATTATTTACTGTAAATAAAATACCAAAATGTACAGTAAATATATATTACACACCCTATGTAAAATATCACAAACTACCCCAAATATATATTATATAATTTATATAAAATATCAAAAGGACACAAAATATACCTTATATACTTTACATAAAATATCAAAATTTACAGTAAATATATTTCATATATTGTATATATAATATTAACTAAAAGTACACCAAATACATTTTATATAGTGTAAATAAAATATCAAAAATTACAGTGAATATATATTACATACTATACATAAAATATCAAAAAGTACACCAAATATGTGTTATATATACTGTAAATAAACTATCAAAAACTACAGTAATTATATTTAGTATACTGTACATAAAATATCAGAAATTACACCTAATGTATATTATTTACTGTAAATAAAATATCAAATAGTACAATAAATATATATTACACACCCTATGTAAAATATCACAAACTACACCAAATATATATTATATAATTTATATAAAATATCAAAAGGACACAAAATATACCTTATATACTGTACATAAAATATCAAAATTTACAGTAAATATATTTCATATATTGTATATATAATATTAACTAAAAGTACACCAAATACATTTTATATAGTGTAAATAAAATATCAAAAATTACAGTGAATATATATTACATACTATACATAAAATATCAAAAAGTACACCAAATATGTGTTATATATACTGTAAATAAACTATCAAAAACTACAGTAATTATATTTAGTATACTGTACATAAAATATCAGAAATTACACCTAATGTATATTATTTACTGTAAATAAAATATCAAATAGTACAATAAATATATATTACACACACTATGTAAAATATCACAAACAACACCAAATATATATTATTTAATTTACATAAAATATCAAAAGGACCCCAAATATACCTTATATACTGTACATAAAATATCAAAATGTACAGTAAATATATTTCATATATTGTATATATAATATTAACTAAAAGTACACCGAATACATTTTGTATACTGTCAATAAAATATCAAAAATTACAGTAAATATAAATTACATACTGTACATATATTGTCAAAAAGTACACCAAATATGTGTTATATATACTGTCAATAAACTATGAAAAACTACAGTAATTATATTTAATATACTGTACAAAAAATATCAAAAATTTCACCAAATGTATGTTATTTACTGTAAATAAAATATCAAAAAGAACAGTAAATATATATGACACACCTTATGTAAAATATCACAATCTACACCAAATATATGTTATATAATTTACATAAAATATCAAAAGTACACCAAATATATCTTATATACTGTACATAAAATATCAAAATGTACAGTAAATATATTTCATGTATTGTACATATAATATTAACTAACAGTACACCAAATACATTTTATATACTGTAAATAAAATATCAAAAACTACAGTAAATATATATTACACACCATATGTAAAGTATCACAATCTACACCAAATATATATTGTATAATTTACAGAAACTCTCAAAAGGACACCAAATATATCTTATATACTGTACATAAAATATCAAAAAGTACAGTAAATATATGTCATATATTGTACATATAATATTAACTAAAAGTACGCCAAATACATTTTATATAGCGTAAATAAAATATCAAAATTACAGTGAATATATATAACATACTATAGATAAAATACCAAAAAGTACACAAAATATGTGTTATATATACTGTAAATAAATTATCAAAAACTACAGTAATTATATTTAATTTACTGTACATAAAATATCAAAAATTACACCAAATGTATATTATTTACTGTAAATAAAGCACCAAAAATTACAGTAAATATATATTACACACACTACGTAAAATATCAAAAACTACACCAAATATATATTATATAATTTACATAAAATATCAAAAGGACACAAAATATACCTTATATAATTTAAATAAAATATCAAAATGTACAGTAAATATATTTCATATATTGTATATATAATATTAACTAAAAGTAAAACGAATATATTTTATATACTGTAAATAAAATATCAAAAATTACAGTAACTATATATTACATACTGTACATATATTATCAAAAAGTACACCAAATATGTGTTATATATACACTAAATAAACTATCAAAAACTACAGTAATTATATTTAATATACTGTACATAAAATATAAAAAATTACACCAAATGTATGTTATTTACAGTAAATAAAATATCAAAAAGTGCAGTACATATATATTACACACCATATGTAAAATATCACAATCTACACCAAATATATATTATATAATTTTCATAAGATATCAGAAGTACACCAAATATATCTTATATACTGTACATAAAATACCAAAAAGTACAGTAAATATATTTCATATATTGTACATATAATATTAACTAAAAGTACACCAAATACATTTTACATAGTGTAAATAAAATATCAAAAATTACAGTGAATATATATTACATACTGTACATAAAATATCAAAAAGTACTCCAAATATGTGTTATATATACTGTAAATAAACTATCAAAATCTACAGTAATTATATTTAATATACTGTACATAAAATACCAAAAATTACACCAAATGTATATTATTTACTGTAAATAAAATACCAAAAAGTACAGTAAATATATATTACACACCCTATGTAAAATATCACAAACTACACCAAATATATATTATATAATTTACATAAAATATCAAAAGGATACCAAATATACCTTATATACTGTACAAAAAATATCAAAATGTACAGTAAATATATTTCATATATTGTACCTGTAATATTAACTAAAAGTACACCAAATAGATTTTATATACTGTAAATAAAATATCAAAAAGTACAGTAAATTTATATTACATACTGTACATAAAATATCAAATAGTACAACAAATATGTGTTATATACACTGTAAATAAACTATGAAAAACTACAGTAATTAAATTTAATATACTGTATATAAAATATCAAAAATTACACCAAATGTATATTATTTACTGTAAATAAAATATCAAAATGTACAGTAAATATATATTACACACCATATGAAAAATATCACAATCTACACCAAATATATATTATATAATTTACATAAAATATCAAAAGGACACCAAACATATCTTATATACTGTACAAAAAATATCAAAATCTACAGTAAATATATTTCATATATTGTACATATAATATTAACTAAAAGTACACCAAATACATTTCATATAGTGTAAATAAACTTTCAAAAAGTACAGTAAATATATATTACACACCATATGTAAAATACCACAATCTACACCAAATATATATTATATAATTTACATATAATATCAAAAGGACACCAAATATATCCTATATACTGTACATAAAATATCAAAATGTACAGTAAATATATTTCATATATTGTACATATAATGTTAACTAAAAGTACACCAAATAAACTTTATATAGTGTAAATAATATATGAAAAATTACAGTGAATATATACTACATACTGTACATAAAATATCAAAAAGTACACCAAATATGTGTTATATATGCTGTAAATAAACTATCAAAAACTACAGTAATTATATTTAATACACTGTACATAAAATATCAAAAATTACACCAAATGTATATTATGTACTGTAAATAAAATACCAAAAAGTACAGTAAATATATGTTACACACCATATGTAAAATATCACAATCTACACCAAATATATATTATATAATTTACATAAAATATCAAAAGGACACCAAATATCTGTAATATAGTGTACATAAAATATCAAAAAGTACAGTAAATATATTTCATATATTGTACATATAACATTAACTAAAAGTACACCAAATACATTTTATATAGTGTAAATAAAATATCAAAAAGTACAGTAAATATATATTACATACAGTACATGAAATATAAAAAAGTACACCAAATATGTGTTATATATATTGTGAATAAACTATCAAAAACTACAGTAATTATATATAATATACTGTACATTAAATATCAAAAATTACACCAAAAGTATATTATTTACTGTAAATAAAATATCAAAAAGTACACTAAATATATATTACACACCATATGTAAAATATCACAATCTACACCAAATATATATTATATAATTTACATAAAATATCAAAAGGACACCAAATATATCTTATATACTGTACATAAAATATCAAAAGTACAGTAAATATATTTCATATGTTGTACATATAATATAAACTAAAAGTACACCAAATACATTTTACATAGTGTAAATAAAATATCAAAAATTACAGTGATTATATATTACATACTGTACATAAAATATCAAAAAGTACACCAAATATGCGTTATATATACTGTAAATAAACTATCAAAATCTGCAGTAATTATATTTAATATACTGTACATAAAATATCAAAAATTACACCAAATGTATATTATTTACTGTAAATAAAATACCAAAAAGTACAGTAAATATATATTACACACCCTATGTAAAATATCACAAACTACAGCAAATATATATTATATAATTTACATAAAATATCAAAAGGACACCAAATATACCTTATATACTGTAAATAAAATATCAAAATGTGCAGTAAATATATTTCGTATATTGTACATGTAATATTAACTAAAAGAACACCAAATACATTTTATATACTGTAAATAAAATATCAAAAAGTACAGTAAATTTATATTACATACTGTACATAAAATATCAAATAGTACAACAAATATGTGTTATATACACTGTAAATAAACTATCAAAAACTACAGTAATTAAATTCAATATACTGTGCATAAAATATCAAAAATTACACCAAATGTATATTATTTACTGTAAATAAAATATCAAAATGTACAGTAAATATATATTACACACGATATGAAAAATATCACAATCTACACCAAATATATATTATATAATTTACATAAAATATCAAAAGGACACCAAATATATCTTATATACTGTACATAAAATATGAAAAATTATAGTAAATATATTTCATATATTGTACATATAATATTAACTAAAAGTACACCAAATACATTTTATATAGTGTAAATAAACTTTCAAAAAGTACAGTAAATATATATTACACACCATATGTAAAATATCACAATCTACAACAAATATATATTATATAATTTACATATAATATCAAAAGGACACCAAATATATCCTATATACTGTACATAAAATATCAAAAAGTACAGTAAATATATTTCATATATTGTACATATAATATTAACTAAAAGTACACCAAATAAACTTTATATAGTGTAAATCAAATATGAAAAATTACAGTGAATATATACTACATACTGTACATAAAATATCAAAAAGTACACCAAATATGTGTTATATATGCTGTAAATAAACTATCAAAAACTACAGTAATTATATTTAATATACTGTAGATAAAATTTCAAAAATTACACCAAATGTATATTATTTCCTGTAAATAAAATACCAAAAAGTACAGTAAATATATATTACACACCCTATGTAAAATATCACAAACTACACAAAATGTATATAATATAATTTATATAAAATATCAAAAGGACACAAAATATACCTTATATACTGTACATAAAATATCAAAATTTACAGTAAATATATTTCATATATTGTACATATAATATTAACTAAAAGTACACCAAATACATTTTATATAGTGTAAATAAAATATCAAAAATTACAGTGAATATATATTACATACTGTACATAAAATATCAAAAAGTACACCAAATATGTGTTATATATACTGTAAATAAACTATCAAAAACTACAGTAATTATATTTAATATACTGTATATAAAATATCAAAAATTACACCTAATGTATATTATTTACTGTAAATAAAGTATCAAATAGTACAGTAAATATATATTACACACCATATGTAAAATATCACAATATACACCAAATATATATTATATAATTTACATAAAATATCAAAAGGACACCAAATATATCTAATATACTGTACATAAAATATCAAAAAGTACAGTAAATATATTTCATATATTCTACATATAATATTAACTAAAAGTACACCAAATACATTTTATACAGTGTAAATAAAATATCAAAATGTACAGTAAATATATATTACATACAGTACATAAAATATAAAAAAGTACACCAAATATGTGTTATATATGCTGTAAAGAAACTGTCAAAATCTACAGTAATTATATTTAATATACTGTATATAAAATATCAAAAATTACACCAAATGTATGTTATATACTGTATATAAAATATCAAAAAGGACAGTAAATGTATACAGCACACCCTATGTAAAATATCAAAAACTTCAACAAATATATATTGTATGATTTACATAAAATATCAAAAGGACACCAAATATATCTTATATCATGTACATAAAATATCAAAAAGTACAGTAAATATATTTCATATACTGTGCATATAATATTAACTAAAAGTACACCAAATACATTTTATGTACTGTAAATAAAATATCAAAATTTACAGTAAATATATATTACATACTGCACATACAATATCAAAATTACACCAAATATGTGTTATATATACTGTAAATAAACTATCAAAAACTACAATAATGATATTTAATATACTGTACATAAAATATAAAAAATTAGAGCAAATGTATAATGTACTGTAAATAAAATATCAAAAAGTACAGTAAATATATATTACACACCCTATGTTAAATATCACAAACTACACCAAATATATATTCTATAATTTGTATAAAATATCAAAAGGTCACAAAATATATCTTATATACTGTACATAAAATATCAAAATGCACAGTAAATATATTTCATATATTGTACATATAATATTAACTAAGAGTACACCGAATACATTCTATATACTGTAAATAAAATATCAAAAATTACAGTAAATATATATTACATACTGTACATAAAACATCAAAAAGTACACCAAATATGTGTAATATATACTCTAAATAAACTATCGAAAACTACAGTAATTATATTTAATATACTGTACATAAAATATCAAAAATTACACCAAATGTACGTTATTTACTGTAAATAAAATATCAAAAAGTACAGTAAATATATATTACACACCATATGTAAAATATCACAATCTACACCAAATATATATAATTTACATAAAATATCAAAAGGACACCAAATATATCTTATATACTGTACATCAAATATCAAAATTTACAGTAAATATATTTCATATATTGTACATATAATATTAACTAAAAGTACACCAAATACATTTTATATAGTGTAAATTAAATATCAAAAATACAGTAAATATATATTAAATACTGTACATAAAATATCAAAAAGTACACCAAATATGTGTTATGTATACTGTAAATACACTATGAAAAGCTACAGTAATTATATTTAATATACTGTACATAAAATATAAAAAATTACACCAAATGTATAATATACTGTAAATAAAATATCAAAAAGTACAGTAAATATACATTACACACCCTATGTAAAATATCACAAACTACACCAAATATATATTATATAATTTACATAAAATATCAAAAGGACACCAAATATACCTTATATAGTGTACATAAAATACCAAAAAGTACAGTAAATATATTTCATATATTATACATATAATATTAACTAAAAGTACACCAAATACATTTTATATACTGTAAATAAAATATCAAAAATTACAGTAAATATATATTACATAATGTACATAAAATATCAAAAAGTACACCAAATATGTGTTATATATACTGTAAATAAACTATCAAATACTACAGTAATTATATTTAATATACTGTACATAAAATATCAAAAATTACCCCAAATGTATATTATTTACTGTAAATAAAATATCAAAATGTACAGTAAATATATATTTCACACCATATGTAAAATATCACAATCTACACCAAATATATATTATACAATTTACATAAAATATCAAAAGGACACAAAATATATCTTATATACTTTACATAAGATATCAAAATGTACAGTAAATATATTTTATATATTGTAGATATAATATTAACTAAAGGAACACCAAATAAATTTTATATACCGTAAAAAAAAATCAAAAATACAGTAAATATGTATTACAAACTGTACATAAAATATCAAAAAGTACACAAAATATGCGTTATATATACTGTAAATAAACTATAAAAAACTACAGTAATTATATTTAATATACTGTACATAAAATATCAAAAATTACACCAAATGTATATTATATACTCTAAATAAAATATCAAAAGTCAGTAAATATATACTACACACCCTATGTAAAATATCACAAACTACACCAAATATATATTATATAATTTACAAAAAATATCAAAAGGACACCAAATATATCTGATATAATGTACATAAAATATGCAAAAGTACAGTAAATATATTTCATATATTGTGCATATAATATTAACTAAAAGTACACCAAATACATTTTATGTACTGTAAATAGAATATCAAAACTACAGTAAATATATATTACATACTGTATATAAAATATCAAAAAGTACACCAAATATGTGTTATATATACTCTAAATAAACTATCAAAAACTAAAATAATTATATTTAATATACTGTACATAAAATATAAATAATTACACCAAATATATTATATAGTGTAAATAAAATATCAAAAAGTACAGTAAATATATATTACACACCCTATGTAAAATATGAAAAACTACACCAAATATATAATATATAATTTACATAAAATAGCAAAAGGACACCAAATATATCTTATATACTCTACATAAAATATCAAAATGTACAGTAAATATATTTCAGGTATTGTACATATAATATTAACTAAAAGTACACCAAATACAATTCATACACTGTAAATGAAATATCAAAAGTTACAGTAAATATATATTACCTAGTGTACATAAAATATCAAAAAGTACACCAAATATGTGTTATATATACTCTAAATAAACTATCAAATACTACAGTAATTATATTTAATATACTGTACATAAAATATCAAAAATTACACCAAATGTATGTTATTTACTGTAAATAAAATATCAAAAAGTAAAGTAAATATATATTACACTCTATGTAAAATATCAAGAACTAAAAATATATATTATGTAATTTACATAAAATATCAAAAGGACACCAAATATATCTTATATACTGTACATAATATATCAAATCTTCAGTAAATATATTTCTTATATTGTACACATAATATTAACTAAAAGTACACCAAATACATTTTATATACTGTAAATAAATTATCAAAAAGTACAGTAAATATATATAACATACTGTAGATAGAATATCAAAAATTACACCAAATATGTGTTATATATACTCTAAATAAATGATCAAAACTACAGTAATTACATTTTATATACTGTACGTAAAATATCAAAAATTCCACCTAATGCATATTATATACGCTAAATAAAATATGAAAAGGGACAGTAAATATATATTACGCACCCTATGTAAAATATGAAAAACTACACCAAATATATATTATATAATTTACATAAAATATCAAAAGGACACCAAATATACCTTATATACTGAACATAAAATATCAAAATGTACAGTAAATATATTTCATATATTGTACATATAATATTAACTAAAAGTACACCAAATACATTTTATATAGTGTAAATAAAATATAAAAAAGTACAGTAAATATGTATTACATACAGTACATAAAATATCAAAAAGTACACCAAATATGTGTTATATATACTGTAAATAAACTGTAAAAAACTACAGTAATTATATTTAATATACTGTACATAAAATATCAAAAATTACACCAAATGTTTATTATATACTGTAAATAAAATATCAAAAAGGACAGTAAATATATACTACACACCCTATGTAAAATATCACAAACTACACCAAATATATATTATATAATTTACATAAAATATCAAAAGGACACCAAATATATCTTATATACTGTACATAAAATATCAAAAAGTACAGTAAATATGTTTCATATATTGTACAAATAATATTAACTAAAAGTACACCAAATACATTTTATATAGTGTAAATAATATATCAAAAATTCAGTAAATATATATTACATACTGTATATAAAATATCAAAAAGTACACCAAATATGTGTTATATATACTGTAAATAAACTATCAAAAACTACAGTAATTATATTTAATATACTGTACATAAAATATCAAAAATTACACCAAATGCATATTATATACTGTAAATAAAATATGAAAAAGTACTGTAAATATATATTACACTCTATGTAAAATATCAAAAACTACACCAAATATATGTTATATAATATACATAAAATATCAAAAGTACACCAAATATATCCTATATACTGTACTTAAAATATCAAAAAGTACAGTTAATATATTTCATATATTGTACATATAATATTAACTAAAAGTACACCAAATACATTTTATATACTGTAAATAAAATATCAAAAATTACAGTAAATATATATTACATACTGTACATAAAATATCAAAAAGTACACCAAATATGTGTTATATATACTGTAAACTATCAAAAACTACAGTAATTATATTTAATATACTGTACATAAAATTTCAAAAATCACACCAAATGTATATTATATACCGTAAATATAATGTCAAAAAGGACAGTGAATATATATGACACACACTATGTAAAATATCAAAAACTACACCAAGTATATATTTTATAATTTACAATAAATATCAAAGGACACCAAATATATCTCATATACTGTACATAAAATATCAAAAAGTACAGTAAATATATTTCATATATTGTACATATAATATTAACTAAAAGTACACCAAATACATTTTATATACTGTAAATAAAATATCAAAAATTACAGTAAATATATATTACATACTATACATAAAATATCAAAAAGTACACCAAATATGTGTTATATATACTGTAAATAAACTATTAAAAACTACAGTAATTATATTCAATATACTGTACATAAAATATCAAAAATTACTCCAAATGTACATTTTATGGTGTAAATAAAATATCCAAAATACAGTAAATATATATTACACACCCTATGTAAAATATCCAAATTTACACCAAATATATATTATATAATTTACAAAAAATATCGGAAGGTCACCAAATATATCTTATATACTGTATGTAAAATATCAAAAAGTACAGTAAATATATTACATATATTGTACATATAATATTAACTAAAAGTACACCAAATACATTTTATATACTGTAAATAAAATATCAAAAATTACAGTAAATATATATTACATACTGTACATAAAAAATCAAAAAGTACACCAAATATGTGTTATATATACCGTAAACTATCAAAAACTACAGTAATTATATTTAATATACTGTACATAAAATTTCAAAAATCACACCAAATGTATATTATATACCGTAAATAAAATACCAAAAAGGACAGTGAATATATATGACACACACTAAGTAAAATATCAATAACTACACCAAGTATATATTTTATAATTTACAATAAATATCAAAGGACACCAAATATATCTCATATACTCTACATAAAATATCAAAAAGTACAGTAAATATATTTCATATATTGTACATATAATATTAACTAAAAGTACACCAAATACATTTTATATACTGTAAATAAATTATCAAAAATTACAGTAAATATATATTACATACTATACATAAAATATCAAAAAGTACACCAAATATGTGTTATATATACTGTAAATAAACTATTAAAAACCACAGTAATTATATTCAATATACTGTACATAAAATATCAAAAATTACTCCAAATGTACATTATATGGTGTAAATAAAATATCCAAAATACAGTAAATATATATTACACACCCTATGTAAAATATCCAAATTTACACCAAATATATATTATATAATTTACAAAAAATATCGGAAGGTCACCAAATATATCTTATATACTGTATGTAAAATATCAAAAAGTACAGTAAATATATTACATATATTGTACATATAATATTAACTAAAAGTACACCAAATACATTTTATATACTGTAAATAAATATCAAAAATTACAGTAAATATATATTACATACTGTACATAAAATATCAAAAAGTACACCATATATGTGTTATATATCCTGTAAACTATCAAAAACTACAGTAATTATATTTAATATACTGTACATAAAATTTCAAAAATCACACCAAATGTATATTATATACCGTAAATAAAATATCAAAAAGGACAGTGAATATATATGACACACACTATGTAAAATATCAAAAACTACACCAAGTATATATTTTATAATTTACAATAAATATCAAAGGACACCAAATATATCTCATATACTGTACATAAAATATCAAAAAGTACAGTAAATATATTTCATATATTGTACATATAATATTAACTAAAAGTACACCAAATACATTTTATATACTGTAAATAAAATATCAAAAATTACAGGAAATATATATTACATACTATACATAAAATATCAAAAAGTACACCAAATATGTGTTATATATACTGTAAATAAACTATTAAAAACCACAGTAATTATATTCAATATACTGTACATAAAATATCAAAAATTACTCCAAATGTACATTATATGGTGTAAATAAAATATCCAAAATACAGTAAATATATATTACACACCCTATGTAAAATATCCAAATTTACACCAAATATATATTATATAATTTACAAAAAATATCGGAAGGTCACCAAATATATCTTATATACTGTATGTAAAATATCAAAAAGTACAGTAAATATATTACATATATTGTACATATAATATTAACTAAAAGTACACCAAATACATTTTATATACTGTAAATAAAATATCAAAATTACAGTAAATATATATTACATACTGTACATAAAATATCAAAAAGTACACCAAATATGTGTTATATATACCGTAAACTATCAAAAACTACAGTAATTATATCTAATATACTGTACATAAAATTTCAAAAATCACACCAAATGTATATTATATACCGTAAATAAAATACCAAAAAGGACAGTGAATATATATGACACACACTATGTAAAATATCAAAAACTACACCAAGTATATATTTTATAATTTACAATAAATATCAAAGGACACCAAATATATCTCATATAGTCTACATAAAATATCAAAAAGTACAGTAAATATATTTCATGTATTGTACATATAATATTAACTAAAAGTACACCAAATACATTTTATATACTGTAAATAAAATATCAAAAATTACAGTAAATATATATTACATACTATACATAAAATATCAAAAAGTACACCAAATATGTGTTATATATACTGTAAATAAACTATTAAACACTACAGTAATTATATTCAATATACTGTACATAAAATATCAAAAATTACTCCAAATGTACATTATATGGTGTAAATAAAATATCCAAAATACAGTAAATATATATTACACACCCTATGTAAAATATCCAAATTTACACCAAATATATATTATATTATTTACAAAAAATATCGGAAGGTCACCAAATATATCTTATATACTGTATGTAAAATATCAAAAAGTACAGTAAATATATTACATATATTGTACATATAATATTAACTAAAAGTACACCAAATACATTTTATATACTGTAAATAAATATCAAAAATTACAGTAAATATATATTACATACTGTACAATAAATATCAAAAAGTACACCATATATGTGTTATATATCCTGTAAACTATCAAAAGCTACAGTAATTATATTTAATATACTGTACATAAAATTTCAAAAATCACACCAAATGTATATTATATACCGTAAATAAAATAACAAATAGGACAGTGAATATATATGACACACACTATGTAAAATATCAAAAACTACACCAAGTATATATTTTATAATTTACAATAAATATCAAAGGACACCAAATATATCTCATATACTGTACATAAAATATCAAAAAGTACAGTAAATATATTTCATATATTGTACATATAATATTAACTAAAAGTACACCAAATACATTTTATATACTGTAAATAAAATATCAAAAAGTACAGTAAATATATATTACATACCGTACATAAAATATCAAAAAGTACACCAAATATGTGTTATATATACTGTAAATAAACTATTAAAAACTACAGTAATTATATTCAATATACTGAACATAAAATATCAAAATTTACTCCAAATGTACTTTATATGGTGTAAATAAAATATCCAAAATACAGTAAATATATATTACACACCCTGTGTAAATTATCCAAATTTACACCAAATATATATTATATAATTTACAAAAAATATCGGAAGGTCACCAAATATATCTTATATACTGTATGTAAAATATCAAAAAGTACAGTAAATATATTACATATATTGTACATATAATATTAACTAAAAGTACACCAAATACATTTTATATACTGTAAATAAAATATCAAAAATTACAGTAAATATATATTACATACTGTACATAAAATATCAAAAAGTACACCAAATATGTGTTATATATACTGTAAACTATCAAAAACTACAGTAATTATATTTAATATACTGTACATAAAATTTCAAAAATCACACCAAATGTATATTATATACCGTAAATAAAATATCAAAAAGGACAGTGAATATATATGACACACACTATGTAAAATCTCAAAAACTACACCAAGTATATATTTTATAATTTACAATAAATATCAAAGGACACCAAATATATCTCATATACTGTACATAAAATATCAAAAAGTACAGTAAATATATTTCATATATTGTACATATAATATTAACTAAAAGTACACCAAATACATTTTATATACTGTAAATAAAATATCAAATATTACAGGAAATATATATTACATACTATACATAAAATATCAAAAAGTGCACCAAATATGTGTTATATATACTGTAAACTATCAAAAACTGCAGTAATTATATTTAATATACTGTACATAAAATTTCAAATATCACACCAAATGTATATTATATACCGTAAATAAAATATCAAAAAGGACAGTGAATATATATGACACACACTATGTAAAATATCAAAAACTACACCAAGTATATATTTTATAATTTACAATAAATATCAAAGGACACCAAATATATCTCATATACTGTACATAAAATATCAAAAAGTACAGTAAATATATTTCATATATTGTACATATAATATTAACTAAAAGTACACCAAATACATTTTATATACTGTAAATAAAATATCAAAAATTACAGGAAATATATATTACATACTATACATAAAATATCAAAAAGTACACCAAATATGTATTATATATACTGTAAATAAACTATTAAAAACTACAGTAATTATATTCAATATAATGTACATAAAATATCAAAAATTACTCCAAATGTACATTTTATGGTGTAAATAAAATATCCAAAATACAGTAAATATATATTACACACCCTATGTAAAATATCCAAATTTACACCAAATATATATTATATAATTTACAAAAAATATCGGAAGGTCACCAAATATATCTTATATACTGTATGTAAAATATCAAAAAGTACAGTAAATATATTACATGTATTGTACATATAATATTAACTAAAAGTACACCAAATACATTTTATATACTGTAAATAAAATATCAAAAATTACAGTAAATATATATTACATACTGTACATAAAATATCAAAAAGTACACCAAATATGTGTTATATATAGTGTAAACTATCAAAAACTACAGGAATTATATTTAATATACTGTACATAAAATTTCAAAAATCACACCAAATATATATTATATACCGTAAATAAAATATCAAAAAGGACAGTGAATATATATGACACACACTATGTAAAATATCAAAAACTACACCAAGTATATATTTTATAATTTACAATAAATATCAAAGGACACCAAATATATCTCATATACTGTACATAAAATATCAAAAAGTACAGTAAATATATTTCATATATTGTACATATAATATTAACTAAAAGTACACCAAATACATTTTATATACTGTAAATAAAATATCAAAAATTACAGTAAATATATATTACATACTATACATAAAATATCAAAAAGTACACCAAATATGTGTTATATATACTGTAAATAAACTATTAAAAACCACAGTAATTATATTCAATATACTGTACATAAAATATCAAAAATTACTCCAAATGTACATTATATGGTGTAAATAAAATATCCAAAATACAGTAAATATATATTACACACCCTATGTAAAATATCCAAATTTACACCAAATATATATTATATAATTTACAAAAAATATCGGAAGGTCACCAAATATATCTTATATACTGTATGTAAAATATCAAAAAGTACAGTAAATATATTACATATATTGTACATATAATATTAACTAAAAGTACACCAAATACATTTTATATACTGTAAATAAAATATCAAAAATTACAGTAAATATATCTTACATACTGTACATAAAATATCAAAAAGTACACCAAATATGTGTTATATATACCGTAAACTATCAAAAACTACAGTAATTATATTTAATATACTGTACATAAAATTTCAAAAATCACACCAAATGTATATTATATACCGTAAATAAAATACCAAAAAGCACAGTGAATATATATGACACACACTATGTAAAATATCAAAAACTACACCAAGTATATATTTTATAATTTACAATAAATATCAAAGGACACCAAATATATCTCATATAGTCTACATAAAATATCAAAAAGTACAGTAAATATATTTCATATATTGTACATATAATATTAACTAAAAGTACACCAAATACATTTTATATACTGTAAATAAAATATCAAAAATTACAGTAAATATATATTACATACTATACATAAAATATCAAAAAGTACACCAAATATGTGTTATATATACTGTAAATAAACTATTAAAAACTACAGTAATTATATTCAATATACTGTACATAAAATATCAAAAATTACTCCAAATGTACATTATATGGTGTAAATAAAATATCCAAAATACAGTAAATATATATTACACACCCTATGTAAAATATCCAAATTTACACCAAATATATATTATATAATTTACAAAAAATATCGGAAGGTCACCAAATATATCTTATATACTGTATGTAAAATATCAAAAAGTACAGTAAATATATTACATATATTGTACATATAATATTAACTAAAAGTACACCAAATACATTTTATATACTGTAAATAAATATCAAAAATTACAGTAAATATATATTACATACTGTACATAAAATATCAAAAGTACACCATATATGTGTTATATATCCTGTAAACTATCAAATACTACAGTAATTATATTTAATATACTGTACATAAAATATCAAAAATCACACCAAATGTATATTATATACCGTAAATAAAATATCAAAAAGGACAGTGAATATATATGACACACACTATGTAAAATCTCAAAAACTACACCAAGTATATATTTTATAATTTACAATAAATATCAAAGGACACCAAATATATCTCATATACTGTACATAAAATATCAAAAAGTACAGTAAATATATTTCATATATTGTACATATAATATTAACTAAAAGTACACCAAATACATTTTATATACTGTAAATAAAATATCAAAAATTACAGGAAATATATATTACATACTATACATAAAATATCAAATAGTGCACCAAATATGTGTTATATATACTGTAAACTATCAAAAACTACAGTAATTATATTTAATATACTGTACATAAAATTTCAAATATCACACCAAATGTATATTATATACCGTAAATAAAATATCAAAAAGGACAGTGAATATATATGACACACACTATGTAAAATATCAAAAACTACACCAAGTATATATTTTATAATTTACAATAAATATCAAAGGACACCAAATATATCTCATATACTGTACATAAAATATCAAAAAGTACAGTAAATATATTTCATATATTGTACATATAATATTAACTAAAAGTACACCAAATACATTTTATATACTGTAAATAAAATATCAAAAATTACAGGAAATATATATTACATACTATACATAAAATATCAAAAAGTACACCAAATATGTATTATATATACTGTAAATAAACTATTAAAAACTACAGTAATTATATTCAATATACTGTACATAAAATATCAAAAATTACTCCAAATGTACATTTTATGGTGTAAATAAAATATCCAAAATACAGTAAATATATATTACACACCCTATGTAAAATATCCAAATTTACACCAAATATATATTATATAATTTACAAAAAATATCGGAAGGTCACCAAATATATCTTATATACTGTATGTAAAATATCAAAAAGTACAGTAAATATATTACCTGTATTGTACATGTAATATTAACTAAAAGTACACCAAATACATTTTATATACTGTAAATAAAATATCAAAAATTACAGTAAATATATATTACATACTGTACATAAAATATCAAAAAGTACACCAAATATGTGTTATATATACTGTAAACTATCAAAAACTACAGTAATTATATTTAATATACTGTACATAAAATTTCAAAAATCACACCAAATGTATATTATATACCGTAAATAAAATATCAAAAAGGACAGTGAATATATATGACACACACTATGTAAAATATCAAAAACTACACCAAGTATATATTTTATAATTTACAATAAATATCAAAGGACACCAAATATATCTCATATACTGTACATAAAATATCAAAAAGTACAGTAAATATATTTCATATATTGTACATATAATATTAACTAAAAGTACACCAAATACATTTTATATACTGTAAATAAAATATCAAAAATTACAGTAAATATATATTACATACTATACATAAAATATCAAAAAGTACACCAAATATGTGTTATATATACTGTAAATAAACTATTAAAAACCACAGTAATTATATTCAATATACTGTACATAAAATATCAAAAATTACTCCAAATGTACATTATATGGTGTAAATAAAATATCCAAAATACAGTAAATATATATTACACACCCTATGTAAAATATCCAAATTTACACCAAATATATATTATATAATTTACAAAAAATATCGGAAGGTCACCAAATATATCTTATATACTGTATGTAAAATATCAAAAAGTACAGTAAATATATTACATATATTGTACATATAATATTAACTAAAAGTACACCAAATACATTTTATATACTGTAAATAAAATATCAAAATTACAGTAAATATATATTACATACTGTACATAAAATATCAAAAAGTACACCAAATATGTGTTATATATACCGTAAACTATCAAAAACTACAGTAATTATATTTAATATACTGTACATAAAATTTCAAAAATCACACCAATTGTATATTATATACAGTAAATAAAATACCAAAAAGGACAGTGAATATATATGACACACATTATGTAAAATTTCAAAAACTACACCAAGTATATATTTTATAATTTACAATAAATATCAAAGGACACCAAATATATCTCATATACTGTACATAAAATATCAAAAAGTACAGTAAATATATTTCATATATTGTACATATAATATTAACTAAAAGTACACCAAATACATTTTATATACTGTAAATAAAATATCAAAAATTACAGTAAATATATATTACATACTATACATAAAATATCAAAAAGTACACCAAATATGTGTTATATATACTGTAAATAAACTATTAAAAACTACAGTAATTATATTCAATATACTGTACATAAAATATCAAAAATTACTCCAAATGTACATTATATGGTGTAAATACAATATCCAAAATACAGTAAATATATATTACACACCCTATGTAAAATATCCAAATTTACACCAAATATATATTATATAATTTACAAAAAATATCGGAAGGTCACCAAATATATCTTATATACTGTATGTAAAATATCAAAAAGTACAGTAAATATATTACATATATTGTACATATAATATTAACTAAAAGTACACCAAATACATTTTATATACTGTAAATAAAATATCAAAAATTACAGTAAATATATATTACATACTGTACATAAAATATCAAAAAGTACACCAAATATGTGTTATATATACCGTAAACTATCAAAAACTACAGTAATTATATTTAATATACTGTACATAAAATTTCAAAAATCACACCAAATGTATATTATATACCGTAAATAAAATACCAAAAAGGACAGTGAATATATATGACACACACTATGTAAAATATCAAAAACTAAACCAAGTATATATTTTATAATTTACAATAAATATCAAAGGACACCAAATATATCTCATATAGTCTACATAAAATATCAAAAAGTACAGTAAATATATTTCGTATATTGTACATATAATATTAACTAAAAGTACACCAAATACATTTTATATACTGTAAATAAAATATCAAAAATTACAGTAAATATATATTACATACTATACATAAAATATCAAAAAGTACACCAAATATGTGTTATATATATTGTAAATAAACTATTAAAAACTACAGTAATTATATTCAATATACTGTACATAAAATATCAAAAATTACTCCAAATGTACATTATATGGTGTAAATAAAATATCCAAAATACAGTAAATCTATATTACACACCCTATGTAAAATATCCAAATTTACACCAAATATATATTATATAATTTACAAAAAATATCGGAAGGTCACCAAATATATCTTATATACTGTATGTAAAATATCAAAAAGTACAGTAAATATATTACATATATTGTACATATAATATTAACTAAAAGTACACCAAATACATTTTATATACTGTAAATAAATATCAAAAATTACAGTAAATATATATTACATACTGTACATAAAATATCAAAAAGTACACCATATATGTGTTATATATCCTGTAAACTATCAAAAACTACAGTAATTATATTTAATATACTGTACATAAAATTTCAAAAATCACACCAAATGTATATTATATACCGTAAATAAAATAACAAATAGGACAGTGAATATATATGACACACACTATGTAAAATATCAAAAACTACACCAAGTATATATTTTATAATTTACAATAAATATCAAAGGACACCAAATATATCTCATATACTGTACATAAAATATCAAAAAGTACAGTAAATATATTTCATATATTGTACATATAATATTAACTAAAAGTACACCAAATACATTTTATATACTGTAAATAAAATATCAAAAAGTACAGTAAATATATATTACATACCGTACATAAAATATCAAAAAGTACACCAAATATGTGTTATATATACTGTAAATAAACTATTAAAAACTACAGTAATTATATTCAATATACTGAACATAAAATATCAAAATTTACTCCAAATGTACTTTATATGGTGTAAATAAAATATCCAAAATACAGTAAATATATATTACACACCCTGTGTAAATTATCCAAATTTACACCAAATATATATTATATAATTTACAAAAAATATCGGAAGGTCACCAAATATATCTTATATACTGTATGTAAAATATCAAAAAGTACAGTAAATATATTTCATATATTGTACATATAATATTAACTAAAAGTACACCAAATACATTTTATATACTGTAAATAAAATATCAAAAATTACAGTAAATATATATTACATACTGTACATAAAATATCAAAAAGTACACCAAATATGTGTTATATATACCGTAAACTATCAAAAACTACATTAATTATATTTAATATACTGTACATAAAATTTCAAAAATCACACCAAATATATATTATATACCGTAAATAAAATATCAAAAAGGACAGTGAATGTATATGACACACACTATGTAAAATATCAAAAACTACACCAAGTATATATTTTATAATTTACAATAAATATCAAACGACACCAAATATATCTCATATACTGTACATAAAATATCAAAAAGTACAGTAAATATATTTCATATATTGTACATATAATATTAACTAAAAGTACACCAAATACATTTTATATACTGTAAATAAAATATCAAAAATTACAGTAAATATATATTACATACTATACATAAAATATCAAAAAGTACACCAAATATGTATTATATATACTGTAAATAAACTATTAAAAACTACAGTAATTATATTCAATATACTGTACATAAAATATCAAAAATTACTCCAAATGTACATTTTATGGTGTAAATAAAATATCCAAAATACAGTAAATATATATTACACACCCTATGTAAAATATCCAAATTTACACCAAATATATATTATATAATTTACAAAAAATATCGGAAGGTCACCAAATATATCTTATATACTGTAAATAAAATATCAAAATGTACAGTAAATATATTTCGTATATTGTACATGTAATATTAACTAAAAGTACACCAAATACATTTTATATACTGTAAATAAAATATCAAAAATTACAGTAAATTTATATTACATACTGTACATAAAATATCAAATAGTACAACAAATATGTGTTATATACACTGTAAATAAACTATCAAAAACTACAGTAATTAAATTTAATATACTGTACATAAAATATCAAAAATTACACCAAATGTATATTATTTACTGTAAATAAAATATCAAAATGTACAGTAAATATATATTACACACGATATGAAAAATATCACAATCTACACCAAATATATATTATATAATTTACATAAAATATCAAAAGGACACCAAATATATCTTATATACTGTACATAAAATATGAAAAATTATAGTAAATATATTTCATATATTGTACATATAATATTAACTAAAAGTACACCAAATACATTTTATATAGTGTAAATAAACTTTCAAAAAGTACAGTAAATATATATTACACACCATATGAAAAATATCACAATCTACAACAAATATATATTATATAATTTACATATAATATCAAAAGGACACAAAATATATCCTATATACTGTACATAAAATATCAAAAGGTACAGTAAATATATTTCATATATTGTACATATAATATTAACTAAAAGTACACCAAATAAACTTTATATTCTGTAAATCAAATATGAAAAATTACAGTGAATATATACTACATAGTGTACATAAAATATCAAAAAGTACACCAAATATGTGTTATATATGCTGTAAATAAACTATCAAAAACTACAGTAATTATATTTAATATACTGTACATAAAATATCAAAAATTACACCAAATGTATATTATATACTGTAAATAAAATACCAAAAAGTACAGTAAATATATATTACACACCCTATGTAAAATATCACAAACTACACCAAATATATATTATATAATTTATATAAAATTTCAAAAGGACACAAAATATACCTTATATACTGTACATAAAATATCAAAATTTACAGTAAATATATTTCATATATTGTATATATAATATTAACTAAAAGTACACCAAATACATTTTATATAGTGTAAATAAAATATCAAAAATTACAGTGAATATATATTACATACTGTACATAAAATATCAAAAAGTACACCAAATATGTATTATATATACTGTAAATAAACTATCAAAAACTACAGTAATTATATTTAGTATACTGTACATAAAATATCAGAAATTACACCTAATGTATATTATTTACTGTAAATAAAATATCAAATAGTACAATAAATATATATTACACACCCTGTGTAAAGTATCACAAACTACACCAAATATATATTATATAATATACATAAAATATCAAAAGGACCCCAAATATACCTTATATACTGTCCATAAAATATCAAAATGTACAGTAAATATATTTCATATAATGTATATATAATATTAACTAAAAGTACACCGAATATATTTTATATACTGTCAATAAAATATCAAAAATAACAGTAAATATAAAATACATACTGTACATATGTTATCAAAAAGTACACCAAATATGTGTTATATATACTGTAAAAAACTATGAAGAACTACAGTAATTATATTTAATATACTGTACAAAAAATATCAGAAATTTCACCAAATGTATGTTATTTACTGTAAATAAAATATCAAAAAGAACAGTAAATATATATGACACACCTTATGTAAAATATCACAATCTACACCAAATATATATTATATAATTTACATAAAATATAAAAGGAAACCAAATATATCTGATATACTGTACATAAAATATCAAAATGTACAGTAAATGTATTTCATATATTGTACATATAATATTAACTAACAGTACACCAAATACATTTTATGTACTGTAAATAAAATATCAAAAACTGCAGTAAATATATATTACACACCATATGTAAAGTATCACAATCTACACCAAATATATATTATATAATTTACAGAAACTATCAAAAGGACACCAAATATATCTCATATACTGTACATAAAATATCAAAAAGTACAGTAAATATATTTCATATATTGTACATATAATATTAACTAAAAGTACACCAAATACATTTTATGTATTGTAAATAAAATATCAAAAAGTGCAGTAAATTTATATTACATACTGTACATAAAATATCAAATAGTACAACAAATATGTGTTATATACACTGTAAATAAACTATCAAAGCTACAGTAATTAAACTTAATATACTGTACATAAAATACCAAAATTACACCAAATGTATATTATTTACTGTAAATAAAATATCAAAATGTACAGTAAATATATATTACACACCATATGAAAAATATCACAATCTACAACAAATATGTATTATGTAACTTACATATAATATCAAAAGGACACCAAATATAACCTATATACTGTAAATAAAATATCAAAAAGTACAGTAAATATATTTCATATATTGTACATATAATATTAACTAAAAGTACACCAAATAAACTTTATATAGTGTAAATAAAATATGAAAAATTACAGTGAATATATACAACATAATGTACATAAAATATCAAAAAGTACACCAAATATGTGTTATATATTCTGTAAATAAACTATCAAAAACTACAGTAATTATATTTAATATACTGTACATGAAATATCAAAAATTACACCAAATGTATATTATTTACCGTAAATAAAATACCAAAAAGTACAGGAAATATATATTACACACCATATGTAAAATATCACAATCTACACCAAATATATATTATATAATTTACATAAAATATCAAAAGGCACCAAATATATCTAATATACTGTACATAAAATATCAACAGGTACAGTACATATATCTCATATATTGTACATATAATATTAACTAAAAGTACACCAAATACATTTTATATAGTGTAAATAAAATATGAAAAAGTACAGTAAATATATATTACATACAGTACATAAAATATAAAAAAGTACACCAAATATGTGTTATATATACTGTAAATAAACTATCAAAAACTACAGTAATTATATATAATATACTGTACATAAAATACCAAAAATTACACCAAAAGTATATTATTTACTGTAAATAAAATATCAAAAGGTACACTAAATATATATTACACACCCTATGTAAAATATCACAAACTACACCAAATATATATTATATAATTTACATAAAATATCAAAAGGACACCAAATATATCTTATATACTGTACATAAAATATCAAAAGTACAGTAAATATATTTCATATATTGTACATATAATATTAACTAAAAGTACACCAAATAAACTTTATATAGTGTAAATCAAATATGAAAAATTACAGTGAATATATACTACATAGTGTACATAAAATATCAAAAAGTACACCAAATATGTGTTATATATGCTGTAAATAAACTATCAAAAACTACAGTAATTATATTTAATATACTGTACATAAAATATCAAAAATTACACCAAATGTATATTATTTACTGTAAATAAAATACCAAAATGTACAGTAAATATATATTACACACCCTATGTAAAATATCACAAACTACCCCAAATATATATTATATAATTTATATAAAATATCAAAAGGACACAAAATATACCTTATATACTTTACATAAAATATCAAAATTTACAGTAAATATATTTCATATATTGTATATATAATATTAACTAAAAGTACACCAAATACATTTTATATAGTGTAAATAAAATATCAAAAATTACAGTGAATATATATTACATACTATACATAAAATATCAAAAAGTACACCAAATATGTGTTATATATACTGTAAATAAACTATCAAAAACTACAGTAATTATATTTAGTATACTGTACATAAAATATCAGAAATTACACCTAATGTATATTATTTACTGTAAATAAAATATCAAATAGTACAATAAATATATATTACACACCCTATGTAAAATATCACAAACTACACCAAATATATATTATATAATTTATATAAAATATCAAAAGGACACAAAATATACCTTATATACTGTACATAAAATATCAAAATTTACAGTAAATATATTTCATATATTGTATATATAATATTAACTAAAAGTACACCAAATACATTTTATATAGTGTAAATAAAATATCAAAAATTACAGTGAATATATATTACATACTATACATAAAATATCAAAAAGTACACCAAATATGTGTTATATATACTGTAAATAAACTATCAAAAACTACAGTAATTATATTTAGTATACTGTACATAAAATATCAGAAATTACACCTAATGTATATTATTTACTGTAAATAAAATATCAAATAGTACAATAAATATATATTACACACACTATGTAAAATATCACAAACAACACCAAATATATATTATTTAATTTACATAAAATATCAAAAGGACCCCAAATATACCTTATATACTGTACATAAAATATCAAAATGTACAGTAAATATATTTCATATATTGTATATATAATATTAACTAAAAGTACACCGAATACATTTTGTATACTGTCAATAAAATATCAAAAATTACAGTAAATATAAATTACATACTGTACATATATTGTCAAAAAGTACACCAAATATGTGTTATATATACTGTCAATAAACTATGAAAAACTACAGTAATTATATTTAATATACTGTACAAAAAATATCAAAAATTTCACCAAATGTATGTTATTTACTGTAAATAAAATATCAAAAAGAACAGTAAATATATATGACACACCTTATGTAAAATATCACAATCTACACCAAATATATATTATATAATTTACATAAAATATCAAAAGTACACCAAATATATCTTATATACTGTACATAAAATATCAAAATGTACAGTAAATATATTTCATGTATTGTACATATAATATTAACTAACAGTACACCAAATACATTTTATATACTGTAAATAAAATATCAAAAACTACAGTAAATATATATTACACACCATATGTAAAGTATCACAATCTACACCAAATATATATTGTATAATTTACAGAAACTATCAAAAGGACACCAAATATATCTTATATACTGTACATAAAATATCAAAAAGTACAGTAAATATATGTCATATATTGTACATATAATATTAACTAAAAGTACGCCAAATACATTTTATATAGCGTAAATAAAATATCAAAATTACAGTGAATATATATAACATACTGTAGATAAAATACCAAAAAGTACACAAAATATGTGTTATATATACTGTAAATAAATTATCAAAAACTACAGTAATTATATTTAATTTACTGTACATAAAATATCAAAAATTACACCAAATGTATATTATTTACTGTAAATAAAGCACCAAAAATTACAGTAAATATATATTACACACACTACGTAAAATATCAAAAACTACACCAAATATATATTATATAATTTACATAAAATATCAAAAGGACACAAAATATACCTTATATAATTTAAATAAAATATCAAAATGTACAGTAAATATATTTCATATATTGTATATATAATATTAACTAAAAGTAAAACGAATATATTTTATATACTGTAAATAAAATATCAAAAATTACAGTAACTATATATTACATACTGTACATATATTATCAAAAAGTACACCAAATATGTGTTATATATACACTAAATAAACTATCAAAAACTACAGTAATTATATTTAATATACTGTACATAAAATATAAAAAATTACACCAAATGTATGTTATTTACAGTAAATAAAATATCAAAAAGTGCAGTACATATATATTACACACCATATGTAAAATATCACAATCTACACCAAATATATATTATATAATTTTCATAAGATATCAGAAGTACACCAAATATATCTTATATACTGTACATAAAATACCAAAAAGTACAGTAAATATATTTCATATATTGTACATATAATATTAACTAAAAGTACACCAAATACATTTTACATAGTGTAAATAAAATATCAAAAATTACAGTGAATATATATTACATACTGTACATAAAATATCAAAAAGTACTCCAAATATGTGTTATATATACTGTAAATAAACTATCAAAATCTACAGTAATTATATTTAATATACTGTACATAAAATACCAAAAATTACACCAAATGTATATTATTTACTGTAAATAAAATACCAAAAATTACAGTAAATATATATTACACACCCTATGTAAAATATCACAAACTACACCAAATATATATTATATAATTTACATAAAATATCAAAAGGATACCAAATATACCTTATATACTGTACAAAAAATATCAAAATGTACAGTAAATATATTTCATATATTGTACCTGTAATATTAACTAAAAGTACACCAAATAGATTTTATATACTGTAAATAAAATATCAAAAAGTACAGTAAATTTATATTACATACTGTACATAAAATATCAAATAGTACAACAAATATGTGTTATATACACTGTAAATAAACTATGAAAAACTACAGTAATTAAATTTAATATACTGTACATAAAATATCAAAAATTACACCAAATGTATATTATTTACTGTAAATAAAATATCAAAATGTACAGTAAATATATATTACACACCATATGAAAAATATCACAATCTACACCAAATATATATTATATAATTTACATAAAATATCAAAAGGACACCAAACATATCTTATATACTGTACATAAAATATCAAAATCTACAGTAAATATATTTCATATATTGTACATATAATATTAACTAAAAGTACACCAAATACATTTCATATAGTGTAAATAAACTTTCAAAAAGTACAGTAAATATATATTACACACCATATGTAAAATATCACAATCTACACCAAATATATATTATATAATTTACATATAATATCAAAAGGACACCAAATATATCCTATATACTGTACATAAAATATCAAAATGTACAGTAAATATATTTCATATATTGTACATATAATGTTAACTAAAAGTACACCAAATAAACTTTATATAGTGTAAATAATATATGAAAAATTACAGTGAATATATACTACATACTGTACATAAAATATCAAAAAGTACACCAAATATGTGTTATATATGCTGTAAATAAACTATCAAAAACTACAGTAATTATATTTAATACACTGTACATAAAATATCAAAAATTACACCAAATGTATATTATGTACTGTAAATAAAATACCAAAAAGTACAGTAAATATATGTTACACACCATATGTAAAATATCACAATCTACACCAAATATATATTATATAATTTACATAAAATATCAAAAGGACACCAAATATCTGTAATATAGTGTACATAAAATATCAAAAAGTACAGTAAATATATTTCATATATTGTACATATAACATTAACTAAAAGTACACCAAATACATTTTATATAGTGTAAATAAAATATCAAAAAGTACAGTAAATATATATTACATACAGTACATGAAATATAAAAAAGTACACCAAATATGTGTTATATATACTGTGAATAAACTATCAAAAACTACAGTAATTATATATAATATACTGTACATTAAATATCAAAAATTACACCAAAAGTATATTATTTACTGTAAATAAAATATCAAAAAGTACACTAAATATATATTACACACCATATGTAAAATATCACAATCTACACCAAATATATATTATATAATTTACATAAAATATCAAAAGGACACCAAATATATCTTATATACTGTACATAAAATATCAAAAGTACAGTAAATATATTTCATATGTTGTACATATAATATAAACTAAAAGTACACCAAATACATTTTACATAGTGTAAATAAAATATCAAAAATTACAGTGATTATATATTACATACTGTACATAAAATATCAAAAAGTACACCAAATATGCGTTATATATACTGTAAATAAAATATCAAAATCTACAGTAATTATATTTAATATACTGTACATAAAATATCAAAAATTACACCAAATGTATATTATTTACTGTAAATAAAATACCAAAAAGTACAGTAAATATATATTACACACCCTATGTAAAATATCACAAACTACAGCAAATATATATTATATAATTTACATAAAATATCAAAAGGACACCAAATATACCTTATATACTGTAAATAAAATATCAAAATGTGCAGTAAATATATTTCGTATATTGTACATGTAATATTAACTAAAAGAACACCAAATACATTTTATATACTGTAAATAAAATATCAAAAAGTACAGTAAATTTATATTACATACTGTACATAAAATATCAAATAGTACAACAAATATGTGTTATATACACTGTAAATAAACTATCAAAAACTACAGTAATTAAATTCAATATACTGTGCATAAAATATCAAAAATTACACCAAATGTATATTATTTACTGTAAATAAAATATCAAAATGTACAGTAAATATATATTACACACGATATGAAAAATATCACAATCTACACCAAATATATATTATATAATTTACATAAAATATCAAAGGGACACCAAATATATCTTATATACTGTACATAAAATATGAAAAATTATAGTAAATATATTTCATATATTGTACATATAATATTAACTAAAAGTACACCAAATACATTTTATATAGTGTAAATAAACTTTCAAAAAGTACAGTAAATATATATTACACACCATATGTAAAATATCACAATCTACAACAAATATATATTATATAATTTACATATAATATCAAAAGGACACCAAATATATCCTATATACTGTACATAAAATATCAAAAAGTACAGTAAATATATTTCATATATTGTACATATAATATTAACTAAAAGTACACCAAATAAACTTTATATAGTGTAAATCAAATATGAAAAATTACAGTGAATATATACTACATACTGTACATAAAATATCAAAAAGTACACCAAATATGTGTTATATATGCTGTAAATAAACTATCAAAAACTACAGTAATTATATTTAATATACTGTACATAAAATTTCAAAAATTACACCAAATGTATATTATTTCCTGTAAATAAAATACCAAAAAGTACAGTAAATATATATTACACACCCTATGTAAAATATCACAAACTACACAAAATGTATATAATATAATTTATATAAAATATCAAAAGGACACAAAATATACCTTATATACTGTACATAAAATATCAAAATTTACAGTAAATATATTTCATATAATGTACATATAATATTAACTAAAAGTACACCAAATACATTTTATATAGTGTAAATAAAATATCAAAAATTACAGTGAATATATATTACATACTGTACATAAAATATCAAAAAGTACACCAAATATGTGTTATATATACTGTAAATAAACTATCAAAAACTACAGTAATTATATTTAATATACTGTATATAAAATATCAAAAATTACACCTAATGTATATTATTTACTGTAAATAAAGTATCAAATAGTACAGTAAATATATATTACACACCATATGTAAAATATCACAATATACACCAAATATATATTATATAATTTACATAAAATATCAAAAGGACACCAAATATATCTAATATACTGTACATAAAATATCAAAAAGTACAGTAAATATATTTCATATATTCTACATATAATATTAACTAAAAGTACACCAAATACATTTTATACAGTGTAAATAAAATATCAAAATGTACAGTAAATATATATTACATACAGTACATAAAATATAAAAAAGTACACCAAATATGTGTTATATATGCTGTAAAGAAACTGTCAAAATCTACAGTAATTATATTTAATATACTGTATATAAAATATCAAAAATTACACCAAATGTATGTTATATACTGTATATAAAATATCAAAAAGGACAGTAAATGTATACAGCACACCCTATGTAAAATATCAAAAACTTCAACAAATATATATTGTATGATTTACATAAAATATCAAAAGGACACCAAATATATCTTATATCATGTATATAAAATATCAAAAAGTACAGTAAATATATTTCATATACTGTGCATATAATATTAACTAAAAGTACACCAAATACATTTTATGTACTGTAAATAAAATATCAAAAATTACAGTAAATATATATTACATACTGCACATACAATATCAAAATTACACCAAATATGTGTTATATATACTGTAAATAAACTATCAAAAACTACAATAATGATATTTAATATACTGTACATAAAATATAAAAAATTAGAGCAAATGTATAATGTACTGTAAATAAAATATCAAAAAGTACAGTAAATATATATTACACACCCTATGTTAAATATCACAAACTACACCAAATATATATTCTATAATTTGTATAAAATATCAAAAGGTCACAAAATATATCTTATATACTGTACATAAAATATCAAAATGCACAGTAAATATATTTCATATATTGTACATATAATATTAACTAAGAGTACACCGAATACATTCTATATACTGTAAATAAAATATCAAAAATTACAGTAAATATATATTACATACTGTACATAAAACATCAAAAAGTACACCAAATATGTGTAATATATACTCTAAATAAACTATCGAAAACTACAGTAATTATATTTAATATACTGTACATAAAATATCAAAAATTACACCAAATGTACGTTATTTACTGTAAATAAAATATCAAAAAGTACAGTAAATATATATTACACACCATATGTAAAATATCACAATCTACACCAAATATATATAATTTACATAAAATATCAAAAGGACACCAAATATATCTTATATACTGTACATCAAATATCAAAATTTACAGTAAATATATTTCATATATTGTACATATAATATTAACTAAAAGTACACCAAATACATTTTATATAGTGTAAATTAAATATCAAAAATACAGTAAATATATATTAAATACTGTACATAAAATATCAAAAAGTACACCAAATATGTGTTATGTATACTGTAAATACACTATGAAAAGCTACAGTAATTATATTTAATATACTGTACATAAAATATAAAAAATTACACCAAATGTATAATATACTGTAAATAAAATATCAAAAAGTACAGTAAATATACATTACACACCCTATGTAAAATATCACAAACTACACCAAATATATATTATATAATTTACATAAAATATCAAAAGGACACCAAATATACCTTATATAGTGTACATAAAATACCAAAAAGTACAGTAAATATATTTCATATATTATACATATAATATTAACTAAAAGTACACCAAATACATTTTATATACTGTAAATAAAATATCAAAAATTACAGTAAATATATATTACATAATGTACATAAAATATCAAAAAGTACACCAAATATGTGTTATATATACTGTAAATAAACTATCAAATACTACAGTAATTATATTTAATATACTGTACATAAAATATCAAAAATTACCCCAAATGTATATTATTTACTGTAAATAAAATATCAAAATGTACAGTAAATATATATTTCACACCATATGTAAAATATCACAATCTACACCAAATATATATTATACAATTTACATAAAATATCAAAAGGACACAAAATATATCTTATATACTTTACATAAGATATCAAAATGTACAGTAAATATATTTTATATATTGTAGATATAATATTAACTAAAGGAACACCAAATAAATTTTATATACCGTAAAAAAAAATCAAAAATACAGTAAATATGTATTACAAACTGTACATAAAATATCAAAAAGTACACAAAATATGCGTTATATATACTGTAAATAAACTATAAAAAACTACAGTAATTATATTTAATATACTGTACATAAAATATCAAAAATTACACCAAATGTATATTATATACTCTAAATAAAATATCAAAAGTCAGTAAATATATACTACACACCCTATGTAAAATATCACAAACTACACCAAATATATATTATATAATTTACAAAAAATATCAAAAGGACACCAAATATATCTGATATAATGTACATAAAATATGCAAAAGTACAGTAAATATATTTCATATATTGTGCATATAATATTAACTAAAAGTACACCAAATACATTTTATGTACTGTAAATAGAATATCAAAACTACAGTAAATATATATTACATACTGTATATAAAATATCAAAAAGTACACCAAATATGTGTTATATATACTCTAAATAAACTATCAAAAACTAAAATAATTATATTTAATATACTGTACATAAAATATAAATAATTACACCAAATATATTATATAGTGTAAATAAAATATCAAAAAGTACAGTAAATATATATTACACACCCTATGTAAAATATGAAAAACTACACCAAATATATAATATATAATTTACATAAAATAGCAAAAGGACACCAAATATATCTTATATACTCTACATAAAATATCAAAATGTACAGTAAATATATTTCAGGTATTGTACATATAATATTAACTAAAAGTACACCAAATACAATTCATACACTGTAAATGAAATATCAAAAGTTACAGTAAATATATATTACCTAGTGTACATAAAATATCAAAAAGTACACCAAATATGTGTTATATATACTCTAAATAAACTATCAAATACTACAGTAATTATATTTAATATACTGTACATAAAATATCAAAAATTACACCAAATGTATGTTATTTACTGTAAATAAAATATCAAAAAGTAAAGTAAATATATATTACACTCTATGTAAAATATCAAGAACTAAAAATATATATTATGTAATTTACATAAAATATCAAAAGGACACCATATATATCTTATATACTGTACATAATATATCAAATCTTCAGTAAATATATTTCTTATATTGTACACATAATATTAACTAAAAGTACACCAAATACATTTTATATACTGTAAATAAATTATCAAAAAGTACAGTAAATATATATAACATACTGTAGATAGAATATCAAAAATTACACCAAATATGTGTTATATATACTCTAAATAAATGATCAAAACTACAGTAATTACATTTTATATACTGTACGTAAAATATCAAAAATTCCACCTAATGCATATTATATACGCTAAATAAAATATGAAAAGGGACAGTAAATATATATTACGCACCCTATGTAAAATATGAAAAACTACACCAAATATATATTATATAATTTACATAAAATATCAAAAGGACACCAAATATACCTTATATACTGAACATAAAATAACAAAATGTACAGTAAATATATTTCATATATTGTACATATAATATTAACTAAAAGTACACCAAATACATTTTATATAGTGTAAATAAAATATAAAAAAGTACAGTAAATATGTATTACATACAGTACATAAAATATCAAAAAGTACACCAAATATGTGTTATATATACTGTAAATAAACTGTAAAAAACTACAGTAATTATATTTAATATACTGTACATAAAATATCAAAAATTACACCAAATGTTTATTATATACTGTAAATAAAATATCAAAAAGGACAGTAAATATATACTACACACCCTATGTAAAATATCACAAACTACACCAAATATATATTATATAATTTACATAAAATATCAAAAGGACACCAAATATATCTTATATACTGTACATAAAATATCAAAAAGTACAGTAAATATGTTTCATATATTGTACAAATAATATTAACTAAAAGTACACCAAATACATTTTATATAGTGTAAATAATATATCAAAAATTCAGTAAATATATATTACATACTGTATATAAAATATCAAAAAGTACACCAAATATGTGTTATATATACTGTAAATAAACTATCAAAAACTACAGTAATTATATTTAATATACTGTACATAAAATATCAAAAATTACACCAAATGTATATTATATACTGTAAATAAAATATGAAAAAGTACTGTAAATATATATTACACTCTATGTAAAATATCAAAAACTACACCAAATATATGTTATATAATATACATAAAATATCAAAAGTACACCAAATATATCCTATATACTGTACTTAAAATATCAAAAAGTACAGTTAGTATATTTCATATATTGTACATATAATATTAACTAAAAGTACACCAAATACATTTTATATACTGTAAATAAAATATCAAAAATTACAGTAAATATATATTACATACTGTACATAAAATATCAAAAAGTACACCAAATATGTGTTATATATACTGTAAACTATCAAAAACTACAGTAATTATATTTAATATACTGTACATAAAATTTCAAAAATCACACCAAATGTATATTATATACCGTAAATATAATATCAAAAAGGACAGTGAATATATATGACACACACTATGTAAAATATCAAAAACTACACCAAGTATATATTTTATAATTTACAATAAATATCAAAGGACACCAAATATATCTCATATACTGTACATAAAATATCAAAAAGTACAGTAAATATATTTCATATATTGTACATATAATATTAACTAAAAGTACACCAAATACATTTTATATACTGTAAATAAAATATCAAAAATTACAGGAAATATATATTACATACTATACATAAAATATCAAAAAGTACACCAAATATGTGTTATATATACTGTAAATAAACTATTAAAAACTACAGTAATTATATTCAATATACTGTACATAAAATATCAAAAATTACTCCAAATGTACATTTTATGGTGTAAATAAAATATCCAAAATACAGTAAATATATATTACACACCCTATGTAAAATATCCAAATTTACACCAAATATATATTATATAATTTACAAAAAATATCGGAAGGTCACCAAATATATCTTATATACTGTATGTAAAATATCAAAAAGTACAGTAAATATATTACATATATTGTACATATAATATTAACTAAAAGTACACCAAATACATTTTATATACTGTAAATAAAATATCAAAAATTACAGTAAATATATATTACATACTGTACATAAAAAATCAAAAAGTACACCAAATATGTGTTATATATACCGTAAACTATCAAAAACTACAGTAATTATATTTAATATACTGTACATAAAATTTCAAAAATCACACCAAATGTATATTATATACCGTAAATAAAATACCAAAAAGGACAGTGAATATATATGACACACACTAAGTAAAATATCAATAACTACACCAAGTATATATTTTATAATTTACAATAAATATCAAAGGACACCAAATATATCTCATATACTCTACATAAAATATCAAAAAGTACAGTAAATATATTTCATATATTGTACATATAATATTAACTAAAAGTACACCAAATACATTTTATATACTGTAAATAAATTATCAAAAATTACAGTAAATATATATTACATACTATACATAAAATATCAAAAAGTACACCAAATATGTGTTATATATACTGTAAATAAACTATTAAAAACCACAGTAATTATATTCAATATACTGTACATAAAATATCAAAAATTACTCCAAATGTACATTATATGGTGTAAATAAAATATCCAAAATACAGTAAATATATATTACACACCCTATGTAAAATATCCAAATTTACACCAAATATATATTATATAATTTACAAAAAATATCGGAAGGTCACCAAATATATCTTATATACTGTATGTAAAATATCAAAAAGTACAGTAAATATATTACATATATTGTACATATAATATTAACTAAAAGTACACCAAATACATTTTATATACTGTAAATAAATATCAAAAATTACAGTAAATATATATTACATACTGTACATAAAATATCAAAAAGTACACCATATATGTGTTATATATCCTGTAAACTATCAAAAACTACAGTAATTATATTTAATATACTGTACATAAAATTTCAAAAATCACACCAAATGTATATTATATACCGTAAATAAAATATCAAAAAGGACAGTGAATATATATGACACACACTATGTAAAATATCAAAAACTACACCAAGTATATATTTTATAATTTACAATAAATATCAAAGGACACCAAATATATCTCATATACTGTACATAAAATATCAAAAAGTACAGTAAATATATTTCATATATTGTACATATAATATTAACTAAAAGTACACCAAATACATTTTATATACTGTAAATAAAATATCAAAAATTACAGGAAATATATATTACATACTATACATAAAATATCAAAAAGTACACCAAATATGTGTTATATATACTGTAAATAAACTATTAAAAACCACAGTAATTATATTCAATATACTGTACATAAAATATCAAAAATTACTCCAAATGTACATTATATGGTGTAAATAAAATATCCAAAATACAGTAAATATATATTACACACCCTATGTAAAATATCCAAATTTACACCAAATATATATTATATAATTTACAAAAAATATCGGAAGGTCACCAAATATATCTTATATACTGTATGTAAAATATCAAAAAGTACAGTAAATATATTACATATATTGTACATATAATATTAACTAAAAGTACACCAAATACATTTTATATACTGTAAATAAAATATCAAAATTACAGTAAATATATATTACATACTGTACATAAAATATCAAAAAGTACACCAAATATGTGTTATATATACCGTAAACTATCAAAAACTACAGTAATTATATCTAATATACTGTACATAAAATTTCAAAAATCACACCAAATGTATATTATATACCGTAAATAAAATACCAAAAACGACAGTGAATATATATGACACACACTATGTAAAATATCAAAAACTACACCAAGTATATATTTTATAATTTACAATAAATATCAAAGGACACCAAATATATCTCATATAGTCTACATAAAATATCAAAAAGTACAGTAAATATATTTCATGTATTGTACATATAATATTAACTAAAAGTACACCAAATACATTTTATATACTGTAAATAAAATATCAAAAATTACAGTAAATATATATTACATACTATACATAAAATATCAAAAAGTACACCAAATATGTGTTATATATACTGTAAATAAACTATTAAACACTACAGTAATTATATTCAATATACTGTACATAAAATATCAAAAATTACTCCAAATGTACATTATATGGTGTAAATAAAATATCCAAAATACAGTAAATATATATTACACACCCTATGTAAAATATCCAAATTTACACCAAATATATATTATATTATTTACAAAAAATATCGGAAGGTCACCAAATATATCTTATATACTGTATGTAAAATATCAAAAAGTACAGTAAATATATTACATATATTGTACATATAATATTAACTAAAAGTACACCAAATACATTTTATATACTGTAAATAAATATCAAAAATTACAGTAAATATATATTACATACTGTACATAAAATATCAAAAAGTACACCATATATGTGTTATATATCCTGTAAACTATCAAAAGCTACAGTAATTATATTTAATATACTGTACATAAAATTTCAAAAATCACACCAAATGTATATTATATACCGTAAATAAAATAACAAATAGGACAGTGAATATATATGACACACACTATGTAAAATATCAAAAACTACACCAAGTATATATTTTATAATTTACAATAAATATCAAAGGACACCAAATATATCTCATATACTGTACATAAAATATCAAAAAGTACAGTAAATATATTTCATATATTGTACATATAATATTAACTAAAAGTACACCAAATACATTTTATATACTGTAAATAAAATATAAAAAAGTACAGTAAATATATATTACATACCGTACATAAAATATCAAAAAGTACACCAAATATGTGTTATATATACTGTAAATAAACTATTAAAAACTACAGTAATTATATTCAATATACTGAACATAAAATATCAAAATTTACTCCAAATGTACTTTATATGGTGTAAATAAAATATCCAAAATACAGTAAATATATATTACACACCCTGTGTAAATTATCCAAATTTACACCAAATATATATTATATAATTTACAAAAAATATCGGAAGGTCACCAAATATATCTTATATACTGTATGTAAAATATCAAAAAGTACAGTAAATATATTACATATATTGTACATATAATATTAACTAAAAGTACACCAAATACATTTTATATACTGTAAATAAAATATCAAAAATTACAGTAAATATATATTACATACTGTACATAAAATATCAAAAAGTACACCAAATATGTGTTATATATACTGTAAACTATCAAAAACTACAGTAATTATATTTAATATACTGTACATAAAATTTCAAAAATCACACCAAATGTATATTATATACCGTAAATAAAATATCAAAAAGGACAGTGAATATATATGACACACACTATGTAAAATCTCAAAAACTACACCAAGTATATATTTTATAATTTACAATAAATATCAAAGGACACCAAATATATCTCATATACTGTACATAAAATATCAAAAAGTACAGTAAATATATTTCATATATTGTACATATAATATTAACTAAAAGTACACCAAATACATTTTATATACTGTAAATAAAATATCAAATATTACAGGAAATATATATTACATACTATACATAAAATATCAAAAAGTGCACCAAATATGTGTTATATATACTGTAAACTATCAAAAACTGCAGTAATTATATTTAATATACTGTACATAAAATTTCAAATATCACACCAAATGTATATTATATACCGTAAATAAAATATCAAAAAGGACAGTGAATATATATGACACACACTATGTAAAATATCAAAAACTACACCAAGTATATATTTTATAATTTACAATAAATATCAAAGGACACCAAATATATCTCATATACTGTACATAAAATATCAAAAAGTACAGTAAATATATTTCATATATTGTACATATAATATTAACTAAAAGTACACCAAATACATTTTATATACTGTAAATAAAATATCAAAAATTACAGGAAATATATATTACATACTATACATAAAATATCAAAAAGTACACCAAATATGTATTATATATACTGTAAATAAACTATTAAAAACTACAGTAATTATATTCAATATACTGTACATAAAATATCAAAAATTACTCCAAATGTACATTTTATGGTGTAAATAAAATATCCAAAATACAGTAAATATATATTACACACCCTATGTAAAATATCCAAATTTACACCAAATATATATTATATAATTTACAAAAAATATCGGAAGGTCACCAAATATATCTTATATACTGTATGTAAAATATCAAAAAGTACAGTAAATATATTACATGTATTGTACATATAATATTAACTAAAAGTACACCAAATACATTTTATATACTGTAAATAAAATATCAAAAATTACAGTAAATATATATTACATACTGTACATAAAATATCAAAAAGTACACCAAATATGTGTTATATATAGTGTAAACTATCAAAAACTACAGGAATTATATTTAATATACTGTACATAAAATTTCAAAAATCACACCAAATATATATTATATACCGTAAATAAAATATAAAAAAGGACAGTGAATATATATGACACACACTATGTAAAATATCAAAAACTACACCAAGTATATATTTTATAATTTACAATAAATATCAAAGGACACCAAATATATCTCATATACTGTACATAAAATATCAAAAAGTACAGTAAATATATTTCATATATTGTACATATAATATTAACTAAAAGTACACCAAATACATTTTATATACTGTAAATAAAATATCAAAAATTACAGGAAATATATATTACATACTATACATAAAATATCAAAAAGTACACCAAATATGTGTTATATATACTGTAAATAAACTATTAAAAACCACAGTAATTATATTCAATATACTGTACATAAAATATCAAAAATTACTCCAAATGTACATTATATGGTGTAAATAAAATATCCAAAATACAGTAAATATATATTACACACCCTATGTAAAATATCCAAATTTACACCAAATATATATTATATAATTTACAAAAAATATCGGAAGGTCACCAAATATATCTTATATACTGTATGTAAAATATCAAAAAGTACAGTAAATATATTACATATATTGTACATATAATATTAACTAAAAGTACACCAAATACATTTTATATACTGTAAATAAAATATCAAAAATTACAGTAAATATATCTTACATACTGTACATAAAATATCAAAAAGTACACCAAATATGTGTTATATATACCGTAAACTATCAAAAACTACAGTAATTATATTTAATATACTGTACATAAAATTTCAAAAATCACACCAAATGTATATTATATACCGTAAATAAAATACCAAAAAGCACAGTGAATATATATGACACACACTATGTAAAATATCAAAAACTACACCAAGTATATATTTTATAATTTACAATAAATATCAAAGGACACCAAATATATCTCATATAGTCTACATAAAATATCAAAAAGTACAGTAAATATATTTCATATATTGTACATATAATATTAACTAAAAGTACACCAAATACATTTTATATACTGTAAATAAAATATCAAAAATTACAGTAAATATATATTACATACTATACATAAAATATCAAAAAGTACACCAAATATGTGTTATATATACTGTAAATAAACTATTAAAAACTACAGTAATTATATTCAATATACTGTACATAAAATATCAAAAATTACTCCAAATGTACATTATATGGTGTAAATAAAATATCCAAAATACAGTAAATATATATTACACACCCTATGTAAAATATCCAAATTTACACCAAATATATATTATATAATTTACAAAAAATATCGGAAGGTCACCAAATATATCTTATATACTGTATGTAAAATATCAAAAAGTACAGTAAATATATTACATATATTGTACATATAATATTAACTAAAAGTACACCAAATACATTTTATATACTGTAAATAAATATCAAAAATTACAGTAAATATATATTACATACTGTACATAAAATATCAAAAGTACACCATATATGTGTTATATATCCTGTAAACTATCAAATACTACAGTAATTATATTTAATATACTGTACATAAAATATCAAAAATCACACCAAATGTATATTATATACCGTAAATAAAATATCAAAAAGGACAGTGAATATATATGACACACACTATGTAAAATCTCAAAAACTACACCAAGTATATATTTTATAATTTACAATAAATATCAAAGGACACCAAATATATCTCATATACTGTACATAAAATATCAAAAAGTACAGTAAATATATTTCATATATTGTACATATAATATTAACTAAAAGTACACCAAATACATTTTATATACTGTAAATAAAATATCAAAAATTACAGGAAATATATATTACATACTATACATAAAATATCAAATAGTGCACCAAATATGTGTTATATATACTGTAAACTATCAAAAACTACAGTAATTATATTTAATATACTGTACATAAAATTTCAAATATCACACCAAATGTATATTATATACCGTAAATAAAATATCAAAAAGGACAGTGAATATATATGACACACACTATGTAAAATATCAAAAACTACACCAAGTATATATTTTATAATTTACAATAAATATCAAAGGACACCAAATATATCTCATATACTGTACATAAAATATCAAAAAGTACAGTAAATATATTTCATATATTGTACATATAATATTAACTAAAAGTACACCAAATACATTTTATATACTGTAAATAAAATATCAAAAATTACAGGAAATATATATTACATACTATACATAAAATATCAAAAAGTACACCAAATATGTATTATATATACTGTAAATAAACTATTAAAAACTACAGTAATTATATTCAATATACTGTACATAAAATATCAAAAATTACTCCAAATGTACATTTTATGGTGTAAATAAAATATCCAAAATACAGTAAATATATATTACACACCCTATGTAAAATATCCAAATTTACACCAAATATATATTATATAATTTACAAAAAATATCGGAAGGTCACCAAATATATCTTATATACTGTATGTAAAATATCAAAAAGTACAGTAAATATATTACCTGTATTGTACATGTAATATTAACTAAAAGTACACCAAATACATTTTATATACTGTAAATAAAATATCAAAAATTACAGTAAATATATATTACATACTGTACATAAAATATCAAAAAGTACACCAAATATGTGTTATATATACTGTAAACTATCAAAAACTACAGTAATTATATTTAATATACTGTACATAAAATTTCAAAAATCACACCAAATGTATATTATATACCGTAAATAAAATATCAAAAAGGACAGTGAATATATATGACACACACTATGTAAAATATCAAAAACTACACCAAGTATATATTTTATAATTTACAATAAATATCAAAGGACACCAAATATATCTCATATACTGTACATAAAATATCAAAAAGTACAGTAAATATATTTCATATATTGTACATATAATATTAACTAAAAGTACACCAAATACATTTTATATACTGTAAATAAAATATCAAAAATTACAGTAAATATATATTACATACTATACATAAAATATCAAAAAGTACACCAAATATGTGTTATATATACTGTAAATAAACTATTAAAAACCACAGTAATTATATTCAATATACTGTACATAAAATATCAAAAATTACTCCAAATGTACATTATATGGTGTAAATAAAATATCCAAAATACAGTAAATATATATTACACACCCTATGTAAAATATCCAAATTTACACCAAATATATATTATATAATTTACAAAAAATATCGGAAGGTCACAAAATATATCTTATATACTGTATGTAAAATATCAAAAAGTACAGTAAATATATTACATATATTGTACATATAATATTAACTAAAAGTACACCAAATACATTTTATATACTGTAAATAAAATATCAAAATTACAGTAAATATATATTACATACTGTACATAAAATATCAAAAAGTACACCAAATATGTGTTATATATACCGTAAACTATCAAAAACTACAGTAATTATATTTAATATACTGTACATAAAATTTCAAAAATCACACCAATTGTATATTATATACCGTAAATAAAATACCAAAAAGGACAGTGAATATATATGACACACATTATGTAAAATTTCAAAAACTACACCAAGTATATATTTTATAATTTACAATAAATATTAAAGGACACCAAATATATCTCATATACTGTACATAAAATATCAAAAAGTACAGTAAATATATTTCATATATTGTACATATAATATTAACTAAAAGTACACCAAATACATTTTATATACTGTAAATAAAATATCAAAAATTACAGTAAATATATATTACATACTATACATAAAATATCAAAAAGTACACCAAATATGTGTTATATATACTGTAAATAAACTATTAAAAACTACAGTAATTATATTCAATATACTGTACATAAAATATCAAAAATTACTCCAAATGTACATTATATGGTGTAAATACAATATCCAAAATACAGTAAATATATAGTACACACCCTATGTAAAATATCCAAATTTACACCAAATATATATTATATAATTTACAAAAAATATCGGAAGGTCACCAAATATATCTTATATACTGTATGTAAAATATCAAAAAGTACAGTAAATATATTACATATATTGTACATATAATATTAACTAAAAGTACACCAAATACATTTTATATACTGTAAATAAAATATCAAAAATTACAGTAAATATATATTACATACTGTACATAAAATATCAAAAAGTACACCAAATATGTGTTATATATACCGTAAACTATCAAAAACTACAGTAATTATATTTAATATACTGTACATAAAATTTCAAAAATCACACCAAATGTATATTATATACCGTAAATAAAATACCAAAAAGGACAGTGAATATATATGACACACACTATGTAAAATATCAAAAACTAAACCAAGTATATATTTTATAATTTACAATAAATATCAAAGGACACCAAATATATCTCATATAGTCTACATAAAATATCAAAAAGTACAGTAAATATATTTCGTATATTGTACATATAATATTAACTAAAAGTACACCAAATACATTTTATATACTGTAAATAAAATATCAAAAATTACAGTAAATATATATTACATACTATACATAAAATATCAAAAAGTACACCAAATATGTGTTATATATACTGTAAATAAACTATTAAAAACTACAGTAATTATATTCAATATACTGTACATAAAATATCAAAAATTACTCCAAATGTACATTATATGGTGTAAATAAAATATCCAAAATACAGTAAATCTATATTACACACCCTATGTAAAATATCCAAATTTACACCAAATATATATTATATAATTTACAAAAAATATCGGAAGGTCACCAAATATATCTTATATACTGTATGTAAAATATCAAAAAGTACAGTAAATATATTACATATATTGTACATATAATATTAACTAAAAGTACACCAAATACATTTTATATACTGTAAATAAATATCAAAAATTACAGTAAATATATATTACATACTGTACATAAAATATCAAAAAGTACACCATATATGTGTTATATATCCTGTAAACTATCAAAAACTACAGTAATTATATTTAATATACTGTACATAAAATTTCAAAAATCACACCAAATGTATATTATATACCGTAAATAAAATAACAAATAGGACAGTGAATATATATGACACACACTATGTAAAATATCAAAAACTACACCAAGTATATATTTTATAATTTACAATAAATATCAAAGGACACCAAATATATCTCATATACTGTACATAAAATATCAAAAAGTACAGTAAATATATTTCATATATTGTACATATAATATTAACTAAAAGTACACCAAATACATTTTATATACTGTAAATAAAATATCAAAAAGTACAGTAAATATATATTACATACCGTACATAAAATATCAAAAAGTACACCAAATATGTGTTATATATACTGTAAATAAACTATTAAAAACTACAGTAATTATATTCAATATACTGAACATAAAATATCAAAATTTACTCCAAATGTACTTTATATGGTGTAAATAAAATATCCAAAATACAGTAAATATATATTACACACCCTGTGTAAATTATCCAAATTTACACCAAATATATATTATATAATTTACAAAAAATATCGGAAGGTCACCAAATATATCTTATATACTGTATGTAAAATATCAAAAAGTACAGTAAATATATTACATATATTGTACATATAATATTAACTAAAAGTACACCAAATACATTTTATATACTGTAAATAAAATATCAAAAATTAAAGTAAATATATATTACATACTGTACATAAAATATCAAAAAGTACACCAAATATGTGTTATATATACCGTAAACTATCAAAAACTACAGTAATTATATTTAATATACTGTACATAAAATTTCAAAAATCACACCAAATATATATTATATACCGTAAATAAAATATCAAAAAGGACAGTGAATGTATATGACACACACTATGTAAAATATCAAAAACTACACCAAGTATATATTTTATAATTTACAATAAATATCAAACGACACCAAATATATCTCATATACTGTACATAAAATATCAAAAAGTACAGTAAATATATTTCATATATTGTACATATAATATTAACTAAAAGTACACCAAATACATTTTATATACTGTAAATAAAATATCAAAAATTACAGTAAATATATATTACATACTATACATAAAATATCAAAAAGTACACCAAATATGTATTATATATACTGTAAATAAACTATTAAAAACTACAGTAATTATATTCAATATACTGTACATAAAATATCAAAAATTACTCCAAATGTACATTTTATGGTGTAAATAAAATATCCAAAATACAGTAAATATATATTACACACCCTATGTAAAATATCCAAATTTACACCAAATATATATTATATAATTTACAAAAAATATCGGAAGGTCACCAAATATATCTTATATACTGTATGTAAAATATCAAAAAGTACAGTAAATATATTACATGTATTGTACATATAATATTAACTAAAAGTACACCAAATACATTTTATATACTGTAAATAAAATATCAAAAATTACAGTAAATATATATTACATACTGTACATAAAATATCAAAAAGTACACCAAATATGTGTTATATATAGTGTAAACTATCAAAAACTACAGTAATTATATTTAATATACTGTACATAAAATTTCAAAAATCACACCAAATATATATTATATACCGTAAATAAAATATCAAAAAGGACAGTGAATATATATGACACACACTATGTAAAATATCAAAAACTACACCAAGTATATATTTTATAATTTACAATAAATATCAAACGACACCAAATATATCTCATATACTGTACATAAAATATCAAAAAGTACAGTAAATATATTTCATATATTGTACATATAATATTAACTAAAAGTACACCAAATACATTTTATATACTGTAAATAAAATATCAAAAGTTACAGTAAATATATATTACATACTATACATAAAATATCAAAAAGTACACCAAATATGTGTTATATATACTGTAAATAAACTATTAAAAACCACAGTAATTATATTCAATATACTGTACATAAAATATCAAAAATTACTCCAAATGTACATTATATGGTGTAAATAAAATATCCAAAATACAGTAAATATATATTACACACCCTATGTAAAATATCCAAATTTACACCAAATATATATTATATAATTTACAAAAAATATCGGAAGGTCACCAAATATATCTTATATACTGTATGTAAAATATCAAAAAGTACAGTAAATATATTACATATATTGTACATATAATATTAACTAAAAGTACACCAAATACATTTTATATACTGTAAATAAAATATCAAAAATTACAGTAAATATATATTACATACTGTACATAAAATATCAAAAAGTACACCAAATATGTGTTATATATACCGTAAACTATCAAAAACTACAGTAATTATATTTAATATACTGTACATAAAATTTCAAAAATCACACCAAATGTATATTATATACCGTAAATAAAATACCAAAAAGGACAGTGAATATATATGACACACACTATGTAAAATATCAATAATTACACCAAGTATATATTTTATAATTTACAATAAATATCAAAGGACACCAAATATATCTCATATAGTCTACATAAAATATCAAAAAGTACACTAAATATATTTCATATATTGTACATATAATATTAACTAAAAGTACACCAAATACATTTTATATACTGTAAATAAAATATCAAAAATTACAGTAAATATATATTACATACTATACATAAAATATCAAAATGTACACCAAATATGTGTTATATATACTGTAAATAAACTATTAAAAACCACAGTAATTATATTCAATATACTGTACATAAAATATCAAAAATTACTCCAAATGTACATTATATGGTGTAAATAAAATATCCAAAATACAGTAAATATATATTACACACCCTATGTAAAATATCCAAATTTACACCAAATATATATTATATAATTTACAAAAAATATCGGAAGGTCACCAAATATATCTTATATACTTTATGTAAAATATCAAAAAGTACAGTAAATATATTACATATATTGTACATATAATATTAACTAAAAGTACACCAAATACATTTTATATACTGTAAATAAAATATCAAAATTGCAGTAAATATATATTACATACTGTACATAAAATATCAAAAAGTACACCAAATATGTGTTATATATACCGTAAACTATCAAAAACTACAGTAATTATATTTAATATACTGTACATAAAATTTCAAAAATCACACCAAATGTATATTATATACCGTAAATAAAATACCAAAAAGAACAGTGAATATATATGACACACACTATGTAAAATTTCAAAAACTACACCAAGTATATATTTTATAATTTACAATAAATATCAAACGACACCAAATATATCTCATATACTGTACATAAAATATCAAAAAGTACAGTAAATATATTTCATATATTGTACATATAATATTAACTAAAAGTACACCAAATACATTTTATATACTGTAAATAAAATATCAAAAATTACAGTAAATATATATTACATACTATACATAAAATATCAAAAAGTACACCAAATATGTGTTATATATACTGTAAATAAACTATTAAAAACTACAGTAATTATATTCAATATACTGTACATAAAATATCAAAAATTACTCCAAATGTACATTATATGGTGTAAATAAAATATCCAAAATACAGTAAATATATATTACACACCCTATGTAAAATATCCAAATTTACACCAAATATATATTATATAATTTACAAAAAATATCGGAAGGTCACCAAATATATCTTATATACTGTATGTAAAATATCAAAAAGTACAGTAAATATATTACATATATTGTACATATAATATTAACTAAAAGTACACCAAATACATTTTATATACTGTAAATAAAATATCAAAAATTACAGTAAATATATATTACATACTGTACATAAAATATCAAAAAGTACACCAAATATGTGTTATATATACTGTAAACTATCAAAAACTACAGTAATTATATTTAATATACTGTACATAAAATTTCAAAAATCACACCAAATGTATATTATATACCGTAAATATAATATCAAAAAGGACAGTGAATATATATGACACACACTATGTAAAATATCAAAAACTACACCAAGTATATATTTTATAATTTACAATAAATATCAAAGGACACCAAATATATCTCATATACTGTACATAAAATATCAAAAAGTACAGTAAATATATTTCATATATTGTACATATAATATTAACTAAAAGTACACCAAATACATTTTATATACTGTAAATAAAATATCAAAAATTACAGGAAATATATATTACATACTATACATAAAATATCAAAAAGTACACCAAATATGTGTTATATATACTGTAAATAAACTATTAAAAACTACAGTAATTATATTCAATATACTGTACATAAAATTTCAAAAATTACTCCAAATGTACATTTTATGGTGTAAATAAAATATCCAAAATACAGTAAATATATATTACACACCCTATGTAAAATATCCAAATTTACACCAAATATATATTATATAATTTACAAAAAATATCGGAAGGTCACCAAATATATCTTATATACTGTATGTAAAATATCAAAAAGTACAGTAAATATATTACATATATTGTACATATAATATTAACTAAAAGTACACCAAATACATTTTATATACTGTAAATAAAATATCAAAAATTACAGTAAATATATATTACATACTGTACATAAAATATCAAAAAGTACACCAAATATGTGTTATATATACTGTAAACTATCAAAAACTACAGTAATTATATTTAATATACTGTACATAAAATTTCAAAAATCACACCAAATGTATATTATATACCGTAAATAAAATATCAAAAACGACAGTGAATAATTATGACACACACTATGTAAAATATCAAAAACTACACCAAGTATATATTTTATAATTTACAATAAATATCAAAGGACACCAAATATATCTCATATACTGTACATAAAATATCAAAAAGTACAGTAAATATATTTCATATATTGTACATATAATATTAACTAAAAGTACACCAAATACATTTTATATACTGTAAATAAAATATCAAAAATTACAGTAAATATATATTACATACTATACATAAAATATCAAAAAGTACACCAAATATGTGTTATATATACTGTAAATAAACTATTTAAAACCACAGTAATTATATTCAATATACTGTACATAAAATATCAAAAATTACTCCAAATGTACATTATATGGTGTAAATAAAATATCCAAAATACAGTAAATATATATTACACACCCTATGTAAAATATCCAAATTTACACGAAATATATATTATATAATTTACAAAAAATATCGGAAGGTCACCAAATATATCTTATATACTGTATGTAAAATATCAAAAAGTACAGTAAATATATTAAATATATTGTACATATAATATTAACTAAAAGTACACCAAATACATTTTATATACTGTAAATAACATATCAAAAATTACAGTAAATATATATTACATACTGTACATAAAAAATCAAAAAGTACACCAAATATGTGTTATATATACCGTAAACTATCAAAAACTACAGTAATTATATTTAATATACTGTACATAAAATTTCAAAAATCACACCAAATATATATTATATACCGTAAATAAAATACCAAAAAGGACAGTGAATATATATGACACACACTATGTAAAATATCAATAACTACACCAAGTATATATTTTATAATTTACAATAAATATCAAAGGACACCAAATATATCTCATATACTCTACATAAAATATCAAAAAGTACAGTAAATATATTTCATATATTGTACATATAATACTGACTAAAAGTACACCAAATACATTTTATATACTGTAAATAAATTATCAAAAATTACAGTAAATATATATTACATACTATACATAAAATATCAAAAAGTACACCAAATATGTGTTATATATACTGTAAATAAACTATTAAAAACCACAGTAATTATATTCAATATACTGTACATAAAATATCAAAAATTACTCCAAATGTACATTATATGGTGTAAATAAAATATCCAAAATACAGTAAATATATATTACACACCCTATGTAAAATATCCAAATTTACACCAAATATATATTATATAATTTACAAAAAATATCGGAAGGTCACCACATATATCTTATATACTGTATGTAAAATATCAAAAAGTACAGTAAATATATTACATATATTGTACATATAATATTAACTAAAAGTACACCAAATACATTTTATATACTGTAAATAAATATCAAAAACTACAGTAAATATATATTACATACTGTACATAAAATATCAAAAAGTACACCATATATGTGTTATATATCCTGTAAACTATCAAAAACTACAGTAATTATATTTAATATACTGTACATAAAATTTCAAAAATCACACCAAATGTATATTATATACCGTAAATAAAATATCAAAAAGGACAGTGAATATATATGACACACACTATGTAAAATATCAAAAACTACACCAAGTATATATTTTATAATTTACAATAAATATCAAAGGACACCAAATATATCTCATATACTGTACATAAAATATCAAAAAGTACAGTAAATATATTTCATATATTGTACATATAATATTAACTAAAAGTACACCAAATACATTTTATATACTGTAAATAAAATATCAAAAATTACAGGAAATATATATTACATACTATACATAAAATATCAAAAAGTACACCAAATATGTGTTATATATACTGTAAATAAACTATTAAAAACCACAGTAATTATATTCAATATACTGTACATAAAATATCAAAAATTACTCCAAATGTACATTATATGGTGTAAATAAAATATCCAAAATACAGTAAATATATATTACACACCCTATGTAAAATATCCAAATTTACACCAAATATATATTATATAATTTACAAAAAATATCGGAAGGTCACCAAATATATCTTATATACTGTATGTAAAATATCAAAAAGTACAGTAAATATATTACATATATTGTACATATAATATTAACTAAAAGTACACCAAATACATTTTATATACTGTAAATAAAATATCAAAAATTACAGTAAATATATATTACATACTGTACATAAAATATCAAAAAGTACACCAAATATGTGTTATATATACCGTAAACTATCAAAAACTACAGTAATTATATTTAATATACTGTACATAAAATTTCAAAAATCACACCAAATGTATATTATATACCGTAAATAAAATACCAAAAAGGACAGTGAATATATATGACACACACTATGTAAAATATCAATAATTACACCAAGTATATATTTTATAATTTACAATAAATATCAAAGGACACCAAATATATCTCATATAGTCTACATAAAATATCAAAAAGTACAGTAAATATATTTCATATATTGTACATATAATATTAACTAAAAGTACACCAAATACATTTTATATACTGTAAATAAAATATCAAAAATTACAGTAAATATATATTACATACTATACATAAAATATCAAAATGTACACCAAATATGTGTTATATATACTGTAAATAAACTATTAAAAACCACGGTAATTATATTCAATATACTGTACATAAAATAGCAAAAATTACTCCAAATGTACATTATATGGTGTAAATAAAATATCCAAAATACAGTAAATATATATTACACACCCTATGTAAAATATCCAAATTTACACCAAATATATATTATATAATTTACAAAAAATATCGGAAGGTCACCAAATATATCTTATATACTTTATGTAAAATATCAAAAAGTACAGTAAATATATTACATATATTGTACATATAATATTAACTAAAAGTACACCAAATACATTTTATATACTGTAAATAAAATATCAAAATTACAGTAAATATATATTACATACTGTACATAAAATATCAAAAAGTACACCAAATATGTGTTATATATACCGTAAACTATCAAAAACTACAGTAATTATATTTAATATACTGTACATAAAATTTCAAAAATCACACCAAATGTATATTATATACCGTAAATAAAATACCAAAAAGAACAGTGAATATATATGACACACACTATGTAAAATTTCAAAAACTACACCAAGTATATATTTTATAATTTACAATAAATATCAAACGACACCAAATATATCTCATATACTGTACATAAAATATCAAAAAGTACAGTAAATATATTTCATATATTGTACATATAATATTAACTAAAAGTACACCAAATACATTTTATATACTGTAAATAAAATATCAAAAATTACAGTAAATATATATTACATACTATACATAAAATATCAAAAAGTACACCAAATATGTGTTATATATACTGTAAATAAACTATTAAAAACTACAGTAATTATATTCAATATACTGTACATAAAATATCAAAAATTACTCCAAATGTACATTATATGGTGTAAATAAAATATCCAAAATACAGTAAATATATATTACACACCCTATGTAAAATATCCAAATTTACACCAAATATATCTTATATAATTTACAAAAAATATCGGAAGGTCACCAAATATATCTTATATACTGTATGTAAAATATCAAAAAGTACAGTAAATATATTACATATATTGTACATATAATATTAACTAAAAGTACACCAAATACATTTTATATACTGTAAATAAAATATCAAAAATTACAGTAAATATATATTACATACTGTACATAAAATATCAAAAAGTACACCAAATATGTGTTATATATACTGTAAACTATCAAAAACTACAGTAATTATATTTAATATACTGTACATAAAATTTCAAAAATCACACCAAATGTATATTATATACCGTAAATATAATATCAAAAAGGACAGTGAATATATATGACACACACTATGTAAAATATCAAAAACTACACCAAGTATATATTTTATAATTTACAATAAATATCAAAGGACACCAAATATATCTCATATACTGTACATAAAATATCAAAAAGTACAGTAAATATATTTCATATATTGTACATATAATATTAACTAAAAGTACACCAAATACATTTTATATACTGTAAATAAAATATCAAAAATTACAGGAAATATATATTACATACTATACATAAAATATCAAAAAGTACACCAAATATGTGTTATATATACTGTAAATAAACTATTAAAAACTACAGTAATTATATTCAATATACTGTACATAAAATATCAAAAATTACTCCAAATGTACATTTTATGGTGTAAATAAAATATCCAAAATACAGTAAATATATATTACACACCCTATGTAAAATATCCAAATTTACACCAAATATATATTATATAATTTACAAAAAATATCGGAAGGTCACCAAATATATCTTATATACTGTATGTAAAATATCAAAAAGTACAGTAAATATATTACATATATTGTACATATAATATTAACTAAAAGTACACCAAATACATTTTATATACTGTAAATAAAATATCAAAAATTACAGTAAATATATATTACATACTGTACATAAAATATCAAAAAGTACACCAAATATGTGTTATATATACTGTAAACTATCAAAAACTACAGTAATTATATTTAATATACTGTACATAAAATTTCAAAAATCACACCAAATGTATATTATATACCGTAAATAAAATATCAAAAAGGACAGTGAATAATTATGACACACACTATGTAAAATATCAAAAACTACACCAAGTATATATTTTATAATTTACAATAAATATCAAAGGACACCAAATATATCTCATATACTGTACATAAAATATCAAAAAGTACAGTAAATATATTTCATATATTGTACATATAATATTAACTAAAAGTACACCAAATACATTTTATATACTGTAAATAAAATATCAAAAATTACAGTAAATATATATTACATACTATACATAAAATATCAAAAAGTACACCAAATATGTGTTATATATACTGTAAATAAACTATTTAAAACCACAGTAATTATATTCAATATACTGTACATAAAATATCAAAAATTACTCCAAATGTACATTATATGGTGTAAATAAAATATCCAAAATACAGTAAATATATATTACACACCCTATGTAAAATATCCAAATTTACACGAAATATATATTATATAATTTACAAAAAATATCGGAAGGTCACCAAATATATCTTATATACTGTATGTAAAATATCAAAAAGTACAGTAAATATATTAAATATATTGTACATATAATATTAACTAAAAGTACACCAAATACATTTTATATACTGTAAATAACATATCAAAAATTACAGTAAATATATATTACATACTGTACATAAAAAATCAAAAAGTACACCAAATATGTGTTATATATACCGTAAACTATCAAAAACTACAGTAATTATATTTAATATACTGTACATAAAATTTCAAAAATCACACCAAATGTATATTATATACCGTAAATAAAATACCAAAAAGGACAGTGAATATATATGACACACACTATGTAAAATATCAATAACTACACCAAGTATATATTTTATAATTTACAATAAATATCAAAGGACACCAAATATATCTCATATACTCTACATAAAATATCAAAAAGTACAGTAAATATATTTCATATATTGTACATATAATACTGACTAAAAGTACACCAAATACATTTTATATACTGTAAATAAATTATCAAAAATTACAGTAAATATATATTACATACTATACATAAAATATCAAAAAGTACACCAAATATGTGTTATATATACTGTAAATAAACTATTAAAAACCACAGTAATTATATTCAATATACTGTACATAAAATATCAAAAATTACTCCAAATGTACATTATATGGTGTAAATAAAATATCCAAAATACAGTAAATATATATTACACACCCTATGTAAAATATCCAAATTTACACCAAATATATATTATATAATTTACAAAAAATATCGGAAGGTCACCACATATATCTTATATACTTTATGTAAAATATCAAAAAGTACAGTAAATATATTACATATATTGTACATATAATATTAACTAAAAGTACACCAAATACATTTTATATACTGTAAATAAAATATCAAAATTACAGTAAATATATATTACATACTGTACATAAAATATCAAAAAGTACACCAAATATGTGTTATATATACCGTAAACTATCAAAAACTACAGTAATTATATTTAATATACTGTACATAAAATTTCAAAAATCACACCAAATGTATATTATATACCGTAAATAAAATACCAAAAAGAACAGTGAATATATATGACACACACTATGTAAAATTTCAAAAACTACACCAAGTATATATTTTATAATTTACAATAAATATCAAACGACACCAAATATATCTCATATACTGTACATAAAATATCAAAAAGTACAGTAAATATATTTCATATATTGTACATATAATATTAACTAAAAGTACACCAAATACATTTTATATACTGTAAATAAAATATCAAAAATTACAGTAAATATATATTACATACTATACATAAAATATCAAAAAGTACACCAAATATGTGTTATATATACTGTAAATAAACTATTAAAAACTACAGTAATTATATTCAATATACTGTACATAAAATATCAAAAATTACTCCAAATGTACATTATATGGTGTAAATAAAATATCCAAAATACAGTAAATATATATTACACACCCTATGTAAAATATCCAAATTTACACCAAATATATCTTATATAATTTACAAAAAATATCGGAAGGTCACCAAATATATCTTATATACTGTATGTAAAATATCAAAAAGTACAGTAAATATATTACATATATTGTACATATAATATTAACTAAAAGTACACCAAATACATTTTATATACTGTAAATAAAATATCAAAAATTACAGTAAATATATATTACATACTGTACATAAAATATCAAAAAGTACACCAAATATGTGTTATATATACTGTAAACTATCAAAAACTACAGTAATTATATTTAATATACTGTACATAAAATTTCAAAAATCACACCAAATGTATATTATATACCGTAAATATAATATCAAAAAGGACAGTGAATATATATGACACACACTATGTAAAATATCAAAAACTACACCAAGTATATATTTTATAATTTACAATAAATATCAAAGGACACCAAATATATCTCATATACTGTACATAAAATATCAAAAAGTACAGTAAATATATTTCATATATTGTACATATAATATTAACTAAAAGTACACCAAATACATTTTATATACTGTAAATAAAATATCAAAAATTACAGGAAATATATATTACATACTATACATAAAATATCAAAAAGTACACCAAATATGTGTTATATATACTGTAAATAAACTATTAAAAACTACAGTAATTATATTCAATATACTGTACATAAAATATCAAAAATTACTCCAAATGTACATTTTATGGTGTAAATAAAATATCCAAAATACAGTAAATATATATTACACACCCTATGTAAAATATCCAAATTTACACCAAATATATATTATATAATTTACAAAAAATATCGGAAGGTCACCAAATATATCTTATATACTGTATGTAAAATATCAAAAAGTACAGTAAATATATTACATATATTGTACATATAATATTAACTAAAAGTACACCAAATACATTTTATATACTGTAAATAAAATATCAAAAATTACAGTAAATATATATTACATACTGTACATAAAATATCAAAAAGTACACCAAATATGTGTTATATATACTGTAAACTATCAAAAACTACAGTAATTATATTTAATATACTGTACATAAAATTTCAAAAATCACACCAAATGTATATTATATACCGTAAATAAAATATCAAAAAGGACAGTGAATAATTATGACACACACTATGTAAAATATCAAAAACTACACCAAGTATATATTTTATAATTTACAATAAATATCAAAGGACACCAAATATATCTCATATACTGTACATAAAATATCAAAAAGTACAGTAAATATATTTCATATATTGTACATATAATATTAACTAAAAGTACACCAAATACATTTTATATACTGTAAATAAAATATCAAAAATTACAGTAAATATATATTACATACTATACATAAAATATCAAAAAGTACACCAAATATGTGTTATATATACTGTAAATAAACTATTTAAAACCACAGTAATTATATTCAATATACTGTACATAAAATATCAAAAATTACTCCAAATGTACATTATATGGTGTAAATAAAATATCCAAAATACAGTAAATATATATTACACACCCTATGTAAAATATCCAAATTTACACGAAATATATATTATATAATTTACAAAAAATATCGGAAGGTCACCAAATATATCTTATATACTGTATGTAAAATATCAAAAAGTACAGTAAATATATTAAATATATTGTACATATAATATTAACTAAAAGTACACCAAATACATTTTATATACTGTAAATAACATATCAAAAATTACAGTAAATATATATTACATACTGTACATAAAAAATCAAAAAGTACACCAAATATGTGTTATATATACCGTAAACTATCAAAAACTACAGTAATTATATTTAATATACTGTACATAAAATTTCAAAAATCACACCAAATGTATATTATATACCGTAAATAAAATACCAAAAAGGACAGTGAATATATATGACACACACTATGTAAAATATCAATAACTACACCAAGTATATATTTTATAATTTACAATAAATATCAAAGGACACCAAATATATCTCATATACTCTACATAAAATATCAAAAAGTACAGTAAATATATTTCATATATTGTACATATAATACTGACTAAAAGTACACCAAATACATTTTATATACTGTAAATAAATTATCAAAAATTACAGTAAATATATATTACATACTATACATAAAATATCAAAAAGTACACCAAATATGTGTTATATATACTGTAAATAAACTATTAAAAACCACAGTAATTATATTCAATATACTGTACATAAAATATCAAAAATTACTCCAAATGTACATTATATGGTGTAAATAAAATATCCAAAATACAGTAAATATATATTACACACCCTATGTAAAATATCCAAATTTACACCAAATATATATTATATAATTTACAAAAAATATCGGAAGGTCACCACATATATCTTATATACTGTATGTAAAATATCAAAAAGTACAGTAAATATATTACATATATTGTACATATAATATTAACTAAAAGTACACCAAATACATTTTATATACTGTAAATAAATATCAAAAACTACAGTAAATATATATTACATACTGTACATAAAATATCAAAAAGTACACCATATATGTGTTATATATCCTGTAAACTATCAAAAACTACAGTAATTATATTTAATATACTGTACATAAAATTTCAAAAATCACACCAAATGTATATTATATACCGTAAATAAAATATCAAAAAGGACAGTGAATATATATGACACACACTATGTAAAATATCAAAAACTACACCAAGTATATATTTTATAATTTACAATAAATATCAAAGGACACCAAATATATCTCATATACTGTACATAAAATATCAAAAAGTACAGTAAATATATTTCATATATTGTACATATAATATTAACTAAAAGTACACCAAATACATTTTATATACTGTAAATAAAATATCAAAAATTACAGGAAATATATATTACATACTATACATAAAATATCAAAAAGTACACCAAATATGTGTTATATATACTGTAAATAAACTATTAAAAACCACAGTAATTATATTCAATATACTGTACATAAAATATCAAAAATTACTCCAAATGTACATTATATGGTGTAAATAAAATATCCAAAATACAGTAAATATATATTACACACCCTATGTAAAATATCCAAATTTACACCAAATATATATTATATAATTTACAAAAAATATCGGAAGGTCACCAAATATATCTTATATACTGTATGTAAAATATCCAAAAGTACAGTAAATATATTACATATATTGTACATATAATATTAACTAAAAGTACACCAAATACATTTTATATACTGTAAATAAAATATCAAAATTACAGTAAATATATATTACATACTGTACATAAAATATCAAAAAGTACACCAAATATGTGTTATATATACCGTAAACTATCAAAAACTACAGTAATTATATCTAATATACTGTACATAAAATTTCAAAAATCACACCAAATGTATATTATATACCGTAAATAAAATACCAAAAAGGACAGTGAATATATATGACACACACTATGTAAAATATCAAAAACTACACCAAGTATATATTTTATAATTTACAATAAATATCAAAGGACACCAAATATATCTCATATAGTCTACATAAAATATCAAAAAGTATAGTAAATATATTTCATATATTGTACATATAATATTAACTAAAAGTACACCAAATACATTTTATATACTGTAAATAAAATATCAAAAATTACAGTAAATATATATTACATACTATACATAAAATATCAAAAAGTACACCAAATATGTGTTATATATACTGTAAATAAACTATTAAAAACCACAGTAATTATATTCAATATACTGTACATAAAATATCAAAAATTACTCCAAATGTACATTATATGGTGTAAATAAAATATCCAAAATACAGTAAATATATATTACACACCCTATGTAAAATATCCAAATTTACACCAAATATATATTATATAATTTACAAAAAATATCGGAAGGTCACCAAATATATCTTATATACTGTATGTAAAATATCAAAAAGTACAGTAAATATATTACATATATTGTACATATAATATTAACTAAAAGTACACCAAATACATTTTATATACTGTAAATAAAATATCAAAATTACAGTAAATATATATTACATACTGTACATAAAATATCAAAAAGTACACCAAATATGTGTTATATATACCGTAAACTATCAAAAACTACAGTAATTATATTTAATATACTGTACATAAAATTTCAAAAATCACACCAATTGTATATTATATACCGTAAATAAAATACCAAAAAGGACAGTGAATATATATGACACACATTATGTAAAATTTCAAAAACTACACCAAGTATATATTTTATAATTTACAATAAATATCAAAGGACACCAAATATATCTCATATACTGTACATAAAATATCAAAAAGTACAGTAAATATATTTCATATATTGTACATATAATATTAACTAAAAGTACACCAAATACATTTTATATACTGTAAATAAAATATCAAAAATTACAGTAAATATATATTACATACTATACATAAAATATCAAAAAGTACACCAAATATGTGTTATATATACTGTAAATAAACTATTAAAAACTACAGTAATTATATTCAATATACTGTACATAAAATATCAAAAATTACTCCAAATGTACATTATATGGTGTAAATACAATATCCAAAATACAGTAAATATATATTACACACCCTATGTAAAATATCCAAATTTACACCAAATATATATTATATAATTTACAAAAAATATCGGAAGGTCACCAAATATATCTTATATACTGTATGTAAAATATCAAAAAGTAGAGTAAATATATTACATATATTGTACATATAATATTAACTAAAAGTACACCAAATACATTTTATATACTGTAAATAAAATATCAAAAATTACAGTAAATATATATTACATACTGTACATAAAATATCAAAAAGTACACCAAATATGTGTTATATATACCGTAAACTATCAAAAACTACAGTAATTATATTTAATATACTGTACATAAAATTTCAAAAATCACACAAAATGTATATTATATACCGTAAATAAAATACCAAAAAGGACAGTGAATATATATGACACACACTATGTAAAATATCAAAAACTACACCAAGTATATATTTTATAATTTACAATAAATATCAAAGGACACCAAATATATCTCATATAGTCTACATAAAATATCAAAAAGTACAGTAAATATATTTCATATATTGTACATATAATATTAACTAAAAGTACACCAAATACATTTTATATACTGTAAATAAAATATCAAAAATTACAGTAAATATATATTACATACTATACATAAAATATCAAAAAGTACACCAAATATGTGTTATATATACTGTAAATAAACTATTAAAAACTACAGTAATTATATTCAATATACTGTACATAAAATATCAAAAATTACTCCAAATGTACATTATATGGTGTAAATAAAATATCCAAAATACAGTAAATATATATTACACACCCTATGTAAAATATCCAAATTTACACCAAATATATATTATATAATTTACAAAAAATATCGGAAGGTCACCAAATATATCTTATATACTGTATGAAAATATCAAAAAGTACAGTAAATATATTACATATATTGTACATATAATATTAACTAAAAGTACACCAAATACATTTTATATACTGTAAATAAATATCAAAAATTACAGTAAATATATATTACATACTGTACATAAAATATCAAAAGTACACCATATATGTGTTATATATCCTGTAAACTATCAAAAACTACAGTAATTATATTTAATATACTGTACATAAAATTTCAAAAATCACACCAAATGTATATTATATACCGTAAATAAAATAACAAAAAGGACAGTGAATATATATGACACACACTATGTAAAATATCAAAAACTACACCAAGTATATATTTTATAATTTACAATAAATATCAAAGGACACCAAATATATCTCATATACTGTACATAAAATATCAAAAAGTACAGTAAATATATTTCATATATTGTACATATAATATTAACTAAAAGTACACCAAATACATTTTATATACTGTAAATAAAATATCAAAAAGTACAGTAAATATATATTACATACTGTACATAAAATATCAAAAAGTACACCAAATATGTGTTATATATACTGTAAATAAACTATTAAAAACTACAGTAATTATATTCAATATACTGAACATAAAATATCAAAAATTACTCCAAATGTACATTATATGGTGTAAATAAAATATCCAAAATACAGTAAATATATATTACACACCCTATGTAAATTATCCAAATTTACACCAAATATATATTATATAATTTACAAAAAATATCGGAAGGTCACCAAATATATCTTATATACTGTATGTAAAATATCAAAAAGTACAGTAAATATATTACATATATTGTACATATAATATTAACTAAAAGTACACCAAATACATTTTATATACTGTAAATAAAATATCAAAAATTACAGTAAATATATATAACATACTGTACATAAAATATCAAAAAGTACACCAAATATGTGTTATATATACTGTAAACTATCAAAAACTACAGTAATTATATTTAATATACTGTACATAAAATTTCAAAAATCACACCAAAGGTATATTATATACCGTAAATAAAATATCAAAAAGGACAGTGAATATATATGACACACACTATGTAAAATCTCAAAAACTACACCAAGTATATATTTTATAATTTACAATAAATATCAAAGGACACCAAATATATCTCATATACTGTACATAAAATATCAAAAAGTACAGTAAATATATTTCATATATTGTACATATAATATTAACTAAAAGTACACCAAATACATTTTATATACTGTAAATAAAATATCAAAAATTACAGGAAATATATATTACATACTATACATAAAATATCAAAAAGTGCACCAAATATGTGTTATATATACTGTAAACTATCAAAAACTACAGTAATTATATTTAATATACTGTACATAAAATTTCAAATATCACACCAAATGTATATTATATACCGTAAATAAAACATCAAAAAGGACAGTGAATATATATGACACACACTATGTAAAATATCAAAAACTACACCAAGTATATATTTTATAATTTACAATAAATATCAAAGGGCACCAAATATATCTCATATACTGTACATAAAATATCAAAAAGTACAGTAAATATATTTCATATATTGTACATATAATATTAACTAAAAGTACACCAAATACATTTTATATACTGTAAATAAAATATCAAAAATTACAGGAAATATATATTACATACTATACATAAAATATCAAAAAGTACACCAAATATGTATTATATATACTGTAAATAAACTATTAAAAACTACAGTAATTACATTCAATATACTGTACATAAAATATCAAAAATTACTCCAAATGTACATTTTATGGTGTAAATAAAATATCCAAAATACAGTAAATATATATTACACACCCTATGTAAAATATCAAAATTTGCACCAAATATATATTATATAATTTACAAAAAATATCGGAAGGTCACCAAATATATCTTATATACTGTATGTAAAATATCAAAAAGTACAGTAAATATATTACCTGTATTGTACATATAATATTAACTAAAAGTACACCAAATACATTTTATATACTGTAAATAAAATATCAAAAATTACAGTAAATATATATTACATACTGTACATAAAATATCAAAAAGTACACCAAATATGTGTTATATATACTGTAAACTATCAAAAACTACAGTAATTATATTTAATATACTGTACATAAAATTTCAAAAATCACACCAAATGTATATTATATACCGTAAATAAAATATCAAAAAGGACAGTGAATATATATGACACACACTATGTAAAATATCAAAAACTACACCAAGTATATATTTTATAATTTACAATAAATATCAAAGGACACCAAATATATCTCATATACTGTACATAAAATATCAAAAAGTACAGTAAATATATTTCATATATTGTACATATAATATTAACTAAAAGTACACCAAATACATTTTATATACTGTAAATAAAATATCAAAAATTACAGGAAATATATATTACATACTATACATAAAATATCAAAAAGTACACCAAATATGTGTTATATATACTGTAAATAAACTATTAAAAACCACAGTAATTATATTCAATATACTGTACATAAAATATCAAAAATTACTCCAAATGTACATTATATGGTGTAAATAAAATATCCAAAATACAGTAAATATATATTACACACCCTATGTAAAATATCCAAATTTACACCAAATATATATTATATAATTTACAAAAAATATCGGAAGGTCACCAAATATATCTTATATACTGTATGTAAAATATCCAAAAGTACAGTAAATATATTACATATATTGTACATATAATATTAACTAAAAGTACACCAAATACATTTTATATACTGTAAATAAAATATCAAAATTACAGTAAATATATATTACATACTGTACATAAAATATCAAAAAGTACACCAAATATGTGTTATATATACCGTAAACTATCAAAAACTACAGTAATTATATTTAATATACTGTACATAAAATTTCAAAAATCACACCAAATGTATATTATATACCGTAAATAAAATACCAAAAAGGACAGTGAATATATATGAAACACACTATGGAAAATTTCAAAAACTACACCAAGTATATATTTTATAATTTACAATAAATATCAAAGGACACCAAATATATCTCATATACTGTACATAAAATATCAAAAAGTACAGTAAATATATTTCATATATTGTACATATAATATTAACTAAAAGTACACCAAATACATTTTATATACTGTAAATAAAATATCAAAAATTACAGTAAATATATATTACATACTATACATAAAATATCAAAAAGTACACCAAATATGTGTTATATATACTGTAAATAAACTATTAAAAACTACAGTAATTATATTCAATATACTGTACATAAAATATCAAAAATTACTCCAAATGTACATTATATGGTGTAAATAAAATATCCAAAATACAGTAAATATATATTACACACCCTATGTAAAATATCCAAATTTACACCAAATATATATTATATAATTTACAAAAAATAAAGGAAGGTCACCAAATATATCTTATATACTGTATGTAAAATATCAAAAAGTACAGTAAATATATTACATATATTGTACATATAATATTAACTAAAAGTACACCAAATACATTTTATATACTGTAAATAAAATATCAAAAATTACAGTAAATATATATTACATACTGTACATAAAATATCAAAAAGTACACCAAATATGTGTTATATATACTGTAAACTATCAAAAACTACAGTAATTATATTTAATATACTGTACATAAAATTTCAAAAATCACACCAAATGTATATTATATACCGTAAATAAAATATCAAAAAGGACAGTGAATATATATGACACACACTATGTAAAATATCAAAAACTACACCAAGTATATATTTTATAATTTACAATAAATATCAAAGGACACCAAATATATCTCATATACTCTACATAAAATATCAAAAAGTACAGTAAATATATTTCATATATTGTACATATAATATTAACTAAAAGTACACCAAATACATTTTTTATACTGTAAATAAAATATCAAAGTTACAGTAAATATATATTACATACTATACATAAAATATCAAAAAGTACACCAAATATGTGTTATATATACTGTAAATAAACTATTAAAAACTACAGTAATTATATTCAATATACTGTACATAAAATATCAAAAATTACTCGAAATGTACATTTTATGGTGTAAATAAAATATCCAAAATACAGTAAATATATATTACACACCCTATGTAAAATATCCAAATTTACACCAAATATATATTATATAATTTACAAAAAATATCGGAAGGTCACCAAATATATCTTATATACTCTATGTAAAATATCAAAAAGTACAGTAAATATATTACATATATTGTACATATAATATTAACTAAAAGTACACCAAATACATTTTATATACTCTAAATAAAATATCAAAAATTACAGTAAATATATATTACATACTGTACATAAAATATCAAAAAGTACACCAAATATGTGTTATATATACCGTAAACTATCAAAAACTACAGTAATTATATTTAATATACTGTACATAAAATTTCAAAAATCACACCAAATGTATTTTATATACCGTAAATAAAATACCAAAAAGGACAGTGAATATATATGACACACACTATGTAAAATATCAAAAACTACACCAAGTATATATTTTATAATTTACAATAAATATCAAAGGACACCAAATATATCTCATATACTCTACATAAAATATCAAAAAGTACAGTAAATATATTTCATATATTGTACATATAATATTAACTAAAATTACACCAACTACATTTTATATACTGTAAATAAAATATCAAAAATTACAGTAAATATATATTACATACTATACATAAAATATCAAAAAGTACACCAAATATGTGTTATATATACTGTAAATAAACTATTAAAAACCATAGTATTTATATTCAATATACTGTACATAAAATATCAAAAATTACTCCAAATGTACATTATATGGTGTAAATAAAATATCCAAAATACAGTAAATATATATTACACACCCTATGTAAATTATCCAAATTTACACCAAATATATATTATATAATTTACAAAAAATATCGGAAGGTCACCAAATATATCTTATATACTGTATGTAAAATATCAAAAAGTACAGTAAATATATTACATATATTGTACATATAATATTAACTAAAAGTACACCAAATACATTTTATATACTGTAAATAAAATATCAAAAATTACAGTAAATATATATTACATACTGTACATAAAATATCAAAAAGTACACCAAATATGTGTTATATATACCATAAACTATCAAAAACTACAGTAATTATATTTAATATACTGTACATAAAATTTCAAAAATCACACCAAATGTATATTATATACCGTAAATAAAATATCAAAAAGGACAGTGAATATATATGACACACACTATGTAAAATATCAAAAACTACACCAAGTATATATTTTATAATTTACAATAAATATCAAACGACACCAAATATATCTCATATACTGTACATAAAATATCAAAAAGTACAGTAAATATATTTCATATATTGTACATATAATATTAACTAAAAGTACACCAAATACATTTTATATACTGTAAATAAAATATCAAAAATTACAGTAAATATATATTACATACTATACATAAAATATCAAAAAGTACACCAAATATGTGTTATATATACTGTAAATAAACTATTAAAAACTACAGTAATTATATTCAATATACTGTACATAAAATATCAAAAATTACTCCAAATGTACATTATATGGTGTAAATAAAATATCCAAAATACAGTAAATACATATTACACACCCTATGTAAAATATGCAAATTTACACCAAATATATATTATATAATTTACAAAAAATATCGGAAGGTCACCAAATATATCTTATATACTGTATGTAAAATATCAAAAAGTACAGTAAATATATTACATATATTGTACATATAATATTAACTAAAAGTACACCAAATACATTTTATATACTGTAAATAAATATCAAAAATTACAGTAAATATATATTACATACTATACATAAAATATCAAAAAGTACACCAAATATGTGTTATATATACTGTAAATAAACTATTAAAAACCACAGTAATTATATTCAATATACTGTACATAAAATATCAAAAATTACTCCAAATGTACATTATATGGTGTAAATAAAATATCCAAAATACAGTAAATATATATTACACACCCTATGTAAAATATCCAAATTTACACCAAATATATATTATATAATTTACAAAAAATATCGGAAGGTCACCAAATATATCTTATATACTGTATGTAAAATATCAAAAAGTACAGTAAATATATTACAGATATTGTACATATAATATTAACTAAAAGTACACCAAATACATTTTATATACTGTAAATAAATATCAAAAATTACAGTAAATATATATTATACTGTACATAAAATATCAAAAAGTACACCATATATGTGTTATATATCCTGTAAACTATCAAAGACTACAGTAATTATATTTAATATACTGTACATAAAATTTCAAAAATCACACAAAATGTATATTATATACCGTAAATAAAATATCAAAAAGGACAGTGAATATATATGACACACACTATGTAAAATATCAAAAACTACACCAAGTATATATTTTATAATTTACAATAAATATCAAAGGACACCAAATATATCTCATATACTGTACATAAAATATCAAAAAGTACAGTAAATATATTTCATATATTGTACATATAATATTAACTAAAAGTACACCAAATACATTTTATATACTGTAAATAAAATATCAAAAGGTACAGTAAATATATATTACATACTATACATAAAATATCAAAAAGTACACCAAATATGTGTTATATATACTGTAAATAAACTATTAAAAACCACAGTAATTATATTCAATATACTGTACATAAAATATCAAAAATTACTCCAAATGTACATTATATGGTGTAAATAAAATATCCAAAATACAGTAAATATATATTACACACCCTATGTAAAATATCCAAATTTACACCAAATATATATTATATAATTTACAAAAAATATCGGAAGGTCACCAAATATATCTTATATACTGTATGTAAAATATCAAAAAGTACAGTAAATATATTACATATATTGTACATATAATATTAACTAAAAGTACACCAAATACATTTTATATACTGTAAATAAAATATCAAAAATTACAGTAAATATATATTACATACTGTACATAAAATATCAAAAAGTACACCAAATATGTGTTATATATACGGTAAACTATCAAAAACTACAGTAATTATATTTAATATACTGTACATAAAATTTCAAAAATCACACCAAATGTATATTATATACCGTAAATAAAATATCAAAAAGGACAGTGAATATATATGACACACACTATGTAAAATATCAAAAACTACACCAAGTATATATTTTATAATTTACAATAAATATCAAACGACACCAAATATATCTCATATACTGTACATAAAATATCAAAAAGTACAGTAAATATATTTCATATATTGTACATATAATATTAACTAAAAGTACACCAAATACATTTTATATACTGTAAATAAAATATCAAAAATTACAGTAAATATATATTACATACTATACATAAAATATCAAAAAGTACACCAAATATGTGTTATATATACTGTAAATAAACTATTAAAAACTACAGTAATTATATTCAATATACTGTACATAAAATATCAAAAATTACTCCAAATGTACATTATATGGTGTAAATAAAATATCCAAAATACAGTAAATATATATTACACACCCTATGTAAAATATCCAAATTTACACCAAATATATATTATATAATTTACAAAAAATATCGGAAGGTCACCAAATATATCTTATATACTGTATGTAAAATATCAAAAAGTACAGTAAATATATTACATATATTGTACATATAATATTAACTAAAAGTACACCAAATACATTTTATATACTGTAAATAAATATCAAAAATTACAGTAAATATATATTACATACTGTACATAAAATATCAAAAAGTACACCATATATGTGTTATATATCCTGTAAACTATCAAAAACTACAGTAATTATATTTAATATACTGTACATAATATTTCAAAAATCACACCAAATGTATATTATATACCGTAAATAAAATATCAAAAAGGACAGTGAATATATATGACACACACTATGTAAAATATCAAAAACTACACCAAGTATATATTTTATAATTTACAATAAATATCAAAGGACACCAAATATATCTCATATACTGTACATTAAATATCAAAAAGTACAGTAAATATATTTCATATATTGTACATATAATATTAACTAAAAGTACACCAAATACATTTTATATACTGTAAATAAAATATCAAAAAGTACAGTAAATATATATTACATACTGTACATAAAATATCAAAAAGTACACCAAATATGTGTTATATATACTGTAAATAAACTATTAAAAACTACAGTAATTATATTCAATATACTGAACATAAAATATCAAAAATTACTCCAAATGTACATTATATGGTGTAAATAAAATATCCAAAATACAGTAAATATATATTACACACCCTATGTAAATTATCCAAATTTACACCAAATATATATTATATAATTTACAAAAAATATCGGAAGCTCACCAAATATATCTTATATACTGTATGTAAAATATCAAAAAGTACAGTAAATATATTACATATATTGTACATATAATATTAACTAAAAGTACACCAAATGCATTTTATATACTGTAAATAAAATATCAAAAATTACAGTAAATATATATTACATACTGTACATAAAATATCAAAAGTACACCATATATGTGTTATATATCCTGTAAACTCTCAAAAACTACAGTAATTATATTTAATATACTGTACATAAAATTTCAAAAATCACACCAAATGTATATTATATACCGTAAATAAAATATCAAAAAGGACAGTGAATATATATGACACACACTATGTAAAATATCAAAAACTACACCAAGTATATATTTTATAATTTACAATAAATATCAAAGGACACCAAATATATCTCATATACTGTACATAAAATATCAAAAAGTACAGTAAATATATTTCATATATTGTACATATAATATTAACTAAAAGTACACCAATTCATTTTATATACTGTAAATAAAATATCAAAAGGTACAGTAAATATATATTACATACTATACCTAAAATATCAAAAAGTACACCAAATATGTGTTATATATACTGTAAATAAACTATTAAAAACCACAGTAATTATATTCAATATACTGTACATAAAATATCAAAAATTACTCCAAATGTACATTATATGGTGTAAATAAAATATCCAAAATACAGTAAATATATATTACACACCCTATGTAAAATATCCAAATTTACACCAAATATATATTATATAATTTACAAAAAATATCCGAAGGTCACCAAATATATCTTATATACTGTATGTAAAATATCAAAAAGTACAGTAAATATATTACATATATTGTACATATAATATTAACTAAAAGTACACCAAATACATTTTATATACTGTAAATAAAATATCAAAAATTACAGTAAATATATATTACATACTGTACATAAAATATCAAAAAGTACACCAAATATGTGTTATATATACCGTAAACTATCAAAAACTACAGTAATTATATTTAATATACTGTACATAAAATTTCAAAAATCACACCAAATGTATATTATATACCGTAAATAAAATATCAAAAAGGACAGTGAATATATATGACACACACTATGTAAAATATCAAAAACTACACCAAGTATATATTTTATAATTTACAATAAATATCAAACGACACCAAATATATCTCATATACTGTACATAAAATATCAAAAAGTACAGTAAATATATTTCATATATTGTACATATAATATTAACTAAAAGTACACCAAATACATTTTATATACTGTAAATAAAATATCAAAAATTACAGTAAATATATATTACATACTATACATAAAATATCAAAAAGTACACCAAATATGTGTTATATATACTGTAAATAAACTATTAAAAACTACAGTAATTATATTCAATATACTGTACATAAAATATCAAAAATTACTCCAAATGTACATTATATGGTGTAAATAAAATATCCAAAATACAGTAAATATATATTACACACCCTATGTAAAATATGCAAATTTACACCAAATATATATTATATAATTTACAAAAAATATCGGAAGGTCACCAAATATATCTTATATACTGTATGTAAAATATCAAAAAGTACAGTAAATATATTACATATATTGTACATATAATATTAACTAAAAGTACACCAAATACATTTTATATACTGTAAATAAATATCAAAAATTACAGTAAATATATATTACATACTGTACATAAAATATCAAAAAGTACACCATATATGTGTTATATATCCTGTAAACTATCAAAAACTACAGTAATTATATTTAATATACTGTACATAAAATTTCAAAAATCACACCAAATGTATATTATATACCGTAAATAAAATATCAAAAAGGACAGTGAATATATATGACACACACTATGTAAAATATCAAAAACTACACCAAGTATATATTTTATAATTTACAATAAATATCAAAGGACACCAAATATATCTCATATACTGTACATTAAATATCAAAAAGTACAGTAAATATATTTCATATATTGTACATATAATATTAACTAAAAGTACACCAAATACATTTTATATACTGTAAATAAAATATCAAAAAGTACAGTAAATATATATTACATACTGTACATAAAATATCAAAAAGTACACCAAATATGTGTTATATATACTGTAAATAAACTAAAAACTACAGTAATTATATTCAATATACTGAACATAAAATATCAAAAATTACTCCAAATGTACATTATATGGTGTCAATAAAATATCCAAAATACAGTAAATATATATTACACACCCTATGTAAATTATCCAAATTTACACCAAATATATATTATATAATTTACAAAAAATATCGGAAGGTCACCAAATATATCTTATATACTGTATGTAAAATATCAAAAAGTACAGTAAATATATTACATATATTGTACATATAATATTAACTAAAAGTACACCAAATACATTTTATATACTGTAAATAAAATATCAAAAATTACAGTAAATATATATTACATACTGTACATAAAATATCAAAAAGTACACCAAATATGTGTTATATATACCGTAAACTATCAAAAACTACAGTAATTATATTTAATATACTGTACATAAAATTTCAAAAATCACACCAAATGTATATTATATACCGTAAATAAAATACCAAAAAGGACAGTGAATATATATGACACACACTATGTAAAATATCAAAAACTACACCAAGTATATATTTTATAATTTACAATAAATATCAAAGGACACCAAATATATCTCATATACTCTACATAAAATATCAAAAAGTACAGTAAATATATTTCATATATTGTACATATAATATTAACTAAAAGTACACCAAATACATTTTTTATACTGTAAATAAAATATCAAAGTTACAGTAAATATATATTACATACTATACATAAAATATCAAAAAGTACACCAAATATGTGTTATATATACTGTAAATAAACTATTAAAAACTACAGTAATTATATTCAATATACTGTACATAAAATATCAAAAATTACTCGAAATGTACATTTTATGGTGTAAATAAAATATCCAAAATACAGTAAATATATATTACACACCCTATGTAAAATATCCAAATTTACACCAAATATATATTATATAATTTACAAAAAATATCGGAAGGTCACCAAATATATCTTATATACTCTATGTAAAATATCAAAAAGTACAGTAAATATATTACATATATTGTACATATAATATTAACTAAAAGTACACCAAATACATTTTATATACTCTAAATAAAATATCAAAAATTACAGTAAATATATATTACATACTGTACATAAAATATCAAAAAGTACACCAAATATGTGTTATATATACCGTAAACTATCAAAAACTACAGTAATTATATTTAATATACTGTACATAAAATTTCAAAAATCACACCAAATGTATTTTATATACCGTAAATAAAATACCAAAAAGGACAGTGAATATATATGACACACACTATGTAAAATATCAAAAACTACACCAAGTATATATTTTATAATTTACAATAAATATCAAAGGACACCAAATATATCTCATATACTCTACATAAAATATCAAAAAGTACAGTAAATATATTTCATATATTGTACATATAATATTAACTAAAATTACACCAACTACATTTTATATACTGTAAATAAAATATCAAAAATTACAGTAAATATATATTACATACTATACATAAAATATCAAAAAGTACACCAAATATGTGTTATATATACTGTAAATAAACTATTAAAAACCATAGTATTTATATTCAATATACTGTACATAAAATATCAAAAATTACTCCAAATGTACATTATATGGTGTAAATAAAATATCCAAAATACAGTAAATATATATTACACACCCTATGTAAATTATCCAAATTTACACCAAATATATATTATATAATTTACAAAAAATATCGGAAGGTCACCAAATATATCTTATATACTGTATGTAAAATATCAAAAAGTACAGTAAATATATTACATATATTGTACATATAATATTAACTAAAAGTACACCAAATACATTTTATATACTGTAAATAAAATATCAAAAATTACAGTAAATATATATTACATACTGTACATAAAATATCAAAAAGTACACCAAATATGTGTTATATATACCATAAACTATCAAAAACTACAGTAATTATATTTAATATACTGTACATAAAATTTCAAAAATCACACCAAATGTATATTATATACCGTAAATAAAATATCAAAAAGGACAGTGAATATATATGACACACACTATGTAAAATATCAAAAACTACACCAAGTATATATTTTATAATTTACAATAAATATCAAACGACACCAAATATATCTCATATACTGTACATAAAATATCAAAAAGTACAGTAAATATATTTCATATATTGTACATATAATATTAACTAAAAGTACACCAAATACATTTTATATACTGTAAATAAAATATCAAAAATTACAGTAAATATATATTACATACTATACATAAAATATCAAAAAGTACACCAAATATGTGTTATATATACTGTAAATAAACTATTAAAAACTACAGTAATTATATTCAATATACTGTACATAAAATATCAAAAATTACTCCAAATGTACATTATATGGTGTAAATAAAATATCCAAAATACAGTAAATATATATTACACACCCTATGTAAAATATGCAAATTTACACCAAATATATATTATATAATTTACAAAAAATATCGGAAGGTCACCAAATATATCTTATATACTGTATGTAAAATATCAAAAAGTACAGTAAATATATTACATATATTGTACATATAATATTAACTAAAAGTACACCAAATACATTTTATATACTGTAAATAAATATCAAAAATTACAGTAAATATATATTACATACTATACATAAAATATCAAAAAGTACACCAAATATGTGTTATATATACTGTAAATAAACTATTAAAAACCACAGTAATTATATTCAATATACTGTACATAAAATATCAAAAATTACTCCAAATGTACATTATATGGTGTAAATAAAATATCCAAAATACAGTAAATATATATTACACACCCTATGTAAAATATCCAAATTTACACCAAATATATATTATATAATTTACAAAAAATATCGGAAGGTCACCAAATATATCTTATATACTGTATGTAAAATATCAAAAAGTACAGTAAATATATTACAGATATTGTACATATAATATTAACTAAAAGTACACCAAATACATTTTATATACTGTAAATAAATATCAAAAATTACAGTAAATATATATTATACTGTACATAAAATATCAAAAAGTACACCATATATGTGTTATATATCCTGTAAACTATCAAAGACTACAGTAATTATATTTAATATACTGTACATAAAATTTCAAAAATCACACAAAATGTATATTATATACCGTAAATAAAATATCAAAAAGGACAGTGAATATATATGACACACACTATGTAAAATATCAAAAACTACACCAAGTATATATTTTATAATTTACAATAAATATCAAAGGACACCAAATATATCTCATATACTGTACATAAAATATCAAAAAGTACAGTAAATATATTTCATATATTGTACATATAATATTAACTAAAAGTACACCAAATACATTTTATATACTGTAAATAAAATATCAAAAGGTACAGTAAATATATATTACATACTATACATAAAATATCAAAAAGTACACCAAATATGTGTTATATATACTGTAAATAAACTATTAAAAACCACAGTAATTATATTCAATATACTGTACATAAAATATCAAAAATTACTCCAAATGTACATTATATGGTGTAAATAAAATATCCAAAATACAGTAAATATATATTACACACCCTATGTAAAATATCCAAATTTACACCAAATATATATTATATAATTTACAAAAAATATCGGAAGGTCACCAAATATATCTTATATACTGTATGTAAAATATCAAAAAGTACAGTAAATATATTACATATATTGTACATATAATATTAACTAAAAGTACACCAAATACATTTTATATACTGTAAATAAAATATCAAAAATTACAGTAAATATATATTACATACTGTACATAAAATATCAAAAAGTACACCAAATATGTGTTATATATACGGTAAACTATCAAAAACTACAGTAATTATATTTAATATACTGTACATAAAATTTCAAAAATCACACCAAATGTATATTATATACCGTAAATAAAATATCAAAAAGGACAGTGAATATATATGACACACACTATGTAAAATATCAAAAACTACACCAAGTATATATTTTATAATTTACAATAAATATCAAACGACACCAAATATATCTCATATACTGTACATAAAATATCAAAAAGTACAGTAAATATATTTCATATATTGTACATATAATATTAACTAAAAGTACACCAAATACATTTTATATACTGTAAATAAAATATCAAAAATTACAGTAAATATATATTACATACTATACATAAAATATCAAAAAGTACACCAAATATGTGTTATATATACTGTAAATAAACTATTAAAAACTACAGTAATTATATTCAATATACTGTACATAAAATATCAAAAATTACTCCAAATGTACATTATATGGTGTAAATAAAATATCCAAAATACAGTAAATATATATTACACACCCTATGTAAAATATCCAAATTTACACCAAATATATATTATATAATTTACAAAAAATATCGGAAGGTCACCAAATATATCTTATATACTGTATGTAAAATATCAAAAAGTACAGTAAATATATTACATATATTGTACATATAATATTAACTAAAAGTACACCAAATACATTTTATATACTGTAAATAAATATCAAAAATTACAGTAAATATATATTACATACTGTACATAAAATATCAAAAAGTACACCATATATGTGTTATATATCCTGTAAACTATCAAAAACTACAGTAATTATATTTAATATACTGTACATAATATTTCAAAAATCACACCAAATGTATATTATATACCGTAAATAAAATATCAAAAAGGACAGTGAATATATATGACACACACTATGTAAAATATCAAAAACTACACCAAGTATATATTTTATAATTTACAATAAATATCAAAGGACACCAAATATATCTCATATACTGTACATTAAATATCAAAAAGTACAGTAAATATATTTCATATATTGTACATATAATATTAACTAAAAGTACACCAAATACATTTTATATACTGTAAATAAAATATCAAAAAGTACAGTAAATATATATTACATACTGTACATAAAATATCAAAAAGTACACCAAATATGTGTTATATATACTGTAAATAAACTATTAAAAACTACAGTAATTATATTCAATATACTGAACATAAAATATCAAAAATTACTCCAAATGTACATTATATGGTGTAAATAAAATATCCAAAATACAGTAAATATATATTACACACCCTATGTAAATTATCCAAATTTACACCAAATATATATTATATAATTTACAAAAAATATCGGAAGCTCACCAAATATATCTTATATACTGTATGTAAAATATCAAAAAGTACAGTAAATATATTACATATATTGTACATATAATATTAACTAAAAGTACACCAAATGCATTTTATATACTGTAAATAAAATATCAAAAATTACAGTAAATATATATTACATACTGTACATAAAATATCAAAAGTACACCATATATGTGTTATATATCCTGTAAACTCTCAAAAACTACAGTAATTATATTTAATATACTGTACATAAAATTTCAAAAATCACACCAAATGTATATTATATACCGTAAATAAAATATCAAAAAGGACAGTGAATATATATGACACACACTATGTAAAATATCAAAAACTACACCAAGTATATATTTTATAATTTACAATAAATATCAAAGGACACCAAATATATCTCATATACTGTACATAAAATATCAAAAAGTACAGTAAATATATTTCATATATTGTACATATAATATTAACTAAAAGTACACCAATTCATTTTATATACTGTAAATAAAATATCAAAAGGTACAGTAAATATATATTACATACTATACATAAAATATCAAAAAGTACACCAAATATGTGTTATATATACTGTAAATAAACTATTAAAAACCACAGTAATTATATTCAATATACTGTACATAAAATATCAAAAATTACTCCAAATGTACATTATATGGTGTAAATAAAATATCCAAAATACAGTAAATATATATTACACACCCTATGTAAAATATCCAAATTTACACCAAATATATATTATATAATTTACAAAAAATATCGGAAGGTCACCAAATATATCTTATATACTGTATGTAAAATATCAAAAAGTACAGTAAATATATTACATATATTGTACATATAATATTAACTAAAAGTACACCAAATACATTTTATATACTGTAAATAAAATATCAAAAATTACAGTAAATATATATTACATACTGTACATAAAATATCAAAAAGTACACCAAATATGTGTTATATATACCGTAAACTATCAAAAACTACAGTAATTATATTTAATATACTGTACATAAAATTTCAAAAATCACACCAAATGTATATTATATACCGTAAATAAAATATCAAAAAGGACAGTGAATATATATGACACACACTATGTAAAATATCAAAAACTACACCAAGTATATATTTTATAATTTACAATAAATATCAAACGACACCAAATATATCTAATATACTGTACATAAAATATCAAAAAGTACAGTAAATATATTTCATATATTGTACATATAATATTAACTAAAAGTACACCAAATACATTTTATATACTGTAAATAAAATATCAAAAATTACAGTAAATATATATTACATACTATACATAAAATATCAAAAAGTACACCAAATATGTGTTATATATACTGTAAATAAACTATTAAAAACTACAGTAATTATATTCAATATACTGTACATAAAATATCAAAAATTACTCCAAATGTACATTATATGGTGTAAATAAAATATCCAAAATACAGTAAATATATATTACACACCCTATGTAAAATATGCAAATTTACACCAAATATATATTATATAATTTACAAAAAATATCGGAAGGTCACCAAATATATCTTATATACTGTATGTAAAATATCAAAAAGTACAGTAAATATATTACATATATTGTACATATAATATTAACTAAAAGTACACCAAATACATTTTATATACTGTAAATAAATATCAAAAATTACAGTAAATATATATTACATACTGTACATAAAATATCAAAAAGTACACCATATATGTGTTATATATCCTGTAAACTATCAAAAACTACAGTAATTATATTTAATATACTGTACATAAAATTTCAAAAATCACACCAAATGTATATTATATACCGTAAATAAAATATCAAAAAGGACAGTGAATATATATGACACACACTATGTAAAATATCAAAAACTACACCAAGTATATATTTTATAATTTACAATAAATATCAAAGGACACCAAATATATCTCATATACTGTACATTAAATATCAAAAAGTACAGTAAATATATTTCATATATTGTACATATAATATTAACTAAAAGTACACCAAATACATTTTATATACTGTAAATAAAATATCAAAAAGTACAGTAAATATATATTACATACTGTACATAAAATATCAAAAAGTACACCAAATATGTGTTATATATACTGTAAATAAACTAAAAACTACAGTAATTATATTCAATATACTGAACATAAAATATCAAAAATTACTCCAAATGTACATTATATGGTGTCAATAAAATATCCAAAATACAGTAAATATATATTACACACCCTATGTAAATTATCCAAATTTACACCAAATATATATTATATAATTTACAAAAAATATCAGAAGGTCACCAAATATATCTTATATACTGTATGTAAAATATCAAAAAGTACAGTAAATATATTACATATATTGTACATATAATATTAACTAAAAGTACACCAAATACATTTTATATACTGTAAATAAATATCAAAAATTACAGTAAATATATATTACATACTGTACATAAAATATCAAAAAGTACACCAAATATGTGTTATATATACCATAAACTATCAAAAACTACAGTAATTATATTTAATATACTGTACATAAAATTTCAAAAATCACACCAAATGTATATTATATACCGTAAATAAAATATCAAAAAGGACAGTGAATATATATGACACACACTATGTAAAATATCAAAAACTACACCAAGTATATATTTTATAATTTACAATAAATATCAAACGACACCAAATATATCTCATATACTGTACATAAAATATCAAAAAGTACAGTAAATATATTTCATATATTGTACATATAATATTAACTAAAAGTACACCAAATACATTTTATATACTGTAAATAAAATATCAAAAATTACAGTAAATATATATTACATACTATACATAAAATATCAAAAAGTACACCAAATATGTGTTATATATACTGTAAATAAACTATTAAAAACTACAGTAATTATATTCAATATACTGTACATAAAATATCAAAAATTACTCCAAATGTACATTATATGGTGTAAATAAAATATCCAAAATACAGTAAATACATATTACACACCCTATGTAAAATATGCAAATTTACACCAAATATATATTATATAATTTACAAAAAATATCGGAAGGTCACCAAATATATCTTATATACTGTATGTAAAATATCAAAAAGTACAGTAAATATATTACATATATTGTACATATAATATTAACTAAAAGTACACCAAATACATTTTATATACTGTAAATAAATATCAAAAATTACAGTAAATATATATTACATACTATACATAAAATATCAAAAAGTACACCAAATATGTGTTATATATACTGTAAATAAACTATTAAAAACCACAGTAATTATATTCAATATACTGTACATAAAATATCAAAAATTACTCCAAATGTACATTATATGGTGTAAATAAAATATCCAAAATACAGTAAATATATATTACACACCCTATGTAAAATATCCAAATTTACACCAAATATATATTATATAATTTACAAAAAATATCGGAAGGTCACCAAATATATCTTATATACTGTATGTAAAATATCAAAAAGTACAGTAAATATATTACAGATATTGTACATATAATATTAACTAAAAGTACACCAAATACATTTTATATACTGTAAATAAATATCAAAAATTACAGTAAATATATATTATACTGTACATAAAATATCAAAAAGTACACCATATATGTGTTATATATCCTGTAAACTATCAAAGACTACAGTAATTATATTTAATATACTGTACATAAAATTTCAAAAATCACACAAAATGTATATTATATACCGTAAATAAAATATCAAAAAGGACAGTGAATATATATGACACACACTATGTAAAATATCAAAAACTACACCAAGTATATATTTTATAATTTACAATAAATATCAAAGGACACCAAATATATCTCATATACTGTACATAAAATATCAAAAAGTACAGTAAATATATTTCATATATTGTACATATAATATTAACTAAAAGTACACCAAATACATTTTATATACTGTAAATAAAATATCAAAAGGTACAGTAAATATATATTACATACTATACATAAAATATCAAAAAGTACACCAAATATGTGTTATATATACTGTAAATAAACTATTAAAAACCACAGTAATTATATTCAATATACTGTACATAAAATATCAAAAATTACTCCAAATGTACATTATATGGTGTAAATAAAATATCCAAAATACAGTAAATATATATTACACACCCTATGTAAAATATCCAAATTTACACCAAATATATATTATATAATTTACAAAAAATATCAGAAGGTCACCAAATATATCTTATATACTGTATGTAAAATATCAAAAAGTACAGTAAATATATTACATATATTGTACATATAATATTAACTAAAAGTACACCAAATACATTTTATATACTGTAAATAAATATCAAAAATTACAGTAAATATATATTACATACTGTACATAAAATATCAAAAAGTACACCATATATGTGTTATATATCCTGTAAACTATCAAAAACTACAGTAATTATATTTAATATACTGTACATAAAATTTCAAAAATCACACCAAATGTATATTATATACCGTAAATAAAATATCAAAAAGGACAGTGAATATATATGACACACACTATGTAAAATATCAAAAACTACACCAAGTATATATTTTATAATTTACAATAAATATCAAAGGACACCAAATATATCTCATATACTGTACATTAAATATCAAAAAGTACAGTAAATATATTTCATATATTGTACATATAATATTAACTAAAAGTACACCAAATACATTTTATATACTGTAAATAAAATATCAAAAAGTACAGTAAATATATATTACATACTGTACATAAAATATCAAAAAGTACACCAAATATGTGTTATATATACTGTAAATAAACTAAAAACTACAGTAATTATATTCAATATACTGAACATAAAATATCAAAAATTACTCCAAATGTACATTATATGGTGTCAATAAAATATCCAAAATACAGTAAATATATATTACACACCCTATGTAAATTATCCAAATTTACACCAAATATATATTATATAATTTACAAAAAATATCAGAAGGTCACCAAATATATCTTATATACTGTATGTAAAATATCAAAAAGTACAGTAAATATATTACATATATTGTACATATAATATTAACTAAAAGTACACCAAATACATTTTATATACTGTAAATAAATATCAAAAATTACAGTAAATATATATTACATACTGTACATAAAATATCAAAAAGTACACCAAATATGTGTTATATATACCATAAACTATCAAAAACTACAGTAATTATATTTAATATACTGTACATAAAATTTCAAAAATCACACCAAATGTATATTATATACCGTAAATAAAATATCAAAAAGGACAGTGAATATATATGACACACACTATGTAAAATATCAAAAACTACACCAAGTATATATTTTATAATTTACAATAAATATCAAACGACACCAAATATATCTCATATACTGTACATAAAATATCAAAAAGTACAGTAAATATATTTCATATATTGTACATATAATATTAACTAAAAGTACACCAAATACATTTTATATACTGTAAATAAAATATCAAAAATTACAGTAAATATATATTACATACTATACATAAAATATCAAAAAGTACACCAAATATGTGTTATATATACTGTAAATAAACTATTAAAAACTACAGTAATTATATTCAATATACTGTACATAAAATATCAAAAATTACTCCAAATGTACATTATATGGTGTAAATAAAATATCCAAAATACAGTAAATACATATTACACACCCTATGTAAAATATGCAAATTTACACCAAATATATATTATATAATTTACAAAAAATATCGGAAGGTCACCAAATATATCTTATATACTGTATGTAAAATATCAAAAAGTACAGTAAATATATTACATATATTGTACATATAATATTAACTAAAAGTACACCAAATACATTTTATATACTGTAAATAAATATCAAAAATTACAGTAAATATATATTACATACTATACATAAAATATCAAAAAGTACACCAAATATGTGTTATATATACTGTAAATAAACTATTAAAAACCACAGTAATTATATTCAATATACTGTACATAAAATATCAAAAATTACTCCAAATGTACATTATATGGTGTAAATAAAATATCCAAAATACAGTAAATATATATTACACACCCTATGTAAAATATCCAAATTTACACCAAATATATATTATATAATTTACAAAAAATATCGGAAGGTCACCAAATATATCTTATATACTGTATGTAAAATATCAAAAAGTACAGTAAATATATTACAGATATTGTACATATAATATTAACTAAAAGTACACCAAATACATTTTATATACTGTAAATAAATATCAAAAATTACAGTAAATATATATTATACTGTACATAAAATATCAAAAAGTACACCATATATGTGTTATATATCCTGTAAACTATCAAAGACTACAGTAATTATATTTAATATACTGTACATAAAATTTCAAAAATCACACAAAATGTATATTATATACCGTAAATAAAATATCAAAAAGGACAGTGAATATATATGACACACACTATGTAAAATATCAAAAACTACACCAAGTATATATTTTATAATTTACAATAAATATCAAAGGACACCAAATATATCTCATATACTGTACATTAAATATCAAAAAGTACAGTAAATATATTTCATATATTGTACATATAATATTAACTAAAAGTACACCAAATACATTTTATATACTGTAAATAAAATATCAAAAAGTACAGTAAATATATATTACATACTGTACATAAAATATCAAAAAGTACACCAAATATGTGTTATATATACTGTAAATAAACTAAAAACTACAGTAATTATATTCAATATACTGAACATAAAATATCAAAAATTACTCCAAATGTACATTATATGGTGTCAATAAAATATCCAAAATACAGTAAATATATATTACACACCCTATGTAAATTATCCAAATTTACACCAAATATATATTATATAATTTACAAAAAATATCAGAAGGTCACCAAATATATCTTATATACTGTATGTAAAATATCAAAAAGTACAGTAAATATATTACATATATTGTACATATAATATTAACTAAAAGTACACCAAATACATTTTATATACTGTAAATAAATATCAAAAATTACAGTAAATATATATTACATACTGTACATAAAATATCAAAAAGTACACCAAATATGTGTTATATATACCATAAACTATCAAAAACTACAGTAATTATATTTAATATACTGTACATAAAATTTCAAAAATCACACCAAATGTATATTATATACCGTAAATAAAATATCAAAAAGGACAGTGAATATATATGACACACACTATGTAAAATATCAAAAACTACACCAAGTATATATTTTATAATTTACAATAAATATCAAACGACACCAAATATATCTCATATACTGTACATAAAATATCAAAAAGTACAGTAAATATATTTCATATATTGTACATATAATATTAACTAAAAGTACACCAAATACATTTTATATACTGTAAATAAAATATCAAAAATTACAGTAAATATATATTACATACTATACATAAAATATCAAAAAGTACACCAAATATGTGTTATATATACTGTAAATAAACTATTAAAAACTACAGTAATTATATTCAATATACTGTACATAAAATATCAAAAATTACTCCAAATGTACATTATATGGTGTAAATAAAATATCCAAAATACAGTAAATACATATTACACACCCTATGTAAAATATGCAAATTTACACCAAATATATATTATATAATTTACAAAAAATATCGGAAGGTCACCAAATATATCTTATATACTGTATGTAAAATATCAAAAAGTACAGTAAATATATTACATATATTGTACATATAATATTAACTAAAAGTACACCAAATACATTTTATATACTGTAAATAAATATCAAAAATTACAGTAAATATATATTACATACTATACATAAAATATCAAAAAGTACACCAAATATGTGTTATATATACTGTAAATAAACTATTAAAAACCACAGTAATTATATTCAATATACTGTACATAAAATATCAAAAATTACTCCAAATGTACATTATATGGTGTAAATAAAATATCCAAAATACAGTAAATATATATTACACACCCTATGTAAAATATCCAAATTTACACCAAATATATATTATATAATTTACAAAAAATATCGGAAGGTCACCAAATATATCTTATATACTGTATGTAAAATATCAAAAAGTACAGTAAATATATTACAGATATTGTACATATAATATTAACTAAAAGTACACCAAATACATTTTATATACTGTAAATAAATATCAAAAATTACAGTAAATATATATTATACTGTACATAAAATATCAAAAAGTACACCATATATGTGTTATATATCCTGTAAACTATCAAAGACTACAGTAATTATATTTAATATACTGTACATAAAATTTCAAAAATCACACAAAATGTATATTATATACCGTAAATAAAATATCAAAAAGGACAGTGAATATATATGACACACACTATGTAAAATATCAAAAACTACACCAAGTATATATTTTATAATTTACAATAAATATCAAAGGACACCAAATATATCTCATATACTGTACATAAAATATCAAAAAGTACAGTAAATATATTTCATATATTGTACATATAATATTAACTAAAAGTACACCAAATACATTTTATATACTGTAAATAAAATATCAAAAGGTACAGTAAATATATATTACATACTATACATAAAATATCAAAAAGTACACCAAATATGTGTTATATATACTGTAAATAAACTATTAAAAACCACAGTAATTATATTCAATATACTGTACATAAAATATCAAAAATTACTCCAAATGTACATTATATGGTGTAAATAAAATATCCAAAATACAGTAAATATATATTACACACCCTATGTAAAATATCCAAATTTACACCAAATATATATTATATAATTTACAAAAAATATCGGAAGGTCACCAAATATATCTTATATACTGTATGTAAAATATCAAAAAGTACAGTAAATATATTACATATATTGTACATATAATATTAACTAAAAGTACACCAAATACATTTTATATACTGTAAATAAAATATCAAAAATTACAGTAAATATATATTACATACTGTACATAAAATATCAAAAAGTACACCAAATATGTGTTATATATACCATAAACTATCAAAAACTACAGTAATTATATTTAATATACTGTACATAAAATTTCAAAAATCACACCAAATGTATATTATATACCGTAAATAAAATATCAAAAAGGACAGTGAATATATATGACACACACTATGTAAAATATCAAAAACTACACCAAGTATATATTTTATAATTTACAATAAATATCAAACGACACCAAATATATCTCATATACTGTACATAAAATATCAAAAAGTACAGTAAATATATTTCATATATTGTACATATAATATTAACTAAAAGTACACCAAATACATTTTATATACTGTAAATAAAATATCAAAAATTACAGTAAATATATATTACATACTATACATAAAATATCAAAAAGTACACCAAATATGTGTTATATATACTGTAAATAAACTATTAAAAACTACAGTAATTATATTCAATATACTGTACATAAAATATCAAAAATTACTCCAAATGTACATTATATGGTGTAAATAAAATATCCAAAATACAGTAAATACATATTACACACCCTATGTAAAATATGCAAATTTACACCAAATATATATTATATAATTTACAAAAAATATCGGAAGGTCACCAAATATATCTTATATACTGTATGTAAAATATCAAAAAGTACAGTAAATATATTACATATATTGTACATATAATATTAACTAAAAGTACACCAAATACATTTTATATACTGTAAATAAATATCAAAAATTACAGTAAATATATATTACATACTATACATAAAATATCAAAAAGTACACCAAATATGTGTTATATATACTGTAAATAAACTATTAAAAACTACAGTAATTATATTCAATATACTGTACATAAAATATCAAAAATTACTCCAAATGTACATTATATGGTGTAAATAAAATATCCAAAATACAGTAAATACATATTACACACCCTATGTAAAATATGCAAATTTACACCAAATATATATTATATAATTTACAAAAAATATCGGAAGGTCACCAAATATATCTTATATACTGTATGTAAAATATCAAAAAGTACAGTAAATATATTACATATATTGTACATATAATATTAACTAAAAGTACACCAAATACATTTTATATACTGTAAATAAATATCAAAAATTACAGTAAATATATATTACATACTATACATAAAATATCAAAAAGTACACCAAATATGTGTTATATATACTGTAAATAAACTATTAAAAACCACAGTAATTATATTCAATATACTGTACATAAAATATCAAAAATTACTCCAAATGTACATTATATGGTGTAAATAAAATATCCAAAATACAGTAAATATATATTACACACCCTATGTAAAATATCCAAATTTACACCAAATATATATTATATAATTTACAAAAAATATCGGAAGGTCACCAAATATATCTTATATACTGTATGTAAAATATCAAAAAGTACAGTAAATATATTACAGATATTGTACATATAATATTAACTAAAAGTACACCAAATACATTTTATATACTGTAAATAAATATCAAAAATTACAGTAAATATATATTATACTGTACATAAAATATCAAAAAGTACACCATATATGTGTTATATATCCTGTAAACTATCAAAGACTACAGTAATTATATTTAATATACTGTACATAAAATTTCAAAAATCACACAAAATGTATATTATATACCGTAAATAAAATATCAAAAAGGACAGTGAATATATATGACACACACTATGTAAAATATCAAAAACTACACCAAGTATATATTTTATAATTTACAATAAATATCAAAGGACACCAAATATATCTCATATACTGTACATAAAATATCAAAAAGTACAGTAAATATATTTCATATATTGTACATATAATATTAACTAAAAGTACACCAAATACATTTTATATACTGTAAATAAAATATCAAAAGGTACAGTAAATATATATTACATACTATACATAAAATATCAAAAAGTACACCAAATATGTGTTATATATACTGTAAATAAACTATTAAAAACCACAGTAATTATATTCAATATACTGTACATAAAATATCAAAAATTACTCCAAATGTACATTATATGGTGTAAATAAAATATCCAAAATACAGTAAATATATATTACACACCCTATGTAAAATATCCAAATTTACACCAAATATATATTATATAATTTACAAAAAATATCGGAAGGTCACCAAATATATCTTATATACTGTATGTAAAATATCAAAAAGTACAGTAAATATATTACATATATTGTACATATAATATTAACTAAAAGTACACCAAATACATTTTATATACTGTAAATAAAATATCAAAAATTACAGTAAATATATATTACATACTGTACATAAAATATCAAAAAGTACACCAAATATGTGTTATATATACGGTAAACTATCAAAAACTACAGTAATTATATTTAATATACTGTACATAAAATTTCAAAAATCACACCAAATGTATATTATATACCGTAAATAAAATATCAAAAAGGACAGTGAATATATATGACACACACTATGTAAAATATCAAAAACTACACCAAGTATATATTTTATAATTTACAATAAATATCAAACGACACCAAATATATCTCATATACTGTACATAAAATATCAAAAAGTACAGTAAATATATTTCATATATTGTACATATAATATTAACTAAAAGTACACCAAATACATTTTATATACTGTAAATAAAATATCAAAAATTACAGTAAATATATATTACATACTATACATAAAATATCAAAAAGTACACCAAATATGTGTTATATATACTGTAAATAAACTATTAAAAACTACAGTAATTATATTCAATATACTGTACATAAAATATCAAAAATTACTCCAAATGTACATTATATGGTGTAAATAAAATATCCAAAATACAGTAAATACATATTACACACCCTATGTAAAATATCCAAATTTACACCAAATATATATTATATAATTTACAAAAAATATCGGAAGGTCACCAAATATATCTTATATACTGTATGTAAAATATCAAAAAGTACAGTAAATATATTACATATATTGTACATATAATATTAACTAAAAGTACACCAAATACATTTTATATACTGTAAATAAATATCAAAAATTACAGTAAATATATATTACATACTGTACATAAAATATCAAAAGTACACCATATATGTGTTATATATCCTGTAAACTCTCAAAAACTACAGTAATTATATTTAATATACTGTACATAAAATTTCAAAAATCACACCAAATGTATATTATATACCGTAAATAAAATATCAAAAAGGACAGTGAATATATATGACACACACTATGTAAAATATCAAAAACTACACCAAGTATATATTTTATAATTTACAATAAATATCAAAGGACACCAAATATATCTCATATACTGTACATAAAATATCAAAAAGTACAGTAAATATATTTCATATATTGTACATATAATATTAACTAAAAGTACACCAATTCATTTTATATACTGTAAATAAAATATCAAAAGGTACAGTAAATATATATTACATACTATACATAAAATATCAAAAAGTACACCAAATATGTGTTATATATACTGTAAATAAACTATTAAAAACCACAGTAATTATATTCAATATACTGTACATAAAATATCAAAAATTACTCCAAATGTACATTATATGGTGTAAATAAAATATCCAAAATACAGTAAATATATATTACACACCCTATGTAAAATATCCAAATTTACACCAAATATATATTATATAATTTACAAAAAATATCGGAAGGTCACCAAATATATCTTATATACTGTATGTAAAATATCAAAAAGTACAGTAAATATATTACATATATTGTACATATAATATTAACTAAAAGTACACCAAATACATTTTATATACTGTAAATAAAATATCAAAAATTACAGTAAATATATATTACATACTGTACATAAAATATCAAAAAGTACACCAAATATGTGTTATATATACCGTAAACTATCAAAAACTACAGTAATTATATTTAATATACTGTACATAAAATTTCAAAAATCACACCAAATGTATATTATATACCGTAAATAAAATATCAAAAAGGACAGTGAATATATATGACACACACTATGTAAAATATCAAAAACTACACCAAGTATATATTTTATAATTTACAATAAATATCAAACGACACCAAATATATCTAATATACTGTACATAAAATATCAAAAAGTACAGTAAATATATTTCATATATTGTACATATAATATTAACTAAAAGTACACCAAATACATTTTATATACTGTAAATAAAATATCAAAAATTACAGTAAATATATATTACATACTATACATAAAATATCAAAAAGTACACCAAATATGTGTTATATATACTGTAAATAAACTATTAAAAACTACAGTAATTATATTCAATATACTGTACATAAAATATCAAAAATTACTCCAAATGTACATTATATGGTGTAAATAAAATATCCAAAATACAGTAAATATATATTACACACCCTATGTAAAATATGCAAATTTACACCAAATATATATTATATAATTTACAAAAAATATCGGAAGGTCACCAAATATATCTTATATACTGTATGTAAAATATCAAAAAGTACAGTAAATATATTACATATATTGTACATATAATATTAACTAAAAGTACACCAAATACATTTTATATACTGTAAATAAATATCAAAAATTACAGTAAATATATATTACATACTGTACATAAAATATCAAAAAGTACACCATATATGTGTTATATATCCTGTAAACTATCAAAAACTACAGTAATTATATTTAATATACTGTACATAAAATTTCAAAAATCACACCAAATGTATATTATATACCGTAAATAAAATATCAAAAAGGACAGTGAATATATATGACACACACTATGTAAAATATCAAAAACTACACCAAGTATATATTTTATAATTTACAATAAATATCAAAGGACACCAAATATATCTCATATACTGTACATTAAATATCAAAAAGTACAGTAAATATATTTCATATATTGTACATATAATATTAACTAAAAGTACACCAAATACATTTTATATACTGTAAATAAAATATCAAAAAGTACAGTAAATATATATTACATACTGTACATAAAATATCAAAAAGTACACCAAATATGTGTTATATATACTGTAAATAAACTAAAAACTACAGTAATTATATTCAATATACTGAACATAAAATATCAAAAATTACTCCAAATGTACATTATATGGTGTCAATAAAATATCCAAAATACAGTAAATATATATTACACACCCTATGTAAATTATCCAAATTTACACCAAATATATATTATATAATTTACAAAAAATATCAGAAGGTCACCAAATATATCTTATATACTGTATGTAAAATATCAAAAAGTACAGTAAATATATTACATATATTGTACATATAATATTAACTAAAAGTACACCAAATACATTTTATATACTGTAAATAAATATCAAAAATTACAGTAAATATATATTACATACTGTACATAAAATATCAAAAAGTACACCAAATATGTGTTATATATACCATAAACTATCAAAAACTACAGTAATTATATTTAATATACTGTACATAAAATTTCAAAAATCACACCAAATGTATATTATATACCGTAAATAAAATATCAAAAAGGACAGTGAATATATATGACACACACTATGTAAAATATCAAAAACTACACCAAGTATATATTTTATAATTTACAATAAATATCAAACGACACCAAATATATCTCATATACTGTACATAAAATATCAAAAAGTACAGTAAATATATTTCATATATTGTACATATAATATTAACTAAAAGTACACCAAATACATTTTATATACTGTAAATAAAATATCAAAAATTACAGTAAATATATATTACATACTATACATAAAATATCAAAAAGTACACCAAATATGTGTTATATATACTGTAAATAAACTATTAAAAACTACAGTAATTATATTCAATATACTGTACATAAAATATCAAAAATTACTCCAAATGTACATTATATGGTGTAAATAAAATATCCAAAATACAGTAAATACATATTACACACCCTATGTAAAATATGCAAATTTACACCAAATATATATTATATAATTTACAAAAAATATCGGAAGGTCACCAAATATATCTTATATACTGTATGTAAAATATCAAAAAGTACAGTAAATATATTACATATATTGTACATATAATATTAACTAAAAGTACACCAAATACATTTTATATACTGTAAATAAATATCAAAAATTACAGTAAATATATATTACATACTATACATAAAATATCAAAAAGTACACCAAATATGTGTTATATATACTGTAAATAAACTATTAAAAACCACAGTAATTATATTCAATATACTGTACATAAAATATCAAAAATTACTCCAAATGTACATTATATGGTGTAAATAAAATATCCAAAATACAGTAAATATATATTACACACCCTATGTAAAATATCCAAATTTACACCAAATATATATTATATAATTTACAAAAAATATCGGAAGGTCACCAAATATATCTTATATACTGTATGTAAAATATCAAAAAGTACAGTAAATATATTACAGATATTGTACATATAATATTAACTAAAAGTACACCAAATACATTTTATATACTGTAAATAAATATCAAAAATTACAGTAAATATATATTATACTGTACATAAAATATCAAAAAGTACACCATATATGTGTTATATATCCTGTAAACTATCAAAGACTACAGTAATTATATTTAATATACTGTACATAAAATTTCAAAAATCACACAAAATGTATATTATATACCGTAAATAAAATATCAAAAAGGACAGTGAATATATATGACACACACTATGTAAAATATCAAAAACTACACCAAGTATATATTTTATAATTTACAATAAATATCAAAGGACACCAAATATATCTCATATACTGTACATAAAATATCAAAAAGTACAGTAAATATATTTCATATATTGTACATATAATATTAACTAAAAGTACACCAAATACATTTTATATACTGTAAATAAAATATCAAAAGGTACAGTAAATATATATTACATACTATACATAAAATATCAAAAAGTACACCAAATATGTGTTATATATACTGTAAATAAACTATTAAAAACCACAGTAATTATATTCAATATACTGTACATAAAATATCAAAAATTACTCCAAATGTACATTATATGGTGTAAATAAAATATCCAAAATACAGTAAATATATATTACACACCCTATGTAAAATATCCAAATTTACACCAAATATATATTATATAATTTACAAAAAATATCAGAAGGTCACCAAATATATCTTATATACTGTATGTAAAATATCAAAAAGTACAGTAAATATATTACATATATTGTACATATAATATTAACTAAAAGTACACCAAATACATTTTATATACTGTAAATAAAATATCAAAAATTACAGTAAATATATATTACATACTATACATAAAATATCAAAATGTACACCAAATATGTGTTATATATACTGTAAATAAACTATTAAAAACCACAGTAATTATATTCAATATACTGTACATAAAATATCAAAAATTACTCCAAATGTACATTATATGGTGTAAATAAAATATCCAAAATACAGTAAATATATATTACACACCCTATGTAAAATATCCAAATTTACACCAAATATATATTATATAATTTACAAAAAATATCGGAAGGTCACCAAATATATCTTATATACTTTATGTAAAATATCAAAAAGTACAGTAAATATATTACATATATTGTACATATAATATTAACTAAAAGTACACCAAATATATTTTATATACTGTAAATAAAATATCAAAATTACAGTAAATATATATTACATACTGTACATAAAATATCAAAAAGTACACCAAATATGTGTTATATATACCGTAAACTATCAAAAACTACAGTAATTATATTTAATATACTGTACATAAAATTTCAAAAATCACACCAAATGTATATTATATACCGTAAATAAAATACCAAAAAGAACAGTGAATATATATGACACACACTATGTAAAATTTCAAAAACTACACCAAGTATATATTTTATAATTTACAATAAATATCAAACGACACCAAATATATCTCATATACTGTACATAAAATATCAAAAAGTACAGTAAATATATTTCATATATTGTACATATAATATTAACTAAAAGTACACCAAATACATTTTATATACTGTAAATAAAATATCAAAAATTACAGTAAATATATATTACATACTATACATAAAATATCAAAAAGTACACCAAATATGTGTTATATATACTGTAAATAAACTATTAAAAACTACAGTAATTATATTCAATATACTGTACATAAAATATCAAAAATTACTCCAAATGTACATTATATGGTGTAAATAAAATATCCAAAATACAGTAAATATATATTACACACCCTATGTAAAATATCCAAATTTACACCAAATATATATTATATAATTTACAAAAAATATCGGAAGGTCACCAAATATATCTTATATACTGTATGTAAAATATCAAAAAGTACAGTAAATATATTACATATATTGTACATATAATATTAACTAAAAGTACACCAAATACATTTTATATACTGTAAATAAAATATCAAAAATTACAGTAAATATATATTACATACTGTACATAAAATATCAAAAAGTACACCAAATATGTGTTATATATACTGTAAACTATCAAAAACTACAGTAATTATATTTAATATACTGTACATAAAATTTCAAAAATCACACCAAATGTATATTATATACCGTAAATATAATATCAAAAAGGACAGTGAATATATATGACACACACTATGTAAAATATCAAAAACTACACCAAGTATATATTTTATAATTTACAATAAATATCAAAGGACACCAAATATATCTCATATACTGTACATAAAATATCAAAAAGTACAGTAAATATATTTCATATATTGTACATATAATATTAACTAAAAGTACACCAAATACATTTTATATACTGTAAATAAAATATCAAAAATTACAGGAAATATATATTACATACTATACATAAAATATCAAAAAGTACACCAAATATGTGTTATATATACTGTAAATAAACTATTAAAAACTACAGTAATTATATTCAATATACTGTACATAAAATATCAAAAATTACTCCAAATGTACATTTTATGGTGTAAATAAAATATCCAAAATACAGTAAATATATATTACACACCCTATGTAAAATATCCAAATTTACACCAAATATATATTATATAATTTACAAAAAATATCGGAAGGTCACCAAATATATCTTATATACTGTATGTAAAATATCAAAAAGTACAGTAAATATATTACATATATTGTACATATAATATTAACTAAAAGTACACCAAATACATTTTATATACTGTAAATAAAATATCAAAAATTACAGTAAATATATATTACATACTGTACATAAAATATCAAAAAGTACACCAAATATGTGTTATATATACTGTAAACTATCAAAAACTACAGTAATTATATTTAATATACTGTACATAAAATTTCAAAAATCACACCAAATGTATATTATATACCGTAAATAAAATATCAAAAAGGACAGTGAATAATTATGACACACACTATGTAAAATATCAAAAACTACACCAAGTATATATTTTATAATTTACAATAAATATCAAAGGACACCAAATATATCTCATATACTGTACATAAAATATCAAAAAGTACAGTAAATATATTTCATATATTGTACATATAATATTAACTAAAAGTACACCAAATACATTTTATATACTGTAAATAAAATATCAAAAATTACAGTAAATATATATTACATACTATACATAAAATATCAAAAAGTACACCAAATATGTGTTATATATACTGTAAATAAACTATTAAAAACCACAGTAATTATATTCAATATACTGTACATAAAATATCAAAAATTACTCCAAATGTACATTATATGGTGTAAATAAAATATCCAAAATACAGTAAATATATATTACACACCCTATGTAAAATATCCAAATTTACACCAAATATATATTATATAATTTACAAAAAATATCGGAAGGTCACCAAATATATCTTATATACTGTATGTAAAATATCCAAAAGTACAGTAAATATATTACATATATTGTACATATAATATTAACTAAAAGTACACCAAATACATTTTATATACTGTAAATAAAATATCAAAATTACAGTAAATATATATTACATACTGTACATAAAATATCAAAAAGTACACCAAATATGTGTTATATATACCGTAAACTATCAAAAACTACAGTAATTATATCTAATATACTGTACATAAAATTTCAAAAATCACACCAAATGTATATTATATACCGTAAATAAAATACCAAAAAGGACAGTGAATATATATGACACACACTATGTAAAATATCAAAAACTACACCAAGTATATATTTTATAATTTACAATAAATATCAAAGGACACCAAATATATCTCATATAGTCTACATAAAATATCAAAAAGTACAGTAAATATATTTCATATATTGTACATATAATATTAACTAAAAGTACACCAAATACATTTTATATACTGTAAATAAAATATCAAAAATTACAGTAAATATATATTACATACTATACATAAAATATCAAAAAGTACACCAAATATGTGTTATATATACTGTAAATAAACTATTAAACACTACAGTAATTATATTCAATATACTGTACATAAAATATCAAAAATTACTCCAAATGTACATTATATGGTGTAAATAAAATATCCAAAATACAGTAAATATATATTACACACCCTATGTAAAATATCCAAATTTACACCAAATATATATTATATAATTTACAAAAAATATCGGAAGGTCACCAAATATATCTTATATACTGTATGTAAAATATCAAAAAGTACAGTAAATATATTACATATATTGTACATATAATATTAACTAAAAGTACACCAAATACATTTTATATACTGTAAATAAATATCAAAAATTACAGTAAATATATATTATATACTGTACATAAAATATCAAAAAGTACACCATATATGTGTTATATATCCTGTAAGCTATCAAAAACTACAGTAATTATATTTAATATACTGTACATAAAATTTCAAAAATCACACCAAATGTATATTATATACCGTAAATAAAATAACAAATAGGACAGTGAATATACATGACACACACTATGTAAAATATCAAAAACTACACCAAGTATATATTTTATAATTTACAATAAATATCAAAGGACACCAAATATATCTCATATACTGTACATAAAATATCAAAAAGTACAGTAAATATATTTCATATATTGTACATATAATATTAACTAAAAGTACACCAAATACATTTTATATACTGTAAATAAAATATCAAAAAGTACACTAAATATATATTACATACCGTACATAAAATATCAAAAAGTACACCAAATATGTGTTATATATACTGTAAATAAACTATTAAAAACTACAGTAATTATATTCAATATACTGAACATAAAATATCAAAATTTACTCCAAATGTACTTTATATGGTGTAAATAAAATATCCAAAATACAGTAAATATATATTACACACCCTGTGTAAATTATCCAAATTTACACCAAATATATATTATATAATTTACAAAAAATATCGGAAGGTCACCAAATATATCTTATATACTGTATGTAAAATATCAAAAAGTACAGTAAATATATTACATATATTGTACATATAATATTAACTAAAAGTACACCAAATACATTTTATATACTGTAAATAAAATATCAAAAATTACAGTAAATATATATTACATACTGTACATAAAATATCAAAAAGTACACCAAATATGTGTTATATATACTGTAAACTATCAAAAACTACAGTAATTATATTTAATATACTGTACATAAAATTTCAAAAATCACACCAAATGTATATTATATACCGTAAATAAAATATCAAAAAGGACAGTGAATATATATGACACACACTATGTAAAATCTCAAAAACTACACCAAGTATATATTTTATAATTTACAATAAATATCAAAGGACACCAAATATATCTCATATACTGTACATAAAATATCAAAAAGTACAGTAAATATATTTCATATATTGTACATATAATATTAACCAAAAGTACACCAAATACATTTTATATACTGTAAATAAAATATCAAAAATTACAGGAAATATATATTACAAACTATACATAAAATATCAAAAAGTGCACCAAATATGTGTTATATATACTGTAAACTATCAAAAACTACATTAATTATATTTAATATACTGTACATAAAATTTCAAATATCACACCAAATGTATATTATATACCGTAAATAAAATATCAAAAAGGACAGTGAATATATATGACACACACTATGTAAAATATCAAAAACTACACCAAGTATATATTTTATAATTTACAATAAATATCAAAGGACACCAAATATATCTCTTATACTGTACATAAAATATCAAAAAGTACAGTAAATATATTTCATATATTGTACATATAATATTAACTAAAAGTACACCAAATACATTTTATATACTGTAAATAAAATATCAAAAATTACAGGAAATATATATTACATACTATACATAAAATATCAAAAAGTACACCAAATATGTATTATATATACTGTAAATAAACTATTAAAAACTACAGTAATTATATTCAATATACTGTACATAAAATATCAAAAATTACTCCAAATGTACATTTTATGGTGTAAATAAAATATCCAAAATACAGTAAATATATATTACACACCCTATGTAAAATATCCAAATTTACACCAAATATATATTATATAATTTACAAAAAATATCGGAAGGTCACCAAATATATCTTATATACTGTATGTAAAATATCAAAAAGTACAGTAAATATATTACATGTATTGTACATATAATATTAACTAAAAGTACACCAAATACATTTTATATACTGTAAATAAAATATCAAAAATTACAGTAAATATATATTACATACTGTACATAAAATATCAAAAAGTACACCAAATATGTGTTATATATAGTGTAAACTATCAAAAACTACAGTAATTATATTTAATATACTGTACATAAAATTTCAAAAATCACACCAAATATATATTATATACCGTAAATAAAATATCAAAAAGGACAGTGAATATATATGACACACACTATGTAAAATATCAAAAACTACACCAAGTATATATTTTATAATTTACAATAAATATCAAAGGACACCAAATATATCTCATATACTGTACATAAAATATCAAAAAGTACAGTAAATATATTTCATATATTGTACATATAATATTAACTAAAAGTACACCAAATACATTTTATATACTGTAAATAAAATATCAAAAATTACAGGAAATATATATTACATACTATACATAAAATATCAAAAAGTACACCAAATATGTGTTATATATACTGTAAATAAACTATTAAAAACCACAGTAATTATATTCAATATACTGTACATAAAATATCAAAAATTACTCCAAATGTACATTATATGGTGTAAATAAAATATCCAAAATACAGTAAATATATATTACACACCCTATGTAAAATATCCAAATTTACACCAAATATATATTATATAATTTACAAAAAATATCGGAAGGTCACCAAATATATCTTATATACTGTATGTAAAATATCAAAAAGTACAGTAAATATATTACATATATTGTACATATAATATTAACTAAAAGTACACCAAATACATTTTATATACTGTAAATAAAATATCAAAAATTACAGTAAATATATATTACATACTGTACATAAAATATCAAAAAGTACACCAAATATGTGTTATATATACTGTAAACTATCAAAAACTACAGTAATTATATTTAATATACTGTACATAAAATTTCAAAAATCACACCAAATGTATATTATATACCGTAAATAAAATATCAAAAAGGACAGTGAATAATTATGACACACACTATGTAAAATATCAAAAACTACACCAAGTATATATTTTATAATTTACAATAAATATCAAAGGACACCAAATATATCTCATATACTGTACATAAAATATCAAAAAGTACAGTAAATATATTTCATATATTGTACATATAATATTAACTAAAAGTACACCAAATACATTTTATATACTGTAAATAAAATATCAAAAATTACAGTAAATATATATTACATACTATACATAAAATATCAAAAAGTACACCAAATATGTGTTATATATACTGTAAATAAACTATTAAAAACCACAGTAATTATATTCAATATACTGTACATAAAATATCAAAAATTACTCCAAATGTACATTATATGGTGTAAATAAAATATCCAAAATACAGTAAATATATATTACACACCCTATGTAAAATATCCAAATTTACACCAAATATATATTATATAATTTACAAAAAATATCGGAAGGTCACCAAATATATCTTATATACTGTATGTAAAATATCCAAAAGTACAGTAAATATATTACATATATTGTACATATAATATTAACTAAAAGTACACCAAATACATTTTATATACTGTAAATAAAATATCAAAATTACAGTAAATATATATTACATACTGTACATAAAATATCAAAAAGTACACCAAATATGTGTTATATATACCGTAAACTATCAAAAACTACAGTAATTATATCTAATATACTGTACATAAAATTTCAAAAATCACACCAAATGTATATTATATACCGTAAATAAAATACCAAAAAGGACAGTGAATATATATGACACACACTATGTAAAATATCAAAAACTACACCAAGTATATATTTTATAATTTACAATAAATATCAAAGGACACCAAATATATCTCATATAGTCTACATAAAATATCAAAAAGTACAGTAAATATATTTCATATATTGTACATATAATATTAACTAAAAGTACACCAAATACATTTTATATACTGTAAATAAAATATGAAAAATTACAGTAAATATATATTACATACTATACATAAAATATCAAAAAGTACACCAAATATGTGTTATATATACTGTAAATAAACTATTAAACACTACAGTAATTATATTCAATATACTGTACATAAAATATCAAAAATTACTCCAAATGTACATTATATGGTGTAAATAAAATATCCAAAATACAGTAAATATATATTACACACCCTATGTAAAATATCCAAATTTACACCAAATATATATTATATAATTTACAAAAAATATCGGAAGGTCACCAAATATATCTTATATACTGTATGTAAAATATCAAAAAGTACAGTAAATATATTACATATATTGTACATATAATATTAACTAAAAGTACACCAAATACATTTTATATACTGTAAATAAATATCAAAAATTACAGTAAATATATATTATATACTGTACATAAAATATCAAAAAGTACACCATATATGTGTTATATATCCTGTAAGCTATCAAAAACTACAGTAATTATATTTAATATACTGTACATAAAATTTCAAAAATCACACCAAATGTATATTATATACCGTAAATAAAATAACAAATAGGACAGTGAATATACATGACACACACTATGTAAAATATCAAAAACTACACCAAGTATATATTTTATAATTTACAATAAATATCAAAGGACACCAAATATATCTCATATACTGTACATAAAATATCAAAAAGTACAGTAAATATATTTCATATATTGTACATATAATATTAACTAAAAGTACACCAAATACATTTTATATACTGTAAATAAAATATCAAAAAGTACACTAAATATATATTACATACCGTACATAAAATATCAAAAAGTACACCAAATATGTGTTATATATACTGTAAATAAACTATTAAAAACTACAGTAATTATATTCAATATACTGAACATAAAATATCAAAATTTACTCCAAATGTACTTTATATGGTGTAAATAAAATATCCAAAATACAGTAAATATATATTACACACCCTGTGTAAATTATCCAAATTTACACCAAATATATATTATATAATTTACAAAAAATATCGGAAGGTCACCAAATATATCTTATATACTGTATGTAAAATATCAAAAAGTACAGTAAATATATTACATATATTGTACATATAATATTAACTAAAAGTACACCAAATACATTTTATATACTGTAAATAAAATATCAAAAATTACAGTAAATATATATTACATACTGTACATAAAATATCAAAAAGTACACCAAATATGTGTTATATATACTGTAAACTATCAAAAACTACAGTAATTATATTTAATATACTGTACATAAAATTTCAAAAATCACACCAAATGTATATTATATACCGTAAATAAAATATCAAAAAGGACAGTGAATATATATGACACACACTATGTAAAATCTCAAAAACTACACCAAGTATATATTTTATAATTTACAATAAATATCAAAGGACACCAAATATATCTCATATACTGTACATAAAATATCAAAAAGTACAGTAAATATATTTCATATATTGTACATATAATATTAACCAAAAGTACACCAAATACATTTTATATACTGTAAATAAAATATCAAAAATTACAGGAAATATATATTACAAACTATACATAAAATATCAAAAAGTGCACCAAATATGTGTTATATATACTGTAAACTATCAAAAACTACATTAATTATATTTAATATACTGTACATAAAATTTCAAATATCACACCAAATGTATATTATATACCGTAAATAAAATATCAAAAAGGACAGTGAATATATATGACACACACTATGTAAAATATCAAAAACTACACCAAGTATATATTTTATAATTTACAATAAATATCAAAGGACACCAAATATATCTCTTATACTGTACATAAAATATCAAAAAGTACAGTAAATATATTTCATATATTGTACATATAATATTAACTAAAAGTACACCAAATACATTTTATATACTGTAAATAAAATATCAAAAATTACAGGAAATATATATTACATACTATACATAAAATATCAAAAAGTACACCAAATATGTATTATATATACTGTAAATAAACTATTAAAAACTACAGTAATTATATTCAATATACTGTACATAAAATATCAAAAATTACTCCAAATGTACATTTTATGGTGTAAATAAAATATCCAAAATACAGTAAATATATATTACACACCCTATGTAAAATATCCAAATTTACACCAAATATATATTATATAATTTACAAAAAATATCGGAAGGTCACCAAATATATCTTATATACTGTATGTAAAATATCAAAAAGTACAGTAAATATATTACATGTATTGTACATATAATATTAACTAAAAGTACACCAAATACATTTTATATACTGTAAATAAAATATCAAAAATTACAGTAAATATATATTACATACTGTACATAAAATATCAAAAAGTACACCAAATATGTGTTATATATAGTGTAAACTATCAAAAACTACAGTAATTATATTTAATATACTGTACATAAAATTTCAAAAATCACACCAAATATATATTATATACCGTAAATAAAATATCAAAAAGGACAGTGAATATATATGACACACACTATGTAAAATATCAAAAACTACACCAAGTATATATTTTATAATTTACAATAAATATCAAAGGACACCAAATATATCTCATATACTGTACATAAAATATCAAAAAGTACAGTAAATATATTTCATATATTGTACATATAATATTAACTAAAAGTACACCAAATACATTTTATATACTGTAAATAAAATATCAAAAATTACAGGAAATATATATTACATACTATACATAAAATATCAAAAAGTACACCAAATATGTGTTATATATACTGTAAATAAACTATTAAAAACCACAGTAATTATATTCAATATACTGTACATAAAATATCAAAAATTACTCCAAATGTACATTATATGGTGTAAATAAAATATCCAAAATACAGTAAATATATATTACACACCCTATGTAAAATATCCAAATTTACACCAAATATATATTATATAATTTACAAAAAATATCGGAAGGTCACCAAATATATCTTATATACTGTATGTAAAATATCAAAAAGTACAGTAAATATATTACATATATTGTACATATAATATTAACTAAAAGTACACCAAATACATTTTATATACTGTAAATAAAATATCAAAAATTACAGTAAATATATATTACATACTGTACATAAAATATCAAAAAGTACAAAAAATATGTGTTATATATACCGTAAACTATCAAAAACTACAGTAATTATATTTAATATACTGTACATAAAATTTCAAAAATCACACCAAATGTATATTATATACCGTAAATAAAATACCAAAAAGGACAGTGAATATATATGACACACACTATGTAAAATATCAAAAACTACACCAAGTATATATTTTATAATTTACAATAAATATCAAAGGACACCAAATATATCTCATATACTGTACATAAAATATCAAAAAGTACAGTAAATATATTTCATATATTGTACATATAATATTAACTAAAAGTACACCAAATACATTTTATATACTGTAAATAAAATATCAAAAATTACAGGAAATATATATTACATACTATACATAAAATATCAAAAAGTACACCAAATATGTATTATATATACTGTAAATAAACTATTAAAAACTACAGTAATTATATTCAATATACTGTACATAAAATATCAAAAATTACTCCAAATGTACATTTTATGGTGTAAATAAAATATCCAAAATACAGTAAATATATATTACACACCCTATGTAAAATATCCAAATTTACACCAAATATATATTATATAATTTACAAAAAATATCGGAAGGTCACCAAATATATCTTATATACTGTATGTAAAATATCAAAAAGTACAGTAAATATATTACCTGTATTGTACATGTAATATTAACTAAAAGTACACCAAATACATTTTATATACTGTAAATAAAATATCAAAAATTACAGTAAATATATATTACATACTGTACATAAAATATCAAAAAGTACACCAAATATGTGTTATATATACTGTAAACTATCAAAAACTACAGTAATTATATTTAATATACTGTACATAAAATTTCAAAAATCACACCAAATGTATATTATATACCGTAAATAAAATATCAAAAAGGACAGTGAATATATATGACACACACTATGTAAAATCTCAAAAACTACACCAAGTATATATTTTATAATTTACAATAAATATCAAAGGACACCAAATATATCTCATATACTGTACATAAAATATCAAAAAGTACAGTAAATATATTTCATATATTGTACATATAATATTAACTAAAAGTACACCAAATACATTTTATATACTGTAAATAAAATATCAAAAATTACAGGAAATATATATTACATACTATACATAAAATATCAAAAAGTGCACCAAATATGTGTTATATATACTGTAAACTATCAAAAACTACAGTAATTATATTTAATATACTGTACATAAAATTTCAAATATCACACCAAATGTATATTATATACCGTAAATAAAACATCAAAAAGGACAGTGAATATATATGACACACACTATGTAAAATATGAAAAACTACACCAAGTATATATTTTATAATTTACAATAAATATCAAAGGGCACCAAATATATCTCATATACTGTACATAAAATATCAAAAAGTACAGTAAATATATTTCATATATTGTACATATAATATTAACTAAAAGTACACCAAATACATTTTATATACTGTAAATAAAATATCAAAAATTACAGGAAATATATATTACATACTATACATAAAATATCAAAAAGTACACCAAATATGTATTATATATACTGTAAATAAACTATTAAAATCTACAGTAATTATATTCAATATACTGTACATAAAATATCAAAAATTACTCCAAATGTACATTTTATGGTGTAAATAAAATATCCAAAATACAGTAAATATATATTACACACCCTATGTAAAATATCAAAATTTGCACCAAATATATATTATATAATTTACAAAAAATATCGGAAGGTCACCAAATATATCTTATATACTGTATGTAAAATATCAAAAAGTACAGTAAATATATTACCTGTATTGTACATATAATATTAACTAAAAGTACACCAAATACATTTTATATACTGTAAATAAAATATCAAAAATTACAGTAAATATATATTACATACTGTACATAAAATATCAAAAAGTACACCAAATATGTGTTATATATACTGTAAACTATCAAAAACTACAGTAATTATATTTAATATACTGTACATAAAATTTCAAAAATCACACCAAGTGTATATTATATACCGTAAATAAAATATCAAAAAGGACAGTGAATATATATGACACACACTATGTAAAATATCAAAAACTACACCAAGTATATATTTTATAATTTACAATAAATATCAAAGGACACCAAATATATCTCATATACTGTACATAAAATATCAAAAAGTACAGTAAATATATTTCATATATTGTACATATAATATTAACTAAAAGTACACCAAATACATTTTATATACTGTAAATAAAATATCAAAAATTACAGGAAATATATATTACATACTATACATAAAATATCAAAAAGTACACCAAATATGTGTTATATATACTGTAAATAAACTATTAAAAACCACAGTAATTATATTCAATATACTGTACATAAAATATCAAAAATTACTCCAAATGTACATTATATGGTGTAAATAAAATATCCAAAATACAGTAAATATATATTACACACCCTATGTAAAATATCCAAATTTACACCAAATATATATTATATAATTTACAAAAAATATCGGAAGGTCACCAAATATATCTTATATACTGTATGTAAAATATCAAAAAGTACAGTAAATATATTACATATATTGTACATATAATATTAACTAAAAGTACACCAAATACATTTTATATACTGTAAATAAAATATCAAAATTACAGTAAATATATATTACATACTGTACATAAAATATCAAAAAGTACACCAAATATGTGTTATATATACCGTAAACTATCAAAAACTACAGTAATTATATTTAATATACTGTACATAAAATTTCAAAAATCACACCAAATGTATATTATATACCGTAAATAAAATACCAAAAAGGACAGTGAATATATATGACACACACTATGTAAAATTTCAAAAACTACACCAAGTATATATTTTATAATTTACAATAAATATCAAAGGACACCAAATATATCTCATATACTGTACATAAAATATCAAAAAGTACAGTAAATATATTTCATATATTGTACATATAATATTAACTAAAAGTACACCAAATACATTTTATATACTGTAAATAAAATATCAAAAATTACAGTAAATATATATTACATACTATACATAAAATATCAAAAAGTACACCAAATATGTGTTATATATACTGTAAATAAACTATTAAAAACTACAGTAATTATATTCAATATACTGTACATAAAATATCAAAAATTACTCCAAATGTACATTATATGGTGTAAATAAAATATCCAAAATACAGTAAATATATATTACACACCCTATGTAAAATATCCAAATTTACACCAAATATATATTATATAATTTACAAAAAATATAGGAAGGTCACCAAATATATCTTATATACTGTATGTAAAATATCAAAAAGTACAGTAAATATATTACATATATTGTACATATAATATTAACTAAAAGTACACCAAATACATTTTATATACTGTAAATAAAATATCAAAAATTACAGTAAATATATATTACATACTGTACATAAAATATCAAAAAGTACACCAAATATGTGTTATATATACTGTAAACTATCAAAAACTACAGTAATTATATTTAATATACTGTACATAAAATTTCAAAAATCACACCAAATGTATATTATATACCGTAAATAAAATATCAAAAAGGACAGTGAATATATATGACACACACTATGTAAAATATCAAAAACTACACCAAGTATATATTTTATAATTTACAATAAATATCAAAGGACACCAAATATATCTCATATACTCTACATAAAATATCAAAAAGTACAGTAAATATATTTCATATATTGTACATATAATATTAACTAAAAGTACACCAAATACATTTTTTATACTATAAATAAAATATCAAAAATTACAGTAAATATATATTACATACTATACATAAAATATCAAAAAGTACACCAAATATGTGTTATATATACTGTAAATAAACTATTAAAAACTACAGTAATTATATTCAATATACTGTACATAAAATATCAAAAATTACTCGAAATGTACATTTTATGGTGTAAATAAAATATCCAAAATACAGTAAATATATATTACACACCCTATGTAAAATATCCAAATTTACAACAAATATATATTATATAATTTACAAAAAATATCGGAAGGTCACCAAATATATCTTATATACTCTATGTAAAATATCAAAAAGTACAGTAAATATATTACATATATTGTACATATAATATTAACTAAAAGTACACCAAATACATTTTATATACTCTAAATAAAATATCAAAAATTACAGTAAATATATATTACATACTGTACATAAAATATCAAAAAGTACACCAAATATGTGTTATATATACCGTAAACTATCAAAAACTACAGTAATTATATTTAATATACTGTACATAAAATTTCAAAAATCACACCAAATGTATATTATATACCGTAAATAAAATATCAAAAAGGACAGTGAATATATATGACACACACTATGTAAAATATCAAAAACTACACCAAGTATATATTTTATAATTTACAATAAATATCAAAGGACACCAAATATATCTCATATACTGTACATTAAATATCAAAAAGTACAGTAAATATATTTCATATATTGTACATATAATATTAACTAAAAGTACACCAAATACATTTTATATACTGTAAATAAAATATCAAAAAGTACAGTAAATATATATTACATACTGTACATAAAATATCAAAAAGTACACCAAATATGTGTTATATATACTGTAAATAAACTAAAAACTACAGTAATTATATTCAATATACTGAACATAAAATATCAAAAATTACTCCAAATGTACATTATATGGTGTCAATAAAATATCCAAAATACAGTAAATATATATTACACACCCTATGTAAATTATCCAAATTTACACCAAATATATATTATATAATTTACAAAAAATATCGGAAGGTCACCAAATATATCTTATATACTGTATGTAATATATCAAAAAGTACAGTAAATATATTACATATATTGTACATATAATATTAACTAAAAGTACACCAAATACATTTTATATACTGTAAATAAAATATCAAAAATTACAGTAAATATATATTACATACTGTACATAAAATATCAAAAAGTACACCAAATATGTGTTATATATACCGTAAACTATCAAAAACTACAGTAATTATATTTAATATACTGTACATAAAATTTCAAAAATCACACCAAATGTATATTATATACCGTAAATAAAATACCAAAAAGGACAGTGAATATATATGACACACACTATGTAAAATATCAAAAACTACACCAAGTATATATTTTATAATTTACAATAAATATCAAAGGACACCAAATATATCTCATATAGTCTACATAAAATATCAAAAAGTACAGTAAATATATTTCATATATTGTACATATAATATTAACTAAAAGTACACCAAATACATTTTATATACTGTAAATAAAATATCAAAAATTACAGTAAATATATATTACATACTATACATAAAATATCAAAATGTACACCAAATATGTGTTATATATACTGTAAATAAACTATTAAAAACCACAGTAATTATATTCAATATACTGTACATAAAATATCAAAAATTACTCCAAATGTACATTATATGGTGTAAATAAAATATCCAAAATACAGTAAATATATATTACACACCCTATGTAAAATATCCAAATTTACACCAAATATATATTATATAATTTACAAAAAATATCGGAAGGTCACCAAATATATCTTATATACTTTATGTAAAATATCAAAAAGTACAGTAAATATATTACATATATTGTACATATAATATTAACTAAAAGTACACCAAATATATTTTATATACTGTAAATAAAATATCAAAATTACAGTAAATATATATTACATACTGTACATAAAATATCAAAAAGTACACCAAATATGTGTTATATATACCGTAAACTATCAAAAACTACAGTAATTATATTTAATATACTGTACATAAAATTTCAAAAATCACACCAAATGTATATTATATACCGTAAATAAAATACCAAAAAGAACAGTGAATATATATGACACACACTATGTAAAATTTCAAAAACTACACCAAGTATATATTTTATAATTTACAATAAATATCAAACGACACCAAATATATCTCATATACTGTACATAAAATATCAAAAAGTACAGTAAATATATTTCATATATTGTACATATAATATTAACTAAAAGTACACCAAATACATTTTATATACTGTAAATAAAATATCAAAAATTACAGTAAATATATATTACATACTATACATAAAATATCAAAAAGTACACCAAATATGTGTTATATATACTGTAAATAAACTATTAAAAACTACAGTAATTATATTCAATATACTGTACATAAAATATCAAAAATTACTCCAAATGTACATTATATGGTGTAAATAAAATATCCAAAATACAGTAAATATATATTACACACCCTATGTAAAATATCCAAATTTACACCAAATATATATTATATAATTTACAAAAAATATCGGAAGGTCACCAAATATATCTTATATACTGTATGTAAAATATCAAAAAGTACAGTAAATATATTACATATATTGTACATATAATATTAACTAAAAGTACACCAAATACATTTTATATACTGTAAATAAAATATCAAAAATTACAGTAAATATATATTACATACTGTACATAAAATATCAAAAAGTACACCAAATATGTGTTATATATACTGTAAACTATCAAAAACTACAGTAATTATATTTAATATACTGTACATAAAATTTCAAAAATCACACCAAATGTATATTATATACCGTAAATATAATATCAAAAAGGACAGTGAATATATATGACACACACTATGTAAAATATCAAAAACTACACCAAGTATATATTTTATAATTTACAATAAATATCAAAGGACACCAAATATATCTCATATACTGTACATAAAATATCAAAAAGTACAGTAAATATATTTCATATATTGTACATATAATATTAACTAAAAGTACACCAAATACATTTTATATACTGTAAATAAAATATCAAAAATTACAGGAAATATATATTACATACTATACATAAAATATCAAAAAGTACACCAAATATGTGTTATATATACTGTAAATAAACTATTAAAAACTACAGTAATTATATTCAATATACTGTACATAAAATATCAAAAATTACTCCAAATGTACATTTTATGGTGTAAATAAAATATCCAAAATACAGTAAATATATATTACACACCCTATGTAAAATATCCAAATTTACACCAAATATATATTATATAATTTACAAAAAATATCGGAAGGTCACCAAATATATCTTATATACTGTATGTAAAATATCAAAAAGTACAGTAAATATATTACATATATTGTACATATAATATTAACTAAAAGTACACCAAATACATTTTATATACTGTAAATAAAATATCAAAAATTACAGTAAATATATATTACATACTGTACATAAAATATCAAAAAGTACACCAAATATGTGTTATATATACTGTAAACTATCAAAAACTACAGTAATTATATTTAATATACTGTACATAAAATTTCAAAAATCACACCAAATGTATATTATATACCGTAAATAAAATATCAAAAAGGACAGTGAATAATTATGACACACACTATGTAAAATATCAAAAACTACACCAAGTATATATTTTATAATTTACAATAAATATCAAAGGACACCAAATATATCTCATATACTGTACATAAAATATCAAAAAGTACAGTAAATATATTTCATATATTGTACATATAATATTAACTAAAAGTACACCAAATACATTTTATATACTGTAAATAAAATATCAAAAATTACAGTAAATATATATTACATACTATACATAAAATATCAAAAAGTACACCAAATATGTGTTATATATACTGTAAATAAACTATTAAAAACCACAGTAATTATATTCAATATACTGTACATAAAATATCAAAAATTACTCCAAATGTACATTATATGGTGTAAATAAAATATCCAAAATACAGTAAATATATATTACACACCCTATGTAAAATATCCAAATTTACACCAAATATATATTATATAATTTACAAAAAATATCGGAAGGTCACCAAATATATCTTATATACTGTATGTAAAATATCCAAAAGTACAGTAAATATATTACATATATTGTACATATAATATTAACTAAAAGTACACCAAATACATTTTATATACTGTAAATAAAATATCAAAATTACAGTAAATATATATTACATACTGTACATAAAATATCAAAAAGTACACCAAATATGTGTTATATATACCGTAAACTATCAAAAACTACAGTAATTATATCTAATATACTGTACATAAAATTTCAAAAATCACACCAAATGTATATTATATACCGTAAATAAAATACCAAAAAGGACAGTGAATATATATGACACACACTATGTAAAATATCAAAAACTACACCAAGTATATATTTTATAATTTACAATAAATATCAAAGGACACCAAATATATCTCATATAGTCTACATAAAATATCAAAAAGTACAGTAAATATATTTCATATATTGTACATATAATATTAACTAAAAGTACACCAAATACATTTTATATACTGTAAATAAAATATCAAAAATTACAGTAAATATATATTACATACTATACATAAAATATCAAAAAGTACACCAAATATGTGTTATATATACTGTAAATAAACTATTAAACACTACAGTAATTATATTCAATATACTGTACATAAAATATCAAAAATTACTCCAAATGTACATTATATGGTGTAAATAAAATATCCAAAATACAGTAAATATATATTACACACCCTATGTAAAATATCCAAATTTACACCAAATATATATTATATAATTTACAAAAAATATCGGAAGGTCACCAAATATATCTTATATACTGTATGTAAAATATCAAAAAGTACAGTAAATATATTACATATATTGTACATATAATATTAACTAAAAGTACACCAAATACATTTTATATACTGTAAATAAATATCAAAAATTACAGTAAATATATATTATATACTGTACATAAAATATCAAAAAGTACACCATATATGTGTTATATATCCTGTAAGCTATCAAAAACTACAGTAATTATATTTAATATACTGTACATAAAATTTCAAAAATCACACCAAATGTATATTATATACCGTAAATAAAATAACAAATAGGACAGTGAATATACATGACACACACTATGTAAAATATCAAAAACTACACCAAGTATATATTTTATAATTTACAATAAATATCAAAGGACACCAAATATATCTCATATACTGTACATAAAATATCAAAAAGTACAGTAAATATATTTCATATATTGTACATATAATATTAACTAAAAGTACACCAAATACATTTTATATACTGTAAATAAAATATCAAAAAGTACACTAAATATATATTACATACCGTACATAAAATATCAAAAAGTACACCAAATATGTGTTATATATACTGTAAATAAACTATTAAAAACTACAGTAATTATATTCAATATACTGAACATAAAATATCAAAATTTACTCCAAATGTACTTTATATGGTGTAAATAAAATATCCAAAATACAGTAAATATATATTACACACCCTGTGTAAATTATCCAAATTTACACCAAATATATATTATATAATTTACAAAAAATATCGGAAGGTCACCAAATATATCTTATATACTGTATGTAAAATATCAAAAAGTACAGTAAATATATTACATATATTGTACATATAATATTAACTAAAAGTACACCAAATACATTTTATATACTGTAAATAAAATATCAAAAATTACAGTAAATATATATTACATACTGTACATAAATTATCAAAAAGTACACCAAATATGTGTTATATATACTGTAAACTATCAAAAACTACAGTAATTATATTTAATATACTGTACATAAAATTTCAAAAATCACACCAAATGTATATTATATACCGTAAATAAAATATCAAAAAGGACAGTGAATATATATGACACACACTATGTAAAATCTCAAAAACTACACCAAGTATATATTTTATAATTTACAATAAATATCAAAGGACACCAAATATATCTCATATACTGTACATAAAATATCAAAAAGTACAGTAAATATATTTCATATATTGTACATATAATATTAACCAAAAGTACACCAAATACATTTTATATACTGTAAATAAAATATCAAAAATTACAGGAAATATATATTACAAACTATACATAAAATATCAAAAAGTGCACCAAATATGTGTTATATATACTGTAAACTATCAAAAACTACATTAATTATATTTAATATACTGTACATAAAATTTCAAATATCACACCAAATGTATATTATATACCGTAAATAAAATATCAAAAAGGACAGTGAATATATATGACACACACTATGTAAAATATCAAAAACTACACCAAGTATATATTTTATAATTTACAATAAATATCAAAGGACACCAAATATATCTCTTATACTGTACATAAAATATCAAAAAGTACAGTAAATATATTTCATATATTGTACATATAATATTAACTAAAAGTACACCAAATACATTTTATATACTGTAAATAAAATATCAAAAATTACAGGAAATATATATTACATACTATACATAAAATATCAAAAAGTACACCAAATATGTATTATATATACTGTAAATAAACTATTAAAAACTACAGTAATTATATTCAATATACTGTACATAAAATATCAAAAATTACTCCAAATGTACATTTTATGGTGTAAATAAAATATCCAAAATACAGTAAATATATATTACACACCCTATGTAAAATATCCAAATTTACACCAAATATATATTATATAATTTACAAAAAATATCGGAAGGTCACCAAATATATCTTATATACTGTATGTAAAATATCAAAAAGTACAGTAAATATATTACATGTATTGTACATATAATATTAACTAAAAGTACACCAAATACATTTTATATACTGTAAATAAAATATCAAAAATTACAGTAAATATATATTACATACTGTACATAAAATATCAAAAAGTACACCAAATATGTGTTATATATAGTGTAAACTATCAAAAACTACAGTAATTATATTTAATATACTGTACATAAAATTTCAAAAATCACACCAAATATATATTATATACCGTAAATAAAATATCAAAAAGGACAGTGAATATATATGACACACACTATGTAAAATATCAAAAACTACACCAAGTATATATTTTATAATTTACAATAAATATCAAAGGACACCAAATATATCTCATATACTGTACATAAAATATCAAAAAGTACAGTAAATATATTTCATATATTGTACATATAATATTAACTAAAAGTACACCAAATACATTTTATATACTGTAAATAAAATATCAAAAATTACAGGAAATATATATTACATACTATACATAAAATATCAAAAAGTACACCAAATATGTGTTATATATACTGTAAATAAACTATTAAAAACCACAGTAATTATATTCAATATACTGTACATAAAATATCAAAAATTACTCCAAATGTACATTATATGGTGTAAATAAAATATCCAAAATACAGTAAATATATATTACACACCCTATGTAAAATATCCAAATTTACACCAAATATATATTATATAATTTACAAAAAATATCGGAAGGTCACCAAATATATCTTATATACTGTATGTAAAATATCAAAAAGTACAGTAAATATATTACATATATTGTACATATAATATTAACTAAAAGTACACCAAATACATTTTATATACTGTAAATAAAATATCAAAAATTACAGTAAATATATATTACATACTGTACATAAAATATCAAAAAGTACACCAAATATGTGTTATATATACTGTAAACTATCAAAAACTACAGTAATTATATTTAATATACTGTACATAAAATTTCAAAAATCACACCAAATGTATATTATATACCGTAAATAAAATATCAAAAAGGACAGTGAATAATTATGACACACACTATGTAAAATATCAAAAACTACACCAAGTATATATTTTATAATTTACAATAAATATCAAAGGACACCAAATATATCTCATATACTGTACATAAAATATCAAAAAGTACAGTAAATATATTTCATATATTGTACATATAATATTAACTAAAAGTACACCAAATACATTTTATATACTGTAAATAAAATATCAAAAATTACAGTAAATATATATTACATACTATACATAAAATATCAAAAAGTACACCAAATATGTGTTATATATACTGTAAATAAACTATTAAAAACCACAGTAATTATATTCAATATACTGTACATAAAATATCAAAAATTACTCCAAATGTACATTATATGGTGTAAATAAAATATCCAAAATACAGTAAATATATATTACACACCCTATGTAAAATATCCAAATTTACACCAAATATATATTATATAATTTACAAAAAATATCGGAAGGTCACCAAATATATCTTATATACTGTATGTAAAATATCCAAAAGTACAGTAAATATATTACATATATTGTACATATAATATTAACTAAAAGTACACCAAATACATTTTATATACTGTAAATAAAATATCAAAATTACAGTAAATATATATTACATACTGTACATAAAATATCAAAAAGTACACCAAATATGTGTTATATATACCGTAAACTATCAAAAACTACAGTAATTATATCTAATATACTGTACATAAAATTTCAAAAATCACACCAAATGTATATTATATACCGTAAATAAAATACCAAAAAGGACAGTGAATATATATGACACACACTATGTAAAATATCAAAAACTACACCAAGTATATATTTTATAATTTACAATAAATATCAAAGGACACCAAATATATCTCATATAGTCTACATAAAATATCAAAAAGTACAGTAAATATATTTCATATATTGTACATATAATATTAACTAAAAGTACACCAAATACATTTTATATACTGTAAATAAAATATGAAAAATTACAGTAAATATATATTACATACTATACATAAAATATCAAAAAGTACACCAAATATGTGTTATATATACTGTAAATAAACTATTAAACACTACAGTAATTATATTCAATATACTGTACATAAAATATCAAAAATTACTCCAAATGTACATTATATGGTGTAAATAAAATATCCAAAATACAGTAAATATATATTACACACCCTATGTAAAATATCCAAATTTACACCAAATATATATTATATAATTTACAAAAAATATCGGAAGGTCACCAAATATATCTTATATACTGTATGTAAAATATCAAAAAGTACAGTAAATATATTACATATATTGTACATATAATATTAACTAAAAGTACACCAAATACATTTTATATACTGTAAATAAATATCAAAAATTACAGTAAATATATATTATATACTGTACATAAAATATCAAAAAGTACACCATATATGTGTTATATATCCTGTAAGCTATCAAAAACTACAGTAATTATATTTAATATACTGTACATAAAATTTCAAAAATCACACCAAATGTATATTATATACCGTAAATAAAATAACAAATAGGACAGTGAATATACATGACACACACTATGTAAAATATCAAAAACTACACCAAGTATATATTTTATAATTTACAATAAATATCAAAGGACACCAAATATATCTCATATACTGTACATAAAATATCAAAAAGTACAGTAAATATATTTCATATATTGTACATATAATATTAACTAAAAGTACACCAAATACATTTTATATACTGTAAATAAAATATCAAAAAGTACACTAAATATATATTACATACCGTACATAAAATATCAAAAAGTACACCAAATATGTGTTATATATACTGTAAATAAACTATTAAAAACTACAGTAATTATATTCAATATACTGAACATAAAATATCAAAATTTACTCCAAATGTACTTTATATGGTGTAAATAAAATATCCAAAATACAGTAAATATATATTACACACCCTGTGTAAATTATCCAAATTTACACCAAATATATATTATATAATTTACAAAAAATATCGGAAGGTCACCAAATATATCTTATATACTGTATGTAAAATATCAAAAAGTACAGTAAATATATTACATATATTGTACATATAATATTAACTAAAAGTACACCAAATACATTTTATATACTGTAAATAAAATATCAAAAATTACAGTAAATATATATTACATACTGTACATAAAATATCAAAAAGTACACCAAATATGTGTTATATATACTGTAAACTATCAAAAACTACAGTAATTATATTTAATATACTGTACATAAAATTTCAAAAATCACACCAAATGTATATTATATACCGTAAATAAAATATCAAAAAGGACAGTGAATATATATGACACACACTATGTAAAATCTCAAAAACTACACCAAGTATATATTTTATAATTTACAATAAATATCAAAGGACACCAAATATATCTCATATACTGTACATAAAATATCAAAAAGTACAGTAAATATATTTCATATATTGTACATATAATATTAACCAAAAGTACACCAAATACATTTTATATACTGTAAATAAAATATCAAAAATTACAGGAAATATATATTACAAACTATACATAAAATATCAAAAAGTGCACCAAATATGTGTTATATATACTGTAAACTATCAAAAACTACATTAATTATATTTAATATACTGTACATAAAATTTCAAATATCACACCAAATGTATATTATATACCGTAAATAAAATATCAAAAAGGACAGTGAATATATATGACACACACTATGTAAAATATCAAAAACTACACCAAGTATATATTTTATAATTTACAATAAATATCAAAGGACACCAAATATATCTCTTATACTGTACATAAAATATCAAAAAGTACAGTAAATATATTTCATATATTGTACATATAATATTAACTAAAAGTACACCAAATACATTTTATATACTGTAAATAAAATATCAAAAATTACAGGAAATATATATTACATACTATACATAAAATATCAAAAAGTACACCAAATATGTATTATATATACTGTAAATAAACTATTAAAAACTACAGTAATTATATTCAATATACTGTACATAAAATATCAAAAATTACTCCAAATGTACATTTTATGGTGTAAATAAAATATCCAAAATACAGTAAATATATATTACACACCCTATGTAAAATATCCAAATTTACACCAAATATATATTATATAATTTACAAAAAATATCGGAAGGTCACCAAATATATCTTATATACTGTATGTAAAATATCAAAAAGTACAGTAAATATATTACATGTATTGTACATATAATATTAACTAAAAGTACACCAAATACATTTTATATACTGTAAATAAAATATCAAAAATTACAGTAAATATATATTACATACTGTACATAAAATATCAAAAAGTACACCAAATATGTGTTATATATAGTGTAAACTATCAAAAACTACAGTAATTATATTTAATATACTGTACATAAAATTTCAAAAATCACACCAAATATATATTATATACCGTAAATAAAATATCAAAAAGGACAGTGAATATATATGACACACACTATGTAAAATATCAAAAACTACACCAAGTATATATTTTATAATTTACAATAAATATCAAAGGACACCAAATATATCTCATATACTGTACATAAAATATCAAAAAGTACAGTAAATATATTTCATATATTGTACATATAATATTAACTAAAAGTACACCAAATACATTTTATATACTGTAAATAAAATATCAAAAATTACAGGAAATATATATTACATACTATACATAAAATATCAAAAAGTACACCAAATATGTGTTATATATACTGTAAATAAACTATTAAAAACCACAGTAATTATATTCAATATACTGTACATAAAATATCAAAAATTACTCCAAATGTACATTATATGGTGTAAATAAAATATCCAAAATACAGTAAATATATATTACACACCCTATGTAAAATATCCAAATTTACACCAAATATATATTATATAATTTACAAAAAATATCGGAAGGTCACCAAATATATCTTATATACTGTATGTAAAATATCAAAAAGTACAGTAAATATATTACATATATTGTACATATAATATTAACTAAAAGTACACCAAATACATTTTATATACTGTAAATAAAATATCAAAAATTACAGTAAATATATATTACATACTGTACATAAAATATCAAAAAGTACAAAAAATATGTGTTATATATACCGTAAACTATCAAAAACTACAGTAATTATATTTAATATACTGTACATAAAATTTCAAAAATCACACCAAATGTATATTATATACCGTAAATAAAATACCAAAAAGGACAGTGAATATATATGACACACACTATGTAAAATATCAAAAACTACACCAAGTATATATTTTATAATTTACAATAAATATCAAAGGACACCAAATATATCTCATATAGTCTACATAAAATATCAAAAAGTACAGTAAATATATTTCATATATTGTACATATAATATTAACTAAAAGTACACCAAATACATTTTATATACTGTAAATAAAATATCAAAAATTACAGTAAATATATATTACATACTATACATAAAATATCAAAAAGTACACCAAATATGTGTTATATATACTGTAAATAAACTATTAAAAACTACAGTAATTATATTCAATATACTGTACATAAAATATCAAAAATTACTCCAAATGTACATTATATGGTGTAAATAAAATATCCAAAATACAGTAAATATATATTACACACCCTATGTAAAATATGCAAATTTACACCAAATATATATTATATAATTTACAAAAAATATCGGAAGGTCACCAAATATATCTTATATACTGTATGTAAAATATCAAAAAGTACAGTAAATATATTACATATATTGTACATATAATATTAACTAAAAGTACACCAAATACATTTTATATACTGTAAATAAATATCAAAAATTACAGTAAATATATATTACATACTGTACATAAAATATCAAAAGTACACCATATATGTGTTATATATCCTGTAAACTATCAAATACTACAGTAATTATATTTAATATACTGTACATAAAATATCAAAAATCACACCAAATATATATTATATACCGTAAATAAAATATCAAAAAGGACAATGAATATATATGACACACACTATGTAAAATCTCAAAAACTACACCAAGTATATATTTTATAATTTACAATAAATATCAAAGGACACCAAATATATCTCATATACTGTACATAAAATATCAAAAAGTACAGTAAATATATTTCATATATTGTACATATAATATTAACTAAAAGTACACCAAATACATTTTATATACTGTAAATAAAATATCAAAAATTACAGGAAATATATATTACATACTATACATAAAATATCAAATAGTGCACCAAATATGTGTTATATATACTGTAAACTATCAAAAACTACAGTAATTATATTTAATATACTGTACATAAAATTTCAAATATCACACCAAATGTATATTATATACCGTAAATAAAATATCAAAAAGGACAGTGAATATATATGACACACACTATGTAAAATATCAAAAACTACACCAAGTATATATTTTATAATTTACAATAAATATCAAACGACACCAAATATATCTCATATACTGTACATAAAATATCAAAAAGTACAGTAAATATATTTCATATATTGTACATATAATATTAACTAAAAGTACACCAAATACATTTTATATACTGTAAATAAAATATCAAAAATTACAGGAAATATATATTACATACTATACATAAAATATCAAAAAGTACACCAAATATGTATTATATATACTGTAAATAAACTATTAAAAACTACAGTAATTATATTCAATATACTGTACATAAAATATCAAAAATTACTCCAAATGTACATTTTATGGTGTAAATAAAATATCCAAAATACAGTAAATATATATTACACACCCTATGTAAAATATCCAAATTTACACCAAATATATATTATATAATTTACAAAAAATATCGGAAGGTCACCAAATATATCTTATATACTGTATGTAAAATATCAAAAAGTACAGTAAATATATTACCTGTATTGTACATGTAATATTAACTAAAAGTACACCAAATACATTTTATATACTGTAAATAAAATATCAAAAATTACAGTAAATATATATTACATACTGTACATAAAATATCAAAAAGTACACCAAATATGTGTTATATATACTGTAAACTATCAAAAACTACAGTAATTATATTTAATATACTGTACATAAAATTTCAAAAATCACACCAAATGTATATTATATACCGTAAATAAAATATCAAAAAGGACAGTGAATATATATGACACACACTATGTAAAATATCAAAAACTACACCAAGTATATATTTTATAATTTACAATAAATATCAAAGGACACCAAATATATCTCATATACTGTACATAAAATATCAAAAAGTACAGTAAATATATTTCATATATTGTACATATAATATTAACTAAAAGTACACCAAATACATTTTATATACTGTAAATAAAATATCAAAAATTACAGGAAATATATATTACATACTATACATAAAATATCAAAAAGTGCACCAAATATGTGTTATATATACTGTAAACTATCAAAAACTACAGTAATTATATTTAATATACTGTACATAAAATTTCAAATATCACACCAAATGTATATTATATACCGTAAATAAAATATCAAAAAGGACAGTGAATATATATGACACACACTATGTAAAATATCAAAAACTACACCAAGTATATATTTTATAATTTACAATAAATATCAAAGGACACCAAATATATCTCTTATACTGTACATAAAATATCAAAAAGTACAGTAAATATATTTCATATATTGTACATATAATATTAACTAAAAGTACACCAAATACATTTTATATACTGTAAATAAAATATCAAAAATTACAGGAAATATATATTACATACTATACATAAAATATCAAAAAGTACACCAAATATGTATTATATATACTGTAAATAAACTATTAAAAACTACAGTAATTATATTCAATATACTGTACATAAAATATCAAAAATTACTCCAAATGTACATTTTATGGTGTAAATAAAATATCCAAAATACAGTAAATATATATTACACACCCTATGTAAAATATCCAAATTTACACCAAATATATATTATATAATTTACAAAAAATATCGGAAGGTCACCAAATATATCTTATATACTGTATGTAAAATATCAAAAAGTACAGTAAATATATTACATGTATTGTACATATAATATTAACTAAAAGTTCACCAAATACATTTTATATACTGTAAATAAAATATCAAAAATTACAGTAAATATATATTACATACTGTACATAAAATATCAAAAAGTACACCAAATATGTGTTATATATAGTGTAAACTATCAAAAACTACAGTAATTATATTTAATATACTGTACATAAAATTTCAAAAATCACACCAAATATATATTATATACCGTAAATAAAATATCAAAAAGGACAGTGAATATATATGACACACACTATGTAAAATATCAAAAACTACACCAAGTATATATTTTATAATTTACAATAAATATCAAAGGACACCAAATATATCTCATATACTGTACATAAAATATCAAAAAGTACAGTAAATATATTTCATATATTGTACATATAATATTAACTAAAAGTACACCAAATACATTTTATATACTGTAAATAAAATATCAAAAATTACAGGAAATATATATTACATACTATACATAAAATATCAAAAAGTACACCAAATATGTGTTATATATACTGTAAATAAACTATTAAAAACCACAGTAATTATATTCAATATACTGTACATAAAATATCAAAAATTACTCCAAATGTACATTATATGGTGTAAATAAAATATCCAAAATACAGTAAATATATATTACACACCCTATGTAAAATATCCAAATTTACACCAAATATATATTATATAATTTACAAAAAATATCGGAAGGTCACCAAATATATCTTATATACTGTATGTAAAATATCAAAAAGTACAGTAAATATATTACATATATTGTACATATAATATTAACTAAAAGTACACCAAATACATTTTATATACTGTAAATAAAATATCAAAAATTACAGTAAATATATATTACATACTGTACATAAAATATCAAAAAGTACAAAAAATATGTGTTATATATACCGTAAACTATCAAAAACTACAGTAATTATATTTAATATACTGTACATAAAATTTCAAAAATCACACCAAATGTATATTATATACCGTAAATAAAATACCAAAAAGGACAGTGAATATATATGACACACACTATGTAAAATATCAAAAACTACACCAAGTATATATTTTATAATTTACAATAAATATCAAAGGACACCAATTATATCTCATATAGTCTACATAAAATATCAAAAAGTACAGTAAATATATTTCATATATTGTACATATAATATTACCTAAAAGTACACCAAATACATTTTATATACTGTAAATAAAATATCAAAAATTACAGTAAATATATATTACATACTATACATAAAATATCAAAAAGTACACCAAATATGTGTTATATATACTGTAAATAAACTATTAAAAACTACAGTAATTATATTCAATATACTGTACATAAAATATCAAAAATTACTCCAAATGTACATTATATGGTGTAAATAAAATATCCAAAATACAGTAAAAATATATTACACACCCTATGTAAAATATCCAAATTTACACCAAATATATATTATATAATTTACAAAAAATATCGGAAGGTCACCAAATATATCTTATATACTGTATGTAAAATATCAAAAAGTACAGTAAATATATTACATATATTGTACATATAATATTAACTAAAAGTACACCAAATACATTTTATATACTGTAAATAAATATCAAAAATTACAGTAAATATATATTACATACTGTACATAAAATATCAAAAGTACACCATATATGTGTTATATATCCTGTAAACTATCAAATACTACAGTAATTATATTTAATATACTGTACATAAAATATCAAAAATCACACCAAATGTATATTATATACCGTAAATAAAATATCAAAAAGGACAGTGAATATATATGACACACACTATGTAAAATCTCAAAAACTACACCAAGTATATATTTTATAATTTACAATAAATATCAAAGGACACCAAATATATCTCATATACTGTACATAAAATATCAAAAAGTACAGTAAATATATTTCATATATTGTACATATAATATTAACTAAAAGTACACCAAATACATTTTATATACTGTAAATAAAATATCAAAAATTACAGGAAATATATATTACATACTATACATAAAATATCAAATAGTGCACCAAATATGTGTTATATATACTGTAAACTATCAAAAACTACAGTAATTATATTTAATATACTGTACATAAAATTTCAAATATCACACCAAATGTATATTATATACCGTAAATAAAATATCAAAAAGGACAGTGAATATATATGACACACACTATGTAAAATATCAAAAACTACACCAAGTATATATTTTATAATTTACAATAAATATCAAAGGACACCAAATATATCTCATATACTGTACATAAAATATCAAAAAGTACAGTAAATATATTTCATATATTGTACATATAATATTAACTAAAAGTACACCAAATACATTTTATATACTGTAAATAAAATATCAAAAATTACAGGAAATATATATTACATACTATACATAAAATATCAAAAAGTACACCAAATATGTATTATATATACTGTAAATAAACTATTAAAAACTACAGTAATTATATTCAATATACTGTACATAAAATATCAAAAATTACTCCAAATGTACATTTTATGGTGTAAATAAAATATCCAAAATACAGTAAATATATATTACACACCCTATGTAAAATATCCAAATTTACACCAAATATATATTATATAATTTACAAAAAATATCGGAAGGTCACCAAATATATCTTATATACTGTATGTAAAATATCAAAAAGTACAGTAAATATATTACCTGTATTGTACATGTAATATTAACTAAAAGTACACCAAATAAATTTTATATACTGTAAATAAAATATCAAAAATTACAGTAAATATATATTACATACTGTACATAAAATATCAAAAAGTACACCAAATATGTGTTATATATACTGTAAACTATCAAAAACTACAGTAATTATATTTAATATACTGTACATAAAATTTCAAAAATCACACCAAATGTATATTATATACCGTAAATAAAATATCAAAAAGGACAGTGAATATATATGACACACACTATGTAAAATTTCAAAAACTACACCAAGTATATATTTTATAATTTACAATAAATATCAAAGGACACCAAATATATCTCATATACTGTACATAAAATATCAAAAAGTACAGTAAATATATTTCATATATTGTACATATAATATTAACTAAAAGTACACCAAATACATTTTATATACTGTAAATAAAATATCAAAAATTACAGTACATATATATTACATACTATACATAAAATATCAAAAAGTACACCAAATATGTGTTATATATACTGTAAATAAACTATTAAAAACCACAGTAATTATATTCAATATACTGTACATAAAATATCAAAAATTACTCCAAATGTACATTATATGGTGTAAATAAAATATCCAAAATACAGTAAATATATATTACACACCCTATGTAAAATATCCAAATTTACACCAAATATATATTATATAATTTACAAAAAATATCGGAAGGTCACCAAATATATCTTATATACTGTATGTAAAATATCAAAAAGTACAGTAAATATATTACATATATTGTACATATAATATTAACTAAAAGTACACCAAATACATTTTATATACTGTAAATAAAATATCAAAATTACAGTAAATATATATTACATACTGTACATAAAATATCAAAAAGTACACCAAATATGTGTTATATATACCTTAAACTATCAAAAACTACAGTAATTATATTTAATATACTGTACATAAAATTTCAAAAATCACACCAATTGTATATTTTATACCGTAAATAAAATACCAAAAAGGACAGTGAATATATATGACACACATTATGTAAAATTTCAAAAACTACACCAAGTATATATTTTATAATTTACAATAAATATCAAAGGACACCAAATATATCTCATATACTGTACATAAAATATCAAAAAGTACAGTAAATATATTTCATATATTGTACATATAATATTAACTAAAAGTACACCAAATACATTTTATATACTGTAAATAAAATATCAAAAATTACAGTAAATATATATTACATACTATACATAAAATATCAAAAAGTACACCAAATATGTGTTATATATACTGTAAATAAACTATTAAAAACTACAGTAATTATATTCAATATACTGTACATAAAATATCAAAAATTACTCCAAATGTACATTATATGGTGTAAATAAAATATCCAAAATACAGTAAAAATATATTACACACCCTATGTAAAATATCCAAATTTACACCAAATATATATTATATAATTTACAAAAAATATCGGAAGGTCACCAAATATATCTTATATACTGTATGTAAAATATCAAAAAGTACAGTAAATATATTACATATATTGTACATATAATATTAACTAAAAGTACACCAAATACATTTTATATACTGTAAATAAAATATCAAAAATTACAGTAAATATATATTACATACTGTACATAAAATATCAAAAAGTACACCAAATATGTGTTATATATACCGTAAACTATCAAAAACTACAGTAATTATATTTAATATACTGTACATAAAATTTCAAAAATCACACCAAATGTATATTATATACCGTAAATAAAATACCAAAAAGGACAGTGAATATATATGACACACACTATGTAAAATATCAAAAACTACACCAAGTATATATTTTATAATTTACAATAAATATCAAAGGACACCAAATATATCTCATATAGTCTACATAAAATATCAAAAAGTACAGTAAATATATTTCATATATTGTACATATAATATTAACTAAAAGTACACCAAATACATTTTATATACTGTAAATAAAATATCAAAAATTACAGTAAATATATATTACATACTATACATAAAATATCAAAAAGTACACCAAATATGTGTTATATATACTGTAAATAAACTATTAAAAACTACAGTAATTATATTCAATATACTGTACATAAAATATCAAAAATTACTCCAAATGTACATTATATGGTGTAAATAAAATATCCAAAATACAGTAAATATATATTACACACACTATGTAAAATATCCAAATTTACACAAAATATATATTATATAATTTACAAAAAATATCGGAAGGTCACCAAATATATCTTATATACTGTATGTAAAATATCAAAAAGTACAGTAAATATATTACATATATTGTACATATAATATTAACTAAAAGTACACCAAATACATTTTATATACTGTAAATAAATATCAAAAATTACAGTAAATATATATTACATACTGTACATAAAATATCAAAAGTACACCATATATGTGTTATATATCCTGTAAACTATCAAAAACTACAGTAATTATATTTAATATACTGTACATAAAATTTCAAAAATCACACCAAATGTATATTATATACCGTAAATAAAATAACAAAAAGGACAGTGAATATATATGACACACACTATGTAAAATATCAAAAACTACACCAAGTATATATTTTATAATTTACAATAAATATCAAAGGACACCAAATATATCTCATATACTGTACATAAAATATCAAAAAGTACAGTAAATATATTTCATATATTGTACATATAATATTAACTAAAAGTACACCAAATACATTTTATATACTGTAAATAAAATATCAAAAAGTACAGTAAATATATATTACATACTGTACATAAAATATCAAAAAGTACACCAAATATGTGTTATATATACTGTAAATAAACTATTAAAAACTACAGTAATTATATTCAATATACTGAACATAAAATATCAAAAATTACTCCAAATGTACATTATATGGTGTAAATAAAATATCCAAAATACAGTAAATATATATTACACACCCTATGTAAATTATCCAAATTTACACCAAATATATATTATATAATTTACAAAAAATATCGGAAGGTCACCAAATATATCTTATATACTGTATGTAAAATATCAAAAAGTACAGTAAATATATTACATATATTGTACATATAATATTAACTAAAAGTACACCAAATACATTTTATATACTGTAAATAAAATATCAAAAATTACAGTAAATATATATAACATACTGTACATAAAATATCAAAAAGTACACCAAATATGTGTTATATATACTGTAAACTATCAAAAACTACAGTAATTATATTTAATATACTGTACATAAAATTTCAAAAATCACACCAAATGTATATTATATACCGTAAATAAAATATCAAAAAGGACAGTGAATATATATGACACACACTATGTAAAATCTCAAAAACTACACCAAGTATATATTTTATAATTTACAATAAATATCAAAGGACACCAAATATATCTCATATACTGTACATAAAATATCAAAAAGTACAGTAAATATATTTCATATATTGTACATATAATATTAACTAAAAGTACACCAAATACATTTTATATACTGTAAATAAAATATCAAAAATTACAGGAAATATATATTACATACTATACATAAAATATCAAAAAGTGCACCAAATATGTGTTATATATACTGTAAACTATCAAAAACTACAGTAATTATATTTAATATACTGTACATAAAATTTCAAATATCACACCAAATGTATATTATATACCGTAAATAAAACATCAAAAAGGACAGTGAATATATATGACACACACTATGTAAAATATGAAAAACTACACCAAGTATATATTTTATAATTTACAATAAATATCAAAGGGCACCAAATATATCTCATATACTGTACATAAAATATCAAAAAGTACAGTAAATATATTTCATATATTGTACATATAATATTAACTAAAAGTACACCAAATACATTTTATATACTGTAAATAAAATATCAAAAATTACAGGAAATATATATTACATACTATACATAAAATATCAAAAAGTACACCAAATATGTATTATATATACTGTAAATAAACTATTAAAATCTACAGTAATTATATTCAATATACTGTACATAAAATATCAAAAATTACTCCAAATGTACATTTTATGGTGTAAATAAAATATCCAAAATACAGTAAATATATATTACACACCCTATGTAAAATATCAAAATTTGCACCAAATATATATTATATAATTTACAAAAAATATCGGAAGGTCACCAAATATATCTTATATACTGTATGTAAAATATCAAAAAGTACAGTAAATATATTACCTGTATTGTACATATAATATTAACTAAAAGTACACCAAATACATTTTATATACTGTAAATAAAATATCAAAAATTACAGTAAATATATATTACATACTGTACATAAAATATCAAAAAGTACACCAAATATGTGTTATATATACTGTAAACTATCAAAAACTACAGTAATTATATTTAATATACTGTACATAAAATTTCAAAAATCACACCAAGTGTATATTATATACCGTAAATAAAATATCAAAAAGGACAGTGAATATATATGACACACACTATGTAAAATATCAAAAACTACACCAAGTATATATTTTATAATTTACAATAAATATCAAAGGACACCAAATATATCTCATATACTGTACATAAAATATCAAAAAGTACAGTAAATATATTTCATATATTGTACATATAATATTAACTAAAAGTACACCAAATACATTTTATATACTGTAAATAAAATATCAAAAATTACAGGAAATATATATTACATACTATACATAAAATATCAAAAAGTACACCAAATATGTGTTATATATACTGTAAATAAACTATTAAAAACCACAGTAATTATATTCAATATACTGTACATAAAATATCAAAAATTACTCCAAATGTACATTATATGGTGTAAATAAAATATCCAAAATACAGTAAATATATATTACACACCCTATGTAAAATATCCAAATTTACACCAAATATATATTATATAATTTACAAAAAATATCGGAAGGTCACCAAATATATCTTATATACTGTATGTAAAATATCAAAAAGTACAGTAAATATATTACATATATTGTACATATAATATTAACTAAAAGTACACCAAATACATTTTATATACTGTAAATAAAATATCAAAATTACAGTAAATATATATTACATACTGTACATAAAATATCAAAAAGTACACCAAATATGTGTTATATATACCGTAAACTATCAAAAACTACAGTAATTATATTTAATATACTGTACATAAAATTTCAAAAATCACACCAAATGTATATTATATACCGTAAATAAAATACCAAAAAGGACAGTGAATATATATGACACACACTATGTAAAATTTCAAAAACTACACCAAGTATATATTTTATAATTTACAATAAATATCAAAGGACACCAAATATATCTCATATACTGTACATAAAATATCAAAAAGTACAGTAAATATATTTCATATATTGTACATATAATATTAACTAAAAGTACACCAAATACATTTTATATACTGTAAATAAAATATCAAAAATTACAGTAAATATATATTACATACTATACATAAAATATCAAAAAGTACACCAAATATGTGTTATATATACTGTAAATAAACTATTAAAAACTACAGTAATTATATTCAATATACTGTACATAAAATATCAAAAATTACTCCAAATGTACATTATATGGTGTAAATAAAATATCCAAAATACAGTAAATATATATTACACACCCTATGTAAAATATCCAAATTTACACCAAATATATATTATATAATTTACAAAAAATATAGGAAGGTCACCAAATATATCTTATATACTGTATGTAAAATATCAAAAAGTACAGTAAATATATTACATATATTGTACATATAATATTAACTAAAAGTACACCAAATACATTTTATATACTGTAAATAAAATATCAAAAATTACAGTAAATATATATTACATACTGTACATAAAATATCAAAAAGTACACCAAATATGTGTTATATATACTGTAAACTATCAAAAACTACAGTAATTATATTTAATATACTGTACATAAAATTTCAAAAATCACACCAAATGTATATTATATACCGTAAATAAAATATCAAAAAGGACAGTGAATATATATGACACACACTGTGTAAAATATCAAAAACTACACCAAGTATATATTTTATAATTTACAATAAATATCAAAGGACACCAAATATATCTCATATACTCTACATAAAATATCAAAAAGTACAGTAAATATATTTCATATATTGTACATATAATATTAACTAAAAGTACACCAAATACATTTTTTATACTATAAATAAAATATCAAAAATTACAGTAAATATATATTACATACTATACATAAAATATCAAAAAGTACACCAAATATGTGTTATATATACTGTAAATAAACTATTAAAAACTACAGTAATTATATTCAATATACTGTACATAAAATATCAAAAATTACTCGAAATGTACATTTTATGGTGTAAATAAAATATCCAAAATACAGTAAATATATATTACACACCCTATGTAAAATATCCAAATTTACAACAAATATATATTATATAATTTACAAAAAATATCGGAAGGTCACCAAATATATCTTATATACTCTATGTAAAATATCAAAAAGTACAGTAAATATATTACATATATTGTACATATAATATTAACTAAAAGTACACCAAATACATTTTATATACTCTAAATAAAATATCAAAAATTACAGTAAATATATATTACATACTGTACATAAAATATCAAAAAGTACACCAAATATGTGTTATATATACCGTAAACTATCAAAAACTACAGTAATTATATTTAATATACTGTACATAAAATTTCAAAAATCACACCAAATGTATTTTATATACCGTAAATAAAATACCAAAAAGGACAGTGAATATATATGACACACACTATGTAAAATATCAAAAACTACACCAAGTATATATTTTATAATTTACAATAAATATCAAAGGACACCAAATATATCTCATATACTCTACATAAAATATCAAAAAGTACAGTAAATATATTTCATATATTGTACATATAATATTAACTAAAATTACACCAACTACATTTTATATACTGTAAATAAAATATCAAAAATTACAGTAAATATATATTACATACTATACATAAAATATCAAAAAGTACACCAAATATGTGTTATATATACTGTAAATAAACTATTAAAAACCATAGTAATTATATTCAATATACTGTACATAAAATATCAAAAATTACTCCAAATGTACATTATATGGTGTAAATAAAATATCCAAAATACAGTAAATATATATTACACACCCTATGTAAAATATCCAAATTTACACCAAATATATATTATATAATTTACAAAAAATATCGGAAGGTCACCAAATATATCTTATATACTGTATGTAAAATATCAAAAAGTACAGTAAATATATTACATATATTGTACATATAATATTAACTAAAAGTACACCAAATACATTTTATATACTGTAAATAAAATATCAAAAATTACAGTAAATATATATTACATACTGTACATAAAATATCAAAAAGTACACCAAATATGTGTTATATATACCGTAAACTATCAAAAACTACAGTAATTATATTTAATATACTGTACATAAAATTTCAAAAATCACACCAAATGTATATTATATACCGTAAATAAAATATCAAAAAGGACAGTGAATATATATGACACACACTATGTAAAATATCAAAAACTACACCAAGTATATATTTTATAATTTACAATAAATATCAAACGACACCAAATATATCTCATATACTGTACATAAAATATCAAAAAGTACAGTAAATATATTTCATATATTGTACATATAATATTAACTAAAAGTACACCAAATACATTTTATATACTGTAAATAAAATATCAAAAATTACAGTAAATATATATTACATACTATACATAAAATATCAAAAAGTACACCAAATATGTGTTATATATACTGTAAATAAACTATTAAAAACTACAGTAATTATATTCAATATACTGTACATAAAATATCAAAAATTACTCCAAATGTACATTATATGGTGTAAATAAAATATCCAAAATACAGTAAATATATATTACACACCCTATGTAAAATATGCAAATTTACACCAAATATATATTATATAATTTACAAAAAATATCGGAAGGTCACCAAATATATCTTATATACTGTATGTAAAATATCAAAAAGTACAGTAAATATATTACATATATTGTACATATAATATTAACTAAAAGTACACCAAATACATTTTATATACTGTAAATAAATATCAAAAATTACAGTAAATATATATTACATACTGTACATAAAATATCAAAAAGTACACCATATATGTGTTATATATCCTGTAAACTATCAAAAACTACAGTAACTATATTTAATATACTGTACATAAAATTTCAAAAATCACACCAAATGTATATTATATACCGTAAATAAAATATCAAAAAGGACAGTGAATATATATGACACACACTATGTAAAATATCAAAAACTACACCAAGTATATATTTTATAATTTACAATAAATATCAAAGGACACCAAATATATCTCATATACTGTACATAAAATATCAAAAAGTACAGTAAATATATTTCATATATTGTACATATAATATTAACTAAAAGTACACCAAATACATTTTATATACTGTAAATAAAATATCAAAAAGTACAGTAAATATATATTACATACTGTACATAAAATATCAAAAAGTACACCAAATATGTGTTATATATACTGTAAATAAACTAAAAACTACAGTAATTATATTCAATATACTGAACATAAAATATCAAAAATTACTCCAAATGTACATTATATGGTGTCAATAAAATATCCAAAATACAGTAAATATATATTACACACCCTATGTAAATTATCCAAATTTACACCAAATATATATTATATAATTTACAAAAAATATCGGAAGGTCACCAAATATATCTTATATACTGTATGTAAAATATCAAAAAGTACAGTAAATATATTACATATATTGTACATATAATATTAACTAAAAGTACACCAAATACATTTTATATACTGTAAATAAAATATCAAAAATTACAGTAAATATATATTACATACTGTACATAAAATATCAAAAAGTACACCAAATATGTGTTATATATACCGTAAACTATCAAAAACTACAGTAATTATATTTAATATACTGTACATAAAATTTCAAAAATCACACCAAATGTATATTATATACCGTAAATAAAATACCAAAAAGGACAGTGAATATATATGACACACACTATGTAAAATATCAAAAACTACACCAAGTATATATTTTATAATTTACAATAAATATCAAAGGACACCAAATATATCTCATATACTCTACATAAAATATCAAAAAGTACAGTAAATATATTTCATATTTTGTACATGTAATATTAACTAAAAGTACACCAAATACATTTTATATACTGTAAATAAATTATCAAAAATTACAGTAAATATATATTACATACTATACATAAAATATCAAAAAGTACACCAAATATGTGTTATATATACTGTAAATAAACTATTAAAAACCACAGTAATTATATTCAATATACTGTACATAAAATATCAAAAATTACTCCAAATGTACATTATATGGTGTAAATAAAATATCCAAAATACAGTAAATATATATTACACACCCTATGTAAAATATCCAAATTTACACCAAATATATATTATATAATTTACAAAAAATATCGGAAGGTCACCAAATATATCTTATATACTGTATGTAAAATATCAAAAAGTACAGTAAATATATTACATATATTGTACATATAATATTAACTAAAAGTACACCAAATACATTTTATATACTGTAAATAAATATCAAAAATTACAGTAAATATATATTATACTGTACATAAAATATCAAAAAGTACACCATATATGTGTTATATATCCTGTAAACTATCAAAGACTACAGTAATTATATTTAATATACTGTACATAAAATTTCAAAAATCACACAAAATGTATATTATATACCGTAAATAAAATATCAAAAAGGACAGTGAATATATATGACACACACTATGTAAAATATCAAAAACTACACCAAGTATATATTTTATAATTTACAATAAATATCAAAGGACACCAAATATATCTCATATACTGTACATAAAATATCAAAAAGTACAGTAAATATATTTCATATATTGTACATATAATATTAACTAAAAGTACACCAAATACATTTTATATACTGTAAATAAAATATCAAAAGGTACAGTAAATATATATTACATACTATACATAAAATATCAAAAAGTACACCAAATATGTGTTATATATACTGTAAATAAACTATTAAAAACCACAGTAATTATATTCAATATACTGTACATAAAATATCAAAAATTACTCCAAATGTACATTATATGGTGTAAATAAAATATCCAAAATACAGTAAATATATATTACACACCCTATGTAAAATATCCAAATTTACACCAAATATATATTATATAATTTACAAAAAATATCGGAAGGTCACCAAATATATCTTATATACTGTATGTAAAATATCAAAAAGTACAGTAAATATATTACATATATTGTACATATAATATTAACTAAAAGTACACCAAATACATTTTATATACTGTAAATAAAATATCAAAAATTACAGTAAATATATATTACATACTGTACATAAAATATCAAAAAGTACACCAAATATGTGTTATATATACGGTAAACTATCAAAAACTACAGTAATTATATTTAATATACTGTACATAAAATTTCAAAAATCACACCAAATGTATATTATATACCGTAAATAAAATATCAAAAAGGACAGTGAATATATATGACACACACTATGTAAAATATCAAAAACTACACCAAGTATATATTTTATAATTTACAATAAATATCAAACGACACCAAATATATCTCATATACTGTACATAAAATATCAAAAAGTACAGTAAATATATTTCATATATTGTACATATAATATTAACTAAAAGTACACCAAATACATTTTATATACTGTAAATAAAATATCAAAAATTACAGTAAATATATATTACATACTATACATAAAATATCAAAAAGTACACCAAATATGTGTTATATATACTGTAAATAAACTATTAAAAACTACAGTAATTATATTCAATATACTGTACATAAAATATCAAAAATTACTCCAAATGTACATTATATGGTGTAAATAAAATATCCAAAATACAGTAAATATATATTACACACCCTATGTAAAATATCCAAATTTACACCAAATATATATTATATAATTTACAAAAAATATCGGAAGGTCACCAAATATATCTTATATACTGTATGTAAAATATCAAAAAGTACAGTAAATATATTACATATATTGTACATATAATATTAACTAAAAGTACACCAAATACATTTTATATACTGTAAATAAATATCAAAAATTACAGTAAATATATATTACATACTGTACATAAAATATCAAAAAGTACACCATATATGTGTTATATATCCTGTAAACTATCAAAAACTACAGTAATTATATTTAATATACTGTACATAATATTTCAAAAATCACACCAAATGTATATTATATACCGTAAATAAAATATCAAAAAGGACAGTGAATATATATGACACACACTATGTAAAATATCAAAAACTACACCAAGTATATATTTTATAATTTACAATAAATATCAAAGGACACCAAATATATCTCATATACTGTACATTAAATATCAAAAAGTACAGTAAATATATTTCATATATTGTACATATAATATTAACTAAAAGTACACCAAATACATTTTATATACTGTAAATAAAATATCAAAAAGTACAGTAAATATATATTACATACTGTACATAAAATATCAAAAAGTACACCAAATATGTGTTATATATACTGTAAATAAACTATTAAAAACTACAGTAATTATATTCAATATACTGAACATAAAATATCAAAAATTACTCCAAATGTACATTATATGGTGTAAATAAAATATCCAAAATACAGTAAATATATATTACACACCCTATGTAAATTATCCAAATTTACACCAAATATATATTATATAATTTACAAAAAATATCGGAAGGTCACCAAATATATCTTATATACTGTATGTAAAATATCAAAAAGTACAGTAAATATATTACATATATTGTACATATAATATTAACTAAAAGTACACCAAATGCATTTTATATACTGTAAATAAAATATCAAAAATTACAGTAAATATATATTACATACTGTACATAAAATATCAAAAGTACACCATATATGTGTTATATATCCTGTAAACTCTCAAAAACTACAGTAATTATATTTAATATACTGTACATAAAATTTCAAAAATCACACCAAATGTATATTATATACCGTAAATAAAATATCAAAAAGGACAGTGAATATATATGACACACACTATGTAAAATATCAAAAACTACACCAAGTATATATTTTATAATTTACAATAAATATCAAAGGACACCAAATATATCTCATATACTGTACATAAAATATCAAAAAGTACAGTAAATATATTTCATATATTGTACATATAATATTAACTAAAAGTACACCAATTCATTTTATATACTGTAAATAAAATATCAAAAGGTACAGTAAATATATATTACATACTATACATAAAATATCAAAAAGTACACCAAATATGTGTTATATATACTGTAAATAAACTATTAAAAACCACAGTAATTATATTCAATATACTGTACATAAAATATCAAAAATTACTCCAAATGTACATTATATGGTGTAAATAAAATATCCAAAATACAGTAAATATATATTACACACCCTATGTAAAATATCCAAATTTACACCAAATATATATTATATAATTTACAAAAAATATCGGAAGGTCACCAAATATATCTTATATACTGTATGTAAAATATCAAAAAGTACAGTAAATATATTACATATATTGTACATATAATATTAACTAAAAGTACACCAAATACATTTTATATACTGTAAATAAATATCAAAAATTACAGTAAATATATATTACATACTGTACATAAAATATCAAAAAGTACACCATATATGTGTTATATATCCTGTAAACTATCAAAAACTACAGTAATTATATTTAATATACTGTACATAATATTTCAAAAATCACACCAAATGTATATTATATACCGTAAATAAAATATCAAAAAGGACAGTGAATATATATGACACACACTATGTAAAATATCAAAAACTACACCAAGTATATATTTTATAATTTACAATAAATATCAAAGGACACCAAATATATCTCATATACTGTACATTAAATATCAAAAAGTACAGTAAATATATTTCATATATTGTACATATAATATTAACTAAAAGTACACCAAATACATTTTATATACTGTAAATAAAATATCAAAAAGTACAGTAAATATATATTACATACTGTACATAAAATATCAAAAAGTACACCAAATATGTGTTATATATACTGTAAATAAACTATTAAAAACTACAGTAATTATATTCAATATACTGAACATAAAATATCAAAAATTACTCCAAATGTACATTATATGGTGTAAATAAAATATCCAAAATACAGTAAATATATATTACACACCCTATGTAAATTATCCAAATTTACACCAAATATATATTATATAATTTACAAAAAATATCGGAAGGTCACCAAATATATCTTATATACTGTATGTAAAATATCAAAAAGTACAGTAAATATATTACATATATTGTACATATAATATTAACTAAAAGTACACCAAATACATTTTATATACTGTAAATAAAATATCAAAAATTACAGTAAATATATATTACATACTGTACATAAAATATCAAAAGTACACCATATATGTGTTATATATCCTGTAAACTCTCAAAAACTACAGTAATTATATTTAATATACTGTACATAAAATTTCAAAAATCACACCAAATATATATTATATACCGTAAATAAAATATCAAAAAGGACAGTGAATATATATGACACACACTATGTAAAATATCAAAAACTACACCAAGTATATATTTTATAATTTACAATAAATATCAAAGGACACCAAATATATCTCATATACTGTACATAAAATATCAAAAAGTACAGTAAATATATTTCATATATTGTACATATAATACTAACTAAAAGTACACCAAATACATTTTATATACTGTAAATAAAATATCAAAAAGTACAGTAAATTTATATTACATACTATACATAAAATATCAAAAAGTACACCAAATATGTGTTATATATACTGTAAATAAACTATTAAAAACCACAGTAATTATATTCAATATACTGTACATAAAATATCAAAAATTACTCCAAATGTACATTATATGGTGTAAATAAAGTATCCAAAATACAGTAAATATATATTACACACCCTATGTAAAATATCCAAATTTACACCAAATATATATTATATAATTTACAAAAAATATCGGAAGGTCACCAAATATATCTTATATACTGTATGTAAAATATCAAAAAGTACAGTAAATATATTACATATATTGTACATATAATATTAACTAAAAGTACACCAAATACATTTTATATACTGTAAATAAAATATCAAAAATTACAGTAAATATATATTACATACTGTACATAAAATATCAAAAAGTACACCAAATATGTGTTATATATACCGTAAACTATCAAAAACTACAGTAATTATATTTAATATACTGTACATAAAATTTCAAAAATCACACCAAATGTATATTATATACCGTAAATAAAATATCAAAAAGGACAGTGAATATATATGACACACACTATGTAAAATATCAAAAACTACACCAAGTATATATTTTATAATTTACAATAAATATCAAACGACACCAAATATATCTCATATACTGTACATAAAATATCAAAAAGTACAGTAAATATATTTCATATATTGTACATATAATATTAACTAAAAGTACACCAAATACATTTTATATACTGTAAATAAAATATCAAAAATTACAGTAAATATATATTACATACTATACATAAAATATCAAAAAGTACACCAAATATGTGTTATATATACTGTAAATAAACTATTAAAAACTACAGTAATTATATTCAATATACTGTACATAAAATATCAAAAATTACTCCAAATGTACATTATATGGTGTAAATAAAATATCCAAAATACAGTAAATATATATTACACACCCTATGTAAAATATCCAAATTTACACCAAATATATATTATATAATTTACAAAAAATATCGGAAGGTCACCAAATATATCTTATATACTGTATGTAAAATATCAAAAAGTACAGTAAATATATTACATATATTGTACATATAATATTAACTAAAAGTACACCAAATACATTTTCTATACTGTAAATAAATATCAAAAATTACAGTAAATATATATTACATACTGTACATAAAATATCAAAAAGTACACCATATATGTGTTATATATCCTGTAAACTATCAAAAACTACAGTAATTATATTTAATATACTGTACATAAAATTTCAAAAATCACACCAAATGTATATTATATACCGTAAATAAAATATCAAAAAGGACAGTGAATATATATGACACACACTATGTAAAATATCAAAAACTACACCAAGTATATATTTTATAATTTACAATAAATATCAAAGGACACCAAATATATCTCATATACTGTACATTAAATATCAAAAAGTACAGTAAGTATATTTCATATATTGTATATATAATATTAACTAAAAGTACACCAAATACATTTTATATACTGTAAATAAAATATCAAAAAGTACAGTAAATATATATTACATACTGTACATAAAATATCAAAAAGTACACCAAATATGTGTTATATATACTGTAAATAAACTATTAAAAACTACAGTAATTATATTCAATATACTGAACATAAAATATCAAAAATTACTCCAAATGTACATTATATGGTGTCAATAAAATATCCAAAATACAGTAAATATATATTACACACCCTATGAAATTATCCAAATTTACACCAAATATATATTATATAATTTACAAAAAATATCGGAAGGTCACCAAATATATCTTATATACTGTATGTAAAATATCAAAAAGTACAGTAAATATATTACATATATTGTACATATAATATTAACTAAAAGTACACCAAATACATTTTATATACTGTAAATAAAATATCAAAAATTACAGTAAATATATATTACATACTGTACATAAAATATCAAAAAGTACACCAAATATGTGTTATATATACCGTAAACTATCAAAAACTACAGTAATTATATTTAATATACTGTACATAAAATTTCAAAAATCACACCAAATGTATATTATATACCGTAAATAAAATACCAAAAAGGACAGTGAATATATATGACACACACTATGTAAAATATCAAAAACTACACCAAGTATATATTTTATAATTTACAATAAATATCAAAGGACACCAAATATATCTCATATACTCTACATAAAATATCAAAAAGTACAGTAAATATATTTCATATATTGTTCATGTAATATTAACTAAAAGTACACCAAATACATTTTATATACTGTAAATAAATTATCAAAAATTACAGTAAATATATATTACATACTATACATAAAATATCAAAAAGTACACCAAATATGTGTTATATATACTGTAAATAAACTATTAAAAACCACAGTAATTATATTCAATATACTGTACATAAAATATCAAAAATTACTCCAAATGTACATTATATGGTGTAAATAAAATATCCAAAATACAGTAAATATATATTACACACCCTATGTAAAATATTCAAATTTACACCAAATATATATTATATAATTTACAAAAAATATCGGAAGGTCACCAAATATATCTTATATACTGTATGTAAAATATCAAAAAGTACAGTAAATATATTACATATATTGTACATATAATATTAACTAAAAGTACACCAAATACATTTTATATACTGTAAATAAATATCAAAAATTACAGTAAATATATATTATATACTGTACATAAAATATCAAAAAGTACACCATATATGTGTTATATATCCTGTAAACTATCAAAGACTACAGTAATTATATTTAATATACTGTACATAAAATTTCAAAAATCACACAAAATGTATATTATATACCGTAAATAAAATATCAAAAAGGACAGTGAATATATATGACACACACTATGTAAAATATCAAAAACTACACCAAGTATATATTTTATAATTTACAATAAATATCAAAGGACACCAAATATATCTCATATACTGTACATAAAATATCAAAAAGTACAGTAAATATATTTCATATATTGTACATATAATACTAACTAAAAGTACACCAAATACATTTTATATACTGTAAATAAAATATCAAAAAGTACAGTAAATATATATTACATACTATACATAAAATATCAAAAAGTACACCAAATATGTGTTATATATACTGTAAATAAACTATTAAAAACCACAGTAATTATATTCAATATACTGTACATAAAATATCAAAAATTACTCCAAATGTACATTATATGGTGTAAATAAAGTATCCAAAATACAGTAAATATATATTACACACCCTATGTAAAATATCCAAATTTACACCAAATATATATTATATAATTTACAAAAAATATCGGAAGGTCACCAAATATATCTTATATACTGTATGTAAAATATCAAAAAGTACAGTAAATATATTACATATATTGTACATATAATATTAACTAAAAGTACACCAAATACATTTTATATACTGTAAATAAAATATCAAAAATTACAGTAAATATATATTACATACTGTACATAAAATATCAAAAAGTACACCAAATATGTGTTATATATACCGTAAACTATCAAAAACTACAGTAATTATATTTAATATACTGTACATAAAATTTCAAAAATCACACCAAATGTATATTATATACCGTAAATAAAATATCAAAAAGGACAGTGAATATATATGACACACACTATGTAAAATATCAAAAACTACACCAAGTATATATTTTATAATTTACAATAAATATCAAACGACACCAAATATATCTCATATACTGTACATAAAATATCAAAAAGTACAGTAAATATATTTCATATATTGTACATATAATATTAACTAAAAGTACACCAAATACATTTTATATACTGTAAATAAAATATCAAAAATTACAGTAAATATATATTACATACTATACATAAAATATCAAAAAGTACACCAAATATGTGTTATATATACTGTAAATAAACTATTAAAAACTACAGTAATTATATTCAATATACTGTACATAAAATATCAAAAATTACTCCAAATGTACATTATATGGTGTAAATAAAATATCCAAAATACAGTAAATATATATTACACACCCTATGTAAAATATCCAAATTTACACCAAATATATATTATATAATTTACAAAAAATATCGGAAGGTCACCAAATATATCTTATATACTGTATGTAAAATATCAAAAAGTACAGTAAATATATTACATATATTGTACATATAATATTAACTAAAAGTACACCAAATACATTTTATATACTGTAAATAAATATCAAAAATTACAGTAAATATATATTACATACTGTACATAAAATATCAAAAAGTACACCATATATGTGTTATATATCCTGTAAACTATCAAAAACTACAGTAATTATATTTAATATACTGTACATAAAATTTCAAAAATCACACCAAATGTATATTATATACCGTAAATAAAATATCAAAAAGGACAGTGAATATATATGACACACACTATGTAAAATATCAAAAACTACACCAAGTATATATTTTATAATTTACAATAAATATCAAAGGACACCAAATATATCTCATATACTGTACATTAAATATCAAAAAGTACAGTAAGTATATTTCATATATTGTATATATAATATTAACTAAAAGTACACCAAATACATTTTATATACTGTAAATAAAATATCAAAAAGTACAGTAAATATATATTACATACTGTACATAAAATATCAAAAAGTACACCAAATATGTGTTATATATACTGTAAATAAACTATTAAAAACTACAGTAATTATATTCAATATACTGAACATAAAATATCAAAAATTACTCCAAATGTACATTATATGGTGTCAATAAAATATCCAAAATACAGTAAATATATATTACACACCCTATGTAAATTATCCAAATTTACACCAAATATATATTATATAATTTACAAAAAATATCGGAAGGTCACCAAATATATCTTATATACTGTATGTAAAATATCAAAAAGTACAGTAAATATATTACATATATTGTACATATAATATTAACTAAAAGTACACCAAATACATTTTATATACTGTAAATAAAATATCAAAAATTACAGTAAATATATATTACATACTGTACATAAAATATCAAAAAGTACACCAAATATGTGTTATATATACCGTAAACTATCAAAAACTACAGTAATTATATTTAATATACTGTACATAAAATTTCAAAAATCACACCAAATGTATATTATATACCGTAAATAAAATACCAAAAAGGACAGTGAATATATATGACACACACTATGTAAAATATCAAAAACTACACCAAGTATATATTTTATAATTTACAATAAATATCAAAGGACACCAAATATATCTCATATACTCTACATAAAATATCAAAAAGTACAGTAAATATATTTCATATATTGTTCATGTAATATTAACTAAAAGTACACCAAATACATTTTATATACTGTAAATAAATTATCAAAAATTACAGTAAATATATATTACATACTATACATAAAATATCAAAAAGTACACCAAATATGTGTTATATATACTGTAAATAAACTATTAAAAACCACAGTAATTATATTCAATATACTGTACATAAAATATCAAAAATTACTCCAAATGTACATTATATGGTGTAAATAAAATATCCAAAATACAGTAAATATATATTACACACCCTATGTAAAATATTCAAATTTACACCAAATATATATTATATAATTCACAAAAAATATCGGAAGGTCACCAAATATATCTTATATACTGTATGTAAAATATCAAAAAGTACAGTAAATATATTACATATATTGTACATATAATATTAACTAAAAGTACACCAAATACATTTTATATACTGTAAATAAATATCAAAAATTACAGTAAATATATATTATATACTGTACATAAAATATCAAAAAGTACACCATATATGTGTTATATATCCTGTAAACTATCAAAGACTACAGTAATTATATTTAATATACTGTACATAAAATTTCAAAAATCACACAAAATGTATATTATATACCGTAAATAAAATATCAAAAAGGACAGTGAATATATATGACACACACTATGTAAAATATCAAAAACTACACCAAGTATATATTTTATAATTTACAATAAATATCAAAGGACACCAAATATATCTCATATACTGTACATAAAATATCAAAAAGTACAATAAATATATTTCATATATTGTACATATAATATTAACTAAAAGTACACCAAATACATTTTATATACTGTAAATAAAATATCAAAAGGTACAGTAAATATATATTACATACTATACATAAAATATCAAAAAGTACACCAAATATGTGTTATATATACTGTAAATAAACTATTAAAAACCACAGTAATTATATTCAATATACTGTACATAAAATATCAAAAATTACTCCAAATGTACATTATATGGTGTAAATAAAATATCCAAAATACAGTAAATATATATTACACACCCTATGTAAAATATCCAAATTTACACCAAATATATATTATATAATTTACAAAAAATATCGGAAGGTCACCAAATATATCTTATATACTGTATGTAAAATATCAAAAAGTACAGTAAATATATTACATATATTGTACATATAATATTAACTAAAAGTACACCAAATACATTTTATATACTGTAAATAAAATATCAAAAATTACAGTAAATATATATTACATACTGTACATAAAATATCAAAAAGTACACCAAATATGTGTTATATATACGGTAAACTATCAAAAACTACAGTAATTATATTTAATATACTGTACATAAAATTTCAAAAATCACACCAAATGTATATTATATACCGTAAATAAAATATCAAAAAGGACAGTGAATATATATGACACACACTATGTAAAATATCAAAAACTACACCAAGTATATATTTTATAATTTACAATAAATATCAAACGACACCAAATATATCTCATATACTGTACATAAAATATCAAAAAGTACAGTAAATATATTTCATATATTGTACATATAATATTAACTAAAAGTACACCAAATACATTTTTATACTGTAAATAAAATATCAAAAATTACAGTAAATATATATTACATACTATACATAAAATATCAAAAAGTACACCAAATATGTGTTATATATACTGTAAATAAACTATTAAAAACTACAGTAATTATATTCAATATACTGTACATAAAATATCAAAAATTACTCGAAATGTACATTTTATGGTGTAAATAAAATATCCAAAATACAGTAAATATATATTACACACCCTATGTAAAATATCCAAATTTACAACAAATATATATTATATAATTTACAAAAAATATCGGAAGGTCACCAAATATATCTTATATACTCTATGTAAAATATCAAAAAGTACAGTAAATATATTACATATATTGTACATATAATATTAACTAAAAGTACACCAAATACATTTTATATACTCTAAATAAAATATCAAAAATTACAGTAAATATATATTACATACTGTACATAAAATATCAAAAAGTACACCAAATATGTGTTATATATACCGTAAACTATCAAAAACTACAGTAATTATATTTAATATACTGTACATAAAATTTCAAAAATCACACCAAATGTATTTTATATACCGTAAATAAAATACCAAAAAGGACAGTGAATATATATGACACACACTATGTAAAATATCAAAAACTACACCAAGTATATATTTTATAATTTACAATAAATATCAAAGGACACCAAATATATCTCATATACTCTACATAAAATATCAAAAAGTACAGTAAATATATTTCATATATTGTACATATAATATTAACTAAAATTACACCAACTACATTTTATATACTGTAAATAAAATATCAAAAATTACAGTAAATATATATTACATACTATACATAAAATATCAAAAAGTACACCAAATATGTGTTATATATACTGTAAATAAACTATTAAAAACCATAGTAATTATATTCAATATACTATACATAAAATATCAAAAATTACTCCAAATGTACATTATATGGTGTAAATAAAATATCCAAAATACAGTAAATATATATTACACACCCTATGTAAAATATCCAAATTTACACCAAATATATATTATATAATTTACAAAAAATATCGGAAGGTCACCAAATATATCTTATATACTGTATGTAAAATATCAAAAAGTACAGTAAATATATTACATATATTGTACATATAATATTAACTAAAAGTACACCAAATACATTTTATATACTGTAAATAAAATATCAAAAATTACAGTAAATATATATTACATACTGTACATAAAATATCAAAAAGTACACCAAATATGTGTTATATATACCGTAAACTATCAAAAACTACAGTAATTATATTTAATATACTGTACATAAAATTTCAAAAATCACACCAAATGTATATTATATACCGTAAATAAAATATCAAAAAGGACAGTGAATATATATGACACACACTATGTAAAATATCAAAAACTACACCAAGTATATATTTTATAATTTACAATAAATATCAAACGACACCAAATATATCTCATATACTGTACATAAAATATCAAAAAGTACAGTAAATATATTTCATATATTGTACATATAATATTAACTAAAAGTACACCAAATACATTTTATATACTGTAAATAAAATATCAAAAATTACAGTAAATATATATTACATACTATACATAAAATATCAAAAAGTACACCAAAGATGTGTTATATATACTGTAAATAAACTATTAAAAACTACAGTAATTATATTCAATATGCTGTACATAAAATATCAAAAATTACTCCAAATGTACATTATATGGTGTAAATAAAATATCCAAAATACAGTAAATATATATTACACACCCTATGTAAAATATCCAAATTTACACCAAATATATATTATATAATTTACAAAAAATATCGGAAGGCCACCAAATATATCTTATATACTGTATGTAAAATATCAAAAAGTACAGTAAATATATTACATATATTGTACATATAATATTAACTAAAAGTACACCAAATACATTTTATATAGTGTAAATAAATATCAAAAATTACAGTAAATATATATTACATACTGTACATAAAATATCAAAAAGTACACCATATATGTGTTATATATCCTGTAAACTATCAAAAACTACAGTAATTATATTTAATATACTGTACATAATATTTCAAAAATCACACCAAATGTATATTATATACCGTAAATAAAATATCAAAAAGGACAGTGAATATATATGACACACACTATGTAAAATATCAAAAACTACACCAAGTATATATTTTATAATTTACAATAAATATCAAAGGACACCAAATATATCTCATATACTGTACATTAAATATCAAAAAGTACAGTAAATATATTTCATATATTGTACATATAATATTAACTAAAAGTACACCAAATACATTTTATATACTGTAAATAAAATATCAAAAAGTACAGTAAATATATATTACATACTGTACATAAAATATCAAAAAGTACACCAAATATGTGTTATATATACTGTAAATAAACTATTAAAAACTACAGTAATTATATTCAATATACTGAACATAAAATATCAAAAATTACTCCAAATGTACATTATATGGTGTAAATAAAATATCCAAAATACAGTAAATATATATTACACACCCTATGTAAATTATCCAAATTTACACCAAATATATATTATATAATTTACAAAAAATATCGGAAGGTCACCAAATATATCTTATATACTGTATGTAAAATATCAAAAAGTACAGTAAATATATTACATATATTGTACATATAATATTAACTAAAAGTACACCAAATGCATTTTATATACTGTAAATAAAATATCAAAAATTACAGTAAATATATATTACATACTGTTCATAAAATATCAAAAGTACACCATATATGTGTTATATATCCTGTAAACTCTCAAAAACTACAGTAATTATATTTAATATACTGTACATAAAATTTCAAAAATCACACCAAATGTATATTATATACCGTAAATAAAATATCAAAAAGGACAGTGAATATATATGACACACACTATGTTAAATATCAAAAACTACTCCAAGTATACATTTTATAATTTACAATAAATATCAAAGGACACCAAATATATCTCATATACTGTACATAAAATATCAAAAAGTACAGTAAATATATTTCATATATTGTACATATAATATTAACTAAAAGTACACCAATTCATTTTATATACTGTAAATAAAATATCAAAAGGTACAGTAAATATATATTACATACTATACATAAAATATCAAAAAGTACACCAAATATGTGTTATATATACTGTAAATAAACTATTAAAAACCACAGTAATTATATTCAATATACTGTACATAAAATATCAAAAATTACTCCAAATGTACATTATATGGTGTAAATAAAATATCCAAAATACAGTAAATATATATTACACACCCTATGTAAAATATCCAAATTTACACCAAATATATATTATATAATTTACAAAAAATATCGGAAGGTCACCAAATATATCTTATATACTGTATGTAAAATATCAAAAAGTACAGTAAATATATTACATATATTGTACATATAATATTAACTAAAAGTACACCAAATACATTTTATATACTGTAAATAAAATATCAAAAATTACAGTAAATATATATTACATACTGTACATAAAATATCAAAAAGTACACCAAATATGTGTTATATATACCGTAAACTATCAAAAACTACAGTAATTATATTTAATATACTGTACATAAAATTTCAAAAATCACACCAAATGTATATTATATACCGTAAATAAAATATCAAAAAGGACAGTGAATATATATGACACACACTATGTAAAATATCAAAAACTACACCAAGTATATATTTTATAATTTACAATAAATATCAAACGACACCAAATATATCTCATATACTGTACATAAAATATCAAAAAGTACAGTAAATATATTTCATATATTGTACATATAATATTAACTAAAAGTACACCAAATACATTTTATATACTGTAAATAAAATATCAAAAATTACAGTAAATATATATTACATACTATACATAAAATATCAAAAAGTACACCAAATATGTGTTATATATACTGTAAATAAACTATTAAAAACTACAGTAATTATATTCAATATACTGTAGATAAAATATCAAAAATTACTCCAAATGTACATTATATGGTGTAAATAAAATATCCAAAATACAGTAAATATATATTACACACCCTATGTAAAATATCCAAATTTACACCAAATATATATTATATAATTTACAAAAAATATCGGAAGGTCACCAAATATATCTTATATACTGTATGTAAAATATCAAAAAGTACAGTAAATATATTACATATATTGTACATATAATATTAACTAAAAGTACACCAAATACATTTTATATACTGTAAATAAATATCAAAAATTACAGTAAATATATATTACATACTGTACATAAAATATCAAAAAGTACACCATATATGTGTTATATATCCTGTAAACTATCAAAAACTACAGTAATTATATTTAATATACTGTACATAATATTTCAAAAATCACACCAAATGTATATTATATACCGTAAATAAAATATCAAAAAGGACAGTGAATATATATGACACACACTATGTAAAATATCAAAAACTACACCAAGTATATATTTTATAATTTACAATAAATATCAAAGGACACCAAATATATCTCATATACTGTACATTAAATATCAAAAAGTACAGTAAATATATTTCATATATTGTACATATAATATTAACTAAAAGTACACCAAATACATTTTATATACTGTAAATAAAATATCAAAAAGTACAGTAAATATATATTACATACTGTACATAAAATATCAAAAAGTACACCAAATATGTGTTATATATACTGTAAATAAACTATTAAAAACTACAGTAATTATATTCAATATACTGAACATAAAATATCAAAAATTACTCCAAATGTACATTATATGGTGTAAATAAAATATCCAAAATACAGTAAATATATATTACACACCCTATGTAAATTATCCAAATTTACACCAAATATATATTATATAATTTACAAAAAATATCGGAAGGTCACCAAATATATCTTATATACTGTATGTAAAATATCAAAAAGTACAGTAAATATATTACATATATTGTACATATAATATTAACTAAAAGTACACCAAATACATTTTATATACTGTAAATGAAATATCAAAAATTACAGTAAATATATATTACATACTGTACATAAAATATCAAAAGTACACCATATATGTGTTATATATCCTGTAAACTCTCAAAAACTACAGTAATTATATTTAATATACTGTACATAAAATTTCAAAAATCACACCAAATGTATATTATATACCGTAAATAAAATATCAAAAAGGACAGTGAATATATATGACACACACTATTTAAAATATCAAAAACTACACCAAGTATATATTTTATAATTTACAATAAATATCAAAGGACACCAAATATATCTCATATACTGTACATAAAATATCAAAAAGTACAGTAAATATATTTCATATATTGTACATATAATACTAACTAAAAGTACACCAAATACATTTTATATACTGTAAATAAAATATCAAAAAGTACAGTAAATATATATTACATACTATACATAAAATATCAAAAAGTACACCAAATATGTGTTATATATACTGTAAATAAACTATTAAAAACCACAGTAATTATATTCAATATACTGTACATAAAATATCAAAAATTACTCCAAATGTACATTATATGGTGTAAATAAAGTATCCAAAATACAGTAAATATATATTACACACCCTATGTAAAATATCCAAATTTACACCAAATATATATTATATAATTTACAAAAAATATCGGAAGGTCACCAAATATATCTTATATACTGTATGTAAAATATCAAAAAGTACAGTAAATATATTACATATATTGTACATATAATATTAACTAAAAGTACACCAAATACATTTTATATACTGTAAATAAAATATCAAAAATTACAGTAAATATATATTACATACTGTACATAAAATATCAAAAAGTACACCAAATATGTGTTATATATACCGTAAACTATCAAAAACTACAGTAATTATATTTAATATACTGTACATAAAATTTCAAAAATCACACCAAATGTATATTATATACCGTAAATAAAATATCAAAAAGGACAGTGAATATATATGACACACACTATGTAAAATATCAAAAACTACACCAAGTATATATTTTATAATTTACAATAAATATCAAACGACACCAAATATATCTCATATACTGTACATAAAATATCAAAAAGTACAGTAAATATATTTCATATATTGTACATATAATATTAACTAAAAGTACACCAAATACATTTTATATACTGTAAATAAAATATCAAAAATTACAGTAAATATATATTACATACTATACATAAAATATCAAAAAGTACACCAAATATGTGTTATATATACTGTAAATAAACTATTAAAAACTACAGTAATTATATTCAATATACTGTACATAAAATATCAAAAATTACTCCAAATGTACATTATATGGTGTAAATAAAATATCCAAAATACAGTAAATATATATTACACACCCTATGTAAAATATCCAAATTTACACCAAATATATATTATATAATTTACAAAAAATATCGGAAGGTCACCAAATATATCTTATATACTGTATGTAAAATATCAAAAAGTACAGTAAATATATTACATATATTGTACATATAATATTAACTAAAAGTACACCAAATACATTTTATATACTGTAAATAAATATCAAAAATTACAGTAAATATATATTACATACTGTACATAAAATATCAAAAAGTACACCATATATGTGTTATATATCCTGT